>NC_045627.1:5706670-6970004 GCF_009829155.1 Mustela erminea | reverse complement strand
ACACGGAGGGCAGCCCACGTGTGTGCCCCTGAAATCAGAGAATTCTCTGCCTCCAGAGTGCAAGCCGGCTTCTGCCCTGAGTGTGGGGGACTAGTTTGGGTTTCTATGGGGTATTAGTTTGGGTTTCTAGGTGTTCTCTTTTGATTTGCAGCATCCTTGGCGCTGTTATTAGTAACCCCGTTGGCCAGGCAGAGGCTGAGGATGAAGCCTTTTCACTGCAGCCATCTGGTCAGATGCTTTCCCTTTGATGAGGGAGGAACCTTCCCCGTACTTCAGCTGGAACGCTGCCTCCCAATTAAGGTGACAGCAGATGCCAAATGGCCAGGTCTTCGCAGGAGCGGGACGCTGGGCCAGGCTTGAGAGCGTGGCTGGGCCGGGAGGGAGCCTGCCTCGCGGCCTGATGGTGCCAGCGCGCAGGGACGCGGCCCGGAGAGCCTCCGTCAGGTGCGGACCGGCGGGGCTGGCTCTGCGCTCAGGTTTTCCACTGTCGGGCGGTGAGTCGGGCGGTGACAGCGATGCATCACAGACACCCTCAGGAGACGCTCCTCTGCTTTCATAACAATGAAGGATTTTTTTCCTCTGACTCATCTTCAGAAGATCCCCCCCCCTTCTTCATTTGAAAATAAATATAATTAGTAACAGCAGACGTACTGTATATAGCCAGCCCTTCCTATCCGGGAGAGCTATAATTAAATGTACATGCTGCCTGTCGGTCGCTGTCGGCTAGAGGCCTCGCCACCCGCTCCGGGGACGCGGTGGCCCTTGGGTGGGTGCTGCAGAGAGAGAGGCCTGTCAGGGCTCTGCGCCCAGCGCCGGGAGGGGGCGGGGTGGCGGGAAGCGGATGCACAAGGTGGGCTGAGTGGACGTTGTCCCCTCGCACTGCCCCGGCCTGGGCTTGTCTCCGTTCTCCTCCTCAAGCTGCTCGGGGCAGCCGGGGGTGGGCCTGGTCGGTGCGGGGGCGGTGCACACCCCCTTCTGCCCCCGCCCGGCAGAGCCGAGGGAGAGTTGCCAGGTACGGTTGTCATGGCAACGTGGTGGCCGCTGCAGGCTGCTGCGGGCGAGGGGCACCTGAGCGCCTGCAGGTTAAGATCTGCTCTCTCCAGGCTAGGAGCCAAGACAGCGTCCTTTGTTCCCGGCTCCTGCTGGAGCTGCGGCCCCGCCCCTCGGTGGCGGGAGCTCAGACAGGTTCTCCCCAGGTAACCCTCCGCTCTCTTTCCGGACAAAAGGGCAGCCTGGGCGTCTGGTGGCCACCGTCCAGGCCCACGGAGAGCTCATATTCTGCCGAAATCGGTGGGTCGGGCAGGCCCAGGAATGCGTACACACATCTTGTGGGCATATTCTGGGCCTGTGGCAGGGCCAGCGAGCTTGGTGAGACAGGCTTGGTGACACAGGGGAGGCTGCGCGCCTCCTGCCTCCTGTCCCTCGGGCGGGCAAGGCGGGGACCGGATGACTCGTTGGCCTGGATTGAACGCAGCAGGCGTCATCCGAGCCACAGGCACCTTTACCCAAGTTGCTCAAAGTGTTTTCCGAGCAAACAGTTGTTTCATAACACCCGTGAGAAGTAGGTGGGGTGACAAAGCATTCTTTGTCCCTATCTTACGGATGGGGAAATTGAAAAGCTTGTCCATCCAGGTGGTGAGGCCAAGAAAGGAGGAAGGGAGCTCTCCCGCCCTGGGCTCTGGGGCGCAGAGGACTGGGATCTCCGCCTGGCTCTCCAGCCAGGACGTGCTGTCGCCAACTCTTGGGGGGTCCTGGGCTGCGGGGGCAGGCCCATTGGAGAAAGAGTCCAGAGGTGGAGGCAGTTTGAGGCTTCTCCCTCCGCACCGAGGGGCCTCCAGGAACTCAGTGGCTGGCCTGTGGTCTGAGGTGTTGACACTGGCTTTTGGGGACCCGGAAGGTGTCTGTTGGCTGGAAGTCATTGCGCCCTCAGAGGTGGTCAGCAGATCCCATTTGAGCATCCTGTGCTAGCTCAGGGATTATGGTTCCGGGCACCGGGGGTACAGTGGTGAGCGAGCACCCAGGGCACCTGGTCTGTGGAGCTCGCAGGAGATACATAATCAATATGGAATATTAAGGAGAAATCATTTTGGAGAGTGCCATGTGCCACGAGGAAAGTACAGATGGAATGTGCCAGACACTGGCTGGAGGGGAGGCTGGAAAGGGGGCAACCTTACAGAGGAGGCAGGGAAGGCATCTACAGGGGCTCAATCCCACAGGAGGAGGAGGAGCTGGCCCTGGATGATCATTTCAGAGGGAGGGGACAGCTGTGCTGTGAGTCCGAGAGGGCAATGAGGGCGGCTTGTTCCAAGGTTAAGGAGAAGGATGCAGCTCCTGGATGGTGGCCAGAGGGGGGACACGGAGACCTGGTCATGGGCCATGGGGCCAGCTGTGATTCTGGAGGCAAGGGCAGGTGGTGCGTGAGTCAATACCTCTTGGAGAGGAAGCCCCGATGCCTTCTTGTGAGGAACTTGATGTGGGGCGCAAAGGAGAGGGTAATGAAGGCTGACTTGGAGGTGTTTGCTTGGACTGGAGGACCGACCGCTATAGATTAAGGCGGGAGACTGAGGAAGAGCGCATGGAGGGGAGACACGAAGAGGCTGGTCTTGGACGTGGGGAGTTTGAGATGCCTGCTTCCAGGTGGCTATACCTGCGGTGTGGGCGTCAGCATTCCTAAAGCTCTCCCTCTCAGACCTCGGAGAAGAAGGATGGTGGGTTCCATCGAAGGATGGCAGACTCTGTCGCAGTGTGTCCCGAATTCACCTGTGCTTCCCAGCTCAAGGGAGCTCAAGGGTTAGCTCAAACCTAACCCTTGTCAAAGAGGAGGAGACTCCTGCTCTCTGAGCTGGAACAGGTCTCTGTCACGGTTGCTTTATGACATGGGAAGCAGACCAGCCAGGTGTATAGTTGTCCCTCTTATTCGTGGGGGATATGTTCCAAGAACCCCAGTGGGTGCCTGAAACTGCAGACAGTACCGAAACCTATATACACGCCATCTTCCCCCATACATACGTACGATACGGTTTAATTTATAAATTAGGCTCAGTAAGAGATGGACGACAATAACTGGTAATAAAATAGAGCAACTATAGCAATACACTGTGATTCAAGTTAAGTGAATGTGGTCTCTCTCTTGCAAGATATCTTATTGTGCTGTACTCACGCTTCTTGTGATGACACGAGATGATAAAATGCTTGCCTGGTGAGAGGAAGTGAGGGGGATGACGTAGGCATTGTGACCTGGCATTCGGTTACTCTTGACCCTTTGGATATACTATCAGGGGGATCATCTGCTTCCCGACCGCGGCTGACTGCAGGTAACTGAAAAAGAGCAAAACCACCGATAAGGGGGACCTTCTGCCCATGAGGTGGGGAGGTGGGCAGCAGCGTTCAGCGGACCCGACTTGCTTGTCCCTTTCCATCCAGCTCCTGGCCTTCCACAGCCAAATCCTTGGTCATTTGCCCTTGGGTGCCATAATTAGGCTGATCTTACGAGCTATGGGTCTTGCCTGTCTTTTGGTTGGTCAAATGGAATGGTGGAAGTTAGCAGTTTCTTTTAAGAAGGGGCATTTGAAGAGGATGGGCCCATGTGGTCACTGCCCAGGGAGGGGTCCCCTAAGCAGAGGGGCTAGGACTCTTTGTGGCCACTGACTTGGCATGTGGCTTTGAAGAACATGTTAATGTGTACCCCACAGTATAAGCTGAAAGCTACAGAAAGGATTGCATCAGAGAAGACAGCCCAAGCCCCCTGTTGGACACACCTACTATGTTTCACTACAGAGTCGACTCAGAGCCATTAGTGCCATGGAAATTCTAATTCTGGGTCTCCAAGGAATTATTATTATTATTTTAATTAATTTTTTAAAAAGTAGGCTCCATGCCCCGTGTGGAGCCCAACACAGGGGCTTGAACTCCTGACCTGAGCTGAGACACAAGTCCTATGCTTAACTCACTGGGTCACCCAGGCTCCCGTATTATTTTTTAAAGTAAGATCTATGCCCAACGTGGGGCCTGAACTCACAACCCGAGAGCGAGAGTTGCACACCCCGCCATCTTGGATTTTACAAGGAAGTTTCGGGTGTGCTGAGAACATTGTCTAGTGAGGTTGTCTTTCCGTGTCCCAGAAACAGATTCAGGGATATCTGTTCTCATACCCCAAGAACTCCTGGGGTGAAGACCCAGAAGCTCGCTCATTTAGACCCACTTCTCAGGGGATGGAATCACTATCGTTTGCAGGGGGCTTTCAAGCTCACCAGGTGCTTTCACGGCCCTTTGCTCATTCGATACTTTCCATGACTCAGAGCATTACTGGCAGTTTGTCAGTGCAGATGCAGCAATTAAGAGAGGTCAAGTTCTTTGTCCAAAGTCACACACAAAGGGAGATCTGAGAATTAGTCCCAGTTCTGCGGCCTCCCCCACTTTTCCAAGTCCTCGTTGTTGCACCTTTGGTGGCAGGGGGCCAGGGTGGTTCTGGGCACCTGGACTGACGTGACTGTGAGTGTGGTAAGCCCAACCCAGGTGGTGCTTGGAATTCCCTGAGCTGGCTCTTAGGAACTTGTTCTGCTCACAGAGGGCTGTGTTGCAACTGGACCAATGGATGGGAAGGTTGGGACGGACAGCCATTACTTCACCAATGTGAGTCAAGGTCATTTGTCACCTCAGGAAGCATGCAGAGCTGCGACACTCCGCAGGGAGGTGTGCTGCTCCTGAGCCAAGCCCGCGTGTGGCCTGGCACCTTTCCCATGGGGCAGGGAGAAGGGGAGCTTCTGGAAGGGAGGGTGTGCCAGAGCCCTGGGGAACTTGGTCATACCTGACTCAGCCCCTCTTCTGAGAAAGGAACCAAATACCATGTGGGGTTGCACCCACGAGCTGGGGTAAGGATGTCAGGACACAGGAGCCACCAGCAGGAGCTGGCCGACTGCCATCCCTGGCTGAGGCCTTTTGGATACTGTGACAGGCATGATTGGAAGGTTGGTAGCTCCTGACCCTCCTGTCACCTGAGGAAATCAGGCCACTCTGAGCTATATCAGAGTGTCCTCTCAGACTCCATCTCTCTTCCCTAGTTTAGCAAGTGGTACTTGTTTTTTTTTTTTAAATGAGGGGGTCCAGAACTTGTCCATTTACAGTGCCGTTCGTCAAAGTGCTGTGCCTCAGAGGAAGACGCTCGCAGTGGTGGGGACCAGGCCCAGGGGTTGCGGCCTGGACATTGCTGCCAGTGCTCTGGGCAGTGCATGCCCATGTTTGCGGAGCAAGGACGGTGCCTTGTTTTGCTGGGCCTTCCGTCGTATGTTGGCAATGTTGGCCTCCATCAAGGCTTCCTTTTGGGCTTCCTTCCTCAGGGCAGCAGCACCGAGTGTGCTTTGTAGTTCGTTACTCAGGCCTCAGCTCAGGTGTCCCTCCCCGAGAGAGGCCGATATTGATGTTCCCCTGGGCACTTCGCACGACCAGGAACGACGTGTCCGGTTGCTCGCTTGCTTCTGCTGCCCCCTCTCACTAAAGTGCAAGCTCCATGAGGATGGGACCATGCCCAGTTCTGCTCACTGTCATACCCTCAGCACGACACACAAGATCTGTCCTTTGAAGGAAAGAAGGAAGGAGTGCAGCCAAGTCGTTGATGCAGAGGTGGGCACCCAGAGGGGCAGGTCCATCCGAGCAGATGCTTCCAGGTGCCATCGCCAGCACGGGGCACACTGGGCTGCTGGACCCCTGCGGGCTCCTCCTGGGTTGCGCGGTCATTATCTGATGGCTGAGTGAGTCATGCAGATGAGTCAACAGCGGACCGGGAGGTCAGGCGTACTCCAGCCTCAGAAACTGCACGTGTCCAGAGGACGGAGGAGCCCAGGAATGTGTTTTTCGTTGATGTCAACTCTGCTGCAGTAGACCACACCTGCTTCTTGACCCAGGAACGTGGGAAAGAGAAAGCCATGGCTTGGTTTAGAGCTGGCAGCCGAGCTGGTAATAGTAGAAGAATGCCCTGCTTCTGATTCAGAGCGGGGAGGGGCTCTGGTGCCCTGCCACGGCCCCAGGAGCACAGGGTAAGTCCCTCCATGGCTCCCTGCCCTTCCCCATCAACGTCTTGGCGAGTGGCTTGTTCCGACAAGTACTCACTTTAGGGATGGAACAGCCTCTCTTTTGTCCAAAACCTTCCTTTGAGTTAAAGCTGTACAAAGAACCCTTCGAAGAGGAAAGTGATCGGGTTGGGAAGAGGAGACCGTGTCACATGTGGGCACTTGAGTCCTGAGCTTCTGCCCCGAGACTCTGTCCTTTGCTCCTCCTGTGCTCACAACATACCATGCCTTTTGGCTCCCAGCCTGGGTGGCACCCGTGGCTTCCTCCTTCTTCTTGGGAGGCAGTCACATTCCCTGGAATCTTCTTCCTTTCCTCCCCACTCCCCCCCTCTTGCTCCTGGTTTCCTAAGAGGACGTGGCAATGGAAGCAGCAGGCTTCTGGAGCCCAGAGTCGAACCCTTCCCGGAGATCGTGACTTCACCATGAAAACTTTTCAGGCATAGAAAGCAAGATTCCAGAGCAGCACAGTCTGAGGCGACAACGGCACGATTTCCTGAAGGGCTAGGTTTAGCTCTGGGACACTGGAGTGGGAGCGAGTGACCTGCTTCCCACCGTCCACCACCCCACAGTCTTCTCCCTTGCCCCAGTGCTGCTGCCAGGGAGGGGCTGCCTTGCTACACTCAGGGCTAAGCATTGGTATTACCTGGGCCATGTCATTCTTCCCTCACAGTGCCACTGTGCTGTTGGTGCTGTCATTACCTTATAATTTGCCCTGGAGTGTGAGCCCGGGGCAGTGGGCCCCATCTGTATAGCACCTGTACCATACTGTAAAGCGGGGGGCATTGGATGGATGGATTCAACATCCACTCACACACCCCATACCCTCTGTAGGAATCCTGTTCCCAGCTCGTGGTGGTTTAAGAGCCCGTGGCTGTGGGCTATCCACTTTGGATTCAACCTCCACACCAAAGATTTTGTAAATCCCACTTGGTCAAATGAGCAGTTTTATTCATGCCTTGAATCTTTTAAAATACTGGCTATGTTTATTTTTTCTTGCCTCTTGTTCTTTCAAGCTTGAAATTTCTCAGCACATCAGAGTCTTCAAAATGCCCTCAAACTCCTGTCTCCAAAGGCATTTTTACTTGGCTCTGCGTGGTGAGGTATGCTTCTCCTTCAGGAGGTTCAAGTTTGTTTTCGGCTCTTGAGTTTGGTGGCGTTTGTGAGAATAGAAACCAAGACAGCGGCCTTTTTCTCAGATGAGCAACACTTTATCTTACATTTTCATGGATTTCAGTTATTCCAAGTAGGGATGGCCAAGGTCTACGTGATCTTTGATGCCCAGTGGTTTTATCTGCTGAAACCTGATGTTTTTATGGCTTTGAAAAATCTCAGTGGAATTATTCAGCATGCCCAACCCAAGAGGACTGTTTGCCCCATGGCGGTTGGTGTACAATCAGTAATGCACGTACCATATGGGGAGAGATGACCATATGACACTCAGAAGGAGTTTGCCTTTTTCAAAAAAGATTTTATTGATTGTTTGATTGATTGAGCGTGCAAAGGGGGTAGGGTGGGGCAGAGGTAGAGGGAGAGAGAGAGAGTCTCAGCAGATGCCCCGCTGAGCACAGGGCCTGAAGCTGGGTTTGATCTCACGGCCCCTGAGACCCTGACCTGAGCTGAAACCAAGAGTCAGGGGCTCACCTGACTGAGCCACCCATGTGTCCCTAGTTTGTCTTTCTAAAGATTCTCTTCCCTGGTCACTTAAAAAAATCACCTAATTACCTAGATAGCCCCTTTTCATAGCAGAGAACAAAACCTAGTTCTCGACTTCTTGCCCTGCTTTGTCCCAACTTAGTGCATTGCCTTGGCCTGCACCCACCTGTGTCTCGATTGCCCCAGGACTGAGAATGAGCCGCCTCTCCTCTGCGTGGCCAGCCCGTTCGCAGGTATCCTGGTCACCCCACGCCTTGGGGGCACCTCTCCACCGCCCACCCTCCCCCCTGCCGTGCGCTCTCACATCCCGAGGAAATGGACTGTATGACCCCGCGGGAGCCTCACTCTTCCTTCTCCGCACAGTTAACTGTGCTACCCCGGGACTTGTCCGCACTCCCTCGCCTGCCTCTCCTCCCCAGTGCCACTGACAACATTCCTGCTCAGGTTGTATCTGACCGGTTTCGCCCTTGACACTCGTTTCTACACTCGCATTTGCAGGTGCATGACGGATGCCTCCGCAGCACGTCCCCCAGACACCTCAGATTGGAGAGGGTAGGAATGATCTCACCATCTTCCTCTGTAAGTGCACTCATCTTCCAGGATTTCCCATGTCAGATGGGGGCGCTCCAGTCTGTCCGGAGGCCTGCGACAGCAAACCTGACCTCAGCTGGGACTCTGGCTCACCTCTGGCTTCTGGGGCCATTGGGCTGAGCTGAGTGCCCCAGTCTGGGCCCACATCTCTCCGGTCTGGACGATGCACTGGATGATACATTAGTCTCTTTACTTGAATCTCTTCTCCCTTGGAACTGTCCAGATCAGTGAGAGTGGGAAACCCCCCTGTAGACATGCCTCTGTGACTCCAGATTCGTTGGGAGTCCCACCCGAGCTTCCAGCAGGGCATGTGAAGCTGGACCCCATCGACTGGGCCCCATGTCTTGCCACTCTGGGATCTAGGAGGACTGAGCAGCTTCTATCCCTGGCATTGGCATCCCGGTCGCGCGTGCTGCCTTGATAGGTATGGGTCCTTTTGCCAGGGACGCTCCTGACTTCCCATCTGCCTGACAAACCCCTTCATCCTGCAGAACCCTCACCCAGTGTCACCACAGCTTCCTCCCGGGACGGATTCTGCCACAAGCAGACTCAGTGGCTTGCAGACCTCACTCGTTTTCCCCATTCCTCTGTGGTCGTGACTGTTTTTCTGTGGCTCTTCTTCTTCAGGCAGGAACTGCCTCTGTACGGCCCACTTCCCAGCACAGTGTACAGCACAAAGTAGACTCTCACGAACGTGCTGAGAGCTGAGACCTCAGATACTCTAGGCAAATACCAAGAAGTGGTCCTGAGGCCTCATCCCAGCTAATGATGGCCGAAGAGGAAAATCCGACAGGGACCCAAGGGACGTCCAGAGCTCTTCTCCCCTTTGCTGGGGCAGCTGACTGCTCTCACGTTTCCTTTTTTGGGCAGAAGAGCTGAGCTCGATTTGGCTCTGCCATTTACTGACCCTGCGGAGGGAAGTGAGGATCCGATAGGATGACGCGGCTGGCCGGGAGCGAGAAGCGAACGGAGGGGGCACTGGGGTTCTCTTCATGCCTGTCAGCACCTGTCCTCTCTCTGGGCGACACTTGCGAGTGTGCCCTGGGCCCCGCACACCCGCAGAGCTGCCATCCCAGAGTCGGGGGTGCGGTTTGTGTGCGATGGGTGAGCCCCCCCAGCAGCTGGAGGAGGTGATGGCTTTCTTGGGAGATGTGTCTAATGTGGGATGTGTGATCAGACCGCAAAGGTGAGCCCACAGAGGGGCTCCATTTTGGCTCTGTGCATGTGTTCACAGCTCCCGGGTAGGAGCGGGTGGCATTGGGAGTTGGGGAGATGGGTGGGGTTGGGGGTGGGGGCCGCCGTAGAGCGCGCAGGCCTCCCTCCTATGCTCCTGCGGGGGTGGGCACACTGGGGAAGCCCAGGTGCTGGTCATGCTGTTAGCCCCAGCCCCAGCCAGCCCACGAGGGAGCAACAGCTCCAGGAGCCACGTGACACCTGGGCGTTTGGCCGAGAGCGGGCAGCGTTGGCCGGGAGCACACATCAGTGGGCCTCGGGGTCTCCATCGCCGTCCCGAAGAACGCCTGAAGGAGCTTCATCCTGAAGCCCGTGTGTGTCACTCCTGAGATTAGCTAACCAGGGGACCCATTGCTTATACTTCCTGAGTCCTCAATCTTTTTTTTTCCCCCCAGGAAGATCCCTATAACCCGGTCATAAAGTACGCCACGTGTGGTGTGCCACATGCCTGTGCACATCCCCGACTCCGTTCTGCAGGCGCAGATGGCTCCCAGGCAGCCATCACCTTCCGCTGACTGTCCTCCTCTCGTGGGGCTCACAGGTGGCTGTGGCCTCACTCCCTGACCCCGCTCTGTCTGCAGGATAGACTGTGTCCCTTTGTCCGTCCATGTGTACACCTTCCCTTGCTCCCTCCTGCCCCAGGTGTCACTGAGCACCTACTAGACCAGGCACTCTGCTCGGCCCAGGTGGGAAACCTGGCGGTCCCCACCTTCCAGAGCTTGGGAGAAACCCCCGTAGGGAGTGAGCTAAATGCTGTGGAAGAGCAGATCGTGGGCGGTCAGTGCAGAGGGGCTCAGCTCCTTTCACGGAGGACACACAGGGCATCTGGTCTGTCATCAATAAGTAATAAAATACTTATTATACTTATAGATCTACTCAGCACGACTGAGGATCTTCTGGGAGATTTCTAGATGTGAAACTCTTGGTGCCATTATTATCATCAAAAGCCCCTAATGACCACACATACTAATGCAAACATAATATCCCTCGTTTTTTGGTTGCACTGTGGCTCAGTGAGATTTTTGCAGGCCAGCCGTGGTGTACCAAAAGACCTTTCTTTTTTTTTTATGCCATCTTCTGGGCAGCCCAGGGAAACAGGAGCACTGGAATAAAGGTGAGATGCAGCCTGGGAATGGCCCCAGGTGCACCTCACCACGGCCTCACCTGGGTAAACATACATTTGCATATCAATGTATGGATTACAGACTTCCTTTTCTCAAGCCTAGGAGGTGCCCAGTTACACACGCAGGGGGACCCTCTGCCAGCCCAGCGAGTTCTCAAATCCCCTGCAACATGAGAAACTGGGCCTCAGGGTCCTCAGAGCCCCAGGGGCCAGCCCTGCATAGCGATTCCTATCTGCTTTCCCTTAAAGGAGGGGATTCGGCTTTGTAACTCACCCTGCCTTCACATGCAGCCCGGCCTCCGGTCTCAGAAGTGGCGCTGACTTCTGCAGGAGCCGGCCAGATTCTGCAATTACCTCTGAAGCCAGTCGTTACAAAAAGCCCGGTACTCAGAGGGGAAGAAAGGCAGCTTTCATAATCACTGATGAGCTCACCAGGTACGGATGGAACTTTTCAAACGGGCCAAATTAAATAGCAGGCCTTAGGCTCGGGGCCTCGCGGCGCGGCTGTGAGGAGCAGGTGGGACGAGTATCGGATGTGTGAAGTGCAGGTGACAGGTAACCAGATCCCCGTGGCGGAGTCATGCGTGTGATGCGCTGTGGGAAGCTGTGTTGGGGTTTGGGAGGGGCAAAGCCACGCCCCCTCACCTGTCCGCAGAGGGGCCAGCAGCTTAACCCCAGCCTGCTCCCGCAGGACTGCCATTGGCCACTTCGAGTCCATGAAAGTTGATATAAATCAGTGCAATTTCTGCCACAGCAGTAATTAACCCGCGGGAACCCCGCCGGAGCAGATAGTTTCGGGAGAAATGGCGCTGGAGATGCTGGAGGCAGATTAGCGGTTTCAGTGTGCGCTCAGTTCCAGCTCCTGACCATGAGAAAAAAAAACAACCCTCATAAATTCGGTCACTACGTGGGAGAAATCGACTTTGTTTCGATGGAGGGCTGGGGATACTGGTCCGCTTCGAGGGAGTGTAGGGAAGCCTGGCTCCCAGCTGGCGTCCTCAGTTTTCTGTCCTGTCTGGGGAGACTGCTGGCCTCGTTGGCCTGTAGAACACTCCCCCCTCAAGGACCTAGGGTTCCATTCACTGTGATGAGTCAGAGGCCTGGCCGAGTTCTGGGGAAGCATCGAGTCCACGTGCACGCGTGGCAGCTGGCGGAGGACATGCGATCCTTCATTCCAATTGCTTGGGGAACAGGACTGGCTCCCCAGGGCCTCTGCACATGGGCAACTGGCCCAGGATTGCAGGAGGCGGGATGGTTCTGGGGGGACTCTGTGGCCCGGTGAACTGAATACTGTGAGGGCAGGCCCTCTGTTTTGATCATTTTGGTCTAGCATCTAGCACGTGGTGCTCAAGACCCAAGGACTGTTTGTGGGAAGAGGGAGGATAGGATAGAAGGAAAGCCTTCTCTGGAATTCCTTCCTTGAAACAGAATCCTCGTGGCCTCACGTCAAGTCCTGTTCCCTGTAGCTCACTCGTATTTCCATCAAGCACTTGGACGTGTCTTAAATGGGTTCCGGGCACAAAACAGGGCTGGCTCATCTCCCGTGGCGCTATGGTCCCCTGCTGAGAGATCTCCATTCCCACATGCCCCTTGAGCACCTGTGCCCTTCCCCTTCCCGGACGGTGTGCTTGGCAGGGGTCAGTGAGGCTGATCCTGAGGGGCTCAGAGACGCAGAAATCTAGACCCGACCATGGTTTTCAGAATGCTGAGTTATCATTTCCTTTACCTGTACAAGCAGGCTGATGGGTGGGTGGGTGGGGGTCCTCCTGGTAGGAGCGGGGTCAGCATGACTGGATCACAGTGCCCCAGAACACAGAGACAGATGCCAAGGATAACTGTTCTTATCCCCCAGCCACCTTGAAGTTGTTTCATAGGAAATGAATATTAAAGTATTTAACTTTTATATTTAAGTGTGCAATGAAAAAGGGTGGCTTCCCTTTATAGGAATTTGAAGACTTAGAGGTCAGCTGGTGCTGTGGACGGCATACAGGTTTGTGTCCCAGCCCCCCACCCCGCCAAATCCATGTTAAAAATCTAATCCTTAATGAGATGGTGATAGAAGGTAGAGCTTCTGGGCAGTGAAGAGGTTAAGAGCCAGAGCCCTCCTGAGTAAGTTTAGTGCCCCTAGAGAGGAGACCCCACAGAGCTCCCTTGCTCCTTCCACCACGCGAAGAGGACACAGCAAGAAGGCACCAGCTGTGAACCAGGAAGCAGGCTCTCACGCAGCATCTCTGAGTGCCTGGACCTTGGGTTTTCCCAGCTTCCAGAGCTGTGAGCAATAAACCTTTGTTGTTAAGAAGCTTCCTAGTCTGTGGTATTTTGTTACAACAGCCCAAGTGGACTAAGCCACAGCCCTACCAAACTCATACAATAACTTTATTTCCAAGGGAATCGGATTACCGTGAAATCTCTCAGAGATCGCTAAGTGTGTGCGTGTGCGTGTGCGTGTGTGCGCGCGTGTGGCATGAGCGTGCGGCAGCAGCATTTTGGTGTCCTATGCACAGACATCCTTTGTCATCCTCCAAGTGGTCTGGGGAAGGAATCAGATAAACTTGGAGAACTTCAAGTTCGAGGTTCTCTGTCTAGCCTTGGAACGCTCAAAGGCCTCCCCAGCTGTTCTGTGTTCAGATGTGGCTTTCAAGAAGTGGGAGGGTGGTTGGAGCTGCTCCTGGATGTCTCTGAGCCTCTTGAGGGACACTCTGCATGAGAAACCATCTCTTCCCTGGCTGCAGCAGATGCCATGCTGCTGAAGGCCAGCGGCAAAGCCGGAAGTAGAAATAGGAAGAAGGATTCTGAGCCCAGAAGTAAACCCTCATGCATGTGGTCAACTAATAATTGATAAGGGAGCCGAGAACACCCAATGGGGAAAGGATAGTCTTCAGCACAGGTGTTGGGAGAGCTGGAAAAGCACATGCAGAAAAATAAAGTTGGACTGCTATCTTCCACCACTCGCAAAAATTAACTCGAGATGGATCATAAGACCCAAAGCTAATATTCCCAGAAGAAAACATAAGGGAGGGGCGCCTGGGTGGCTCAGTGGGTTAAGCCTCTGCCTTCAGCTCAGGTCATGATCCCAGGGTCCTGGGATCTAGCCCCGCATCGGGCTCTCTGCTCGGCAGGGAGCCTGCTTCCCCCTCTCTCTCTGCCTGCCTCTCTGCCTACTTGTGATCTCTGTCTGTCAAATAAATAAATAAAATCTTAAAAAAAAAAAAAAGCAAACATAGGGGAAAAACTCCTTGACATCAGTTTTGACAATAATTTCTTGGCCATGCACCAATGAAAACAAAGCAAAACTTGACAAGTAGGACGCATCAAACTTAAAGTCTTCTGCACAGCAAAGGAAACGGGTTGACAATATGGAAAGACAACCTACAGAATGGGACAAGACATTTGCAAACCATGCACCTGATAAGGGTTAATATCCAAAATTTATAAAGGATTCATACAATTAAATGACCAAAAACATCCCCTAAACAATCTGATTAAAAAATGGGCAGAGGAACTAAAGAGATGTTTTTCCAGAGAAGACATCCAAATGGTCAACACGTACATGAAAAGATGTCCCGTGTCACTCATCGTCAGGGAAATGCAAACCAAAACACTGATGAGATATCAGCTCACACCTGTCAAAATGGCTAGGATCAAAAAGACAAGAGAGAACAAGTGTTGGTGAGGATGTGGGGAAAAGGGAACCCTTGCACACTGTTGGTGGAAATGGGAATTGGTTCAACCATCGTGGAGGTTCTTCAAGAAAATTCAAAATACGATATGATTCAGCAGTTCCGTTTCTGGGTATATACCTAAGAGAAATGAAGAGGATACTGAAGAGGTATACACAATCCCAGTTTATCGTAACATTTTTTTTTAAAAGATTTTATTTATTTATTTGACAGAGAGATCACAAGTAGGCAGAGAAGCAGGCAGAGAGAGAGAGGAGGAAGCAGGCTCCCCGCTGAGCAGAGAGCCCAATTCAGGACTTGATCCTGGGACCCCGAGATCATGACCTGAGCCAAAGGCAGCAGCTTAACCCACTGAGCCACCAGGTGCTCCTTATTGTAACATTTTTAACAGTAGTCAAGATACAGAAACAAGCTATGTGCCTGTCAACAGATGAATGGGTAAAGAACCCCCCCCCCCACATTATTCTTCATGAGAAAGAAGGAAATCCTGCCATTGTCCACAACAAGGATGGACCTTGAGGACAGTATGCTAAGTGAAATAAGTCAGGGGAAGACTCATAATGTATAATATCACTTATTTGTGGAATAGAAAAATGCCAAACTCATGTAAACACAGTAAAAAGTTGGCAACCAGGGCTTGGGGGTGGTGTGGGGGAATAGGAGAGAGGCTATTTAAGGGTATAAACTTGCTAGTAGCAGATAAATAAGTTCCAGAGTTCTAATCAGATGGTATAGTGAATATAGACAACAATATTGCATGTGTTTATCAAGCTCGCTAGGAGACTAGATCTTAATTGTTCCTATCATAAAAAAGAAATCATAATTATGTGACATGGTAGAGGTGCTAAATACAATGGCAATCATGTTACAGTACGTAAATGTATCCAATCACCATGTTGAATGCCTTAAACTTACATAATATTACATGTCATATGCATGTCAAATACATTATAAATAAAAAAGGTGTATTCCGTACACTTGGCATACAGCCCCCAAAGTGCAGAAATCCAGGGCCCTCGTTTTCCCCCTGAACTGTGACCCTGACAGTTCTCCAGGAGCTCAGCATCCCGGCCATCTCCTAGTCCCCAGACATACCAGCCACCATGGCGGAGTCACATACTGCCCTTGCCCCAGCTTTGGGATTCTCAGTAGATGGGTGTTAGTCTGGTGACAGGAGCTGTGGGAATGCAATCACTCTGAGGTTGAAGAATGTCCTTCAGCGTGCACAAATGTTTGTTGTGCCTCTGCTTTGCATCAGACTCGTGCGGTACACTTTTATGTTTATCCCATTGAGTCCTTGTGGTGATCCTGTGAGATAGGAATTCCCTTCTCCATGTAAGAGATGAGGAGACCAAGGCTCCTAGGGGCAAAGGACATAGCTAGAGGGGTCCCAGCGGCTCTAGAATCTCCACCCTTTGGCATCAAGGGTAGTTCGTGTGTATCACCTTGTATGTTACTGCGGTGTTCAGGTGCTCAAACGTTTGCTCTGCTTCCTTTTTCCTTTGCAATCTGCATTGTGCACTGTGTCCCTGTGTCCTTGAGTGTAGAGCCTGCTGCTGGGAGGAGCTGGGAGACCATGACCTTGTTGGAGCCTGGGTAGGGTTCCAGGGAGAGTGACAGGTTCAGCAAATAAAAACGCAAGATGCCCAGTTAGAGTTGAACTTGAATTTCTGAGGAACAGTGAGTACTTTCATTTTTTTTTTTTAAAGGTTTTTATTTTTTTATTTGAGAGCGAGAGATCACAAGTAGGCGGAGAGTCAGGCACAGAGAGAGGAGGAAGCAGGCTCCCCGCTGAGCAGAAAGCCCCATGCGGGGCTTAATTCCAGGACCCTGAGATCATGACCTGAGCCGAAGGCAGAGACCTAAACCACTGAGCCATCCAGGTGCCCCAAGTACTTTCATTTTAATATAACTATGTCCTATACAATTTTTAGGATATACGTACGCTAAAACAGTATTCCCTTGTTTATTTAAAATTCAGATTTAACTCTGGATCTCGTGAAGCTGGCGGCTGGTCTAACGCCGAAGAAGCCTCTGTTTGCAGAGGCCAGGACTCGATGCCACTTTGCTCACGGGCTATGAGGGCTCCCCTTGTTCTTCCCGAAGGCTCCACCATCACCACTCAAGCTTTCAAACTGGCCACTTTGGCAAAATCTAACCAGCCGTGTTTTGTCTGGCTGACGTGATGTTGATTAAAAAAAAAAAAAAAAAAAAGATTTATTTATTTATTTGAGGCGGGTGGGGGTTGGTGGGCAGAGCACGGGAGACAATCTCAAGAAGACTTGCCAGTGAGCGTGGAGCCCAGCGTGGGGCTCGACCTCATGACCCCGAGGTCACGACCTGAGCCGAAATCAAGAGTCAGAGCATTAACCAATGGAGCCACCCAGGTGCCCTGGGCATGATGCTGATTTTTAAAAAACTGGTCAATTTTTGAAAACCAGGAGTTTCTACATGCCCATCTAAATGACATCCTTTTAAAATTGTGTTTTAATTCCCGCGTAGTTAACAGTCAGTGTTGGTTTCAGGTGTACAGTGTAGTGATGCAACAGTTCCGTAACACCCTGTGCTCGTCGTAAGTGCGACTCCTTAATCCCCACCACCCATGTTGCCCACCCCTCCGCCCGCATCCCCTCCAGTAACCGTCCGTTTGTTTTCTATAGTTAAGAGTCTGTTTCTTGGTTTGACTCTCTCTTTTTTCCCCGTTTCTTGTTTGTTTTGTTTCTTAAATTTCACATATGAACGAAATCATATGGTATTTGTCTTTCTCAGACTGATTTCGCTTAGCATGATACTCTCTAGCTCCATCCATGTTGTTGCAAATGACAAGATTTCATTCTTTTTATGGCTGAGTAATGCTCTGTTGTATGTACACACCACATCTCCTTTACCCATTTGTCTGTTGATGGACGCTCGGGCTGCTTCCATAACTTGGCTATTGTAAATAATGCTGCTGAAAGCTCAGGGGGCACGTATCCCTGAATTTGTGTTTTTGGTTTTTTTTGGTAAATACCTAGTAGTGTGATTACTGGATTGTAGGGTATTTCCATATTTAACTTTTAAAAAATTATTTATTTAAACAAAAGATTTGTAAAGTAATCTCTACACCCAACGTGGGGCTCAAACTCACAACCCTGAGATCAGGAGTCGCATGTTCTACCCACTGATCTAGCCAGGTGCCCACCCCCACCAACTTATTTTTTTTTTGAAGACAGGCGCCCGCTTGGGGTGCTTGGTTGGCTCATTCGGTTAAGTGTCCAACTCTTAATTTTGGCTCAGGTCATGATCTCAGTCATGAGACTGAGGTCTGCCTAGGATTGTGGGCTGAGTGTGGAGCCTGCTCAAGATTCTCTGTCTCCCTAGGGGCGCCTGGGTGGCTCAGTGGGTTAAAGCCTCTGCCTTCGGCTAGGGTCGTGATCCCAGGGTCCTGGGATGGAGCCCCTCATGGGCTCTCTGCTCAGCGGGGAGCCTGCTTCCTCCCCTCTCTCTGCCTGCCTCTCTGCCTGCTTGCAATCTCTGTCAAATAAATAAATAAATAAATAAATCTTTAAAAAAGAAAAAAAGATTCTCTGTCTCCCTCTACCCCCTTACCCCACCCCCACTTGCACATGCTCTCTCTCTCTCTCTCTCTCTCTCTTTCTCAAATAAATAACTAAATAAATAAATAAATAAATGAAATTAAAGGGGTGCCTGGGTGGCTCAGTGGATTAAGCCGCTGCCTTTCGCTCAGGTCATGATCTCAGGATCCTGGGATCGAGCCCCGCATCGGGCTCCCTGCTCAGCAGAGAGCCTGCTTCTCCCTTTCCCTCTCCCTCTGCCTACTTGCGATCTCTCTCTCTCTGTCAGATAAATAAATAAAATCTTAAAAAAAAATTAAAGACAAGCACCCCCTATTTTTAACTTTCTGAGGAAACTCTGTACACTTTCCACAGTGGCTACACATCCTTGCCAATACGTGCCGTATTTTGTGTTGTTGATTTCAGCCATTCTGACACGTGTGAGGTGGCATCTCCCGTGGTTTTGATTTGGAACTCCCTGGTGATCAGTGATGTTGAGCACCTTTTCCTATGTCTGTTGGCCATCAGGATGTCTTCTTTGAACAAATGTCTGTTCATTTGTTTGCCCATTTTTAATTGGATGATTTGTTTCCTAGATGTTGTGTTGTTCTTCACATATTTTGGATACTAATCCTTTATTGAATATGTCATTTGCAGATATCTTCTCCCATTCAGTAGGTTGCCTTTTAGTTTCGTTGATTGTTTCCTTCAGTGTGCAGGAGCTGTTTATTTTGACATAGTCCCAATAGCTTATTTTTGCTTGTCTTTCCCTTGCCTCAGGAGACACACCTAGAAAAATGTTGCTATGGCCAGTGTCAGAGAATTTACTGCCTGTGCTCTCTTCTAGGACTTTCATGGTTTCAGGTTTTTAGGTCTTTCATCCATTTTATTTTTTATGTATGGTATAAAAATAATCAGTTTTCCAAACACCCGTTGTTGAAGAGACTTTTTCCCATTGGATATTCTTTCCTGTTTTGTCAGAGGTTAATTGACTATATAATCGTGGGTTTATTTCTGGGTTTTTGTGTCTACTTTTGTGTCAGTACCATACTGTTTTGATTCCCACAGCTTTGTAATGTAACTTGAAGTCTGGAATTGTGATGCCTCCAGTTTCGCTTTTCTTTTTCAAAACTGCTTTGGCAAATTCAGAGTCTTTAAAAATATGGAATGTTTCATGAATTTGCATGTCACCCTTGGGCAGGGGCCAAGCTAATCTCTGTATCACTCCAATTTTAGTGTATATGCTGCCGAAGTGAGCACTAAATTTCTGACTTTTTTAAAATTTCAAGTTTTTATTTAAGTTCAAATTAGTTAACATATATGGCAAAATTGGTTTCAGGTGTAGAATTCAGTAATTCACCGCTAACATATAATACCCAGCAGCACTCATCACAGGTGCCCTCCTTGACACCCATCACCCATTTAACCCATCCCACATCCCCCCCAAATCAAATCTGCCATCTTGAGCGCCCAAGACCACATGGCAGCAGTCATCTGCAGCCAAGTCCTGGCATCCCTCTTAGACAGGGCATGCACTTGCCAGTTTGCCCCACTCCCATCCCCATCCCTCCCTGTGGTTGCCTCCTGCCCACCTATATTCATTTCTATCTGTCCAGCCCCAACAGGCATTGAGGGTTTTTTTTTTTTTTAAAGATTTTATTTATTTATTTGACAGAGAGACAGAGAGAGAGAGAGAGAGAGAGATCACAAGTAGGCAGAGAGGCAGGCCAGGTGCAGGGGGAGGGAAGCAGGCTCCCCGCTGAGCAGAGAGCCCGATGTGGGGCTCAATTCCAGGACCCTGAGATCATGACCTGAGCCAAAGGCAGAGGCTTAACCCACTGAGCCACCCAGGCGCCCAGGCATTGACTTTTTGACTTCTGATCTATACTATGTGCCAAAAAGTCTACTTCTTCCAGTGACAACAAAAATACCAAGAGTTTTCATTGGACTGCCTCCACCCATTACTCCCATTTTATCCCATCTCCCTCCCTGTCCCCTTCCTCAGTGCTCCTGGTGACCATGCACTGGCTGTTGGTTGTCCCCTCCTCCCAAGCAATGCCAGCCTGACCCCAGAAGGCCTGGCCACGGGCATGGCTCCCTTCGAGTTGGCCCTACGAAGCCCTCCCGACTCTCCGAATCCCTCTGTCAAACACAGAATCACACGGCCGCTTACTTGAATTTCTTCATTGTATACAGATTAAGAAATGGAAAATGTGACACTCAAGAATCACATGCAATGAAAACTGTGTAAAACTGTGACTAGAACTCAGGCAACAGGGACGTGGGAATTTCTCACCAAACCACGTGCTGTGTGTGAGGATCTTGCCTCAGTGCCTCTCACATCTCCACCGCAGGGCATCGTGCCATATGCGAGATGAGCTCTCGGACTGATTGATTGATTACTCACTCGGCGCTCCTGGCAAAGCAGTCCTCACTCTGCTGAACAAATTATCTTTATGCATTGCAGTCTCTAGAGCTGAGATGAGGGGGAGCTCACTGTGATCTTCAAGTCATTCAGCAATGTCTTGGAACCATTGGACATGATACAAGGATCCATGAAAAATGGCCCCTGAACTCTGAGCCACCGTGCTAAGGATCTTTATTTTATTTTTTTACTCCCTGCAGTCAAATTTTGCTCAGTGCCTGTTTTAATAAATAAAGTTTTATTGGAACACAATCAGACATTCATGCTACAATGGCAGGGTCGAGTGCTTGCAGCAGAAGCTGTAGGGTCTGCTGATCCTAAAATATTTATTGTCTGGCTCTTTATAGAAGAAATTTCCTGAACCTTGATGTCAACCATTCATCAGCCCTCAAAGGTGAGTATCACTATCCTCACTTAACCTCAGGGGCACTGGTGCTCAGAAAGGCTAGTATTGCTTGTTCATCCCGCCGCCCAAAGTGTGGTGGGAAGGAACTCAGGTGTTCGATTCCCAAACCCATCGTCATTTGACCAGATGCCCACAGGATAAAGTTCAAATGTCCAGACAGGGGTCAGACCCACTTGTCCAACTTCTCCCTCCTGTGTACACGTCAGGTGAGCAACTTTGAGCTCCGTGGGGGCGTCCAACCATGCCGTGCCACGGTCTGCATCTGCATCTTCGTAAGCTACCCTTCCTTTTCACCAAACCCCCGACCTTTCTCTGTCAGTGAAATCCCATCACGACACATCGCAAATCTTCCCACCTCCGTGGAATCTGCTCTTTGTCAGACAGTTAATGAGAATAAGAGCCAACATTACTAGTATGTTCTTTGAGCTGTGGACTAGGCCGGCCGCTCTGCTCTGTGTTCTAGGTGATGACTGTATGACAACTCTGTGAGGTAGGCACTGGTAGTCTCACTGTCTAGGGGCACACACAGGTTGCGAGAGGTTAAGTAACTTGGCCAGGGTCCCAGAGCTAGTGATGTCTGGACCCGGGATTCGGCTCAGGTCTGTCTGATATTCAAGTTCAGCTCTCACGACCATACTCTACACAGCGTCCGCGGTCTGCTCGCACCGCTTCTCCTACTGGCCTGGCTTTACAGCACGTGCTCAGCCTGGTGTGACGATGCCCGTCTGCGGAGGCTGGGAGACACATCCCTTTACAGCCGTAACTCGGCCCCCGGGAGAAGGCCAGCACCTTGCCGGCACCCTGCCGACCCTGAACTTCATTTTATTGTTCATCCGTATTATTTCAACAGCATTTAGCAATTTGGGGAAACAGGATTTCCCCCAGTTTATTTCTGTTGCTGCCACCATCTGTCTGCCTGAGTGGACTGTGTGCCGTCGACCCAGGCCCATTCCTGGCTCCGGTCGGTGCTTAGAGTTCGTGTTGGATGCTTGGTCTGCATTTATTATGGTTTAAAAACGCTCTTGTTTCACCCATAATTAAGTCAAAGTTTGTAGCTGTGAACAAAAGGTGGGTTAAAAGTAGCAAGAGCATAATGTATCTTTTCCCCCCGCAGCCCGCCTTCCTCTAGAAAACCCCCCTGTCCTGAGCGGCGATGTGAACCCACACACCCGTGTGGGCTTGCGCAGACTCGAGCAAGGGAAACGTGTCAAACTATCGTTACTCACTGATAAAGGATAGCAGCAGCGACATCGACGATTCTGTCCTGACTGCGCTCTGTTGGCACACGGCACACTGCATGCTGCGTTTCGGCTGGCAGGAGCTGGGGTGTAGAGAGGCCGCAGGCCCCGCCCTCTCAGGGCTCCCTCTCGGGAGAGGGGCCCCTGCCAACCCCTGGGGTGGGAAGCACAGGGAAGGGCCCGGGAGAGGGCGATGGAGAGGTGGTGGCTGTGGGCCTCTGGCGTCCACCGGAGCTTGGTGCAGTGCTCAGACACTCGTGCTTGGTCCGGGACAAGGGACCCAGCGAGGAGCACCCAAACGCAGGTCCCCGGTGCCCGGCCTGCTCCCTGCAGGCTCTGAGTCCCCAGCCATGGTGGGGTGGCTGTCATCTCTGGGACGCACCCACAGACTCCCTGGTCTCTACTGAAGGGGTCTGAAGACCATGGAGAGGCGAACGGTGTGCGGCAGCACCCGCCAGCCCCTGTTCCCACCCCTTCCACATCCCTTCTCTGACACCCACACCACTGGCCTCACAGGGAGGTCATTCTCCCCTGGGGATGACACAAACGAATGGTGTAAAGAATCCACTGGCTTGGGGCACCTGGGTGGCTCCGTGGGTTAAGCCTCTGCCTTCAGCTCGGGTCCTGATCTCAGTGTCCTGGGATCGAGCCCCGCATCAGGCTCTCTGCTCAGCAGGGAGCCTGCCTCCCCTTCTCTCTCTGCCTGCCTCTCTGCCTACTTGTGATTTCTGTCTGTCAAATAAATAAATAAAAAGAAAAAGAAAAAGAAAAAGAATCCACTGGCTTCTGTTGCCTTGCATGTTAATGGAGGTTCCAAACAACTTGCCCACGGGATGTGTCTGAGCTGCACTGTGGAAGGGTCTGGAATCATCGCCCAACTTGACAAGTGGTCCATCACATCAGGATTTCTGGAGGAGGACCCACCAGGAGATACACTAGCTGGGCGTTGCCTGCCCAAGTCTCCTCCAGGACACTGGAAGGAACTGGAAGGTCCAAGGTAGAGTCAGGGTCTCAGCAGGCCCAGGGAGAGCCATCAGCATGGCTCCTGTCAACACCAGCCCTGCAACGACCCTGGGAGGAGCCAGGGAGCTTCTCCTCTTATTTTCTCATCTCGATTTGTGGCATTTTTGCCGTAAGACCAGAGGCAAGGGGCGTTTGGGCTGGGCGGTGTCCTCTCTGCCCGGGTGGAGTAGGACACATGGCTTCGTGCACGCGGCCATGTTCCGAATGGTTTCTAAGAGCCCTCAGTGCGTGCTAGAGAACCATTGCCTCGTGTTCTAGGAGAATGGGAAGGGATATAGTGACTTGGGTCTGGGCCGGGTCCCAGCTGATGCATAATCCTGTCTCTGGCATCCCTCTGTGGGTTTCCCCTTGGTTTTAGGGGCCAGGCGGGGGTGGGCAGCTAAGTGTTTCTTGTTCAGTCTTCCTGGTCCCAGTGATAACAGAGGTTGTGAATTATGGACGCAGCAGCAAATGTTTTTAATCTCCCATGAAACAAAACCAGTGTGTTTTCTGCACCGGGGACCAAGGGCGCGGGAACACGCAGACAGCTGCTCTGATACGGCTAACTCGGGCTGACGTCAATGAGAGTCGGTCCAGGCCAAGGGCTCCACTCAGGAAGCTTCAAAGTGATACCGAAAACAAATTTGCATTTTTTCCTTTCACGGAAAATCAGCTACTCTCCGTTCCACCGAGATGTTTTCACCAGCCTCTGCAGCCGGCCAGTGTTGTGGAGTAAACAGGGCTTGCAGTGTGATGGGATGCACCGTGAGTTTTCGCTTTAGACTTCCCCTTTAAAATGTATGCAGCGGGAGTAATGTTCCCTGGCCCTGGATGAAAACACTGGCAAGCGCTCACTTTTCTGCTCCTCTTAGGAAATAGTCTGTCCTGAGGTCTCTTGCAATGGAAAACAGCCTCCATTTGGAATTTGCAAGTCCAGGCCAAGATATTAGTCAAAACTGTAAACTTTGACATCTCGTCCTTCTCCCCACTCCAGACTTCTCTCCCCTTCCAGAGGGCTGGAAGCCTGTGTGGGAAAGGGGGCGTCCCTGCTGGACCCCTGCACCCCACTCCTGCGGCCCCCTCTGCCCCCATGGTGGAAGCTAGGGAGGAGGGAGGAGTAGGGGAGAGCTCTCGCGTGAGTGCGGGAGCGGCGGGGGGACGGCCGGCTCTTCTCCCGGTGGGGCTTTTCTGAGGGCCTGTGCCGAGCAGTCCCTCCGCTGGGTGATCACCTGCCACTTTTCCCTCCATCCCTGGGGTTTACCGCCAGCTCCTTGCTCCTGGGGTCCCCGGCCTCCAGACAGCCCCCATGGGTCACGCCCCGAGGTGATGCCGGACTGGCTCCCTCCCCGTGGGGCCCACATCTGCCTCCAACCTTCACGCATCGCTGCCCTGACAAACTCTGAAATGGAAGGTGACCCCGACCCAGGGGCTTGCCCCAGGAATCACCTGCAGACTCGTCCTCTGTGGTTGCTGGAGCACATCGCCACAAAACCTGGGGACTTAAAGGCAAAGAAATGGCTTCTTCCCCAGTTCTGAGGACAAAAGTCGGAAATCAGTGTTCCTGGGCTGAAGTCCGGGCGTTGGGAAGGCTGAGCTCCCTCTGGAGGCTTGCAGGGCGGGTTTTCTCTTTGCTTCTTCTGGCTTCTGGGGGCTGCTGGCATCCTTGGCTCGCGGCCCCATCAGTCCCGTCTCTGTCTCTCTGGTCACGTTGCCTTCTCTGCCGTGTCTGGCTGCATTGCCTGGCTGGGAAAGGGCCCGACCTTGTCTGCACTCAGCTGCAGGAGTCACATGATAAACTCCCTATGTAGCTGCGTGGAACCCGCACCCCCACCATGTGCGGGGTGAGCGGCAGGCCCCTACTCGACCTTCAAGAAGCGTGGCTTCCTTCAGGATACTCCTGTCGGCAAACCCCTTCTTCAAAGTCCTGTCTCTCCACAAGCTAGTTTGATAGATTGTCCGGGCAGTGGGAAGATTCAAGGCTGTGGACCTTCCCCTTTGTCTGTGAACTCCTCTTCTTGCTTTGTGATTTCGCAGTGGGAGCGTCATGGCCCCCTGAGTGCCAATTTTGCACATTCGATTACGTTGGTGAGGGCCTTGTTAGCGGCTGATGGTGCTGGGGGCTGTCCCCTTCAAGGTCGTGAACTCTGTGGCCTGCAGAGCGGGGAGGGTGGGGCAGCCTGGCCTCAGATGCCTCCTTCTGCTCAGACCGTGGGGACGGTGCAGCCTGGGGTCCTCTCCGCACCCCTCCCCACCGTGCTGACCGCTGCCCCTCCTCACACGGTCAGAGGACTGCGGGGGGCTCTGAGAAGCTGGTGCTACAGCACGGCAGTGGGAGTCTAGTGACACATGATGCAGACCCGCTTCACTCTTGGGTTTCCAACTTGCAGCTGGGGCTGCTGATCTAGAAATTCCCTATTCTATGGGTTAGCAGATTGTCATTTGATAAGGGCTCGATGTTTGTGTGAACTAAGCAGAGATGGACTCGCTGGTCTGGAAGGAAAATGTACTCCTCGGCTCTCAGAGTGTGGGTCCAGCATTTAGGGGGGAAAGATGGAACAGATTTGTTTGGAAGGTTCCGGAATGTTCAGGTAATAAATCCTCTTATCTCCTTCTTCCACCTTAGCAGTGAAGACAAGTGGCCTGTCTCTTGACTGCTAGACAAGGGGATGAAAAATCAGAGCTGGGCTAAACTCCTAGAGACGTGGGGAAGCTGGTTAACAGGAAACCCATTTGTTCACTGAGTTACCTGTGAAGACTGTAGTTTATAGAAGAAGGGACTGACAAGTACCAGTAAAGCCATTGTTCAAGATGACGAAGTCCTCAAAGGCCGAGATTGCTCAGGGATCTGTCAGCATGCCTTGATTTTTTTGTTATGATTTTAGTTTATTTTTTAATATAATCTCTATGCCCAGCATGGAGCTCAAACCCACAACTGGGAGACCAAGAGTCACATGCTCTACTGACTGGGCCAACCAGGCACCTCTGGACTTTTTTCTTTACTGAAACATACACCACCCCTTTCTCCTCTTACTACCATGAACCCCACCCCCCATCAGTGACTTGATAGAAAATTCGAGTCTTCTGTTCTCTCCCAACTCACCTTAGTCCTGATTCTCAGAGGCCAAAATGTCATTGGCTTGGGTGGCTCAGGGGTCTATTTTATTCAAATAATTTGGGGGGAAATTGGGGAGGATTTGGAGACAGGCTCACAGCCAGGTTTCCTCTGCTGTGATAAACCTCGAAATCTGTTACCCGGGACCTTCGCGGGCTGGGATAGCCATAGAACACCACAGACTGGGAGGCTCATACCACATTAATTTTCTCACAACTCCGGAAGCTGGACGTCCGAGATCAAATGTCGGCAGAGCTGGCTCCTCCTGAAGCCTCTCTCCTGTTGCCAGTGACCGTCTTCTCTGGGGTCTTCACATGGTCGCCGTCTGTGTGTCTGTCCTAGTCACCTATTCTCTTACGGATGCCATTCACACTGGATTAGACCCTACCCACGTGACCTCATTTTCCCTCACTCCCCTCTGCAAAGGTTCTGTCTGCAGACAGAGTCCCGTTCTGAGGTACCGGGGGCTGGGACTTCAATACATGAATGTGGGGCCACAATTCAACTCATGATACTCGGGAACCCCTGATCTGACTCAGCTCCTCGGGACTGGACTGGGGTGCAGGCCACAGGGAGAAGTGGGTCCGGCTCCTTTCCTCCTCACAGTCCTGTTTCCACGCATGGTGTGACGCCACCGGCTTCTTTCCTTCCCTCTCACTGGGCTGCATCAGGGACGGGACTCTCTGGGTCTGAGCCTCCTTTTCTGCTCCCTTTGGACACACCTTCTCTTTCCCAGCAAGGAGGGAATCTCTTCAGGTCCTGCCAGTGATCACAGCCAAGTGCAACATGAGCACAAGGGCTGACCTGGAGGGGAGGGAGCCACCAAAGGGCATCGGGCAGGGAGTGAGGAGGCAAGTTTGTGCATTATTTTTAGTACCAGCCTGTGACACACCACCTGCTCCCTCCCCGCCCCCCATGTAGCCTCTTGGTCCCAGCAGGCGGACGGGCCTGCTTTGACTCATGTCTCTGCCATTTACTAGTTGTGTGGCCTTGGCCAGGGGACTTAATCATCCTGGGGCTTGGTGCCATCCTCTATAGATGAGGATAGTAATGTTCGCTTCACAGTGTTGTTGGGGGGTTACTTAAGATGGTGTTAGGGGCTGAACCGTGTTCCCAGATTCCTACGTTGAGGTACTAACTCCCGGTTCCTTAGAATGTGGCTGTTTTTAAGGGCAGTCTTTTAAAGAGGTGATTAAGTTAAAGCAAAGTCGTTAGCGTGGACCCTAACCCACCATGACACCATGAATGGTGTCCTTATGAAGAAGGGACAATTAGGACACAGACAGACACACAGAGGGATGACCACGCGAGGACACGGCAGGGGAGAAGACGGCCGTCTACAACCCGAGAGGCTTCAGAACCAACCCTGACAACACCTTGATCTCGGATTTCCAGCCTCCAGAGCTGTGAGAAAACCAATTTCTCTTGCTTCGGGGCTGTGGTACTTTGGTACTTTGTCCTGGCAAACTAAGTCACCAGGTTTCCAGCTGATGACACTGGAGAAACCCTGGCTGCGAGCCTGTCCCCAGATCTTCCTCAGTTTCCCCCTGGGATTATCAGAATAAGAGAGATGTGCCCACTTGGAACAGATCCCCATCCGAGCTGACAACACCATGGCCAGGTGTCAGCAGTCAGGTGGTTTGGGACCGGACCCCTGGATCTCAGACTTCCAGCCCCCAGGACCGTGAGCGAGTAGATCTCTGTTGTCTCGCACCCCCTGCCCCCAGCGTGGTACATTGTTACTGCAGCCCCAGCAAACTAATATACCGGGTATATAAGCTGTTCTCTTTCCGCCCTCATGCCCCTCACCAGCCCCAGCTAGAGCAGTCTCGGACAAGCCCCGTGTGGTCTGCAAACTTGAGACAGGATACGTGTGCTCAAGGGGACACACAGAACAAGGGAGTGCAAAAGACTGTCAGAAAAGCATCTGGCACCTAAAACAAAAAGTACCTTAAAAATCACCTAAAAATTGGCACCTTAAAAAAAGGCGAAAGGTGACTCTCAGTTCATGGTTGCTTTCTCGGATTTTTCAGGGGTTCCCTGCCCAGCCTCTCTTCCCCACGATTGTGGGGAATCATCTGGAGCTTTTGCCGTCACTCAGAACCCCGGCTCAGGCTCTGTGCCCTAACTTGGGGAAACGGACAGCTTGGTGTTATTGTCTTCCAATCTAGGAACGTGGCATCCTTCTTCCTTTCAAGGAAGGCTTATCATTTTCTCTCATAAAGACTTGTACATCTTTTGTACCTCTGAGTGTTTTGATTTTTTGTGCTTTTGGTATTTTTAAAGCCTACGTTTTGTTTTCATTGTTGGGGTACAAAAGGCAACTGATTTTTTTTTTTTTTAAAGATTTTATTTATTTATTTGTCAGAGAGAGAGAGCGAGCGAGAGCGAGCACAGGCAGACAGAGTGGCAGGCAGAGGCAGAGGGAGAAGCAGGCTCCCTGCGGAGCAAGGATCCCGATGTGGGACTCGATCCCAGGACGCTGGGATCATGACCTGAGCCGAAGGCAGCTGCTTAACCAACTGAGCCACCCAGGCGTCCCAGGCAACTGATTTTTATATTGAGAGTTTGTGTCTTGTAATCTTGTTATGCTCGTATTAACTCTAAGATTTATATGTAGGTGATTTAGGAAGATTCTCTGTAGAAACCATGTAGAAATATCATCGTTTCATTTCTTTGTCTTGCCTTACTGTATTGTCTACAACTTCCAGTGTTAGGTGTCTTTGTCCTGTTCCCACTTGCAGAGGGAAAGCCCTCAGCATTTCAACATCTCATGTTTGCGGGAGGTTTTTTATAGTGACTATCCTTTATCATGTTAAGGAAATTCCTTTCTATTCCTACTTTGCTGAGAACTATCCAACTTTTAAATCATGAACACATACTGAATTTTTGCAAATACTTTTTCTGTGCCTGCAAAGATAACCAGGACTTTTCCTCCTTCAGTTTGCTGATATCGTGAATGATATTACTTTGTCTTCTAAAGTTAAGTCAACCTCGTGTTTTCAATTTAAATCCATTTTGGTTATTGTACATTAGCACTTTCATACATTGTTAGATTTGCTGGTTTTATTTTATTTTATTTTTTAAAAATATTTTATATATTTACTTCATAGAGAGAGACACACACACAGCGAGAGAGGGAACACAAGCAGGGGGAGTGGGAGAGGGAGAAGCAGGCTTCCCACTGAGCAGGGAACCCAGGTGCGGGGCTGGATCCCAGGACCCTGGGACCATGACCTGAGTCGGAGGCAGATGCTTAACAACTGAGCCACCCAGGTGCCCCAATTTGCTAGTTTTTTTTTTTTTTTTAAAGATTTTATTTATTTGACAGACAGAGATCACAAGTAGGGCGAGAGGCAGGCAGAGAGAGAGGAGGAAGCAGGCTCCCGGCTGAGCAGAGGCTTGATCCCAGGACCCTGGGGATCATGACCTGAGCCAAAGCAGAGGCTTTAACCCACTGAGCCACCCAGGCACCCCAATTTGCTAGTTTTTAAAAAGGGGTTTTAAATGTAAATTCATGATTAAGTTTGGGCTGTGATTTGGAGAGTTGCTTTTCCAGATGTGGTCTCTCCCTTGCATTACTGTGCTCACTGCCGAGGGGGAGCTGGCCAGTATGACGGGGTGAATTTCTGCAGTGAACTCTCTGGTTCATAGTTGGGCTGGGCCCGTGGGGGCCCCAGCAGGAGACTGGAGAGAGGAAGGATAGTGAGGTCACCCCAGGCTGACTGTATCCTTTGATGGAAAGTGACTGGTCCTCCCAAAGTGGTCCACTCTATCCTTGTGGGTTCTGGTTAATTCTCTCTTCCCTAGTTCCTATCCCAGGTATAGGATCCCTTGTTACTCCCTTTCAACTATACATTGTAAACAAATTTTCCTCAAATTATCTTATTTCCTGCTGGGATTTTCACTGATGCAGCCTATAACTTTCCTTTCTTATAATATTCTTGCTGAATTTTATAATCAAGAGTTTGATAGCATCACAAAAGGAATTGGGACTGTTTCTTCTTTATGTTGTGGAATAGGACTAGTTCCTTAATAGAACAAGTTAAAGCTTTGGTAGAACTTGCTGGTAAAACCATCTGGGTCTAGTGTTTTCGTTGTGAGAAGAGTTTTGCCTACTGACTTCAGTTTCATTAGTGGTTGTTAAGACTATTAATTCTTCTTTCCTCCCTCGCCCCCGCCCCCTTCTTTTTTTTGCCTGGAGTTAGTTTTGGTAAGTTGAAATACATTCATTTACAAAGTTACTGGCATTTATTTTTTGCATGATTGTCTTACTAATCATTTTCCTCTACATTATACTTAAGTCACATAAAAAAATGGTTCATTGCAAAACTGAGCAGAAAGCACAGAGCGTTCCCATGTACTTGCTGGCTCCCCACCCCCATGCACGCCTCCCCCACCGTCAACACTCCCCACCACAGTGGTATAATTGTTGTCACTGATGAACCTACACTGACATAATTTTCACCCAGAGTCTGTAGTTTACATCAGGGTTTACATCACTCTTGATGCTGTACATTCTATGGGTTTTGACAAATGTATAATGACTTGCATCCGCCATCATAGTACCATACGGAGTATTTTCGCTGCCTCAAAATTCTCTGTGCTCTGTCAGTCCTCCTACTCCTGGGCACTAGAAATGTAATCACTTTTCATTCTTAATAATTTTTATTTGTATTCTTCTTTTTTCTTGATTAATCTTGTCCTAAGTTTGGCAATTTTCCTAGTCTTCATAAGACCTAATTATCAGCTTTTAAAATCCTATTGTATATATGTTTCTTATTTCATTAATTTTTCCTCTTTATTATTTTTTCTTTTAATTTCTTCTTTTTTTTTCTAAATATTTTTTCTTATGTTGAAAACTTGTTAGATTTCTGCTTTTATTCTTTCCCAGTGTAAGCATTTAAGGTGTACATTTCTATGGAAGTGGCACTGTGGCTCTATCCTGCAAGGTTCTATATATAGCATTTATGTCCTAATCTCATTGGAAAGATTTCCTTGTCTTCACTTGGGTTTCTTTCTATCTTTCTTTCTTCTTCTTTTTAAAAAATATTTTATTTATTCATTTGACAGAGAGAGACACAGAGAGAGAGGGAACACAAGCAGGGGAAGTGGAGAGGGAGAAGCAGGTCTCCCACTGAGCTGGGAGCCAGATGCGGGGTTCGATCCTAGGACCCTGGACCTGAGCTGAAGGCAGACGCTTAACGACTGAGCTGCCCAGGTGTCCCTGGATTTCTTTTTTGATCCACAAGTTCCTTGGACGTTTACTTCTTAATTTCTAAACATTTTAAGTTTTCCATTTATTTATTTATTTTCGTTTTTATTGTTTTTTAAAAAGATTTATTTATTTATTTTAGAGAGAGGGTGTGCATGAGTAGGGGGAGGGGCAGAGGGAGAGGGAGTGAGAACCTTAAGCTGACTCCCACTGAGTGCAGATCAGGGCTCCATCCCAGGACCCTGAGATCATGACCCAAGCTGAAATCAAGGGTTGGCTGCTCAACAGACTGAGCCACCAGGCGCCCCTCCATTTATTTTTTTTTGTTACGGATTTCTGACTTGATGGCTTTATTGTTAAAAAAAAAATATGGTTTGTAAATTAGCAATCTCTTAAAATTTGTCAACTGGCTCTGTGGCTGAGTACGTGGTTAATTTTCATAAATATTTGTATGTGCTTGAAAAAATGTGTCATATGTAGTTGTTAGACATGGGTTTTCTGTATAGATGCCTTAGGCATTTAGGTCAACTTTGTCAATTGTGATGTGAAAATGTGCTGTAAGTTTCCTGATTTTTCATTTGTTCATTCTATGACAGGATACACCGAAATCTCCTGTGATGGTCCTTTTGTGTCTCTCTCTCTTTTTTAAATGGGAGGGGCATTGGGGGAGGGGGAGGGGGAGAGGGAAGAGAGAGAGGGAGAGAGAGAACTTCAAGCAGACTCCCTGCTGAGTGCGGACCTGGGACTCATGACCCTGAGATCATGACCTGAACTGAAATCAAGAGTCCCACGCTTAACCCACTGAGCCACCCAGGTGCCCCTTGTTTTGTCTCTTGTAGTTCATTCTGTTTTCCTTTCATATACTTTGACTCTATGTTATTAGGTAGGTATGTGTTCAGAATTACACCTTTTACATTATGCAGACACTTTCTATCTCTAGTAATTTTTTTTTTGCCTTAAAGTCTATTTTAATTTATATTGATTACTAATATAGTAATACATAAACTTTTTTTTAAAAAAGGTTTTATTTATTTATTTGACAGAGAGAGAGCACAAGTAGGCAGAGAGGCGGGCAGAGAGAGGAAGGGAAACAGACTTCCTGCTGAGCAGAGAGCCCGATGCTGGGCTTGATCCCAGCACCCTTGGCTGAAAGCAGAGGCTTTAACCCACTGAGCCACCCAGGCGCCCCTAAACTTTCTTTTACTAAAGGCATGTCTGGAATATTGCTTTTTGTCTTTCTGTTTTCAACTTGTTCTGTGTTCTTATATTTTAGTTATGTCTCATAAACATCAAAAGGCTGAATTCAGTTGACAGTCTTTGTCTCTTTACTGGAGCATTTAGTCTGTTTGCACTTTTTGCAATTAATTTATTTTTACCATCTTTTGTGATTCCTATTTTTCCTGCATATTTCTTTAAATTTTCCATCTTTCTTGCCTTTTTTGGGATTGAATGGGTAATTTTTTCTCATTCCATTTAAAAACTCCCTCTAAAGACATGGATGTTTCCTTCTTTCCTTCCTTTTTTGTTAGTTGCAGAGGTAGAATTTGGTGATTGATCAGTTGCAAATAACGCCCAGTGCTCACTGCACCAAGTGCCCTCCTTAATGCCCATCACCTAGTTACCTCTTCCTCCCATCCACTTCCCCTCCAGCAACCTATTAGTTTCCTAGAGTTCAGAGTCTCTTACGGGTTGCCTCCCTATCAATTTTCATCTGATTTTATTTTTCCTTCCCTTCCCCTATTTCATATGTTTTGCTTCTTAAATTCCACTATTATTTCTATTATTTTAGTAATTAACCTTGACATTTTAAAATGTGAAGTTAACTACTACCTTTACCCTCCCGCTGGGTAATGCAAAGACCTTCAAACACCTGAACTCCCACCATTGTCTCCTGATACGTGTGCTATTACTATCACATATTCTAGTTCTGACTTATTTTATTTTAGTTGCACTAATTGAACATTATTATTATTGTTTTATACAATCAATTTTCATTCAGATTTATCCACATATTTGCCATTTTGTCTGCTCACCATTCCTTCTTGTATCCAGATCTTCCTCTTCTGAGGTCATTTTACTATTTTCTGAAACAAGCAAAAGTCTCCTTGGTGGCAAACTCTTCCAGTTTGGGTTGTTAAAATGACTTTTACCCATCTCCTTAAAAAATAATTCCCATTCTTCTTGAGCACACAAACAGCAGTGGGCCAGATTTTTTTTTCCTCCATTAAGAAAGGACTGGCATTTAGAAATAAGTGCACTTGATTACTTGGGCTTTTCATGGTCAGCATTTAAATGTCTTTTTCCGACACATCTCATAAATGCTATTTTCCTCAATTTTTTCTTATGCAGTAAAGGGAATACTGATGGAGATTTTTTTTTCAGAAATTCTGAATTTTTTCACAATTCTTGCAAAAATGCAATGCTGTGTTTTGTGCAGTTAAATTTTTTTTTAGATCTCATTTATCACATTATGACAAAGTTTTACGGTTTTTTTCTTTGTAGCTTGTTATATCCATTTTAAAGGTTTTATGAACAGAAATTAGTTTTTCTCTTAGGGTTAGCTTGTTTTTTTTTTTAATGTTGTCTAAGAAATGCTGTCACAGGTGATACCTAAATTACCCTTAAATTTTTTTTTTGAAAAGTTTTGAAGTTTTTTTTTTTTTTTAAGATTTTATTTATTTATTTGACAGAGAGATCACAAGCAGGCAGAGGCAGGTAGAGAGATAGGGGGAAACAGGCTCTCCGCTGAGCAGAGAGCCCGATGTGGGAATCGATCCCAGGACCCTGAGCTCATGACCTGAGCCAAAGGCAGAGGCTTAACCCACTGCACCACCCACGCACCCCTGAGGTTTTTTTTAAGGCTGAATAATATTCTATTCTATGTATGTACCAAACTTTATTTGTTAATAGATTGATAGGCATTTAGGTTGTTTCTACATCATGGCTCTGTTAAACAGTGCTGCAGTGTTATTCTAATTTTAAAGGGAATATCTAGAACGATATTTGTTGGAATTTTTCTTTTTTAATTTAAAAATTTTTAATTGAGGGGAGCATGTGGGTGGCTCAGTTGGTTAAGCTCTTGATCTCAGCTCTGATCTTAACTTCAGGAGAGTGAATTCAAGCCCCAGCATGGAGCCCACTAAAAAAAAAAAAAAAAAAAAAAAAAAAAAAATATATATATATATATATATATATATATATATTTAAAAAATTTTAAAAAGATTTTATTTATTTGAGAGAAAGAGAGGAAGAACAAGCAGGGGTAGCAGGAGCAGAGAGAGGGGAAAGTCTCCCCGCCGAGCAGGGAGCCCAATATGGGGCTCAATCCCAGGACTTTGGGATCATGACCCTTAACTGTATGAGCCACCCAGGTGCCCCCAAAACTACAAATTTTTGACTGTGGTAAAGTACACATAAAATTTACCATCTTAACCATTTTTTTTTTTTTTAAAGTAATGTCTATGGCCAGCATGAGGCTCAAACTCACAACCCTGAGATCAAGAGTCACATGCTTTTCTGACTGAGCCAGTCAGGTACCGCCCCCCCCCCCCACCTTAAACATTTTTAAGAATACAGTTGACATTGTCCTGTAGTCAATCTCCATTATCATCTTGCAAAATAAGACTTTATACCTATTAAAAAACAACTTTCCCTTCTTCCCTTCCATTGGATCCTAGAAACCACCACGTGATATTCTCTCTGTATGAATTTGACTACTCAGGATACCTGATATAAGTGGAATAATACAGGGGCGCCTGGGTGGCTCAGTGGGTTAAAGCCTCTGCCTTTGACTCAGGTCATGATTCTGGGTCATGATCCTGGACCATGATCCTGGGTCATGATCCTGGATCATGATCCAGGGTCCTGGGATCGAGCCCCGCATCGGGCTCTCTGCTCAGCAGGGAGCCTGCTTCCCCCTCTCTCTCTTCTTGCCTCTCTGCCTACTTGTGATCTCAGTCTGTCAAATAAATAAATAAATAAAATCTTCTAAAAAATAAGTGGAATAATACAGCATTTGTCTTTTGGTGACTGGCTTATTTCATTTAGCAAAATGTCTTCGAGGTTCATTCATACTGTAGCATGTGTCTGAATTCCCTTCCTCTTTAGAACTGTATATTCCAGTGTATATATTTACCACATTTTGTTTATCCATTTGGCTGCTGATGGCCACGTAGGTTGTATCCATCTTTTAGCCATCGTGAAGAATGCTGCTGTGAATGTGGGTATGTAAACATTTCTTGGAGACCCTGCTTTCAGTGTTTTTGAGTCGGTACCCAGGAGTGAAATTGCTGGATCATACGGTAATTCTACTAAGAAGTTTTGAGGAAGTGTTATATTGTCTTCCACAGTGGCTGTATCATTTTACATTCCCATCAAACTGCACAAGGGTTTCAATTTCTCCACATACTTACCAACCTTATTAATTTCGTTTTTTGAGATTTATTTATTTATTTGAAAGCGAAAGAGAGAGAGAGATAGAGAGAGAGAGAGAACATGAGCAGGGGGAGGGGCAGAGGAGAAGGGAGAAAATTCTCAAGCAAACTCCCCACTGAGGGCAGAGCCAGACATGGGGATTGATCCCAGGACAGCCTGAGTTGAAATCGAGAATGGGCCATTTAACCAACTGAGCCACCCAGGTGTCCCTATTTTCTGGGTGTTTGTTTGTTTGTTTTTAAATAGTAACATCCTAATGGGGGTGAGATGATTTCTCATTGTGGTTTTGATTTGCATTTCCCTAATGCTCAGGGACGTTGAGCATCTTTTCATGTGCTTATTGGTCATTTATACAGTTTCTCTAGAAAAATGTCTGTTTAAACCCTTCACTCATTTTTAAATTGGTTTGAAAATTTTTTTTATATGTTCTGGATATTCTTCATACATTCTGGCTATTAATCCCTTTCCAAATACATGATTTGCAAATATTTTCTCCCCATTCTGTAGGCTGAATAATCTGTTGATTATATATTGGGAAGGTTGAATACATTTTTTTCTATCAGGTTAAGGTTCTCTTTTATTCCTGGTTTACTGAAAAAAAATTTTTTTCTTTCTTTTTTTAAACATGAATGGGTGTGGAATTTTACAAAATGTTTTTTCTGCATCTATGGAGGTGATAAATAAGATTTTTCTCCATTAACCTTTAACTTAGTAAATAATATCAGTGGATTTAAAAATATTAACTATTTTTGAATTCCTGGAAAAAACTCAATCTTCTTGTGGTATATTATATATTTTTATACACTGCAGGATTTGGTTCACTAATGTTTAGGATTTTTTACATCTTCATTCATTGATTAAATGGACTTAATAATCTTAATTTCCCATATTGTCCTTATTTAGATTTTGGTGTCAAAATTATACTTGCCTCATAATTGTGGAGTTGTGGTGTTGTCTCTCTTTTTCTATTTCTTGGAAGAATTTTTTTAGTTTTTTTTTGTTGTTGTTATTTTTGTTCCTTAAGTTTAGTAGTCAAACTCTTTTGTAAATTGTTTTGACCTAATGTTCTCTTTGTTAGAAAATTTTAATTGCTGTTCTTATTTTATTCATGTTTTTATTTATTTTTTTCAGGAATGTATCAATTTTATCTAAATTTTTAACTTAGTAGCATAACGTTTTAGAGGTATTCCCATAGCCTTTTATTTTTTTAGTTTAATTTAATTTAATTTTTTTTATTAACACATAATGTAATATCTGCTTTAGAGTTCAGGTCTGTGAATCATTGTCTTACACATTTCATAGCATTCACCATAGCACACACCCTCCCCAAAGTCCAGCAACCCTATGCCCCCCCGCCCCCCCCAACACCACGGCAACCCTCAGTTTGTTTCACGAGATTAAGAGTGTCTTACGGTTTTTCTCCCTCCCCGGTCCCATCTTGTTTCACTTTTTCCCTCCCTACCCCCCCACAACTCCCTGCCCTACCTCTCAAATTACTTATATCAGAGATATCATATGATAATTGTTTTTCTTTGATTGACTTATTTTGCTTAGCACAATACCTTCTAGTTCCATCCACGTTGTTGCTAATGGAAGGATTTCATTTTTTTGGTGGCTGCATAGTATTCCATTGTATATATATACACCACATCTTCTTTATCCATTCATCTGTTGATGGACATCTAGGTTCTTTCCATAGTTTGGCTATTGTGGACATTGCTGCTATAAACATTCGGGTGCACGTGCCCCTTCGGATCACTACATTTGTATCTTTAGGGTAAATACCCAGTAGTGTGATGCTGGGTCATAGGGTGGCTCTATTTTCAACTTTTTGAGGAACCTCCGTACTGTTTTCCAGTGTGGCTGTACCAGCTTGCATTCCCACCAACAGTGTAGGAGGCTTCCCCTTTCTCTGCATCCTCACCAATATCTGTTGTTTCCTGACTTGTTAATTTTAGCCATTCTGACTGGTGTGATTTGGTATCTCATTGTGGTTTTGATTTGTATTTCCCTGATGGTGAGTGATGTTGAGCACTTTTTCATGTGTCTGTTGGCCATTTGGAGGTCTTCTTTGCAGAAATGTCTGTTCATATCCTCTGCCCATTTCTTTATTGGATTCTTTGTTCTTTGGGTGTTGAGTTTGATATGTTCTTTTTTTTTTTTTTTAAAGATTTTATTTATTTATTTGACAGGCAGAGATCACAAGTAGGCAGAGAGGCAGGCAGAGAGAGAGGAGGAAGCAGGCTCCCTGCTGAGCAGAGAGCCCGATGCGGGGCTCGATCCCAGGACCCTGAGATCATGACCCGAGCCGAAGGCAGCGGCTTAACCCACTGAGCCACCCAGGCGCCCCTGATATGTTCTTTATAGATTTTAGATACTAGCCCTTTATCAGCTGTGTCATTTGCAAATATCTTCTCCCATTCTGTTGGTTGTCTTTTGGTTTTGTTGACTGTTTCCTTTTCTGTGCAAAAGCTTTGGATCTTGATGAAGTCTCAGTAATTCATTTTTGCCCTTGCTTCCCTTGACTTTGGCGATGTTTCTAGGAAGACGTTGCTGTGACTGAGGTCGAAGAGGTTGCTGCCTGTGTTCTCCTCAAGGATTTTGATGGATTCCTTTCTCACATTGAGGTCCTTCATCCATTTTGAGTCTATTTTCGTATGTGGTGTAAGGAAATGGTCCAGTTTCATTCTTCTGCATGCAGCTGTCCAATTTTCCCAACACCATTTATTGAAGAGGTTGTCTTTTTTCCATTGGACATTCTTTCCTGCTTTGTCGAAGATTAGTTGACCATAGAGTTGAGGGTCTATTTCTGGGCTCTCTATTCTGTTCCATTGATCTATGTGTCTGTTTTTGTGCCAGTACCATACTGTCTTGATGGTGACAGCTTTGTAATAGAGCATGAAGTCTAGAATTGTGATGCTGTCAACTTTGTTTTTCATTTTCAACATTCCTCTGGCTATTCAGGGTCTTTTATGGTTCCATATAAATTTTAGGATTATTTGTTCCACTTCCTTGAAAAAAAATGGTGGTAGTTTGATAGGGATTGCATTAAATGTGTAGATTGCTTTAGGTAGCATAGACATTTCACAATACTTGTTCTTCCAATCCATGAGCATGGAACGTTTTTCCATTTCTTTATGTCTTCCTCAATTTCTCTCATGAGTAATTTATCGTTTTCTGAGTATAGATTCTTTGCCTCTTTGGTTAGGTTTATTTCTAGGTATCTTATGGTTTGGGGTGTGATTGTGAATGGGATCGACTCCTTAATTTCTCTTTCTTCTGTCTTATTGTTGGCGTATAGAAATGCTACTGATTTCTGTGCATTGATTTTATATCCTGACATTTTAATGAATTCCTGTACAAGTTCTAGCAGATTTGGAATGGAGTCTTTGGGTTTTCCACGTAAAGTATCGTATCATCTGCAAAGAGTGATAGTCTGACTTTTTCTTTGATGATTTGGATGCCTTTAATTTCTTTTTGTTGTCTGATTGCTGAGGCTGGGGCTTCTAGTACTATGTTGAATAGCAGTGGTGATAATGGACATCCCTGCCATGTTCCTGACTTTGGCAGAAAAGATCTCAGTTTTTTCCATTGAGAATGATATTTGCTGTGGGTTTTTTTTTTTTAAGATTTTATTTATTTATTTGACAGAGAGAAATCACAAGTAGATGGAGAGGCAGGCAGAGAGAGAGAGAGGGAAGCAGGCTCCCTGCTGAGCAGAGAGCCTGATGCGGGGCTCGATCCCAGGACCCTGAGATCATGACCCGAGCCGAAGGCAGCAGCTTAACCCACTGAGCCACCCAGGCGCCCCTGCTGTGGGTTTTTCATAGATGGTTTTGATGATATTGAGGTATGTACCCTCTATCCCTACACTTTACTTTGAAGGGTTTTAATCAAAAAAGGATGCTGTACATTTCAAATGCTTTTTCAGCATCTATTGAGAGTATCACGTGGTTCTTGTTCTTTCTTAATGTTTTGTATCACATTGATTGATTTCCGGATGTTGAACCAATCTTGCAGCCCAGGAATAAATCCCCCTTGGTTGTGGTGAATAATCCTTTTAATATACTGTTGGATCCTATTGGCTAGTATTTTGGTGAGAATTTTTGCATCTGTGTTCATCAAGGATATTGGTCTGTAATTTTCCTTTTCGATGGGTCTTTGGTTTTGGGATCAAGGTAATGCTGGCCTCATAAAATGAGTTTGAAAGTTTTCCTTCAATTTCTATTTTTTGGGAACAGTTTCAGGAGAATAGGTATAAATTTTTCTTTAAATGTTTGGTAGAATTCTCCTGGGAAGCTGTCTGGCCCTGGGCTCTTGTTGGTTGGGAGATTTTTGATGAGTGCTTCAATCTCCTTACTGGTTATGAGTCGTTCAGGTTTTCTATTTCTTCCTCATTCAGTTGTGATAGTTTATACATCTCTAGGAATGCATCCATTTCTTCCAGATTGTCAAATTTACTGGTGTATAGTTGCTCATAATATGTTCTTATAATTGTTTGTATTTCTATGGTGTTGGTTGTGATCTCTCCTCTTTCATTCATGATTTTATTAATTCGGGTCCTTTCTCTTTTCTTTTTGATAACTTTGGCCAGGGTTTTATCATCTTATTAATTCTGTCAAAGAACCAGCTCCTAGTTTCATTGATTTGTTCTACTGTTCTTTTGGTTTCTGTTTCATTGATTTCTGTTCTAATCTTTATTATTTCTCTCCTGCCGGGTTTAGGCTTTCTTTGTTGTTCTTTCTCCAGCTACTTTAGGTGTAAGGTTAGGTTGTGTAATTGAGACCTTTCTTATTTCTTGAGAAAGGCTTGTATTGCTATATACTTTCCTCTCAGGACCACCTTTGCTGTGTCCCAAAGATTTTGAACAGTTGTGTTTTTATGTTCATTTGTTTCCATGAATTTTTAAAAATTCTTCTTTAGTTTCCTAGTTCACCCATTCATTCTTTAGTAAGATGGTCTTTAGCCTCCGTGTATTTGAGTTCTTTCCAACTTTCCTCTTGTGGTTGAGTTCTAGTTTCAAATATTGTGGTCTGAAAATATGCAGGGAATGATCCCAGTCTTTTGGTACTGGTTGAGACCTGATTTGTGACCCAGGATGTGATCTATTCTGGAGAATGTTCTATGTGCACTAGAGAAGAATGTATTCTGTTGCTTTGGGATGGAATGTTCTAAATATATCTGTGATGTCCATCTTGTCCAGTGTGTCATTTAAAGCCTTTATTTCCTTCTTGATCTTCTACTTAGATGATCTATCCATTTCACTGAGGGGGGGTGTTAAACTCCCCTACTATTACTATAGTATTGTTGATGTGTTTCTTTGATTTTATTAATTGGTTTATATAATTGGCTGCTCTCATGTTAGGGGCATAGATATTTAAAATTTTTAGATCTTGTTGTTGGACCCTCTAAGTATGATACAGTGTCCTTCCTCATCTCTTATTATAGTCTTTGGTTTAAAATCTAATTTCTGTGATGTAAAGATTGTTACCTCAACTTTCTTTTGATGTCCAAAAGCATGGTAAATTGTTTTCCACCCCCTCACTTTAAATCTGGAGGTGTCTTTGGGTGTAAAATGAGTTTCTTGTAGACAACATATTGATGGATTTTTTTTAAATCTGTTCTGATATCCTGTGCCTTTTGATTGGGGCATTTAGCCCATTTACATTCAGGGTAACTATCAAAAGATATGAATTTAGTGCCATTGTATTGCCTGTAAGGTGACTGTTACTGTATATTGTCTCTGTTCCTTTCTGGCCTATTACTTTTAGACGCTTTTTGCTTAGAAGACCCCTTTCTATACATCCTGTAGGATTGGTTTGGTGTTTGCAAATTCTTTTAGTTTTTGTTTCTCCTGGAAGCTTTTTATCTCTCCTTCTATTTTCAAGGACAACCTAGCTGGATATAGTATTCTCGGCTGCATATTTTTCTCGTTTAGTTCTCTAAATATATTATGCCTGTCCTCTCTGGCCAGCCAGGTCTCTGGATAGGTCGGCTGCCAATCTAATATTGCTACCATTGTATGTTACAGACCTCTTGTCCAGAGCTGCTTTCAGGATTTTCTCTTTGTCACTGAGACTTGTAAATTTTACTATTAGATGATGGGGTGTGGACCCATTTTTACTGATTTTGAGAGGGGTTCTCTGCACCTCCTGGATTTTGATGCTAGTTCCCTTTGCCAAATTAGGGGAATTCTCTGCTATAATTTGCTCCAATATACCTTCTGCCCCCCCCTTTTTCTTCTGGGATCCCAATTATTATTATTGTTTCATTTTATGGTCTCACTTATCTCTTGAATTCTCTGCTCATAGTCCAGTAGTTGTTTGTCTCTCTTTTTCTCAGGTTCTTTATTCTCCATCATCTGGTCTTCTATATCACTAATTCTCTCTTCTTCCTCATTTATCTTAACAGTAAGAACCTCTATTTTTTTTAAAAAAAGAGTTTATTTATTTATTTGACAGAGAGAGAGAGAGAGATCACAAGCAGGCAGAGATAGAGGGGGAAGCAGGCTCCCCGCCGAGCAGAGAGCCCAATGCAGGGCTCGATCCCAGGACCCTGAGATCACAACCCGAGCCAAAGGCAGAGGCTCAACCCATTGAACCACCCAGGCACCCCTAGAACCCCCATTTTTTATTGTACCTCATCAATAGTTTTTTTGGTGTCAACTTGATTATATTTTAGTTCTTCTATTTCTTCAGAAAGGGCTTTTATTTCTCCAGGAATGGATTCTCTAGTATCTTCATGCTTTTTTCAAGCCCAGCTAGCACCTTGATAATTGTCATTCTGAATTCTAGTTCTGACATATTACTAATGTCCATATTGATTAGATCCCTAGCCATTGATTCTGCCTCTTGTTTTTTTGTTTTTTGTTTCTTTTTGAGGTGAGTTTTTCCACCTTGTCATTTTATCCAGATAAGAACAGCTTAATGAGAGAAAAAATACTAAAAGGGTAGCAACAACCCGAGAAAAATATGCAATAACTAAATCAGAAGAGACTCGAAGCTGGGGGGAGGAGAAAGGAGGAAAAAAAAAGAGAAAAATATATACATTAGATTGGTGAATAGAACAAAGCCACACACTTGATTTTGGGTGTATTTTGGTCTGTTAGAAGAAATTGCCTCCCAAAATTTTAAAGAAAGAAAAACTTCTATGTATATAAAAATAAGGATAAACATGATGAATGGATGGAATATGACTGTAAAGATGAAAATTTAAAAATTGAGAAGATAAGAAGTTGGTTGGAAAAAGAAAGAAAAAAGAGAAAAGAATGTGATCAGGCTGGAGACTAGAACAAAGCAATGCATTAGATTTAGGGTATATTTTGATCTTTTAGAAGAAACTGTATCCCAAAATTTTAAAGAAAGAAAAACCTATACGTATACAAAAAATAAGGTCAAATACAATGAAGGGATAGAATATGACTATAACAATAAACATTAAAAAATATTTTTGAAAAAGATATTGATAAGATAAAATAGTTAAAAAATGTTAAAATAGGAAAGAGGAAAAATTTAAAAAGATAAAATAAGGAAAAAATAAAATTAAAAAAATTTAACTTTGAAAGACTTAAGAATCATAGGAAAAAAACAATGAATTCTATGTGCTATATTCCTGTAGCTCTGAAGTTTTGCATTTCTCATTGATTGGTGAACTTGGTCTTGGCTGGATGTTCTTGTTGATCTTCTGGGAGAGGGGCCTGTTGCAGTGATTCTGAAAAGTCTTTGCCAGAGGCGGAATTGCACCGCTCTTGCGAGGGGCCAGGCTATGTGGCCTGGTTCGGAGGGCGGATCTGCTTGGGTTCGCTCTTGGGAGCTTTTGTTCCTTGAACACTTTCTGTACAGCTTTGCAGGACAGGAATGAAAATGGCGGCCTCCCAGTCTCCGGCCCCATAGGAGCTGAGAGCTCAGGGTCCTGCTTCTCAGTGCACCCTCAGAGAAAAGAAGTCAACCCCTCCTGTCTCCCTGGTCTCCGGCCACACTCCGAGCTAACCCAGCCTGTGACTGAGCATTTTTATCTCTGGCGCACAGACCCTTTTGGAGTCTCCAAACCCAGCAGAATCCCTCAGTGCACTCCCACGCTGCTCCTCCAAAAGGAGGAAGGAGGTGGTCCCCCCGCATCTGCCACCTGTGGGCTCCCTGCTCAATGAGTAGTGGCCTGACAGTGCCACAGATCACAGTTTAAGGTAGCCCTGAGCTGAAAGCTCACACCTCAGCTCCGCCTCTGCAACTGTCTTCCCCGGACTGATTCCTGGGAGCTCTGCCATACTCAAACACAACTGGTCTTTCTGTGACCCCACAAGTCCTGAGACCACACTGACCCTGCAAGTGTCCCCCTGCCCCCCCGCCCACCTTGCTTAACCTCTGGAGTGATGTCCCTCAGTAAAGCAGAATTCTAAAAGTTCTGATTTTGTGCTCTGCTGCTCTACCGCCATCTTGCCCCCGCCATAGCCTTTTAATCTCAGCAGCATTTGTAGTTCTCTTCCCCTTCAATTTTAAATTCTGACTTCTCTTTTTTTTGATCACTCTCCTTAGAAGTGTTTCTTGATTATTCTCTTCATACTTATTAAAATGTAATTTTAAACATTCCTTTCTTATACTCTGCTTGTTTTCTGTTTCATCAGTTTGGTTTTCTGTCTTTAATATCTCTTCTCTTCACCACATAGATCCCCTTACCTCCCTCTTTCGTTGTTCTTGCCTGATATGTTCCATCTATATATATTGAAAGGCTCATCAGAAGATATTATAATTTTTGCTTTTGGCCATTGCCATGTTATAAAGAGCTCCAGAAGAGAAAACCAGTTTAGTATATTTACCTAAATATTTATTTACCATTTCTGTTGCTCTTCCTTCATTTTTAAAAAAAGACTTTTTAAAGTCATCTCTATATCCAACATGGGAACTCACAGCCCCAAGATCAAGAGTTGCCTGCTTTACTAACAGAGCCAGCTAGGTGCCCATTCCTTCTTTCATTTTTGATGCTCTGAGTTTCCTTAGGTATCATTTCTTTTATGTCTAAAGAACTTTCTTTAGCGATCCTTGAGAGGTGGCCTGCTATCAGTGGATCTTTGCTTTCCTTCAATTGGGAATGTCACTTGTTTCATCTTCCTTTCAGAAGGTTATTTTTGCTGCGTATAGAATTCTAGTTGAGCCAAACTTTTCTTTCTACACCAGAAAATATTGTTCCGCTTCCTTCTGGCTGCCATGTTTTCTGTAAAGAAATCCATGGGAATGTCAGTGGTTGTTCCTCTGTTGGCAATGTGTCACTTTTCTCTGGCCGTTTTAGAGATTTTTTTTCTTTGTCTTTAGTTTTTAGCTGTTTGATTATGGTATGTTTGGCATATCATTCATTGAGTTTATTCTGTTTGGGGTTTTTGAATGTATTGAATATGTGATTGTATATCTTTTGCTGAATTTGTGAGTTCATTTCCCAGAGTGGGAAAAATGGCCAGTTCCCTTCTGTACTAATTTGAATTCTGGTTTTCTTACCCAGTTTGCCTGCTTTTGTTTACTTTTCAGAGTCCTCAGTTTATCTGTGCATTCCACTTTTGCATTCAGTGGGAGATACAGTGTAGCATGTGCTCACTCCATCTTACCTAGAACTGGAACTTAGAGAAGATCTTTGTAAACAGAATTCTCAGTTGAGGGTTTTTTTGACCACTAAATTCTTAGCTTGAGTTATTGGGGCTGTGAGAGTAGGTTAGAACTGTAGGCCCACATTGGAGCTAGCTTGTGGTTGCACGTTTTTAGGTTGAAATTATCCCTTTCTGTGTTGTGCCAAGGTTTGAGATAGGAAACCTTCTTTGCAATTCCTGGTGTAGTTCACTCTTGCTGTAAGGTTGTGTCACCTTTATAGGGAGCTGTGGATGCTTCTTATTAGACTTTCCACTATGCCTCTCATTTCATGCACTTCTCAAGACCTAGAGAACAAGAGCTCAAGTTACTGAACTTGGCCAATGACCTCAAAGTAGGAGCTGAATTTGGTGCTTTTTATTTAGGCAGGTAATTTAATTTAGAATTCTTAAGGTTCCTGATGTGACGTAGTGTTGCCTCAAGTGTTCTTTATGTTTTTGATTCTTTTCAAAATTTATTTTTAGCTGGGACACCTGGCTGGCTCAGTCAATAGAACATGTGACTCTTGATCTTGGTGTTGTAAGTTTGGGCCCTACGTTGGGTGGAGAGATTACTTAAAAATAGTAAAAGTAAAATTTTTAAAAAGTATTATTAGTTAAAAAAGATTTTATTCACTATTTTGTGTTGCTTTCAGTAATTGGGTTGGCCAGATTATCAGTCCACCATCTTGCTGGTAATGAAAGTCCCGGTAGAAACAAATTTTGGGCTCCTAATCATGCTCACTACTTTGCTGATCTTGTAAAAGGAACATTTATATATGTTTATTTAATTTGTCTTCTTTAAAACAGTGTGTGGGGGTGATGATGAAATAAATACACAGTATTTCAAGAAGTCAATATATTTTATGTAAAAATTTAACCCATACTTAATACCTGATCTATAAGTGAATGAAGATATGTGGAATACTTTGAAAATGGTAAAGCACTGTGTAATGTAAGATGTTATTATTTTTTTAATGACATATAATAATTTATTTAACCCATCATCTCTTTATGGACATTAAGAATGTTTCCAATTTTGTCTTAATAAAACTGCATTACAGTGAAATACAAGAGTAAGCCCCAAGGTTTGGATCTCAGAAACCAGCATCACATTTTTCCTCATCTCTCACCCAAGGATATGGTAGAAGCACAGATGCTTTTGTACTATTGGCCATGAGATAGCATTGGAGGCTGTGCTCTAATGTGTTTTTTTTTTTAATTTGATTTTTTATTAACATATAATGTATTATTAATTCCAGGAGTACAGGTCTGTGAATCGCCAGGTTTATAGACTTCACAGCACTCACCATAGAGCATACCCTCCCCAATGTCCATAACCCAACCACCCTCTCCCTACCCCCAATGTCAGATGTTATTTTATAAATAATTTAAAATCTCTTTATGTTTAATCAGGCCACAGATTATTGTGAAAACTAAATTAAAAGGGCAATTCACAATAAATGTCTGAGTAGAAGCCCCAGGGGCTGATGAAGACCCATTGAACACCTGTCTTTTACAGATTTCAAGAAGCTTCCACATATGAACTTGAACCAGATTTTTCTTTTCTTTTTCTTTCTTTTTTTTTTTTTTAAAGATTTTATTTATTTATTTGACAGAGATCACAAGTAGGCAGAGAAGCAGGCAGAGAGAGAGGAGGAAGCAGGCTCCCCGCTGAGCAGAGAGCCCGATGCAGGGCTCGATCCCAGGACCCTGAGATCATGACCTGAGAGAAGACAGAGGCTTTAATCCACTGAGCCACCCAGGCACCCCCCAGATTTTTCTCATAAAGCAAGCAGAAGCAGTCAGTTAAACAGTGCATCCCTCGGGAAGATCATTGCTGAATTTGAATTCTATATAGTCATAACTCTGGTCTGTTTATAAGGCATTTTATAGTTGTTTACAATGATGGAAGGGCACACTTCCATGTTATTTGTGGTATTTGTAGGGTCTGACATCAGAAACCAAACATGTGTTCCTATACTTCAGGTTCTTTTTCTCATTGGCTCCTTCTTGGTGGCACCTCTGTACTTTATGTCTGAGATGGCTATGAAGTGTGGCATTCCCTATGCATCTACCCAAAACCCTGGGTTTGAACCCCAAGTTGGGCTCTCTACTCAGTGGGGAGTCTGCTTCTCCCTCTCCCTCTGCTACTCCCCTTGCTCACACACACACTCTCTTTCTCTCAAATAAATAAGTAAAATCTTAAAACAAAACAAAACAAAATGAAAAAAAGCTCACTGTCAATTCTCAGATTATATTTAGGGCAGTGATTCTCAACCTGGACAGAACATCAGATTCACCTGGAAGCTTTGAAAAAATCCTGTGGCCACACCCCAGAATAATTCCAGTAGAATCCCTGGGTGAGGGGTGATTCTGACGTGCAATAAGTTTGAGACTCATTGTGGGCTCTTGTGAGGAGGGTAGCAGTACCAATCTGTGGGAAGATGCTGAAGTTTCTGCAGGAGTACCCTCTCCTGGTCCTCCCAGCTTACCCTGCACATGCTGGTCTCATGAGAGAGCTAAGAGAGCGGGGACACCCAATGTGTGCAAAGGTCCTGAGGTTGCAGAGGCTAAAGATGACTGGCGGGAGCTGATGAAGGTCATGGAGGCTGCAGGGCAGAGAGAGGGCAAGGAGGCCAAGCGTGAGGCAGTAAAAGAATGTGTGTGGAAAGACCATGGAATTCATGTTAATAAGATCATTCTGACTTCTGTGTAGAGGGAAGGGAGGCACTGCCACATCCTCAGTGGGACAGGTGATGGTAGCTTGGTCTCAGGGCCAGTGTAGAGTGGAGTTGGACAGGACTTGGGGGTTCTTGGAGGGGCAGATGTGGACCTTGGTAGAAGGGCAAAGGTTTCAGGCTAGGGTGGGTCTGTGTTCCAAAGAGATGCCCAGTGGTGCCCAATAAGTGTTTGTCATCCCTGCTGAGGCTGGTTTTAGGTACTATCTTGGGCTTTCTTTCACTTTGGGGGCCTCAGTTTCCCCATCCACGAAATGGTGGGACTGGAGCAGTGCTCTCATGAGCTTTATGCCCACAGTCCATCCTTTCAGAAGACTCCTGGCTGTTGTCCTCAGAGACCTCAAGCCTAATAGACTGGCCACTAACTTGGTTTTCATGTGGCCATGGTTTGTTCCTCTGCTGCTTTCTGAGAAGGTCACTGGGTCAGAAGTCCAAGGTGTCAGCAGGGTTGGTTTCTCCTCTCCTGAGGTCTCTCTCCTTGCCTTGCAGGCGGCCGCCTTCTCCCCCATGTCCTCATGCAGTTGTCTGTCTGTGTGTCTGGGTCCTCATCTCCTCTTCTTAAAAGGACACCAGTTCTACAGCACGAGGGCAGATCCTCATGACCTTGTTTAAGTTAATCACATCTTCCAAAGCCTTATTTCCAAATGCAGTCATATTCTGAGGTGCTGGGGGTTAAGACTTCAACATAGGAAGTTGTGTGAATAGGATTCAGTACTGAACGATTTCCTCAAATGCTGAAGGAGGCAGTTGGGGCACAGGGCTATATGTCTATTAAGCTCGTAAGCGACATTTGTGGGCTCAAAAGCACGAACATAAAGGGATAGTGTGTGGTGGCAGTGCTGATGGCGGCCTTGGCAGCATATGTACAGCTCCTCCCTAGACTCCCTTGCTAGAGCTGAGCTGGCGGCTGGTGGGTGGGAAGCACCCCCACTCCCACCCCAAGGTCAGTTGTCTGGAGACACATTGTAAAATGTATCTTCGTGTGTTTACTTTTTGAAAATCTCAGCACCAATAAGGAGTAAACCTGATGTGCTCCGTTTAATCTGTAGTACGCCAAGCACAAACACTTCTTGCTGTTATCTTTTTAATGTGCCAATTGAATAAGAACTTAGAGGAATAGTATATCAAAGCCGAAACTCAAATAGTCTTCAGAATGGGCCCTCCTTTGTGTTGGTTATTATAAGAAGATCCCTACTGAGAAGCCGTGTTTGAAAACTCAAGTCAGTCTTCGTTTTTCTACAATTCATATTAAAATAAGCAATGGACTTTACACACGTTGACTTCTTCCGTCTTTCCAAAGACCTCTTTCCACTTATATTCGGGTATGGAGAACCTAGTGTGTGCTGGGTTCTGTGGCATGGTCTTACCTTCAAGAAACTCAGTCCGGTGGGGAAGACAGATGAGTAAGCTGGTGACCATGGCTCACTGAGAAGGTCTGGGGTCATGGTGACCATGGCTCACTGAGAAGGTCTGGGGTCATGGCTAGCCAAGGACGCAGTGCGAATGCAAAGGAGGATCCCTTCTCTCTGACCAGGGAGGTGGGAGACAGTGTTGAAGGGCAGATGGGAGCTGGCGGGCAATGCAGCAGTGAGAGGGGGTGTGGGCTTGGGGTGGGGAGGGAGTTAGGGAGAGTTAGCGGAGGCGGCCCGCTGGCCACCTGTCCAAGTCTCCACCTGGCAGTTTTCCCTCAGGGCCGTTGGTTGGTCCTCAGCTGCTTGGCCTGCACTGTGTCTGTGCCCATTTTTTCTGGAAAAAGTGTGACTTGTCTTAGGTTCAAGGGTGGCCTTAATGTCCAGATCTGGCCACTTAGCACATTTCAACCTCCAAACCCAGTGAGTGAGGCAGGGATGAGCACACTGACCCAAACTGGCTCCACGAGACCCAACCCAAGACTTTTCTTCCCTCTGAGTGGCTCAGTGAGAACGTGAAGTCACCGCAGCCATTTTCCTGCTGGCGAGAAAACCTGCCCAAGGATGACATGAATGACAAAACAGCAGGGCCGAGGAAGAGGCAGCCACTTGAGAGCTTTGCCTGAGGGCCAGGCCTACCCGTGATTTTCCAGACTTGTCCGTAGTAGGGCAATTTGTTCATTTATTGGTTATTTTTTGCTTAAGCTACTTGTCACTAAGAGCGCTGACAAGCACGGCTATCTTCTGATGATTCCTGGGCCACAGAGTGCTCAGACCAAGGACTAGAAATGAGCATTTTGTTGGGCTAATTTCAGAACATAGGACACAACTGAAAAATCAGGGGCTTCAGAGTGTGACAGGCTAGACTGGGTTCGAAACTTGGCCTTGACACTTAACACCATGTGGTGCTTGTTGGGCATATTTTTTTCAATACCCGAGCCTCCGAGTTTCATCATCTGCACAATACTGTGCTCCAATTAGGCAGAAAACAAACGTCTATTGAACAAATGTTTGTTGAATAAATGAAAGCGGTAGAAATATATGTATACCTTCTTCCTGCAGAATTATTTTCGTCTTCTGCCTCTGCATAGAATTGCAGAAAATGACCTCAGGAGAGGTTAAGTAGCTTCTCTAAGATGGAACAAGTTTCTCAGGAGCCAGTCGAGGAGTCCAAGTGAGGGAGGCACCCTGTGGCGTTGGGGGCTATCGACCCGGCTAAGCATGCCCCCCCTGGGCAAGCAGGGAGCCTGTCCCAGGGGGTCAACTCCAGGCTTTCTGATAGGGGTCCCCGGAAGCCTTTTCTGGATTGAAGAATGCTGTCAAGGATGGAAGTTTGGTGTAGGCTGAAAGAGAAATCCCTTCCTCGTGGTGCCTACTGACTCTCAGAAGCCAGCCCTTGCCTGGGAGGGAGTGTGATGGGAAAAGAGACAGCAGGAGCTGGGGGCTGGTGCAGGACAGACACTCCTGAGGTCCGCGGTGACAAAAGGCAGCAGGTGGGGGCATGGAGAACATATCAGAGGAGAGGGCAGGGGGCTCTGGGGTCAGAGGCTGCTGCAGAAATGACCTGCATGGCGCCCCAGGGGATGGTTGCAAGTCAGTGTTCCAGACTTCCCAGCCACCTCTGTCCAGGGCGGCAGCCTCCAGCCACCCTTTCCCGTCCCACCAGACTGCGAGCCCCCCGGGGGGGCCCTGTGGTGTTGGCAGCTTCCGCAGAGGAGTGGAGATGGGGAGATTACGTGTGCCAGAACAATAGGAACAAAGGCTGCTTTCAGGCCAGTGTTTGCATACATGCTTCACAGTCTGAGGGAATTAAAAACAAACACCCTCCGTTGTTTCAGAGCTACGTTGCATGACTAAGGCAGTGATTTACGGACAGGGCTGAAACCTCGCTAATGGGTTCCAGCGACTTCAGTGGACCAAGAAAGGAAGACTTGTTCCCAAGGTCCTGGGTCGATGTTGGGGAGGGCTATTATGCCATAAATCACGGTGACCGCGCAGGGGGCGTGGGCCTGCAGAAGCACTGGAGTCTGGACGGAAGCTACCCTCCCCGAAAAGTCGAGGTGCCTAGTGACTTGTGGCTGCCAGCCACCCCTGCCCAAAGATGCTAACACTCCACGGGGCTCTAACCAGCTCGGGGCCCTGGGTGGGTGCTCCCAGCCTCGCCCGAGACTCAGGTCTGGTCTTCCAGGACGTGGCCAAAGTGATGCTTTTTCCATCCCTATTCTAGGGGGTGCTCACGTGACGAATTCATTCCTGGTACTCAGCCGTCATCTTCTTTTGCTCTCCCACTCACTCCTCTAGTGCTAATGCTCCCTGGGGCCCCACTGGATCCTTCTCTCTCTCTCTCTCTCACTGCAGCCAGCTCCCCCCACCCCCGCATGCATGCCACCCATCCAGCTCCGCCCCTGTGCTCCCCCAAGCCTGTCACTTGCTTTTTTAGCTCATTAATCATCTTTGCTGCTTTTCTCTGAATTTTCGGAGTCGTTCACTAGTTTCCTGGACAGGGGCATACAGAGCAGCTGCTACTTTCACAGGCAGAGGACAGACCTTATGAATCAGGCCCACGACAGGGATGTAGGAAGCGCTGTTGAGAGGAGACTCCTGCAGGGAAATGCAGTGAGTGCGCTGACTGCCTCCAAGTCAGAGCCCCAGGGCTGGACCCCTGGGAGCCAGGGATGCAGGAGAGGGAGAGCATAGGGCTTCCCTCGATTCCTAAACGAGCACACTGGTTGGTGTTACTTACCCTTGCAGCAGGACAGTGATCTAATAAAATAATCAGGACCTTCGAGTCAGAGGATGGCATTGTCACTCACCAGGGATGAGGTCTTGGCAAATTCTTTGGGCCTTGACAACTAATCAGTGAAGATGGAATAAAGATGACGCTGACAGATGATGACTATGACGGTGATGATGGAGAGAATCCCAGTGTAATGGTGGTGTCCCCTCCCATGTGTCCCCGGCTTGGGGTGGTCTCAAGTGTGCCCATCTGGCCCCCAAGAACAGGAGTGGGAACTCTTTCTCCCTTCCTTGTAGGGGACTCCAGGGTCTAGCGGGGGCTCATCCATGCCTGAGATGTTGTGGGGTGGCTGCGTGATTTGGGATGGAGCTGGGGGCACGAGCTCTGGCAGGACATTGATCCCTCCCAGAGGAAGGCAGCATGATCTCACATCCCACCCTGGTGGGGCACCTACTGGGGCAAGCTCTCCATGGCCAAGCCACATGTGGTCTGCTTTCCCTTCTCAGTACCAAGCAGGTTCCTCTGGTTCCCCCCACCTCAACCAGGACACTGTCTCACAGTGACCCTTGTCCCCTGACACTGCCTTCAGAACTTCTGGGACCCTCATCCATCTCTGGTCCCTCAGGCCTGGAGACCGATCCCTTTTCTCCATCCTAGCTCTCCCCGTCTTCTGATGCCCTCCACAAAAACCCTGCCGTGGGGTCCCTCCTGCCCACCAAAGTGGCACCTATCCCTTAAGGGCCACAGGAACTTGTTTATTTTCCTGGAGGCTGGGGAAGCCCTGGTCCCCAGCAGGGCCGGGGAGGGAGAGTGTATTCCTGAGAATCAGTTGGGATAACATACATAAAAATGCCTCTTAAGTACAAAAATATGATGCAAATATGAGTTGCTATTATTTCTGCACCATGAAAACACTTGAAAGTAGCCCAGAGCCCTGGTTCCTGGAGCCAGAGTCAGTCTGGCCTGTGTCGGGCCTTTGCAGGGCTGGTCCCAGGAGGAGGATTGAGGTTTACCGTTGAGGGGAGGTTGGGTAGTCCGGGGAAACAGACATAATGGAGGCCACCGCAGGCCACCTGTTGGCCTTCTGTCTTGTGTGTGGACATGGGAGGCATGCCATCTGTCTAACACGCCTATAACGGATGGTCCCGAATAGCCCCAAATTCTCGAAGCTGTTTTCACACTTGGGGTAAAGCAGCGCTCACGTCAGGGAGGCTTCTTCTAATACTTAGAAACCTTTGCTCTTTAGGGGTGGAGACATTTTTGCACGGCATTGTTTACAGTGGGATTCGGTGTACGGGATAGAAAAGACTTGTGCGTCTATTAACATTGGTCTCCAAATCGCCTCTGTTTCCTCCTCTCTGAGATTTTTAAAGCCTTGTCAGCGGTGTCTGACTCTGCTGTCCCAACCAGTCATTTTAGAGCCGGGCTCCACTGGCTTCTCCCAGACACGCCCTTTTGTTCAGGTCACTCGCTTCCCCCCGGCCATCGTGGGTTCAGTGTCTAGACTGAGGATTCGTGGTGGCTTTTCCCCACCGCATACTCCATGCTCCCCCAGCCCCCACCTCTGCCTCTGCTCATTCTCACAGCCATTCCCTGAATAAATACGCTCTGTCAGACTCTTTATCCCCTCAATGTCCAAGGAAACTGATTCATCACACTGAGGTTTCCGTCTGCGAACTGCTTCCAGACAGCCCGGGCCACGTCCTGGCCCGTGTGTGGGGTCTGGGTTTGGGTCTGGTCCTTCTCCTCTTTTGTTGTACTGTATCTGATCTCCCTCGGGGATGTGGTCCCTGCCTCTTTCAGTGCCATTACTCCGCTCAGGTCCATGGCCAGCCTTGGGTTGATCTGGAGACACATTCTTGCTGGCCAGGGCCGTGTGATGCTTCTTGACTCTGGTCCCAGGTACTCAGGCCCATGTAACTCTCACTGAGTCGAGCCTGTTTGGGCCAAAGGGCGAATCTGTGGGCTGCCGGATTTCCAGCCACTTGGTTTCCTGTCTCAAGTTAGTGTCATCCAGCAGTCCTCGTGGCATTTTTAGGGCCTTTGATGGTGGAAGGAGGAGCATTTCTTTCCATTTAAGAAAACAACCACTCTGTTGGGTCTGGCACTGATTTTCCCTGGCTAATTATTCTCAATCAAATGGCGTTGTGAAGAAGCCACAGCGAACTTATTCAGTAACTCTTCTGTTGTATTGCTGTGCTTGTTGCCTTGCTGAGAAAAAAATATTTTATCCCTTTAAGGGTCATGACAAGAAGTCACAGAGGATTAACAGGGACCAGGTTGTAAATCGGAGATGGATCGTCCATCATGGAGGAGGGGCTGGTGACAGATTCAGCAGCCCCGCTGGGAAGAGGGAGACACCGGGTTCTCCATTTTGTGGAGTCAGGATCCTATATCAAATGAGACTTCTTGATATATAGTGGACCAGCTGAGAATTCAGATAGTTAGGGGCAGGGGGCGCATAGAGCAAGAGGTTCACAGGTCACCAAAAGAACGTTAAGGAGATCATTCTTTCTTGGGGAGAATAGCTCAACACTGAGACTATCTCCTGCAATGTGGTAGGACCCAGCCCCAACATTTAAAGAATTCCTTTCCCATTAAGAGACAGAGTCTCTGTCCTTCCTGTTGACAGACTTAGACTGTTTTGACCAGTAAAGTATGGGGGAAGTGACACTATGCCACTTCTGAATCGGGGTCACTAGAAGTAACTCTCCTCTGTCTTGTTTGCTGAGACAATACTCTTGGATCTCTGTAACCAGCTGAGAAGTCTGCCTATCTTGTGCTGCCATGCTGCAAAGAAGCCAAGCCACATGGAGAGGCCACATATAGACCCTTTGGTCTGCAATCCTAGGCTTTTAGTTAGCTGAGCCAGATGCCAGATGCATGAGTGAACAAGGCTTCAGATGAGTCTAAACCCGAGCTGTCAAACCACCCCCAGACGTTGAGTATTCCCTTGTCGAGGCTCCAGACTTTGTGGTGCAGAGAGAAGCCATCCTCTCTGTGCCCTGTCCAGATTTCCGACCCACACAATCCATGTGCGTAATGAGATGGTTGTGCTAAGCCACTAAGTTTGGGGTGATTTGTGTATGTAGTACATTCACACACATGTGAATGTAGCAATTGCTGCATTAGAAACTGGAACAGGCGACCCGTAAAATGGTGGAAAAATAAAGCAAGTTAAGGTGTTACAGAGTGATGCAGGTGTAGGTGGGGGGCAGACATTTGGGATAGGGTGTGAGAAGACTTCTCTGAGGAGTTGACATTTAAGAAGGGATTTGAATGATGTGAGCGTACAGGATCAACAGATCCTGTTATAGAGAGTAGCAAGTGCAAAGGCCCTGAGGTTGAATGAGATCATTCAAGGGATAGAAGGAGACTATGTGCCTAGAGCTCAGAGAGTGAGGTGGGGGAAGGATGGGAAATGAGAGGGAGCCACGCGAAGGGCTTTGCAGGCCTTGATAAAGGATTTGAGTTTTATTGTAAACCAACAAGTGGTTTTGAATAAGGGGATATTCTCTGCACTCATTCCCTCACTGACTGTATCCAATTTCATGACTTCAAATAGCTTCTATATGCTAATCAGTTCTACATATATATTTCTCACCCAGACCTCAGCTTGAATTCCAGATTCTTTATATGGCTGCTTACTCAACTCTTCACATGGATCATTAATAGGTATTTAAAATGTAATATGTACAAATGATTAGCCTATCCCCTGTCCCAAACCTCCTCCTCCGATAGTCCACTCAGTACTGTTAAATGGCAACTCTATCCTAGTTGCTCAGGTCACCCTTGACTCCTTTCTTTTTTTATATCTCTGTTGGGATCCTACTGGCTCTGCTTCCCATCGTTTCCCTCTGCTTTTATCCTCGCCTTCGTTCCATATATTCTCCTGGCACAAAGTATGTCTGATGACAGTCTGATTTTCTTTACCTTCCTAGTAGCTTGGTCTTTTTGCCCAGATGTCCAAGAGATTTTATATTTTTCTTTAAAATCTAGGAATTTCCCAGAAATTTGGTGTTTTGGTGTCCCTTATTTCAGGGTTGATTTTGACTTTATACTTGTAGTTTCAAGTTTTTAAATTAATTTCAGAAAAGTTTTCTTGAATTGTGGTTTTTAGGTTTGGTTCTGTTCCTTGCTTTGGTTTTCTGTTGTTGTTGTTGTTTGTTTGTTTATTTATTTTTTGGACTCCTTTTATACAAATGTTGGATCTTCTTTGCCTATCTTCTATTTTTGTTAAGTTCTCTCAAATCCCTTTCCATTCTTTCTTCATTTCCTTTCATTTAACTTTTTCTCTTTGCATTTTCTCTCTCTCTTATTAAAGTATTATCTTCTGGTTTTATGTACTCTTACTACTGCAGTGATCTGTTTTTGACAACATGCTATACCAAATGTCTGAATTTTCCACATCAAATGAATTAATCTGGTATAATTGCTCATGGGATCAAGGGAAACACTTAACGGCTATATGCAGAGGTAGATTGAGCAAGGTCTGGAAGGTTCCCAACCACAGGAACTTCTGTCTTTGAGGAGTTTGGGGTGCACCACCCTCCTGGAACATGGATGTGTTTGCTGCTTTGGAAGCTCTTTGAACCCCTTCTTTTATTTTTTTTTTAATGGAGATCCCATTATATAGGCACAATTGTTTAAATCATTGGTCATTGGTGATGAAATCCCAGTCCTTCTCCCTTTCCCAGAGGTCAGGCTGTGGGGCTGAAATTTCCAACCCTCTAATCATATGGTTGGCATCCAGTTGGTTTCTCTGGCAAGCAGCCCTCACACTGAAGCTGTCCAGGGGCCCACCAAGAGTTACCTCCTTTGCATAAACTTAGGTACGGTTGAAAGAGGCTTATTATGAATAATGAAATATGCTCCTCCACCCTGTTGTTCAGGAAATTATAAAGATTTTAGGAACTCTGTGCCAGAAACTGGGGGTGAAGACCAAATATATATTTCTTATTATATCACAATATCACAAAACTTAAATCCTTTTTCAAAAATATTTCATTTATTTGAGATAACTCATGAGAGAAAGACAGAGAGAGAGAGAGAGAGAGAGAGCGCGCACGAATAGGGGCGTGGGCAGAGGGAGATGGAGAAGAAGGCTCTCTACTGAACAGGGAGCCCAATGTGGGGCTTGATCCCACAATTAGGATCCCCATGACCCTGGGATCATGACCTGAGATGAAAACAGATGCTTAACTGACTGAGCCACCCAGGCACCCCCACAATATCACAACTCTTATCTTCTTTTTAATGTAATCTAATTTCTGATATGATTAAAAAATTTCTAATTCTTCCTGAATTCTATCATTTCACTACTGAGTTTTTGTAGCTCTGATTAATGTTGTTCCTCTAGCTTTTTGGGGGAAATAAATTGTAGATTTCATTTATTTTTCTTATATTCTGGGGATCTTGGGGTTACTTTGTCAGTTTTGTGGTGCATGTGATCCATGAATTTTGGTTTTGCTGTTCTGTATTACTATTACTAGCTATTTTTCATGATGGAATCAGGGAAGATTCAAAAATTATGATATCATCCCAGAATCTGCTTCAGTTCGTGTTCAATGGATTAACCAGAATGGTGCTGTTAAAACGTATATCAGATCACATTACCACTTTGACAAAAATGCTTTAGTAGCTCTCCGTGTCATTAGAACACAAGCTTAAATCTTCACATTGACTTATAAGGTGCTATGTATCTGACTTTGTCCATCTCTCTTCCCTGTTACCTCTCTGAACTCATCTCACACTACTCTCAACCTTGCTTATTGCAATTCAACACACTGTCCTCCTTATTGTGTCCGAGGTACGCCAGAAATGGTTCTGCTTCAGTGTCTTTACACTTGCTATTTCCATTGGTCTTTATTTAAATGTCACTGTCTCATCGAAACCTGCCCTGGCCCCACGATCTAAAATGATAACCTCTCCTAACATTACCTATTCCCGCCCCCCACATTTCCTCCTTCTTTTTTTAATTGCCACTTATCATCACATATTTTATTTATTAATTTACTCATCAAATTTTTAAAGATTGTCTCTATTTATTTATTTATTTATTTATTTGGAGAGTATGAGCAGGGGGAGGAGCAGGGGTGAGGGAGAGAGATCATCTCAAGAAGACTCCACGCAGAGCACAGAGCCCACTGTGGTCGGTTGCTTAACTGACTGAGCCACCCAGGCGACACATATTAATTTACTTATCAATTTTTAAAATGTCAACTAGAACATAAATTCTGCGGAGGTGGATATTTCTGGTCAAAACTAAGTTTTCATCGAATCAATGAATACATTTCAAAATATCCTGTGTGGTGAATAGCAATGTGTAGGTTGAGAGAATTCAAAGGGAGAGATGAATTACAAAGACTCCTGCCATTATTCAGGCGGGAACTGATGGTGGAAATGGGGGTAAACAGTTGAATTTGTGGTCTACTTTAAAGGTAGAAAAGTCAGACTGGCTTATTTTCAAGGTAGGTTGGTAGATGCTGCATAATTATTTGATTGATGAACTACTGTAACACGTGGGCATGAAAACAGCTTTATGACAGGCTGATCATATCTCCTGGTCCCAAAAGTTCTCAGTTAGGTTTTCATTGAATAATCTGCCAAGTGTGGCTAGGGAAACCTCAAGAGTACTCAAGGCAGAGGATATTTTGGAGGTGGGGCATGGGAGGCTGTTTCAGTAAGAATTTGCGTGTAATAAATCAGCCTAGCTTAGTGACTTAACACAACACGGATTCCCCATGATTTTATGGGTTGGCTGGGCAGTCTCTCTGCTGATTTCGTCTGGGCTCACTCATGTGGCTTCTTCTAGCCGGAGGCTCAGCTGGGCTGGACATTCATCTCAGGATGGCTTCTGTCACGTGCAGCGGCTGTTGCTGGCGGTCAAGGTGTGGGAGCCTCACTTCTCCTCCATAAGGCCTCTGCCCTTCTTGTAAGCTATGCCAGCTTCCTTACATGGTGGTCCAAAGGTGGCGTTTCAAAAGGGCAAAAGTGGGAGCTGCCAGGGCTAGCCTTGGAAGTCATACCCTGTGACTTCTGCTAAATTCTCTTGGTCAATATAAGTCACAGGCTATCCCAGATTTAAGGGATAAGGGAAACAGACTTGTCACTCTCGACAGGAGAAGCAGGTAAGTCATTGCCAAAGGGCATACTTACCACGGTAGGAAGAATTTGTGGCCACATTTTGCAATCTCCCACAGAAAGAAGCTGGCATTTATGGAGTGTTAACTATGTTCCAGGCACAGGGCAGGTACAACACATATGTGATTCTGCATAATCCTCACAGCGATCTTGGGGGAGCAGCGAAGAAATGGAGGCTCCAGGACAATAGACGGCCTCTCCCCAGGACCGAGAACCAGTAAGGGGGAAGTCCGGCATTCAAGGCCACAGTTTTCTGACTTTAAATGCCTGTTTTTATGTTTTTGTTTTTGTTTCGCTTTCTCTTCTTTAACACGGATACTGGTCATGCATCTGTGGTATATAGAAGAGGGATTCAGTTGACTCTGCCAAGCATTTTTCTCCCCCTTTTCTTCTGCTTTCTTTCTCTTGTTTGCAGATTTGACGAGTTCTTCACCTTGTCTGGGGATTTTTTTTTTCCCTCCTTGGGTCACACACTTAATAGTTAACATTTACGGCGTTGTTACCACAGTTTTGTTTGTGGTGGACTCTACTGTCTGGACAGCGATCACTGTTGACCAGGCTGCGCTGGGTTGCTAGATGGTCACTGGTTTGCTGTCCTACAGGGCTGACCTTCCTGTCCCCGGTATCGTTGGGATTTTCTTTGCTGCAGATTTCTGCCCCACTGAAGGCAGCTCCAAGCAGGCAGCCCGGTGCTGGAAGCCCTGCTGCCTCTCCCGAGATGGCCCGAAGAGTCCTTTATCTGTGGCACGTGGCCACCAGGTAGTGCTCTGGAAAGCCTGGGCTGCGACTGGGCAGCAGAGCAGTCTCCCTTCTGGCTGGGGAGATGGGGTTTACTCGTGCGTGGATTGACCCTCTGGTCTCCGTCCCCTGTTTCTGGAAGAGGAGAGACGAGCGCTGGTGTCTTCTTTCTGCGGAGGCGAGGAGGAGCACAGAACCGCGCCCCGCTCCGCAGGCTGCCCTTAGTCTAGTTGCCTGTTTCCGCCCCGGGCAGGGGTTGCTGGCGGGTGCATACACATTCAGACAGCAGATTTTTCATCTACTGACCACTTACCTTGGGATGGCCTGTGAGGCTATTCAAAACACATTCACATGCACATTCCCACGAGAACCTTGTGACATCCCTGTGAGGGCCACAGGGCAGGGGATGCTGTTCCTGTTTCAGAGAAGAGGGCAGTGAGGCTGTCGCCCAACTCTCTCTTAGACCCAGGACTCCAGCCCATGTTTGGCCACCCGTAGGTCCCAGCTCTCTGCCCTCAGGCTGGGCTGCGCCTTGAAGACCAGGTGCAGGGGTGAGGGCACTAGGGAGGAGTCTGGGGGCACAAGAGGAAGACTCACCAGTAGCTGCTAGTCACTACCCTGAAGCCAGAGGCTCTGATGCAGCCATGAGCTTTGTGCAGTGATGGCTGCCTTCGCTCTGTGGGTGGGACCGCGGTGCCGGCGGCCTGGGGAATCCCGTTGGTGACAACACAGCATCCTTTGCGCTGACGCGGCAGCAGATGCCCCAGACCCACTCCAAGCCTGACAGCATCTCTGCAAAGCGTGTGAAGGGACAGCAGACGTCAGAGCCCTCCTGTAAATCACCTTCACAGAGGCTCTTTGTGGTTGATTCACTGATGACTCATTTATAATCTGGTTTCAACATTGTGAGTCAAAATGCACCACTTTCATTAAAAATAACATTCACTGGGGTCTAACGGCTTTCTTTTTTCTGTTTTTAACTGTACAGTGTGGTTTCTGGATGGGAAGCTGTCAGATAGCAGGCGAGGTGTCCGGGGCGCCTGAGTAGAGTAACTGCTCGGGGAAGGACGGAGCGGAGGACCGGGCACCTGGGGTGGGTTCCCACTGCCTTCGGGTGTGCGCGGTCCTGGGGGCCTGCGTGAGCTCTGGAGGATGGTGCATGCGCAGCGCGGGAGATGCATGAGCAGGTGCACGGCGAGGTGTCCGCCCTGTGGGGGAGTCCAGTCCACACACAAAGCCAGAAGCATGGGGATCACCTAGGATGCTCGTTTGTGCAGATTCCTGGGCTCCCCCCGCCCCAACCCCCACAGCTCCGTGGGCGGGGCCTTGACAAACATCTCAAGAGATTTCAGGCACAGGAAAATTGAGGGCCTCTAATTTCGGTGAGACTGACGGGAAGTCCCTATAGGCAACCCTCCCTGTGAGTGGAGGAGTGAGGGGAGGGGCGTGGGCTGCCAGACAGAGGGGCTGAAGGAGGCGGCAGAAGAAGAAAAGGCAAGGAGTGGGGTGGGGTGGGGTGCGGCAGCGCTGAGGATGCAGTGGGCTCCCAGGATTCCCGTGGGGACGACAGTAAAATCCCCTGCTCTATTTGAGGCGCCCACAGACTTTCTGGTTTGGGGACCAAAAGTTGGGCATCCCCTATTGCCCTAGTGGGGGAAAAAAACCCATACAAAAACCATTTAGTGTGTGTTCTGCAGGGTGAAAAGCCCTTGCTCAGGCTGTAGCTGTGTACTTTGCGTTCTTCAGCAGAGTTGGACGCTTTAGTGGGAAAACCGCTGACAAGAGCCTGTGGAGTCTGACCTGGACGAAGGTCTAAGCACTGGCCCTGGAGGTCTCCGCTGCTCTTGGGAAGTCACCATTTCATTTCAGCCATTTGTAATTTTCTTTGCCAATTTTTGCTGTTATTGTTCTAAAGTTCTGTTTCCTGAAGACTTTTCCCTCCAAGCCAAGGGGGAAGTGTGACCTGACTCCCCATCACTCCCTCCTCTGATGGGTCTTCTCTCCAAGGACTTCTGGGGCACAGGTTGTCTTGGTGGAACTATGGTAGGAGGTCTGGGAATGAGGCTCAGAGTGGGAAGTGGGCGGTTTATCCCAGATGGCCTTGCCGGTCATGGCAGTGGGCATTGCCCCTCAGCAACCGTGGCCTGGCCTGCTGGGGCTGCCGGACCCTCCTGCGGCTTCCAGCTGTCGTCGGCACAAACGCCCAGCACCTTGCTGGGGGGTCACCACGGTCCTCACCTCTTCGCTGCAACTGCTCTCATTCCTGTCTGCGCAGCCTGCACCTCACTGTCTCTCTGTGGCTTCCCATGACTGCCCTGGCCTGAGGCCTGAACTCTCTCCTCCCAGCTTCCCTCTCTGCCACGGTTCCACCCAATTCTAGTTGCTTCCATCTGCTTCCTTACCGACAGACTCCTCAGGATGCTTCCCTGGCACCAGCCCACGTGGCTGCCGTTCCTGCTGGTTTCCCCCTCCCCCTGGAATGTAATCAGGCAGTTGGCATGAAGCTCTGGTGCTTGAGAAAGGGATCTTATGAACTATCTCCGCCTTCTGGTCCTCATGCTCCTGTCCTCATCAATCAGCCGCCTCTTGAGGCAAACGGTCACAGGGAAGGAGAGAATCTTGGTCCTTGGGCTCCGTATCTTAGTGCTTAACAGACACATCATCTGGCCCCCTACCTGTCACCTGCCTGTTTGCAATAAGAAACTCAATTCAGCTTATTTAATTATTGGGGTCCTTGTTGTTGGCTTTCGAGTTGGTTTGGGGAGAGGGCTTCATTAAGAAAAAAGAAGCAACGTAGAGTATTGGAGCATGGGTTCCAATCCACACTCTCTCTGTCTCCGCCTGGTTGTCAGTCCTTGGGCAACTGACTTAACCTCTGAGCTTTGGTTTTCTCATCCGTAAAATGGGCATCACAATAGTAGTGCCCATCGGAGATTGGTCTGGGGACTGCATTCATTACTATTTGTAAAGCACAAAGAACAGTGCTGGGTACATTGTCAGTGCTATGTGGATTTGTTCGATTTCTTTCCTTCACTTTTACAGAGCAGCAAACAGACCCGGGGAGGATGAGCAAGGAAGGGACAGAGCCCCAGCTCTGCACTGGGGGTCTCCCGTCGCTCTTCTTTGTGACCCTGGATGCCAGGGACAGACAGCATGCCCCAGGCTCTCACCCAGCCCTTTGGAACAAAGACCTTTGTGTGGGTTTCAAGATTTAGGCAGTCTGCTCGGTGGCCCAATTTTGGTCAGTGTCCACAAATGGGTCCCAAACTCATCTTGACGCTCCCCCCACCCCGCTAATGGCCCTTCGTTTTCATTCCTGAATTCTGTGCATTGGCCGGCCAGAAACTGGGGGTGGGGGTGGGGGTGGTCAGGCTTGGCTCTTGCCTCACCTCTGCCCCTGGTACCACCGGCTGTGGCTCTTAGGATCTCCAGAATCGAGTCACCATTATGACTCCTCTGACAGCTGCAGGAGGTTCCTAGCTGGAGGTAGTGGTCTGCGTGGGGGCCCCAAAATATCCAATTCCTGGAACCTGAGATGGCACCATATATGGGAAAGTTTTTGCAAATGTGATGGAGAACTTAAAAAAATTTTTTTTTTAATTGTGGTAAAATACACAACATGAAAGTTAACATCTTAATCATGTTTGTGGGGCATTACACATGTTCACACTGTTGTGCAAGCATCACCACATTCCGTCTCCAGAGCTCTTTTTATCTTGCAAAACTGAAACTTGCTATGCATTCATCTCTGCCTTTTCCCCTGATCCCTACTCCAGCCCTTGGCAGCCCCCATTCTACCTTCTGTTTCTACGAACTTGGCTCCTGTAGACACTCATGTAAGTGGAATCCTGCAGTATTTATCCTTCCAGCTTATTTCCCTTAGTGTGATGTCCTCATGGTTTATCCACATTGTAGCATAGATCAGAGTTTATATTCCATGGTCTGGACAGACTGGATTTTATTTATCTGCTTGTCCGCCTCTTGGCTCTTGTGAACGATGCTGCTGTGAATGGGTTCACAAGCACCTGTTCAGGTCCCTACTTTCCATTCTTTGGTGTATGTTCCCAGGAGTGGAATGGCTGGATCATACCCTAATCTCTTTAATTTTTTGAGGAACCTCCATACTGTTCAACACTGTGACTGTACCATTTTATATTCCCACCAACCATAGGTAAGATTCCCACCAACTGTGTAAGTTAAGACTTAAGATGAGGAGATTTTCCTAGATTGTCCAGAAGGACCCCAGATGCCATCACAAATGTCACAGGGAAGACTGTATAAGACTGGAAGCAGAGACTGGGGGTGGGCGTGGAGGCTCCAAGCCAGCAAACGCCACTCACCCCCAGAAGCTGGAAGAGGCAGGGAGTAGAGAAAGCCTGGTCCTCCTGACACCTTGAGTTTAGCTCAGTGACCTGATATCCTCCAGAACTGTGAAAGAATAAATACATTTCTTTTAAGCTACCAAATTCATAGTCATTTGTTACAGCAGCCACAGGAAGCTCATACACTGGTCTGTACACATTCAAGCCCCTTTCCCTTCTACTCAGTGCAGGTCTAATGGCAGGGCGCCTGGGTGGTGCAGTCGGTTAAGTGTCTGCCTTCAGCTCAGGTCATGATCTCAGGGCCCTGGATTTGAGCCCTGCATCGGGCTCTCTGATCAGCAGGGAGCCTGCTTCTCCCTCTGCCTCTGTGGTTCCCCCTGCTTGTGCTCTCTTGCTTGCGTATGCTCTCTCTCTCTCTCTCAAATAAATTCATAAAATCTTAAAAAAAAAAAAAAGGATGCAGATGGGATCATCTTACTCTTTTGTTTGGGTACTTTCAGTTGTGTCTTGCTGTCCTTGGCATCAAGGCCAACTGCTCCCAAGCGGGCCAGCGCAACGCTCAGCCCCAGCTTACCGCCTGCGTCTCTGGAGGCTTCACATTTCACCTTAACTTCTCCTTGTGCGTTTTGCTTTCCTCATGGCCATTTTTCCTTGTTCCTCAAACACACCACACTGTCTCTTGCTTCTAGACCTTCACGTACTGTTCTCCATTTGAGTAGCCCCATCCCTACTTTCTCATCTCCCTTCCCCCTAATTTTTTATAGGGATAAAAGTGTCCCAAGTGTCTGTCAGATGTGAGGTCCCTGCTGGGGCGTAACTGTCATCGCCCCTGGGGTGGCTGTCCCTGACCTGCAGGGGAGGCTGCCCACCCAAGACCACATGGTCTCATCACTCCCGGCCCGCTCATCATCATGTGTCTCACCCTTGACTGCAGGTGTGGTCTGCTTGTCTGTCTAACCTGCTGAGGTGGCAGCCTCCTCCAGGCAGTGACCCTGGCACACTCACTTCACAGTCATCACTACCGCACAGAGCTTGGTGTGTGGAATGTAACAGCGAATATTTGCCGGCCAGCTGGCTGGGCAGACATGGGAAGGGAGTTGAGGAAAACTTCACTCAAAGACAACAAGGAAGATGCCAGAAGTCACACTGTGCGCCCATGGAGGGCAGTTCCTTGTGCCTGGCGGGAAGTGTGTGCTGCCGTGTTGTGTGCCCGGAGTTGGTACTCCTGTTGGAGGAGGATCAGGATACTTCTGGAGTCAAATAAGCCACCTGAGCCTTGCTCGTCACTGGCCAAGGGGTTTGCCCTCAAGATGCCACACAGAGGCTACTGGTTCATCTTGCCTTGGCTTTGGGTCGCGGCTTAGCATGTCATTCCCCACCCTCATCTCTCCCTTCCCTTGTGCAACCTAACACACATACGCACACAGCCCTGACTTACAAAGTATTTTTTTTTTTTTAAAGATTTATTTATTTATTTATTTAACAGAGAGAAATCACAAGTAGATGGAGAGGCAGGCAGAGAGAGAGAGAGAGGGAAGCAGAGAGCCTTATGTGGGACTCGATCCCAGGACCCTGAGATCATGACCTGAGCCGAAGGCAGTGGCTTAACCCACTGAGCCACCCAGGCGCCCCACTTACAAAGTGTTTTTAAGGAAATCTTTAGAAATTTAAATAGTGATAAAGTGCACGTAATGCAAAACTGACCACAACCATTTCGAAGGGTACATCTCAGCGACGTTAAGTTCATTCACATGGTGGCACAGCCATCCTCACCATCCATCTCCAGAACTCTTTTCATTTGCAAAACTGCAACTCTGTACCCACTGAACAATGACTCCCCATTCTCCCCCAACCCCCACTCCAGCCCCTGGCAACCATCAACCTACTTTCTGTCTCTATGGATTTGACTATGCCAGGTCCCTCATGTAAGTGGATCATACAGTATTTGTTTTGTTGTGACCAGATCGTTTCACTTAGCAGAGTGTCCTCAAGGTTCAGCCATGTTGAAGCATGTGTCAGAATGCCCTTGCTTTTTAAGTCTGAATAACATTCCATTGCATGGATGCACCGTCTTTTGTTCATCCATTCCTCTATTGGTGGGTACTTGAGTTACTTCCACATTTTTGCTGTTAAAAATAAAGCGCTATGAACGTGGGTATATAAATGTCTCCTTTAGACTCTGCTTCCAATGCTTTTGGGTATGTAACAGGGGAATTACTGGATCACATGGTAATTCTATGTTAAATTTTTTGAAGAATTGTCTCACTGTTTTCCATAACAGCTATATCAGCATTTTACATTCCCGCCAAAAGTGACGAGGGTTCCAGTTTCCCCATGTCATTGACTCCGAAGGTTTTGATGGGTTCTGTAGACTTTTACTGAATGTTTCTTGGTGGACGTTGGAGGGAGGTGATTACATTCATATCATACCACAAGTGTTCCTAAAAATATTCTTTTAGCCTCTCTCTCTTTCCCTGGGATGCCACTTCCGACGGCAGATGTCTCCTCTTCCCTCACTCTCTTTCCCACCAACAGGAACACCCTGTCTTTTCATTATTTATTGCTTCAGAGTATTTTTTTTTTTACTGGCTTTTAAAAAGAGATTTAGTCTTTTAAAGCAGTTTAAGGTTCACAGCAAAATTGTGGAGAAGGTACAGAGAATCCATGTATACTCCTGTCCCCCACATGTGTAGCCTCCTCCAAAGTCAACAAACTTCCCACCAGAGGGATGCATTTGTTACAACAGGTGAACCTACGTGGACACACCATAATTTCCCTAAGGCCATAGTTCACATCACAACTCCCTCTTTGTGTTATATATTCCATAGGTTTGGACAAATGTAACGACACGTATCCATCATAATAATATCACACAGAGTACTTTCACTGCCCTAAAAGTTCTCTGTGCAAAAGTACTTTTGATTAGGTATTGGCTCATGTGGTTCAATACTAAAAAGGTTCACAAGTCTCTCTCCCAGACAGCCCCACAGCCACCCGTTTCCAGCCCCTGGAGTCCCCCTGTGTGACACTTTCTTAGGTACATACTTGGAGATATTTTGTATGCATCATATAGGGGGGCACACTGATGAGGGGCAAAGTGAAGCATGAACTATAAAAGTCATAACAGGTTGGCACCAAAACCAGAACTGAAAGTACACATACAGGGAAAAGTCAGGTAGTTCTGGTTAACACCAGCTGAGCTCATGAGATACAATGGAAAGTAACCACCTGGTTCTTTGCATGATTTGGACCACAGAAGCTCAGTGTAGGTTTTGCACATCTGGAAGAAAAGCAGCTTGCATGACAGCAATCAGCAAGGTTGGACCGTAGGACTGCCTGGGGGTGGAGCTGTGGTCCAGGACCCCTACAGAGGATCTTGAGTAGATTTCTGGGCAGACTCAACAAAGGGGACCAAGACAATATGGGGTTTGGTGTTCAGACAGATATGTAAATCCAAGTGTGCATATTGGAAACCCCTGGAGTGCTACAGACCTGCTTGTTTTTTCACTGATCCAATCACTTGTCCACGTGAACACAGCTCTAGAAGTATCCCCACTTCCCCTGCCTGCAGGTTGCGTTTGGAAGAAGGGTCCTGGCCAGGTCAGGAGTGGTCAGATCCTTTGGCTGTGCTTGTGAAAAATCTCTTCTCTCTCTTCTTCTGTGGTACATGGCCAGTGCTAGTCCCTCCAGCACGTGGGACCGCGGACTGGTTTTCACCAGTGGCGCACGAGAGGAGGTGATATTACCTTCCGCCGACTAGACTGGTCCACTGGGACAACTTTTTTGCCCGAAAGGCAGACACTTTTCAGAAAGAACCCTGTTCTTAACCTGAGTCCTCTACTGTCTTTCTTTGGTTGCCTCTGCAAATCATAGCCACTGTTAGAGAATAAGTATTTATTTTTTATTCCGTCATTGAGGATTCTCAACAAAGTGCCCCTGTGGGAAGTCTCCAAATTTCTGGGCAATAGCTCCATTAGTGGGCTAGGACTGTAGCTTGGGCCTGTGTCTTGGACCCTCTTATGTCTGTTTTAGAAATATCCCACCCCTCCTCACAGGGAACACTTAGATATTCATAGTTCACAGTAGCAGGTGGGATGCCCATTGATGGTAGGTCTTGAGAAATACTGGCAGCACACTCTAATTCAGGGTTAAACAACCCCGAGTTTACATGTTATCACCTGAAAACTTCACTGAATATTGACTCTAGCTGTAGGGTGGTGAGGTCTGTGTTTCCACATGGTTTGATGGTTCCGATCATCTCAATGCCTCCATCCTGCTCCAAGTCTCTCCCCCACTTCCTGCCACCTTTCTGCATCCCTCCCCCATAGGTCAGATGAGACCCATTTTACTGTGGGTCATCATCGTTAGGATGTGTGTTGGACAATAATCAAAATAGAATGTCTCAGATCTTCCCTCTGGTTAAAAAGAATATTCTTTTAAAAATTTTAGAGTTTATTTTATTTTATTACTAGTTTCAGGGGCAGAATTTAGTGATTCATCAGTTGCATATAACACTCCTTAATGCCCATCACCCAGTTATCCCCATCCCCCCTCCCAGCAGCCATTGGTTTGTTTCCTAGCATTCAGCATCTCTCTCTCTTTTTTTTTTTTTTAAGATTTTTTAATTTATTTGATAGACAGACAGCACGAGTAGGCAGAGAGGCAGGCAGAGAGAGAGGAGGAAGCAGGCTCCCTGCTAAGCAGAGAGCCCGACGCAGGGCTTGATCCCAGGACCCTGAGATCATGACCTGAGCCGAACGTAGAGGCTTTAGCCCACTGAGCCACCCAGGCGCCCTGCATTCAGCATCTCTTATGGTTTGCCTCCCTCTTGATTTTCATCTTATTTTATTTTTCCTTCCTTTTCTCTATTATCCTCTGTTTTGTTTCTTTAATTCCACATAGGAATGAAACCATATGGTATTTGCCTTTCTGTGACGTATTTCCCTTAACATAATACCCTCTAGTTCCATCCACATCATTGTGAATGGCAAGATTTCATTCTTAAAAAGAATATTCTAATAATTTTTTAACACCAGGACCAGCAGTACAAAAGTATTGTATTTATTAATGCATACACATATATTGAACATAAATGTTTTGTTCTGACTTTAAAATTTAACAAAATGGATAGAATTGTGAATAAAGAAGTATGCTTTTCATGAATCTGGGCTTCTGGCCAAAGTATTTAATGGGGAGAAACACTGAGGACTGCTCCTTTGTCACATGAAGGACAGAGTATGTAATCCTAATGGGGGCAGGGTAGTGGGCTGGGCTGTGTGTTTTTGGTACTAGACTGTGAGAGAATTTTTAAAAAAGATTTATTTAAGCTTTATTTTATCTCCAAAACAAGAGAGAGAGAATGAGAGTTGGGGGTGGGGAGAAGGCAGAGGGAGAGAATCTTAACCAGGCTTCATGCTGATTGTGGAGCCTTACACGGGGCTCGATCTCATGACCCTGAGAGCCTGACCTGAGCCGAAATCAAGAGTTGGGTGCCCAACCAACCAGGAGCCCTGAGGGAATGTTTCTGAAGCAGAGCTCAGTGGGCAACATTTTCCTCAGTATCTTCAGAGATCAGTGAGTCAACACTCATTTGGTCCCATCGTCAAGTCTTGTATTTGTGTTCTTGGTGACCTCCTTCTGCACTCTATGCAGAAACAGGGGACTAAGGTCGGCATTGCCTCTATGTCTTCTTCATGATGCCCCAATCAGATGTTGTCAGTGAGGTTAGTGAGGTTAGGAAACTGATACATGTAGGATTCCAGAAAGAAAACCCATGCAGGTAAAGCGAGGAATTGTTAATTTTTTCAGTGACATTTGGCCAGACTTGTTACTTTGTCACGACGTGGTCAGGATCCTCTTTTAGTCTTCCTGTGAAAATTGGTGTACTTTGGGATTCGAAGTCACATGAATCTTTGCCTGGCAGAAATGTAAATGTTTTGAGAAGGCTGTGTCTTTGTGGCTTTGAGCTGCTGCAGAGACTGAGGGACCCGTGGAGGGAGGGGGGAATGACACATGCTGATACTCTGGGCAATTTCTAACTCTGATGAGACCCAGATACCTCCCTCCCTCTTCCACGTGCACACCTTCCATCACTTTAAGAAGATACCAGGCTTATGGGGACCATGGAGAGAATGTTCACTTTTCCCTGATTCTGGCCCACTATGTCAAGAGACTGAGGGGCTAGCAGAGTGCCCCAATTTAAACCCAAACCATGGTTTACACCATTATAATGTCTTCACTTGTTTTTGGTATGTGTGGGACCATGTGAGGTTCTTGGGCTCCTTTGTGAATTTTGAGCGACATATCCGACCCTCATGGACAGTCCATAATGATCCTCAGAACAGGGCCCTCCATTTATCAGATCCCTGTGACTAAGAAGAAGGAAAAGAGCAAAGAGAGCTGAGCTTCGTTTGGGGTTGTCAGATGGTTGTTATCACTGAAATCTGGCTGACCCTCTGTTAGTCCTAATGGGGGAAGAAACAAGCATTCCTGCTTCTCTCGCTCGCATTCTCCAACCCAGCAGATCCACTGGAATGCCCATAGACTGCACCAGGTTGAGGCTCCACCCTTGGCCGGTGCTGGGGAGATGTTGACCTGCTAAATGGAGCCCTGGACTTGGAGGCAGGAGACCAGGTCCAGCTCTGTCACCTGTTAGCCCTGTGGCCTTTGGCAGTTTCTCATCTCCAAGGGATGGTTCATAGTACAGTCCACATTGTTGAGGTATGGTGAGGTCCAAGCGAGAATGATGGTTGAGAATGGAAGACCGCTTCGAGGGTTAGGGTTGGTTCTGAGGCCACACAGAAAAGCTTGATGGCCACACAGAAAAGCTGAATGGGATCAAGGTCTTGTCCAGAAATGTGAAAACCCAGATAATCACAGACTTTGGGTATGTTAGAACTGGATGGAAATATATCAAATATTGACTCCAACTCTTCCACTGGATAAATGAGGAAATTGAGTCTCAGAGAAGGGAAGTCCTTGAAGGGTTGTCTTGGGCCATTTGAACAGCCCAGGAGAGGCCCTGGAGAGACCTGGACCCCATAGTGGGGCCACTTCCCTTGCATTGAGATGGCCCCACGGGCCCAGATGAAGAGCATGAAAAAAACACTTTGCCATGCCAAGGGGATGGAAAATCCTGCTGATTCAAATAGTAGAACTGACGGTCGGAAACACAGATGGAAGGGCTGGAAGGTCTGACCCTTACACAAGGAACAAAGGCCAAGAGAGAAGACCAAGGGCCAGATCTAGAGGGTCCTACCATTTTTATTCATTCTGAGAAGTCCCTTGACCTTATGAGCACAGGTCGGCCCTGGCCACCTTTTCTATGTTCCAGAGCAGCCCGAGGTGCACACGTGACTGGTAATGGTGGCCCCTTTGGGGTGGGCTGGGGGACATTGGGAAGCTGTGACTCAGAACCAGTGCCTGCTGGAGGGTTCTTTCCTCGTGACACATTGCGCTGGGGGAGAATTATATGTGTGGACAAGCCTAACCTTAAAGGCTACAACTTCACAGGGCATGAATAAAGGCTGATGCCTGACTCCTGCCAACACAATGAGGGGCAACACAAGCTCCTGGCCTCACCCAGAGAAGCCTCGACATGTTCAGCGGGGTCAGGGCTGCCCGTGTTGCTCAGGAGGGAGGAGGCAGCAGCAAGTGCAAAGCCCAGGTGCCAGCTCAGAGGAACAGAAGCCTCTTCTTTCCGAAGACTTGGGTACTTGGTTTGAGACGACCGTCATCTGCAGCTCCAGTCACCCAGGGACAACTGGGGAGGGACAGCTGTGTCTCGCTACTTCTGGAATGTTGGCAACACCGGCCTCGGGAGGGAAAATATCTTCCCCCCTCTCGCTGTCCGAGCCACCCGCTCCAAACCCACCAGCTCTGTGATCCTCTCCAGCAAGATGTGTCTGTGTGTGGCACTGTTCTCCTTGACATTGACAGAACTTCTTCCTGTCAGACCTACACAGTGAATTACAGCGGAACACGAGTTCTAGTGGCTTTCTTGGAAGAAAGCTTTTCTTCCCTTCATTTCTCTTGTCTGCTGGACATAGCGTGGGGCCTGATTGAAGAGACGGAGAAATACCAGTGGAGCACCAGGGCTGCAGGATGGGACCTTGGCCTGTGCGGGAGGAGAGGGGAGGAGGCAGCGCTCCGTTTTCCTTGGACTTGCAATCTGATGGATCCAAGGACTCTCACGGGGCTGAGAAACCACAGGGGGGTCCGCTGTCACTTATGTACTTGCTGGGAAAATGGGGATCGGGGTGATGTGGTGCAGAAGGCTTTGTATTTTGTTCTGAAGCATGGACTGTTAAGGGGATGGCCGTGCTCTCTCCAGAAGCAGCCCACACGCAGGCCCGGAAGGATCTGGAACTGCTGTACAGTTGCTCTTCCTGAAGGACGGGGCTGTCCTTGGCTTCTGTCGGCTACAGTAGTCCACCTAGACCCTCTGAAACGGGGTCAGCTTGGGGAGTCGAGTCAGAGGGAATGCCATCTCTCACCTTGGAGTGGGGCCAGGACCCAGGAGTGGACTTTTCTAAAAATAAGCCATTCACGTTTGGGCGCCATGCTTCTGTCTCCGAGACATCTGGTTCTCAATGCCAGGCCAACTCGTGTGGCGTCCTGCGTGTGGAGGCCGGGGCCTGGCTCAGGAAAGGGAACTTCTCTGGACTCATTTTCTGCCAGGCTGGGGGCTGTGGAGGTGGTGCTTGGCGGTGGGTCTCACCCTCACGGTCTGGACCTCAGCTGAGTGGGAGCAGCTGCTGTCCCCTGTCCCCTGTTGTCCCCTGGGGGCTGTCTCTTCAGGCCCTTTGCTGGCTCCCCCTCTCGTAGAAGCTAAGCTATCTCCCCCAGTCTGGGCATCTCGAGCCCTGACCCTCCTTGTCACCTACGGGGGTAGGAGGCGGGGAACGTGAGCGGCGTTAAGCCGTTGCTACTATTTTTTAAATGAGAGGGTGGAGCGTACTCATTATTTCCAAAAAAATCAGACATAAAAAGAAGAGGAAATTAAGAAATTACCTATGATCTCTCTCCTTCCACAGCTTTCTAGAAAAAATGGAAGTATTTTTCTACACAAATATGCACACTTAGTTGAATATATTTTCCGTTCATGCGAATAAGATTAAGTCAACATTTTCCAGCCAGTTTTCTTACTTAGTACATCATGACAACTTTCTATAGCCACAATTACAGATTTGCATAATCATTTTAATAGCTGCATAGAGAGGATCATCGTTTAACCTAGGGGTTGGCCGACCTTCAGTCAAGGACTAGATGGTAAATATTTTCAGTTTTGTGGGCCAGATGTCTCTATTGCAGCTGCTCAGCTCTGCAAGTGATGATTCCAAAGTGGTCAAAGAAAATATGTAAACTGTAACGAACAGGTGTGGCTACGTTCCAATAAAACTTTATTTACAAAGACAGGTCCTCTATTGGTTTGGGGATTATATGTGCTTGCATGTTGTGTGTTTGTTAAAATTCTGCATGTTTATGTATGTGACCGTGTGTGAACATTCGCACACGTCCATGGTCACATAAATACACGCACACAGGATTCTCAACATATACCCCCCCACAGGATCCAGACACACACACAAACACACACGTCCTTGTCTGATGGCGTCTGTAAGATAAGTTACAGGATGCATTTTTCTGCACGCTCAGAGGGAGCCTTACAGACCTACTATGGATCTCATTGGCTCTCACGAGCCTCCCTCTCTTACTTCTTTAAGAAACACATTCTGACTGTGCTTCGATTGAAAAGGCACATTGAAAAAGACTCTGTTTCAGGTGTCCTGGGTGGGCACCCCGCTACCAACAGAGGACTCCCCTCCAAGAAGGGCTTCCCCCGGGAGCTCTCTTTCGGATGGCTGTCAGCTGTTCTGGTGGCTTCCCAAGGAGAGAAATTGACTTCCTCCAGGACGGCGCTGCCAGGGGCAGGGGCAATTGTTGGGGCACATGCCGGAGCCTGCCCAGGTGCCCTGGGAGCCCCCTAGCCCCCCTGTTCTATGAGAGACCTGTGTGGGCACAGGCTTTTTATAGTATACCCTTTAGAAGCAGGGGACCTGATTGAAAAGGCCGAGGACAGCTCTGCTTTCTGAGGGTTTTTCCTTCTGGAGGAGAAGCAGAGGCCGGCCCGAGAAGCAGCACTCCAGGAGACCCAGTGCAAAGGGGTCCGAGGTGGCGTCCTGCCCGCAGGCGATGCTGCTCCCTTCACGGACTGCTGTGAGGTCGGCGTCCTCAGGAGCAGCGGAACAGGAGCTTGGAGAGCTGGTTGCAAAGGGGCGCGCTGGCAGGAGAAAGCTCAGAGTTGCACAGGGAGGGAAGGGCGTGTGTTGGCACAAAAGGAGAAGGAGCGGTTCCAAAGGCGCAGTGCACACGGGCAGAGGGAGAGGCTCCAGGGCCCGGTGGGCTCGCTCTCACCGCTGCGGGCTCCTAGCCAGCTCCGAGCTTCTCCAGGCCTTGGACTCCTCGTCCGTATCACGAGGGTTCACCTTCTATCCGATTCTGTGAGGAGCATGAGTAGAATATGCAGGTAGAAAGGGGCATAGGCGCTTGTGCTAATGTGCATATGCGTAGACATGCGTGTTTATGGGCATGGGCACGTGTGTGTGTGTGTGTGTCAAAAACACATTCTATTCATGATTGACTGGCATGAGGCTTGCCGGTCCTCAGGCATCTTCTGTGCTCAACCCACTCTGATGACCTGTGACATGGAGATAGGTGCTTGGTGGCCTAGAGCTGTGGGGTGTGGGGCTGATGGGGTGCCTGCACACAGTTCAGTTCTTCCCGGAAGCCACTGGGCTCGACTTTGAGGGCCTCCGGGGACCATTCTAAATGGAACTTGTGGATTGGTTGGCAAGTCTGAGAAGCTGCCCTTGAAGGCTTGGACCAGCTTGTTTGATTACTTGCCCTTGAGAATTGGGAAAACAGTGTCTGAGGATCCAGTGATTTACAGTAAATCCTTCACGGAATGGAGGGCGGGGACAGACTGCGGCGGATGCGGGCTTCTGTGCTTCTGATGGTCTCTGCAGGCTTCCTCCCGCACCTGCAGGCTCCTTGTCTCCAAGTTTTCTGGAAGTGAATGAAATATGTTCCCCCTCGCCCAGGCTTGTCGATTGTTTTGGCTTTCAGCTCTGAAGAGGAAAAATGCCTCCCTGGGCCTGCACCATTGTCCGTATTATGTGGGGACTAACACATGCATTGCTGCTCAACTGGGTAGCAGGAGCCGTTTTGGCAACGGATATTAGTTCTTCAATGTCACTGAAGACGATTTATTAATTGTTCATGTTGCCTTATACTGTAAGATTTCCATCTTTTTTTAAGGCTGAATGAATAGCATTGCACTGTCTTGATACACCACACTTTATCTATTCATCTGTTGCACATTTCGGTTGTTTGCCTATCTGGGCTATTGTGAATAATGCTGCAATGAACATAGGACTGTCAGTGTCACATCAGGACCTTGACTTCTGGGCACCTGGGTGGTTCAGTCGGTTCAGTGCCCGGCTCTTGGTTTTGGTTCAGGTCATGATCTCAGGGTTGTGAGATCGAGCTCTGTGTTGGGCTCTGTGCTCCGTGGGGAGTCTGCTGGAGCTTCTCTCCCTCGGCCCATCTCCCCACTTCCTCTCCTCTCCACCTCTCAAATAAATCAATAAATCTTTAAAAAATGATCTTGATTTAAATTCTTGTATGTATACCCAGAAGTGGAATTGCTGTATCATAGAGTAGTTCTATTTTTAATTTTCTGAGGTGCCTCCACACTGTTTTCCACAGAGGCTGCGCCATTCAACATTCCTACCAAGCGTGTGGAAGGGTTCCCTTTACTCTACATCCTCGCTAAGACTTGCCTTTTTTTAATTTAAAATTTTTTATGATAGTCATCCTGACATGTGCGAGGAAATACCTCATGGTGATTTTGATTTGCGTTTCCCTGATGATGAGTGATGCTGAGCATTTTCTTTTTTTCTTTTTAAAACATTTTGTTGATTTATTTGTCAGAGACTGAGGGAGAGAGAGCACAAGCAGGGAGAGCAGCAGGCACAGGGAGAACCAGGCTCCCCACTGAGCAAGGAACCTGATGTGGGACTCGATCCCAGGACCTTGGGATCATGACCTGAGCCAAAGGCAGACGCTTAACTGACTGAGCCACCCACACGTCCCAATGTGGAACATTTTCTTACGTACCTGTGATTAGCTCCATTTTAGATCAGGGGAAACTGAAGCCCAGGTTGGTTAAAAGGGACCCTTCCCAGGGTCCCACTTTCAATAAATGATAGAGCTGAAATTCAAATGTGACCAGAGACCCTGGCAACATCACCATAACACTATACTGTGTCCCCCATCCCAACGCCCCCTGCTATAGGCTGATTGTGTCCCCCCAAATTTGAAAGTTGAAATCCTATCGCCCAGTGTGATGTCATTGGGAGGTGGGGCCTTTGGGAGATGGTTAGGTCACGAGGGTGGAGCCCTCACAAGTGGGATTAGTGTTCTTGTAAGAGACCCCACAGAGGGCACCTGGGTGGCTCAGTGGGTTAAGCCGCTGCCTTCGGCTCAGGTCATGATCTCAGGGTCTTGGGATCGAGACCCGCATCGGGCTCTCTGCTCAGCAGGGAGTCTGCTTCCTCCTCTCTCTCTCTCTGCCTGCCTCTCTGCCTACTTGTGATCTCTTTCTGTCAAAAAAAAAAAAAAAAAAATCTTAAAAAGAAAAAAAAAAAAGAGATCCCACAGAGCTCCCGAGCCCTTCCACCATGCGAGCACATAGCGAGCGGTTGGCCGTCTGCAACCCAGAAGAAGTTTCTCACCAGAACCTGACCATGCTGGCACCTTGATCGTGGACTCCCGGCCTCCAGAACTGTGAGCAGTCTGTTGTTTGTAAGCCGCCGAGCCTACGTCAGCCCTCAAGGATTAAGATACCCACTTGAGTAATTAGGCCAGTCAACAGGCCAGTTAGCTGGACCAGGCAGTGGAGGGAGCAAACACTTAAGTTCAGGATGAGTCTTGAAGAGAGGGCAGGAGCAGTGGGAGGGACAAGAGGGGACGGTGGAGCGAGAGAGGCCGACTGGGATGGCTAATGGAGAGGGAACTGCTGGTAAGGGAGGCGGGGGATGAGGCTGAGAGAAGAGGGCCAATGTCTGGGAGAACGACACGGTGGGCTGGTGTCCTAGAAAGGCGTTAAGCTTGACCGAGGGCACACCTGGGTCCGGGGCTTATGGAGGGGCCACAGTGTTGCGGAGACAGGCTGGTGGCAGAGCTCTAAAGGGGCCCTCAGAGAGAGGAGGTAAGACTGGATCTGGACCTGGTCCGAGTCCCCACAGGCCTGTGTGGAAGATCCAGAGGAAGCTGACGCAGGGCCAAGTTCTGAAGGGAGGCGGCCTGTGGAGAACTGGCTGCCATGGTCACCCTCTTGCTCACATCAGAGAAGCCATTCACGTGACCCCAGGGGAACGAGTACACGAATGCAGTAGAGCCATTAGGAGGTTCCTTCACCGCTCCAGGGGCGAGGTGGTGATGCGGAGGTGGCCACGAGGTTTGCAACAGATGCTGACGATAACGCCATCCTTGCTGATGTCAGGAGTGAGGGGGCAAGAGGAGAGTCAAGGATGACTGGGGTGCTTCCCTCTGAATAGGAGGATTGTTTACTGAAGTAAGGAACGGGGGCACCTATGAGTCTCGGCTCTGGAGTGATGCCGAGGCCAGAGGTACAACTCTGACGGTCATCAGGAAGAAATGACATTTCAGGTGACAGAGTGAGAGCATTTGGCCCTAGGATTGGTCCCCTGGCTCTAGATGACTCTTCTGAGGAAAACAGAGAAATGGGGAGTGTGGTGGGTCGAATTGTGTCCCCCTCAAAGATGTTGAAGTCTTATGCCCCAGTACCCATGGATGTGACCTTATTTGGAAATAAGGTCTTTGGTGATGAGGTCATTAGGACAGGTGCTAATCCAATATGACTGGTGTTCTTATAAGAAGATGGTTTGGACACAGAGACAGACACCTACAGAGAGAAGATGATGGGAAGAGACACAGTGAGGTGATGGCCATTGACAAGCCAAGGAGAGAGTCCTAGAACAGCTTCTCCCTCCCAGTCCTTAGAAGGAACCCGCCCTGCTGACACCTTGATCTTGGCCTTCTGGCCTCTAGAACTGTGACAATAAATTTCTGTGGTATGTGGTCCAGCCTGTGGTTCTTTGTTACAGCAACCCTAGCAACTACTCCTAGGAGGTAGCTGAGACAGACATGGGGTTTACTACAGGTCTTGAAAGAGGGGAGATGGAACAATATGCTTATAGGAAAATGGGGGTAATCTGGGGTTGAGGGAAAATGGGGAACACGGGCAAGCAAAGGGATGGGTCTCTGAAAAGACCAGGTTCTGTGTATCTTGGGCCTTCGCACATGTAGCCCCCCAACTGTCCAACTGCCAAGGCCTCCCTGGACGGGCCACCTCTCTAGGGGGCCTGGAACTGCCCCCTGTTCTCCAGGCACACCCACCATGTCCCCGTCCATGCACTTTCCATCCACTTCCCCGTGCTCTGGGGTGGGGGTACAGGGACTCGGGAAGCTGAGGCTAACAGAGTCCAGCCACAGGAGGGGCTCTGGGAACACACTTTCCACAGATGAATGTGAGGTCGTTCTGGAATGTTTTTGTCCACATGGCACTGGTTTAGAACTCATTTTGGAAATTGGTCCTGGCACGCTCCTGTCTCTCCAGACCAATGTTGGTTTTGTCCTGTGTTTATTCAATACTTTGGGGGGTTATAAATCTGGAGACAGCTCCACCAGGAACTTTTAACTGGGGCCGACCCTGTGAACTGTGTAACCTTGAGCGAGCTACTTAACCCCTGTGACCCTTGGTTTTTCCATTAGTCAAATGGGGCAAAGAACTGCCCTTTCTTTGCCCCACGGATGTGGAAGTTCTGAGGTAGAAACTTGGGTGTGTGGATTCATGGGTCTGTGTGGGCTCTAAATTAAAGGCACAAGCAGTGGGTTTCGAGGAGAAGAGCTGGCATGTATAGTGTAAGGAGGGGGCAGATTTAGTCACTCAATACTCTTTATTTAGAACTCTGAATTTCTTAAAGTTTTAATTAAAGAAAATTGAATAGTGGCAAAATACACATGATACTGACCGTCCTAACCACTTCTAAGCGTAGAGCTCAGCGGCTTTCAGTACCTCACATTCCCGATCCAGAACTTTTCATCATCCCCAACTAAAACTCTGTCTCCATTAAATAGTAAGTCCCCATTCTTCCACTTCGGTCCTAGCCCCTGGCAAACGCCAACTCACCCTCTCTCCCTTCTTTACTTTTTTCTTCCTTCTTCTTTCTTTCTCTCTCTCTTTCTAAAGATTTATTTAATTTAGAGAGAGAGCGCACACACGCATGAAAGGGGAAGCGCGGGAGAGGGGAAGAGAATGGGAAAGGGAGAGAATCTCAAGCAGATTTCCCCCGAATGTGGAGCCTGACACGGGGCTCCATATCACAACCCCAAGATCGTGACCTAAGCTGAAACCAAGAGTTGTATGCTTAACTGACTAGGTCATCCAGGCGCCCCTCCACCATCCCACTTTCTGTCTCTGTAAATCTGATTACTCTAGGGACCTTGTAGGAGTGGACTCATATAGCATTTGTCCCGAGACTGACTTATTTCCCTTCAAGTCATGTCCTCAAGGTTCATCCATGTTGTAGGCTGGGTCAGAATTTTCCTCCTTTTTTATGGCTGAATAATATTCCATTGTGTGGATGTGCAACAGCTAGTTTCTCCATTCCTGCCCTGATAGACATTTAGGAGCTGTGACCCTTGGCTGATATGAATAATGCTGCTACAAATATGAATTAGCCATCAGAAGTCTGAATCTTATGTTATAGCTTGACTTAACGTGTATCCCTCATCATCTGTCCAAGGGTTCCAGAGTCCACTAGTTGGACTGATCTCAGGGTACAGGAAACCAGGACTCATCCGGGCTGTTACTCCCGCACAGTCTATGCTTTTAACTTTTTTTTCCCTTTTGTTTTACATTTCCACAAGGTCTTTGTTTGAGAGGGTTAAACATTAGATAATTTGGAGAATTATGGTTTTGGAGTTAAGGCCACTTTTGTGGTTGTTTCCTGGAGGATCATCTGTTTTATCTCCACTTGACTTTTTTGAAATGCTGGAACTGTTCTTTGATTGAACTTGAAGGCTTTTTTATTTTTCCTGTTTCTTTGACATTTATATGACTGAAGGTGGAAAAATAAGACCTTTGCTTATTAACAAAATGAATCAATCTCTTCCCCCCCCATGGGAAATTGAAAACAATTTAGAGACTAGAGTAAACTTCAGATTTTCCTGTGATATGAATTTGGTTGACCTTTCCTGGAGGTAAGATTTAAGGGAGAGCTCGCTGGGCTTGACAGAGGGTGCGGGAGCCAGGTGCCCACAGATTTCACCCTTGATTGCCATGATCTTTCCAACGGGCGAGTGCCTTGCCCCCACCCACTTGTCTGCTGAGAGAGCAGAGCAGGGGCCCAGAGAGGTTCCGTGTACTAGCAAGGGTCACCCAGAGAGCTAGTGAGCTCAACCTAGCCGCTTTCATTAAGTGGCAGGGGACACCTGTTCCACATAGTAAATTCTCAGAGGCAATGGCGGTTTATTGTTTGGTATCTCTCTTCCTTTTTACTTGTATGTGCCAGATGTGTTTGGGGGAAATTCCCCATGAGACCAACGCATAGTTAACACCTCCTTTGTCTGGCCGTGTCACAAGTTCCCCCTCTGGAGATGGTGGGGGCCCGGAGTTTCCAGCCGGCTTGATCTTGGTGGCACAGTGTCTGTGACCAGTGTTTGGGGAGGCCTGCTTGACCTGCGCCTGGCCTGCATCTGGTTCTTGCCCGGGAGTGGGAAGTAGAGAATAAACAAAGCAAAGACACTGTGTTGGAAACAGGACTGCAGAGCTGAGAAGATACTTAGAAAAGTGGCCTTGGGCCAGCTCCTACTCTCTCCAAATATGCCAGGAATGCTGGGCCCAGAGAAAGGGGACAAAGCCCTGGAAAGAGCAGCCCATGACCAGGGCACACTCCTAGCCAGTCCAGTTAGCAAAGCAAATGGACACTCCTTAGCTCCAAACGAAAGCAGATCAGAACTCAAAACCAATTGTTGCTAACTTTTGTGTTCCTTTTGGACGAACATCTCTAAAAACAAATCTCTCAGTCTTGTCAGCGGCTCTGTTTTGGGTGAGGAAGCAACTCAGAGGACCCTTGAGAGAGAGAGTTTGTTTAAACTCACACAGGGAGTGAGTGGGGCTGAGGTAGAAATCTGCCTTTTCCCATTTGGGTGCCGAGTGAATTGTTTGGTGCCAGGAATGAGTTTCCCAGTTTGAGCCGAAGATCAGATCCTGACAGAGGACAGAAGGTTAAAGGGTGCACCAGCGAAGGAGGAAAACAAAACAAAAACAGGAAGTGGCCAACTCAGGGATTTTCCATGGGAAGGCTGAGAAACATGTCCGGATATAAAGAGAAAAAGGAAGAAAATGGGCACCTCCGAATCTTCTGGAAGCTGCTTGAGATGTTGTGAAACCAGGTTCTCGGGAGGAGCCAGCTTGATGGAAGCGTGGTGGGGGACCGGGTCGTCCAGGTGGGAGCCTGAGCCCGGGATCACATTGGCTCCTCCTTGGCTGATCACCAGACCGTTCACTGCCTTTGTACTCCTTTTGGAAGGAGAGTTTGTCATCTCTTGGGTCCCTTGGAGAGGTGTGTTCACGTGTGTCCTAACACCGATGCGTGAGAAGGAGTCTGTAACCCAGAAGACCCACCTCTGAGCAGGAGTCCGCAGAGGGTATTTCTGGTGTATAGGGGCATACCACATTTACGACTAATGTCATACAAATGGAAAAACACCTGCCTCTCTCTTTTAGGACTAACTGACTCAGTCCTTTTGCTACCAGAATTGGGAAAGGGCTAGGCCAGAAAGGGGGCCGGGCAAAGCTGAGGGAGGCTGTTCTGCCATCTTTTCTCAGCTCCAATTCTGTCCCTCCCTCCCTGTCCCAATCAGGACAGGGGCAGACTCGCCCTTAGAGGATGGCTCTGTCATCTCTCCTGCCTTCTCAGAATGGGTGAAGGTCTGTTGGGCAGGGGAGTGATGAGTCCTGTGTGGAAACCCAACGGAGGAAAGAAAGATTCCTTGCTGCTGCTGTATATCAATCCCATCTTTTGTACAAGAGCAGAGGACAAATGTCCTGGATTGGGATCCCGTGCTCTGGGCAGTGGCCACCCCTTCCCTCACAGGGCCTGACTTGGTATCTCCCTCAACTGCTTCTCCATTTGAACTGAAGAGTTTCTTTGCCAACAACGGAAGGGGGAAAAATAAATCTTCAGTCCTTCCTGGCCATGTTCTGTCTTGGGATCTTGGTTTTGTCCCTAGTTAATCAAGGAATCAGACTTTTAGGTAAAAAGAGAAGACTGTGCCAGCATGTTTTCTAAAACCCTATATGCAAATGAGCCAGTTAAGTGTCTTGCAGGCAGCCACCAGAGGTCAAAGGTCACCCTCCAGTTTGACAATTATTTTGCTCAAAATAGATGGTGAGCAGGACTGCAGGAAATGAGATGCAGCAACCTCAATTCATGTGTGAAAGTTTCCAATTAAGAATTCAAAGAACTTGTTGTTTAATGAAAAAGTGAAACAAATTCCCTTCATGTGTTTCCCCACTTGCTTGGTGGTCCCTGGCTTAGAGCTGGATCCACAGGAATATGGCGGTCTCTCAGCTCAACTGATAAAAGGGGGAGTGTGGCAAGTGACTGTATGACCAGAAGCAAAACCTGAGGTAAGGGGAAGGGAGTTGATCCGATTCTCTAGTTTCAGGTTGGCAGACTACTGCCTGGGTCAAATATGGCCCACAGCCTCTTTTTGTGAATAAAGTTTTATTGAAACACAGCCATGACCATTTTTTCTTCTACTCTCTCCAACTGCTTTCACAGTATGGGGGACAAGAGAGCTATATAAGGGAGTTGAATAATTGGGACCTAGAATTTATTTCTGGAGCTGAGTAGTTAGGGTGTTGTGATTCTTGTATATTCAAAATATCTGAAATCTGCTTGGCCACCCAAACAGGTCTGTGTTAGTTAATTTGCTTAATTACATGCAGTGAAATCTGGGATTTGATGACCACTCTGGATATTTGGCACCTGGGGGAGAAAACCTTCACATGTGCTAACCTCCTCCCAATCCTGGTCAGCCATCCTGATAAATGGGATTACCACACAGGCTGGTTAAAGGAGCATGGATGCAACCAGTTTAAGCCATCAGAAATTAGGAGAAACAATGTAGAACTCAAGCCCTCCCAGTAGAATGGTCCAAATAGCACCTTCTGAAGGTGTATCTTTCTCTATTTGAGAGAGAAAGAGAGAGAGAGAGAGAGAGCGCCCATGTGTGAGTGGGGGAGGGGTAAAGGGAGACGGAGAGAGAGGATCTCAAGCAGACTCCGTGCTGAGTGCAGAGTCCCACACAGGGCTCAGTCTCACAATTCTGAGATCATGACCTGAGCCACTCGAGAGTCGGCTGCTTGACCAACGTAGCCATCCAAGTGCCCCGCACAATAACGCCTTCTACCAGAACGAATCCCGCAACTTCTCTTGGGCAGAGATGGCCTGCCAGGAAAGCAGGTTTTGCATTTGTGTTGCTTTTGGTTTTTCAAATGAAAATAAATATTTATATTTTCATTCATCATAAGGATATGTCACATTTCTTGTAGCTACTTTGAAGAAGTATAGAAGATACGAGGAAGAAGGTAAAAATTACCCTGAGATCCAGCTCTGCAGAGGTAAGCACTGCTAACGACTGGAGAAACTTTCCAGATGTCTCTTGCTGGCACACATGCCATCGGCATGTGGTTACCTAAATGGGCTATGTATGTTTTGTCTCCTACATTTCATTTATCAAAGTGCCTCATGCTAATACTGTTCTGTGGCTTTGGATATAGATTTCCAGCATGACTTTCAATGGCTGCACAGTATTTTGTCCAACGTACTATAATTCACCTGCTCAACCACATCTAGGTTGTTCCAATGTGTGTGTGTGTGTGTGTGTGTGTCTATTTATTTGTGTCTATTTATTTGTGTCTATTTATAGTCCCACATGGTAGGGACTATCTTGTACTTATATTTTGAGCATTTCGCTGCTCCTTTGGCTGAGGACCGAGGACTCAAAGGTTACTCATTAATAATTGCAATCACAGGGTCACATCGCCTCCAGAAAATGCACGGTGACATTTTACGTCTACCGACAGTAGAGGAGAGCACTCAGTTCCACTCTCTGGCAAACCCTGGCTGTTGTCATTGTTGATCTTTGGAGTTTGGGTCAACCTGATTGGTTAAAAGTGACCTAATATTGTGGTGTTGATTTGCATTTCCTACATCATTTTACTTCTGAGTGGTACCGTCTGTGATTGAGCAGGGGAGAAATGATGACTTCCTATCAGGCTCTCATTACTACTTGAGAACCTAAGGCTGGCAGAAGGGGAGACATATATCATTCAGGGGAGCCAGGGGCCCAGGATGAAAGAGTTGGATCCTCCTGGAGGACCATCATATTTCACTGATTTATTTCCTGCTAGGCTCACTTGCAACTACTTTGGGCACCTGTTGAACAGCATCTAGGAGGTCACAGGGTTCCGGTCATGAAGGGCTTAGATGACAGGGAGGACATCTGGGCCATAATTGTGAGGCTACGCACAGGCAGAGAGCCGGCTCCCCGTGTCCCCGCTGGAGGCTTTGCTCCGTTCTGTAGGCACTGATAGCATCTCCTCAGGCCCCGAATGTGTCTTCCCATTTCTCTTCTCCCAGGATCAGAAGACATCAGCTTCACTTTAGCTAATGCCACCCAGAAATCTGCTGGAAAGCTCAGAAATGCCTAATGCTCACTGCCTGTGACCTCGTGCAAGCGTGGGTTGGGGAGCTGAGGGCGGCCGGCAGGGCTGACGGTGAAGTCCCACGTCTGGAGTGGCAGCTCTGCCCGGCAGCCTCCGCTGTGGCCTCGAGCCAGGATGACCGGCTGGGGCGGGAGAGGGCCGTGGCGGAGCTGTTCTTCTCAGTCTGGTGCCCAGTGGCTTCCTGCCTCGCTGAAGGGGCATTGCTCGGTGGTGATGATTCATGGCATTTGGACAATGTGGCCGTGTTCCGAACAGGGAAGTGAAAAATAGCCCAGCCCAGGACAGCGCAGGACAGGATGGGGCGGTCACAAGATGAGAAGATTCACTTTGAAAAATGCAGGGGGTGTTGGGGGCGGCACAGTGAAGTCAGTCTCGGCGGCTCAGGCCCCGTGAATACGCGCCTGCCAGCTCTTCTTTGGAGCATCAACTTTTCCGAGTGGCAGTCGTGAAGCTGTCCCTTGGAAGTGGCTACTGGCCTTGGCCGAGCCGCCGTGGGCAGGAGGAAGTGGAGGGCTGATGCAATGAGTGTCAGCTTCCTCTCTGACTCAGGATTGGATCTGTTTCTTAGGGAGGTGCCGGGGGCCCTGTGTGGCTTTAGCTGGATTCTTTGAAATTGAAGTCAAAACGGAGGCTCTGCCCCTGGTGGGTGCTGGCCCTCCCTTGACCCTTTGGGATGAGTAAAAGGATTAAGCTGGCTTCTTCGGCCTCCCTCCCAGCTGGGTAAGCCCTTCTGACTCGAGGCCTTCCTGGGGTTTCAGCTGATGGAGACCAGCAAAGGGCCATCTCCTGGGTCTTGGCCCACATCGGGGGCTTCCTCATATGTGGGAGCTGTGTTTGGGGGAGCAGCTGGGTTCTGGGGGGTTCAGTCCCGGCAGATGTTAGACTGATGGAGGAGGCCGTAGACTGCCTGGAGCTTCGGGCTCTCCTGGAGTCCACGTGTCCATGTAGCCAGCCATAGGTGGGAGAGGGCCGGGTGTGCAACTGCGGCCTTCCCACGAGAAGAGTAGTGATTGGCTTTTGGCTCTGAGCTTTCCAAGGACATGTCATTAGGGTGCTGCCTAAACACCCGAAACCTGTTCTAAGAAACACTTCAATTACCCAGATAATTGCCTCTGCCTGAGAGTCCATAATCATAAAAGCACTGGCTTGGTAAAGACTTAAAAATTCTCTCACAACCACCGTAGGGGTTCCGTATTCCAGTGCCCTGAGTCACCTTGGAGGACAGTCTCTCTTTCCAGGTCAGTTCGGTCCACCTCCCTCTCCCCCATCCCCTCCTATTTCCACGGCCGGAGCAGAGGTCAGCTGATCTCACTCAGGAGGGATGGCCAGCATCCAGTCGCCGGGGTATTTAATGACGACTCTATTATTAGTCACACGCAGGAGAAGCACGATTCCAACCCGCTGGGGCTTCTAAAAAGGAGCTCCGTGTGACAGACTGGAGAAGGCGGGGGAGAGGCCCTGAGGACACCTGCAGCTGGGACCTGACCCTGCCCAGCACTCTCTCTTTTCTCTCACATCATCTTCCAGCAAATATTGATTTTAATCTCTTTGATAAGCTTTCTCCTGACGGTGGGGAATGTGCGCGATGGCAGATCTGCTTGTCATACCTCACCGTGTCACCGCCAGAGAGGGAACTGAGAGTTCCAAAGTCCCAGAGAGAGGCCGCGATGGCCTTCATCGGAGTCAGGTGACCGTCACTGGCTCAATCACCGTGGCTGGGTCAGGATCTCGGAGAAGATGACTGAGCAGATGACCCTATGATGAGTGCGGTGGAGGGAGTGTCTTCCACAAGGGGCTCCTGTTCTGGCAGACAAATGATGGGCCCGCTACTGCCCCGTGCTGAAGGCTCTTTCCAAGGCCCCCGCTGTGGACTCAGAGCCTCGCTGCCTCCCTCCGCTTCTCCCTCCCAGTGAGGGCCACGGCCCAGGGGAGGTGCCTTGTCTGTCCTCAGAGTCCACTGTTGTGTTGCTTAAAGATCCATAAAAGATGGGGTTTTTTTTGCTCTGTTTTTCTGGTGGGGGGTGGGGCGGAACCTGTCCGGGGCAGCCTCACTGACTTTCTGAGGAGATCGCCTTGGAGGATCTGAACAACGAGTGAGGGCAGAACAAAGGAGCCATTCTCAGAAGCACGGCAAAAATGAAACCAAATAAAAACCCCATAAAAATCCCTACTGGGGCAGAGGAAATACCAACTTGATGCTTTTGAGCCACGCATTGGGTAATAAAGGGAAAGATTCAAGGATAGGCCGTTCCGACGCGATTGTGCTTGGGCTGGAGGGAGAATGTGCTGGAAGACAACGAAAGGGAATCATCCAGGCGAGGGAGGGCCGCCGGTGAGCGCACTGGTGTGGCGTGTTGTTGCGATTCAGGAACTGACCGACGACCAGGGTCACGGGGAGTCTGAAAGTGACACCCGACAGGAACCGGTTCAAAGTTTGTGCCCAGCCCGGGGGGCTCAGATGACCGGCAGCTGGCCTGCCCCCTGCTGGCTCCCACTGATGTGAGAGGGGCTCTGACCCCTGTTCGGTCACACAAATACCCGTTTGGAAATCTCTTTGAAGACAGATTAAGTAAACGCTCCCAGCACAGACGAGAATAGTTGAGTGACGTGGGCCCAGTATCTGTAGTAAGTGGAAGGATCGCTGGTCGTAAAGCTCACGGGCATCTCGCCTTTCTGTTCCTCTAATCTGGCTTCCGTGCTTCTGGTTGCAGTTTCGGGCCCAGAGTGTCTTCAGGGGTTGGAGTTGAGGATGTGGGGACTCTCACTCTCCTTCCATGGGCGTGACAGTATCCCAGGGCCAGGGCACCATCCTGTCACCGCATGGCAGCTGGCTGCGGCCAGGGGCAGGCAGTCCTCCTGGCACGGCGGACCTTTGAAGTTGCTCGTGGGGTCTTTCCATCTGGTTTGTGGCCTCGGGCGGCTCTGACCCCCAGCGGGGGTGTCTCTCCAGGTCTCCCAGGGCGCGGCAGGGTGAGCGTGAAGGAAAAGTCTGGTTTTCATCTGGGAGCGCCGAGCCTTTTGGCGTGATGGCTCTGCTCTCTTTCTGCCAACGGGACGAGGTTGTGCCGGCTGCTCTGGGCGGGGAGTGAGGGTGGAGGGGGGAGCCCGTGGCCACGTTACTCCCCTCATTATTTCTGAGACCCTACTGGAGAGGGAGGTGGGGGTGGGCTGCTGGCCCGGGGCTCTGCGGCTTTGATGTCTGCCCCCTGGATCCTTTCCTCACCGACCCGGCCACTCGCATGTTCACTGGGGCCGTGGTCCAGTCATTCTGTCCCGATGAGGCCGTTCTTGGCCTTATCTTTCATCTCTACTGCGTGGCACAGGGCCAAGCTCGCAGTGGGGCTCCGCACATGTCCGCTCCCTTCTCTTTCTGCTTCGCCTTTGTTAGGGTGGAAGTTCTGTGCTGAAGTTCATGTTGTTGAAGTCCTAACCCCCAGGACCTCAGAATGTGGCTGTGTTTGGGGATGGGCGTCTTTGAGGAGGTTCATTAAGTTAACACGAGGTCATTTTAAGTTAAAATGAGGCTCTGCACCAATCCTTATGACGGGAAGAGTTTCAGACACAGGCATATACGAGGGACAGATGTTGTGAAGACACAGGGAGAAGGCCGCCATCGACAAGCCAAGGAGAGAGGCCTGGGACAGACAGATCCTTCACTCAAGAAGGAGCCAACTCTGTGGATACCTTGATCTTGGACTTCTGGCCTCCAGAGCTGGGGGAAATGCATTCCTGTTGCTGAACGCCGCTCCCTACCCCCCAAGTCTGTGGTGCTTTGTTATAGGACGGCCCTAGTGGACTAACATGGCTTTTCAACAGGTTTGTGGAGCACATAACCAACCAAGTGCAAGGTGCTGTAGGAGGTCCAGAGACAAAGTCAAGAAGCATGAGAAAGAGGCCCAGTGAGGGGACCATCTCTCTTCCTATTCTCTCCCCCAAACTCCTCTCTCTTCAGCCTTTCCTTACCTCTGCCCACCACCACCCCCCGACAGAGGGAAGCAGGAGGAAATGAAACAGAGGGCTCCCCATGAGATGCCGCCCGATGGAAGCTCTGGAAAGGAATGAGAACCCTTTTCTATAGAGTCAGAAACACCGTTTTTTATTTTCATTTTTAATTTTTTGGCTGCCCCTCCTCACCCGCAAGTTCTTATTTAGCACACGTGTGTGTGCAAGTGGCCAGAACAGACCCGTGGCCCGAGCAGCCGTGCATGTGCTAAGGAAGACGGTTCATAGCATCTGGGGACACACATGACTGTCCAGCGGGTGGCATGTCCAGCAGGGTCTTACCTAGCGCTGGCTTTATGGGGCTTGCTAGCTGGGCAGGGCCACAGTGAACTCTCTTTGTAGACCATGACTTATATCCCTTGTTGCCCTTTGTGACTAAAGGTGATGCATGTTGTGTTTCCATACTGCTGTTACTGGGAGATTGTCCTTTGAATTATGGCCCCGGCTGGTGGCCGTGGGCCGTGATCTCTTTGCAGGATCACGAGGTCATTTCATCGTGGAGTAATCTTGGGATATCTGGGAACACCTCTGGGCCTTCAGATCTGCGGGGCTGCAGGTCTCCTTAATAAAGAAGCCAGGTCTCTTTGAAGACTTGCACAGTACGCAAGTCTTGATGTTTTTTGTATTTCCATGGTACCTACCAATTTGCAGTCAAAGATATTTTCCACCATACAACTCAATAATAATCCTGTGCCCTGGTGGGGTCCTTTTGTAATCCTCACTTAGCTCATTGATTTTAAGGGGAACTGGGATTCCAGGAGCTTGATTGGCCAACGGGTCCTGTGTTGCCTAGTACTGGGTCCCCAAAGGACTTCGGTAAATAGATCACTGCCAGTGGTTGCAATCCGCTTCTGTGTGTGTGCTAGGGACTGAAATTTGCACATCACGGTCACTCATACTGATAGTGGCACATTTTCATGTAACGCTGATGTTAAAACAAGCTTCCTACCTTTTCTCCATACAGAAAACTGAATGTGTTCCAGGGATGGTCTGAGGGCTAGCCCAGCAAGAGTGTTGCAAAGCCGCCATGTGCGGGGCCACTCCCTGCCCCACTTCCTCTCGCACTGCCTTCCTTGGTTGGCCCCTGGTGCCTTCCCTCTTACCTCCTCATAAGACCTGAGGTGTGCCCATCTCTGGAGGCTAGCTGCATTGGAAATCAGTGACTCCTGAACGCATAAGCTTTCAAAAGCCCCAGAGATCATCTTCCAATGCTTGAATGGAACCAAGAGTTTCTACCTTGGACTGGGTCTGCTTTGCTTACTCAAAGGACCAAGCCAGTGAGTGGTTGGCCTGGCTCTAAGTCTAGCAGGTGCCCCCCTCTTGGTGTGTTTGGTGCGACACTGTGCCTTCTCCGGTCAAGGCCACAATGTGACTTCAGGGAGGTTATTATGGGCCCTTTGGAGGTGGAAACTGACTTGGGTTCTTGGGGCTATTTCTTGGTCACTTCCCTCAGCCCCAGACCTCTATTTACTATCCAGCCGATAAAAAAAAGGGAGCTCTATATGCTTTCAAAGCCATGCCCTCTCCTCCCAGACTTTGATTTCATAAATGCTGGTTCCTCCAGAGAACCGAGCAGAGCCTGCAACCATGCATGTGCTTTTTCAATAACCTGATGACTGTCCGTGTGCTTCGGCCAATGAGGACTGAGCAGTGACCCTTAGATAAAAGGCTTCATTTGGCATGACTCATCCTTGGAGACATCTAGCCTGCTTGGTCTGTGTTGTTAAGTGCCTGGTTCGGTAAATATTGACAGTTAGAAACCATCCCAGGAACTACCACGCAGTGATCTGGAAGGTAATGTATACGAGTATGATCAGTGATTAGGCAATGCCTGTCATCTGCTAAGATACAGCCGCTGATAAATATCACCCCATTATCTCTCTTCCTAATAGTGGCTCATCTGCTGGTGTGTGACTCATAGGTGATACATTATGGGGTCTGATTCAGCAAGGAAAGTTTGGTCCGCCCCAGTGGAGAAGGACATCCAAGGTCACCTTGGTTTTTAGGATATTGGCTTCTTTTTTTTTTTTTTTCTTAAAGATTTTATTTATTTATTTGACGGACAGAGATCACAAGTAGGCAGAGAGGCAGGCAGAGAGAGAGGAGGAAGCAGGCTCCCTGCTGAGCAGAGAGCCTGACGTGGGGCTCGATCCCAGGACCCTGGGATTATGACCTGAGCCAAAGGCAGAGGCTTTAACCCACTGAGACACCCAGGTGGCCCTGGGGTATTGGCTTCTTAACAAGAGTAGCTTTGCTAAGAAGGAAAAGTTCAAAAGGAATCCCCATCACCACAGAGGGTCTGGAGGGGTCTGGAGAGACCAAGAGCAACTTCGGAGCAGATGTGTTTAAGACCTGCTTATCCACGTAGGCACCCTTCCGCTGTGTTTACATGTGGACACCCATGGCTCCACGGGGGTGGTCTCTCTCTGTTCAGGTCACACTTTTGGGCCTGTTGGCACTGCTCTCAGATGAGGGACAGGGATGAACCTCTGCTCAGACAGAAGATGGTTTTATCTCTTGCCCTCCCTTCCTCAGGTACTTAAGATATAGTCATCATCACCTGAGTGTCTACCGAGGCTCTCAGACGGGTTTGGGTTTGGCTGTTGGGCTTATTAAGCTCCGTCACCGAGCAGGAACTTCCCATTTGTGTCCCGGCCCTTTTGAATGGCCATTGTTTACTTTCGCTGTGTGTTCAGGCTGAAGGTCTGTCCTGCCAAATCAGGGATGAATTTTCCATAGGTGGGCCCTGAACCTTTGTTCTAAGGTCTTCTGAGGCCCTTGCTGTCCAGATCAGAGAACAGAGGAGGGAGGAACCACCACGTGCCCGAGAATGAAAATCAGGCCCATATGTACCCCAGGGCCTGCTACCCTGCACTACTTGGAATCACTTTCCGTCATGTGAGGTCTGGGACAGATTTCTCCTTCCAAAGAGATGCCTGGGCAAAATGACATGACAGGTTTTTAGCATGTCAGCTAAAAGTGCCACCCTTGGCTGAAGGTAGGTGTGTGTGCACACAAGTACACACGCACATGTAGTGGTAGCCCCTGCACAGTCACTTACCATCCACTGTGTTGTCAGGGAATGAGAGCTGAGCTCTGCTTGCACCGAAGGAAGCAAGCGCGCGTCGGGCAGCAGGCACTGAGGCGGCACCTTGTTGATGGCTGCCATCTCTTGGCCACTAACCGGCTGTGTGACTTTGGGTGAGTTACTGAACTGCTCTGAGTCCCAGACTCCTTCCTTGTAAAATGAGGGGATAACACCCACCTTTCTGGGCTCGTGATGGGAGTTGAGATAATATATTTAACACACAAGGCTCATAAATCCTGTCCTGTCATGTGTAGCTGTTATGGTCTTTAGCATCAAGCCACGGAAAAACTGCGGCTGCCAACCACTGTAGGGTGTTAGGAACTCAACTGGGAAGGATCTACAATATGGAAGGGTTTTCTATGCCTTGTGTCTCCCCTCCTGGAAGTGGTGGTGTCTCCATTTTACAGAGGAGGAGCCCAAGGCTCGGGGGTCCAGCTGGCCAGGTTGCAAACCAGGCATGACGTGCTGTGGACAGCGGGTATTGGCAACCACACGTGCCACCTTTTTGGGACACCAGAGGTCCCGACTGGGCAAGTGTTCGGTGGAGGCTGGAGGCTTGCTACATCAGGAGGACACCGGGTCTTCTGCTTCATCTTTGCCCTATCACACGAGCATCGACTGGTCTGGGTGTCTTTGGCCAAACAGCTTCACAAAGTCCTTGCTTCACCACCTGGCAGGGGCTTCGTGTTCTGTCCTTTGGTTCAGGTGAACACACCTGCTGAGCGGCAGAGCAGTGTTCTGGAACCTGCTGAGAATCCACATGCTCAGGGGAATGTCTATGGGTGGGTGACCGGAGTCCAGACTGCTGGGAGGCGTGGGCGTGGGGGCGGGGGAGGGAGGTCAAGGGGGCCTGAGGGGTGGGAAGGAAGTCCAGATAGGAGCCATTCCACTCTGTCCTGGTGACCAGAAGGAAACAGACTGTTCAGGGGGTGCCTGGATGGCTCAGTCGGTTAGGTGGCTGCCTTCGGCTCAGGTCACGATCCCAGGGCCCCGGGATTGAGTCCTACATTGGGCTCCCTGCTCAGGGGGGAGCCTGCTTCTCCCTCTGCCTCCCTGCCTACTGCTCCCCGTGCTTTTGCTCTCTTCTCTGACAAATAAATAAAATCTTAAAAAAAAAAAAAAAAGGGAAGGAAACAGACTGTAGAAGCAGGAGCTCTTCCTCCAAGTGCCCTCCCAGTGGCTCCCACCCACCGCTCTCAGGGCAATTTTTTTTTTTTTAAAGATTTTATTTATTTATTTGACAGATAGAGATCACAAGTAGGCAGAGAGGCAGGCAGAGAGAGAGAGGAGGAAGCAGGCTCCCTGCTGAGCAGAGAGTCTGACATGGGGCTCAATCCCAGGACCCTGGGACTATGACCTGAGCCGAAGGCAGAGGCTTTAACCTACTAAGCCACCCAGGCGTCTCAGGGCAATGTTTTAAGTGAGGCATAGGATTTGCCATTATGCCCTCACAGGATGTGTCATTAAAGGGATATCTGTGACATCAGGGCTATACGTTTGAAAGAAGGGAGAGGAATTCAGTAGAGTGATGTGCAGACCAGGAAGGAGAGAGGATTCTGCTGAAGTGGCCAGAAATGAGTGAGGGGTGTTTCCTGGAGAGGCGGTGTGAGGAGGAAAGAAAGATCTTTGCGGCAGCTTCGACGGGAGAGCAAGCTTACACTTAACAAACTGGAGCTTCCAGACACAAGCGCTTCGGCTGAGTGAAGCCTATGCTCCCTGCTCCTCCCTCAGAGGCCCACCAAGGAAAGGCCCCTTCGTGTCCCTGTCACCAACCTGAGTCCCTGAATGTCCCAGGAGGTTGGACTGTGCTTCCCCGAGAGCCCAGAGGTTCCTCGGCGAGGCTAGGGCCAGCGGTGTTTCCAGAAGTAGCACATGTGAGGTTCACAAGGCTTCCTTGATGTGTCCGGTGGTTCTGAGGGGAGGAAGGAGCCGTAGAGCAGAGGCAGGTAGGCCAGCTTTGTCTGCCCACAGACGAGCCCTCATTCTTCCCTTGGGGTCTGTGCCACTACGTCCGAAGGACAGCCAGTGTCCCCTCTCTGCCGTGACCAGTGGAGGCAAGGCTGGGCCGGCCTTGTATCCGGCTCTTGGTTGGATACAACTGCTTCAAGCTGTCCTAAGTTCTCCAGGGCCAGGATTCTCTTTCTTGTTGCCCCAAAGAGCACACCGCCCCCCCACCCCGAGGGCACCACGAGAACTAAACAGGAGTGTGTTCTGTAGGAGACGTCCGGGGTCTGGCACACGGAGTGTGTGTAACATATGTCCCCTCATGTCGCTGATTTCACTCATCATCACGTCAGACTCCGGCCTTGTGTTTACGCTGCACTGGTCTGTTCTTCCTCAAACCAAACAGTTCTAACCCCATCCTCCTCCCCTCCCAGAAGGTTCGGGCTCCTTTTCTCTTTGTTCTAAACAGGTTAATTCCTCCTCTTGGTTGGCTTGCTAATTCCTCTGTCCTTCCAGCACTCATGCTAAAGGTCTAGCCTGGGCTCTTGCTAAAGTGCTGTTATCTGCTTAGGAGCGCCCCCCTTATAGTAATGCCATGCCTTTTTTCGGGGATCCGGTCTAATCACTGAATAGATTCGTGTGATCTCACTTGCTTTCTCGTATGCGCATTTTTCATTCCCAGTGTGTTTTTCATGGGAACTTCATGCCTGCAGGGAGCATTTAGAGGCCCTGGTTTAGAAAACGTGAACTGTTCTAAGGTCTTCTGAGGCCCTTGCTGTCCAGATCAGAGGAGGGAGGAACCACCACGTGCCCGAGAGAGAAAATCAGGCCCACATGTGCCCCAGGGCCTGCTCCCTACCCTGCACTACTTGGAACCACTTTCCGTCATGTGAGGTCTGGGACAGATTTCTCCTTCCAAAGAGATGCCTGGGCAAAATGACAGAGTCGGGTCATTCTGGAAACCAAGTCATCCTGCTGAGGCTGATGGTAATAAAGGACCTGGGGAGATCCCCCCACTACCCCCAGCTCTCACTATGTGGCCGCCCACAGGGCCCTGCCGTGGCCGGGCCACGCCGCCTTTGGGTGGACAAAAGCCATTTAAAGAGGAAACAAAGGTATTGGAGGGTCAGGCTACAGATGCTTACTTAGCCCCGGAGCCCTTGTTCTAGATAGTTCTGTGTTGACCCAAGGGCAGCTGTTGGCTGTCTTTAATGAGACAATGGCCGAAAAACGGCCTGGGTGGCAGAGATCTGGGGGGAGCCAGGAGAAGGTGCACAGCAGCCCAGCCGGGTTCCCTGCATCTAGTAGCAGGCGAGCAGGACGCATGCTCTCTGGGCTTCTATTTCAGGCTGGAGACAAAAATGCGTTCTTTACCACAGGAAGAATGCTCCCTCAGACAGGACCGCTAATCCGGCACAACGAAGGGCTGTGGAATGTGGAGCCAGCGGTGGTTGCTGTTTGCTTTCCAGCAGGCTTTTCCTCTCTTCCTCACTGAGTCACATGTATTTTTGGTTGCTCATGTAGACGGTGGCTGAATTGCCCCCTCCCCCACAGCCTTCATGTTTTTTGAAAATGTGGGAATTATCAGAGCCTGTGAGCTATCTCGCACAAGCACGAGCAATTTTCCAGAGCGCCCCTGTGTCATCTGTCTCCCTGACACGAAGAGGGAAGGCGGGAGGAAGGGGAGGAGGGTGCGGACAAGGAAAGGAGAGAGGAGGGAGAGAAGGGTAAAGGGGGGAGAAACATCTTGCTGACGTCAAAGAAGACCACATGGCACAGGATAACATTACTCGGGACCTCAGCCACCCACTCCCTCTAATTTACTCCAAACCGAACAGCCTGTTTTGAAACCTGTAGCCTGCAGTCTGTTATTTTGTTTTGGCTTTTTTTTTTTTTTTTTTTTTTTTTTTTTTGCTATTCTCTCTGGACCAAAAGGACCATTAATTACTGGGAGTTTGAAAGCTACCTGATTCCCCGAAACAGAGGGGATTTCCAAGAGCAATAACTCAGCCGGTGCTTGTGCAAGGCGCTGCGGCTGCAGTAAACGGATCCAGCTGCTCCAAGCCCGTGGAGAAGGGCCCGGGGGATGGCGCGGCCTCGCAGCTGGGGCTGGGGCTGCTCCGTCACGGGGCCTGGCGGGTCCGCGGGGCCTGCTCTGGCTCCTGCCCTGCACCCCGCCCTGCGCGCGCCCAGCCCCGCCCCCAGCCCGCGCGCCCCCAGCCCGCGCGCCCCCTGCCCTGCCCACCGCGGGCGGTGGCCGCCCTTCCAGCCCTAGTCCACTGCCCTTCCGGCCCAGGTGTGGCAACTCTTCCCTGGGAGGTGCAGGACCCCGGGCGTGATACGAGCGGCCCTGCTGCCGAAGCGCCCTCAGGACAGTCCCCCTTTCGGCGCGGTGGCCGGTCCGGTTGTGCTGCCCAGAAGCACCCCCGGCTGTGCGGTCCGGACCTGGGCCTGTGTGCAGACGGGATCGGCGGGAACCTGTGCGCACCCGGGGCCGGAGGGACCCCGGTTCCGCTCCCCAGATGGGAGAGCTCAGGCTGTTTTCTGGCCCAGGCCGCACAGTTAATTTTTATCCTAGTAAAAAACAATAAACACGGCATTAGCAACTGAACGTTTATCAATTTGCAGTTCGTTTCCAGCCAGGCCGCTCCGCTCAGGCGGGTTTTACTGCCGGCGAGCGCGGGCGCACCAGAGCGCTTTTAGCGAGACCGTGTGTGTGCGGGTTGCAGGCCCGGCCTCCAGAGCGCTCTTGGGGAGCTTTCCGCCCTAACTGGGTAATATGATTTGGCTCTTTCAGGCCTGGTCCTCGAATAGTGCCCTTTAAGGATGGGGAAACTGCAGCGAGGAAGGTGGAATGCGTGGCCGGGGATCGCCCCACAGCTCCGGGTGACGCTACACAAGGATCTTGGAGTTTTTGGCTTTGAGGGCCCGCACCCACCTGCGTGTGCCCCACTGCCGGCCTGAGCAGGGACCTGGGTGGCCTTTCTTTTCCTCATCTTACCTGGAAGTTCGTACCAGAAGAGGTGACAGACAAGAACTGACCCAGGGGGTTCAAAGCTCTGAATGGGAAGATGTTGCATCAAGGGACATGAGTCAGGAGAGCACCATGGAAGCTCAGGTCAGGCCAGGGGCCCGGGCAGCCCACCCCGTCTGCAAACGTTTTGGCTCGTTTTGTCTTCGTGGATGTACACCACTGGGTTGTGTCATCTACTGTTTAACACCAGACTGTTACAGCCAGAAACGATTCAGTGATCACAAAGGGAAGGCAAGCTCTGCTGTGAATCACGCCTGCACTCAGCCCTCCTCCCTGCTTCCTGGTTCTTCTTCATTTGAGTGTGTCATAGGAACCTTGATGTTGTCACCGGCTTCAGGGTGGATCTGCAGTGACTCCCAGGGGAAGGGAGAGAGACGTGAACTTGCAGAGTCAGCAGTGTAGAGCAGAATAAGTGGGACGTGTGTTCCATCCTTATCTCTTCGGGAGAAAAACTCACTTTCCTGAAGCCTCAGATCTTCCCCTGTAAAACTGAGGGGGCAGTAGGTCTTCTCTTGGAGGGCTGGTGTCCACAGGAGGGGCACATGTACTCAGGGCTTGGCAGAGTGCTTGGAATCTAGAAGACGCTCAAGAAATCCTCTTGACAAGAAGGGTAGGCAATGGACTGCAGATCCTGTATTTGCAACTCCAAATACGAGGCTATGCCCCATTTCCCAATGAGCAGCTTCCAAAAGTCTTGTGTGTGTCTGTGTCAGCTTGAACAGATACGCTTTAAAAAAAAAAAAAAAACAAACTTATTTATTTATTTATTTGACAGAGAAATAGAGAGAACACAAGCAGGCAGAGAGGCAGGCAGAGGGAGATGGAGAAGCAGCTTCCCGCCGAGCAGGTAGCCCAATCTGAGGCTCCATCCCAGGACCCTGGGAGCATGATCTGAGCCGAAGGCAGATGCTTAACTGACTGAGCCACCCAGGCGCCCCGAATGTATACGCTTTTAATGATGCAAGTGAAGTTGTCAGATATCTAGTTATAACATTTATTGAGTTAATTACCTGCATATATAAAATTATACATGTATACTTATTTAGAAATATTGCCTCCTTTTTTCTTTTCTTTTTTTTTTTTCTTATTATTCAGACTCTTTATCAACACCTGTCTTTGTTGTCACTGGAGCCCCTTTCTGAGAGATCTCATTCGGTCTTCCAGAACACACCATCCTGGTGCCGCTCGAGTATATTTGGGATTTAGTACTTTCTGCATCTGTGTTGTGGTCACTGGAAGTGTTAGCTTAAGCTCAGTATCCATGCCTTATTTGCAATCTCCGTAAAGCTAACTTCTTCTAGTACTGCTTTTAAATGTGATTTTAATGGGTTGGGGTTACATAAGGAAATGTCCATGCATTTTAATGGTGCATACTAGCGTATGAAGGGGAGAAATGACACACGTCTGGGATTTTCTCTAAGATGGTTCAGCGAAGCGGGGCACCTGGCTGGTTCAGTAGGTGGACGTGTGACCCTTGATCTGGGGGTTGTAGGTTTGAACCCCACATTGGATGTAGAGATTACTTACTTACAAATGAAATCTTAAAAAAAGAGAGAGTGCAGCAAGAGAAAAAGGCAAAAGACAAAAAAAGGAAGAAGTGGATCAAATTTGGAACAATCTAGGTTGTTATTAATCGAGGAGAAGGGCATATGGAACTTCATTTTACTATATGCTCTTTGGATATGTTTGAAAACTTTCATGATAAAACTTCTTTTTTCCCCCCAATAAGCTTTAAAGACTTGCTGACAGTATCTAATACTTGCAGGAATAACTAGAAAAACCTTGAAATATTTTTTATTTTTAATAAAAACCAAAACCAAATCCTTCTTCCAGGCAAACTCTGTGATTATCCCAGACTAGCACTGATGGAATTCCTTGCAGGATATTTTGTTATTTAAAAATAAAGAAATCAAGTGGGCACTTGGTAAGAGGAAGATCTTTTGATAGACATAAATACAAGGTGTCATCTCGTATCTACCCCATTCATATCTGCTCTTTGTTGGGCTGGGTTGATGGGGTTGGTAATGGCCCCAAAGAGAGAACTTCTGTAAGTGATGAGAAGGCTTGCTGCACGGTCCTTTGTCAAAAGTACCTATTACCTATTGCCCTTGTTGGCATCGAGCTGGAAGGCACAGGATCGCAGGGGACATGCAGTTCTGTAAGCAGGCCTGGCAGCACGGGGCTGGGGCTGGGGTGTCAGTGATGGTGCAAAAGGGGAGAGGCAATGTTGCTTCATTGGGCAATGCTTCTCCCCTGGAGAGGGTGCACGGAGCTGTGGTCTGCACAGCCAGCCCCAGAGGGTGGTTGGGCAACTGTCCAGCAGGCTCAGCCGATGTCAGGCGAGAGGGCTTGGGCCTAAGTGTTGTAAATATCCACAGTCCAAAGGGATTAGAAAACTCTTCAAAATTTGTATTAGTTTTGGGGGCATCTGGGGGGCTCAGTCTGTTAAGTGTCTGACTCTTGGTTTCGGCTCGGGTCATGATCTCGGGGTCGTGAGATCGCGCTCTGTGTCGGGCTCCACTCTGGGCATGGAACCTGCTTAAGATTCTCTCTCTCCCTCTCCCTCTGCCTCTGCTTCTCCCCGCCTCTAAAAAACATTATTCGTTTTGTAGTAATGACCCTTCCAAAGGAGGAAAGGAAACATTATTTTCATTTTTAAACATTTTTGAAGAATAGGATTCTTTCCATACAAACACAGTAGATTATTTGCCAGAGAGTATTAAAATGAAAAATATCTATCCAGCCTGTGTGGGAAGTCTGAATTCTTTGGAATTCTTGTATTGTATTGTATTTTCCCCCCACAAGTGCACTGTGCTGTGCCACAGGCCAGTCACCTTCTTTGAGAGAGTTACTTCTGACAATTTTGGGTGTCACCCCATTCACACTTACCATGTCATAAGAGAGAATCTTTCATATTTTGCAAGAACCTTCCCTCAAGCGTAAAAATCACAGCGTCACGGCCTTCTAGTGACTATCTCAACATTTCAGTGCCAGCAGATGGATTGGAATGCAGAAAAACAAAATAAGATAAACACAAAACCAGTGTGCACAAACAGAGGGCAGGTTCTTTTTGGGGAGATGCATGTTTTTTTGATGAGCTAAGTGTTGATTCTAACCCCCAAAGACCGAGAAGTGTGAGGTTAGATAAGTGTCTGCTATATTCACAATTGCCATGTGGATTCTGTGAGTCAGCTTAGAGGTCACTGGCTGTAGGGTAAAGTTCACCAGTTGTTCATGCTAGCTCGGACTGGGCCGTTCCTGAAAACAGAACCTGTACCACCATCTGCTAACTTCAGGTCTACCCAGGGAGGGTGGACGCTTCTAGCAAGGGATCTCAGGACGAATTCTGCAGACATTCCTTGAGCAACGCCAAGTGGCCCTTGGCCAGGGTCGGAGTTAAACCAGGAGATGGCTATCAAATGCAGTTTTTGGGTTTGGCACATCTCTCTCGAGCTGCTGTGTGGAGCAGGAAAGAGAGAGGTTTGTTTGTGGCTTTAGTTCATCGGTTCTCTGCTGCACTCTTTAATCTGAACCTTTTTTTTTTTTTTTTTTCTCAAGAGAAAAACAAGGCTGACTTGCACACCATGGAGTTTTAAATTGGACGGTCCCATGGAGTCCTCTACCCACGCCTTTTTACATTTATTTTCCAGGAACCTCATTAGGTGGTTTGGGATGCCTTCTGCTTGTGTTACAGATTTTCCAAAAGACTTGCTGCACATCCTACGATAAATATAATTACTTCCCCATGAGTCGTGATGATCTCGTACACTACATTTGCACGCGCCTGTCCGTGTTTGCATGAAAAATAGCACGGCCGTATTAAGGAACGCTGATCTGGCTGCAAAGCCCCGTCTGTTGGGTTTTCTCCGGGGTGGTTCTCCTGCCTTCTGGCCGGTGAATAAATACCGTTCGGACAGGGCCTGGCACAGAGGCCTTAACCGTAAAGCTTAATGTATAACTAGTATGTTTTTCTTCTGTGTCAGCAGTTGGAAACACGATCCTGTAAATAAGGATTCGGTGAGTAAATGGATGTCTGTAGTGAGGGGAGGAGGAGGGCTAGAGTAAGCAGTTTTGAAATTCATGCCAGTGGTTGCTACAAGTGATAAGGTAATTTGAGTAACCTGTAAGACCTGTGGATTCACAGGTTTCAAAAACAGGAAAGTCTCTTGTTTAAAAACCCTCTAGAGCAACATGTGGGCTTAGAAAAGAAGCTGGCTTGTGGTTAGGTGATCCTACTTCCTTATTGATATAATGGCTGGTGACGCAAGGCCTCCTGGGATTGCAGCGCGGTGACCGCAGGCCCGACAGTTGCCCTGACCGGCTTCTGAAACAGGCCCGGGGCTTTCTGGACGGATGAGAAGTCTAAAAATTTCCCTTTTCATTTCCTCTCTTGTGTGACTTTGTCATTTTTTTTTTTAAACTGGTAATTGAAAAGGGAATTTTGCCCATGCTCTGAAGGAGTTTATCTTGACTGCGTAGCCTCCCTCCCACTCCTCAAAAATCCCACCCTGAAAACCCCATGCTAAAAAAAAAAGTCATCCGTTCTTGCACATTTTTCAGTGAGTCTGTGTTTGATTAATATCTGCCTTTGAGGCTGGATTCCTAACAAGCAGATCTTTAAAAACCGGATGATTTTTGAAAAACACTCTGGAACTTTTCCGTGTCCTCAGCCTCCTGGGTGAGGACCTCCAGGTGAATGCCGCGTCCTTCCGGAAACCGAGCCCTCTCCCGGCCAGCTGGGAGGCTCAGTTGGGCAACAGCTCCCAGTATACATGGTCGTGTTCTGAAACGTGAAAACAGATGCCATTCCGGTACACAGTTAACTGACCACAGCGCAGAGAGTTCCACCGGCGAGATGTGCGGGCTGTCCTAGGCCTTGCAAACATTCTGCAGACTGAACTGCAGAAAGGAGTCCTCCTGGCTGCCCTGGAGAAGATTCGGTGCGGGGACAGCCTGGTGGGCTCGATGTGTTGCTATGCCTGCTCTCCGTCCAGGGGAGACAGAGAGCAAATGGGTGGAAGCTACGTCCACACCCAAGTTCCTTCTAGAATCCTTATGGCTGTATTCTTTGTTACATGCCTTAAGTGTGTATGCACGTCTATATGTATGCATGTGCCTATGTACATTTGCGTACACACACATACACACACACACACGTGTTATCTATGCTATTTGGCCCAGCCCACAAGTTCCTTTTATTTTTCAGTGAATTCAAAGAAAATAACGTGAGGAAGATGTGTATGTTTTAGTGTTCCAGTAAATGACCAGTGTCACCTGCTGAGTCCCACCAAACGAACCCACCCTCCTGATTCCCTTGTCTTGGCCCTGATGATCTGCCCAGGATGTTTGCTTGTCAGACTTTACTGCCCTTTCTCTTTTTGGTAAGCCCAGTAAGTCTGGCCCAGCCATGCCACTGAGGCCACAAGGAAATGTGATCCTGCCAAGTGCGGGAGTTAATCACTGCCCGAAGGTTAAGGTTATCGAGGGGACAAGAGCCACTTTCTGTATTATGCATATCTATGGTGTGTGTGCATGAGTACCTTGTGCGTCTGTGTTTGGACCGTGTGTGTGCATGAGCACCAGGCATGCGTGTGCCTGTGCGTGTGCACGTGTATCATCTGTGTGTGTCTAAGGGCACGCGGGCGCGCCTACTGTGCGCGTGGCACATGGGGGGCCGTGACAAGGAGGATGCTGGCTGGGGTGGGCCTGCTCAGGAACAGGACCAGCACTCAGGATGTCTCTTCTGCTTTGTTACCTTTTCCCCTTTAACCCACATGTGCCGTCATCACAGAAACCTTGAAGACCGGGGAAGTGTGTACTCCATCTCCGTCCCGCCTGCCACTCCAGTGGGAACTCTGAAAGTACCGTTCTACTTCAGCCTCAGGAGAAAGGAGGGAGTTTGGGATCGAGAAGACGGAGCAGGACTCGACACCATACGGTTCCCTTTCACTCTGTGCACGTGTGTGCTCTTTTCGTGTGTCCAAAAGACAAAGAGGAGAAGCCAAAAGGGGAAAACAGGCAATCGGATCGGAAACAGAGTATGAGTTTGTATTCACAAAATAAACTTTTATTCCTCTACCCGGGACGCTGCCCCAATTTCCGGCCACTAACCTCAGTGGCCGTGCTGACCCACTTCTGGCTATTTTTATTTGTTCCTTGAAAATGTTCCCTGTGTGATTAAAGTTTACTCTTGTCAACTTTGTTCCTATCCTCCCTGCCCCCTGGGTCCAAAGGTGCAGCCCTTCCCACCTCCCTCCCAATAATCACGGTGCGTTCAGAGCCAAAGGGCAGCAGGGTTTATTGGCAATGGGACAAAACAGCGACCCCTTTCCTTGCCACAAGAGACGCCACAAGACCCGGCCCGTGGAGCTGTGCAGCCTGAGTCTTCACCTCTTGTCCGGGTTTCCTCGCCGAAGCCCGCACACCCTGCTGGAGACAGCGTTTCCAGACCCCAGTCCCGTGGGGGGCACGCGGATGCCGGGATTCCTGCTCCGGGCCCTGAGTATGCAGCTACTTATCTGTGATTACAGCCTGAGTCAACAGCAGAAGCAGGAAGTGGACCTAGGGTCCGGCATCGTATGGAAAGTTGGGTGTATTTACTTTTCTCTTAAAGCAAACTTTGATTTACCCTTTAATAAGTTACCACTAAGGATCTAGTTCTAGAAAATCCAAGTCACATGTTGATAAAAGAGGAGAGGAAACGGTGAGACTTTGCATTCTTCCAGCTTTATCATTAACCCCAGGTTTGGAAATTCATTTGCTTTAGAAGGCTAGGTTTCCAGGTTTTCAAGAGTGGGGTCATTCTCTCTTGATGAGGGGTTTTTGACATCCTCAGCTGAAAGGCATTATAAACAGGGTAGCGCTTGGCCCCACTGAACCCCTGGAGATGTGTGACCAAATAAAGGCTGACCTTCGCAGGTTAATGTCTTGGTGCTCTCACTCCCTGTGCCACCTGGGCAAACCCTGTACTTCTTTGGCCTCAGTTTCCTTATCTGTAAAATGGGAATAAAAAGTGATTTCCCTCAGAAGGTGATTACAAGGATTCAGTAAGGAGATGTGGAGCATCTACTGCAGATACAAGCTGCTGGGACTATGTATGACTTAAGCCATTCTGACTCTGTAGGAAAAAAAATTTCTCTTTTTGCTTTGCAGAAGTTTCTCTAGGAAGTCACCTGCCCGAGGCACAAAATGGGATTTCATCCTCTGTGCCTCTCCTGCTCGTTGCCGTAGGAGTGGGTGGAGCGGCCCTTGAAGGACTTGAGTGAAAGAGTGTCCTACCTCATGGGGGGGTTAGGGACTTGGGTCCTGGGAGGGGTCAGGGATGAAGGCTTCCTCTCCTTCATGTGGTCAGCACTGCAAACAAGGAAAAAATACCCAAGCAGAACAAGGAGGCACCCAGGGCCTCACTCACACATGGTCTCTGGAGACAACGTTATTTCTTTGCTTACCCAAAGGGCCCAAGTGTAACTTCTAGGGAGAAGGACGACACCCTTTTTTTGAGTTCTCACAAGCCTCTCTCCTGACTGCTCCCCTTGTAGAGACATGAGCAAGGGTGCAGATCACCTTCTGTGATAACATCAGGAGCAAAAGGGGGGTCACCCAGGAGATGAAGGGTGCAGGGGTGGGTCACCCAGGAGATGAGTGTATGGGGAGGATCAGCCTTGGGAGTGGCCACGAGGAGTGCCTTGTCTCTAGAGAGTTCACTTCTTAAATTTCTAATTGCCACGCACCAGTATTCTAAACTGTATCAGTGATCAAACCCACTTTCCTTCGGGCGGCCACTCCTTCTGTGTCCCGCTTGGTGGGGACTGCGTGAGTGGGGTGGAGGGGAGACCGTAGCGCCCGGAGTTAGAGGGCCTTCCTGTATGTCAGGACTCCCTCCCCCTCCGCCCTGACCTGGAGATGGGTGCGCCTTTGGCCCTGCCGTTCCGCCGTTCCTGGTGCTCTGAACAGTCCTGGTTCCCAGTGGCTGCCTGGGGAGGCACACGGAGTCCTGCTTGTTGAACAGATTAGGGAGCTGAAGCTCAACAAGGGGCAGGACACTCCCTAGTCTCATCCGGCTGGGAAGCACCAGCTCTGGGAACTGGCCCGGATCTGCCACCCCCATGTCCTTCCTGCCTCGAAGGCCGAGAAGGCCCCTGCGAAAGTGACCATCCCTTTGCAAGGTTCGGCACTGTGTGCAATCCTTTCGGGGGGAACCCATGGAGCTCCCCGTATGCTCATGAGCCTGGCTTATCATGATTCAGCATAACCGAAGGCATCACCTTATGGTTCTTGAAGGTCCCAGTGCCTAATGCACAGACTCTCAGGGAGCAGGGGCTGTTTCCGTGTCTGGCCAGACTCGTACGGAGCGGCGGAGCGAGTTTTCAGGGAACAGGTTGCTTTGGAGGCGGTCCTGGAGGAACACGATCTTTATTGGTTTTCTGGAATCCTCACTCAGAGACAGGCCTGGCCACGCTGCCTTGATGGCGGAAGAGCCTCCTTGTTGCGAGCGCTGTTTGTCTCCAGAAAATCTGAGACTCTCCCTGTCCTGTCTGTGCTCTGGATGTGCTCATTCCTTCCCACCTACTTCTTCAAGACCAAGGAAGGCTCAGGAAATGAGGGAAACGTCTTAAGCTGGAGTCCACCTGGGGTGGTAGAATCCGGAGCCATGCAAGGTCCCTTGACGGGACTCATCATGGCCTGTCTCTGGCCTTCCGGGTTTCCTTGAGCTGCGGGCACCTGGAGGGCTCCTCTGAGCAATGGGGCAGCCCGGGCAGCCAGGGCCAGCACCCCACCGAGGAGGGGAAGCAGGGAGCCCAAGCACTCGGCCTTGTGGGATCTTGGTGCCTCACGCAGGGGATCTGCCTCTGGGCCCTGTGTCTCTCAGAGCTCGAGAGAGCAATCTAGCTTAGAGCGGGAGGACCTGGCCTGTCCAGGGTGTTTGCGTGTCTTCGGGCTGGTCTTTGTTCTGCTGTGTGGGGCAGAGGAGGGGTGCCCATCAGTGACTCGCACAGGAAATTGGAAATCGGACACCGAGGGGCTCCCTCCAGTCCTCCTCGGACTCGTGCTTAAACAAACCCAACACCCACCCTGACCTTTGCCCCCTCCATCTGTGGCGGGCCACAGACCTGACAGCAGCCGGCTCTCCCCACCGGGCGAGAGCTTGCAAAGGTCCAGCACGGGAGAGAATCCTTCAGGTGTCCAAAGGCAGGCTGTGGAGGCAGCCTGTAATTTTTTTTTTTTTTTTTTGGTCTTCAACAAAGTGAATTCATAAATTTTTTTCTCTTTAAATTTTCATCCATTATGTTCATCAACGCAGAGAGATGGAACATTTGGCAAAATTATTTTAAGTAGCACTCCAACCTGTGATCATAATTTCAAATCAAGGAATTTACTGAGCAGCTGTGGGAAGAACAAAGGGCCGGGGGGGAGGGGAGGCTGCGTGGCCAGAGCCGCAGCAGCTGGGGAGGCAGGTTGTGTAGGCACCGAGGGGGAGCTGGCCCTCTCGGGGCTGCGGACCACGGACGCCAGGGCGGGGTGGCCCGGCAGTTTCCATCCGCGGAACCCACCATGCGCTCTGCTGAAAAATGCATGCGTAGCGCTGAGGATCCAGATCCCATTCGGTACGATGGCCGAGAGCTGCGGCTCAGGCCGGGGACAGGCCTGCCCTCGAATCCTCAAGCTCACCGACTCATCAGCCTCCGCTGAGTCATCTCTGAAATGGGAACAATCACAGCGACCACATCTTAGGGACCGTTACAATGTGTATTCCTTTATCTGGCCTAGTGACTAGCACGCGGTAAGGGTTCAAAATGCTGTGACTGTCGCCGACCTGCAGAAGTGGGCAGTTCACGTGCTTTGTCGTTGCAAATGATTCATTCAACAAACATCTGTTGAGCGCCTGTGACGTCGCCAGCTGCGAGGCTGGGTGTTGTAGGCATACAAACATGTAAAGCATAGGAATTAATAGGCTATTAGACAAATAGTAATACTCCTATTGAGCTGAAAGTAATAATGACTCCCAAGAACATTTAATTCATTCACAAAGAACCTTTCTTCATAGATGGTCTAGCAGAAACAATTTGAAAATGTATGAGTTGGAAAAAAAAGCTGTCTTATTTCCCCTTGTTTTTTAACTCATTGCTTTTCAGTAAAACTATTATCTAAATTAACTCCATTTCTTAAAATAAGCGCTGCTTCATACCTGAGAATGTCAGTCAGCTAATTTGCAGATAATCATACCTATTTGTGGACAGTCTGATGTGTCTTAGTGCCTTCTAAAGAGGGACACGTGTGTCCTCAGAAAGGCTATCATTTGTCAGGATTATCCAGTTCTGCTAATTTACGGTTCTGAGAATCAGAAATTATCTAGACCTGCCTCTGCTCCTCTCTCTGGAGAGAGAATAGCCAAGCTTCTGCTCCAGCTCTGCTAGGAATGGAGAGCTCGCTACCTGAGAAGGTAGGTACCTGCTGGAGGCAAGGACCCCAAAGATTCAAGGTGCCACAGTTCCTGGGAGGTTAATTTCAATTTGCACAGGACATGGCAAGGATAAAAAGGCTTTTTGTTGTTTTCGCTTTCCTCTCACCCCGCATATCTGCAGTCTGGGCTTGCTTGGACCGCCTATCCATCTTTCCCCTTTTACCCTGAGCTGCCGCCTGCCCTCTGCCCCGAAGGGAAGCACGCTAGCCCTGGTCGCCGTCGGTGGCCAAGCGTCCCAGGCTTGGGGAGGCTAAGAGCCAACGTTCAGTGTATTTATTGCTCCTTGCCCTGTTCTCTGGGGTGGCTCAACCAGGCTCTGCTTTCTTGGAAAACAACTGTGAACTTTGTTCAGCCAAAGCTTTATTTCCCAAATTCTGATATTTGCTCACTGGCCCTCCTCCCTCCAGCTGTTCCCAACTGCTGACCACTTCTTAGGCGTGGGGCTCGCTGCTTCCGCTGTTCCAGCACTTCCTGGAAGGGGGCCGTGAGGGGCCAAGGCAGATGCAGCCCCGGGCCCAGTGCCTGTGGCCTTGGCTTGCGGCGTGAATCCATGACGGCATGGTTTGGAAGGTGTGTGCGTGACTGCCTTTCAGACCTCTGGGCCGGAAGCAGAGCCTTTAATAAGCAGAGCAGCTCCGTGAAGACTCGCCCTTGCTTCATTGCCTTCACACTCCTGGTTGTCTGTAGAACTGTTAGAATTTAAAAAGAAAAAGAAAAAAAAGCAAAAAAAAAAAAAAAAAAAAAAAAAAGCAGGAAGCTGAGAACAGCTAAAGTAGAAAGAGAAAAGGGAAAAATTTATTTTTGAAGCTCTTGAGTCCAGAAACTCCTCCTGACTTCCTCACTTCTCCTAACGCGGCTTTCCTCTCTGGGGGGCTTCCCGTCTCTGGGCTTTGCCTCGGCCCACGGTCCCAGAGAACCTTCCGGCTCTCTGGATCTCAGAGTAGGGGGCTGCTCACTGGTGGCACCTGGGAGTCGCTGGAGAAAGCCAGACCCTGGTTGAAGTGGTTCCATGCTGGGTCCACCCGGGGGTCTCAACACCCCTAGGCTGCATCTGAAACGTAAAATGCGTGAGCTTTAATAGAATTTGGTTTAGTTATCGACATTTAAGAAACAGGAGATCAAGGGAAATCCAGATTTTTAGCTCAACTCGAAAGGTTGGGGGAGGGTCTGTAACGTATCTTCACTCTCTGGAGTGAGTGGCAGCCGCCCTCTGACAGGTGGCGCACACTCTCCACATGGCCACCATCTCTCCAACAGGACAGAGTGTCTTCCTGGACACAGAGACTGCGTCTTAGATGTCAGTGATCAATGGACTTCTCCTCGTCTCTGTTTCCCCGATCTACGTCGTTCACGACAGGCCTGCCAGCTTCTTCTGGGCACCTGAGTTTCCTGTCCGTGCTCAGTGGAGTGCGTTCGGCAAGGGGATTGCTAGACATTGCACTCTCTTATCTGGAACAGACCCCAGGACCACCATATTCTTCTTGCTTTCCTCCTTCCTCGTCTCCCCTTCCTCCTTTCTCTCTTTTTTCACTTCTTCAACTGTAAAATAAAACGTACCTACAGAAAAGCGTTCACAGCAGAGCTCTAGAGCCCAGTGACTTATCACTAAGTCTGCACCGGTGTCACTTCCAGGTCCGCAGATAGGACCGTGCGGCCTTCTAGAAGCTCTCTCCATTCCTTCCCTTCTCTCCCTCCTCACCACAGGGAACCACTATCCTGACATCCGTGGTAAAATGTCCTGGATTTTCTGTATAGTTTTGCCAGCAAAATACGTGTTAAATGCTAGTTTTGCCTGTTTTTACAGCTTCATGCAGACATAGCCCTGTAGTACGTATTCTTTCATGCATGGCTTCTTTCACGCCACATGATACCTGTGAAATTCATCCCGTGGTATACAGATGGAGTCTATACATTTTCATCACTGGATAGTGTTACCTTTTATGAATGTGACACAATTTTGTCTTCTTATTCTACTTTTGATGGCCATTTGGGTTGTTTCTGGTTTAGGGCTCGTACATACATGGTTGTGATAAGCATTCTTGTGCTTGTACACTGTATGCTTTTCTGAGACCATTACCTCCAAGCCTGGGGTTTTCCCTGTGGAAAGGGTTTTTAAATTATGGATTTAATTTGTTGAAGAGTTATTTGGCTAGCTAAGATTCATATTTTTTTTTGTGTCCATTTTGATAAATTGTGTTTTTTAGGAACTAATATTTATCTAAATTTTCAAATGTAATGGCACAACATTGTTTATAATATCTTCTTACGATTTTCAGTGATGGTGGGCTCTGTTGTGATGTCTCTGTATCATGCCTGACAGCGATTATGTTTATCTTTTCTTTCTTTTCCCCCTTCTGCAGTCTTGCTGAAGTTTATGGGTTTTTAAAAATTGATTTTATTACTCTTTCCAAATAATCCACCTTTTGGTTTTGTTGATATATCCTATTGTATGTTTGTTTTCTAGTTTATAAAATTCTACATTTATCTTTCTTTTCTTTTTTTCCCCCTCTGGGTTCAGTTTTCTTATTTCTTGAGATGGTGTCTTAGTTCATTGATTTTAAACTTTTCTTCTAGCCTAATATATGCAAGTAAAATGATGTATATATTTATTTATTTTTTAATGAGTTGGGGGAGAGGCAGAGGGAGAGGGAGAGAGAGAATCTTAAGCAGATTCCACTATCGGCACAGAACCTGACTCAGGGCTTGATCATGACCTGACCTGAAATCAGGAGTCGGATGATTAATGGATTGTACCACTGCGGCACCCCCAAGTAAAATTACAATCATCTAAACATAGCTTTAATTTTATCCCACGAGTTTCAAAATACAGTATTTTCATTACCATTCAATTAAAATAGGTTTAAATTTCCTTCAATTACACATGGGAATTTAGAAATATTCCTGAATTTTCAAATACATGAGAGTTTTCTAATTATGTTTCTATTAATAATTTCAAGCTTAATCATAATGTAGTTAGAGAGTATATTCTGTACAATTTCAGTTATTTGATGTTTGTCAAGACTTGCTTTATGGCTCACCATACAGCTGACTTTTGAAACTTGTGTTCTTGAAAAGAAGGTATACTGTTAGTAGTTGTGAGCTTAATATTCCATTTGTGTCCATTAGGTTATAGTTTCTGATTGTGCTGTTTGAATCTTCTATATTCCTACTGACTTACTGTGTATTTGTTCTGTTAGATATTCAGAGAGATGTGTTAAATTCTCCCATTATTATTGTGGATCTGTCTGTATGTATATTTGTTGGCTTTTGCTTTATGTATTTTGAGGTATTAGGTATATGTTATTTTTGAATGCTCTAACTTCCTGGAGAATTGAAACTTATCACTAAGATGTCTTCTTTATCTCTAGTAATACACTTCACTTTAAATTCTATTTTGTCTAATAAATAATATAGGTACTCCTATTTTCTTTGGATTAATGTTTACATTGGATATATTATTCCATTGTTTTACTCTTATCCATTCTGTATCCTTAAGTGTTATAAGCTTCTCTTGTAAATATGATACAACTTAAAAAATTAATCTAGTCTGACAATTTTTGTCTTTTAATTGATGCCTTTAGTCTATATTTACTAATGCAATTTAATTTACTTTAAATTTAATGTAATTTCTGATATATTTGGATTTAAATCTACCATACTATTAAGTGCTTTCTATCTGTTCCACCTATATGCTATCTTTATCTTTCATTTTATTGGCTCTTTAGCATTATTTTTTAATATTACATTTTCTTCCTCTATTACTTTGGACATTGTGTATTCTTGTACTATTCTTTTAGAGATTGTCCCCAGGATTACAGCATAAACTCTTGTGTTATTAAGGCTTAATATTAATTGGTGGTTTTATATTCTTCTCAGACATGTCATGGGTTCTAGAACACTCTAACTCCATTGGTCCCTCCCAAATTATTTTAGGTTATTGGTTTTTAAAAAAAGATTTATTTATTTGAGAGAGAGAGAGAGAGAGAAAGGAGGGGGAGGGGCAGAGGGAGAGAGAGAATCTTGAAGCAAACTCCTTACTGAGTAGGGAGCCCCACATGGGGTCTGATCCCAGGACCCTGAGATTATGACTTGAGCTGAAATAAAGATTATCAAGGCTGCTTAGCTGACAAGCCACCCAGGTGCTTCTGTATTATTGTTGCCATGAATTTTAAGTGACACATATTTTAAATCTCACGATTTTAAAATTATTTTATACAACCACTATCCATTTATATTTACCTATATACTTGCTATTTTCTATGCATTTATTTACTTCTCACATGTCTGGCTTTCCACCTGGGACTATTTTCCTGGGACCTAAAGAATTGTCTTTAATATTTCCTTTAGTGTGGGTGACAAATAGTCTTACTTTTGGTTTCTAACTATCTTTAGTGGATCCTCTTGGATACTTTTGTTGGGCATAAAGTTCTAGGTTGGCAGTTATTTACTTTTAGCCTGTTAAAACTATTCTGTTATCTTCCTGTTTTCATTGTTTCCATTGAGAAGTCTGCTGTAAGTCTCGTTGTTGTTCCTTTGACAATAATCTGTTTCTTATTCTCTCTGGCTGCTTGTAATATGTTTCTCTTTGCTTTAGTTTCTAGCAGTTTTATTTTGATTCATGTAGGCATGGATTTCTTTATATTTCTTATGGTTGAGTTTTCTAAGGGCTTCTTAAATTTGCAGCTTTATGTATTTAATTAGTTTTGGGAAAATCTCAGTCATTACCTCTTCAAACATTGCTTTTTTCCTATTCTCTGTCCTCTTTTTTAGGATTCCAGTTAGTTTCTTCCTTGTATTATTTCTCTCGTACCATCTCTCTTGCCTTTTCCTCATTTAATCCTCTATGCTTCATTTTGCATATATTCTTCTGCCCTAACATGCAGTTCACTTCAGCTTTCTCTTGTGTGCTATCTGTGACTTCTTACATTGGATATTATATTTTTTAGTTCTAGAGTTTCTGCTAATTTCTTTTTCCTGGTTTATAATTCTTCTGAAATTTTCAATTTTGTCTTTTATCTCCTTGAACATAATAAACACACTTATTTTTAAAGTTGGTGTCTGATAATAACAATATCTGGGAACCATTTGAGAGCTTGTTTCTGTTGTCCATTGTTCTGCTGGGTTTTAGTCTTGTTATCTTTTCTTCTTAAGTAGTTATTTTTTGCTTTTTATAGCAGATGCATTTGCAAAGCTAATTGTGGAAATAACTTGAGATTTAGGATGATATCTTCCTCTAAGGAGGATTTACTTTACTTTTTTGGGAGTCTGGGAGCACTAGGACCTTGGAATTAATTTAATCCAATTTCAAGAATTGAAAATGACTTGAAGGTGAGCTACACTGTCTACAGAGGCCTGGATTTTTCTGGTTAATATTTTCTCCTATTGTACAATCCTTCAGTGTCCCATCCCAAAGATAAGGATTTTTGTGTGACATCCAAGTTGGCAAGTTCTGGACTCCAGTTCCTGATTTGTTAGCCATTTGATGATGCCACACCTGCCACTCAGCCTCTTAGTCTCTCTGCTGCCTGGTATGGAGTTGGCTAACAGTCCAGAGGAAGAGCAGCTTCAGGCTCTGGGTTTACCTTCTGGGGCTCCATTTTCCCCAGTTACCAGCTTGCTAATTTTTCACTCTTTTGTAAACTATCTGATGCCTCCAGACAGATGACTTTTATATTTTCTGTAACCTGTATGTTTGTCCTCACTGGCAAGATTGGTGTGAATTACCTAGTCTCCCATGGTCCTCCTCCAATTTCCCTTCAATGTCAGATTTTTTTTCTTTATATATATATTTTTTCTTCAAATTTCAGGGAGATAAAATGTCCCTTCTTCTTTCGAAAGCCAGCCCTTACTTGTGCAACTTGGTCTTCTTTCTCTCCATATTTATCTAGAATCATAAAGCATCTTCAGTCTCTCCCTTCATGCTGGGCCTTCCCCTCTAAACATGTGCAACTATCCCCTACACACAAAAAATAAAGCCATGCTGAACCTAAACCTAAACCCTGCAGTTCTAGTCAATCACCAGACCATGCGGTGCTATTTTTGACGACAGTTTTTGCTAGAACAGTGTCTCAGTTCTTTTTTTTTTTTTTTCCAGAACTATGTTGACAAGTCTACTTAACTTAGTGTTCCCATCTTGATTGGTTCACTTGGCCAGATTAAGTTTACAAATCAGTGGAGAATAGTGGAGGATGGCTGGAAAAAAGAGATGAAAGAGGAAATTTATAAAGTTTTAAATTATGCAGTCCAGCATATAACTTTTTTCTATAAAGGTTTTCCCTCTCTTGCTCCTACTATTTCCCTCTCCTCCTTTTTAGTGTCAGAGTTTTAAAAAGAGTAATCTATTCTTGCTGTTTCTGAAACATACATTCTTATTTAAAGGTCACCAAAACATCCCAGCTGCCTACCCAGTGACCTTTTCTTGGTCCAAATTCTCCTTGATCTTTTTGCAGAATTTGTCATGGTTTCCACCTCTTTCTCTTAAATTCTCTCCTCCTTTTGGTTCTGGGATGCTTGACTTTCTGGACTCCCCAGACTACTCCTTCCCATTTCACATTTCATTCTTTTTCTTCTTCCCCCAAGGTAGAACTTTCTGAGGCTCTTGGCTCTCTTCTTTTTTCCTCTTCTCATCATTGACTTTGCCTTTGTAAATTTATGGCACACTTTTTTTTGTGCAAGGTTGCTCAGATCTAAATATCTGTCCCAAGCTTCTCTGCAGGCTTCCAGTTTTGCATTTCTGAATGACTGTCAGTGTCTTCTACCTGCATATCCTAGAGGTTCCACAAAAGTATTTTTAAAATCAAGCTCATATGGGGCCTCTGGGTGGCTCTCAGTTGAGCATCTGACTCTTGTTTTTGGCTCAGGTCATGATCTGAGTGAGGGTTGTGAGATTGAGTCCTGCATCGGGCTCTGCACTCTGTGTGGAGGCTGCTAGAGATTCTCTCTCCCTCTGCTGCTCCCCCTGCTCACACACTCTCTCTTTTTCTCTCTCTCTCTAAAATAAATAAAATCTTAAAAAAATTGGGCTCATAATTTCTAACCATAAACTTCCTCTTCCTTCTGATTTTTCATTTATCAAACACACACCATGGCTACATCCCTATATCCACTTTACCCACTACATTAAGTGACCTTCCCTCTATCTCAACTTGTTCAGACCCCACATAGCTTTGGAGAACCAGTTCAATGCTCCCTCCTTCAAGAAACCATGGAGTAATGTGAAAAAAAGACTTCAACAGTGAGAGATATGGCTCAAATCCAGGCTCTGTCACCAACTTCTTTAGTCACAGGTTTTTCTCATCCTTAAAAATGGGAACAAGACTGACTAATTCACAGGTTATTGAACAGATTAGATGAGTTATTTATGAATATAGTCCATTTCTTTTACTTGTTCCTTAAGAGTAAGATTCATTTCTGATTAACATGGCTCAAGTACTTATTAGTTATCAGATGAATGGATTAATATTGTGCAGTTTGCCAAACAGCATGGTGCTGATGTCAGCATTTTATTCATCAGTTCAAAAGGTCGAACCCACTTTATTTTGTTCACTTGAACGCTGCTTGATTATATGCAGTCGCTACTTTGATACTTTTATTTCTATCCAGTTTAGTGGCTTGGTGTCATGTCACAGAGCTGCTAAGATTGGTGAGATAATCATGGGCCTTCAGAGCCACCGTAGCCTCCATCTGTCGTTGCCTTCACAAGGGAGGTTTGGATAATTGTCTAGTGGGTTGAATCGTGTAGATAGCTGGCCTTGGCTGGAAAGGTTCCCAAAGCCCATCACCTCGTTTTATTCTTGCTTAATTTATGCAGATAATTGCTTCAACTCTTCACTTCTCCTGATCTTTGTCAAAGAGCCCATTGGGTCCCAGCAGCCATCTGTTTGTACTCCCCTGGTCTCGTGTCTCTTTTTGACCTCCTTAAAGGTGGGTGAGGCTGGCATTGGAAAACCAGCACTCAGCCGGGAAGTGGCCCTTTTCCAAGAGTTCATCAGGCCCAGTACACCTGTCTGCCGGGGTGGACATGCCAAGCACTCATCTCCCTCCTGGCCCATCAGATACAGCTGATTACGTTTGGCTGAAACTCCCGCAATTTGGTGTTGCATTTTCTGCTTTCAGCTGAGTGTAGACCACCTGGTTGGAGCTTGGCTCACCCACCTACTTGTTCCCTTGGCTGGGAGTGTCTGGCAGCCAGGGTATCTTAGCTCCTTTCTGCCTTCCCCGCTCGTCACCGTTAGGTAGGCCCTGGATGGGAAGGAGAAATGGAGGTGAGGCGTGTATGAGCGTGTGGTGGAGCTGCCGTAGAGTAACTGGGAAGATTCTTACCGCGGCCAGTCTAGCAGGCTGAATAATGGCCCTAACGTTATCAGGCCCGAATCCTGGAACCTGTAAATGTTACCTTATCTTGAAAAAAAGTACTCTGCAGATAGGACTAGGTTAAGGATCTTTAGATGGAGGGATTCCAGATTATCTAGGTGATCCCTAAATGCCATTGCTGGTGTCCTTATAAAAGAAATACAGGGGGAAATTTCACACACACGCGCGCGCGCACACATACACACACGAAATGGGAAATCAGAGGCAACAATTGGAGTGATGTAGCTTTAAACCAATGCCTGGCAGCCACCAGAAATTGGAAGAGGCCCGGGCCAGATTCTCCCCTAGAGCCTCCCGCGGGGGCGTGATCCTGCTTACACCTTGACTTTGGCCCAGCGTACTGCTTTTGGACTTTGGGACTCCAGAACAGTGAGAGAGTAGCTTTAACGGTTATTCACTATCACGTGTGTGGCATGTGCTGATCTGTTACAGCGGCCCCGGGAGCCCAGCGCAGCCAGTAACGACCATGCAGAGGCAATCACTGTAAGGTCACTTCTAGGTTGGAAGCCCCCAGCCTGCAAACCCATATCTGGGGTGCTCCAGATGCCATGTCAGAGTAAGTGAGCAAATCTTTATCAAGCAACACTTTGATCTGTGTTCAGCCGCAGAGCACGGAAGCCACGCTCATTACCTTAAGCAGAAAGAGATTCTTTGCGAGGCATTTGAAGGCTAGTGGAATGGTTGGGAGGGAGGTTCTAGGCCAAGCTTTCAGGGATGAGTCACTAAGGGATGCTGCTCTTGCCGTTGCTAGGCAGCTGGCCGCTCAGCTCCAAAGCTGCCCTATCCGTCACTCTCATCTGTGCCTCCAAACTGGATGCCTTACGCCGCACTTCTCTCCCCCACAGAACCCAGTTTCAAATGCAAGTCTTGTGTGACTTCCTGTTACTTGAGGAATTTAAATTACAACTGGGACTTTAGTTCCAGAGGAGTCTGGGGAATGTGATTTTTTAGCTTTCCAGCTTCTGTATTATAGATAGGTAACTCCCTGTGGGGATGGATTTTGCAATCCTGATGCCATGGGCACTGAGCCAATCCATGATTTCTTTTCTTTTCTTAAGATTTTATTTATTTATTTAATTGACAGAGAGAGAGAGAGAAGCAGTGAGAGAGAGGGGACTCAAGCAGAGGGAGTGGGAGAGGGAGAAGCAGGTTTCCCGTGGAGCTGGGAGCCCAAGACGGGGCTCGATCCCAGGACCCGGGGATCATGACCTGAGGCAAAGGCAGGTGCTCCACGTACTGGGGCACCCAGGTGCCCCTAATCTGGGAATATGGGATTTCTAACACAAGCACTTACTATGTGCTGAGCACTGCTCTCTGCCAACAAGGCAGAGACTCTTGGCTCAAGGAACTTACTACACATGAGTGTAGTAGATGCTAAGTTCATCGACAGTGATGTCACAGACAGGCAAACCTTTGGGTCCAGAGCTCTGCCCTAAAATGAATATCACATTAAAGAGAATCATATGAAATTTTTAGTTTCCCAGTACATATAAAAGTTATGTTTATACCCTACTGTAGTCTACTAAGTGTGCAATAGCATTATGTCTAAAAAAGTACATACCTTAATTAAAAAATAGTTTATTGCTAAAAAATGCTCACCATCATTTGTGCTTTCAGTAAATTGTAATCACAGATCACAGATCACTCTAACAAACCTAACAATAACGAAAAAATTTGAGATCTTGCTAGAATTGCCAAAATGTGACACAGAGACTCGGTGAGAAAACACTATTGGAAACAAATGGTGCCAATGGACTTGTTTGACGCAGGGTTGCCACAGACCTTCAGTTAATAATAAAACAAAGCAATATCTGCAAAGCACAATAAAGCAGAGTGCAATAAAATGAGGTATGTCTGTACTGGTAAGTGCTATAAGGAAGATAGAGTGGGGTAATGATCTGATGGCTAGGGAGGGAGTGTTGGTTCCTTTAGTTAGAATGGTCAGAAAGGGTCTCTCTCTCTCTCCTTTTTCTTTTTAAGATTTATTTATTGAGAGAGAGAGAGAGATTGAGAGCATGTACAAGGGGGAGGAGCAGAAGGAGAGGGAGAAAGAGAATCTCCAGCAGACTCCCTGCTGATCCTGGAATCTGCTGCGGGGCTTGATCCCATGACCCTGAGATCATGGCCTGAGCCAAAACCAAGAGTTGGATGCTTAACTGACTGAGCCATCCATGCACCCCAGAGATGAGATCATCTTGGATTAAGGTGGGCCCTAAGTCCAATGAAGAGAAAGAGGACTGAATGGGGATTCTTAGGTGTGTGACTTACACCACTGGTATGATTTATTGAGACGGGGGGAGGGTTGGGGGGCTTGGGGAGCTGAGCTGGGACTGAGACCCAACACTCTGGTCATGCAGAGTTTGAGATGCCTAAATGCAGATGCTGAGCTAGGCTGCTGGGCCGCACCAGTCTAGGGCTTTAGGGAGAAACGAGCACAGGGATAAAATTTGAAAGTCATCAGCATGTAGGTGATGTTTAAAGTCTTGAGATTAGATGAGGCCGTACAGATGGAAGAGAGAAGAGTTGATGTCAGAACTTCGAGGTGTTCCAAGACTATTTAGAGGTCTGGCAGAGACAGAGGGGTCTGAAAAACCACAGGGAGTGGGTTAGGGGAAATGCTAGACATGGGAGGGATTGTAGAAGTCACCTAAGAAAGGGTTTCTAGAGTGGAGGGAGCCTCACCATGGGCTTCACGTCGGTCTTTGGTGGCCTATTTCAGGAAGGAGCTGGAGGCAAGACCTTGGCTGGAGCAGTTGAAAGAGACCATGGCGGTGTGAGGAGGCAGTGGCGGGAAGTCAGTACAACTCTTTGGAGAAGTCTCTCTCTGAAAGGAAGGATGGGAATGGGTCAGTTGCTGGGCGGGGAGAAGATGTGGGATCAAGGGAGAAAGGGGGTAATGGCAAAAGGATCCTTGAGGAGTTGGGGGTAAGTCAAGGGATGAGTGGTGGTGTTGGCGTTGGGCAGCTCAGGGGCAACTGTTCTGTTTTATTTCCTTTTTTTTTCTTTTAGTTCATTATTAAATTTAAATTCATATAGCGTATTATTAGTTTCAGAGGTAGAGTTTAGCGATTCATCGTTGCATGTAACACCCAGTGCTCATTACTTCCTGAGCCCTCCTTCATGCCCATCCCCCAGTTCCCCCATCCCCCCACCATCCTCCCCTCCAACAACCTTGTATCCCTCTCTGATTTTCCGTATTTTATTTTTCTTCTCCTGTGATCCTCTGTTTTGTTTCTAAATTCCACATGAGTGAAATCATACGGTACAAGAGTGAAGGGAGAATAAATAATGACCCTGCTAAGAATTCAGACACAAGAATTGACCATAAAATATCCAATCCCCCCCCCCATTTTCCTGATTTTGAATACATAAACACTGGAAGGGAGGAACACCCTTCGAATGCAACCAACTGCCCATTGGCTGTCATGCAGGACTCTGGAGCCATCTGTCTTATACGTACTGACTCAGGATCCACACGCATCTCTAACAGGTTCTAGCTCATCATTGCTTCTGCTTCTCCTTCTTGCACTTTCATTTTCAAAATATGAGAAAAAAAATCTGAAGCCTTTGACGGCACATAATCATGATGAGAAGATGGCCATCTTCTTTGCTTCAAAATTGCAAGGAATTGTTTTCAATTTAAGATGATCAATCCAACAAGTTTCTCTATTTCCTTTTAGCCACCTCTGTTTGTACACCTGCTTTCAACATTTATCCCCTCAAGGACATTCCCAGGGCATAGACATCACAGAAGATGAAAGAACACTGCCAAACACCTTGTGAGCAAACAAAATGGTCCAAGATCTTGGGATAAAATATTGCAGGATGAACTCTTCCCAGTGGAATGACGGGCAGAACGAGAACACCAACGTTCTTTTGGTCCTTGGCAATATATCATCCACCCATCAGAGTTTGAGTTGGAAAACATTTGTTGAACATATTGCTCTCTGAACACTTATGGCCTGAGATTTCACTGACATGATCAATTTCATCATTGTCGTTAAGAGTCTCAGGTTCTCCTGTCTCTGCCTTCATCATCTTCTTCTTCTTTTTTTTTATTAAAGATTTTATTTATTTATTTGACAGTCAGAGGTCACAAGCAGGCAGAGAGGCAGGCAGAGAGAGAGAGAGAGAGAGAGAGAGAGAGAGAGAGAGGAGGAAGCAGGCTCCCTGCTGAGCAGAGAGCCTGATGTGGGGCTCGATCCCAGGACCCTGGGATCATAACCTGAGCTGAAGACAGAGGCTTTAACCCACTGAGCCACCCAGGCACCCCTCTGCCTTCATCTTCTGATTCATCTAAGAATTGTGAACAGCTTTCTTTTTTTTCTCTTTGCCATTATCGACAGAAAGCAAAAAATTATGAATTTTCAACAGTGTTCAATGCGAGCTACAAAGATGGCATCTCCAGCATTCCTTATACACTCTTGAAGATGATGCCATACTTTTGCCCCCTGGACAGGAAGGCTAAGAATGATGCAGTTGTGATGATCTATCTCACTATTGCATCGTCCCGCTGATCCAGGTCACTGTACCCTTCTTGTTCAGAAGAATTCATGAGTATCCATGAAATAGCAAACATGTTTCAAAATATGGGAAAATTAACCCAAAGTCCCCAAATGTAACTTAGATGTATTAAAGGGTCCAATGGTTGCATAGAGAGTAATTGGAAGACAGACTGACTCTTTCTCCTTTAAGAAGAGTAGTCACTTCTTTGGAAAACCTCTAATAAAAGTCAAGCAGTATCAGTTCTTACAAATAGAACTGCTCAGAAAAGAAACTTGAAAATTAAAATTGGACCTAACATATCCCGACGAGAGTTTTCACCCATATTTTGAGCCATGGACAATCTCTTAAAACTTCCTATGAGTTAACATGTTTTTCCTTTTTGAGGGGTATTTGATAAAGAAGTGATTTGGAGTAAAACATCTTTTATAAATTAGTGTATTCTTAGTTTTTAATTGAAAGTTTATTTTTATATAATCTTTAAAATGATACTCATGATATGTGTCCTTTGTTTGCTTAGTGGCACACAGCCCTTAGATTGAGGTGAATTATTTGAGAAAAGATGTGAATCACAGTGAATAGAAAAAACCATCTTATGATTTTATTTTAGCTCCTCTCTCTCTCTATACACACACACACACACATGATATATGATTATTTTACAACATTATAACAAAAAATAGGCAAAAACTATTTTATTTTCTTGATGTGAATGCTTAATTTTGTACTGAAACTGGACTATATTTATAATTTTTGACATTTTAATTCTAAAGGACAAGATGAGACATGGGATTTAAGCTATTCTGAAATACAAATTTTTTTTTGCTCACCAATAAAAAACCAGGGAGACCTGGGGGACTCAGCTGGTTGGGCATCTGATTCTTGGTTTCAGCTCAGGTCATGGTCTCAGGGTTGGGGAGTAAAGTCCCACATCAGGTTCCGTGTTGGGCGTGGACTCTGCTTGGGATTCTCTCTCCTTCTCTCTTCCCCTCTGGTCTCCCTCCTCCCTCTCTGAGAACAAAACCCACCAAATTGGATATAATTATGTATATAAATGTGTATTTTTTTCTTTTAAACTTGTATTTTTAAAGTACTGGAAATCTGGATGTGGAAAATAATCCAGAGCTAAATTTGCAAAATTATTACCATTTTGTGCTTCCTGCTAATATGCTCCATGTAACTCATCATCAGTTTCTTATGCTTCTTGTCTACCAGCGATGCTCCAATGTGGGTATAAAATAAACAATAGATGACAGGGAACAAAAGCAATTAAAGAGGGCACATGGTTGAGTCAAAAGAGGGCACTGGGAGTGAGGGGTTGGGGCAAAAGCAGACTCATCCATCTCTTAATGGATTTGTCTCAAAGAGGGAAGTGTGAAATAATTAATTTGTTGACTTGAAAAAAGTGAAAATAGACACGAATGCTCTTGGCTTTTTTTAATGATCCCAACCCCTGGGGCAGCTTTGAGAGATGTTTGCGAATCCGTGGATGGGCTGTGCGGGCCTGGCTCATCCCAGCGTGTGAGAGCTGGCCTCTGCTCACTGGGTATGTGGGACATGCCCTGGCTCACTCTTCCCCTCTGGGGTTCCTTTGCGTAGACTCCTTGCAAACCATCAACCTTTCATTTGCTCTTGCCCCAAAACAGATTTCTGTTTCTAAGACTGTAACTCAACTTACATGACTGTATATTGAGTGTAGAATAGTCTCGCGTGGTCAGCCATGTATTTTCGGAAATGGCTTAGAATGGCTGCCCCTAGAGGCTAGTGTTCTGGTGTCCATGTTGACACTCCATTGGCTTTGGATCCAGAGGCTGACATTTTCATTCTTCATCCACAGGATCTAGGAGGTGCATCCTCTGGGGGTGCTGAATCCTCCTGGGTCCCGAGTTGCCAGCAGTGGGGAGAGAGGTGGAGTGCACCTAGGGGGACAACCATAGATCATCACAGCCTCTGGGCTGCTTTGGAGAAAGCATGGTGGAAGGTGTTGGTACAGGGGCATCCCTTCTCATTGGGTGGGTCCACCAGGCAAGTGGGGCCACGCCCTCAGCCCCTTTGCTTTGGAGCCATGGGATATGCCCACGGCCAACAGAGCCTTCCCCGGGTACCTGGCTGCAGAGGAAGGGCATCCCTCAAACTCGCCTGCCCTTGGAAATTGACTCAGACATGGAGGTGTTTTGCCAAGGTCAACAGCTTCTTTACCATGTGCCCAGGGGCCCTAACAGTGAGCAGGAGAGACAAGAGGACAGGAGAAAGAAAAGGAGGAAATAGGAGAGGAAAAAAAAAGAGAGAGAGAGAGAGAGAACATCAAGAGGACTGAGACATGGTGGAAGCTAAGAGAAGAAAAACTACATGGGGGGGATGGGTAGTGTCGTGCACTGGGAGTGATTTCTCATGGGGAGTCATCACCTTCTAGGCTGGACTCAACCTCTGTGTGTTCTGGATAGTGAGTGCCAGGCAGAAGGTGCGTGGAGAATCAGGAGAGAGCCCACTGATTTGGCACGCTCTGGGGACTAGTGGCCAGACAAGAGCAGGGGGATTGGGAAAGCAAGCTCTGCAAGGCAGATACTGGGTGCTGGTGGCTCATTTCTGAATGCCAAATGCCCGGGAACAGCGCCCCACATGTCCTGGGCATGTGGTACACATGTGTGGGAAATGTTCTCTTCTGCACGGAGTCCGGTGAGCCCTGAAGGAATGCGGTTGGGTCTGCAGTGGTCCCTGTGTTCTGGTGGCTCCAGAGGAGAGAAGTGCCCCCTGCCCCCTGAGGCCACATAGTCAGGGATCACCTGTGGCCATGGGAGAGTCATCCCCTGCGGGACTACCCACCTGGGGCGGCCAGAAGGAGTGACCAGTGGGCAGATCAGCCCTGAGATGCACTGGTGACAGCCGTCTTGGCCAGCACACACTCAAGTACTTCCTCACCTTGTAGAGAGTGATGATGAACTAAAATGAAAAGTGAATAATGACATTACCGAGGCTCTGTGGAGCCCCCTCTGAGTGAGAACGCAGGTGAATGGAGCTCTGCCCATGGACTGGCTTGGTGGCTCTTCCAGGTGGGAGCCCTGGGAGGCATGGGTGAGGCTGGGGAGGGGGCAGGGGCAGCTGGAGGGCTCCCCTCAGAACTCCCCTGAGGCAGCATGTCCGCTCTCCCTTGCCACAGCTGTGCTGGGAGTAGGACTGTTATAGGAGCTTCTGGCAAAAGCCAGGCAGGAGTCTAGGAATCTCAGGGTCTCTAGGATACGGAGTAGGTTCCTTCCCTTAGGGTTCTGTGTATGTCTCCAGAGCAGGTGAAGATAAATGACAGTGGTCTGGTATTTGGTCTGGGGTTGGGGTTTCCAAAAGGCTTGATTTACTGTATAAAGTCCAGTCAATGAAAACCGATATAGAAACAAGGTGCTTACTTGGCATTTATAAACCAAATGGTTTGGAAAGCCACAGTATGTCTCCCTACTGCATGGATTCAACTTACTTACATATTCTGAGCACTCTCTATGTTCAGGGATGCCATGTACAGATGTGCAGTTAGTGCACTGCACAAAGGTTCTGGGCTTGGCCCAGGGTGTGACCTGTGGGAAGGTGGAATGTGAATGGGTACTGAAATCCTGATTGTGATTTCCTGCTGGATGTGCCACGGGGCTGCCTTCACCTGAAAAGGGCCACCTTTTTCTTTGCATAAGGGTGTGGTTCTGCAGAGCTGTCATACAGGCTAGTAGGCCCCTGAAGACTTGGTTGGGGGTGGGGCTGGCTCTTCCCCAGGCTGTGCTAGGGTGTTGAGGATACGACAATGAGGAAGATGGAATCCCTTCCCTCCACTACATACTGACTTCTGGAAAGATTTAGACACCTAAACCATCAATTGCAATCCTACCACTCTTCTTTTCTTTCCCATCGTATTCCTTTCTGATTTGTTGGAATGGTAGCCAGCTGTTAGTAATCTTTGAAGGGCTAAAGTGCTCGTAGGAAGGCCCCAGAGTCTGTTTGGGGGAATTTGGCCCTTGTTTACTGTTGGTAGGAATGGCCCACGGTCCATGTGAGCCCAGCCCATGTGAGACTGAAGCGGGGCTCTTTCTATAAATACACTGGTTTTATGGCAGTCAAAGAGCAGAGCCCACATTCCCCAGGGCTTGGGGGCCTGACTCCATGAGGAAGCTTCAGGGAACACTGGAGTCACTTGGTTGGCCAGACACGGAGGGAAAATCCCCAGCTAAGCCAACGAGCCAGGCCAGTCCTCCCCAAGCTGACTCTCCATCCCAGTGATGACTGGCTTTGGGTATGCTCTGTAGACCTTCCTGAGAGAATAAATCTAACCAAACCTGATCCCCGATGGTTGGGCATCCAGAGAAGCCAAACAGAGTGTATGTCATCCTCCCAGAGACTCGTGTCCCAATGATATGAAGGTCACCCCACATAGGAGCGGGGCAGCCGGGTGGCCGGCAGTCCCAGAGCCGGCCGTTGAAGCCTCTTCACCGGGAGGACAGGTGACTCCGGCAGCTCCAGCCTGGGATGGAGCCCCGACGGCAGACCTCGGTCAGACAGAGACATATGGGGTGAGCAGGCTGCTGTGGGCCTGGGTTCCTCCTCCCGCTCTGTGGGCTTCCGCGCCATGGATGTGGATGGTGTGAGCTGGGACAGCTCTAGGTTGGCATCTGGGCCCTTACATGTGTCTGCACAGGAGGCTGTGGAGGGGCCAGGGTGGGCCCAGGGGTGGCGGCGCCATCCTAAGAACACAGGGCAGAGCGGCTGGGTCAAACCGGGTGGATAGATGTGCCACAGACCGGGCGGGTGTGGGCGGCAGGCCCTGGAGAGGAACCACTTCCTGAGGCCCTGAGGGTCTGTAGGGGCCCCCCGGGCAGCTCCCCAGGAGCAGGACTGTTAGAGGCTAGTTCCCATGGGTCTCCTAGGCTTTCGTCTTCCACAGACGCTCTCAAAGAGAGCCGGAAAGGGAGCCCACCCTTCATCTGACCCTCCCGACTGCTGTGGGAGGGAGGCCGCAGTACTCTCCTGTGTGGTGGCTGAGGAAGCAGGCTCAGAGGTGAGGTAACCTTTCGTGGACCGGACAGCCAAGCCAGGCAGGCCCTGCAGGTGGGGAACTCAGAGGGCCAGAGCACACGTCATTTTTACCAAGGAGTGAGGCTGAGCCGGGCCCTGCGCTGGGGTTGCTGTAGGGCCGGGCCCCGGGGTGGGGCTCGTGATGCGAGGCCTTGGCTACTCCCGTCAGGACTCCTCTCCCCTGCTCCCTTGGGCACAGGAAGGTGGAGAACAAGCAACACCACATCCCCCTCTCTTCTACGAAGCCACCCTGACCCTCCGGCTCCACGTAGCTGCTCGTTCCCCAAACTCCTGTGAATCATGGCAGCCCCTCCTAGTCACCTCCGCACCAAGGAATGAGCCAGCGGACTCCAGGGGCCCTTCTAGGAGCCAATGTGTGTGTGTGTGTGTGTGTGTGTCTGTGTGTGTGTGTGTGTGTGTGTGTGTGTGTCTGTGTGTGTGTGTAGGCTTTGCACACACGGGACAGGGCTGTGAGGTCTAGGCCCACAAGTGCCCCCATCTTGCCCCAAGGAGCTTATTCTTTAGTCAGCGAGATGCAGCCCCATGTGAGAAAAATAGTAATATGGTAATATTACTATGTAATATGGTACAAAGTATCTGGAGATATTAACTCTCTTGTTCCTTCCAATCCCATCTGGGGTTTCTGGCATTTTCCATGCCTCGTGCTGCCGGCGTGCATGAGTGTGGAGGGGGGACCCGGAGAAGCTTCACGGGGCCCGCCGCCACAAGTGTCTAAGCTGTGTTCCTGTGGATGCCTTCCTTCCTGCCTCCTGTCAATCCGTAACTCCCAATCGGGTGGGTACGTGGCTAATTCTCCTTCAAGCACCTCCCCAATCCGTCCATTCCCCACCCCCATGTTCTGGCATAAGTCCGTGCTCCGCAGAGCTCAGCTCTCCATGCGGGAAGGCTGTTGTCCTTCGGAATTCTGAGCGATCGAGTTCTTAAAACGGCCCGGAGAATCAGCACAAAGCCCACCTGAGAGCCGGAAGAGCCCGAACTTGGATTTGGATTTGGGATGGGGAAGGCCCCGCTGCCGGAAAGCGGGGGGTGAGGGAGAGTGGCCACGGCTCATGGCGGTCTGCAGAAATGGCTTATGTCCACTGTGATGGTCATCTGAGAGGTGGCATTTTGAGGAAAGGGAAACGTTCACTGATTTTGAAAGCGAGATGATGGGAGCCTTGTGGGTTCTGGGAAGTACAGGAACGGCCGTGTCCTAACGGTATAATAGCGTCCCACAGGAGCGGTGCCAGATGAGAGGCAGTGTAGATGGGAAGTGTGCAGGGATTTTTTAGGAAGAAGAGAGGTCACTCTTCTCTGGTCCAGGAGGGTGACAGGAGGGAGGCAGACCTGCAAACCTGGGCTTTGAGGAGGGGCGCCGTGGGGAGATTAGGAGGAAAGAAATGTCCAGGAGGGGTTATGACACCATGAAGGTGTGAGAGAAGGGGCGGTCACAGAGCAATGGGGACACCACGATGTCTCTTCTGATGGCGGCAAACCCTGTGCTGGAGAACAACAGAGAAGGCGGTCTGGGCAGGTTGGGGCGTCCTCAAGGCCTGGCTGGAGACGGGGTCCAGTGGTGAAGGAGGCTCCCCGGGGAGGAGGCCCGAGTCCGCACTGCTCCTGGCCCAGGGCTGGCAGGGAGCTGAACAGGGAGATCTCAGCAGAGAGACAACCTAGAGGGGAGCCTATAGGCTCTAGGCTGTGGGAGGTGGGGGGGCTGGCATGGTGAGGAAAAGAGCAGCAGCTTGGGAAGGCCACCGTGGGAGGTCACTTCACGGGCTCAGAAAAATGACTTGAGACTTGCAGTCATCACACACAACTCCAACTTTGTGCCCTGGGCTGGTGATTTCTCATTGTTCTGTGACTTCAGTTTCAGTTTTGTAATGAGTATTCACAGTGAAACCCAAAATCTCTCTTGAAGGAGCAGAATGGAACATAGAACTCTCAAGACGCAGCTTACTGCATCTCCGGAGGCCCATTATCTCTCTGGGGGCTGTAGACTGACCTTGACCTTGGGGTGTCTCCTCTACCTGTGCTGCTGCCTGCCTGGGGCCTCCCTGACATCTAGGAGGGAGCCACATCTGGGGAGAGGTGTTCTGTTGGGCTCCGGTGACATATATTTCTGTGATCACAGACTTTTTAACAAACGCTCTGGGGATGGTGATTTTTTGGGGTGCAGCCCCGGCAACGGTTTTGTTTCTGGGCTGGTGATTCAAGATGACTGGACAGGTTGGGAATGAGATGATGTCTTTTTTTTTTTTTTTTTTTTTTGGCATGAGATCTCTTCTAAGTAAATGAACAGGCTACTTTAAAAAATGCTGCAGGGGAAGACATGCGAGCATGTGTGTTTGCTCTGAGTACCACGGCTTGCCTGCATGCCCACCACCACTTTTAGGCACACCATGGTCCCCCTGCAGTCCCCACCGCCGGCTGACCCCCCTGGTGCTCACTGTGAGAACAATGGGAGGCATTAGTGGAGAACTCACCACCCTTCCTCCCCTGCACGCTTCCGACAGCCAGCAGAAATCAATAAATTAAGATAAGGAAAATGACGTTTGGCTTTGTCTGGGCTTGGCTGTCAGAGAGCTACCACCGCCGTCTTGGGGTTGAATGGAGATTCTGTTTCCTTCTCTGACTCTAAACTCAAAGGCTGATTCCGGCTTTCCTGTTGGGACCCACGCTTACCAGACAGTTCTGACATTTTGACTTACTGATCAACTTGTTTTGTGTTTTAAAGATTTATTTATTTACTTGAGAGATGGAGAGAGAGAGATCACAAGCCGGGGCAGGGGGCAGAGGGAGAAGCAGACTTCCGGCTGACCAGGGAGGCCAATGTGGGACTCGATCCAAGGACCCTGAGATAATGATCTCAGGCAAAGGCAGACGCTTCACCGACTGAGTCACCCGGGTGCCCTATTTTTTTTTTTTTTTTAAACCACCATTTTTTAAAAAAGTTAAGCGTATGCATGCACGCACACTTATACGGGGAAAAAACCCATGAAAACCAGCCAGCTCTGTGTAAGAGCCAATGGAGCGCAAAGCCTTACCTTCCTAGAGCAAGGGCCAGGAAAAACGTTCTTAGTGTAGCTGGTTAAAACAGATCGAATTTTTACTCATTTATAGCCCTGCGTAGTCTGTTAACACTTCGTTTCCTTAGAGGATGAGTACGTCATGGAGTTCTTCCATAAAGACACACCATCTCCCTTTCAGAGAAAAGCAAGCCGGAGGGTTGCTGGCAAGACAAGCCAGCCCAGGTGGTTGGAACCGACACTCGGTAGGAAGGAGCCTGGCTTCCCGGTGCAGCTTTGGAAAGGCCCCAGTGTGTCTCTAGTGCTGGACGAGTCCTTGGGGCTCCCTGGCCTTTGTTCCTGGATGGTCACTAAATGCCCAGAGCAGGATAACAGAACGTCTTTGAGATTGTCTTGAGCGCTGGTTCCGAGACTACTGTTAACACAATCCCGGCTGAAGGGTGATGTTTTCTTCTGCTGGAATTTCTGATTTAAGATAAGGCAGTGGAGCCTGAGGTTGGCAGTGTGGTGGGACACGACTCGGCCAGCCTCTCTTTTCTGCAGGAACCTCAGTCTTTGCTTCTGGGTCTCAGAATTTGCTCAGCTAAGGCCACAGGCCATGAGGGCACCAAGTGAGACCTCTGGGTTAGGTGCTGATGTGGGAGGAGCTGCCGAGTTTATGCAGAGGTCATCCATACCTGCTGGGGATTGCGCTGCATTTGCTTGGAAGGAGAGGTGCACACTTACCAGGTGATGAGGAATGACTGGTGCCCACCAGTGAGCCCGATTCTAGAGAGCTCCTGGGCCTCAAGAACCCATTTGCTGGGCATGCACACTTGGGTCATGGGGCCTGGGACTGTTATCTTCGGCAGGCCCACAGGTATGTTTGCAGAGGACCAAACGGTCCCGGTTTTGAAGGCCATATGGCTTTGTCACGGCTACTCCACTCGGTAGCCACAGGTGAATGGCATGGCTGTGTTCCAACAAAACTTTATTTACAAAACAGGTGCTGGCCCGATTTGGTCCACTTGCTTACTGACCAGATTTTTTTTTTTTTTGAACTTTTAAAGGGCAGGAACAAGTTCTTATTTATGTTCACCTCTCTGGTGTCTCTCATGGGGCCTGATTCATGGTACGAGTGCAGTAGTGCTCCATGAAGATCTTCCGGACACAGACTTGCAGATAGGTGCAGGGCTCTTACAACGAATCCCCCAGATATATGGATATGTGGGCAGCTTATATTCCCGTTCTGTTATCTTTTCAATTGTCTCTTTTCCCTCTTCTCTTTTTCCTTTCCTTTTCTCGTATCCCTAAAAATTTCTTATGCATTTTCTATGTGCCAGATACTATGCTAGGCTGTAGATAACAGCTAAATATAAAAAGCAACACATACCATTTGTCTTCAAGGAGCTTATAGTCCAGTAGCTGAACCCAGGGAAGGAAAAAGAAGAAGGAAAAAAACCCCAGATAAATGAAGAATTTAATGAAGCAGAAGACAAATAGAAAATATCAACAAAATCAAGAGCTAGATTATTTGGAAAGAATAATAACACTGATTAAAAAAATAAACCCTAGCAAGGTCAGACAAGAGGGGAAAAAAAGGAAAAGGTAATCATTGTCAGGTGTGATAAGGAGACATCGCAATAGAGCCCGCCTTCCTTAAAATGCCATTACTTTTAAAAATTTAGACAAATGGGTAAATTCCTAAAAAACACAATTTATCAAAATGGACACTAGAGAAAATATGAATCTTAACAAGGCTAAGACTAAGTGAAGTTAACTAAGTTAAGTCTAAACTAGTCGACGAAACAAATCCAATCTGCAATCTGAAACGTTTTCACAAGGAAAACCCCAGGCTTGGAGGTCATACCTGCACCAGTGTACAAGCCCACGAATGCTCATGGCAGCCTAAGTATACCAGCCCTAACCTGGGAATGACCCACATGTCCAACGAGATTGAACATGAGGAGAAAACAAAACCATGAAATTTGGCCCCTTGCCCTGAAGCAGTGTGCACTCCTGGTATGCTCTGTTGTACTGGGAAGTGTTTTCTCCAGAGAGGTGCCATTGCATGGAGGTGAGAGAGAGAGAGGGAGGGAGAGACACAGATCTCTCTGCCATGGATCTGTTGGGAGGGACAGGCAGGGGGAGCAAGGTGACCGGAGATACTTGAGTGGGAGAGAAGGCTGTGTTTTTCCCTGGCTTGCCCGCTCTTGTGTCCTGGGGAGGTGGTTTCCCCTAACAAGGCCGCAGACTGTGGCGGGATCCCCGTGACGACAGGATCCCCCAGGAGCTGCTTAACTGTGCAGCCGGTGGGGACTGTTTTTCAAGGCCCAGGACAGGAGGAGGCTGTGGGAGGTCTGGCCTGTGCTGGCTGCCCTTCGAGAAGCTGGCTCAGACTGGCCACGGCTGAGCCCCAGGATGGATGGTAGGAGCTGGGGGAAGTGCTCACTGCAGCCGAGGTGGCAACAGGGGTGAAGGCTGAGCGAGAAAGAGCCTTGGCTGTTAGGAGCAGGACCTCCCCCACCTCCCCAGGAGAGCAGATAGAGCAGAGCCCATGAGAAGACAGTACAGCTCAGGGCTGAGTCCAAACAGGCCAGGCCCAGAGAGCAAGGTGGCAGTGGGGGTCCCTGGAGACCCTGAGCAGGGGAGCGCCCCTTTCCTCCAGCTGGTCCACTTTGTACCCAGGTATGGAAACACATGGATTTTCCTTTGTGTTGCATGGAGTGTGGGTTTACGGGGACATTTCCTAACCCCAGGAAGATGAAGTTCCAAAAGCTGGGCAACACATCGTTCTCTCACTGTTTCCACGTGGAGGATGAGGATAAGACGGCCAGAGGACAGAGAGAGTGCTGGGCAAGAAGCCGTGTTCAAGGACCTTCCTCCTGACCTCGCTCCTGGTGTGGCCTCCAGGCAGGAGACACCGGACAAGCACAGGGGGTCACGGAACCAGGGCTGTGTTCTCACGGGGCTTCTCCCGAGTTGGTGTTTTTAGTTCAAGGTTCTTGGGTTCTACTCCTGTGTTTACACACATTCCTGTGTGGGGACATGATCCTGTTGGACTTTTTGAGGATTCTAGAAGCTGAGCTTCTAGAATATGAACAGAACACAGAGCTGCGAAGGTCTGAACAATGTTCTAGATTCCAGCTCCCACGCCAGACACCACTTTCCGGGGCCACAGGACCCGGGGGCAGGCAGGACGAGGCCTGCTGTCCCTTGGGTCCCTTGGGTTAATCAGTCCAAAGAAATGGCTCCTCGGGAAGGGGGGCTGGGGAGCAAGCAGGCGACCACGTGAGTCTGGGAGACAGGACATTGCCCAGGTCTCCTTCAGGAGACAGTCCCCTCGGCCCCTGGTGAGTCAATGAGCTTTCGTGGTCTGCGTCCCAGGTGCTGCCACCCAGGAGAGCCAAGGACACTCGTGAGGGAGTTGGCGCCGTGTCTTTTCATACAAGCCCTGGGCCAGTACGTCCCACGGGGGACAAAGCAGGAAGGGGGAGAAGGAGAGGCAGAGCCGCCCAGGTAAGTCAGAGGGAGGGCCTAGGCGCGGAGCTTCCCCACAGAGGGAGTCTGGGGGCTCTGAAGGGGGGAGAGGAGCGAGGCCAGGGCCAGCTGGCTCGGGGAGAGGAAGGGCGCAGGGGTGGGCAGGGGAGGCCAATCTGAGGGCAGGCAGGCTCTCAGGTAGGCCGAGAGCCTAGGCGGCTCCGCCGTGGGACTTAGAAACCAGGAACAGGATGTGAGAAAGGACGGGGAAGGAGGCCTCTTCCCTGAGAAGGAACAATGGCCATTCTTCCACTGAAGCTGACACTCCGTGAGAGAGGAAAGGCCTCCTGGTGGAGGGGCGGGGGCAGCTTAAGGAGAGACGGGGAAGGGAAGGGGCCCCAGATGCTTGTGCTGACCCAGGCCGGCTTGGTCCCGGCCTTCCTGGACCCGGAGACGGACGTGCACCCTGGCCAGCCCCCGCGGTTGGCTTCACCTGCGTGTGAATTTACGGGGCGCCACCGACTCGGCTCCCACCCCTGCTTTGCAGCCCCCCGGGACCCCGAGGGGCAGGCCGGGCCAGGACGCCGGGAAGCTGCCCCGGGCCAGGGTCTCACGTGCTGTGTCGTGTGGTTCTGTGAGACTTACCATCTATACACACGGGAAGAAGGATTTCCCAGAAAAAATAGAGGAAGCAGGCCAATGTAATCAACGCGCACAAACCCCTCCTCTTTCCAAATATGCGCCTATCTCCAAAACAATCAAAACTGCCCCATTAAATAACACTTGTTCAGTACAAAGGAAGTGCGGCATGATGGGATCGCACGCCGGTTCCAAGTAAAACATTCCCGATTGTTCAGCAGGCAACAATGAACAAAAAAGCTGAATGGCATTCACACGTGAGTTCTGCTCGGGGCCAGCCCTTCCGCACGCCTAAGTGCCGAACGCAGGGGTCACTCGGTGCCTCTCTCATGGTCACCTCCAGGGAGAGGCTGGCCCTGGGTTGAGGCTGGTTGGAACCAGGCTGGGGCCTCCAGAGCAGGTCCTGGCCTGACTGGCCATCCGTGTCCCAGCCTGCTTCCTGCTCCTGGCGCCTTGGGCCTTTCCACTACCTGCCCCTGGTCCGGCCCTCCATCCCCGCAGCGTGAGGCGGGCTCTGGGCCAAGAATGGCTATTGGCATATGACTGGCACAGGCCGGCAGCTGGCAGAGACCGGAGACTGTAGTCAGGGGCCAAAGGCAGCCGAAAGGAGGGGGCAGCCTTGGTTCTTGCCCAGAGAAGGGCTTGGGGGCCTCAGTGACAGTCCTATCATCTATGGTGGCTGAACTGTGTCCCCCCCCCACCCCAAATTCGTGCATCGAAATCCCAACCCTCATTGTGACTGTATTTGGAGATCAGGCCTTTATGGAGGTAATTAATGTGAATGGGGTCCTAAGGGTGGGGACCTGGTCCTATAGGATTAGTGTCCCTGTAAGAAGAGACACCAGAAAGCCCCACTGTCACGCCCCTGCCCACGGTCCCTGCGTGAGGTCACAAGGAGAAGGTGGCCGTCTACAAGCCAGGAGGCGGGATCTCACCAGGAACCTAAGGGCCAGCCGCTTGACCTCGGGCTTCCAGCCTCCAGAGCTGTGAGGGATAAGTGTCCACTGTTGGTTCCACACAGTCTGTGGATTCAGCTATGGCAGCCCGAGCGACTGAAGACATCATCCAACAATGAACCGGAAAGCCAAAGGGACCCAGAGGTCTTGGGGGCAAGCGGATCCTCCAGGTTATCTGAGGCATCTGTCTGCCAGGCCGTGGGGGCTGCCGCCCCCAGATCCCACCCAGCGTCATGGCCAGTGAATGCACACGTATGCAAGCGTGAGCGGGCCGGCTGCTGAGTGCACTGGCCGAGGCCCTAGAACACGGAGCCTTCTCAGACTCGTCCCCGGGCTGGCCGAGCGTCCCTTGCCTTGGGCCTTAAGGCTGGCGTGACTCCCATGCGCGGGCCTTGTCCCAGGCGACCCCAGGCGGTTGGTAAACAGCAGGGAGAGATAAATTCTTCATAAACGGAGTCCCGTTTTCATGCAAATGTGCCTGCTAATACAGACCGGAGGGGCACACGCTACAGGATATTTACGACAGAAGCAGGACTGTTTGGAAACAGACGTTTTATTAGGTTCCCGGGAGGCACCAGCTGCTCTTCTAACATTTCTATTTCAGGGCTTTCTGTAGGAAAGCAGTCGCTCTATAAATAGCAGGGCGAGTGAAGTCCGGGAGGGGCTCTAAGGGTGCGGGGAGGCTGGGGTCCGAGGCTGGGGAACCCTGCGGCTCTGTCCCCGGCCTTTGGGGCGTCTTCCTTCCGTGTGACCTTTTTGGCATTTCAGACTCTTCTTTCGATACTATCTCCATGCCTGTCTCTGGGCTTCTTACTCTCTTCTTCTTTTTCAATCTTTCTGATGCTTTCCTTTGCTTTGTGTTTTCAAAGAACCTCGTCCCTCGGAAGAGTTGCGAGACAGGACAAGGAGCATCTGTATACATTTCCTACAGGCTTACAAGGGAACGTTTTGCTTTCTCTCTCTCTCTCTCTCTCTCTCTCCAAATACGTATTATTCATGTCTTTGTGGAGCTGCTTGAGATTATATTGCAGACAACACAGCTTCTCACCCTGAAATGCTCCTGCAAATATCTCCTAGGAGGGACTTTCTCTTACATAACCAGGACACAATGATCTCATCCAACGCCATGATCTAATGTGAAGTCAATATCCACGTTTCACCAATGAACGTCCCGATACTGATTTGATAATATTTCCCACCCTCCATCCACGATCCAGTCCAGACTCGGTCACTGCGTTTTCTTGTCCTGTCTCTTATGTCTCCTTGAATCTGCAAGGATTGTTTCTATAGTTTTTCTTTGAATTTCACAGCCATCGATATTTGGGTCAGGACCTGGAAAGGGAAGCAGAATGGTTAGCAATGGAATTGGGGATTGATTAGAAAGAAGAGCCCTTATCCCATGATGGGAGAAGTCAGGGAAGTGAGCTTCTCAGAGGGGGTTACTGGGGGGGAATCAGAAGAAAGTGCTCAGTCGGGACCACACAGGAGAGCTAGGAAGATGTCTAGGGAGGGCTGTTCTCTGAGGGAGTTTTGGGCCTGGGGTCTCTGGCAGTGAGCAAGGCAGGCATTTAGGAAAAGAAGTGGTATAAAGTGGGAGAGGACAGAATGGTCCCCACGGCGACACAGTGGCCTAGGTCTGTCCCCACCTCACCTACAGGAGAAGCCAGTGTCCTTCACCACAGAGCTGCACCCACACCTGGCCTAGGACATGGAGGGGCTGTGGGAGCCCGAGATGCCGTGAGCCCATGAAAATGGAGGTGAGCTGGCGGATGGTGGCAGGGACCTCAGCATTCCTCCAAGCACAGTGGTGGCTACTTCCCCTCTGCCTTTCTGATTGTGTGCACATTTTTCCCTTGACCTGTGAGCCATCTTCCCTCCCCACAGCTCCCCTCTCCTCCTATGAAAATGAGTCTAACAGCCGTAGGATAGTTGGACGTCCTTGTCCATGGACGCGCTCCCTCACGGGGCTGAGTCCCCACCAAGCCCAGCGCAGCCCGTGCCATCCTCTTCATGTTTTCTTCCCCTCAGTCCCACTGCCTGTTCTCTGGCTCCTCTTCCCCGTGAGACCAGGAGCACTTCCTGGGAGGACAGCCCCTTCCTGAGAGGATCCAGCCCGGCGCCCCGCACAGAGGGTTCACTCAGAAGCTAGAGGGTCAACGAAGGGGCTCATTGGTACCTGGGCTGTTCTAGAAACCATCTAAGGAGACTTGGGTGACGACTTGTATTTTAGCTCCTTGCTATGAGGAGTGGCTTTAGGGATGGGGCCATAGACCCCATCCCTAAAAAAAAGAGGGGACAAAGAAGAGACCAAAAAAAAAAATGCAGCCACAGGACACAGGACACTTCTGCTGGTCTTTCATTATCTACAGCCTACATGGCCATCCCTGGCTGTAGAAAAGGCTGGATTATCATCTTTATTCTGGGTTGCCACGTGCCCAGGTGAAAAGGCTATGCAGATGGTTCAGTCAGACCACCAGCAGTCTCTGCGGTGGTGTTTGTGGGGAGGTCTCGTGTCTTCTTCCTCACTCCCTCTTTCACGTGCGATGGGAAGCGAATGGAAGGTCCCAAGTCCTGTGTTCCTATGCAGGGTCATTTTTAGCTCTTCCTGGGAGTGGGGCGAGCTCGTGGCCACGTACTCTGATTGGATTACTCGTGTCGAATGGCTCGAGGTTGTCCACGATGCAAATACTGAACCCAGGGGAAATCTGTCGGGGTTTAAAGGCAGTGCTGAGCAAGGACTGTGCTAGGCGTTCATGGCGGGGCCCTGGGTTTTGCTGCACTGTGATTGAAAGCACATTTACTCTAGGGTGGGAATTTTAAATCTCCTTTTAAAAGCATGAGTCTCATGAGAATGTGTTGGAGGCAGGGAACCGCTCCCCCGAGAGCAGTTTTGTAAGTACTTGTAGCTGAATTTATTTTGTTTTGTTGAAGTATGCCAGCCTGGACATTTCCTCTTGTTCTCATGCTTTTGGACTCAAGCATGCAGAAAGCACACTTGCCTCTGGGAAGTCCAGCCGGCAGGTTTGGGAATGAGGGACTCCTGCTTGCTGTGTCCAGAGGGTGAATCACCTTGCTTTGGAGTGGTCTGTGCTGGGGACGGGGGACTGGGACATAAGGGAGAGGCAAATGCTGCTGGTAATGGAAATGCAATGGGCTGTTGTCTCAGCCAAACCACACTTGAACATGAACTGCTGCCGTTTATTCAAGTCGGCTCCCCCATGTCCTGTGTCTTGGGGCCTGGGCTACTCCCCTCACAGCCACTGATGCTGTTCCGTGCCCTCTGTGCATGGGGGTGTGCCACTGGGCTGGGCTTCATTGATTTGGCTGCCTCAGTTTCCCTGTGAGCCCTCACACTCTTTGTCAGGAAATGCACCCGGGAACGTATACAGTGTAAGTCAGTCACCGACGTGCACAACATTCCCAAGCAGCAGCAACTGCCATCCACCGAGTGCGCACCGTAGTCTAGGTCCCAAATGTCAGAGCTCTCATCACTCTGGCAACAACCCTGAAAGGAAGGGATTGTTTTCTCACATTGGAGATCAGGAGAATGAGGTTGGAGTGCCGGAGCCACTTACCTCCAGGTCTGCCAGGTCTGTGTGTGATGGGGTTTGGGGGCTGGTGGGATTCTTAAGTTGGGGGGAGGCCTAGCCTGTGAATGCTGCCTCGGGGCCTCAGAGCAGGAGACAGAGGTGCTCTGGCTCAGAGGTGGGAGTCTTGCAGGCTGGGAAATGGAGCGTCTCCTCCCTCTGCAGACAAAGTGTCCAGAGCAGCCTTCTTGCCATCAGGAGCAGCTGCTGTGCTCGACAAATGTCCTCCAGCTTATCCAGTCCCTGTTTTCCTGTGATATTCATGTTTATGTCAAGGCCACACTCGTACTCCAGCTTTGGGGTGGAATGAAGAATTTAGCCCTGTCGAGTATGAGATCTTCCTTTCTGAGTTTTCCCCTTTGTGTCCACACCCGCAGTTGGACCCTTAACCATTCTGGTGTGTTGGTTGGTCTACTGTTTTGCCAGCCTCTGGAGGGGAGGCACCTCTGCCTGACGTAGCAGAGAGTAACAAATTCTTAAAGGCTGGTTGATTTATTTTTTTAAAATTTTTGGGTAAATATTTTATTTATTTATTTGCGAGAGAGCGAGAGAGAGCAGAAGAGAGGTGAGGATCAGAGGGAGAAGCAGCCTCTTTGATGAGTGGGGAGCCTGATGCAGGGTTCCATCCTGGGACTCCGGGATCATGATCTGAGCCGAAGGCAGACTCTCAACCGACTGAGCTCCCCAGGCACCCTGATAAATTTAGTAATAAAAAAAAGTTACTTCCTCATCTCTGCAGCCTTTTAGTTCCATTAACAATTCATTTTTTTTCTCCTATGTCTAGTGGGAGAGACCTCAAAGTGTTTAGGCTTTATTGTTCTGCTGAGCTATTCACAGGCTAATGTATTTGCTACTGCATAAGTCCATGTAGTTCCCTTTTTTCAGGCATAGAATCATGCAGATGTGCAATTGTACTAAACCAACAGAACAGAGACCCCACTTTACTCCCGGGTACAATCCAGGGAATTCTTTTCCACTAAATAAACAGGTACTTTTACATCTCCATACATAAAGTAATTGGCAACATGTTTTAGGGCATTCCCACATTCCATCCAGCTGATTCTCCACATGTCTAAGGCACCTACTCTGCAATGGGCATTATTGAAAATGTGTATCTTATGATCCCTGCCCTTAAGGAGCTTACAATTCAGCTTAGAATCATGACAAAAAACAATAGAGAGCCACAAAGACAATACAGTATCAAGACCTAAATTTAAATTGCCGATTGGGATCCCTTGGTGGGTGTGTTGTAAAATTAGTTTAAGGGATCACAGTCAGCATTAAAAAAAGGAAAATAAGTAAAATAGGAAAGATGAACACATATTTGACATAGTAAGCTTAAGAAGTTTTTGGTAAAGATTTGGTGCTGTTTTACATATAAATATGGTTTCTTACTCTAGGTCATGGCCAAATACATTTGAACATTTTCAACAAGATGTGTGCGAGATGAGCAGAGGCAACTGTGTGAAGGGATGCCACGTGAGACGTGGGAGTTCTTTTTTTTTTTTTTTTAAGATGTACTTATTTATTTCGGAGAGGGAGATCACAAGCAGGAGGGCAGAGGGAGAGAGAGAGACTCTCGAGCAGACTCTGAGCTGAGTGTGGAGCCCAATGCGGGGCTTGATCTCATGACCCTGAGATCGAGACTTGAGCTGAAAGCAAGAGTCAGATGCTTAATCAAAGATACCACCAAGGTGTCCCAAGACGTAGGAGTTCTTAACTTGTGTTTAAGTCATGGACTTTTTTTTTTTTTGAGATTTTATTTATTTGACACCGAGAGAGAGAGAGTGCAAGCAGGAGGAACAGCAGGCAGAGGGAGAAGGAGAAGCTGGCTCCCTGCTGAGCAGAGAACCCGATGCAGGACTCGATCCCAGGACCTCAGGATCATGACCTGAGCTGAAGGCAGAAGCTTAACCGAGTGAGCCACCCAGGCACCCCAGTCACAGACTCTTGAGAACCCCCTTTGAAAACTATTGGCAATCACCTCCTAAGACATGCATGTGCCTGGTATTTTGCACATGATCCCAGTGGTTCATGGCCTTTGCAGCCTCCCACAGGCCTTGGTTAAGCCCTTTGATCTAGAGATTCAAGCCAGGAGGGAGGGAGAGGAGAAAGGCTGGAGAGATGGTGGGTCTGTGTTTCCCCAGAGAGAAGATCATCCATCTCTCACGGGAAGTCAACGAAGGCTTCCATGAGAGGAGAAGCTCACAATCAAGTTCATGTTTTAGGAAGACTGTTCTGGAAGCACGAGAGGCCATTGTAATAATTATTTGGGAGATGATAGAGGCAGATAGGAGAGCACAACTGTGCCAAGTTTTTAGGATAAAAAAATCATTGGACTTCGTATATGTTTGGATATGGGGGAAGGGAGGAGAAGGGAGGGGTCTGGGGTGGCCCCTGGGGTTTCAGTCTGAGCAGACAGCCATGCTCATCGCTGAGTCAGGAATAAATATAGAAAAGAAAGCAAGTTTGGGGAGGAGAAGGAGTTTAATTTCCTTGTTAAGAGACATGCCCGAGTATATCCAGGGACCTAAGATGGTGTCCCAGCATTCTCTCAGTGAAACTAAAGAGAAGGTGCTTAAGGAGGGCCACGTTGGTTTGGGGTCGGGGCTGGAGGAACTGGAAGAGGAGGGGGCTTCAGACTTGGGGGGGTATATTCTTCAGTGGAACTGTTTGGCAATCCTGGGGCAACAGGAGTGTCCCAAAGGCTCTGAAACTCCCAGGGACAGCGGAGATAGCAGGCAAGGTACGCTGGGTGAGCGAGGGCAGCAAGTGAATGACCTGGGGATGAAGCCGGGCCTCTGGAGGCAAGGGGGCCTGTGCCCCTGGACTGGGTTTGCAAATATAAGGGAAGGGGCTTGTCCAACCCAGGAGGGAAGGCCCAGCAGTCCTTGGCAAGGGTGTGTGTGCATGTGGGGCAATGTCTAACTCCCTCTGGAACTCCAGTTGGGGAGTCTGCCCAGCTCCGTGTACACCTTGGAGGAGGGAGGGCTCTGCACCTCGTGTTGTCTTCCCAGCCAGTGTCCCCACTGCATTTTGTTGTGACTCTGGCCTGCCTCTGATGGCCCAGCCACCGAGCTCCTGATGAGTATTTAGGGCTATTTAGGGCTTGGCACCAAGGCTTTGAACCTGGTGCATGGGGCTGCTCATCCAGTCCTAACCTCTGCTGACCTCACCCCCTTTGCCCTTGACCCTGGACTGAGAGTGTGCCGGCCTGTCTGGACCATTGCCCTGTCTCCTCCAGTCCTGTGGCCTGGTTCCTGCTGGTGGGAAACATAGCAGGATCCCCCAGTCTCTTCCAGGCCCAGAAACCCGATCCAAGTGTGTCTGTATCTGGTGTGGAGGAAGGTGGTGTAGTCAGGAATTTCATGCTCCTTCACTTTCGATAAGTGCTGCTAGGAGTCTGGGTCGAGTCAAATTTGTATTGGATGCTCTGGGTGAGCTCCTTTGCGATTCGTCTATAGTGTTGTTAACTATATCCAGATGTCAGCACAGCATATGTACCATGGTGCTCTGATTAAAAGCACTCAGGACTAAAAATTTTTCTAATAAGAAAAATGCATAAGGAGAAATTAAATCTCCCTTTTTGTCTGGAACCTACCATAAAGATCCTGCATTATTTACCAACCACAAGAGTGTTTCCTTGGCTGGTACATGTGTCTCTCCTCGCACATTTTCCGCAGCTCAGACTTTGGCAAAGTCCCTCACTAGCTTCAGTACCAAGATTAGCCCATTCTCTTTCAGCAGGCGAGAAGCCAAGGCCAATTCAGAATTCTACTAACTCCCCAAAGGGAACTAGGTAATGGTCCCAACCTCATGGGGTTGCTGTGAAGATGGCAGGGGACAGTGTGTGGAAAATGTCTAGTATAGTGCCTGGTACTCACCAGGGTCTTGGGCAAGGCCAGCTCTTTTGCCGAAGAGGGTCATGTAATGCCCAAACCAACGGATTTTTACATCAGCTGGGGTAGGGACATTGAAGCCTCTGGTGTGGGTTTGTCTGTAGTTGAGACATTGAATGAAAGTCTCGAGAACATTGTGGAAGAAAAGAAGCAGGAAAGAGGAAAGGCAGTTGCAGAGCCGGAAGTCTGAATCCTAGACTGCCTTCTCTTTCCTTCCCTGAGCAACCTTAGGCAAGGAATGTAGAGTTGAGTCTTGAACAACACAAGGGTTAGGGTTTCCGACGCCCCCTCACAGTCGAATATCTGCATGCAATTTTTGACTCCCCCAAAACTTAACTACTTATAGCTTGCTATTGACCCAAAGTCTTACCAATTGATTGACTGATTGATTAACACATTTTATATGTGATATGTATTACATACTGTACTCTTATAATAAAGTAAGTTAGAGAAAAGAAAATGCTATTAAGAAAATCATAAGGAGAGGCGCCTGACCGGCTAAGCATCTGCCTCTGGCTCAGGTCATGATCCCGAGGTTCTGAGATCAAGCCCCGCATCGGGCTCCCTGCTCAGTGGGGATTCTGTAAATAAATAAATAAATAAATAAATAAATAAATAAATAAATAAAGTCTTTTTTTTTTTTTAAAGAAAATCATAAGGAAGATAAAATACATTCATGTTTCTATAGTGTAAGAAATCCACATGTAAGCAGAACCCCACAATTCAAACCCTTGTCTGAGGGACAACGGTACTTTTGTGAGTCTCAGGGTTTTCATTCGAAATGGAAATGATGCCTTTCTCAGAGGGCTGTGGGGAAAAGAAAGAGCACCAACCAACAGCTGTTTATTAAGTAGCAATTACTATTATTACTGTGACCTCTCTTGTTTCTTGCAACAAGCTGTCTCCAGCACGTCACATGCTCAAACGTCTTCTTCGGTGTAACAAAGTTGTTTTACTGTAGGTGCGGATGATTTATTCATTTGTTCATCTAACAACTGTGGATTGAGTACCTGCTACGTTCTACATGCTGGGGATCCGTAGTCAGCAAATCTCTGGCCTTATTCCCATCTTATCCCGGTGAAAGCAGGCAGACTGCAGGCGTGTGGTAGGTCCACACTACCTGTACAGGTGATTAATGACAGGTTCATCATGGAGATCCCAAATCTGACTTCCCCAAACTCAGGGAGCCAGTGGCATCAGAAATCCATGGTCTTTCTGCTTAGCAGGCTCTTCCTGGTTGGGATGACTGCTGTGGCTTACACCCGGGACCTTCCCCAAGGCCGTCCTTTTGGTTCGGTCCTTGCCTTCCCCGGGCTCAGCAAACTCTGTTGCTCTGTGGCTTCCCAGCTGCGGCTTTGCTCCCTTTCCAGGTGATGGATACCCCCCGAGCTTGAAGGGAACAGCCAACTTCTCTTGAGAAATAACCCAGGAAACTAAACTGTGCTTCTGGCCATATGGACGACATTCTAGAGGGTTCTGACTCTTGTTTTTGGACCAAGGCATCTCCTTTATGTTTTACTCAGTCGTCCCTCAAGCTTGTCAGGTGCTCTCACACTGTGAGGTTTCTGTTAATGAAGTTCCCAGAGCCTGGCATCTGCTTTCCCCACCTACTAAGTCCTATCCATTCGTCCGGGCTCAGCCAGATAATCCCTCTGTGGCAGAGAATGTGACCCATTCCCCGATACTCTTCTGATTCTGGTGGTCACAGAACCCCTGAACTTGAGCTGAATTCATAGCTAAAAGCAAAACATTCTCAGGCTTCTTCAAAGCTCAGTGCAGCTATGGAGCCTAGGACTGGCTCCTTCCACACTTCTTGCTGGCGGGAATGGGGACTTGGTGTCAGGACTCGGTATCTTGGCACAGCAGCAAGCTGGAAGGAAGGTGCCTGGGTTCTTAACAAGGTGCAGCTGCCCCATCAGTCCTGGGTTCCTGGTTTTTCAAGCAATAATCTGAGGGAAGATCAGTGTCCTCACTCCCCCTCTCTTTCTCTCTTTCTCAAGCTATTGTTACTTGGTTTTCATTAGAGAATCCAAAAACTGATATCCTCAAATCTCACCCTCTTCTGTGAGGTCCTCCCAACCTGCCTATGTATCCGCAAAGTGTGTGATTTTGCCTCAGTTAGAATCGTCCCTTGTCTGTTTGGGAACCCAGAATTTTCTGTGAGCTTATAGTCCTTGATGACATAAGCCTCTGGAGAGTAGGAACCTGTCTTATTAGATATGGAACCCCCTCCCCCAATAACCCGCACAGCACTTGGCCTGTATCCTTCATGCATTTAAAGAAAGTCTGCTCAGTGCATTTTTTGGTGACTGGAGAGTGATTCCCTGCTTCTCTTGGACTAAAAATACTCTTTCTAAAGCATCTTGGCCCAATAGAAATATAAAGCAAAGGTATGTAATTTCGAATTTTCTCATAGCTGTGTTTAAAAAAAAATGCAAAAGGAACCTGGTGAAATTAATTTTAGTTTTATGTTCCATTTAGCCCTATATATTGAAATGTTGTCCCTTCCACAAGTAATCAATATAAAAATTATTACCTAGAGTGTTTTACATTCTTTTTCTCATATTAAGCCTTTGGAATCTGGTATGTATTGTACACTCTTAGCACATTTCAATTCCAAACAGCCACTTTTCAAGTGCTTAATGGCCACCCGTGGTGAGTGGATACTGTACCAGGCAGCATAGCTCGAGGGGACCCTGAGCCAGCCCTAGAAGGTTGGGGGCAATTTGGATGGGATGGAAGGGCATGGGAGGAATGCTGAAAGGCAGAAACAGAGAGTCTTTTTCTTTCTTCCTTCCTTTTTTGTTTAAGATTTTATTTCTCTCTCTCTCTCTCTCTCTCACACACACACACACACACACACACACACACAGAGGGAGAGAGAACAAGCAGGGGGAGCAGGAGAGGGAGAAGCAGACTCCCTGCTCAATCCCAGGACCCTGGGATCATGACCAAAGGCAGACACTTAACCTACTGAGCCACCCAGGCTTCCCAAGGAGTCTTTTTCTAATGGTTTTGTAGAACTTGCTAGACACAGGGCTCTGCAACAGATAGGGGCTCTCAGTGAATCTTAGTAACGGTTGAGTGACTTTGATGTCGAAAGATTAAGTTGGGAAGACAAAGAACAACTGACAAAACTGAAGAAGAAATGGAATCAGAAGAGAGGAGCTCTGGGGGTCATTGAGGTCAAACTCTGGGCATATCTAACAATATAATGAATGAAGACCCAGCCTTGACTGAGAGACAGGGTGGCATGGGGCTGGGTTTTCACCACTGCTGCCTAAGTGACCTTAGATGAGCCATTTCAACTCTCTGAGACTCAGTTTCCTCAGGAAGCCACCTGGAAGCAACACTCTGGTGGGCACAGAGAGAGCTCGTCAAAGGAGCCAGAGTCCTAGTGCATGATAAGGAGAAGCTCGTCCGACCAGCTCTAACAACCTCTAGGGCCACCAGACAAGGAAGGCTCAATGGACACCTCACAAGAAGGATATTTTCCTCCTAGGGTTATTGAAGCAACAGGTGGCCTCCATCCAAGGCATCTGGCCAAGGAAGGATCGATTTTGCAAACAGTAGAGATTGACAGGTGGGACAAGGGAGGGGGCAGCCACCAGACAGTGGGGCGGACACAGGCAGTCGTGATACACAGAAGGCCGGAGAGAGACAGTGCCTTTCCTTTTTCTCACGGAAGTCCTTTTGTGGAGCTCTGGGATCTGTAAGAAATTCTGAGTAGATGGGGTACAGAATACCTCAGCAACCCAGCTGGGTTGTACAAAAAAGAAACGGGACTCATGACTGTCATACGGGTCATTTGAGAGGAAGAAGAAAAAGTCCCCATGAACCCCCTTAAGGTCTCAGCTTTCCAGTATCTCTTACTAAAGTGTGATTTTCATCTGTATTTATCCAGATAATGGCTTTAACTTTTCATGCACAGATCTGGCCATCAAGGATGTGGACCATTCCCACCAAGGCCATTGTGGGAGGAGGCTAGGCTAGAGGCTGATTTGGAGCCGAATTTAGGAAGGGAAACAGGTCCAAGTGTCCCAAAGCTCAGGGTTCCAATCACCGGAATGTATGGATCTCCAGGGAACAATGGAACGTGTGGTCATGGTGATGGTCTGGGAAATCTGAGTACCGGATCCACCAGAGAATCTTAGAAACTTATGACTTCGTCCTTGGGAAGCTGCCAGGGTTTCTGGAAATGGCTGTGCTTTTGGGTGAGAGCAGCTGAGCAAATAAACGTGCGGCCTGACACAAAATCACAAGGCCAGCGCTGTGAGTAAGAGGTCGGCCAACCCCAAGGCCAAGTGTGTCCTTGATGGAAAACTAATTCTCAAGGAGGAAGCCTATAACTGGACGAAGTTCCTTCTTGTCTCCCAGCTTGTAGAAACAGCCAGACTTTCCCCCCTTATTTTCTGTGCGGAGTGTTAGTTCTTTAAGACCTAGCCTAGGCCTCATGTGCTTCAATGTTTCCTGGTGGTGATGCGTTAGATGGCGCCATCTTGGATGGAGGGAGAGAGTTTCTGCTGTGGCACCTGAGGCGGCACCAGGTTCAACCAAGGCGCTCCACCAACATTTGTTTAAAGCATACATTCACATGTTCACCTCTGAACAGTTCGGGTGAAGTGGCCCATGGCACCTCCCACTTCTTCCTTCTGCCCTCATTCCTCATGCTTGGTGGCTCAATGGGGGCTGGGAGCCTGCCTTTCCTGCCAGAGTCTTTGTCCTGCTTTGCTACTCCTACCTTCCACATCGAAGAGAAAATCCAATACACCTGATGAATGCAATCATTCTAGAGTGTTAGGGATTTAACGCTTCACACCCACCCTGAGGGGCTGATGCCGAAGGTTCAGGGCTAAACCAGCTGGTTATGAATCAGGATTCTGCCTGTTACTGGCTGTGAGGCTGTGGCCAGTTCACTTCATCTGTATGAGCCCTAGCTTTCTTATCTGAAAAACAGGGATGCTAATAATTTTTATAGCTACTTCCTGGGGTCCATAGAATTACAGGAGAGGAGGAGCAGGGAGCTCTTGGTACACTGTCAGCACGCCAGAGCTGTATAGCCGGGCAAGAGTCTGAAATTTATAGATGTGATTTTCTCTTTTGCCTTCCAGAGTATGTAAGCTTTATGTTCATTGGCTGATGCTGGGGGGGAGGAAGCAGAAGGGAAATTGGGATTTATTACAGAAAAACGCCCACCCTCCATTTTAGGGACATCACTTCGAAACAAGGAGCAGGCTGGACAACTTTCATAAATACAGGGCTAGAGCTTGTATTTTATTTTTTAAAAAATTTTTAATTTATTTTTAAAGACTTTATTTATTTATTTGACAGAGAGAGAGAGAGAGAGAGAAAGAGAGACAGCGAGAAAGGGAACATAAGCAGGGGGAGTGGGAGAGGGAGAAGCCGGCTTCCGGCCAAGCAGGGAGCCTGATGCGGGGCTCGACCTCAGGACCCTGGGATCATGACCTGAGCTGAAAGCAGATGCTTAATCATGGAGCCACCCATGTGCCCCTAGAGCTTATATTTTAGACAAGGAGAACGCACACCCGCAACATGGCCCTCTGTAGTAGCGCACCAGCAGCGAGTGGTGGTGTTGGTGGCGGCGGCAGTAGGGTCGTCTTCCCCTGGTGCAAACAACACAGGGCATGTGATCTGCAGAGAATTTAAAACAGAATAAAACAAAGCCCAAACTGAGTCTACTTTTTATGATCACCATGCATGGATATTTTTAAGCAATTTCTGGTAAAACAGTCTTCCCCGCAAAAAATAATATGGTTGCCCTAAGTTCTCAACAGTTGAGTTTTAATAATGTTTATGTAAACTTATGGGCACACGTTTGTTACTTACCCTTTCCTAAACATTTATATTCTCTGTGAAAGGTGTCGTGGAGAATTCCCAGTGAGGCGGTTGGTTCCCCAAACACATGCTTATCCAGCAGCTATGCTCTTTATTTCGGGAGTGAATTCATAACGATCTGGAAGTATCCAAGCTCACTTAGGGTCCCTGTCTCCAACCCCCGAGGTGTAACATATTCCTTAAAAAAAAAAAAAAAAAAAAAAAAGGTATATCAAGGCGGGGGCTGGGTGGCTCAATCAGTTGAGCATCCAACTCTTAATTTCAGCTCCGGCCATGATCTCAGGGTCATGAGATCGAACCCCCAAATAGGCTCTGTGCTCAGGGGGGATCTGCTTGAGATTCTCTCTCTCCCTCTCCCCACCTCAAAAAATGGTGTTATCAATTTAATGGAATATTATGTAATTATCAACAAGAAAAAGGTAGATCTATATAAAATGATGCAAAAACAATCTCGAATATATGATGTTCAACGACGTAAGAAAAATATGGAACACTTAACAGTATTTGAAAAGGTGACATGTGTATCTGTTTTATAAATGAATAGAATATCTCTCGAAGGACAAATAATAAACGCTAGAAGAAAAAGAAGAAAGGGAGTACCGTGATTGTAAAGACAAAGACGCATATGTAAGCCGCCTCGATTCTGTCACTGTGTGATTGCTGGGAGATTTCATTTAGGTTAAAAATTCAGCTCAGCGGAGCAGAGTGTGGATGGCGAGGTGTAACATTTGTATTTGCTGAGCACAAATGTTAGCTCACAGATGAAATATTTTACTGAGTCCGAGCAATATTTTTCACACTGGCATTTATTTCTCTTTCTAAATTGTTAATTGTTCATTTTAAAGCTAACGAACTCATCAAGAGGGTCACGGCTATTACTGATTATTATGGGGCTCTTAGATGAATAGTTTGGCGGTGCAGAGAGGGGGGTTTTTAAAAATGATTTGCTCTGGGTGTCTGATGCCCCGCATGCCTGACTTTGTAATCAGGATATAAAAATGCTTTTCGGGAGTTATTTGCTCAGAAGAGCAATTTAATCAACACTTGTCATTGGTCACCTTTGGGGCCACTCCGAAGGCTTGAAGTGAATTCAGGAGCATCCTCCTTATTAATCCTATTGATCTGTAAACCATTTTCTCTCCTTACAACAAGCTTCTTTCTTACCGATACTACAATCGTTATAAAAAGGCCAAATATACAGGTGCTCCCAGGCTGTCTCTGAATGGTAGAGGCCCAGTAAAAGGAGCACCACCAGCAGGCAGGGCACCCTCGTTCCTTCAGTCAAGGGAGAATTTGTGGAGCTCAGAGAGAATCTGAGAACCTGCAGAGGGGCATGGAGTCAAAAGGGGAGACCAAGTATAGAGCCACTCCAGGCTGCTATGTTTTCCTACCATGGGTCCTGTTTTCCTGCAAGGGGCAGCACTGTGCCTGGCCAGGCACCTACCTGCACAGGAAGGCAGTGCCCCCTCCTACAATTCATGGCAGGCCATTCCTTCTCCCCTGGGTGAGTCTTGCATCCTAGAATTGTGAAGCACCCCTCCCCATCTCCTTTCCAAGACCTCATGATGGACCGAGGCCATCAGATGGATTTCAGCCGTGCCGAGGTGTTGTGACCTGCCTGCCTCCTTGGGGGCCCGGAAGGAGCCTGTGCGGGTCCTTGTTTGATCAAACAGGTCCTTGTTTGATCGCCTTCTGCTTTGAGCCGCATGCTCCCATGTACCCCAGTGGGCCACGCAAATACGATTTAGTAGGTGTGCCCTTTCGTGTGATTTCTCGAGAAGCACTGCCTTGGGGTAACGACAGTGCTGTTCTTGGCTGTTTGGGAAACATGGGATCTGTTTTAAACAAGGAAAAGGTGGTTTGACCTGTTTCACTGCCTTTGAGCATACCTGGTGGTCCTGTGGATTCCAGATTAATTTGAGTAAGCAGTGGGCCACCTGCGGACAATGTGCAGCTGGCTGACAACCCACCGTCCCTGGACGTGCGCCGCAGCTGCCCTCTCTAGCTCAGGTTGACATTCTGTATTTGTGAGGTGCTGGGAGGGACCGCAGATCTGTCCCTGGGGCAGCGCTTTTTCTTCTCGAAACGAAGGGAAGGCTCTGGGGCTCCGGTGCCCTGTGCGGCACGCCACCTTCGAGACATCATAATAAGATGGTTGGGAGCCTGTTTCTGGAGAGATGGCACCCCTATGCCCGAGAGTGACGGTGACTGTTTCCAGTAGGCGTGACACGTGAATGTCATGAAAGCCAGCTGTTCCTCTTGGGGGAATTGCAGGCTACATTCACTTTCGGCCGAGGTTTCGTGGTCTCTTCCGCGTGTAATGAACTGAAGTGCTGGCAACGCAGAGGGGTCCAAGCCGCAGCATAGTCTGTGGTCCGTCACGTGCAGTCGGTCGACAAACACTTGCGGACTATCTCTGTGCTGCGTGCGGGGCGTGCTTTCCTTGGCAACACAGCGAGACGAGCAATGGTAAAGGCTGGAAGAAGTTCCTGTGAACAAAAGCTGGCGGCGTTTTGAAGTTATCTCAGGGGGTTATTTAAAGGGAAATGTAGAATAGCATCTTCCGTGTTTCTAAGTGTGCGTGGCCTCATGCCCTCCGAAATCGTGGCCTTGCCTCTGACCTCTGGAGAGCCCAGGGCAGGAGGACTACTGGGGGCCATCATATGTCCCAGTATTTAGGAATGTAACTCAAGCCTACCAACATTTAAATAAAACATGCTGTGTCCTCTTACTTTTAAAAAACACACATTCAGGGGCACCTGGGTGGCTCAGTCATTGGGTGTCTGCCTTTGGCTCAGGTCATGGTCTCAGGGTCCTGGGATCGAGCCCTACATCAGGCTCCCTGCTCTGTGGAAGTCTGCTTCTGCCTCTCCCACTCCCCCTGCTTGTGTTCCCTCTCTTGCTGTCTCTCTCTGTCAAAATAGACAAAACCTTAAAAAAAAAACACATTCATAAAGATGAAATGGAAAAATGTGTAAAGCTATAATTTTTACATGACCCAAAGGTAGCAGGTATAAAAAAATGGCTAAATTAATTATTATTGCAGATGTTTAAATTTTTGAATGACACAGCATGAAGCCATGTAATTTTTAAAAAAAAAATTTTAATTATTTACTTGAGAGAGGAGAGAGAGCATGAGAGGGAGAGGGTCAGATGGAGAAGCAGACTCTCTGCTGAGCAGGGAGCCCAATGCAGGACTCGATCCCAGGACTCCAGGATCATGACCTGAGCTGAAGGCAGTCAGTTAACCAACTGAGCCACCCAGGTGCCCCGAAGGCATGTAATTTTTAAAAAAGATTAATTTGTTAATTTACATGCATGTAGGGGCAGGGGCAGAGGGAGAGCATCTCCAGCAGACTCCCTACTGAGTGCAGAGCCGATGTAGGGCTTGATCTCACCACCCTAAGATCAGGACCTGGGTTGAAACCAAGAGCTGGACACTTAACCCACTAAGCCACCCAGGTGCCCAACGGAGGCATGTAATTTGTAATTATTTCATATGTATTTTCTTAAATTTTTGTCTTCATTACAGCATGATCATGAATTCTGTCATTATCGCGAACATGGTCATGTAAGTTTGTTCTATCCATAGCAATGAGCTAAAGGATTTAAAAAATCTAAGTGTATTTAAAATACACAGCGTGCGAGTGTATTTCATAAAAAATGTGAAGTACATGTAAACATATCAAAATTCATTTTTATCTGTATTTTCAAAGAAAGTTACTTTCTCTTTCTCTTTTTTCTTTTTATTTTTTTTAAAGATTTTATTTATTTATTTGAGAGCGAGACAGTGAGAGAGAGCATGAGCGAGGAGCAAGAAGAAGGTCAGAGGGAGAAGCAGACTCCCCATGGAGCTGGGAGCCCGATGCGGGACTCGATCCCGGGACTCAGGGATCATGACCTGAGCCAAAGGCAGTCGTCCAACCAACTAAGCTACGCAGGCGACCCTCTCTTTTTCTTTTAAAAAATTTTTTATTTATTTGACAGAGAACAGAAATCACAAGTAGGCAGAGAGGCAGGCAGAGAGAGGAGGAAGCAGGCTTCCTGCTGAGCAGAGAGCCCGATGCGGGGCTCGATCCCAGGACCCTGAGATCATGACCTGAGCCAAAGGCAGAGGCTTAACCCACTGAGCTACCCAGGTGACCTAAAAGTAACTTTTTCTTAAAAAACATAAAAATTAAAATGGGAAAGGGAAAATACAGATTATAATTAACATGTGTAAAAATGTTAAAACAAAATTACTTAAAGAAAATTGAATTTTAAGTTTAATTTTCTAAAACTTAAATCTCACTAAATATTTGTGCTGATGATACTTCCTATTTCTAGCATTCAGCTCTCATCCGCAGCTAACATAAAGGATGTGTATTTTGCAGCACACTTGTTACACAGATACTGGTTGGAGAGTAACAGGTATTGTGAGGTATCTCGCCATGTTTCTTAGCTGCCACATGCAATTGTTACAAATATCACGCTAATTCTCAAGTAGCTCCAGGACCGGGAATTGAAGCAAAGAAACAGACAAGTTGTGGCCCTGGGAAGTGACGTGTCTGAGGAGAAAGAGCTGACACGTGAATGTGCTTGCCTTTTCTCTCCCCTGCATGCATTACTGGTCAAATCCTTTCTGCTCTGAACTACCATCCTGCCTTGTATCGGTGGCCCCAGTACAACCTGCAGAACTTCATGGTCCTTGGATACAGTGGATTTTTCTTTTTTCCCAAGGACATAGAACAGAAGATACAGAGAAGCTTTGAAGAAGCGGTATCTTGGGGCCTGAGCTGTGTTGATCACAGGAGTGGGTGTTTGGTTGATGAGCGAGACTTTGACAGCCCTGAGCACTGGATCCCCAGCAGCGGAGGGGGCCGTGTGAGCCTTAGCAACGTTGTTCTTGTGAGTGTCCAAGGCACGGGTCTCAGGGGAGGATCTCTTTTCCCTCAGTCTCTTGGTAGTGCCAACCTCTCTGATGTAGCAAGATCCTGGGAAGGATTTCCTACTGGGGTGACTTCTGGTACCTTCTGGTGGCTCTGGCCTGCCCACTTCTGGGGGGCGGGGGCCTTTGAAGAGGCCTGGCTTGCCACATGGCTCATTTCTGTCCTTCCTGGAACAGTTCAGTGTTGGAGTTGAAGTAAAGGTTGTACAGTTGGCTGGGAATAAGTATCCTTGTGTGGTCTGCATGAAGTTGCAGTCCGTGTTGGTCTTGTCCAGAGGTACACTGCAGCGGAATATCGGCTCTCACCCTGGTTTTCAAGATTTTATTTATTTATTTGAAAGAGAGAGAGACAGAGGGAGAGAGAGAATCCCAAGTAGACTCTGGTCTAAGCGTGGAGCCCAATGTGGGGTCCGATCTCACGACCCCGAGATCATGACCTGAGCTGAAACCAAGAGTCAGATGCTCAACCAACCGAGCCACCCAGGTGCCCCTCTTACCCTGGTTTAGACCCTCACTCCCAGGCTAATAGTGGGAAGGACGTGCCTGGGGCTGATGCCTGATGGTGCTTCTGCAGTAAATTCACAGTTGCCACGATGATCTGATGCTTTTGTCTGTCTCATTGCTGACTTTGAAGCCAAACTGGGCCACTCTGTGAATACTGTGTGCAGAAGAAGTCATGCTCCACTGGAGTACAGGGGGTAGCGAGGGAAGAAGACAGGCGGTCACGCAGGCTTAAGCAGTCAGCTGGGACCACAGTGAGAAGGCGGCGGGCCAGGCTCATCTAACGCTATCAGGGCCTCTTTTCCCGCTCAGCCCGCCCCTCAGCCCCACTCCGGAACCTGCTCGGTGTTTTTCCCTCATGACTCAGCACAGCTGACCTGGCCTTCACCGCCTTTGTTCTTGACCTTGCTTCCTATTTGCTGGATCTTCTTTCCCCAGACCCTGAGCTCTGTCATCTCCTCCCCACCGGTCAGTTCCCCTGGACTCATGATTCCGCTCCTGGCTGATTACGTTATTCCAGCAGCTTCCCTGGACATAAGACAAAACACATGGGGAAGAGGTTTGAAATCCTTGCTCCCGAGGGTCTGACAGATGGAGACAGACATTCTCACCTAGAGAAAGAGCGTACAGGAAAGTTTTTTTGGTTTTTTTTTTTTTTAAGTGAATGCACGGGCAGATGTAAGACCCACACAACGTTTTGGGCGGGTGTCCATGCCACAAAGGCTCACCGGGGAGAGTAGCAGCCGGATACCATGGCCAGCCCCACAGGGCCCTGCTGGCCGCTGTCCCTCCCGTCACCTGGCAGTCTCACCCTTCGAGAAGGTTCCAAGGTTCTCACAAGGAAAACGCTTAACTGTAGCGACCCCCACTCTTCATTTGTCTCCTCCACAAACTGAGCTTTATGCCTGGTGACATTCGGTGTGTCTCACGGCCCAGTCAGAATAGAACGAGGTTGTGCTGTTATGCCGTTGTTCCCAAGGATGCCCCATTTCACTGGTTTCACAGATGTTTTGGTTGGATTGTATTTTTAGACTGTCTCGGCCAAAAACATCTTCGCAAACCAGCAGGTTCACGTCAGTGTCTCACTACGGACAATTTTCTGACTCCGTTTCGCACCCCATGCTGGGGCTCAGGCTCCCCAGCCCTGCGTGCTTCCGCCCCCCATTAACATCAGTGGGGGCCTCAGCAGACAGATTGAGGCCAAGGGAAGGTGGGCGCCTCGGGCTGCACTGCGGGGCCGAGAGCGTTGCAGAGCGGGAAGCTGGTCCCCTGGGAGAGTGCATTGCCAGCCCGATGCTAGCTTAGATGGCATTTACATCGAGATGTACTACATCTTATTATCAAAGAAGGCAAGACACGACACTGAGCAGGAGATCACAGCCACAGTGAGCATCTGAATCCTCGTCCTCTGCCTGCTATTGCCTGGGTGTTAAATCCGGCAGGAGGTCTGATCGGGTCCATGCAGGGAGGTGTGACAGCGCCTTGTGTTGTGGGCCCATGGATGGAGGGAGGTTCTCCCTACGTGCCGAAGCTGAAAGCTGTTTGGATTTCTGCGCCCTGGCTAGAGGATCCCTCCAGGAACTGGCAGAGGTCCTCAGGCCTAGCCCAATGTACGCTCCAGGGCCTGTCTGACCGAGGGCCTTACAAGACCCAATGCTGGAGGGAGGCCGCTCTGAGACCCATCTGTGAAACTCCGTGGCTGAGAGTGTAGCAGAAGCCGACCTGGAGCCCAGTGGACGTGCAGGGCCCAGCAGCCTGATGTCTGGTGGGTACGCCGTCACCCAGTGGGAGCCTGACCACTGAATGCACAGTGGTGGTGGCTGCTGGGGTGCAGGTGTGATCCTACATCGTTGCTCAACCTGAATCAGGGTTTTGTGACTGTGGGGGGCTCTCTCCTGTGGTGAGTTCTGTAGAGGTGAGGTCCCGGCTCAGAGTCCACGGTGGCCCAGGTGACCGAGAAAAGCCCTCTCTCCTGGCTGGAAGGCAGAGAAGCAGAGGATGGAGGGAGGGGGCCCTTTTGCCCGTGGCCTGGCCACAGCTCCCCGAAATTCACATGGATTCGGTAGGCACTCCCATTTGCTGAGCTCCCCATTGGCAGGAAGCGGTCCGGGTGTTAAAATGTTCTCACACGTTAGGGGACCACCCTCTGGGGGGAAAGGTGAAAGTGGAAATTCAGGCTAGACACTCCAGAGAGAGATTTCCTGGAGTTCCTTAACGGGTGGACCCTCACTTTTGGGCCGATTATCCCTGCGCACGGGCGAGCTGGAGGTCTGATGAGTTTTAATGCAATTATGTAACAAAGTTGCCAGGGATTTTAGGGATTTTTAGGACCCACTCTGCACCTGAGATTCTGTATGGTCAGTCAGGGGCTGAGTGCACACTCTCCCTTCTGGGACCCCTGAGTTTAAGTCCCATCTCCCAGGTTTTTTGCTGTGGAGCCTGGGGCAAGTTACTTAACCTCTCGGGGGACGCCTGGGTGGCTCAGTTGGTTGGACGACTGCCTTCGGCTCAGGTCATGATCCTGGAGTCCCGGGATCGAGTCCCGCCTCGGACTCCCAGCTCCATGGGGAGTCTGCTTCTCTCTCTGACCTTCTCCTCTCTCACCTTCTCACTCTCTCTCTCTCAAGTAAATTAAACAAACAAACAAACAAAAAAACTTTACTTAACCTCTCGGAACTTCAGTTTCCTTACCCCTAAAATGGTATGAGAAGTAGCCTGGCTCATAGTAGATGCTGAGTAAATGGTGATTGCATTCCTTTCCCTCTCCTTTGAGTTGGCAAAGGCCCATGGGCAACACAATCCCTCCTGGTTTTCTACTGGCTTGCATGGCACTAGGCTTTGTCAGTGCAAATCATTCTGTGCCGCTTTGTATGATGCCCTGTTCCGCGTGTAGCCGCCTCCTGTCCCACCAGCCAGCTCCAGGCTCACCAGATGAGGTGGGAAATAAGACAAAGAGAAGGAGAGCTTCCAGTCTCTCTGACCTCAGAGTCTCGACCGTGCTGGTGCTTAGCTGCGTAATGTTAGGCATGTCCCCGAGTTCCCGAGCCTCAGCACTCTGGTCTGTGAAGCAGGATATTAATTCCTTCTTGGCAGGAATGTTGTAAATATCAAAGGCAGTGAAGTATCTGGCACATGGGAGGCATTTGATAATAATATCCTCGTTATTCAGAGCAATGTTCTCATGCCCTTAAATCATTCTCTTTAAATAATTAGAACAGCGGTTCTCAAAGTGTGGCTCCTGAGACAGTAGCCTCAGCATCTCCTGGAGCTGGTCGGAGACACAGATCCCTGGCCCCACCCGGGACTCCTGATTCAGAAGCCCTGGGGACAGGCAGCCTCCGCAATCTGCGTTCTGGGATTTGGACGCACCACCAAGTTGGAGAACCTCTGAGTTAGAAACGTTTTTCAAAACATTGTCTTTCAAGGTCATTTCCTTTGCCTGCCTTGTGATGCCTGCCTGCTCCCGGGTGTGATCCGGGAGGATTTACAAATTTAAGAGCCATGGAGGCCAGTGCAGAGCCCTGAGTCCTGGGGCTGAGTAAACGCCCGCCTGAATACAGGAGAAGGGCTCCAGCACCCTCGAGCCCCTCCTCCCATCACAGACAAGGGCTTCTGCTCAGTGTTCCGGGGTTTGCTTTCCTCCATCACCTCCCACCCCCCGGGAAGAGCTGCCCCCTTCCTTCGCTGGGAGCAGAAGTGGGCAGGCCCTGTGCCGTTCCGTTCTCTTGTAGCCTGAGCACAGGCACTTGCTCTCATCTTGGCTCTACTTCCCAGGGCAAGGGCAGCTGGGGCCTCGCGGCTGGATGGGCCCGCAGTTACCCAGGTGTGCGACTGGAGTGTACTTCTTGAACGGACACGGCCATGGTGCCTAGACCAGTATGGTGCCTGGACCCAGATAGCGTTATTCGTCCCGCAGGGTGGCCCTGATTGTAGGGAAACCGGATGACTTGGTGTGTCGCGTTCTGTCGAGCAGCCTTCCAGAGGGTGTGCTGATTCCTTTCCTGTGGTTTGTTATCCCGCTCACGGCATTACTGACCGTGGGCGCGTCCAAGAGCGTTGGACTCCGAGTTCTGTGACCTGAAGGTCTCCTGGATGCCAGGCGTGCCATGAGGGGCCATGGAGCTTTCACAGCCTGGGATGGCATCTGTTCCAAGAATGGAACGTTTCCAATAGCTCCCCAGAGTTTTTCAAGGACACAGATATCTGGTGTCCTAAATGGACCTGGCCTCAGTGGGAGTCTTTAAGGTTTCGCTTCCCTTTTCAGACGCAGTGTGGTTTTGCAGGGACGCAGATCTGGGTCTGATTCTGGCTCTGCCACTCACTAGCTGTGTGACCTGGGGAAAGTTAGTCAACAACTCTGAGCCTCAGTTCCCTTCTCTCTCCAATGGCCGTAAGAGTGCTCGTAGGGCTGTTGGGGATATTGCAAGAGATCTAGAGCAAGTTGCTTGCACGTGGTGGGGGATCCGTCAACTATTGTTGTTTTGTTATTACCATGGAGTTTGCCTCTGGGTGAGGCCTTGGAAAAGTCAATATACCTTCCCCAGTGGAAAAATAACTTTGGAGGACCTGTTTCAAAATTTTAACGGAAGAAAGATGTAAGAGTTTCCAGAAGTAGAAAGCAGAGGTCTTTCCAGGAACGTCTGAGCTTCTGGTTTCACTGTCCCTCATAAGGTGCCCCTCTGGTGACTCCCCCACAGTGCCTCCTAGACACGGGGTGAGGGACATCTGCCCCAAAGCAGGCCCTCGAGCCACAGTCCAGCCTGTCAGCAGATGGGGGGCTGACTCAGGATGCTGGCGTGCTTGGCTGTCCATTCTTCTCTAGGAAACGTGTGTCGGCAGCCCCGCGACTGACAGCGGTAGAAGCCCTGGCCAGCGGAGCCAAGCGGAAGACCTGCTTCTTGACTTTTCACTGTGATCTCGCAGTGAGGTCACCTGAACGCTTTGGGGTGGATGGAGCCGTCCAGATGAAAGGCTGGGTGAGACCGGGTCTAGAGAGTTCTACATAGGAGGAAGCCACTGGAACAGCCACACCGCAAGGCCGACGGCTCCCACACAGGCCTGGCCGTGGGTGGGTGGGTGCAATTCCCCTGGGTGCTCAGCGAAGCAGGTGTTTTGAAGGCAGAATTAGTAATTAGGTAAATTCATTCAAACAGGCTATTCTTAAAGATGAAGAGCACAACGGAATAGGCTTGCAAATGCTTTCAGATTCTTTCCAGCGCGGTGACAGTTTTTTTAAAATTTCATTGACACTTTTTTTTATGCATGATTTTTTTTTATGGTAAAATACACTTAACATAAAATTTACCATTTGATCTGTTTTTATTTTTATTTTTTTAATTTTAAAAAAATTTTTAAAAGATTTCATTTATTTATTTGGCAGAGATCAGAAGGTAGGCAGAGCAGCAGGCAGAGAGAGAGGAGGAAGCAGGCTCCCTGCTGAGCATCTCGATCTCAGGACCCTGAGATCATGACCGGAGCTAAAGGCAGAGGCTTTAACCCACTGAGCTACCCAGGCACCACTTGATCCATTTAAAAAAAAATATTTTATTTATTTGACAGAGAGAGAGAGAGAAAGAGAGAGAGCACAAGTAAGGGGAAAGGCAGCAGAGGGAGAGAGAGAAACAGACTCTCTGCTGAGCAGGGAGCCCGATGTGGGGCTCGATCCCAGGACCCTGAGATCATGACCTGAGCTGAACGAAGGCAGATGCTTAACGACTGAGCCACCCAGGCCCACAGTTGAGCCATTTTCAAGCGTACAGTTATATGGCATCAGGCGTGTCCACACTGCTGTCCAGCCCTCAGCACCATCCATCTCCAGAGCTTTTTTTAATCTTCCAGACACTCTACCCTCGTGAAGTATTCACCCCTCTCCCTGCTTCTCCCAACCCCTGGTAAGCACCATTTATTCCACTGAAACTTTTGTAAAGACCAAAGGAAGGTTCTAGAAGAGAGTAGAAGGTGCTTCAGATAACCGCCTCCTTCAGCGGTGTATTCTGGAACTCCGTCTTCTCCATGGAGGAACGGTGACCCCTCGGACAGAGGCACAAACAAAGGCTTGAACGTAGGCGGAAATGTTTTGCCTCCTTGGGCAGCGGCGCCTGCCTGCGCTGTGCCCCTGCTGGAAAGGGCAGCCGCGTGTTTACTGACGATCGCTTGCAAAGAAGAAAGACTTGGAACGCAGCGCCGTCTTCCTGAGCTGCTGACAGCTGCTCTTCAGTGGAAATCTCAGTGGAAACAAAGAAATCCCGCAGCACTGTTGAAACGTGCACATGAGAAGTGGCTTCCTTCCAGAGCGGGGCCGATCTGGGTACCCGGGATCTTCGGCCCAAGCCTCCCTCGAGGTCTCCGTTGCTCCCCGCGGCTATTGTTGTCGCAGCTGCAGGAAGGTCTGGTGCGCGTCCTGATCGCTTCCACTCGCTGGGGGCCCCGGGCTTCCAGACTTCCAGGCTGGGTCGCCGTCCCTTCCGGGAGCGGGTGTCTTCAACAGAAGCAGGCTCTCCCTTGTTGAGAAGGTTCTGGGCTTTCTCAGAATCCAGGGGCGGCCGCGGCCCACCCAGATTTCGGTGGAAAACCACCACAGCAGGAAGGGAGGAGGAATCTGGGGGCATTTAAGAGAAGCGGGCGTTTTCCTCGGCTGGGCATCATTGGTCTTCCTCTCTGTGGCATGTGTGACATGCGATTGGGCCTCTTTCGGGCCTGGGCACCGTGTGGCAGGGCCGCTCGCCTCGCCTGGATGCTGACTCATTGCGTGCCCCCCTGAGTCATTTCATGTCTCATTTTTTTTTTTTCCATCCGCAAAGTGGGGCTAATAACACCACTATAAGACTCAAATGAGAAAACATATGTGAAAGTGATTTGAAAATTGTCAAGTGCTTTCCAAGTGAGGTGTGGCGGGCCTGGCGGTGTGTGGGGTGTGCGGTGTTAGAGGTGTGGGTGGGGTATCGAGCCCCTCGGCCCTCTGGCTGTGCCGTATCTCCTGGGCGAGGGCTCCCATGACATCCTTCCTGTGGTCATCCTGGCTCAAATGCCACTTCTTCTGGGATGTCCTCTGTCAGCCCCCAGGCACCTGGACTCCCACAGTGGCCACAGTGCTTTGGGGTTTCTTGTTTCACTGTCTGCCCTCATCCCGCCACAGACCATAGAGCCCATGAGGGCAGGTGCCCACATGGATCTCCCCTGTAGCAGCAGCTCCTCGAACACGGGCCATTCACTGACTTCCCCGCTTGGCCACTCGCTAGCTGTGTGACCTCAGTTTTCCTGTCTGGTGAGTGGGTATTTGTGCCCTCCTCTCGAGGCCGGAGTGAGGACGGACACAGCGGGTGTGGAGCCTGGGCGGTGCTCAGACGGGAGGTCCTGGATCCTGTCGTGTTCAGTCCACGGAGGCAGCCTCCTGGGGGACTTTCCTTGTACCCGATTTACGGCCGTGGCCGAGCGTGTTCCACTCCAGCCTCATCGCAGACGCAGCCTCGATCCCGCCCGTGTTCAAGCCGAGCAACCTCGGGGCTAAATGCTTTGAACCCATGTTTACTTATGTCACCAGATTGAGCAATGGGTTTGTGACATTCCTTTTCGGGACAAGGACACTCTCACGTATGTTTTCTCATCCTGATGCTCATATTCCCCTGCAAAAGGCCCAGCTGAACAGTGAAATACCACATGTCCGAGATTTCCAGGGGCAGGATAGCCCGACTCGGCCCATTCTTTATCTTTCCAGCGGACTTTGTTTGAGGCACAACTTATACACAATAAAACATGCGGAACACGCAGTGACGGCACAGCTCACTGAACGGTCGCGTTTGCACGCGCGTGTGTGACCACCTCCCAGGTCGCGCTAGAGAGCATGTCGCCATCCCAGCAAGTTTCTTTCTACTCCTTGGCAGGAGCCAGCCCGCTGCCCACCTGACGGCCCCCACTTCTCGAGTTGGATCCCCTTAGGTTAGTTTGGCCTGTTCTTGAACTCTGCGTCGCGGGGATCCCATAGTCACACTTGTTTGTGCCCAGCGGGTGCGTCGCTCACGGGGCACGGCCGCTCACGTCGTCACACGGAGCCTCGTCCGGCGGGCACACCTCCGCCCCCTCCTACCTCAGCTCCCTTCCCAGCGAGCCCCCCTCCCGGCCCCGCTCCCACGCCAGCCCTCCAGTCCTCGCTCGCCTGCAGGCTGGAATCTGGCAGTGGCCCTGCTGGGCCGTGACCCTGGGGAGGGCTCAGCAGCCATGCGTGGCTGATGGTGCCCCAGTGATGGGTTCCCTTGCAGAGTGTGGCTCAAAGAGCAAGGGCAGGGGCTTTTCTTGGCTCCAGGAAGGGGAAGGCCACGGCCCGGAGTCTGGAGAGGCAGACTGGCGATGAATGGGAATGCTAGCTCTATGACCTTGAGAAAGGCATCCGACCTTCCTAGGTCTCTCTCCGTGTTCTCTTTCCCAAAATGAAAGGGCTGTTGGGCTAGAGATTCGCGCAGGTTCCCTGTGATCCAGAGTCCATGATCCTGAGTCGTCCCTACACAATTTCATCTGTACCTCCTCTGTGCAGGTGTGCTTCCCAAGTGAAGTGTCCACTGAGTGTATGTGTGTGTGTATGTGTATGTGTGTGTGTGTGTTCATCCCATCTTGAAGCTCGACATTCCTGCAGACCTCATTTATTTTATACTCCAGGTTGGAAAAAAAAAGACATTCCAACAGCAGGGATTCTGGGCTGGTGGAGGGCTGGCCTCCTTGTACTGATGGATGAGGGGCTTTTTTTTTTTCTCCCAGCTGACCTCAGGGGCTTGCCCCTACTCTCAGGCAAAGGGCTATCTGGTGGTCCTCTCTATAGAAGTTTCCAGAAATGGATGAAAGGACAGTTATGTTTGGAGAGTATTTTGATGTCTCGGTTCAGTAGTTTTTAGAAGGCCTTTAGACTCCGAAAAAATCTGTATTTTGGGATTCAGTTCAAAATGGGCCTCGGACTCCATGGTGTAACGGTGATTCAACTGTCAGCTGTGGGGCAGCTCCCCGGCCACGATGCTCTGTTTCCCATCTGTAAAATGGGTGAATAATCCTTGCTTTATCTTGCAGGATTGTTATCAGCATCCAATAGAACACAGGCCAGAGATGAGGCATTGTTCCAGTGAATCTGAAGGGTAGGCCGGTGGGTTTGGTGAAGAGTCTGGCTGGAAAGTGAACTGATTCTGGTTTTTATGTCCTGGTTTGGTTGGAGCCCATGATTTCAGTTCTTCCTAGCTATCTTTCTGCCTTTCCTTACCTCTACGCTCTTCTCCTGAACACCACTCCTCTCTCTTACCTCTCCTGCTACAGGGTGCGTTCAAGTGAGCCCTCCTCTCTCTCTGCCTTTAGACGCCCGCTTATCCCTCAAAGGAAAAGCCTGAGTCCAGCTTAGGGGGGCGTACAGGTGTGCCGGGGCCTGCTGACCTAGACATGTGGGCTTCTATTGCTACCTGCTGGCGTGGGATATTTAGAACGATGTCATATCAGTGCTCAGCAAGACTTCGATTTCTTTCTTTCTTTCTTTCCTTCTTTCTTTCTTTCTCTTTCTTTCTTTCTCTTTCTTTCTTTCTTTCTTTTAAGTTTTTATTTATTTGACAGAGAGACACAGTGAGAGAGGGAACACAAGCAGGGGGAGTGGGAGAGGAAGAAGCAGTCCTCCCACTGAGCTGGGAGCCTAATGTGGGACTTGATCCCAGGACCCTGGGAGCATGACCTGAGCTGAAGGCAGATGCTTAATGACTGAGCCACCCAGGGACCCAGGACATCCATTTCTTAGGTGAGACCTGAACGTACTGCCGCTGGAGAGGATGAATCCCCTGCCCCAGGTCCCCGGATGCTGAGCTCTGATTCCCCTTTACATTAGCTCTTTCAACCTGCTGTGTCCAGTGGCTCTACACTCCTTTAGGTGGGTTTGCTTTGTGTTAGGCTCTTTGAGGACCTGGCCTAAGCCTCACACAGGTACTCAATATTTATTTTTGATCAGATCGGAGAGTTAATAAATATTTGTTTCCGTTAATGGAAGTCGGAAGGAACAGATACATCAGGCAACGTGTTCTTGCATGTGAACAATCTGTGACTACACCTGGCTTTTGGTGCCAAGGCTGGGAAACCTCCCAACACTGCCCCCCGCCACCCCCACCTTTCCTGGGGGTGCCTTCTGCCCTTACTTGTGGCTGAGAAGGTCCCAGCCAACAGGGGGCGGAGGCGAAGGGGTAAAGGTCCATCCTGGGTTTCTTCCTTTGTCTCCCATGCTCTGAGCATCCTTGAAACATTACCTGCAGGTTACTGGAGCTTTAAATTGAAATGTCAACCCCCTCTTTGTCCATACTTACTGTGCCAGCCCCGAGGGACAGAACGTGCCACTTTCATCGTGGGGGACATCCTTCCATTACGTCTGCTGTGGGTGATTTGACCCAAGTGGCATCTGCTAGGCCGACGATGGGCTCACAGGTAACTAGTCCTGGGATCTTTACCCTTCTATTATGTCATTGGCTTCCCAACTTCCCAGAATTGAGACGCGAGCACAGCACAGGGGGAGCTTTTCGGAGTTCAGCTTCACCTCCAGCTTCTCGGTGAACATGCAGAGCCCGACGCCCTGGAGCCTTCCTGTGCTGGGTCATTGGCTGAAGCTGAAAACAAGAGCATTGCTGTAGAGGAGCTAGGGCCGTGGGAGACATCCTCTTTCCAGAAGATCGAATGCAGAGGGACCCCCCTTTCTCTTTCTAGTGTGTGGTGCTGCCTGCGTTTCTCGGCTGTGCCCACCTCTGTGAGCTAGGCAGCTTGGCCCAACATCTCTTGGCATTGGGCAGGGGGATGGTGCTTTGGGTCTCCCCACATCCCAGCTGTCAGGCACCAAACTGCTGGACTCGTTCATAACGTGAGCCCTGGTTACTCCGTCTTCATAGATCCAGATTCGACGTGGTGCTTTTCATTGGCTTACAGTAGAGATACAATCCCAAACCCGGAGGAAGGTGACAAGGGTTATTTCATAGCCTCCTTCAAAAGAGCTGGGATTGCCCTTCCAGTGATAAGTGAGGTAAGTTATAAGTGTTCCCCCCAAACTAATTTCCAGAAATAGTGGAGCTTTTTCACAGTCAAGATTGCCTCAAGGCCAAGGTCCACTGGAAGTTCAGATGTGGTACTTTCCCCACAAGGGAGCCATCTAACAACTACTATGGCTCTCTGAGGCTCCCCCTGCTCCCAGGCTGCTGCGAGGCCTGGGCTGTCTCCAGGGACAGTAATAACGTTGAACGTTCTAGGTAAAGCTGGGGTCCTCTGTGCTCCTGGTCATCCAAGAGGTCACAGGCAGTGGGAAAGAGGAAGGAGCCCTAACTTCAGTCAGGGTTCACCTACCCTGCCCTCTGGGCTGCTGACCCTCAGCACTGTGGCGTTTGGTCCCCAGTGCCATGGAGCCGGTGAGTGTGATCAGTCATAGACAAGCTCCACTTTCCCTCCTATACCCCACTTAGCCTGTCCCTTTTAGGGGGACACATCCATGGGGACATGGCTCTGTATCCAGAGGTGTCAAGTCTGAGAGAACTCAGGATGTCAGACCAGCTGCTCCAACCTCCCTCTGCTTCTTAGGAGGGCCTCTCCTGGTCTGTTCATCTCCTTTTATTTATGACGAATGGGATCCTCTTGGGACATTGGCCACTCCATGGGTATCATACAGTTTGGGCTGCCATAACAACAGATACTTAAAACATCTTAAAACAACAGATACTTATTTCTTATGGTTCTGGAGCCTGGGAAGTCCAAGGTCAAGACACTAGCAGATTCAGTGTCTGGTGAGGGCCTGCTTCTGGGTTCATAGACGGCCATCTTCTCGCTGTGTCCTCGAGTTGCAGAGAGAAAGGAAGCAAACTCTTATGCCTCTGGGCACTAATCCTCTGGGGAGGGCCCCACCCTCATGACCTAATCACCTCCCAAAGGCTCCACCTCCTAATGTCATCACACTGGGGATTAGGGTTTCAATATATGAACTTCGTGGGGGGACACAAACATTCAGTTCAGAATATCATGGGGCAGGTACATAGGTGTGGAGCTCCTCTCCAGAGCTCTCTGCCTCAGAGAGGGTGGCCTTCTATAGGGCCAGCAATCATTAGGGTTTACCTCTAAGAGAGGCTGTTTGCTCTGACCCATTAGAACGAAGCCAAGGATACCAGTCCATTCAATGGTCAGCTAAGCACAATCCCAACAGTCATTGCTTAGTCCATTGACTGTTCTGAGGGCTGGCCTAATGCTGGCCCAGCCCCCGGGATTGTGTGTGTGTGTTTCCTTGGGGTACCTAGTTGGTATTCTTTAGTCTTTCCTGGGACCCTCCTCAGGTCAGAGGTCTCCTGGAAGGCTAGTCTGGTTCCTGGAGGAGTCTAGTAGTGTGTATGTAAATTCCTCCGTATGTTCAAAGATGTTTATTAAATAATTGCAGCATGCTAGGCTCTTGGGGAGTAAGATAAAAAATAAATGTGGTCTAAGCCTTTGTATAACTCATAGTCTTATAGAGACTATAGGCAAAGAAACAGGTGTATTAGCTAGCTATCACTGTGTAACAAAGCCCTCCAGAAGTACCAGTAGTGAATGACAATAAGCATCTTCAGGGATTTGTGGGTTAAGTGGGATGGTTGAGTTTCAGGCTGTAGGTCTGTGAGGGTTAGTTGGGCTGCTCTTATTCCATGGTTGTTTATCCCAGGTCCCAGACTAATGGGCCACAGTGACCTGGCAGTAGCTCTTCTTTGGATAATGACGGAACAACAAAAGAGCAAGTGGAAACACACAAAACTCTCAAGACCCAGGTCTGGAATTGGCACATGGCCTTTCTGTCCACATAACTGTGGCCAAAACAAGTCACATGGTCAAGTCCAAGGGGTGGGCAAGGTTATTCCTCAATGGCAAGGCTACACGCATAAGGGGAGAAGAACAAGGCTGATGGTGCAATCCACTGTACCATGGGCAACTCCCATAGGCATAGACTGTTGGGGGCCATGATAGGGCCTGGAGGACAGTGATTGGGGCACTGGCACAGGGCAACAGGAGGCCACAGGTCTATGCCGCCATTAATTATATTAGTTTTCTGGGAGGGACTAGCAGGTTCTCCATGCAGGGTCTGGAGAGGTGCTAGTTCCTGGCTTTGGGGACTCTATGTGGCTGTGGCTCAGCTAACTCCAGTGTCCAGAGCATGCATGGGCACGAGCTTGACCATTCTTTGAGGGATGAGTTAGTGGCAGGGAGGGGGCCACTGAGGCCCCGCTGGGCCTGTTCTTGCTCTAGGAAGGGCAGGCCCATCTCTATGGCCGAGGCCCGCCTACCGTCTGATGTCTACGCTTTGAGCATAGCCCAGGATGTGGCAGTGAGCAGCAGGCCGTGTGTCCAGGCAGGCTCTTCCCTCAAGCCCTTTGGCAGCATCAGGCCTCTTCGAGTGTGGCACTAGAGGCTTCCGTCCCTCCTGCACAGCTCCCCTTCCTGCTGTGGAGCCACGCGTGTGGCATTTTCCAGAATCAGTGTGTCTTTGCCTGCCTCCCGGCCGAGGCCACGCTTGTCTTTGTCCTGACTTCTCCCGGAGTCTCCTGACAGGTCCCTCCTCTCCCACCCTTGTCCCTCTTCCATTTCTGCTAGACACAACCCCCACGTGAACTCCCTCCCGTGTAACTCGGAACACGCCATTCTCCGCCTCACCCCTTCTGGGGCTTCCCATCGCGCCAAGGAGACAACCCTGCTTTTTAGGCAGACTCTGGGATGTTGTGGCTCTTTGACAACAACGCTAAGGCATCATTTGTCTCTTCTGCCTTTGCTCTCCCACGAGCGTGCGGTGGATTTTCCCACCCACTTCACGACAGGGCGACACAGTTGTTTCAGAAGCAGAAACGAGAATTTGGTCCCGGGGCTCAGCACTCAGGAGGTTCACGAAACTGTGAAACGCTGCTGCTCTTCCTGCTAGCTTGGTTTACACTCCTCTTCCGCCAAAATACGGTGTTTGTGTTAGCACGTGGGAAGTTATTATTATTGTTTTTAAGCGAATTAATAAATATTAAAATTGTTTCAGTTTCAGTTCTAAGACAGTACATTTGATAGACATAAGCTGCATAAACAGAAGCCCTTTGGGGATTTCGATCATAGAAATTTTAAAAAGAAGATTTTATTTTATTTGATTCAGAAAGAGAGAGAATGAGTAGGGGGCAGAACAGAGGGAGAGGGAGAAGCAGGCACCCTCCTAAGCAGGGAGCCCGATGTGGGGCTTGATTCCAGGACGCTGGGATCATGACCTGAGCTGAAGGCGAATACCTAACCAACTAAGCCACCCAAGTACCCTGATAATAGAATTTTTAAAAAAGATTGTATTTATTTGGGAGAGAGAGAGAGAGAAAACATAAGAACGGGGAGAGGCAGAGGGTGAGGGAGAAGCAGGCTCCCCACTTAATGAGGGTCCTGACATGGGGCTTGATCCCAGGACCCTGGGATCATGACCTGAGCCAAAGGCAGATGCTTAACGGACTGAGCCACCCAGGCACTCTAATAATAGAAATTTTTAAGGGCTGTAAAAGGCTCCTGAAACAAAAGGTTTGAGAGCCTCGGGGATGGAGTATTTCTGAAACCTCTTTGACCCAGACTCCCCCTCCCTCACCCCTTTCAGGTCAGGAAGCCGCTGTTAGCACCTGTTGCTGTCTGGTTCCATTCGGCAGCCCTGGGACCGCCAATGCTATGGGGCAGGAAGGGGCGTCATGTCTTAGAGGATAGGGTTCAGGACAGATTTGGTTAACCTCGGTTCACGCCTAGTAGCTGTGTGACTCTGGGCACGTGACCTAACCTTCCAGGCCAGTCTTGTCAGCTGTATGCTGACAGTGACAACAGTACTCACCACCAGTAGTACCTATACTTCAGGACTGCTGGGAAAGCTATACAGGATCATGGACGATGGGCACCAGATACGTAGCAAGCAGCCAGCAAGTCACTACTCCATAATCATACAACTGCTACAGTTGTGTCTTTTTTTTTTTTAAAGATTTTATTTATTCATTTGACAGACAGAGATCACAAGCAGGCAGAGAGGCAGGCGGAGAGAGAGAGGAGGAAGCAGGCTCCCCGAAGAGCAGAGTGCCCGACACAGGGCTCGATCCCAGGACCCCGAGATCATGACCTGAGCTGAAGGCAGAAGCTTTAACCCACAGAGCCACCCAGGCACCCCTACAGCTGTGTTTTAATTACAAAAAACAACAAGAACAAAAGAAGCATGAGACTAAGTCTAGGAGGAATGGAGGAAGAATTTACTGGGCATGTGAGGAAAGAGGAAGACAGAGGTATCGAGGAGAAATGGCTTCTCTGGGTCCAGAGAGAAGGCTTTGAGGCCTCGAAGCCCCGCCTCAAAAGGCTAGAGGTGGGTTTTCCCAGCGGGAGCCCTGTGGCTCACAAGGAGGGGGTCTCTCCTTAGCCAGTCCGTGGCAGGTGGGATCTCCAAGGAGAGTGACTTGGGGCCGCTTGTTTGCTCAGTCCAAGCCTTTGGGGGGACCAGGAGTGTGTGAAGGGCCTGGCCTCACTGGAGGGCGCTCTGGCTGCCACATCCGAAAGGCCAGATACAAAGCCAGTTCTGTCTCTGTCCTGCGTGGAGCACATCTGTCCCCTCTCCCTTTGCTGGCCGCTCCCTGCTGTCTGTTTCCGAGTAACTGCTTCTTTGGCTGGTCGAGTGAAACTAAGACAGATTTGACCTTGGTGTATTTATAGCCAGGAAGTAGGAAAGCATCATGAGTAAAACCAGAGCAGGGAAACGATATGAAGTCCCCTAGGGAATGGCAGAGTCTGTGTGAAGTGTGAGTGTGTGTGTCTGAGAGAGAGAGAGAGAATAGGTTTGAGTGTGTGTGTGTGTGTGAACAATTTGGTCAAAGGCATGATTATTTCCAGAAGGAAGCCTGATTGGCTAGGTCAACTTAAAAAGACCAGCATTTCCTCCCTTATCTGAACTTAGTTTCACCACCTGTAAAATGGGCCCGGTGCTTGTGTGTGGGAGTCACAGATTTATAAATGTTTGCAGACATAAAGTGCTCTAGAAGGCATTTTGTTCCCTCTACAGTCCAATAAGAAAAACCACAAAATTGCTGGCCGAGGAGGGAAAAAAATGTCCAGACATCAGCAGTCAAATATCTGTGGCATCCTAACCCTTCAAGTTTCTCTTGTCATGGTGTGGTAACCACAGAGGACAATCAGCCCGAGGGACGGGGAGCTTCAGTCTGTCTGGCATATGACGTCCTTGGCTCCAAGTGCCTCTCCTCAGACTGAAGCCACTTCTAGGACTTGGGAGCCACCACCAGGGGCAGCCCTGGGTGAGGGGGGCTGCTATGGCAGAGGTACGCTTCAGATAAAAATGGGGCAGGAGAATTGTGGAGGAGGAAAAATGTTCCTCCAGGGGAGCAAAACAGAGTTGCGTCCCTCCTTGGTGATGGCCGTGGGCACACCTGGGCCTGGCGCCTTCTGATCTTTGTTCTGTTATCTTGACAGCCGCGTCCCCTTTGGCAGCCGCAAAATAGGGGATAACATCTGTGTTAGATGATCTCTAAAGGGAGTGAGCCACCTTGAAATGACCTCAGTGGTGAGGTCGTGCAGCTAGATGGCAGGTCTGTGGAGGGGCCCCATGGCCTAGAGGTAGGGGGACCATCAACTTTCTCATGTAAGGTGGGACCTTTTTTGAGAACGAAAGGAGGGGCTATTAGTAATTACTGTGGGTAATGGGGGTAAACTGGGATGGTCTGGGTAGAGGAGACATATGGTCACTTCCTTGGAGGCCATGAGAGCCTGGTGGAGGAAATTAGCCCATGGGATTTCCCAGGGAAGGGTGGCCAGGCCACTGCACGAGGGTATAGGAGGGTATAGGGTAAGGGGAGAAAAAGTCCCACCGTTTCTCCCGGAAGAGTGTTGGCCAATGGCAGCTGCGTGAGAAAGTGGTTCCTCTGCTGCTGGAGGGACCCTCTCTGGAGGTCTGGAGACCAAACTGGAGTTATCCTCATGCTCCTTCTTCCCGGGTATTATACTTTCCAGAATGTCAAGCCCCAATGTCAGGACCCCAAGCGACCTTCCAAGGAGGGATGGGGCAGATTACCACTTGAGAGGTGAGGGACTTGAGGAGCAGATGGGCCCAAAGCCCTCGGCCTGCGGGGAGGAATTCGTTTCCCAGCATCTGCTGAGGGAATGTTCGATCCACCACGCTACCTACCAGGAAAATGGCTAAGGTCCGAGTTTCTGACAGTGCCTTTCTACCCAACTGGTGACCTTCAGGGTGGTGTGGGGAATGAGGGAAGGAGGAGCCTGCCATGCTGTGGGACAGAGAAGATCCTCTGGGTGGAGAAGGGGAGCTTGGGAGCCTGTCTGGATGTGCGGCCAAGCCTCCATCCGGGTCTCTGTGTCTTTGTGGCTTCACAGGACCAGCTGTGCCCAGGGCATTGTGACAGGCAGGGTCACAGAGGCTGCAAACCACCAAGTCCTCCAAGGACAGTGACTCACTGCTCCTGGAGTTTGGTGGAATGGCAGAAAGTTGGAGCTGAAAGTGGCCTTGGTGTTCATGTCCTCCAACTCCCTTATCCGAAAGATGGAGAACCAGATGTCCATAGTGGGAGGAGGAGGCAATGTGGGCTACCCCACGCCGGGCCTCTCACTTGCATGCCTCTCAGTTAATCTGCAAAGCCCTCCAGGAAAGGAAATATAATCTGAGGTTAGCTCTGTCGTCCAAACGACTAGGTAGGGAGGCGGGATTTGAACCCAGTTCTCAGGCTGACTCTGAAAGCCACATTCTTTGTAACCAGATGGCATCCCCTCTCCCCAGGGCTTTGTCGGGAAGAGGTCAAGCCCAGCTGAAAGTATGCTGATCCCCATCTCAGCCTTTTTTTAGGCCAGCTCGCATTGTAAGTATTTTCTCTTTGATTTTGCAACCCATGGCAGTTAGTGACTGGAGCTGCAAAGGGAAGATAAGCTTGCAAGAGAGGAACCTCCCATCTGGCCCTTGTGAACCGAGGGCAATTTCCGAGTGACTCTCAGGCTGTCAAATGCAATGACCCCATGAGGAGAACACTGAGCCACTCCGTAGATATGACCCAGGTTCACTTTTCCATGATCTCAGCAGAACAGGATAAGCCAGAAACATCAGGCTCAGCGATGAGGCAGGACGTTGTGGCAGGTCCCGAAAACCCACCCTGCCCCAGCAGAGGGATCCAGATGGGGGTGGGTGGGTGGGTGGGAAGAGTTGGGCAGGGGTGGTTGGGGGAGGGGAGATGCAAGTGGATGCATCACTGGGCAGGTGTAGGGGACGGGAGAGGCAGGTGGGCTCTGTGTGGTCCCCTCTGGTCTGCTCTCTCCAGAGATGCTGGCCAGTCCACAGAAGGAGGGATGATGGGAACTGCATTCCCAAGAAGACAGTGAGTCTTATGTGGGGCTGGTGGTCTTTGTAGAGGGAGCCCTGAGCCAGCAGGAGGGGCAATTACGCAAGCTGTGACGGGTGCGGGGACTGTCCTAGAGGCAAGGGTCAGCCCAGTGAGAATAAACAAGTTGTTTTGGAAAATTTTCTGGTGCCCTCCCCCTCAGCCTCCATTCAGGGGCCAGAATTTCCCGCCTCTTTTGCCTTATTTCTTGATCAGCACTTACCACATCCTTGAGAAACAGGTCAACACACAGGTGGCCCTTTTAACCCGAGGGGCCTGATCCACACAGGGGCACCCTAGCCACTGCTGGCCCTTCCTGCCCCAGGGACTCTGCTGGGCTGGTCCCTGCCCCTCCCCAACAACGGTCCCGTTTCCACCTGTGAGATACTGCTCGCCTTTCCAGACTCTGCTGAAAGTGTCTTTTCTGCTGCCTGCTGCCTCCCTCCCCCCAATATTTATTTATTTATTTATTTATTTTTAAGATTTTATTTATTTATTTGACAGACAGAGATCACAAGGAGACAGAGAAGCAGGCAGAGAGAGAGGAGGAAGCAGGCTCCCCTCTGAGCAGAGAGCCCGATTCGGGGCTCGATCCCAGGACCCTGAGATCATGACCTGAGCCGAAGGCAGCGGCTTAACCCACTGAGCCACCCAGGTGCCCCTACTCCCCCCCTCCCCATTTTTAACCTTTCTGCAGGAGGAGCCTTTCAAACATGCCCCAAACTGGGGAGCAGAGTATGGTGGGCACTACCCACGTGTCATCCGGAATCAAGACTCAACCACACTCGCTTCATCTCTCTCTCTCTCTCCATGAATTTTTTATAGCATCGTGTCATTTCACTTCGGCACACTAGACTTTGCATCTCTAAAAAAGACGGACATTTTCAGATATAACAATGTCATGGTTATGGACCTAAAAATTACCGCCAATTCCTTGCTATCATCCAATACCTGACCCATACTGAGATTCCAATTGTCCCCCCCCCTTTTTTTTTAACAGTCAATGTCTTTGAATCAAGTCTACCATTTGATTCGGTCGAGTTTTTGAAAGAATGGTGCCAATTGTTCTGCACGACTCCCACACGTGGCTTCTGCCTCTGTCTTCCCATTTATGCTTGTCTTACAGCCCTTATTACAGGCGCCCTCAATTATGCCACCGCTGCCCCGGCCCTCGGTCCCTCCACAGCATGAGCTTTTTGAGAGCAGGTGTGATGGACACTCTTCATCTGTGTGTCGCGCACGTCCGACGCGGTGCTTTGTGCATAGTAAGCGTCCCATCGATGTTCCAACACATCACCGCCTCGAGTGAATTTTCTCTTTGCCACTTGAAACTTCAAAGTCTTCGGATTTTGGAACCCCCATGGCTGGGAGTGATCTTTGGCTCCAGAGGGGTTTGTACCCAGAGGGAGGGCAGATCAGATGACCTTGTAGACTCAGCGTGACTCTGCAGTTTTGGGGATCCATCCAGAGCCTGGCTGATGCCAGACGTCGACTTCGTCCTCCAACCTTGCTCTGGGGCTTATCAACATCCGTGTGGTTAAATTCCATAAGCTGGCGTGATCTGAGGAGGGAAATTAGGGCATGACTTCTTGCCGTCACTTTTTACAGCTTGGCAAGGGACAGAAAGGTTATCCCTTGACCTCCCCGTGTTGCTCTGTCATTGAGTGAGGTTGCCTGGAGCGAGGGCCTGGCGTGTTTGGGTGGTGGCTTGTCCTGCCCCTCTCCTTGCTTTCTGACCCAATTCCCTGATCTCACAACCTTTGACTTGTTTATTTCTAGAGGTGTAATACATATGCTGTATTGAGAGCGAATGAGAAAATATGGCTTGGATCATGGAATTCAGCTCTATGATTCATTGGTTCGACAAGCTGGGTTTTTTGTTTTGTTTTGTTTTGTTTTTCTTTGGCAAGTCTACCACCTGCCAGGCCTTGCCTGTGTGGGTTCTGGGAGTCCACAGGGGGCCAAGGCCCGTTTTACCAGCTATAGAAGAAGGAAGGTTGGACAGCCATGTCAGACTGCTAGAGTACCAGAGGGCTTCCTGGAGGACGCAGCTTCTCAACTGAGCCTTGAAGGATGCATAGGTATTTGCAGGGAGAAGTTGAAGAGGGAAGAACATTGCAGACATAGCCCAGGGATACAGAATAATATATGGAAAGGGAAATTGTATTTACTCGGTATTTTTTTTTTTTTTTACCCTGTATTTTCAGAGACATTTGTAATGTCATTTAAACTTCTCACATGATTTAAAAAAAAAAATAGGCCTTGGAGAGGTTAAAAGATTTGTCCAAGGGGAGGAAGAGAATTAGAATTATGTCCGCAGATTCTCTGAGAAGCAGGTCAGCGTCCCAACTTTACTCTATGCCCATGTGGACACCCATTCCTCCATGAAGTAACTCTAAAAGTCTCGTTTGTGCTAGTCATAGAAGATCCAGGCCCGGTTCAGGGAGCACACAGTTGCTGCATTCCAGAAGGAGCCATCAGGCCTGGTCTACATGTGAGTGGAATCATCTACGGCCTGTTCACAACACCCCTGTGGTCCTCAGGACTGGGCACCAAGGGCAACAAGCCTTATCTCAGAGAAAGTTTCTCTTCCTGAAGTAGACACAGACTGTTTTATGCTGGCTTCCTGACAAGCTAGAAACACCAGACCACTGACCAAACAGGGTTATTTGGTGGTTTATATATTATATGAGAACCATCGTGTTTTATTATATATATATGTGAAATGATCAGAAATGCAGTTAATCTAGACCCAATCTTAGGGAAAACCAAGATTTTTCTTCTCTTTTTCTTGTCAGACGATTTTTTAAAAAAAGTCTCTGGAAATTTAGAAGTGTTCTTCTAGAACAGTTCAATGAGCTGTTAAAAAACCTCTTGACCCTGAGGTACTTGGCCCTGAGGTGATCACCATGGCAGCAAGCACTTTGAAGACTCTCTGAGAGGAAGTAAGGGAACTAACAGTGACCCACACCCACCACACATCAGACACTATTCTAGACACTTCCAAAAGCTGTTCTGTTTAATTTTCGTTAATGAGCCCTACCTGATATAGTCACACAGTGGTTATTAGCCCAGTTTTCACCTGTGAGGGAACCAAAATTCTGACAGGTTAAATAACTTGCCAGTGTTACAGAATAAGGAGGAAAATTAGCATTCTGACCCCGAAGTCTCCTCTTCCCTCAGCACCATGATTACATTTCACACATGAGAGCGGATGCCCAAGACCGAGCTCTCAGGTCAGACCGTCTGGGTTTGAACCCAGCCTCCAGCAAATTACTCACTCTGGGCAAGTTACTTAGCTCCTTTTCCTCAGCTTTCCTCGTCGTGAATGGGGAAATAATGGTACCTTCCTCACAGGAAAGGTTCAAGGGGTTAACCCAGCTAAAAATCCTCAAAACAGTGCTTGGCACCAATAACCACCTCATTAAGGTTAACTCCTCACGTAGGGACCTTTGCTTGAAATCGAGGTTGCCTCTTGCCTTGGCCTGACTTATCTGAGAAGAGGACAGGGTGTTGGCCTATCTTCGAGGGCAGCAGAGGGGGCCCCAGCTGAACTGTTAGGGAACCTGTGGGTCAACCAGGACGGGGCTTCTGCCTGCTTCCCTGCCCGGGAAACCCTCGCTGGTATGAAGGGGGTCCCAGAGCCCCCGAGGAGATGGGCTGCTCCTGCTGCACCAGATCCCTCTGCTAGACTGGACACAGAAAAGCACACAGTTCGGGAGAAGAAGGCTCCAGAAATTAACTAAAGGCTGAAACCCATCTGTGAATTCAGTGACGCCGCAGGTTCCTGAAGGTGCTTCCAGGGAAATCAAAGAGGGGGGCAAGCCTCCACCTGCAGAGGCAGGTCAAAACCTAGCCCAGAGTGTGCAAAACAAGGCCCGTATCCAAAGCCGACTTGCCTGGGCATCAGTGGCGAGAGTGTCATCTCATCTGCTGGGGGGCGTGCGGGTGCCCACGTAGCCCAGGGACGACAGACCAAGAGTCAGAGAGTGGCTCGGCTGAAAGCGCCGGGCACGACCCATGGGGCAGGCAGATGAGGCACTAGGGGCCGGCCAGGCGGTGCCGAGGGAGTGGGTCCAAGCAGGGAAGTGGATGGCGCTGGGCATGTCGGGGGATTTGTGGAGCCATGTGCTGAGGGGACAGAGAGAACCCAGCGGGGCAGTGGGGGAGGCCTCTGAAGACCAGCAAAGCCAAGGGGGAGACCATGAGGGCAGGGCTGGACCCCAGGACGGGACTTCGGGTCCACAGCCGAGGGGGCTGGCTCTGGGGTGGTTGGTCGTTCCTGCTGTGGCAGGCGCAGGGAGTTCCGGGGGAGAGAGGACTGGCTGGTGTGGCAATGTGGCACGCGAAGGGCACTGCGCGCTCAGGGGAAGAGGCCAGGCCCTCGGTTTCCCTTCTCGCAATGGGCATCATGCTGTCTGCTTTACAGGGCCGAGTATAGACATCACAAACGCCTCCTGCGTAGGGGCCTGAGGACCCGCAGGGTGCGGTGAGGCCGACGGCCCTCTCCAGCCCTCTCCCCGCACCCCAATTACTTCTACCCCGTCCCTTCACCTCCCCGAATCTTGTTGGTCTCCTCTGCAAAATGGGATAAAAATGACCACCTTCTCTCATTGTGCCTGCGAATTCCCTGAGCCTGATTTCCCCTTGAAGGCAAGAACTCCGCGTGTGAGTCAGGCCCGTGTTTCCCGGCTGTCCCCGCCAGCCTCCGTCGCATGGAAAAAGCAGCAGGCTCCTCGCCGCCGGGTGCTGTGCGGGTCCCAGTGTCCCTCAGTGTCTCCTCAGGTCTCCCCGCTTGGACAAAGGGCTAATGGTTAAACAAGGTAATGGTGATATATGCAGACCCCCCGATCCGTGTGCAAGGCGGGTGGCGTTAATGGCTATCTTGGAGGTGACATTCCATTAGGGGTGATTGGACTTAATTTTAATGGCAGGGTGACTTTCCGTTTCATCATCCTCTCCTGGGCCTGAAGGTCAGTGGGAAAACTTTCTTTCCTCTAGGAATTACACTTTAAAATCCACTTTAACACCATGCCGGTCTTGGTTAATGCTAAAATACTGAACTGTAAGGGCAGAGGCACACCTCTGCGCAGGCAGGTGTGTTTGTCGGTGTGGGTCTCTTGGTTCTGTGGCCCTGGAGCCAGAGATGGCACAGGGTTGAACGCTGACTCCACCACTCGCTGGCTGGGTGGCCTCGGACAACTTACGTAACGTCTGTACTTCCTAGCGTTGGTGTGAGGATTCCACAATGTGGTGTGTGGAAAGTGGTTACAGCAGTGCCTGAAACATGGACTTGCCATGGAAACGTGGGCTCCTGTTAGTTCTTGAGGCAAAGGAATACAAGAAGTGGTCGCTTAAATCAGGTTCGAAACCACACGTGAGCAGGTAGTCGGGTGAAGGTGGGGAGTTCAAGGAAGGGTAAGTAAGCGTGGAAAAGCGGGCCGGGGTCATCGTCCAGGCCTCTGAATGATAAACCAGTGCAGGGAGAGCGTCAGGATGACAGGAAGGTGGTAGGAAAGGAGTATTCCTGGAGGTTCCTCCTGACGGTGGGGATGGGAAGAAAGAAGTAATTATGAGAGCCATTAGGAAAGGCGCCCCTGCAGGAGCTCGTAGTGATTGGATGTGGGGTTGGGGGGCGGGCAGAGGGGTGTAAGATGACTTTGAGGTGCTGGGGGAGGTGATGCACGAGAAAGTGTCCTTGCCGGTGTGGGACGAGCTGGTTTGCAGGTTTGGAGGGGAGAGTGTGCTGGTGTTCGGACTCCAGGAGACGGGGCCGCTGGGGAGCCATATCAGGCCTGGTCCCCTGATTGGGGAGTTGTCTGCAGAGGCGCGGCGGGGGCTTCTCAGTTTTTGGGTGGCACAGAGGATGGAGGACCGGAATAGGGAACATTTCATGGGTTCGAAGCTGACAGAGGAGGAGCGGAGTGGGCAGAGGACAGGGGCCAGATGGGGATCTAGTGGGGCCTGCCCTGGGGGCGCTGGGGGTGAGGCCTGCTGTCTGATGCAGCAGGGAGGCCGAGAGTGAGGAGAAGGGCCAGATCAGCCCGCGGGCAGCTGGTGCAGGTGCAGCCCTGGTGAGCCGGGCAGGCAGACAGGCGCCAGCAGGAAGGAAGGCCCCAGGGTGTCGGGCGAGCCAGCCGTGAGATTTAGGCTTAAGAATTAATACAAAGTGCCAGAAATGAGAAGCTATTGTCTTCCTCCAGGGGAAGTACCAACACACCTGGCAGTGCCAGAACCCTGTTCTTTGGCTCACTGGGCTGCCTTCCGGAACCCGGAGCAGGACACGGTGGTAAAGAGAGGCTTGGCTGTCTGGCCCTGGATTCCACGTCCGCGATGGAGGCAGGGAGGGGTGGGGGGCATTTGCACCGACGGTGCCTGGGGTCCCTTTCCGCCCCCTCAACACATGAGCTGTTGCTAAGTCGTTCATGTGCTCGGCCGGGCTCCCGGGGCTGAGGGCCCCCCCGTACGGGCTCAAGATGGCGCTGCCCAGGCCTGCATCATGTGTGGGCCGGGAACTGCCGCCCTCCTCAGAGCCCAGGGTGACAAGAATAACTAAGAGTGACATAAAAAATATAGATTGCAGCAACTTATGCAAATGCGGACATGTGAGCGGGCTGACACCATCCCGTCTGTGCGGTCAAGAAATTCGAAGCTCAGAGACTTGACTGAGGTCACGGAGCCCGTCAGCGGCCGAAGGGGGACCGAACCAGGCATTCGCACTCTTGGCTCAAAACTCTTCCCATCATAGCACACTAGTTTCAAATTTAGGGGGAGTAAAGTAAAAATTTTTGGTGTGAGTGGTGTGGACCATTTTGTGTGGTTCCTTGAGATGCATAACAGCGCTGGTGTGGTCGAATTCGCCCTGGGATAGCCTGCTGGTCCCAGGGGCACTGGCCTCTCGGGCTTGAAAACGCTGTTTTTCACCTTTTTTTTTTCTCTGCAGGAGAGAAACCGAGGCAGCTCTAGATCAGCGTTCTGCGGCTGTTTCTGGACCTGATACCAGTCTGGACAGTGGCCGTGGCAAGCTGCGTCTCCCCGGCCGTGGAGGGGTCTGTGTTCTGTGACTGGCAGTGTCCCCCACTAAGAGCAGGCTCTGGCTTGAAGGCCCACTGAAACTTCTAGAACCCAGGTCCTCCCTGGGTAAATGTCCCAGGAGGACTTTCCTTGGCGGCAGAGAGTTTGCACGGCAGCTGCCCCTCGGAGGCCTTTGCTCTGCCGTCTGGGCCTCTGCTGTGCCGGGGAAGGACCTTGAGATTCACCGTGTCCACACCGAGGTGTCTCTCGCTGTCTTCCTAGTGTTGATGTCATCTGCTCCATGGCTGCCTGTCCCCCGATGGGAAGAGGGGGCAGCCCGCTCCCCGAGAGTACCAGCTTACACTGAACACAGGTAATTCTTGCTTTCTTCTCAGAACCACAGCCCTGAGTTTCACTTGTACCATTTCTTCCAGTGTCCCCCGCACTGCAAGAATTTAAGACCAAGTCCAGGGGCTGTGTGGAGATACAACACATGTGAGAGCATTCAGCATCGCACCCCAAGTTGTCCCTTTCCCCGGACAGTTGGCTACTGTCGTATGACGCTCACGTGCTTCCGCAGGCCCTCGGTGGAGGGCAGGGTGAGGGTGGGCGGGATGCGGCCTCTGCCCTGTCTTTGTGGCGGAGGTGGCTCTGTGGCAGGACCGAGCATGTGCCCCCTTATTCTGGGGGGAGTTGGAATCCGTCCACCCCCTGTGGAGCAGGCTTGGGTGTCCCTTGACACATGCTTGATCCCCCATGTGCTCTTATAGAAAAAAACCCAAAGGGATGTGGGAGTAGAGATGTGGAGAGGCCTTGGGTGATGCAAATGCTGGCTGTCTGTCAGGCCATTCCGGCCGGTCAGGCTCGCTGGCTGCGACCCCCCAGAGTCCCGCCTCCTGCTGGTGGTCGCGCCTTCCCACACTGAACGGGACTGACCCGTGTGGCCCACAGAAGATTATGGGAATGCTCAAGTGTGACCTCTGAAGCTAGGTCCTACAAGATACTGAGGCTTCCTCTGCCTGGTTCTCTTAGCTAAGTCCCTCTGGGAAGCCAGCTCTCCCAAGAGGATGCTTGCGGACAGATTCACGGACGGGTCCCTGTAGTAAGGACCAAGGTCGTCTCCTGCCGGAAGTGACTTACCAGCGTGTGACAGTGGGGCCATCGTAGAGGCGGACACTCCCGTCCCGGTCAAGCATTCAGGGAGCTGTCACCTCTGCTGACATTTTAGTGATAATCTCAGGAGAGAAACCCTTAAGCAGAAGCATCCATCTGAGTCGCTCCTGGGTTCTTGACCCCACAGAAAATGTAGCTAAGCAATGGCTTCGCTGTTTTAAGCGGCTCAGTCTGGGCTCCTTTGTTACATGGCGATGGAGAACTCATCTGTCTGTGGCAGGCATGCAGGGCCTTACGAGTCAGTCTGGACTCAGGTACAGGTTCCATCTTCCAGTGTTTCCTTCCAACATCCCGGCCTGTCTGCTGTCTCAGGCTGCTGGGGGACGTTTTGTCCCTTGTGTTCCTGCTGTTTGGGTCACCGTAGGAGTCCAGGCTCCGGAGCTCATTGCACACTGGTGCAGTGTGGGAGCCGGAGGACTCCGTCCCGAGGTCCCTGGGCCTGGGGACAGACATGGAGCGTGTGGTGAAGTCAGCCGGCAGCTTGGCAGGAGGACGCACGTTAGCCGGCGGGCTTCCAGAACCCTCCACGCCGCCTCCTCCCCGCAAAGCTTCACTTCCCCCTGTGATTCCCGAGGCTGCAGGAGGCCTCCCGAGGCTGCAGGAGGCCACCCGAGACTCACAAAGACCTGGTCTCACAGGCACTATGAGGGACCAAGAACTCCGAGTTTTAAGCCAGAGAAGCTGGGGCTGACGTGTTCTGTCTGGGGGTTGGCAGAGGCCTCTGACGCTAGAAACCTGACTCGAAGAGCTTGGAGAGCCTAGGGCTTGGCACACATCCGGCCAACAGGGGATTGAGGGGCCACACTCTCACAGCCTCTGCCCTGCTCAGAGAACCCTGAGGAGGGGATGGCACCGTGGGGCTCCCACTTTCAGAGGGGCGTGGGAAAACGGCAGCGGCTGTGGGGTGAATGGGGGAGCTGGTGACAAGTGAGGGGGGCCGGGAGAGTGCTGAGGATGCTATCTCTGACGGGAGGCCCCTCAGGTGTGTCATAGTCTGGAAATCATCCATGGGCCCTCTTGTGCCCTCTCAGGAGCTAAGGTTTGCGACCGGTGGGAGGGCCTCTGTGAGACCTGTGTCATGAAGATGGGCGTCATAGATGCTGAGACACACCACGGCCCTCGGGGAGGAGATGAACCGCCGGTCCCAGGAGTCACCCAGTCCCAGCCAGATGGCTCAGACGGGGATCAGAGGGTGAGGCCCTCCCCGGCCCGTGGGCCACACTCTGACAAGTTCTTTGGAGCACCCAGTCCTGTGCTTCCTTGCGTGGAACGTCCCTGGGCTGGCGGGAGGAAGGTCCTGCCCTCGGCTGACCTGCCCAGGGCCTCTTGGTGTGTGGCCTGGCTACGCCAGACAGCAGTGGCCCATTTGCTTTGACTGACGGTCCCTGGTTCCTTAGCACTTTGGCGGAGAGCAGGGAAAACACAGCGCCGTGCCCCATCCTCTCTGAAGGGCGGATGAGTCACAGGCCCCAGGGAACCCGGCATCCCCTTTCTGTCACTGAGCTTGTGAACCAGGCCCCCTTCCTGCAGAGGAAGTCCTCCTTCCTCTGCAGTTTTTAATTACAGAGTCGAAGTGGCCTCGTAGAAACCGGGGGGCACTGTGGACATGGAGGGCTGCTGTGGGCGGTGGAGGGCCGTGGCTCTGCTTGATGCCCAGGCAGACGGCAGCTCAGCCTCAAGCCCTCTGTCCCCAGGACCCCTCCTGGGTGGCCAGTAGCCATGTCTCCTGCCCCCTTTGGGCCAAGACCCTCACGCGGCCCTCACGGCACCAAGGGGTGGATACATCTGTCTTCTCCCTTAGCGACAGAACAAATGCGTTCTCTCCAGCCCGCTGCCAAAGCTTGGGGACGGGGGCCTCCCTGAGCCAAACCAGCTTGTTCACGCAGACCGCGTTCAGACTGGTGGGAACTGGAGAAACTGGTTATCTCCCCCTCTCCCAGCACCCGCACACCCCTCAGCCCTTGCCCTTGAAGTCCCAACGGGGGAACGAGCACATTCTTTCCCGGAGCAGCTGCTCTGCTGACTTCCAGTGTGCTGTGCTCTGAGCTCACAGAATCAGAGGCAGCAAAGGGGGAGCTGCCAGTGCCCAGGCCCGCGGGGACCAGCCGCTTTGGAGACACCCGTTTGCTGTCTTCCCTCCGCATCCATCAGATGCGCCGGCTTGTCCTGCACAGACACAGCCAGGTCTTGCCCTTCCGCAGAGGAAGGTAAAACAAAGCTGTGGTCCTGGGTCCCTTAGGCTGGGAAATATTTAGAGGTGGGGGGTGGGGGGGGTGACAGGCTATGCTCTAAGAGAAATGCAGGTTACTGAGCCAAACCTAAGAGCAGTTGCACATCTGTAATCCGGGTAAAGCTCTAAACCCCGCAGGGAAGTCGGGTCAGTCGGGGTCCAGCTGCAGCACGGGAGGCTGGAGCAGAAACATTCTGGGGTCGGGAGCCTTCTCTTGCCCGGGCTGGCAGCCGAAATGTGCCGTCTGTGGTCACAATTGCTCTGCCTAGATGCCCTGACTCGGTGGCCCATTTCTTTCCAAAGCAGGCGCGGGTTCCTCTTGTGGCAAAAATAGCCCCGCCGCTGACTTCATCTTTTACAAACGCTCAGGAGTCTGTTCACATGAGGCGATCCTGATGGGTCTTGTGGGGCATCCCCAGCTGCCCGTTCACCCTTGACCTTGCCCCATCCTCCAAAGTCCAATGTAGAAAGAGGCTTAGCGGGAGCCTGAAGAATTGGTAGGGAAAGACTTCATTTAGTTTGCGTTTAAATTTGAATGGATAATTCATTTTCTTGGTTCAAGAATCGAAACCGTGAAAAGCTTGTCTTCTACCCCTGCTCCCATCAACCCAACCCAAGTGAACACTGAGGGTAGTTTCTTGGGCATTTTTATGGTGCTTCTGTGTGTGTGTGTGTGTATGTGTGTGTGTGTGTAGTTTTTTCTTTTTCTTCCTCCCCTTTACAGAAAAGGAAATGTAAATGGCTCATGTAAGATTGGAAGGATCCCCAGTCTCACTTAAGGAAGGAGAAATGCACATTGGATGTGGATGGTGGGATGCCCTCGTGGCAAGCCTGACAAAAGTCAGCGTTCTACGCAAATGGCTTTGGACTTTGTTCTCTTCGCTTTATTGTATATCTTGGCGATCTTTCCAGTCAGTGCCCAAATAGTGTCTTCATTCATATTTACAGCTTTATAGTGTCCTATTTACGGATACGCTATAAATTTATTTAACTAGTTTCCTATTGATGGACCCTTGGGTTGCTTCCAATCTTTTGCTACCACAAACAACACCCCCACCCTCCCCACCCCCAAGGACATTTCCTGCATGTGCAGGTATGTCTGTAGGATAAATTCCCGTAAGTAGGATGGTTGGGTCAAAAGCAAGTGTGTTTGTGATATTTATAAGGCTTTCCAGGTACTCTGAAAGGGGTTGTACCATATACACAGCTCCTGGTCATCGAGGAGGGATGCTTGTTCCCCACAGCCTCACTGCATGGACATTTCACAGCAGTTTTCTTTTTTAAGGTTTATTTATTTATGCATTTATATGAAAGAGTTCTCATGAGTGAGGGGAGGGGCAGAGGGAAAGAATCTTTCAAGCAGACCCTGTACTGAGGGTTCCATCGCAGGACCCTGAGATCACGACCTCATCCGAAACCAAGAGTCGGTCGTCTAACCGACCGAGCCAGACCGGCGCCCCTGACGGCGGTTTTCATCTGCATTCTTCTTTAAAGTGAGACTGAACATCATTCCATTCGTCTAAGGAGCCACTTTGCCTTTCCTTTTCTCTGAGCTCCCTCTGTGTCTCCTCTCGCATCTAAATAAAATCGTCTTGTTGGCTCTTTTTCCTTAATCATTTCCGGGAGCCCTTTTCCTGTCGAGGAAGGGTTAGCTCTCTGTGATAGGACTTGCAAATATTTATGCCCAACTTGTTGTCTTTTGATTTTTCTTACCTTGTGTGTATGTATAAGATTTACAAAAATTAGGTGGTAGGATACTGTAAACGTTTTTTTTTTTTTTTTAATGGATTCCGGATACAAAAGAAAGGCTCTCCATACTCCAGGGTTCTACAGGAACTTGCCGTGTTTCCTTCTAGTACTACTATGGTTTCATTTAAAAAAAAAATCTTTACCTCTTTGATTCATCTGGAGTTAATGCTGAGACATAATAGGAAGTATGGTATGGTGTGCTTGACTCTTTTTCAGTTGTTTTGATAGCATTTATTGACCCATTCCCCAATGATTAGACATACCACCTTTGTAATTTACTGACCAGAACTGGGTCTCTTTCTAGTTTATTCCACTGACTGGTCTGTCTGTCCGTGAGCTGGTATAGTGCTGTTACCCTTGTTGAGACTTTATGACTTGCTTTGATATGTGGGATGGCTGTTCCCTCTTCCCTTTTCCCCCCTTTGCTGTTTTCTTTTTCCTTTTCCTGACCATTCTTGTTTGCTTCATTTGCTATGTGAACTTCAAAATCTGCTTACTTAGTTAAAAAAAGTGGAAATTTTATTGAAGTCACATTGTTTAGAAATTAACATAATGGACACAATCATGTTAATTATCATAGAGATACTGACATGATAATGAATTTTCTTCAGAATGTGGTATGTGTTTCCATCGGTTCTACTCTGCTGTTGCACTTTTTTTTTTAACATGGGCTCCACACCCAGCACAGAGCCCAGCATGGGGCTAAAACTCACAACTGTGAGTTCAAGACCTGAGTCAGGATGAAGAGTTGGACACTCAGTCAACTGAGCTGCCCAGGTACCCCTCTTCTTTAGCATTTCTTAACAGTTTTTCTCTGAGACATCTTGCATGAACCTTAGCCTTTTGAAGATGTATTGCCATTGTAAAAGAAAAAAAAAAAACTCTTGAAGGATATACCCTTTTACCTCACTGGATCCTCCAACAGATTGCTTTTTGTGATTCTAAGCGTTGTTCGTATCCAGTGTGTTGGTTGTGTACCAAGCTACGTTAATGAGCTCATTGTTTGTACTTGTTTTTTCTTCAGAAAGCCTTTAATTTAAAAAATAACAATGTTATTTGGGAAATTATCCAAAATGGATGGTTCAGCAATCACAAGAAGGCAGCTACAAGTGGGTTTGGGGAAAGCCATAATTGGGGTGGAAGTGCTAAAGAGTGTGTCTCCTGAGATTTACTGAATTCTCTTCAGTGAGGTGGAGATTTCAGAAGCTCCATTTTGGGCCAAGATTTAAAAGGTATAAAAGAAGAACCAATTACTTGGAAATGCATTTGTGGTGAATGCGTATGTGGTCGTATTCCTTCAAGACCCAAAGCACAGAAGGAAAATGCCTAAGGTTGATTGCAGTGAGAAGCAAGTTTCTTGCCCACTACAGAGCCTGTGGCTACAGAAGGCAATGCAGAGGCATTGGCCACCAAGGTCTGCATTCTTAGCTTCCAGAACCACTCATCGGGGCCCATCAGGGGAGGGATCTTAGAACACGGGGAAAGAATGGAGATTCATCATGCATCTGTTCTCTTGGAGATGGAGGACAATGGAATTAACAGGTGGCCTATTTAATGACCCCAGGAGGGACAGTTACCATGTTCTGTTCTGTCTTGGTTGCAGTGTAAGGCAGACCCAGCCCCAAATAGCCCAGCGCTTCTGGAGTCTCTCATATAGTTTATGCAGCCACGGGCTTGGAGCTTCATCTGGGACTTGGGAGAATTTTAGGGAACAAAGCTTAGCTTCTTCTTCACCTTCACCTACCATAAGTCAGAGGAGGGAAAGGAATGGTTCGCCAGTACCGGTTCATTTATGCTTGGTGCCACCTGTACATCAGTTTACGTAATCCTCTTAACAAGTCCTCTGAAGCCTCTTTGCTCTACCAGTAAGAACGAAGCCTCTGGGGGCCAGTTACCTTGCCTGAGGATAGTCAGCTGGTAAGTGGCTGACCCCGGGTCCAGCAAGGAAAACAGAAGCAGAGCTCTGGACTCCACACTCCCCTTGCTTTGATGAAAATAGCTCTGCCTTCACCTGCTTTGCTCCCATTACGTTTTGGTTTGAAGAATGAATTCTATTGTGGAAGAGTCTGGGTTCTCCATTCCATTGTTTCTCATCCTTCCACCCTGGGTGGGGGGGAGGTTTGAATTGGCAGCACCTGCAGACCCCTGGCTCTACCCACACCCCACACCTGCCACCATTGCTCCTAGTGGATCCTAGTGGATCTGAGGGGTCCCATTGAGGGGTGTTATCAGGTGGTGAAAGCTTAGAGTTGCTCAGAACTGAGAGAGAGCTAAGGCAGTTGTGAAGGTGATTCCACAACCTGCCCAGCCCAGCAGGGTCCTCCAACCCATTGCCACAATCAGCGCCATGTTGGAAGGCCCAGCAGTGGGGTAAAGCTGATGTTTTCCCCAAGTGCTATAATGGGGAGACGCTGTTGTGGCCACCCTCTCCCCACTCCCTTCATGCCACGCAACCAAAGATCCTCCAGCCAGCCGTGCCAGTCACTCAGTAGTGTCTCTGGGAAGAATTAGAAACTCAGGAATCACTCAAATCAAGTTGAGGCACTTTTAAAAGTACTTGAGCTCATTGTATACTTTTACAGATTAAATTTCCTTTTGCATCTAATGACTAAGGGTCTTTGGTGCTTCTGTTATCATCTTACTCAAAAGTGTTTAAGAATACTAGAAATAAGAGGATTTTTAATATCATCACTGCTGTCATCATCATCACATCCTTTGGCTTCCAGATTGGGTTGAATCTAATGTTGATGGGGGAAGCCAGCACCATTATCCTTACCACCATTGCAAAATAATACCAAATTACATAATCAGCCTTTTTAGGAGAAGCTCCATACACTGGGTCCAACACACCCCACTCACATCTTCAAGATAGGAAAAATGGCCTTCCGGGTAGAAGAGCTCATTTATTCCACATTCCTTGCAAAGATAAAGGCAAATCTTCAGAAGGCCCTGTGTTCTGTTCTTCCTGATGGTTATGAGCAGTTACAGCTTGTGAGGATCTTGTGTCCTGGGCAGAATTCCGTGGCTGGATGGCTGCGTTTTGTGAGTAGCACCAGGGCTGTGTGTGGGCAGGCTTGTGTGCTCAGCACCAAACATCTGTGTGTTCCACCCTTAGACTCTTGATTGTGGACCAGAGGATGCAAGGACCTTCCATCAGGGGCTTAACGGGAACAGGCTCAAATTTTGAGGATGGTGGTGCAACGGAATGAGCAATGATTTATCATCTGTGGTCCACAGCTGGGGAAGAGTTGTATTCTATTAACAAACACCTAGATATTGGTGTAAGCATTTTACAAATATTAGTTTTTTTAATCCTCTTACCAGTTATTGTTTTCACTATATTGTTCTTATTTTCATTTATGAAAACAGGGGACAGAGAGGTTAAAAAACTGGAACAAGATCACACAGCCAGTCCATTGCAGAGCTGGAATGGGGGCGCAGGCCATTTGGATCCAGAGTCCATGATACACTTACTATTCATGAAGCATCTCTCATGTGCCCTGGGCTTGGCAGTGGAGATCAGAATCCATTCCAACATGGCTCCTTCCTTCTAGTAACTTACAGTCAATGAGGAGCTTATATTTTGAAAGAAGTTTTGCCCTGTAAGTCTCCATACCTCATCTCTTATACTTCATTCCTCTGTATAGCCATATCAACTTCACTCAGCTACAAGGATTTCAAACAAATACTACAGAGGTATAGTGGTTAATTTTACATATGACCCAGCATAGGCTATAGTACCCCAATACTAGCTTAGGTGTCACTGTGAATGTATTTTTAGATATAAATAACATTTAAATCAGTGGATTTTGAAGAAAGCAGATTACCCATCATAATGTGGGTGGGCCTCATCTAATCAGTTGAAGTCCTTAGGAGAAAAAAACCTGAGGCTCCTAAAGAAGAAGGACTTCTGCCTCCAGACTTGAGATTGCAACAGTAAGTCTTCCCTGAGTCTTCAGCTTGCCAGTCTGCCCAGCAGATTTCAGATTTCAGACTTGTCAGCAATTGCGTGAGACCGTTCTGTTTCTGTATGCACATGCTCTATTGGTCTGTTCTTCTGGAGAGCCCCGACATTAGGGGAAAAATTCTATTTCTGAGCCTGGTGATGAAATTCTTCAGTGGCAAATGACTTCTATAAGTAGGTGGCCAGAACATAAGCAAAGGTGTCTGAGAACAGGAGAATCATCTGCAGGATTTCTGTGATGCAGACACCTCTTACGTGATCCTCACCGCGTGTGAGTCATGAGTTGAATCTGAGAATTCAGAAATTCTCACCCTGGTCCTGGGCTTGGATCTCTACATACTCAAGGTTGGTAGGTCAGAGAGGAAAACCTCATCTCCTAGCATAAGGTCCGTTCTTCCAGCAGGATGGCTCATCTAGCCTAACACAAGCCACTGCTTTCAGTGTACAACATGAAACCTCTACCTCAAGCCAGGAGCAGGCTGGAAGTCTGTGCGTGATGATTCCTGCAACAGCTCTGAATGGTAGGCACACTGCTTCTGATTTGCTATTTACAGAGATACATTTTCTGAAGGGTCGTGATCCGGGGTGGCATGTACCCATTTTCAGTGGCAGACATGGTGCTCCCTCTGCAGGGATGGTGAGGGCGTCCTATCTCAGTCCTCTGCTCATGACACAAAAGATGCTCCTGGGGAGGACAGTGTGGGGACTGGTCGCCAAGCAAGGATGCAAGGGAGTAGCTGAGGGTACTCTTGGGGACTGGAGAGCCTCTGAGGGGTTCTGCTTGTATCTGACAGTGCCCTGTGAGAGGAGACTGCAAATTGCCTTGGCCACGATTAATCCACCCCAATTAGCTGCAATAGCCTTGACTATAAAGCAAATCTAAGGGGGAAAAATAGCTTTTCCAAACTGGGGACAGTTGCCCCTTAGTGCCACATTATAGTGATAAGCTCCTGGACCTTATTTGAGGTGAGAGTCAAATGAAACCCAAAGTTTTCCTCTGAACAATGCTGCTTCATGAAATAGACCTGTCACTCAGTGGGTCTGGCTGTCTCTAGGGGCCCCTTGCTAAGCCTTGGGAGCACCTTCATGGAAAGCTTGCAGCTTTGCTGACTTAAAGCACTGCATTTCCTTCTACTCAAGCCTTGGCCAGGAAAAGTCAGGTAGGGACCCATTCATGAAGCATGTCTATAGTGTGTGAATGCAGCTGGGCTCCCACAGTTTGTTTGAGAAGAATGTGTTAAGGAGAGTTGAAATGGACCAGTTATCTCCAGCTCACCTCTACTGTGTTAGAGGTGGAGACAGGGTATGGGGCTGCCTTGGGGCCACTAGCCACCCGCTATGTTGTTTCTTTGGGAAAGTGCACTCCAAGTATCTCTGTTGGTTAGTGGGTTGACTGGCTGGTGAATTGAGCGATTCATTCATTTATTGAGTCAGTCATTGCCTTTTGTACACCAGGAAATCACCAGGGATGCCATGACTGTTCTTCTGATCTGAACAGCAGCAGTGAGGGGTGTCTGGTGGGAGGTAGGGGACAGTGCTTCAAGGTGCTCAGGGAGGACCATGCTGCAGCCAGTCATTTCTACATGTCATATCAGGAACCAAGAGCAGACGGCAAATGCCATATTGCTTGACTTGGGAAGACTTGATGTTTGGGCCATCCAAACATCAAGTCTTCCTAAGTCAGAGAACGTTTGGGCTTCCCTGACTCAGTTGGCTGAACCTATGAGCTCACTGGGGAGCAGGACTGTGTCTCGGATATTTTGGTAGCCTTAAATGCCTCACGCAGAGCGAGGGCCAGCCAGTTCAGTCAATACCCATTTGATAAAGAGAAACCAACTTCTGCTGTCCTAAAGCTTGCTTTCTTTTGTTTGGTTCGAAGTGGTGGAGGATGTCTTGGCTTGGCTGGAGTCTTGGCTCTTGCTGGGGTTTGTGATGACTGTGTATTTTAGCAATATGCTTTCCAGTGAACGGAGGGGTTTCTAAAGCACAAATGATATGTGGATGTTCCTAGCAGAATGGCTCAAACCTGGTGTCCCACCTTGGCCTAAAGAAGTCTAAGAGGCTGGAGAGGGAGGTCAATCACTTTGTGAAGGCAAGCGCACTTAATTTTCTCAGTAATTATAATAAAAACACTGTTAGCTAGTTAATGTTATGGCGCATGTGTTATGCACCCAAAGCTATGCTAAATACTTCTCATGCATTATCCCACGTGACTCTCCAGCAGCTCAACAAGACACTCTATTTTCCTCCCATTTTTGCAGTGAAGGAAACCGAGATTTCAAGAAGTTCATGTAGTACCTCCAAGGCCCTTTGTCGGGTCAGGCTCCCAGAAGCAGACCTCGAGAGATGAGGTGACGTGGTAGGGAAGTGGTTCCTGGAGAAACCTGCTCAGAGAGCCAGACTGGGAAGTGAACCAGTAGGGACCATCTCAGAGAAATCTCGGGGCAGGTGGCTACGGTCTGATTCCACAGGCCAGGCTGGCTTTGTGGGCTTGTATCGGGCACTGGCACGTGGGGCTCCATGCTCAGAAGAGCCCTGTGCTTGGCTCGATGCTCTGCTGTTGATGTCTTGAATTCCTTAATAACTTTGAAACAAGGGACCCGCATTTCCATTTTGCATTGTGCCCTGCAAGGCGGAAGTGTATGCCTTTCAGGGATGTTCCCGCTGGCAGCAAGGGGTTTGGGGTTCTATACTCCTGCCATCAGCCCTTGATCCTTGGGTAAGGGCTGCCTTTTAGTCATTGCCATGGTTTTTTGGTTCCTTATATAAGCTGTCTAATGGCTTGCAGGCAGTAGTCTGAAAAAGAGCCGTAGGTAGTGGCTGTTGGAAGTATAAGCCTCCTGAAGGCACAGCAGGCTTCAGACTTGGGGCCGCAGATCTTAATCACTCTTCTTTCCAGAGGTCATATGGCGGCTTCAGTTCCTCCATGAGCCCTTGTGTCCTTTGGCTCCTTCTTCCTTTCTCTTCACCTCCTGCTGCAGACTGTGGGTGAAAGCGGAAGGGGAAGTGAAAGAATGCTGAGTGGGGGTAGGCAGTGGTGCCAGCTGCTGGGAATGCTGTGATTCACCGTTTCTGGAGACAACTATTCTGGGCTGGGCGGGGGCCACCCAAGAGCCCGTGGTGGTTAGGCTGGGACAATGTCCATGCGCTCATTCAGCTTTCCCTTCAGTTTCTTGGTCCTCGAAAGTTTTCTACCAAAACACGAGGTCTATACAGTTTTCTGCTTTGCCATTTCTGTGCATTTATTTATTTATTTATTTGAGAGAGAGAGAGAAATCACATGCAAACTTGTCAGGAGAGAAGAGAGAGAATCTTAAGCAGGCTCCACACACAGTACAGAGCCTGACGCAGGGCTTGATCCCACAGCCCTGAGATCATGACTTGAGCTGAAATCAAGAGTCTGATGCTTAACCTCCTGAGCCACCCAAAGCACCCTATCTGCATTTTTAAAGATGTCATTCTTATGGCTTTGGCTCTTTGTACTAAGCTACTCACAATGTGCCTTTTAAAGAGCTTCCTTTTTTTTTTTTTTTTTTTTTTAGCTTAAAAATACTATTTAACAACATGTTTGTCCTTTGGCAGGCTGCATTTATAACTGTGTAGACACATCTCCTCTATCTCTGTAATGCTCTGCCTAAATAGGATTCGTCTTACTGGTCTACCCAGTGTTTTCTGTCCTGTGTTAAGTTGTGGAAACCTTGGCTACAGAAAGTCTCTGTCAAACGACACATTCATGCAGCCATTCCCAGAAACTTTGGTAGGAGAAAATGGGCAGGCAGGCATACAAAATGATCCCCGGAAATAGCTTGCCTTGGCATGCATGTTCCGATAATGGGTTCTAAGTCCTAATAGCAGGGACTGCACTTAAAAAAAAATTATCATTTTTTATACATGCCCATGGACTGTACTGCAGGAGGCACATTCAGTACATATACTAAATATAAATAAGGAATAAACGTGAGGGTCAGCTTGCATTCTGGTCTGCATTACCCACAGTGCTCTGGAAGTGTTCCAATGTCTCCTGCGTACCTCTACCACGTTCTGAAAAAAGTCCTTCTCTGTCCACTGTGCACCAGCTTTTTAAAAGATCTTGACTTGGAAGCTTTGGCTGCTTGTTCTGGGCTATGCCTTGGTCCCTGGGTGGCTGTCCTCACAGCAGGACTCTGTATGGGAGAAGGGGGTTAGCCAGCGACTCTTCTAGAATGTACCACCAGCGAAATCACCTCCTTCCTCCCCTGTGTCTTCATTGTCTCAATGACCCATTTTACTTTGTCGTGTTCTCTCTTTTTCTTCCTCCTCGCATTTTTGCCACATGCTCACCTTGTATTTTAATTAGGTCCGACTCACTGGACTAGCAAAGGTGGCGTGCTATTCCCGATGAAAGCCCCCATCTGTGTGGCTCATCCAGGCCGCTGGCCTAGAAACCAACCGGCAAACCACTGCCCAAACTTCGACCTCCCTTGCATGGGAAACCAGTAGAAACAGGTTCTCTTTTTTATTTCCACAAAATGTACATCCCCAAAGCACAAGGAGAAGCACATGCCGGATCCCAGTGTCATTGTTTACTCAAGATGCCTAGGAAGGCCGAAAGAGGAAGGAGTGGACATTTGGCCATCAAAGCCGAACTGGAGGAATCTTCGAAGGAGGAAGAGGCTGAAAAGCTAGGCAGAAGCTGTGATGCGAAGGCCATTCTTTGTGTCTTTACTCAAGTCCTGATCTCAGATGTCCCTGTTTCAACCTCGTATGTGGGAACATCCCCACCTCCCGCCATAGCTTGTCCTGGGAGGGAAAGAAACTGGCCAAGAGAGCCATTTTCAGAGAGTTCTCTGGGGAACGGAGGGAGTGAGAAGGAAGGAGAAACACAGGCGTGTGTGGACTCTAGGGACGCCCAGGTGCGGCCGGTCTGGAATCCCCCTTCTGAACTCATCCCTCCCACTCCCCCAATTTCCATTCCTTGTGCCATGCTGTCCCATGGGACATGACAGATGTCCCATCAGAGAAGGAATGTCTCAGGCCAGCGAAGAGTTAAATTATTGTGAAAGACTTCCAAAGGACCCTTTGCACTGCCCCCTTTCCAGTGTGAGGTCGGCTCACTGAAGGAGATCAGCATTTATAAACAACTGGGTCATTTACTAGGGCTTGTAAGTTTCATATCCGAGGAAAATTTTCACTCTCTGCCTCCCTGAGGATAGTCATAAGCAGTCCCCCCTCCCCCCAAAAGTATCTCCAGATGAAAAACTACAGACGTGGCCCCCAGGACCTAGTGCAGACTTGCAACCATCATTCTCGCTGTTTCTCTGTCTCTGTCTCTGTGTGTGTCTGTCATCGCCACTTTGCCGTGGCTCACCATCTTTCCCCATCCCACCCACGTAACCTCAGAAACTATAGATGAAAAGTTTCCATTTTAAATCTGATATTACAAGACTGTCTATTTTGCAACTCTGAATTTTTAGTCTGAAAAATGGTACTTTCTATGAGATGTTTGATACTTTTTTTTTTTTTGGCCTAAGGGACCGAAATGGCTGCAAATACAATACATGTGGTTTAATGAACTCTCTATTTCTTCAAACGTCAGAGTAATAGTGAAAACCTGTTTTACTGGAGAGAGCCCACTCTCATTAAGGCCTTAAACTTGAGTCTTTGAAAAAATAATGAATAGGGTAGCTTCATACCAGTTCTGCTACTTTTTCTTGCCTTGTAAGGCACCTTCTGATATTACCAGAATCTCTTGATAACAAGAAAGATTAAACAATAGGATGCATCGGGACACTTTTTAAAGCAGCTTTCCCCCATCATTACTTGTTATAACCTGAAGGAGCAGAGGAGGGACTTCCTCTAGATTGTTTTGATTGGTGTTACTGTGTTTCTAGCTGTCTGATTTGGACCAATATATAGATTTCACCAGTGATGCTGTTTTTAAAGATTCGTTATTAAAGATTTTATTTATTTGAGAGCGAGAGCGAGAGAGAGAGAGAGAGAATGCACAAGTGCGGGAAGGGGTAGAGGGAGAGGATGAAGCAGGCTCCCTGAGCAGGGAGCCTGACACAGGGCTTGATCCCAGGACCCAGGATCATGACCTGAGCTGAAGACAGACATTTAACTGACTGAGCCAGCCAGGTGCTTCCCGTGGAGTGTTTCTACTGATATGTTTGAGAAAGATATTTTTCTTTCCACCACCATCAGCTCCATCCACTGTGTTAATCAGCTCCTGGGTGCATTGTGCGAGTCACCGGTCTTAACATGTGTCTGTTTTTGGCAATTTATCACACTCCTTTCTGGTACTACCCTGACGGAGCTTGGTTTTCCCCTCTCTCCCCATGTACAAGGGGAGACTTGCAGTTGAAAAACGCTATCAAGTATATTGTCATAAATCCTTTTCTCTGTCTTTCAAGCTACAAGACTTCGATTTTCCCGCGTGGTGTTTGCTTTGTTCTAATGAACTTGACCACACATCGTGTAGGATGTTGCTTGCTTGCTTCTCACGGGCACCAGGTCCTCAGGGGCTGCATACAGGACCAGCTGCATAATTTGTAGAGTCCAGTGAAAACTGGAACTGCAGGGCTCCTTGTTCAGCATGGTTAGGAAATTTCAGGCTGGTGACAGCAGAGCCTCGGGCCAAGAGTGGGGATCCTGTGCAACTGTACAGATCATCCCCCCGACGAAGTCTGTCATTCTACAGAAGTAACTTGATGACTAACCCTAAGCATGATCTATGACTTAGCCTTAGTTTGTTCCTTTGCTATTTTTAGTTTGTAAACAGAGTAGGATCATCCTGCATCTCTTGGTGCTTTGAAAAGTGTCCACCGACTCCTGGCTTCTGTTGCTGCTACTGAAAGTCTACAGTCAAGCTGCCCCCCACCCTGGGTTTCGCCCTTTGCCAGCTTTTCCTTACAATGGATCTAATTTTGTGTATCTTGTTTCAAACCAATTTTGCTTCCTGAATCCTCTCCTAGAACAATTCTCAGCCCCGATCTTTAAAATATTGCCTCTTAGTGTCCTTCTTTCCAGAGCGCCTATGCAGTGCACGCTGGAGCTTCATTTATCTTCCGCGTCTTTAACTTTTCTTTCATTTTGAGATTCTCTTTGTCTTTCTGTGCTGCCCTCCAGGTGATCTCCTTCCGCACCATATCCCGGGCCACAGTTCTCTCTTTCGCTGTCTAATCTGACTATGAAACCCACTCATTAAGTTTCTGTTTTTGATGACCTACATTTTGTTTCTAGAAGTTGTATTTGGTCCCTTTTCAAATATGCCTGCTCTGTTTTTTTTTTATTTTTTAAAGCAGAGTCTGATTATTTACTCATAATTTCGATCCTCCCTTTTACATTTTTAAATGATCTTAACCATAATTTTTTAGCCTCTTCCGATAGTTTCATTACCCGGCCTTCTTGGGGTTCCCGAGGTTCATGACCCTTGCTGCCTGTTGTGTCCGTTGACTCCGGTCCTTCGTGCTCGTGTCCCTTGAAGCATTTTTGTAGTTTTTGATTGTGAGCTTCTCAAAGAACGCTCGCGGAGGGGATCTTGGGTGGCTGAAGTCGGGGATTGGTTGCCACAGAGAAGTTGGTTATTTGCTCCAGGAGGTGCTGTGCGATATGATTAGATCGGGACTCTCTCTATGTTATTTAGTAGGCTGGGAGTTCCCAGACGGTACAGATGTGTCAGCTTAAACCCCAAGGCTGTGTGAAGTGTGGCCTGAGGTTATGAGACTCAAGGTGACTTCTTTTCCCTGCCAGAGCTCCCGCTGTGACCGGCAGCCAAAGCGTCAGCACCTTGCCCCGGTGTTCAGCCGGCTTTGGCCTCAGGGATTTCCTTTACTGATCTCAGCTGTGCTTTTAAAACTGTGTTTGTTATTTTTGTACAGCATATCTAGGTATTTTGTGGCCGGAGGTTTTTCAGATTCTCCTCCATGATAATGCCACAAATGATAGTTTCTGTCATTCTGAATTTCTGAGCCCAGAAAAAGCTTTCTCACTATGATTACATATTTTGAGATCTCCCTAGTCGTTAGCGATGGGTGGTGGTGGAGGGTTGCACAACACGGTGAATGCACTTAATGCCACCAAAAAATGGTTCAGCGGGCCAGGAAGCCTGGCCAAGCTCAAGTCAATTCTGCAGCACTAACCAGAAGATTCCCCCCCTTATTTTTGTGCACAGTTTTTAATTTAGATGAGGTTTGGGTTTTGTTCTGCAGAGAAAACAACGAATGTACTCTTTGCTAAAAATGACTGGAGTGCGCAAATGGTTGGATTTATTTAGTACCAAAATGTGAGATGTTTAAAAAAGAAAAAATCTTAGGAATTTGAGGACACCAGGACGGTTGCTCAGCATTGAAAAGCAAACTGAGGAAAAAAGTATTTCAGTTCCCCTGTGCCATGCCCGCTCCCCAGCTTTGAATAATGCAAGCGTCTCTTTCTGCTGTTCTGTTCTTTTTGCTGTTGAGTTTCCCGCGCCTCAGAGATCCGCTTTACCAGAAAATGAGAAAGTCTTTGCCCAGGGAAGCACCAGAGCCGTGAAGTCAGATTACTGTAAACGTTTCATGGCTGAGTCAGCGGGAGGGCAGCTGGTGATCACTTCCTGTCTCACCCAGGGGAAGGAGCTGCCCCGGAAAGGGACGTTGTCGCCGGCCCAGCTTTGGGTGGTTCCTTTACCTCTCCAGGGACCAGGAAGGCTCTCTGCTTGGAAGCTGCTGATGTCTGGTTGGGGACAGTCTAGCCCTGTGGACCGGGAAGGGAAGCCATTCATTTATTCATTCATTCATCAGTCTTTCCTCTTCCTAGTGGAGTGAGGAAGGCTTTGTGGGAAACGAAGACAAGAAGCTTTCAATATGACTACAGATGTGTACTTAACGTTGGTGTTTTTTTTGGATTGAAAGTCTTCATTACTCTGACTGCAACACAATCACATCCCTGTTTTTGTTGTTACTCTGCTGCAAACATGGTGCAGGGGCATGGCCTTTGCAGATGAAGGAACGTTGGGTCATGCATTCATTCTTTTTTTTTTTTTTTCTTTCAAATAACATTTATCCAGCATTATGTATTAGGGCTTCGTACTGGTGCTGTGGGCTCCCACGATAAATGATAAATAGTTCCTGTCCTTAAGAATCTCTATCTAATGCCTCGTGGAAAGGCCAGCACATATATAGAAGGAAAATGCTAAACAGAACACAATTAATCTTCAAATGATCTAATTAAAGAATCAGAACAAGTAGTCCCATCACTTTTTTTTATTGTGATAAAGCCTACCTAACATCAATTTACCTTCTTATCCATTTTTTAGCGACATTAAGTCTGTTCACACTGCTGTGCCAGAATCACCCCTATCCATCCATCCCCAGGACCTTTACATCTTCCCAAACTGAAACTCTGTCCTTATCCAACACGAGCTCCCCGTTTCCCCTGCCCCAGCTCCCGGCAGCCACCATGCTACTTTCCATCTCTGAATTCGACGCCTCTAGGGATCTCATGTAAGTGGAATCCTACTTTGTCATTTTGTGTCTGGCTTCTCCATTACCTTTTTAATCAAAGGAAATACGACTTACTGAAAGACACATGTCCGGCCTGTCCCTGACTGACTCACCCCTTGGCTTGGCCCAGAGGAAGATGGTCAACGTTCCTTAATGGGACAACACGACCATTTTTGTATCTTTTCTTGAAGATTCCATTGTTGTGATATTGGTTAATTCAAGTCGATTGACAGGATTATAGCTTTAAGAGGCTACCACTCCTTGGAATCATGTCCCAGCCTCCCTCATCAGGGGCTGGAGGAGTGAGCTTAGCAGCTTGCAGGTGGACAGTGAATTGGCTCCACGGACAGCCCTGCTGGCTTCCACAGGCTGTGTGTCTCATAAGACTTCACATGTGAGCACGTAGACAGCCCTGCTAGTCCCTCAGTCCAGATGCCTGCCAGAAACCGAGGCCCCAAGGACTCCCCTCCAGACATGTGATCTGAGCCAGGCTGTCTAAAATATTTCCTCTGGAACCAATCAGACACTCGCCAAAGGGGCAATATCTCACTGACTGCTTTGAGTCACATGTTATATTTGAGATCGGCCCTGCGTTAGGAGCTGAAACATGTTGGCTTGTCTCACTGGAGTTGGGGAAAGGCCTGAAGTCACGAGGAGGGCTGCTCCAAGTTCCCCGCTGCGTTTCTGGGGCCCTTGGAAATACAGCTGAAATGTCATACCTTACAGCAAGTGTGGTCAGCTGAGTCGGCGTCAACATGGCGGCTTCTTCCGGCTCATCTGTCTATTCCATCGGAATATAAACTCCTCGGGGCTGATCTGATCCCTCCAGATCCTCAGTGCCTGCAGGAGAGTCTGGACCAAAGGGTGAATATCTCCTACAACTGGAGGAAACATCTACTGTCAGGACAGTGAGTGGATGAACATACTGACAAGCCTGTTGCTGGAAACCAGAAAATGATACCATGGATCAACGCACTCGTGCTAGCTACTTGATCAAGAACTATTCCCAACTATTTTAGGTCTTTAAGAAACTAGAGTGGGGAAAAGATGTGTTTTGTTGTTTTTTTTTTTTAAGATTTTATTTATTTATTTAACATAGACGGAGATCACAAGTAGGCAGAGAGGCAGAGAGAGGGGGGAAGCAGGCTCCCCACTGAGCAGAGAGCCCAATGTGGGGCTCGATCCCAGGACCCTGAGATCATTAACCCACTGAGCCAACCAGGAGCCCCAGTTTTTCCTCTTTTTTAAAGAAAACTAATTAGTTGTTTTCTCCTAAAATAACATCACTGATTACCTTTCTTCTTAACAACTGTCATAGAGTCATCTGGATGTATCACTGAAACCCTTAGCATTGAAAGAGGAAATTAACTACTTGAATTTTCAGGATATCTGTGTCTATTGGTTCTCTCTTTGGTTAAATGCTAATCTCACCACTGAGGATGTGAGGTAACGTTTGTGAAGACATTGCTGTAACAGGGCTGCTGTGTAACATTTTCTTGCCTAGGATTTCATAAAAAAAATAAAACAAAACCAAACAAAACCCCCAACAAGCTGAGGTCTTGGAAAATGTTAGATAAGAGCCTCTCTATAGGCTGACCACAGCAGCACGTTGTTGCTTGTTTTCATTCCCCAGTGGACTCTGATTGGTTTTGACCCGGCAGTTCCTCCTATGTCTCCCGGGCTTGGGCCTCACTTCTGTTTTTTGACCACCAGCCAGCCATGCTGGCTTCATGGAAGTCATGCAGTGGGAGGTGGTGTGGCTCTCTCTGACCCCTCTGGGGCCTCACACAGATATGAAGTCCATTGCCAGTACAACCACTCTCTTAGAGAGGATGCTGGGACGCCATGTAGTCCACCAGAGCAGGGGCTAATGAACAGAACGAGGGTGGAGGCTTCCTCTCAGGGTGCCCCCAAATGTCATCTGGGAACCCTTGCCTTTTTTCTCCCTGCTTCTTTCCCCTTATGTGGTTATCACTACACACCCCTTTTTCACTTGCAGTGACCATGTCTGGACAAGGAAGCCAAAGACGACACCTATCATTGGAGCAACATTCTGTGGTCCTCAAAGATGCTGGCTTTTCAGTTCCTCACAGCTCAGCAAGAGGGCCCCTCACTGCACAACAGACCTTTCTGGGCCACTGGTCATGCCGGGGATGATTCCAAAATAGAAAAGATTTTTGGAGCACGGATCCCGACCCCCACATCCCCAGTCCCTTTTGGACTAGACAGTCTCGGGACCTCATTGCATCCCTACATCTATGACTAGACAAGGGCTAGGGGCATGGGTCAGTGTGGGAAGGGGGTCGACAAGAAGGCAGTCGCTGGCCAGACCCCACAGTCTCCCAGACGTGCAGCGGCAGGAAGTGTAGTGCTTCATGTGTCCGCCGAGGCAGAGCAGGGGCAGAGACAGGTGATGGGAGGTGTAGCTGGGAGCAGAGCCTTCCCTGGCGTAGCGATTCCCGATGGCGCCATGGAGGAACTGCTGGCCATTGCAGTCCATCTTGGGGGGGTGGTGCATCTCCACCCTCCAATCATCTTCAGTGCAGAGAAAAGGTAGCTGAGTGGGGCTGCGTGGCTGGGGTGCTACTTGTACTGACCATGCTGGTCTCCACTCAGCTCTGGCCCCAGGGCCCCCTTTGGCAGGTGGCTGGTGGAGGCCATAGAGGAGCCGAGTGGGTATGTAGTGTGGCTTGGGAGCATTTCAGCACGGTGGCGAGAGAGGGTGCTTGGAAGGTGAATGGCCCTGGGATCTTGCCTCTGAAATCTACCAGCATTTTGGCACTTCCTTTCACTTGCTGCGTTACACAGGGTAATAGTAGCAGCCATAACAAAAAAGCCTCCAACTTCAGAGCCTTCACAATGATGTCTACATCCCGTTCGGATCCAGGACTGACCATCCTCAGGTGGTGATGCAGCAACCCAGGCTCCTTCCAGCTTGTGGCTCTGCTGTCCCCTAGGACCTTGGAGAGCTCTGTATGGAAGGTGAGAGAAAGTGTGGCTTACGTTAGCCTGAAGTGACACCCACATTTCACTAAGTGGAAGGCAGGGAAACGTAATCCCAGTGAGAACTTTGTGCTGTGGCCAGGAGGGCGTGTGTGGTGTTGGACAGTTAGTTTCTCGGTCATGATCATGGGGTAAACTTCTAAAGCTTCGATTTCCTTATGCATAAATAAAAATTGAGCCTATGTCTGAGAGTCACCGCGAGGATGAGAGCTCACACGTGTGATGTGGCTAAGGTTGTGCCTGACGTGGACCAGGCACTTCTGCGATTACAGCCGGCAGGGGAGGGGCTGTCTCATTGGCCAGAGCCACGGGGGGTGGGAGGTCCAGGCTCATGAGCACCCTAGCTACTGCAAGGGCTCCCTGTCCATCCTGTTCTTCTGCATGAAGAGGATCCATCCATAAGATGGTTATGCAGTATGCATTCCAGATCGTGATTATTAGGTAAATGTGAGACTATGTCATAATGCTTACTCGGTAATATGTATTATGCATGGTAATTATTTTGTAAGTGCAAGTGAACGGCTCACTCTACCATACGTCCCATGGACTAACATGCCTGCGGCATCGATGTAAGCTTTGGGACATTTTCCCGTTGTTTGCTATCTCTCAAAAGGCTTTGTTATCAAAGCACACAGATCACTGCAAAAATTGCCAACACACAGATAGCTATAGAATGGAGCTGAAAAGTCTGTTTCCCACACGTGGTGCCCCCTCTCCTACCACTCGGATAAGCAACCATCGTTAACACTTTCAGTAAATCCTTCCAGAAATTCCCTGGGTTATATGCAAACCTATTGAAATCCTCTCTTTTTACACAAAAGAAAATCATGCTAAAATGTTATTCTGCAACTCCTTTTTTTTTCTCTGCTTCCATGTCTGCTCTAGCTCACTGCTTTTAACTGCCACACTATTCGTCATGGCACGAGCCACAGACCAGAGCTTTATTGGGAAGTAAAAAGACATCAGACTCTTCCTTCCTCCATGTGAGTTGATGGCTAACTCCCCAAGTTGACCGCCCCAGCGAAGTGCAGGTTCCCTCTGAAACCACAATCCCATACAGGTGCCGCTATGGTCCACCTGCCTCCTACTAGGGCATCCTGCAACAGCCCAGGACATGAACAAGTGCAGTTTAAAAGCTCTTGCTTGTTCTCTCAGGGATGAGGTCATGAGGAGGTGGAAGAAACTGTCAGAAGTCTGCAGGAACACCTTCCCTGCACCTGTAGCCTCAGGCTGGCTCAAAAGAGCAAAGTGGTCTTTGTTGTCCCCTCCAGGACATTGGGCACACTTGGTTCAACTGTCAGAGATTTGGGCTTGGAGATGGTAGATCACAAAAGGAATCCTCTTCTGTCGCCCCATTCATTTGGATTAAAACTTCTTCAGGTAGTGAGGAAACCAAGTGGTTCTCGGAATCTTACCGAGGTCCCAGACCGGCGATAAGGTCCCTGGGCACTTGGAGATCTTGGTAGTTCGGTGTTCAGTGAGGCTGTGAAAATGACTGTGAATCATGTCACTTGTCCACGCCATGGGAACCCATCTGGCTTCGGCCTAGAATGGCGTTTTCCAATTTTCTTGGGTTCTTGCGCCTTCTGATTTCCTTTTTCCCATCTTGGCGGACCCCCTGTACCAATTTATTTAGCATTTTTATATTTGAACAATTGCACTTTTTGACTTACAATCTGTTTTAGTCTGTCTTAATTCCCAAGCAACATCTTGGAGTCACAGGTTGGGTGTGTTCTGCTATATTATTTTGCATAAACACATGATGAACAATCAACTCTTTAAAAAATCGCTCTTCTGTGTACCTCCCGTGATCAGTGCCCACACGGTGCTTTGGCAATTGCCACCCAAGTGACCCCCACATCTCTCCAAGGGAGATGTCTCCCTTCAAACAATTTAAGAGGAGATCCTCCTGCGATCTTTGAAACATGTAGGATTTACTCGATGGGAAGACAGTGTCCGTTTATCCTCCTGCATCAGCACAGAATGATATTTTTGGCCATAGGGATCCTCATGGAATGTTTTTTGCTTTTTCTGGAAAGCAGATAAATGCCTCCCTTCCCAATTACCGCTGAGGATGAGTAGTAAAGAGCGAGGGAGCGTCCAGGGACTCCGGCTCTAGCAGATGTAGACATCTTTTTATTGCCCTGCATGCACTGGGCCAGGCTCACATTAGTGTTATTTTTAGATTTTCAGATTGACTTGGTGAATCTGGCCTCCTTTCTAACAGGTCATATTAATGAGCTGCAGATGGGTTCATACTTGATTCCTCTTGATCACGATTTATTTTACACGCAGGCAAATGTCCTCAGTGTCTCCTTGGGAATAGTCACCTCATTTCTAAAAGCCCCGCTTCGTCTGGAAACAGGTTTTCTCTTTGGCTGGACTTCAGAGGAGAGACGATTCTAGACGGAATTCAGCGAAGCGCTTGGATGCGCGCTTGGCACCCCTGGCAGTTGTGTTGGGCGTTTGGGATCCGGGTGGTTCTGCCTTCGGCTATACCGAGAGGCTGTTACCTATCAGCCTGGCGGGTGAGGCCAGGGCTGTGTCACCGGATGACTTTAGGAAGCTTTCTCCCTCTTATTAACATACTCACGAGCTCCATTATCCCAGCAATCTGCCCAGATGATTCCCCTCCTTCCCTGGCCACACCTTGAAGTATTGCTGTATGTCTGGGTCTCCGAAGGCATTTTTTATTTTATGTTAAACCAACATTTCCTCAAGAGGCTTTCATTTTCCCCTTGGGCTCCGTGTGAGATCTGGGGGCAGTTTACTCAGGGTGACCCGAGAGCTGGTCAGGAGGTTAGCGTTGTGTTCTCATATAAAATAATGGGAGCATGAGTCTGCACACACTAGGGCAAGCCTGCCCACACCGAGGGGAGCTGCAAATGGTGCCAACAAAGAATTTCCACTGGCTCAGGCTGGGCATTGACTCACTTGACTGATAACAGAGAACCCACTGATGGAAAGTGATGGAAAGAGAAGACAAGAGCTCCCCCATGTTCATGCTCCAAACAAACATCTGTCTGTTTTCCGGTGGGTTACTCACTCAAGATGGGTCGATCTCAGTCTCGCCAGTCAGACAGCGGGGTTTATCCCTGAAACATCCAGCTTGGTGATGTATTCAGGATGCCAGGGGCTCACTGTCACCCTGGAGGCACGTAGTCACATCCATTCCCCATCGGATGCTTGGGACCAGGAGAAGATTTATGTGTTTGCCTAGATAAATGCGTAATTTGAAAGCTGAAGCTTCTGTATAAAACATTTTAAGTTCGTTTTAGGTCCGACAACTTTTACTATATTATTATCTGCTCTTTGGGTTCCTTGAGCTCCTACTCATCATGGAACCCACAGAGAGTTATCTTTTTTATATCAAAGTATAACTGACATAGGACATCATTTTAGTTTCAGGTATAGAAAATAAGGATTCGATATTCGTGTATGTTGCGAAATGATCGCCCCAGTAAGGCTAATGAACATCTGTTGCCACACATAATTACAGATTTTTTTCTTGTGATGAGAACTTTTAAGATTTACTCTCTTAATGACTTCCAAATATGCAACACAGTGTTATTAACTGTAGTCGCACTGCTGTACATGAGATCCCCAGGACTTACAAAATTTTAACTTTTGGAATGCAGAACTCACGTTATCCAAGTACATCCTTGGAGAGCCTTCAAAAGGGCCAAATCTCAGGTGCCCTACAGTTGACTGGATCTTTTTGAACATCTCTGAGCTGAGGGGTTGAACAAAGCACATCAGTAATGAGTCTCGCTGGCTTTTGAGATGGAAAGACGAGGGGGAGCTGAGGTCTGAGGTCGTGCTGGTCTGCGGACAGCCTGGCCTGCTCTTTTCAGGGAAGGGGCAGATGATGGGAGTGGGAGGCTCCCCCAAACCCCCATTTCTTCTTTGGGGATTCCAAGCCCACTTCTGATGGCCTTGATTACAGGGTCTATTACCTAAAGAAATACGGTGTCCCTAGCAAGAAGCAAACAATTATTTTCATTCATCCTGAATTAAATGATCAGGGTGCCTGGTGGTTAAGCGTTACGTGACTTTTGGACAGGTGGCCACCAGAAAACCCTGTTTGCTCACCTTAGTTCCCTCCAGGCACCAACATCTCTGAAATCCTGCAATAAGACTCTGGGAAGTCACTCGACTCCCCTCATCATCTCTTAACCGTGACATTTAATGGGCTGATATTTCCTGGTTTGGCAGAGTTAGGAAATTTCTAATCTCTGCTGATAAAGGAGTTTACCGTTTTTCTAGCACATGATCCTGAGGGTTTACTGGCTTGAGAACTGTAGTTGACTTCAGTAGATCTCTCTTAGGAGGAATAGGGGCTCATAGTGGATTGGAGTTTAATTACAGATTTATAGATACTGAATGATAGGCTCGATGCCTATCATTTATCCTCCAAAGATTTTTTTTTTTTAAAGATGTTACTTACTGGGAGCCTGGGTGGCTCAGTGTGTTAAGCCTCTGCCTTCGGCTCGGGTCATGATCTCAGGGTCCTGGGATCGAGTCCCATATCGGGCTCTCTGCTCAGCAAGGAGCCTGCTTCCCCCTCTCCCTCTGTCTGCCTCTCTGCCTACTTGTGATCTCTCTCTCTATCAAATAAATAAATAAAATCTTAAAAAAAAAAAGATGTTATTTATTTACTTGAGAGAGAGAGAGAGAGAGAGCATGAGCAGGGAGGGGCAGAGGAGAGGGAGAAGCAGGCTTCCTGCTGAGCAGGAGCCTGACGTGGGGCTCGATTCCAGGACTCTGGGATCATGATTGTGACCTGAGCCGAAGGCAGACACTTAACTGACTGAGCCACCCAGTCAGTTCAAAATTTTTTTCAAATTTCAAAAATTTTTTAAAGGCTACAACTGGCTCTCATTTATTTGAAACAAATCATGCATCCCTCTTTCTGAAAAGGCCTGTCTTCCGGACCCACGTTTCCTTCAATTTGCTGTTGGAATTAAGCCCCTTACTTAACCAAGGAGAGGCCTCAGTGGGGCTTCTCATGCACATTAGCTTTCGATTGGAGAATGTCTCACACTGACCCAAGTCTCCCCCCTGCCCCCCGCTGAAGAACCTGGTTGTTTGGCAGGCCACTCGTCCGGGCCGTTTGGGGATCCAGATGCTGAAGAAGGAAGGAGCAACGTGCCCAGTGCCTCAGGGTTTGTGGATTCTTCCCTTTGAAGACTAGAAGGGGCTTTGCAGATAAGGGTCAGCGTTCAGAGGCCCTCGCCAAGTCTGTGGAATGAGGACAAAGGAGTATAGAATTCTGCATTAATTGGACCAAGGTTAAAGATCCCAGCTTGGCCTCGTACAAGCTGCATGACTCTGGGCAAATTCCTCATATTCACTGGCCTTCAGGTTCTCCGTCTGGAAAATGGCAGGTAACCAGGCTCGTCTCACAGAGCGGCTGATCGCTGGGATGAAGTACAGCAGGCAAAAGCCCTTGGCACGGTCTGGAGTGTTCCCAGAGTCCAGAGTAGTCAGTGCATTTCCCCTCCACGTGCAAAGGGAAAGCCACTTGGTACAAAAGGCAAGTCCCCCCGAGTAGGCCCACAGGGCGAGCTTTGTTTGGGTTGAGGCTCTCAGGACGGAGACAGCATCCTGCCTCTGAAAATGATTATTCAGACCCAAGGCTGCCGCCGCAGATACAGCTGCTTTTTAGCCCCCGATTATGTCAAACCCCCTGCGGTTTGGCTTTCCTGTCGTTGGGAGATGGACCGGACCATCCCAGCATGCCCGTGGGCAAACAGAGTCAGCAGAGTGGGCTGTGATCCCTGGGCGGGCTCTCTGTGCTTCTCTTGCACCAACGCAGGAGATCGATCAGTCGATCAACAAACCGACCAGTGAAATCATGGATGCCTTCTCCCTGCAGGACGCTGGCTCATGCTTTCTGTCCGGGGTCCGTAGCAGGACCTCTGCAGGAATATGGTGACACATATTCCTAGGGCGGCCCCAGGAGTTCTGTGTTGTTTTCATCTTAGCCTCCCAGGTGAGGAAATAGTCCTAGAGAAAGCTCTTAACAGTTTACACAGCATTTCCATAAAGCATAAATATTTTGAGTCTAAATGCCATGCCTAATAGCAGTCGGAAATACGGACAGCAATAGAAGGAAGAAGGCAGCTCAGTGGCTCTTTGTCCTGGTCCTCGGTGAAGCGGCTACACTCGCGCCCTTTGCATGGGCTACAGGGTGGAGGTCAGGGTGGTGAGGACATATTTTGATGACACAGAAACAAGGGCTGCAAGAGATCAGTCCGCAGCCTGTGAGCAGAGCCAGGGCTCACTCCCATTTTCCTGCATTGCTCTATGTCTCTAATTAGCCAGAGAATTTTTGGAAATCTAAGCCTCTCTTGGATGTGCCAGTTCCCTTCCTGCCATAGAGGAGGCATTTGTCCCAAGTGACTGGAGCCGAGGCGGGTTGATCCTGTGAGGGTACCTCTGTCACTCTGTGGTTTCTAATCTGGGAGCCTCAGGTCCCAGGGGGAGGGAGACCACCATTGCAGGACACCTGAGGAGACCTGTGCCGGCCAAGTGTTGCCTGCGGAGTCCGAATGATAGCCCTCCCACCCGTGTGAGCTATTATGTGGCAGATTCTATGTAGGTGGTTAGGGTTAATAAAATGTACATTGGCTTGGGTAAGCATACCTAAGTTCTTTTTTATAAAACAAGATTTTATTGAGAGAGAGATACAAGCATGAGCAGGGGGCAGGAGGGGCAGAGGAAGAAGCAGATTCCCCGCTGAGGAGGACCTGATCTCCAGGACCCCAAGATCATGATCTGAGCCGAAGGCCGATACTTAACCCACTGAGCCCCCCAGCCACTCCAGCATACCTGAATTCTGTATGGACTTCCGTCAGTATGTATTTTCTTAATCAGAAATATTAAACATGTAACCATTATTACATGTGAGTCAGCCACATTTTGGGGGTTTACAAAGGGGTCCCCATGTTGAGAGTATGGGAGCTACTGATACGGAGCAGATCCAAGGCCAATATGGGGACAAACCTTTGAAATCGCAGACCCAGCAGGGCAGGCGCGGGCCTCCTGTGTTGGGGGCATAGCAAGAGGACAGTAGGAATAAGGAAGGGCTTCTGTGTAATGAGGCCTGGGAACAGCCCACTCATTTATAGGGTCTGTGGCTTGGCAACATGTTTACGAAACACCCACTTAATTTGTTAATTTTTAAAATGCGCTTTTATCTAAACTCACTTTCATGTTGCGGAGATCCAGGCTGTTTGGACAGCTAGTCCTGCAGAAATGGAGGCTCTGACTTATTTCCTGCCTCTCACCTTTCAGAGGGAAAAAAATCATATTATCGAATGGGACGGTGGGAAGCAGGCCCCCATGGCCTTTCTCACGGCAAGGAGACAGGCCACCAAGTTGAGTACCCGGGCACCACTGTACGTCTCCCGGTGGGGTGGGGCCCCCGCGGCAGCCTGTCACCTGGGACCCTTCCCTTCTGTCATATAATGTCAGGTTCCAGGCCTAGATTTTGGGGCCTGTACATGCAGGCTGTGACTGCCTCACCTTCTTTTCCTGGGTCCAGCCCAGGACATGTTCAAAAACATTTATTGAATGAATAAATCAGTGAGTGGAGAATATATGAATAGTTAAGTATGCCTTTGACTTTTCAACTGAGAGATTGAAAAAGTTTTAAAGAGATTTTAAAGTCCAAATCACTATTCAGGGGTGCCTGGGTGGCTCCGTCGGTTGAGGTTGAGCGTCTGCCTTTAGCTCAGGTCACGGTCCCAGGGTCCTGGGACGGAGCCTGGGACAGAGCATGAGGCTTCTTGCTCAGCAGGTAACCTGCTTCTCTCTCTGCCTGCGGTTCCCCCTGCTTGTGCGTTCGCTCTCTCTCTCAGAAAAATAGAGAAATAAAATGTTAAACAATATGTTTACGTAGTTTTTTCCCTTTGTATTGCCTGCGTGGATTTATAGGCGGTCAGAGTGTTAAATGATAAATCTTATCTCCCCCCAACCTTGATTATAGAAACAACATATGCTCAAAATAAATTAAGGAAGTGAGGAAAAGCCTGACTCTCCCTCATAACCATACGTCCGTGTGTCTCCAAGAGCACATCTTTCCAGACTGCCCTGGGTGTGTTCTGCACGGTTTCCATGGAGCCCCCAGACCCTGCTCTGTGCCTGCTCTCTGACCCATTGCGGCAGACACCAGGCTTTTTTGCACACCCTTTCCTGGCTTCCAGTTATACTCAGCTGATGAGCGGCACTGGCCAGAAGGAAGCCTGTGGAAGGAAGAGAAGTCAGCACACTGCTCCCTCCCCACGGCCACCCCTGGTCAACTGTCCTTCCGGACTTCAGTGTTTACCTCTGACCGCTCCTGGATGGCTCCAGTCCTACCAGGTCCGGGACACATGACCCCAACCTTGTTCTTCCTGCTCCTGGGGTCATGACGGCTTCTCACCATTGCTGGTCTCGGTGTCACCCTCCTGCTGTTCACTCAGCTGCCCACAGCTCTGGGATGGGTCCCTTCGCTAAATCTCCTCTATAGGAACCACACCAGATAGAGTCTGCGGCGGCCCGATTAAAACAATACCCCCTGTATTTACATATGTGCTGCTATACTATGCACTCCGTCTGGGTCCCTGCTTTTAAAGTTAACAATACTTGGTGATAGGAATCCTTTAAGGCCAGTAAGTACAAATATGTTTCCTCATTGTTCTATTCGTTAGGATTTTCAATAGGATCTAATTAAATCCCACAAATATTTATTGAGTTTCTACCCTGTGTAAGATATAGTCCCTGCCCTTAATGGGGGTTACAGTGCTCTGTGGGCCTTAAGACAAGATAACTGGGTGGAAAATAAGAGGTGTCATCCAGGGAGATACTAGTTACGAGTCATAAAATTTCAAAGGAGAGAGTGAGGGTCGTGGTGAAGGGCTTGTTGGAGGAGGCAGTGCTGTGATAGCTGGTGTGTGTGTGTGTGTGTGTGTGTGTGTGTGTGTGTACTTAAACCAAAGGGGACAGGAGCCTGGAAGACATCCCAGGCAGAGAAGGTGGCACGACCGAAGGCCTGGAGCTGAGACCTTTGAGGTTTTTCGAGCTGTGAAGAGTTTGGTTCAGCTGAGCAGAATGGAATGTTCTTCCACGGTACTTTATTCATCTCACCTCTTTTTCTTTCCTTTTTTTTTTTTTTTTTTTTTTTTAAGATTTAGTTATTTATTTTAGAGAGCACGTGTGAGCGAGTAAGCAGATTCCTCACTCAGTGTGGGGCCCGACTCGGGACTTGACCTCACAACCCTGAGATCACGACCTGAGCTGAAATCACAAGTCGGATGCTTAACCAACTGTGCCACCTTTAAAGGAATTCATCTCACCTTTAAAGCAATTTGCTGGAATGGATATAATTTTTCTGTCTCCCTTCTAGATGATCATCTCCTGTAGGCCAGGGAGCATCCTTCATATCCTTTTATAGACCATATACTTGGAATAGAGTAAGGATTCCCAGTAGAGGTTTGTTGAGTGAATCCGAATGGAAAACCCTCTGATGGGAGCGGAAATTCGTTGTCAGATCGCGACAGGTCCCCAGGGCCAGGCTGAGTGGTTTGTGGGAAATGCTCTGAACTTGCCTCCTCCTGGTCAGTGTCCCCTCTCTCTTTTCTTGCTTTTCCAGGCTTAACTGGAATCATAGATATGAGCATGCTGTCTGGACAGGGACACTATCTCCTGAGACGAGAGGTCCCATTTTCCCATATATTCGTTCTCCTCCACGTGGGTTGGGGTGGCGGGGAGGAAGCCCTGACTCATGTTAACCAGAAGAACAGCTGCACGTGGTTCCACCGAATCAGGCTGGTCTTTGGAACAGACAGCAAAACAAGAACCGAGTTTGGCTTTTCTCCCAATACGAAAAGTCCCGAGGATCTCTCTTTTCCCTTCTGCTCCAGCAGACCCGAGAAAAGCCAGAGAGCACCCACTTTTGCGCAAGTGCTCAGCTTCTCCCCGTCTTCTCCACATCCTGCCTCTGGGGCTTGGTCAAGGCTGAAGGCATTGATTGTCGCACAAGGGAACCCCAAAAAGGCTGGCAGATTTGTACAGCACTTGGGAATGCAGCGGCGGGACGTAGGTGACAGTGGTGGGCAGTGACCACAGTCATGAAAGAGAGGAAGGGACGATGAGTGTGGGCATGAATGTGAACTCTGCCACGTGCTGGCTTGGTGAGCCCTCACTCTGAGGCCACTCGCCCCCCTTAGCTTTCGTCTCCATCAGCAGAATGGTGATATCTATCCTCACAGACTTGTGCAAACAAGGGAGTCAAAGCCAGACAGAAATGCACAATTTGGCTCAGGGACTCACCGTAATCGACTCTTTTCTCCCTGCACATGAGTACTCTACCTTTTCTATTCCAAACTCCGGCGGGACAGAAAGTTACATTTCTTTGTGAACCAAGTGTGTAGCACTTCGGATGTATCTGGGGAGAATTATCCATTACCTCTTCACCCTCAATCCTTAAAACAAAACAATAGGAAACAAATAAACCAAAACTTGAGCGTCTGGCTTCCATTCCGAAACCAGGTGTTGGGTGGCTCGTCTGTCGAGAGACGCACGCCACGCAGACGGATGGCTTCCCGAAGCCCAGAACGTGCTCCTCAGGGAGGAGAGGGCTTCGAACGAAACCAGTTTGTCCCGATGGACCCTCAGGCTGTCCTGTTGCGAGGGTCTTGTAAACATCCAGGAAAACCTGTTGGCTGTTGAAAATCCAGATTCTAAATACTGTTTACTCCTGAATAATTTGTAATTCCTTTCCCAGCTCAAATAACTATAAACTCCTACAAAGTGCTTTATAAACACTCATTAGAGCATTACTAAAGTCCTTTGAGCTCCACGTGATTACCTCCATTTGGCAGTCGAGTAAACTGAGTCACAAAAGTTGAAAGATCTGCTCAAAGCTTTGCCAGGAGCGAAGACAGGGCAGGGCCAGAGCTCAGACATCCTGGCTCCTGGTCTGGCGAGCGCTTCCTCGGAACGTGCCGGGATCGGCCGCATCCGGGCTCCTGACCTCTCAGGGTCCCGCCGTGCCACAGCCTTCTGGTAACCCATCATCGAGGACTGGCCAAGGTCCCCTGGCCCCTGAGATACCACTGTCCAGCAGCAAAGGCTCTGCTTTGAAAAGGCCCTCAGCACATGTGTCCAATAGCCACCTATGTCCTTCTGTCCCCAGAGGCCTGTCCCACTGATTCTCAGTGTCTGCATATACGGGCCACAGAGGGATCAGCAGAGAGAAGCAAGACATTGGTTTCCTGCTTTTCCTGAAAAGCTGAAAGCAGACAGGATCCGTGGGGTAGTATACATTTCCTGGATTTCATCTGCCCTGCATTTAAACCCACTTATGATTAAGCTCTTCCATCTACCAGGGTTAACAGAAAAGGCCGGCCACGTGCTCTTCTAGATTGCCGGCACTAGGCTGTGGGCATGGTACCCAAGCTCGGCCAGCTTACAGCACTGCCGGGGACGCAAGTGACTGATACGAACGAAGAGGGGGCTTTGCCGGGTAGCAGGTGGAGATGCCTGCGTCTCAGGAGGCCTGTCAGCGGTGGTGCCGCGGAGCCAGTGGGATGGAGGAGGTGGCTCTGCCATCAGATTGCTGCTGTCTTTGACCTTGGCTGTGGTTAGAACTGTTGTCCCGAGTGCACTCGGCCTCCCGCTCATTTCTGGAAACCTCGGGATTGTTTGTGAGTTAGCAGTTTTCCTTCCAGCAAATTCCTTCCTGAAGCATACCAGAGTCAAGGGTTTTGTTTGTATTTGGTTGGGACCAAGTTGCAGAATGAGAGCGGTTTCTCTTTTCTTTCCTCCCAGTATTGAGAGATGGGTTCTAAGACTCTGAGGAGACCGGGGTACAGCGGAGATGGTAAAAGCATGGCACGATGCGGGACGTCTGAAAAGGTTAGGAGCTAGTGTTTGAGACGAGCTAGCTCATTCGTCTCCAGCAGTCCTGAACCCAATCCGCAACGTTGCTGGGTGGTGCCTTGTGGCTGATCTCCCTGCCGTCAGCATGACCGGCGTCCTCGCCGGCATGATAGGCCCTGGCACTCTAGCCAGTGGTGGTGACTTAGACCAGCATCGATGTGTGCCCAACCTCCTGTCTCCCCCGGGCTCCTGTCAGCAGGTTGCTCCCCATCCAGGGTCCTTCCTGATGCGGCTTGCCTGTGGTGAGGGAGGGCTGCCCACAGCGGTGTGCGGGGAGTGCAGAGCACGTGCCCCGGAGCTCTGTGTGCTTTTGCCCTTCCTGGTACTTGGGGATGTGAGGAAGCTGTCCCGGGCATCTGGAAATCTGAAGAAATGGTGTTTTCACCGATACCAGGGTCAGCGAGCAAAATGCCTCTCACAGACTCATAGAAGAAGGTAAGAGAATAAAGATAATAATTGCACTGTTTTTTTGTGGAGAATCTCACTTGGTCTTCCTACTATCCCTACGAAGAAGGTGCTATTGTTACCCCTTTTTCACGGGTGAGACAGCTGACTCGCCCGGGACTCTACTACTGAGTTACTGCGCACCCAGGAGGTGCCTGCCTGTGACCAGGTGGCTTCTAGAGCTAACTCTCTCTCACACTTCCATGGAAAGATTATAAAAATATAGATTTCCAGGGGCCACACCCAGAGATTTCAATTCAGCAGATCTTGGGAGGGTGAGGGGCGGGGCTTGGAGACTGAGCGGCCACCACGCAGGGATCCCAAATGATAAGGAATGTGTCCATGGGCAGGTATGGGGCAGCTGCTGGCTGGCACAAGAGCGGATGTGGCCACTTCCCTCTCCCCAGGCTCGGCGAGATGCCTCCTGATCGCTGTCCCCTTTCCTGACTTGGCCTCAGAGTCCTTCCCAGTGCAGGTAGTGACCAGCGGTCACACGGAGGTGGCTTCAAGGCAAAGGCAATTTGTCCTCTTCAGCCTGCAGAATGCGGGAGGGGGACTGAAGAAGCTGGGTCTTGTCACACACAGGCCACTAACAACAAAGAAGGAAAGTAATGGGCTGTTTCTGAGCCTCAGGTTTCTTTCTGCTCTGTCGCGGGGAGATGGTACAGAACCTTTCATTTTTAGCCTGGAGAGCGTGGATTCTTATCTCTAAGTTGCTCTATGAATTTCAGGTTATTCCAGCTATTTTAACATTTTATGACATTTTATAACATATTACAACTGTTGTCGAAATTGTGCAAGTTCGTTTGTTTGTTTTCAGTCATCCAAATGACCAGCTTCTCCCCCGTGGATTGGATTAGTTTGCACATGCTGGATCTGTTCATTAGGACGGCTCTACACACCACATCAACTGTTCGATCAGCAGCAGGACACGGGGAAGGGTTCTGTCCCACCCACTCCTTAAGGTTCCAGGCCGATGGAGGAACCATCCGTCCTCGATGCTAGGCTTCCAAGATCAGGCCCCCTATGTGTTCACATCTAGGAGACTGATAGTAGTGAAAGACAGTGGAGAATGGCCCAGGAACATCTAAAGAGCATTGGTTGGACGTTGCAGTCCATTGGCCGGAATTGGCCACATGGCTTTACTCCGCCGCAAGGAAGGCTGGGAAATGGAGGCGAGTGAGCCCAAGAAGAGAGGGAGACAGGTCTGGTGAACAGCCAGCTAGAGTCCCCTTGGGGAACATGAGGAGCTGTGGGTGTGCCCAGAGGAGCGGCCGAGTACCACACAATCCAGAGTGGGTGCCTGGGTCACTGGTATCTAATTCTGTCCCCCGGTTGGACAATGAAAATACATTCAGTGGAACAATTTTCAAATGGTAAATGGTAAAAAAGCCCCAAACCAAGGAGGAAAAAAAAAAACAAACAAGAACAGTGCTTTAGAATTCTTCCCATTATTTTAACAGTCTTTCAGGGCTTTTTTGGAGTTCTTTATATATGTATAATTTTAGAAACACTTGTCTGGCTCACCTCGTGGTTTCGCTCATTAGCTGTTTGTCTCCCAAAATGTTTCCTTGGACTCTAAGGGAAACCTATCCAAATCCGTCCTGGCCTTCTCCATATTCTAAAGTATTCCTCCAAGACTGGAGGAATGCATTAACGTTTCTGGCTCGGAACAAAAATGTTGGCCCGGGTCCTCTTTCTTGAAAGTCCTTGTGCCTGGGCCCATAAGTGGTAGGCTCTGGGTCCATTGCAAGTGTGACATCTCAAGCCTCATTCCATTCACCCACGGGGACATCACAGGACAGTGGGGAGCTGTAGGGGAGCCGCTGTCTGGCGAACAATAAGCATGACCTCTACTGCTGTTAACTCCAGGGTCAACAAGCCATCCACTGGCGTTCCGCTGGGTCGGGCTGTGCGGGTGAAATTTATACCTGTGGGGAAGCAGCTAAACATTTATGCTCGGAACAAAGATGTGGTCATGGGGTGCTTCCCATGGGCCCAGCTCAGAGGTGTCTCCCAGAGTTCTTCCTTGAAATAAATCCTACGTGCTCTCCAACCAACCCTCACTGTGCCGTGACTCAGTTTCCCCGACAAAAGGGGGGATACGATGACAGTTCTAAACTTGTTTGCAAAACACTTTGAGAGCCTTGAAATAAAGGTGGTATTTAGTGTGAGTTCAAAGAGTTACGTGATTATTTTATTGCTCCTTTTATTCCTGAGATTTTTCTGTTTGCTTGGCTTATAAACCCAAGCCAGAGCCATAAAATCACTTTTATGCAAGCGCCTTTCACACACATTGTGAACCAACTGCGTATTTCAATCAATGGACAAGGCACTCAGGAGGGTGAGGTCAGAGACGTGCCGAATGGGAACACTGGTGGCTTCTGCCTAACTGAGGCCATGACCATCCACTGTCACCGAAACTGCTCCACGCTCGACCACATGACCCACGCGTGCACATATTGGATCTGTTGGTTAGGATGGTCCCAAACACCAAATCCATTGTGTTTCTCAACCCATTGTTCTTTCTTGTGGGGTCAGTCTATGACTCATCACATTCTTCCCGCAGTCCCATGACCCCCAAGCAGAGGATGAAAGAGGCTACAGTGTAAGTGACCCAGGGTGGGAACCCCTTCTACAGCGCCCCAGGTGGGTGACGGCCATAGCCTTTGCTAGCCAACACGGGGCCCACCCTCCCCATTTAGGGACTCATGCCATTCTATTGTTGGGCAGATCTGGTCATAAAATGCTCTTCCTAAAGGCGAGCCGCATGTTGGCTACGCTCAGGTGAGTCCCAGGTTGCCCTCGGTTCCCACGCTGGGCATGGAAGCCGGCGACAGGAAAGGCTTGGAAAGCTCCGGTGGTCCCGGGCCTCTTTAAGCCGTTGAGCGGGAAGAGAAGCTGCACGGGACCCAAGGGTCATTTCTGTTTATGTTCTTCTAACGCTCCGTTTCACAGACCATGGCAAGGGGCGGCCCATTTAGATGATTCAAAGTTTAGGATTAATTTATAGGGACAGACTCTTCAGGGACAGCATTTTCGCTGCTGCTCTCCTTCTGTGCGTTCCACTTTCGGTCGTCCAGGTCAGGAGCCACAGGCCACCATATCATGCAGGAACAGGGAGCCTCTGTGGCCTCTGGTTCCATTCACAGGAGCTTACAGTGAATGATCTGCTCTTCGAATTCACTGAGTAAATCATTTATTCAACTGCCATTCAATAAACCCCTCCTGTGTAAACAGCCCTCCCCAAGATAAGGGAATTCAGATCCTTATGCTTGAGAAACTTATATATTCCTTAGGGACATGAGAAATTTTACCTGGACAGGCCCTCTGTACACCTCGCCCCAGGAAATCCCATCCTGGGATGCTGGAGGTCTCTGTTATTTCCCTCCATTGGTCTCTTTCTCTCTCTCTGTCTTTCTGTCTGTCTCTCTTTCACATACACACACACACACACGCACGCGCGCCCTGGAAGACAAGTTTCTTTTACCTGGCAGCCACCTTACCCCATGGACCACGGAGAATGAGAGCAAAATGCAAGCAGGTGTGAGGCTGCCAGCCAAATGACCTGATTCTGAGGGAGACCCAAGGCCGGGACAGCTGTCCCAGGGGCGGGAGTCAAACAGGGATGACCCAAACCCTGGGTTTGGTTGCTGGATACTTTGTAGGGAGCTCCTGAGAAATGCTCTGTAAATCTTTATGGAATAAATGAGTAAGGGAGTGAGGGCCCGAATGTGGAGTCCGCCTGCCTCTACATGGTCCCAAGTATTACTCATCCTCATTTTCATTCTTCTGTGCTGAATGCTCTAGCCTAGATGATTCAGGGAAAGGGATTTTTAAAGCCAGTCAGTTCCAGAGATAGCTCTTGCCATCTATTGGCCCTGGACCCTCGTCTTCCAAGAGATTTTATAGAACAGAGAATTCTAGAACCAAGGCCTTGTGGGATTCTCTCTCTTTTAATCTCTCAACAGAGGTAGGTAGGGGCATGTATTATTATCCACTTGAGTCAGTCGTCCAAGGAAACCCAGCGGTGAGAGCACTCATGTTTAGGTCGTTCCTTTTAATGTGAACCTGAAGTCCTTGGGAAAACATTTACAGTCATAGCGTCCAAGTGAGGCAAGCAGAGGTCAAGGGTCACCATCCCATTTGACAGATGGAAAACTGAAGGCTGTCATTGATGGAGCGAGCCAGGGACAGAGCACAGAAGGGAAGCCATCTCTCTATGCTGCGCATGTAGATGAGTTACTCTGAATGTCCGCTGCTGCGTGCTCTTGGGATATGCCTCCTGGAGTCGGCCTTCCCTGGCCGGTGCTCAGAACTGCCTCAATTCAAAGATTCTGGACTCAGAAGACTCCCTCTCTGACTACAGACTTTCACTGCTGCTGCCCCTTGCCAGGAACTCTTTCTGGCCTGTCCACCTCCCCCGCCACTCTAGGCCATTTTCAGTCCATTTTACGACCGCTCCTTGAGCACAGGGGACCCTTTCCACGTCTCATTGATTCTTTGCTGAACATCCCCACAGCCTCGGTTCTAATTGCTCCAAGACATACCTGCAATCAGTCACATTCCCTGGGCTTTAGACCCTGATGTCCAACTGCCTGCTGGACACACAGCTCCGCCAGGACATCTCATGAGCACCGAAAACTCAACACATTGAAAATGAATTCACTGTTCTCTCCCCAACTTGCTCTTTTTTTTTTTTTTTTTAAGCTTTATTTATTTATTTGAGAGAGAGCAAGTGGGGGGCGGAGCGAAGGAGAGGGGAGAGAGAATCTCAAGCAGATTCCTGGCTGAGCATAGAACCCGACAGGGGGCTCAGTCTCATGACCCTGAGATCATGCGGGACCTGAGCAGAAGTCAAGAACCGGTCACTCGATCTATTGAGCCACCCAGGCACCGCCCCCTGCCCGCAACAAACTTGCTCTTTTTCTATGTTCCCTTTCTTGCCATGATGGTGCCACCATCTACCCAGGAGGTCATTCAAACCCAAGACCGGGTATTGTGCTTGGCAAGCTCATCTCCCTTAGTCTCCCTCCAATTGACCGTCCGGGGACATCTTAGTTTGCCCATTTCTGTCTCTCTGCTGTCTTCTATGGTCCTTTGTGGTGCAGGCCACTGGCCTCCCTCATTGGGGTCACGCCGGCCTCTCCCCCGAGCTCACCTCACTCTCTAGGCTTCTCCTCTCCAACTCCACATCCAAACTGCAGCAAGAGAGATGATTCTAACACACAGATCTGATCATTCTCCTCCTTATCCCTGTGGCCTCGGGATAAAAATCGCGCGTTGCTGGGTCTCCGTCCTCCTCCCGCTCCCTCTGCGGTCTGGCCTCTCCCTGCACTCCCGTCTCACCAAACCACTTCCTGTCCCTGCTGTGCTTTTGGCTCTGCTGCCTGGGAACGTTGTACGCGCTGTTCCCTCTGCCTGAAATGTGACCCCCTTCCCCATCTCATCCACTCCGGCTCAGCTAACCCCATACTCTCTGTGTGTCGCAGCCCAGAAGTCACCTTCCCCAGAAAGCCTCTCCCGACCCTCTGATCTGGGGCAGATTTCCCACCTGGGTTCCCACAGCACCGTGCCACCCCCCACCGAACCCCAGCACCATCATCTAGCTGACAGCCCGCATGTCCTAAGCACTCACTCTGTGTTAGGCTGTTTCTCAAGGCTTTACTCATGATCACATTCAGTCGTCACTACAGCCCTAAGAAGAAGATGCCATTATTATCCCCCCATTCTACCGACGAGGAAGCAAAGGTGAGAACAGTCACATACACACATATCTGGTAAGTGGCGGCAAGTGGACTTGAGGCAGTTGGACTCAGGATGCTACAAGGTTTCACGATTCTAGCTGCACATTTGAATCGGCCTTTGAAAACCACTCTTGCTCGTGCCTGATCCTAAGGGATTTTTTTGGTGGTGGTGGTGGTGGACAGTCGGCACGAGTCCATCATTCTAAAAATCTCCAGAGGTGAAACTGATGTGCTGGACCAAGACCCAATATGCCGCATAGCAGCCACCTGTTCCATTGTCTTGGGTCTGCAACAAGCTTCGTGAGGACAGGGAACATTACCTCTGACTCGCCAGCTCCCCTCAGCACCTAGAATAGTGCTTGGCCCACAGTCAGCTTTCATTAAGTGTCAAGGAGTAAATAATTGTTTTTATTCTGGGCTGTCTGGACTCCTGGGATGCTAGAAAGAGCCAGATAACCTGGCCCACTGGCCCCATGAGTTCACAGTTGCCGTCCTCAGCCCCCCTCATGGCCTGACTCCTTCCCAGGAATTGTGGAAGTTTCCCCCACTTGCCCCCATCTGCCATGCTCTCAGCAGATGGTCCAGTCCCCACACATGAGACCAGGATCTCCAGAGCAAGATCCCTTGGCTGGCCTCCCCTCTCTGTGGCTCCCCAAAGTTCTCAGGGCCTTTACTCCTTGATCTTTTACCTTTTCGGACACAGAAGGTTGAGGCTTCATTCTGCCTCAGGCTCCCCTCCCCAGCCTGAGCCCCTGGAATGACATTAGTCCCAGTTCCCAGGTGGCACCCTCCATCATTTGCTATCTTTGGAACCCGCGCGCATCCTCCCTTCCGACTTCCCAGCCGTCACTCGCACCAAATGTCTCTGCCTCCCAGGCCCCACGCTCATGCCCTGGGCTATCCTGGTGGCCTCACAGCCGACCGGCTTATTCTCGTCTTTCAGCGCTGCCCCCCGTCCCCCACGCCCATGTGGTCATTCCACACCTCTTGCCAACCTTCCAGTGAGCAGAACAAATGTACGGGGGCCTGCAAGCTTCCTCACAGATTAGGCCTGAATTTCTGTTTAGAACACCATCTCTCCTCCTGTCCTCTCTGGTCCTGTTAGATCTCTTCCTTAAACATTTCCTGCCATCCCTCTGTGCCTCTCGTTTCCCCTCGTCAAAGCCTCGTCCAGCCTCAGAGCCCAGTTCAATGCCCAACCTGAGCCCCATGACCAGCCTAGCAGGAAGGGGGGGCACCTTTCTGTCACTTTGTTCTGCAGTTCAGCAGCATGTGCTGCTTTTCCAGACTTACTATCGATTTTCTTCCCTCCTTAATGGACTATAGGCCCCTTGAGGGCCGGATCTGGCCTTTCTCCCCTGCAAGCGCTCCGTGGTAGCTTTGCACAGAGAGAAGGCTCCATTCTGCATGATGGTTGCAGAGGGACACGCCCTCTCGCAAGCTCCTCTTGGCCCTGCACAGACTCACAGTGCCGTCAGCAGTGCCCAGAAGCTGGCAGGCTGTGCAAAGCAGGAGTTTTGCCCCTATGTCTTCCCGGGGCCTAGGCAGGCCTGCTGGGAAGCTGTTCATGGCCGCACGGTTCCTGGGATAGCAGCCAGGCAGCAAGAAGCTGCGCGTCTCGAGGGCAGGGAATGGGCAGCCTCTCCTCCAGGCAAGGCCGCCCTGGGGCCCAGTGGGGTTACTTGGGTCAGGGATCAGGGCCCTGGTCAGGGTGGCCCCTTTCCGTGTGGGCCCTCCTGGACACCCTCACTTTCCTCCAGCACCAGTTCCCTGGGACTCCCCTCCCACTTCCCAAAGAGGGTTGAGAAAGGACTCCCCCGGGGGGGGGGGGCGGGGGACAGACCCAGCCCTGGGAGGCTAGAGCACAAAAGCCAACAAAACCCACCTTACTTGTAATGCACCCGCCCTGGTCAGTTTGTCAAGCCCTACTCTGTTTCCTCTGAGCGATGGGACAGGGAAAAGAATTAAAAAACAGAACAAAACAAAAAACCCTGCTCTAAGTATGCACGAACTTTATGGGCTCCCTCGGCAACTTGCGCTTCTTCTTCCCCGCCAGGGCTGGCTGTGAGTTCCCCTCCCAGACTTCTGTGTTTTCCATCCTAACGTTCCTGGCAGCTCCTGCATGAATGGCTAACACAGTCATTTTCTCCCCTCCGCCCCCATTATCAAAGCGTGCTTGAATAACTGTTAACTCCCGGTTAACAGAATCGTGTTAATCATCTACAAGCCCTTGGGCAGGGAAATTATTCTGTGTAACCTTGTCCCGGTGGCGGGAGAGCCCCTGTCCCCTGGCAGCTGACCTTCAACGAAAACCGGGCCTAGAAGCTGGCGAAACCCAGACCGTGAGGGTGTTACAAGGGCTGTTCGTCAGCCAAGGTCAGAAAGCGCTGGGCCAGGGTGACCCTCGTGCTCTGCCTTCCCAGGCGGGAGGATGCCTTTCCATCCCGCCACCCTTGCTCCAGGACCCTGTAAAGAGACCAGGCTGCACCCCCCCCCCCAATTGTTTTGCAAGCGAGGGCTAATCTATCGCACATTCTTCGTTGCTGGGAGACTCTGAGTGGCTGTACAGGCTGTTCTTTCCCGGAGCCATAGTTCAAAAGTGCTGCTGACCCAAACAGGGATTGTAACCCTGCCCTCCCTTGTGCGGGGCTGGGACGGCCGCTGGGATGTTCCCCCCCACCCCCCACCCCCACGTGGCTCCAAGTGGCCAGATCCACCCGCCAGACCCAGGGGCTGGGAGAGTGACCTCCTTCTGAAGTTGGGTGGGTGGCGCCCTTCCGGGGCAGGGGAAGCAGGAGCTGGAGGAGAGGAGCACGAAGGGGCGCAGGGAGGCTCCGGGGCCGCCCCTTCCCCACCCCAGGAGTGGGGCTGAAGCCGCTGAGCCCAGCTCTGTATCCGGATCGCGCCCCCGGGCGCCCGAGGGTGGGAGAGCCACCTTGGAATAAACGGCCCCTTCATTCACTAAGCGGGTCTGTTTTGGAGGGGGAGGCCCGGGGGAGGGAAAGCCGCTGTCCGCGCTCTGGCTGGGCTGGCTCGCTCCCCCCTGCAGCAGCGCCCCGCCCGCCCCTTGCGGAGGGGAGATCCGCAGCCAGAGCAGGGCGCGGCCAGACTTATTAGGAAAGATGCGGCGGGGTCTTGGCAGGCCCGGCGCGGCGGCTCCCGGCGTCCCCGCGCGTCTGGTTACTGCCAGGCGCTGCGCTCCGGACCCTGCCGGCCTGGCCGGTCCCCAGGCCGCGGCTGCCCACGCGCCTGCGCCGCTCCAACCCGAACATTTCCACATTAGGCTGCCTCCCCGCACTCCGCGCCCCTGGCCGTGACCTCGGGTGACCTCCGCGGCGGCTCGGAGCCAAGCCTTCCCCACAGGTGCTCTGGCTGTTTTCTGGGTCGCCCTTGTGATCGGGTGTCCAGGCACTTGGCAAAATTTAGCAAAAGTTCTCTGGTGCCGGGTTTCACCCTCGCGCTACTGACACAGACTCTCTCGGGGACCTGTGAGCTGAGCTTGCGGGCTTCGGCCGGCACGGGTGACCCCGCCCAGCCAGCTTCACCAGCGGGCAAGAGGCTGGATGACTTCGCCTCCCTGTTCATCCCTACCCCTCCCTTGAAGCTGGTCTGAGTTCCCTTGATTATTGATAATTTAAGTTCCCTTGATTATTCCTTACACACAACCCCAGGTCTCTATTTGCCTGGGCATATATGGCAGCCACCGCGGGCCCTGCGGGTCTGGAAGGGGGGCTGTCCAGACGGGGGCTGGGCTGTGAGTGCTCACTCGCGAGGCCGGGGAATTCGAGGCTTACCTAAAAAATGACACGTGTTGAAATGATGATAATTTGGATAAAGTGGGTTAAATAAAATGTTATGAAAATTCACTTTACCTGTGTCTTTTTACTTTTTAATGGAGCTACTAGAAACGGTCCCATGCTCGCCTTGTGCTGTGTTGTGGGGGACAGTGTGGTTCTAGACAGTCCCTGCAACCATGCGTCCTTGTCCTGCATGTCCGGGACTGCAGGGTGCTTCCGGGCTGTGTAGCTCTGGCTCCTTCCTCCTTTCTGCCTCCCTCCTTGCAGAGCTTCGAAGTCACGTTGCAGGGCCCAGGGCCTGTGTCTCCTATCAGGGCAGACTCTGGGATGGAGCCTCCTGTGGCCACCACCCCGCCTGCATATGCACGCTGAGACATTGTCCCACTGTTTGGGGTTCAGGAGGCTGTACCCAGTCCCAGGCGGACAGCACTAAATGTGGGCGGTTTTATTTCTCTATTGCAAGCGGCACAGAATGATGAGCCCAAGTCATGACGACTGGATTGCAGTTACCGGCACTCGGGAGAAAGTGCCCACCGGGTCTGGGCTTCAGACCTGTTCGGTAGAACTCAAAAAAACTTTGAGAAGTTCTTCTTTTATTAAGAGCACTAGGATTTTAAATCAAATAAAATGCCATGTATCACAATTTCTTTCGTTCTATAGGCAACGTTCATGGAAAATCAAAATGTCGTGAGTTAGACATGTCAGTGTCAGACTATTGTCTGGCACGGTACCTGTGTCCCTTGTGGCTGTTTGAACTTGATTTGTGGCTACTCCAAACTCAGATGTAACGGAAATATAACATGCTCTTGGGTTTGGAGAAAAAAAAAGGATGAAAAAAAAAGTAAAATATCTCACTAATGATTGTTTATATTTATTATAAATATTTTAATATTTTATATTTTTTCAATCGAGTTATATCATTTATAATTAGCCTTGTTCCTTTTTTTTTTTTAAAAAAGATTTTATTTATTTATTTTACAGAGAAAGTGGTTGACGAGAGACAGAGCATGAGCAGTGGCGAGAAGGCAGAGGGAGAAGGAGAAGGAAGCGGGGAGCCCGATGTGATGCGGGGCTCGATCCCGGGACCGTGAGATCATGACCTGAGCTGAAGGCAGACGCTTAAAGGACTGAGCCACCCAGGCGCCGGTTCCTTTTTTGAACATAGGTACTAGAAAATTGAGAATGACTTATGTGGCTTACACTATTTCTATGGGGCAGTGCTGCTCCAAGAGAAGGATGCATTATTTATTCTGACACAATTACAGATATAGGTGAGCATCTCAGCCAGGTTTATCACAGCGCTGGAGCCTGGAAACTTGGACTCTGAGTCTTCCAGCCGTGTAACAAAACATACGTCCAGTTCTGTAGGTTTGAATTCTGGTTCCCGGAGCCAGATGTTCTCTGGGGGACCCACCTTGACTTAACATCTCCAGAAACAGCCCCGCTGGCCCTCTGGGAAACTCCCAGGTTCTGCAGAGACTTGTCAGGTAGTAATTACAGGTGTGCAAAGACCCTCCTGCTTCATACACTTAGTCATAATGATTTACCTTTACCAGGCACCAAAGGTGTGCTGGGAGATTAGCTGAACAGAGAGAAGACGCGGCAAGCAGATCACCTTGAAGTTGACCTGTCAGCCAGATTTCACAGCACCTGCCTGTTCTAGCCCGGGGGGGGGGGGGGGGGGGGGGGGGGGGGCTGCGATTTATTCTTTGGGAAATTGCAAATTCTGCCTGCAGGCCCCAATCTCCAAATCCTGGCTTCTCTCTCCCAGGTTCTGGAAGACAGGATGGAGGCATCTGTAGGGCAGGGGAATGAATTTCTTTTCCAGGGAGTTTTCCACCTGAATTAGCTTTTATGACACCTTCAAGCAGTCTCTAAGACTTTGGTCTTTAAACACACACACACACACACACACACACACACGCACGCACGCACGCACGCAAACATTCAAATCCACATCAGAATGTCCTTGTTCTTTGGCCCCCTGGAGTTGGGTGCTGAGTCATCTACCTGCTCCCCTTCCCAACCCCTCCCAAGCAGGGAGCCCTGGTTTGGAGGCAGTGGGAAGAATCCTGGAGAATCAGGTGTTCCTGCCCTTTTGCATGACCTGGGCACTGTGCCTGCCTGCCCCACACGCTGAATGCTGCCGGGAAGGAGAGAAGCAACATTCATTAAAGGGGAGGAAAAATTAGACCCTTTTCATTAAGGTCAGAAGATTTCTGCGGTTGGAGCAGCTGGCCAGGTGCATGAGCAATTTTCTTAGCTCCTTGGCAGCAGCGAAGTATTTGAAAAATAATGGGGCCCTTAGTCTTATAAGTAAAAATGCATTTATCTTGGAAATTTAAAAAGAAAAAAAGTGCTGGCGGTGGAAATTTTCGGATGAGATGCATTTCTTTGCGCCTGAATGTCTTGAATGCCTGCTGGCTTTGTCTCCCTGCTAAGCTACTCACACTTGCAAATCTGTGCTTTTCAAGGTGAGGAGCTGAGAGTAAAACAGGGCTGTGAGATGTATTTCTGGGAGGGCGGAAAACAGGAAACAAATTGGAAGGACAGCGTGTGGGGTGCGGATGCTGGGTTCAGGGAGAGTGTTTGCTTATTTGGACAGAGAGCAAACGTCCCATGCCACCCAGTGCTAGGAGCTCGACACTCTTTTAACCAGCCCTGGAAAACGAAGTTCTCTTTGGAACTTGGTGGGACTGTTATTTATTTATTTTTTTTTCGGCTTAAATTGTTTTTATATGGTTACCCTCACGACTCCTTTCTGTTTGGGGGATATTTTTCATATTTTTTTTTTATTAAAAAGAGCCCCAGAACATCTTGATTTTGAAAATGCACGTTCACCCAAATAAGGCGCCAAGAGCATAAACAAGGCGGCCTCAATATTTTGTGTGTCAACAGCCAATGTTCCAAGGATGCACAGCCGAACTTGAGGGCAAAGAAGGAAGGAAAAGGCTCAGTCCTTGCCCCTAGGTGTTCCAACACCTCCAGTCCCCTCCTCTGACCTCCTTTGCCGACTTTCACTTCTGTGATTTTGAAGGGAGAGAAGGCAGGTTGGAAAGAAGGAGGATGCTGGGTGTGTAGGTTATGGAGGGAAGGCTCAAGGTGTGCTTGGGGAGGGAGAGGAAGGAATGGGGGATGGGGAGTTGCTTGTGAAGGGGGGGTCCAGTGACCTGTGGGCGAATGCGGTCAGCACAGATCCGTCCATGGCCTCCTAGGCTCATGCGGTAGACTGTGGTTGCCGCCACGCCCCTCTGGGCGAGGTCACAGGGCTGTGTTGGTCTATCTCATAGCAGGGGCACCGGAGGACATTCTAGGGGCTCCTCATCACCTCTGACAGTCACTGAACAGTTCCACTGTCCAGAGAAATCCCAAAGATGCTCACACCATCTGCCATGCGGCCCAGGAAACTACTGGTCTAGTCAACCTTGGGAGCCACCTTGGCGTCCTTACTTGGCATTTCCCAGACCCACCTGGTCACCGGACCTCATTACCCTTCCCTGAGTTGTCTGTCTGCTTTCCCTTCCTGTCCCCTCACTCTGCCCTGGGTCTCGGAGTACAGTGTTGAGGGGGAAGGGACAGACTGAGCTCAACACTTATGGCCGTTGACCCCAAAAAGTCTGTGCTCGGCAATCTCCGCGGGCCTCTCAGGCCTTGGGGGCGTGGGTCAAAAGCAGATTCTGCAGGGAAAATGGCGACGTGGAGTCCAGAGACATTATCTACCTCTTATTTTGCAGACACGGAGCCCAAGACTCATCCAGGTCGTGTGACTTGTCTGGAGCCGTTGAGCCAATTGGAGAAGAACCAGCGCTGGCACCCAGCTTTCCTGACTCTCTGTATGCGCCCCCCCAAACTTACCTATGGGGAACGTTCTACCAGGCCGTTCTCGTCACCGCTGGCGGAGTAATAGGTGTGGTTTTGTGCTATACTTATGCTTGTCACTAAGTCTGTCCCCTGGCCTACATGGCCTCTGTGTATCACCACATTTCCTGGAGGCTCTGCTTCTGACCTGGGTTACTCTGCATGCCGTGGAGCAGAGGGGGTCCCTTGGTAGAGTGTTCTGGACCAGGAGTCACGCAGTATTGTACCGGGGCCAGCTGTGGCCCACTGGCCAGAACCAACGGTCAACGATTCAGGAATCTTGGGCGTCACTTAACTGTTGATAACGTGAACGCGGCTCTGGGGAGAGGATTCGCACCACAGAAACTGGTAAATGCTACAAATCGGGGTTTTCTTTTCCCTCAACGTTTAGCTGGTTTACCAGCTCACCACGGATTTGGAGGTAGAACCCTGCTTAGGGCAGGGAGCTACTTCCAGGCAAGATGTTTAGTGCCAATTAAAAAATGGAAGGTGGCCCTATTGTGTATGAAGGGAAAGCATCAAATCTGGGAAAACTACCATATGGGAGGTGAATGTCATTGATTGAGGACTGAGGAGAGCTCCAGGGAGCAGCAGGGCTATCTAACGTGATGAGTGACAGTGAGGCCTGGTGGGACTCTGACAGCCATCTCGGGACAGCTTCCCCAGGGTCACCTATGAGCTGGTGAGCTGGATGTACCTCTCGGCCCTGGGGCAGAAACCTGGTGAAGGGCAGCCACGGTCCATCACTGTCTCCCCCCGTCCTGCCCCTGCCCAGCACATCAGCAAATGTTATCAATCCATCCCCGGTCCACACCTGATTGTGCCCACTGCTCCTTACGGCGGCCACTAGCCAAGTGCAAGGCTCTGTCCCATCTTTCCTAAGATGCCCCCTTCCCTGCATTCTTGCCCATCTCTAGTTACTATCAACACAGCAGCAAAAGTGATGGGGGCAAGAAGGAGGAGGAGCAGGAGAAGAAGAAGCAAGAGGAGAAGGAAGAGAAGGAGGAGGGAAAAAAGGAGAAGGAGAATTCATTATGTCATCCTTCCCTGGACTTCATCAAAACCCTTCAACAGCTTCCCATTGTACTTAGAATCGAGCAAAGCTCTGTGAGAGCTGGCCCCTGCCCCCTCTCCAGCTTCTCTAGCTCTGTGCTCCTGCATCACTCTTGCCACACTGGTCTTCTTTCAGTTTCTTGAAACTAGCCTCAGGACCTTTGCACACACTCTTCCTGCCTCCAGGACTATGTCCTGAGTCATCCCATGGCTCCTTCATTTCCTTTAGGTCTCATCTTGAGTGCCCCCTTCTTAGATGGAGCGTTCCCACTCACCTGGTGGAGCCCCTGGGGGGCTAGCAAGAGGCTTTGCACACAGGACCGGTGAGAACCAAGCAGTGTGGGACTTTGGGGTGAAAGGAACTGTATGAGTTCACAGTGTTCCCGTTAAATTAGCCAACACCGTAAACCTTACAACAATACTGCTCAAAAGTCTGTGTTTGCTGACTATACAGTTCTATGTCCATTTGGGCAGAGGCCTGGGAAGGCGGCCAGCGAACCAAGGGGTACGTGGGAATGATGGGGGTGCGGGAGCCCCGGGCAAGCCACGCATACTTCCAGACACTCCCATCTTGTCCTAAAGCTCTGACCGGCCTCTGGTTTGTTATTGGAACGAGCACCGATGATTCACGTTAAACAGATCCGAAGCAAAACTCATAATTTGTTTTTCTTGAAATGGTCCTGAGAGGTGCTTTCCAAGAAATAAGAAAAAAAAAAATGAACTCGCAGTGACTTTGAGTCTGCCGAGGGGCAGTCAGTGGTTCATTCCCAAGTGCAGAGCTTTCCCTGTCGCCCAGTGCACAGGCAATGAAGGAAAGGGCTGCCGAGCCTGGGAGGTCGAAGTGCTTTGCTGTTGTTCTTGCGGGGTCCTCAGCGGGTGCTTATGGGGCCCCGGGGGCAGGGGCTAGGGAAGGGGTGCCTCCAGGTTCCGTCGTGGCGGCACAGCACGTGGCTTAAAAAACTGGAACTGTACCCACTGACAGCTCTGGAGCACAGCAGTCTGAAATCAAGGTGTTACAGAGCCACGCTCCTTGCATGAACTCTAGTGGGGAATCCCGCCTTGCCTTGTTCAGCTTCTGCGGGTGGCTGGAAATCTTCGGCATTCCTTGGCTGGTGGCTGCCTTGGTCTAATCTCTACCGTCATCATCACGTGGCAGTCCTCCCTCTGTCCCTGTCTGTGTGCAGGTGTCTTCATAAGGACCCCAGCCACGGGGTTTAGGGCCCACCATCCTCCAGCATCATCTTAACTTGCTTACATCTACAAAGACCCCCTTGCCAAATAGGGTCCCGTTCACAGGTAGTGGAGTAAGGCCGTCCCCATCTCTTTCTGGGGGACACAACTCATCCCACATAGGAGGGGTCCCCTCGCTCCTATGCGGGTAGTCATGTCACATGTGTGTGTCACAAACATGCCGAGCTGATGAGGAAACCTCACCTCCAGCTTGAGTAAGATGTGACTTCCGAGTACGGGATATGCAACTCACCAAAACATTTTGAGGTTTGGAGTGAGAGCCTGCTGGAGGTTGGGAAGCCTCCTTCCTTCAAAGATTTCCCAACATGTGTTACACAGATCGCCATGGCAGGCTGAATCGTGGCCCCTCAGGAGACGTCCACGTCCTGAGCCCTGGATCCTGGGGTTGTGTCCCTCTCCATGGTAAAAGGGACTTTGCCGATGGGATTAAGTTAAGGATTTTGAAACAAGGAGACAATCCTGGATGATCTGAGTGAGCCCAATGTCATCACGAGGGTCCTTATAAGAGGGAGATGGGGGACTCAGAATCCGAGAAGGAGACGTGACTGCAGGTGCAGAGGTTAGAGAGGTTAGAGGGGTTTAGAGCTGCTGCACTGCGGGCTTGGAAGATGGAGGGGGGGACAAGAGCCAGGAACGCGGGCAGCCCTCTGCACCTGAAAATTCGAGGAAGCAGACTCTTCCTTCCGAGCCTTCAGAAGGAACCAGCCCTTGATCCTTGATCCTACTCCAGTGAGATGCATTTTTCACTTCGAATAAATCAATTTATCTTGTTTAAGGCCGCTAAGTTTGTAGAAATTTGTCACAGCAGCAACAGGAAGCTAATACAGTCACACAGCCCAGTTTCCTGTCTTGTATTAATTTAACAAACGATCCATCTCTCTGTCGTTTCTGTTGAGTAAGATCTAGAGTGGTATACTGCATGTAGAAGACACTTAACTCTTTGTTGGACGGATAAATTGAGAGCTTGTTATATATTGTGTGGTAAGCTGGCCTCTTTGGATACGTCACTACCCTCGTCTCTATGAGTATGGAAGAAGACTGGATAGTAAACAAATACTTCTACCCATTAAGGCATGACTGGGTTCCTTGGTGAGTGCTATGGCATTGGAACACCAGAGAATGTTGACCGAGGAGAGCCAGGGGACCTAGCTTAGACTCTGGGGTCAGGCAGAGCCATCGGGGGGACACAGAGCTGAAATGAGGATGAGACATACCTCCTTTTGGTTCTAGTTTCAATGACAGAAACGTTCTCTGCACAAGGAGGTACCCGGACTTGAGCTCTATCATGCCCCTCCTTTTGGGGAACGGTCTGAGGTTGTCATTTGGTGGTGGGAAAAAATGTGGTGTGGGTTCAGCCTGGCGCTGAGCTGGGTGTTCATCTTCAGTCTGCCCGCGGTCAGTGCCCTCTGAGAACTCTCCTGCCCTCCCCGCATGCCGTGGGTTCCGCTGATGAACCACAATCTGCCCGGCGGGGAGTGAAGGGTGGCTGGGAGTGGGGAGTGCCTTTGCCCCACTGCGACAGGCTTGGAGGAGGCATGAACCTGCCTGATCCTTATTCCTGGGGCTGCTGGTGTTTTCTGAGGCGGAGCTGGAGCCCAGGGTAGATTCGCATTTATGGGTGTCTCTGTGCTAAGGAAGGGACAGGACCTGGGGAGATGACATTGAGCGACATGGAGCCCCTACACCCCCGTGGTGGGGACACTTGGGAGAGGCAGATGCAGACACCGTGAATACAGGACGTAGAGTGTTGTGCCAAAATTATAAGTTAGGCACTGCAAACTCTGCCTGGGGGATTCTGGGCAACACGGAGGAGACCTTGCAGATGCTGGAGTTTGCTCTGTGAGGAAGCTGGGGGAGGCCTGTTCCGGGTGGGAGCAGCAGGAGAGTAGGTTCACCACATTCCAGGGTTCTGATGGTTGGGGGCCCAGCTTCACGCCTCCTCCCCAGGTCCTCACACCGGGCACTAGGTCAGCAGCAGGACACAGTCCCTCTCCTCCCTTCCTGCGACAACACTGTCACATCACTGTCAGCGCCCCATCTCAGATGAGCCTCCGAGAAGGGCCAGAATGCATCCGATCTCCAACAGCTGCTGAGATCCCAGTGCTGTCTGCTTAGAATCCAAACCCGCACTCCTGGCACCATGTGGATGGTGGGTCTGCGGGAAAGCTGAGCCCAATTTGCCCCCATGCCCCGGCCCCCAACCGACACGTGCACCCCTCCCATTTGCTGGAGGTGCATTTCCCAGCTAAGCCGTGGGTGGTGCAGACCTGGCCCCACGGGCGGTTCCAAGCCCTGGGGTTCCAGATGCTGTGTGTCTCGGGACGGATGGCCGTATTAGGGGGCACCCAGGGAAGCTTCTGAGGTTCGACGGGGCCCTGCTGACCACGCTGAGTTCTGCCCCTTCCACTCCTAAGGGGGAGGGCTTGTATTGGGGCCAGACACGTGCACTCCCCCGGAGCCTGCTCTGGGAGGAGAGCCACTTGCGCATGGCAGCAGGAGGGCCTGGGGTGCCAAAATATTCCGCAGGTTGCCACTTGCCACCTGCCAACCAGAATCCCTGTGTTCCCCTTCCCGCCCCCGCTCCCAGCCCTGCCTTATCAAGTGGAATCTTGTAGGAGCTGCTGGCACCTCGGCAACCGTGAAGAAAACATCCTAGTCAAACAAAGACTCTCCCCAGCACACAAGGGCTAGCCCTCGGCTATGGCCTCATGACAACAGTCCTTGCTTAAGCTTTTACGGGGGAGCCAAATGCCCTAGTACCAAAGGCTGTCCCACATCCCTCAGGGGAATCATTCCCCTGCCCCCCAAGCTGGGCACCCGTTTGAGGAAAGACCTTGGCCCCACAGGCAAAATGGCAGCCGAGATGTGAAGGGCTGGAGTCCTGCCTTGGAGCAGAGCCAGGGAATGCGGGGGTGGGCACCCTCCCCAGCCTGTGCTTCTCCATCATCCTAGGCCGCCTCCCTATGGAACTAGGCAGGAAGTTCCGTGAGGAGGCAGAGGGGGAAGGAAGCTGTGTCCAGAAAGAGCCAGAACGCTCCGTGCATTCCCCATTCAACTGGGGAGCAAGGCCAGCCAGGACCTCCCCTGGCCTTCCCTTAAGCTCCCTTAGGGTTTTGGGTCGGCGCAGAGAGGCACATACAACCCTTTCCTTGAGGACCATCGTTCTGTTCTAGACTAGCTTACCTCAGTGAAAGGCTGCTGCCACAGTGCTGAAGCCCTGGGGGGAAGCACTCAACTCCCAGCACCGAGAAGAATCCCCAAGAGCTTGTGTCGTTGCTGCGGCTCCCGGACTAACGTGTCTGCCGTTGGGATGCGCCAGTGTGTGTCCATTTTTTGTTTTGTTTTATTTATGATTGTCTGGAACCATGAGCATCTTCTGTGTGTGTGAGGGTGTGAGATGGGGGTGGGGTGGGAGGTGTCGGGCAGGCCACGGACTGGCCCCAGCACTCCCTGGAGCTTACCGTACTTTCTGACTTCAGCTGTCTGCTCGTCCCTTGTGAAGGAGAATGAGCTCCATGAGGACAGGGGCAAACTCTTCTTTTTCTTTGGATTTGCAGCTTCTGAGATACTGGAGTTTCAAGAAATACTACTGATGGAATGACGGACTTGCTATAGTTAAGTTGTTGAACAGAGTGGCAATGGGGGCTTCATCCTAGCTGGGACCCCTCTCTCCTGGCAGGGAGAGTACAGTGGTAATGGTATCCAAGCTAGGGATCAACCAGGTCAAGGGGGCTTTGACATCTACTAGAAAATGTTCATGTACTGGATTATGTAGGGTTGTGTGTTTCAAGTAGCTCTGTTTTCCTCTAAAATAGTAACAGCAGGAGGGGTGAATTCCTGCTTGCCAGACATTGCACTGGCTTTTTGCACATGCTGTCTCTATGCCTTATAAGGACACTGGAGGGTATTATCATCTTCATTTCACAGATGTGGAAATGAACACTCAGCGAGATCGGGTATCCTGCTTAAGGCTAAAAAGTGGCACATCCACTAGTTCAGGTCACTTATTCAGCCAATATTTATTGTGTGCCTACTATATGGCAAGCCCCAAGTGCCACTCAGAATAGCAGTAAAAACCAGACAGAAATTCCTGCTCTCTTGGACCCTCAGTGCTAGTGGAGGGAAATAAAATGGTGATCAAGATAATTAACAGAATATACGGTATATTGGGGGTTGGTAAGTATGAGGGGAAAAGAAAATAGAGAAGGGGGAGGGAGAGGGCTGATGGGGGCGGTGAGGGGCTGCTGCAATTTGTTGGGGGGGGGGTGCAAGGAAGACCTCATCCAGAAGGTAACATGTGACTACAAACCTAAAGGAGGTGGGAAAAACAGCAGAGAGCTCTGGGAGGAGGGTCCCAGGCAGACGGAGCAGTGAATTCCATGGGCCAGAGGCATGAACATTCCAGCATGTTCTAGAAACAGCAAGGTACGATGAGGTGAAGTCGGAGTGAGGGTGTGCAAAGGGAGAGAGAGATTACAAAGGGCCCTGTAAACTGTCCCTGGGATCTTAATGTACTCCCACGGAGATGGGAGCCGTGCAGGGTTTTAAGCAGAGAAGTGACATGATCCAGTTGGGGTTTCAACAGCATCCTTCTGGCTGCTGGGCAGAAGACAGACCGAGGGGACCTGGATAGAGCCGGGAGACTGATCAGATGGCTGGGAAAGCAATCCCAGGAAGGAAGACAGTGGCTTAACTCAGGGCTGTAGTGGGGTCAGGTTCTGAGTGAAACTAGAGCCAGTGGGATTTGCCGATCCATTGGATGTGAGATGTTAGAGAAGGAGCTGTCCTGAGCAACTGGAAAATGAGATTTCCATTCCTTGAAATGGAAACCAGGGGAAAGGATAATTGGGAGATAAATGCAAGAGCTCTGTTTTGGACACGTTACGTTGGAGATACCAGTCAAACATTCGAGTGGAGATGCCCAGCAGATGGTTGGATCTCTGAGTCTGGAGCTGAGGGGAGAGGTGGAGGCTGGAGATGGGACACCAGTATCATTGTGTAGATAAGGCATTTGAAATCCTGATGCTGGATGAGCTCCTTGATGGAGACTGGGAAGGTAGAGGGAGAAAAGAAGAGATCCAAAGACCGTGAGCTGAGGTGCTTGGTGGGGTAGGGAGGGAAGAGGAGGAACCAGAAAAGGAGGTGGGAAAGAGCAAGCAGGAAGGCAGGAGGAAAACCAGGCAGGTGGGACGGAGCCGACTGAAGGAGGGGAAGGTGATGAGGGGAAGGAAGATGAGGCAGAGGAGAAGGAGGAGGATGGAGAAATCAGCTGGATCAAATGTTGCTAGCAGGTCACATAAACATGAGAACTGAGATGAAGCCCAGCCCTGTGCAGCCCAAAGCTACTGGGCACTGTTCACTCCCTCAGTATTTGACTGATGACAGACGCCAAAAACTGTTAACAGAAAAAATTCCAAGCCCCAAACCACAGTGTACTTAACATTTGACTTCATTAAACCACTCAGTGCAATCCAAGCATCATGGTGCTGCCTTCAAGTTCCCCAACCTGTGTGCTCCCTCTGCGCAGCAGGTGCATTCCGGAAAGCAGAATGGAAAAGGAATTATTTTAGAGTAAAAGATATTGTAATTGCACTGTTACTATTGCAAACCACACTCTTTTTAAGAGAATTGTCACCCTCTAATATCTGTTTTATAATTTAGTGTTTAGAGATAATGAGTGGAATATACCTGCTCTGGGATTTGACCTATATTAGAAAATCACTGTGTAGTTTACCAAATGGTACTGGAGAAGAAATTCCAAAATGAACTGTCCCAAACAAGAGGCTGGTTCAGTGGAAGTGACAGAGGGAGAAGAGGGGTTCTGGCCAGGCTTGGTTATGGATTGACTACGTGATTTTAGGTGAATCACCCATCACATTTCCCTTATCCATTAAACAGGAATAACTAATTCCCAGTATGGTTATCCTACAGGGCAAGGACCAATGAGGATGTTGTGAAAGCATTTTGCAAAGCTGAAAACCCATGGGAAATGCTACTGAGTACTGAGCGCAGTGCCTGGCACATAGTAGGGCATGATCATTGGAAGCTGTTATGGACTATTGTTGTGCTTCTTATATGAAGATATAAGAAGCAAGATAAATCTGAAATGCACTGGAGACCCAGTGAGGGGTGGTGAGCATGTTTTGGGAGTCTGGGCTTGTCCAGTGTCAGAGGGACCACTACAGGTCCAGCCCCTGTGAGCAGTGCCCACAAATGTGAATTTTTCCCTTGCTCCAATTAAGGTTTCTACTTCACTGCATCTTTCAGCCAAGGATGCTTAAGGAATTCACCACTGCTCCAGAGAGACAGAGGGCTCATCCAGTATCAACATTGGCATCATCGTTAGCATCATGATGACCATTGGGACTGCTGGCAAGGCAATGGGCTGGCACTAGCAAGGGGAGGCACCATTAGTTTTCTGAGTGATTTTTCACAATGGACAGCTCTGGAACTAGAAGGGTCAGCCCTTGAGGAGCTCATTTCATCCGAACTGCCGCAGACTACGACCCCTTCATTCCTTTCCCTCCTGTCCTGTTGTGTGAGGTGATGCTTATCTCAGAAGGAAATACAGATGAAGTTCTTAGAAATTCCAAAGCCTTGACTAAGAGTCACCGTTCCCTTTGTCTTTTGATACACCCCTCCATTCTCCCTCTTGACTAGTTCTTGCGTATTTGTAGGCTTTCCCTTTTCTCCTCAGCTTTGGACCATTTATCTGTTTTGTTCTTGGAGAGGTGTGTCCTCTTACTCCTTACCTCCCTGCTTAATTAGAGATGACTGCTTGTCCCCCTATTCACTCTTGCTTTTCTCCACAACAACTTACAGCGTGGCTAGGCACATGGCCATTAGAGACTGTTTCTTAGGCTCTCTTGCAGCATAGCAGGGTCATGTGACTAATTTCTTAAATAGATCTCGTGCTAAAGGGGTATGTGCGCTTTCCGCACTTTTAAGGAGAGAGGTGTGTGCCTGTTATTCTTCTACTTTTCTCCCCTTCCTGCTGTTGGAACGTGGATCTAGTGGACAGCCATCTTGGACTAAAGGAATGGAAGCAACATCCTAGAGACGGCAGAGCAACAAGATGGAAGACACCTGGGTCCTGACATGAGCCCTGGACTCCTTAAACTGACCTATGAGAGAGAAAGAAATTTCTATCTTATTTAAATCCTATTATTCTTAGGCCTTTTGGAACTGATGAACCTACATTCTAGCAAATATATTCTTCAGGCTCTTTGATTTAGTGGACTGTAGGTTACGTGAGACAGAGAACATGGTTCGCTCACCATTGGGTCACTGGTACGGAGAGCTGGTAACATAGTATATGCTCAATAAATATTTGTTGAAAGTATGAAATGAGTTACTGTTTTACTCTGGCATCTTTACCTCTGCTTTCCAAAGAATGGGTGGCTCTTGATACATTGCTCACTTGGACTACTATGGTCTCTGTCATGGGTCAAGTATGGAATGTCCTAAGGAAATGAGAAGTCAGAGGCAGAGAGTTCCAGTCCAGCTGGAGCACCCTTTGGGAGTGTGAGCCTCGAATGAGGTTAGACGATGTAATCTTCCATCTGTTGAATAAACAGAAAGTTATCTAAAGGATTCACATGACTTCCCAACTTGATGGAGATGATGCCTTCATCCATATCTGAGGTCCATTTGATAGAGTGCCAGCAGAGACAGGAGGCCCATCAGATAGACCTGGAGTTCTGAGGATAAAAGTACCCACTTGGGCCTTATAGATTTTCCAGAGTGATGTCTCTCCCAGGGAACGATGACCTGGAGTGCTGGCCCATCTGGCTCACAGTTCTTTTTGGTCCACCGAACGAGAGTGTTTGCCGGTTTCCTGTTCTGCAGCATCTCCCTGCCTTGAGACTTTACTTCGACTGGGGTAGCCCATGAACACCAGCCATAATACCCTGATTCCTAATTGGTAGCACCATGGGTTAGCTTTCCAGCCTCTATGGACTAACAGTGTAGTTCGCATGTCTATCTTTTTTCTCGAAACCTTGCTGGACTCAGTTATTAATTCTAGGTTTTTTTTTTTTGATTCTTTGCGATTGACTGTATATAATCATGCCATCTGCAAATAGGGCAAATTTTACTTTATTTTATTTTTTTCCAAACCGTGTTTTTTTGTTTGTTTGTTTTTGGTTTGTTTTATTGTTTGTTTGTTTTTTGTTTTGTTTTTTTGTTTTGTTTTGTTTTTTGGTGGGCTGGGACTTCCAGTAGAATACTGAATTGGAGCGGTGAGAGTGGATGCTCTTTCCTTTTTCTTTTACTGTTAAAATTATCGTTAGCCGTGGGGTTTTATAGGTGCTTTTTAGCAAGCTGAGGAAGTTCTCTTTCAGTTTCCATTTTTCTGAGATTTTTTCTAATGAATGGGAAAATTTGTGAAAGGGCAATAACTCTTTCATTATTCCGAATTCCTTAGTGAAATCAGTCCCTCGGTGGGCATGTTATTGATTGAGGGAACACCGTATGCTATGCTAGGCCCTGTGAGACATAGGAGCTTGAGACTTGACCCTGCCCTTAAGCATTAAGGAGCCACGATTTCCATTCTACTATTGAGCATACATTGTCAACTGCCGAAGATCCAAGACAGAAAAGGCTAGTAACGACCTGACCAGAGGTAGTACATAGACTGGCCTCTGGGAATGAGTAGAACCTGAGAGAGAAAGTAAGAGAGAGAACTTGGGAAGTCTAAATGACTTGAAATTCTGTTTTCCAACAAGAATGACGGTAAGCCAATAATTAGCAGGACACAACTAGCTTTTAATTTAAGGACATGGATTATCTCCGTTTTGTGGATTATCTCTGACAAATGCTTCATCCTGGACTTCCTCCCTTTCTTTAACCAGCTGAGCATTTGGGCTCTCTTTTCTGCCATCAGTCAGCATGCTCAGGGAATGGAAATTAATATTACTATTAGCTAAAGAAAAACATAATTAAGAAGGGCAATCTGTTGTCCCTAAATTAGAGCATTTATTCCAAACTCAATAGGAGGGATATTTGTATTTTGTTTGTGGATATCCACACCACTTCTCTCCCTCTGAAGGATAAACAAAAGTCGGCTGTGTGACTATCACATACACGTCACGTTTATTAAGTTGGCTTGGGAGCTAAGAGTAATGCCGCAGAGACCATGGACCACGTGACATCTGATTCATTGGACCCATCCATATTTTTATGTGTTTACCCTAACATAAAGTAATAATGAATAGTGCTCTCATCTGCAAAATTAAAAATCCTGGCACATTACCCACAGGTCATGTTTGAGTTGTCTTCCTATAGCATTGATGGATTTGCACGGATCGAGCCCTTCTCTCTCACTTTGTCCTGCTGGTGACCAGTGGCTCATCTCTGAGGCAGATGGCCAGGGTTAAGGGTGAAATCTGAGGCCACGAGGCAGAGTGACATTAACTGCTCCCTTCACATAGGGATTGAACCCCTGACCTTCATCTCATTAGCATAGCACTCCAACACTGCAATTCCCGGCCTCAATTTTACATCACCCCAGGGTGTTTCCACTTATCTCAAGAGGGAGCTGTGGAATTCCCCAAACAAAATTAATTTTAATTCGCTTTAATTTAAACATTAAATATGGGCTAGGCAGGCAGGACCTTGCAGGGGTGGAGGAGAACGGTCAATGTAAAAAAATGAAGCCGCCATGATGCACCGGTACCCGAGCCCCCAGCGACAGCCTCTCTCACCCACTGCGCCAGTCCGGGGAGGAAGAGGTCTGTCCATAAGCAGCAGGCACGGAAGGCTTTTAGATTATGGGGGGGTGGGCAACAGCTCAGTCTTACTGAACATCTGCATTTCATAGGACTGTTTCATGTGGTCAGCTGGGCGTACTCTAAGTTTGCCTGCGCTCGATGGGCAACGGTTCAGCTCCGGTCCAGCGAGGCCCTCCCTTTTTCATCCTGGGGACTGGGATGCTTTGCATGGTCTTAGGAATTTGCTGCAGGAACAATTTGTGATTTATTAAGATAATAAATTGGGCTTTGTTGTCGGGGCTTTTTCCTGGGTCAATATGCAAGATTTATCACACCGTGCTGGCCCAGGAAGTGTATGGCTCCAAGGGTTCCAGGGTACTGTGGCCACTAGCTTTTTGGAGGCTGGTGGGGTCTCAGCAGGCTGGCAGCTGAACTGTAAGTCAGGGAAGGGAACAGTGGGAATTGGTTATCTAATGAACGTCTTCAAAACCCTCCATCGCAGTTTACTAATAATATCCATATGCGTTTATTACAGGATAATAAGTGTCTTTCTTTATACTGGCAACGCCCTTTATAATTTGTAAAGGACTTTCACACACATTATCTCATTTGTTCTTTGCACACCTGTCAAGAATTGCGATCTTTATTTTATTGATGAGTGACGAGACTCAGAAAAATGACTTGCCCAAGGTCGCACAGACCTAAATCACAGACGTCACACCAGCTGCCATGTCTTCTCATATCCTGGGCCCTTCCCACTCTACTTCTCGTATCTCCATTTATCGTTCTCATCCATTTGCTTTTGGCAGGAAAGGGTGTAGTATCTCCATTTTACAGAAGAACAAATTGACACAAAGATGTAATTAAACTTTTTGGCTCCTGCCTTTTGCAAATGCTCTCTTTTTGATGGCATTACGTCCCTTTCTCGCTGAAGGGCAAGGAATCCTTTTGCGGGGTAATTGCTGCTCTCAGAGTCCAGAATCTCAACTGTCATTGTCAGTGCCATGATGGTCGTTTGGCTCCAACGTGCCCTCTGCGTCTGCCGGGGGCTCACACCAGCCACTTCTGGGTTAGGAGGAGGTCACACATAAATGGTTTGTTCACATCTACTTAAGCAGCTTTGGCAAAACACTCTCCTACCCAGCCCTTCAAGGATAGGTATTTTGTTCCGGATCTTTTTTTTACAGTCACATTCTGTGAATTTCTTCTAATACAGTGGGCTTGGAGGACACGTTCCCAATTGGGCCCTTAGACACCCACCCCCCGCAAATGACACTCCCCAAAGCGCATTCTAGATGCATGACCACACTATGTCATCCCACCCAGAGGAGCACTCGACGTCTCCTGAAAGCTTCTATGTTCATTATCTAGACTTGGATTGGAACTTAAGGGATAGTAGAAAATGGTTGTATCTATATCTTCTTCTAAGCTGAAGGAATTCACTGCACCTGTGCACAGGTGCACCAGGTGCACCTGTGGGGCACTGAGCAGCCACAGCAACTCTGTATGACAGAGCTTGGCCAAACCTGAGCGAGAAGATGACCCCACAAGGATGTAAGCTCCATGTGGGCGGAGCTTAGTGTCTTTTGGTACAGGCTTGAATCCCTACGTCTAGAACACTGCCAGCCTCCTACGAAATTATTTACTCAGTGAATGAACTAATGACGCAGAGATGATGAGGTTAAAATTGATGGTGGCCCAGAAATCATGGCTGTGTCCATTGATGGCATAAGGTCGCTTCTGCCTCCTGGCTCCATTGGCTTACACCCATTTACCAAGCCTGGTCTGTTAGCCTTGCCAATGATTCCATATCCTGCTTAAATTATCCAGAATTGGTTTGTAGGGCAGGCAATGAAGAAATCTGATACAAGTGGAATAGGGTTGGTTGACCAAATATATATGTTTTATCCACCTAACTTAGACTGAAAACTTCTGAGGGCCACAGCAGGTCCCATATCTTGTTGCACTCCTCAACATCTGCAATAGCGCTTTTCAAGTAATACATGCTCAAGACATGTCTGCAGATGGTGATGAAGATGATTTAATAGCATTTCAAAGGCTAGGCGTCTAAGAGGTTGGATGTCCTGAGGACCATCTTCCCTATGTACGCGTACATGCACACTTACACACACACACACACACACACATTTTCTCATTTGTGAGACACCATTTGTAAGAGGCCATTTGGGGAATGCAGTGGGCCCACTGAAACCGGAAGAAATTCAAGGCCATGGGCCAGCAACACCACGGGAGCCCCACACCCAGCCAAACGTTCTCACTGGCAAATCAAACCCGAAAGCTGTCATCAAATTCTGCTCCCTGACAGTCCCAATTCAACAATGTGCTCAGAGACAAAAGAAGTTGAAACCCAAGTGAAGGTTGCCAACGAGTCTTTTCGGGCAACCAGCAGATTGCACAGAGGGTCAGCACAGACACCGGCAGAGAAGAACATTCTCCTGGCAGGACTCCATCTCTAAATTAGGCACCACTTCAGAGGATCTCAGCCTCGTACCTTATGGAATTTATTATTTTTTTTAAAGACCCAACATTTGTTCTTAGTTATTCTTAACAAAACTTTCTTAATCTAGCACCATTCCCTCACTCTCTCACTCATTCACTTACTCAATTAAAGCTTTGTTGTCCACGTACTGAGAACTTTGGTCCCGTCTGATGACGAAGACTCTGGAAAGCAGGTAAACCATTCCCACCTGTGCATGTTAACGATGAAGAAACCCATTTAGGTAAAGCTATCTCCCACAGCTCATTGCTACAAAAACTTTGATTAAGACTCAGTTTAACTTGTAATTCTGAGAGTAGCCCCTGGATAAATGCTTAGTGAGAAATACTGATGAGGCAAGGCACCCTTCCCTGGTCTAGAGTGGTGCTTTAGGGCAAGATTAGTGGTAGTGTTGGTAACTCCCAAAATACCACTGTGGAAGTCTATAATGATTCTGGAGGATGGCTTTGAGTTACCTCATGGTCTTGCCAACTATCCTAAAATCCTCAAAAGAAATCAACTGCATTTGAGCTATAGTACATCATTTGGTTGATTTCCCCAGCGTAGGAGTGTGAGGCTGAGGTGGGGAGGCATTAGCTCAGCACCAGGGGGATGCAAGTAGGGACCACAGCCCCCAAGTTTGAGGCTCTGGGTCTAAACAGAAGGGAAGAGCGACATAACTTGGTGGACAGAGCTTGGAACTACCACTGGGAGAGGTCATTCCATAGAAGAAGAGAGACTTGGTTAAAAAAAAAAAAAAAAAAAAAAGAGGGACAGGTTATGTTGCCCAATGAGAAGCATTGCCAGAGAAAGTTCCTGGGATGTGTAAGGAACCACCGGGCTGGAGTGTGAGTCTCCCGATTTGAACAATGATCAGAATCACCTGAGGCTCTCTTTAACACTGTAGCTTCCCAGATATGCCCTCCTTAAAGATTCTATTAGGCAGGTCTAGGTGGAGGCACAGAAATCTGTATGTTTATCAGACCCCCCCAGGCGATTTTTTATAATTGGGAAAGATGTGGGCAAGCTCTGGGCTTGGGGATGCTCCCTCCCAAGGTGAAGAAGGAGCTTGACAAGCTAGGTCCAAGAGAGTGGCTCTGGGTCAGAAAGGCAAGAACAAAAACAACTTGAATCTTAAAAAAAAAAAAAGAAAAAAAAGTGACTTGGCATAAAGCAGCTGTAGCCCGCATTTAATGATTTCCCATGACTTCCAGAAAAAAAAAGCTGAGTCTGCAGATGCCTGTTCATCTGCAAGATGAATGGAGTCTGTGTGTTCCTCGGGATGCCGTCACAATGTGCCCATTATTGCTGAGGTGCCCTGGTGATCCATTCCTTATGATCTCCCCTGTCCCCCAAAGTCCCAGGTTGGTTTTCCTTGGATGCACTCCCTTCTCTCTTCCCAGGGGTTGACAGACTGCAAGGGCTGCTGTCTGCACTCCCTTTCTCTTTCACTAGCCTCCGCTCTGCGGACTTGCTCTGGATCAAATGACCACATTTCCCCTTCCTGGGGCCTCCTGAAGGCCTGGCCCTGAGACTCCCATGGGGAGGCCCGAGGCCTGCAGTCATCTGAGATGACAGAAGCTTAATTTCCAGCCCCATCCCGATCACACCTCCAAACAGCTGATCCCACTGTGAATGTGAGAACCTGGGGCCTGCACACATTTGGGGGCTGGTTATCCCAGGAGACCTTGAAAATCCTAGGCTTGCTGCTGGCTGGTGGGCCCACGAAGGGGACTGGATGCTGTTGCAAGCAGCCCAGCCCAGGTAACCCCAGAAGGAGGTAATGAAATGAGTGATAACAAAGCAGGGACCATGTATTCGCCACTCCTGTGTTGTCCTTTTCACGTACATTACTTTGTGTTTTAGAGCAATTCTTGGGGGTAGTTATTATTACACTGATTTTACACATGAGGACAGAATCTCGACATAGTTAAGGAACTTAGCATTACTCCACAGTTGGCTAGTAAAGAAACTTCTTAACAACAAAATATAATATGCATAAAAAAGAATATAATATGCATAAAGAAACACATAGTGTGCTACTTTTTGGATTATCACAAGTGTGAACACATTGCCCAAGTCCAAAGCCAGAATCTCACCAGCAGGAGAGAAATCTCCACAGGGCCTCTCCAAATAATCGCCTCTTCTCCATGGTAAGCATTTTTCTCACCAAAGATTTGATTGCTTGTTTGTGAATTGTATAGAAATGGGATCGTACACCCTGTATTCTTTTTTTCTGGCCTTTTCTCCACTAAGTATTATCTCTGTAAAGTTGATCTAATATTGCTAAGGGTACAAGAAGTTTTCTCATTTCTAATGTTGTAAAAATTTTCATGTATGAATTTACCACAATTTATTTATACATTCATGGACTGCTGGTCATTTCGGTAGCTTTTCATCTGTTGCAAATAATGCTGCTTGGAACATTCTCCTCTATATCTTGTCGGGGGATACGTTCCTGGGGTGTACATACTGAGAACTGGAATTTCTGGATTATAGGATATGCCTATGTCAGTTCTAGTAGATACACAGTTTTTCAGAGCATCTGCACCAGTTTGTATTCCTAACAGATAGTTACGAGAGCCTGGGGGTGTCCATATAATTACCAACATTTGACACTTTGGGTCTTTTAAAAGTTTTAGCATTCTTGTGAATGTATTTCAGTTTGCATCATCCTGATGACTAGAGAAATTAAATACGTTTTTCAAATGTTATTGGTCATTTAGATATCTACTGGCCTGATTCGGTCTTTTGCCCATTTTTGTATTGGGTGGTCTGTTTTTCTTGGAGATGTAGTTTCTCGTTATAGTTTCTGGCTATTAATCCCCTGTCACTTGTATGGATTGCAAATACCTTCTTCTCTGTGGCTTCCCTTCTCATTCTTAATGATTTCTTTTGATGAAACAAAAATTCAGATTTTAATGTAGTCCAATTTATCGATGTTTTCTTTGGGGATTCTGCTTTTTGTTCCTCTTACATGCGACTGACTCTTGTATACTGGCATTTTTTATCCAACAAACTTGCTTGATTTCCTCACTAATTCTGACAGTTTTTCTACAAAATATTTTGTACTTTCTACACATGCAATTGCATAGCCTGTGAAAAATGTCAGTTTTATTCTTTCATTTGTATTCTAAGAATTTAATTTTCTGGTCTCATTTTATTGCAAAGTCTAGAACCTTAAGTATAATGATGACTAGAACAAAAGAAAGCCAGCATCCTTCTTTTATTCTGGATATTGGGGGAAAAGTATCACTATTTGAACATTAAGTATGATATATACTAGAGATATTTTTATAGATACTCCATCATATTGAGGTATTTTCCCTCTCTTTCTAGTTTCCTAAGAAAGTTCTTTCTTCTTATTATTATCACTAAGGGTTAATTTTATTAAGTGCTTTTTCTGAATCTATTGAGTTGATCTTGATTTCCTTCTTCATTCCGGATGGTTTTGGAACATCAAGACAATCTCATATTCTTAGAATAAAACCCATTTTGTTTGTTGATCCAGTTTGATAATGTTTTGTTTAGGATTAGCCTCCATGTTTTGGAGAAAGAAATAGCCTGTAATTTTCCCTCCTAGTCAGGTTTATTAAGGTAATTGATATTAAGATAATATAGCTCTCAAAAATGAGCTGACAGGTTACTCATTTTCTATTCTTTGGAATAATTTGTATAAGATTAATTATATTTCATCCTTAAGTATTTGGAAGAATTCACTGGTGAAACCATCTGGTTCTGGAGTTTTCCTTGTGGAAAGATTTTTCGTTATGGATTTAATTTATTTAATAGATAAAAGACTATAAGTTGGTTCAGAACATCCTCTCATTTAATAGCTGCAGGCTATATTGATATATCTTTCTTTTTTCATTCCTGATATTAATTATTTGTGCCTGTCCTTTTTAAAAAGACATCAGTCTTGTCAGGAGCTTATCAATTTTACTAGTCTTTAAAAGACAATTTTTGGCTTTGTCCATTTTCTTTGTTGTATTATTATTTTCTCCTTCATTAATTCCTGCTGTTTATTACTTCCATTCTTGTATTATGTCATAGTTGAATTTGCAATTCATTTACTAAAAATCTGAAGATGGAAATTTGGTTCATTGTTTCTCGATCCTTTCTTCTTTTGTAATGATGCATTTAAGGCTATAAATTTCTCTTAAGCATGCTTTGGCTGCATCCCATAAGTTTTGATATGTTTCAGTTTTATTATCTTTTCATTAAAATATTTTCTAATTTCCACTGTGATTTCTATGTTGACTCATGGGTTGTTTAGAAATGTATTGCTTCATTTTACATCACATTAATCCAGTCAAGCACTGAGCTCTTTCAAAATGATTCTGGATTTCTTCCTCCAGCTAGCTCTCTTTCTGGATCACCCTTTTGGAGGAGTCTCGGCTGCAAGTCTGAGGTGTCTAACCAGGCCTTTTCTCCCTGCCAGGCCCTGAGCTCCCTTTTTGTCACCCCAGCACCATAAGACTCCTGGAAGCTCCGCTCAGCTTCTCAGCCGCTGCTTGGACAGTGCCAGGTGCCAGGGAAAAACATGTCTGATGCTCATTCGGAGCTCATGCCTTGTTTCTGGGATTTTAGCTCCTTAGTTTCTCATTACATTGGTAGTTTTTTGATGGCTTCCAGTAGATTTTTAAAAAATATCTTGTCCACATTATCCATTCTTGCCAGGTAGATAGTCTGAGATGAGCCAGTCTGCAGTTGCCTCCAGGGAAGTTGTCCTAGAGCCGGGATTTAGGTCCAGGTCTGCGCATGCCCAGAGCCAAAGTTCGGAGCCCGAACGTGGAGTTCAAAGGCAATGTGAAGCCATCCTGGCTGCTCAGCTCTCTGCTTTACCTTCTTCATTGTTCTTGACTTAGTCCTTTGGCTAAAACAGTGTCATTTTTTGAACCCCACTTTTAAAATGTCCTAAATATAAATTTTCCAAATTTCTTTTTCTTTTAAAGATTTTATTTTTATTTTATTTGATAGAGAGGGAGATCACAAGTGTGGTGCAGGCGGTGGGGGAGGGCAGCAGGCAGAAAGAGAAGGAGAAGCAGACCTCTGGCTGAGTAGGGAGCTTAATGTGGTGCTCGATCCCAGGACCCTGGGGTCATGACCTGAGCCTAAGGCAGATGCCCAACCAACTGAGCCACCGAGGTGACCCCATAAATTTCCAAATTTCTTAATAAAATTATTCTTTTTGGATCACTTCCTTTCTGATGGTTGTTCACAGGGCCTTGGGGAGCCTTGCTGCCTTTTTTTAAGTTCATCCTTTCCAGGTCTGAAACCAATACCAAACTGTATGGGAAGCAGAAGCAGAATCACACTGTCTTGTAATTCTTTATCTCCCCTGGTAGACGTGATGGTCCCTGAGGGGAATCCTCTGCAAGGATTCACGAGGAGCCTTTCTTAGGGTTCTCGCATGGTGACTTCCTTTCTCTCAATGTGAATGCCCTGACTGGCCACATTTCCTTTTTCCCTCTGGCTGCCAGGAAGCCCAGAGTGTAGAGCTACATTTATAGGTCATCTCTAGCTGCTATGTCTGTGTGTAGAGGCTGGATGTGACTTTTCCTCCCCAGCTAGACTTCTTCTTATTTCTCTTTTCCTTAGTTCTGAATTTTCTTTATTTTTATATATTTTAAATATTATTCTGTCTCTCTCTGTGACTTTACATGAAACTGGAGTTACTTCAATTTTGTCCATCTATATAACCACTTGGAGTTTTTATTTATTTAAAAATTTTCAGGGTGCCTGTGTGGCTCAGTCAGTTGAGCATCTGTCTTCAGCTCAGGTCATGATCCCAGGGTCCTGGGATTGAGCCCGTGTCAGTCTCCCTGCTCACCGGGGAGTCTGCTTCTCCTTCTTCCTCTGCCATTCTCCCTGCTTGTGCTCTCTTTCCGCCAAATAAATAAATAAAATCTTTAAAAAATCTTTTTTCAATTATGGAGACATTTGACCAAAAACAGAATAGATCCTGGAGAAACAAAGATATGAACAGTATTGTAATTTCTAGAACTTATTGTGAAATTAGATTTTCATGAATCTTCGCCCTACATATTCTGTTGTTTAAGATCATTCGTAACTAGATATTGCTGTATGTGAAAAACATGTTTCAAAATCAAAAGCTCCGATTTTGATCAAGAGCTCCGATCAACCAGGAGCAAAGGTAGATGGACAAATCTGGTCACACTGGCCATGTGAGTATGAAAGCATGAATATCAATTTTACAAAGTCATGGACAAATGAAAGAAAGTAAGTATCAAAACCAGAAACTATCAATATTGCATTTATTGCAATACACCAATATGTAAGTATAAGGTTTTTTCTTTCCTCCAAAAATTCATAGATGTCCCTAAAATGAAATTAATGTAATTTAAAGTTCAAATCCATTAGATATGTTATGATATTGTTCTATTTATTGTATTTTGGGTTTGAGTTTCTTTCCTTTTTTTGTTGGACAACATGACCATCGATAGAAGGATCAGAAAAAGAAAAAAAAAATCACTCTCTGCTTTTCTTTTTTGATCCATTACTAATATTTCTGCATTTGTCATTATTGTTAAAAATAAGGTCATGCAAGAGCAGGGGTGACACCATGTCCTCTCTGGAGGTCAGTCCCTGAGGCAGGCTGTGGGCCTCTGCTAGGGGCTGAGGGAACGTCCCCTAATCCGGAGTTTCAGGTCTTAACGTTCTCCTCCTGCAACAGCCCCATCCTGCATTCCACTTCCTCGAGGCTAAAGGTGCCCTTTGCACACCTTTCCTCAAGCCAAGCCTTTCCAGTTGCACGCACACTGGCCTTTGTAACTCAGTTCAGGCTGCTCCTGGGAGGGCAGCTTTCTGCTTGTGTTCTTCCTGCCAAGAAGCTCCATCAGTCAGCTGCCTGGGCCCCACTGGCCGCCCAGCCCCTTCTTACTGTGTGGTCTTAAAGCAGGTCACTCCACCTCTCCCTATCTCTCGCCGTAAACCCCGGATAATAATACCTCCCGAATAAAGAAAAGGTTTTCTTTAAGCCCTTTGAGCTTCAGCTGGAGCACACCACAGCCGTGCCCAGGGCTGCGCTGGGCCGCCCTGTGATTAGGTAAGGTGAGATGCTCCTCATTGTGCTTTGTCTGCAATGAATGCGCCCGGCCACAAAGCCCTGGAACTCTCGGTGACACCGAAACCCCGCGGTAAGCTGGATTGCCTTACATTCTCATAAAACACACCAGAAAAGAGCAGTAGCTGGGACTCGCCTAGTGCTCAGTGGACACTCTCATCGGAGGATGAGACGGTGCAGTAAGACACGACCCACTTACAGGTGGAGAGGCACGGCCCGGCAGCCCCGGCGGCCTTCTCTGTGAGCTGCAGCAGGCTCCGCGGAGTCCGGCCACACCAGGCAGGGCGGGGCGGGAGCCATCCCAGTGCCCAGATCGGGGAGATCGCTAGCTACCATGGCGTGAGCTCCTGTCGGGGGCCAAGAACTCGGCTGGGCATGTTTTTCTATTCTAAACCCTCAAGACAACTGTATTAAACCCCATCTATATTCTAAAAACAGAAGCAAACAAAAACCATCCCCTGAATTTATACCTTTTCCACCATCATGAGAGCCTACCCATTTGGGCCTGGAGGTCTGAGCCTGAAATTTTGGCCTGAGGCCTCCTCACCGATTCCGAGGCTTTAAGACCACACAGCGCGGAGTGGCCAACCACGAAGGGAAGGCTTAATTTTCTCCTTCTGACCCAGGCCTCTGGAAGTGGCCTTGAGGCTGCATGAAGCCTCCTTCCTTATGAGGCCTTGGCTAGGCCTCTCCTAGCTTGACAAACTTCCCCAGAAGCCTCTGATCCCGTTTTGACTCACGGAACCCAAGTCGCAGTGGGTTCTCTCCTCGGGCTGTTGTATCAGAGCCTGCCAAAGGTCAGGTCCTGGTTGTGAGCTGGTTTTGAACTGGGGGTGTGCTGGGGAGGGGCTGGAAAGAGCCCCAGAATCAGAGAAGACGAGGGTAAGTGTCCTGTTGGCTGGGGCTTCTCAGAGGAAGCCAAGGACTGCGTGCGTGGAGGGAACAGTCTGGGGATGAGAGTGGTGACCAATGTCCCTTGGTGGGAGAAGACGGAGGGTCCCAGGGCTGGCTACTTGTGTCACATCCCCCGGTGGTGCCTAGAGGCAGGGGCTTCTGGAAACCCCAGGTACGGAGACAGCTCTGCTCCCTGGGGAGAGGTCTATTGTGTCGACTGCTGGGAACGATGCTTCGTTGAACTGACTTCTGGGGGCGTGTGTGTGTGTGTGTGTGTGTGCACATGTGTGTATGCATGTGTGTGTGTGTGTGTGTGTGAGTGTGCTCGGTCTGTTGTTAGGGAAACCATGGAGAGGAGGGGAATGAAGGCTCTGGATGGGTGCTGCCTTCCCTTGGGGTCCCCTGCTGAGCGCTGATTGGATGGGCTGCGTGTTCTCCAGGCAACCGCTGTTGCTCAGAGAGCCCTGGGCTGACTTGGTCCCTCGGGAGCTGATGTTCAGGGAGCGACGGAAGCAGCTGGTTTATGGGAGCATCAAACAACGTGAGCGGCAGAAGCCGCCCAATCCCAAATGTCTCTTGCCAAGCACTCTTTCTTCTAGATTTTGAACTCCTCTGTGTTCCAAAAGCTGTTTTGTTTAAATGGCTTTTCTCCTTACTCCCAGTCCGTGGGAAGCTGCAACTCGCAGGCAGGAAAGGGACTCCCTGGGTCATTCACTGAGGATGCTGCGAGCCTGACACTGGCAGACACCGCGCATCCCCAGGGGTGTGGTGGAGCGGAAGCCGGTGACCTGCCTTCTCGGGAGGGGGACTGGCTCCCTGCAAGGACACAACAGGGGGCTCTGCCGTGCATGGACTCCGTTCTCGAAGCAGATATCTTGCAACTTTCCTTCCTAACGCAGCCAGCATTGTTTGTTCTCGGGACAAGTCTTCCAAGTGTGGGGATGGCGACCGTGTCCGTGTTCTCTTAGTATCTCTAGGAAAGCTGTGGGGCCTCCCTCAGCAAGTGCTCCTTGAACGAATGCTTGAATGAATGAATGAATCGTGAGCTCATTGTGTTGGCCGCTGGCAAATTCAGTAGCTCCCTCGCAAACCAGACTGCTCCTGCGTCTGGAGAACCTGGTGTCAAGGTCAGGCTTATCACGTACCCCTCCTTCATCCTGTTTTGTCCAGACCCTGGGAGTTCTGGGGGGGGGGGCAACTCAGAAAAAAACCCCAGAATCTTCCATGGTAGGAAGATTCCACTGCCTCCAGACATGGGGAAAACCACTGGTCTAATTCATTCACTATGGCGACTTTTTCATCCGCAGGCTTGGCGCTGCCTGGGTAGCTCTGTCTGGGAAGGCTTGCTTTCAAGTAGGACAGCTGCTTGGCGTTCTGGTCTTACAATGTGGAGGGCAGATGTGGCATCCTCTTGGAACACACTTGCTGGTGGGCAACCAAATCCAAAGGCAAATCTAACTAATTTCTTCTTCTTCTACCTTTTTTTTTTTTTTTTTTAAGCTTTCCGGGTCTCGGTACCCATCTGGATACTTCATTAGGATCCTAAGACATCTGGGGACCAGTGATAGCTGGTCATGTTGAGTGCCTATGATATGCCTGCATTGTGCTAAGCCCTTTTCCATATGTTACATCAGATAATTCCCTCCCAGAAACCCTGCCAGAGTGGAATATATTCCCCTTTTACAAATGAGAAAACAGGCTCAGAGAGGCTGAGTTCCTTGCCCAAAGTCACACAGATGGGAAACAGTAGTTCCTGAATTTGAACCAAGACAGTGACATCAGTGGGGTGGGGGTGGGGGGACAGTTAGGAGGCTGTCACTGCAGCCATAATCTCCAGCTCCCCCTTTCCCATGACCCCCTCAAAATATACAATCTGAGTAAGGAGAATATGCAGGGATAAAATGAACCTTTATGTATTCCCCTGCCGCATCCTTTCAGAGAGCTGATGGCCTGAGCCCTGTCTACACAGACCCCCTGGAGACCACACCATATCAAGATTTATCTGGCTCTGAAGGCCATGTTCTTCCCAACACAACCATGATATCAGTTCTCTTAGATCCCTACCAAGAAGACCTCTGCTTTCTTGAACTTTACCCAGAAGAGCCAATCGATCAGCGTAGGATTTCCCTAATGGATCCTTGTACCACAGAGTCCAAAATTTCACCAGCCTGCCCAAGGTCACCAGCCCATTAAGTGCCCTGCGCTTCTCAGGACCCACTGATGCAATGTGTCCTGGCAAGGGAGCGTCGCTGGCGTGGAGATGCTCGGCATGGATAACATAGATTAGAGTTTCAGTCTACTTTGAAGTACCCACTGACCAAGGTCCAGTTCATTCTGGGTTCCAGCTAGTTTTATCTGGTCTCTAAAGGTAGAGACCAGGGATGTTTAATGTGGCGGTCCGTCCCGACACACAATCCATGTTCCCTTCGTGCCACTCCAGGCTCCACCCTGGAAGCGTGCACGGGATGTAGGGCTGGGGTCAACCGTGGTCTCGTGTTCCAGAAGGGAATTAGTTAGCAGACTAGATGCTCATGGGTGAAGAGCTTGTCGCGGGCTAGGAGGGAAATGCAAAAGCAAGCTAAGCTTCCAGGAATTCAGAAGTATAAACAGGTGTAGGCACCTTCTACCTGCTCCCCTCATCCCTCGGGAGGGCTGTGTCTAATACTCTCCTATTTTAAGCTCCTAAATTTCCTTATAATCACAAAGCATTTTTGCAGGATGTAGTTTTGACCCACAAGCATTACTGTGCCCATTGGACAGATGAGGAATTGGAGACACCGGGGGTGAACAAAAGGTTTTGCCCAGAGTCACAGGGCCAGTAAGTCTGGCAGAGGAGAGGCTCAGATCAGCCGATTTCATGCCTGGCACTCTCTGCATCAGATCTGGAATGTTCTCCCTAAAGGGCAAAGGGCTCATGGGAACCTTTGAGGAGCCTAGTTAGTTTTGCCGTCCTGTGGAGCTGTGTTGGCCCAAGACCGGGGGCTACAGAGTTTAGCTTAACGCTCTTTTGCTGGCTTGTGGCCAACCCCTGTAGACACTGCCTCTGCCTCTAGGTGTGGGCATCCTCTCTCGGGAAGAGGCGGCTCCTTCCGGATTACTTGTAGCTGCTTTGTTGGCTCCCATTCGATGGGGCTGAGCAAGGTTGGGACAGGGGAGACGGTGCCTGGACTCAGCGATGGTCTCCGTCAGCTCCTCAGTTGCCAACGTCCTCCAGCATCCATCAGGCCAGTGGGAGAGCCTGGAAGCTGGTGGTCTCTGGGGTGGGGCTTCGGCAAGCAGGGAGCTCCCCAGGCCTGGTTGTGTCCCGCGGAGCCTGTCTTGGGTCTGCAGCTGTGGGGCGCCTGGAGCACCATCTGGAGAGTGTGGGGTGTGTCCACACGGCTGCGGCGCCTGGGACAGGAGTGGAATCGGGCTGCATGCGTGCAGTCCGCCTCCGGCTTGCACGCGGGTCCTGCCCAAGCTGGCTCCGGGGCTGCTCCCAGGGACAGAGTGCAGTCTACCCCCTTAGGGCCTGATCAGAGGAAGGTACCCGAAGGCCAGGGAAGCAGGGGCCCCGTTGGCAGAAGCTACCTGGCACCCCGAAGATGTGGGAGACCCCCGATTCCTACACCCTTTGCTGTGTGGGCAGATGCTCCTGAGGCCAGCAGCCCCTCCAGGCCTCTCCCCTTTACCCCAGGAGAACCACCCTTCCTCCTTCCAGCCAGGCTTTTCCAAATCCTGCCACGGCCAGGGATCTCCATAAAGTGGGAGCTGGAATATTCTGTGAACGAATAAACCAGTACCTCATGTTACACCCATAGACTCCTGTGGGATGGGCGTTACCGCCCTCCCTTCCTGAGGGTAAGTGATGAGCCCCCGTCTCACGGCAAGACTTCTGCTGTCTGCTCCCTCTGGGTGAACCCATCTACCTGGGTGTCAGCCCCAAGTGTTGTCAGACCCTTAAGACCCCTGGTACGTCATTGCCCGTCCTGCCCTCAGGAGCCTTTGCCGAAGTTAAGATGTCCGGCAGACCCAAGAGGCTGTGAACAGGCCCCAGGAGATGGTAGGAATTGTAGGGGATGTTCTTGGAGTGTCCCTGGGCCGCCTGGCTGCCGCCGGGACAGAATGTCACTAGCTATGGCGGTGACTGTTAAAGCACTGATGTGTGCTGGAGGAAACCTGCTGAGAGGGCCTGGGACAGGCCCCTGGGTGTTTGCTCAGGACTATCCCCAGGGGCCACGGGGCAGAGGCTGGGGGGCAGAGGCCAGCTCCCGGGAAGCGCCCTGCTCTCTAGACGGAGATTCGACATCTGGAGCTGGCGTCCCTCCGCGCTGGCTCCCACCCTCGCTCCAGGCCAGACCATCTGCCAGGCCGTCCGCTGCCCACGGCAGTGCCCCCAGGCTCATCTGCAGCGGGCGTTCCTGCACACCTGGACGCGGGGTGGGTAAATGTGTTCTTCCTGAAGTGGTTTCCTCTTTAATTTGCAGTTGAAAACCATGACCACGAAAGTGACTTCCACAGGCCACTGTAATAGGCCCTTGCATAATGGCACTGGGGACAGTGTTTTGGGGAACAGGAGGGGGTGGCTGCGCCTCTCCGCCCGTTGGGAGATGCACTTGGGCGGAAGCAGGACCATCTCTCCGGGTCCTCTCAGACTCCGAGGGAAGACGGGATCTCCCGGGCAGAGGCTCCGTTAGAAACCCGCTCTTGCTCCGTCACCTGCAGCTGTGGACCATGCGGCCCTTTCATTGTGCTTGGGGGAGGGTGTAGGCATCTTCAGATTCCTCTTTCTTTGCTTTGCAAGATGTCCTGTGTTTGGCCAAGTCACTGCCAAGGTGAAGCACGTGGATGCCGGCGTCAGAAGTCGGATGGAGCGCTCCGGTCCCAGCGGCGGCCCTCACCAGCTTTATAACCGAGGGCCCCTTCTTTGACCTGCCTCGGTTTCCCCCTTTGTGACACAGGGTTGCCGTGAATGGGTTCAGACACACAAAACTTTTGAAAGCACGCCCAGCCCCGTTCTGCTAATTTTCTTTCCCACAGAGGCCGCTTCGACAAGTGTGGGTGGCCACTCGAGTTTGCCCCATTCTTGGGAGCCGGCCCGGCTTGTTCTCCCACACTGTGCGTTCCCTGTGCCTTTCCCCCTCTCTGGCACGGAGCAATGTCTCCCAAGCGTGCCCACTACAGGGGTGCACAGAGTATCCTCACTGCCGTTGGTTGAGAGGCTGTTAGCAAACAGCAACCGCATGGTCACATGCACTTGGCCATGGGCTCGACAGAGCGGAGGTGGACACGTGGGATTTGCCACAGGCCCCGATCACGCTTCCCTTCGGCCGTACCACCTGCTGCCTGGCTGAGCACCCCCAGGTTGGAAATGACTCGGTTTCCCTACCTGCAGGCTCTGTGTGCGTTGCGTGTACCTCACTGCTCAGCAAGCCAGGGCTCTGCGGACCAGGGCGGGCTGTCCTTTTGCGGACCACCAAACCTCCCTGTGTGCTTGGCCAGCGCCAGGGAACATGGGGGAGCACCAGTGATTCAAACGGGGGTAGGCAGCCCAAACAACGGAAGTATGTCAAAAGCCACTTGGTCCACACAGCGAGCTGGTGTTAAACTAGAAAATAAGGAGCCAAGGGGCGCCTGGGTGTCTCAGTTGGTTAAGCATCTGCCTTCGGCTCAGATCATGATCCCGGGGTCCTGGGATCGAGCCCCGTGTCAGGCTCCCTGCTCGGTGAGGAGTCTGCTTCTCCCTCTCCCACTCCCCCTGCTTGTGTTCCCTCTTTTGCTGTCAATTATATAAATAAATAAAATCTTTTAAAAAAAAAAAAGAAAGAAAGAAAGAAAGAAAGAAAATAGGGGACCAAGTTCTGTGCCCTGAGCATTTCACTCAAGTGAAGTGGCTGGAAAGGAAGGAATGTCCCTGGTACATGTCCGCAGGGTGCCGGTGGTGGCAGTGGCCAGCTGTGCCATCTGTCTATACCCGTGGGCCTAAGGGCCTGGGACCCTGCTCCCCAGCTGCCGTGTGCCCCTCCCAGGCCTGCACAGAGCTTCTTGAATAGAGCACCTCACGTAGCCAGTATCTCTGCCCCCTGGACTCGTGGCAACTGTACAAGCAGCATGACCCTAGGTGACCTCTGCCGTAGGAAGGTCATCCTGATGGGGCTGTGCAAAGCAGCAGAGTCGGGCCCCACAGATCACCAGCTCTTGGCAATCACGCTCCTCCGGGCACAAATGTCACCCCCAACAGCCAGTGCTGCAGGGCCTGTGTCTCTTCCCTTGGCGACTGAGGCACCTGAGGCCCAACTAAGGAACCTGTCAGAGGGGCAAGGGGAGGAAGTGGCCGAGCTGTGATTCAGACCCTGTCCCGTCTGAGATCAGCGCTCTCTCCTTTCTCCACGGTGACAAGAGTCTGCCTTGTCTTCTCTCTCACTAGGCACAAAGTTCGGACAAGAATTGCTCAGACTTCTCGGTGAACCTCGAGAAGGGGGCCGTTCTGGTTATACACCAGGAGGCTTGGCTCCACCATGGGAATGGGCATCTTATGCCTCAGGAGTCAGAACTCAGGGTTTCCTAGGGCTCAGACCCTGGGGTACGTCTCTGTGCCTGCCTGTTCCCCTTCTTGGAGAAGAAACATCCTTCATGCCCCAGAGCCACAGTTTTCAACACCAGTTTTAATGTGAGGCACCCTCTCTCCGGGAGATTGCAAAAATTAAATCGTTTTTAAGCAACCAAACACTTCTGGGGTTTGTAATGAACTTGTGAAATTTGCGGAACTTGGCGGTTGAGGTTCCCTTAGTCCTGCTTCCCTGGGGCCCTGTGGAGCTTCAAACTGGCTCTCCGTTCTCTCCGGTTTATGGTTGACCGGGCCAACCGGGACCCGTACATTGCGTCTTGAACCAAGGAGGCAACCTCTGGTGTGGGTTTCCGGCTCTGCTTTCCCTCCGTTGTTATAGGAAGGTCGTGCAGACCAGAGGGGGGTGGTGGGTTCCCTGTGCAGAGGCCAGCCCTGCTGTCTCCACGGGGCTCCACTGCTGAGGGCCACACAAAAGAGCAGCCAACTTCCCCCCCGTAAGACTTTGAGCTCTCCCCGTCAACCAAGTGAGCCTCGCGTCCCCCGAAGGGTGGTCCATCCTTCATTTTATGACACCGTTTCCTCTCCCATGCGGAGGCCCTCTCCGTCCATGGAAACTAGCTGTGAAGCCATTTCCACGCATCGGCTGTCCCTGGGCTTATGTTATCCTGGTGGAAGCACAGGCCTAGGTGTGTTTCTGGCTCCTTCGACCTCTTAGCTGGAAACTCAGCTCTCTGCGGTCAGGACTTGGACAGTGTCAAGGCCAGTAGGATGAACATAACTTGATAACTCACCTTTCCTGGCTTAGAAGGGCCTTTGGCATAACAGAGGGAACCTTCTCTCTCTGAGGGAGGACACTGGGCCAGAGGACTGGGTGCTGGTCCTATCGGAACCCTTTCATAGCCGTGGACATTGTCTGTACTTTTCATCATTAGTATTTTGGGGACAGTAACCATACCTGCCTCCTAGAGCTGTCATGGAGATTGAAAGCACATGATATATTTAAACCAATGCCTGGCACATAGTCAATGGGTATTATTTGTATTTTACAAACAAGAAATGATCTCATGTTCTCATGTGAGAATCACAGATAAAGGATCCCATGGCTTCCCACAGAATAATGGACCCCAGAGATGTCCACATCCTTCCCCAGGGCCCAGGAAGTTGTTCCATTACGTGGCAAAGCAGAAAGAAGGTTGCAGAAAGGATTCAGGCTGTGAATCAGCTGACTTTAAGATCTGGGATTCTCCAAGTGGACCCGATGTAATCACAAGGGTCCTTCCAAGGGGACAAGGGGGCGGGAGAGGAGAGTCAGAGAAGTGATCATGGAGAAAAGGTACAGAGCAGAGTGAGGAGGCCACAAGCCACGGAATGCAGGTGGCCTCTAAACACTGGGAAGGGAGGACACAAATTCTCCCCAGCGCTTTCAGGGGGAACCCAGCCCTGTTGTCTCTCAATTCTAGCCCGGTGAGTCCCACGTCAGACGTCTATCCTACAGAACTTGTAAGGTCATATGTGTTGTTGTAGCCACCAAATTTATGGTGATTTGTTTCAGCAGCAACACAGAGAGGATACACGAAGTTACCCCTTGTGTGTCCCACATGCGGCCTTGTGACTGAGCCCGAATGCTCAGGACAGCCCGTGCTGTGCTGGGACACCCCCACGGTCGCACATCCCCACTGCCAGCCCAAGAAGCGTGCATTTCACTACCAGCCCCTCCAGGAAGATGGGATGCCCCCGGCCATTGCATCCATTCTGGAGCTGCTGATGGAGACTCCAGGAGTTTCTTCCATCAACGAGGGCTTGAGATTCTCCTAGGACTGGGAGGTGCCTGGCGTTCGTAGCCTGTAATATTAGGGCTGCTCCTGTGGCTTGCCCAGCCCCCAAGCCATTCAGGGCACATCTCGCATTACTGGGCCACAGATGCTCGAGGCTGGCCTTCTGTTTCCCACCCGACTCCTTCTCTTTAAGGAAACCACCAATAACAGATAAAGCATACGCGCAAAATGCATTGTCCCAAGAATCCACTGCCCGCCACGTCACGCACTGGTGATATCAGAGGCCGGTGTTCTGGAGAGACTCCCCTCCACACGGGGGAGCGGAGGTCTCCCTCTGGGGGTTCGCCATCCTCAGCAGCTCACCCCTCCCCGGGCCCCCTTCCTTTCCCAAACAGGGTTAGGATTTATAACTTCTTTCATGGCAACATCTGGCGCATTTCCATTGAGTTCTTGTTTTCTTTCTTTCCTTTTTAAAAATCCCTCATCTAAAGTCATTTCAGTTCCGTTCAGTTCTATCTCCTTTCTCCGCCCCCCACCCCCAACCCCGAAACCTGCCCCAACCCTTCCTCTCCCCTTTCTTGTCCTTCTGGCCTTTGGCGATAGTGAAGCAGAGGCCTGCGGGCTTGTTACCCACAGCTGATGAGTCGGGTTAGAAGTGAAAGCCCTGGCTGGGACCCGACTTCTTTATTTCTTTTTGGCCACAGAGCCACAAGGCCGGGTCCCCAACGAGCCGCCTGAGGACATCTTGCAGCACCATCTGCCCGCCCCCACCCACCCCTACCAACCGCCGGGCTCTGATTGTTGTCATTGCTAATTTTTTTTTTTTTTTAAGTTTTTGTTGGTTTTAGAAATTCGCTAGCTCTGTACTTTTCAGAGCCGGCTTGCTAGCATAAAAGCAAAACCAGGGCAAGGAGAACAAAGGAAGAGAGGCTGGCAGAAGGCTGGGCCACACTTAGCAAGGCCACTGCTGGCTCGCGTCGGGAGGGGAGCCAGCCAAGCCTTAAGACGCATCTGAAAACTTCTCATGGCCTGAGGGTTTCAAATACCCACACTTCCTGCTCCTTGGAGAGGGTATGTGCAGAATGTGAGTGACTCACCAGTGGTGGTTTTCAAATGTGTCTGTCATAAGGAGGTAGCATCAAAAGCCCATCCTGTTTCAGATGTTATTTTTTCCACTCTCCGCTCTGCAGACTATAAAAGCTCAGTGCTGAAAACCAGTGTTTGTTTTGAGTGCAGAAAGTGAAGGGCGAGTTAATTGTACTGCAGCAAGTAAAAACCTAACTCTTAAGCAAAAAAAAAAAAAAAAAAAGAAAAAGAAAAGAAAAAGAAAAAAAAAGAAAAGAAAGAAAAAAGAAAAAGAAAAGAAAAAAAAAAGGCATGTAAACAGTGTGGAGATGGAGTTTCAAAGCCCTTGTCTTCGAGAAGTTTAATTATATTTCAACTAAAGCCAAACTGTCAAAACACGGGAGGGTGATCTGCCTGCTTTGAAAATGCATTAGCCTTCTTATGTAAAAGCCTATAATTGATATCCACGCGGAAACTAGAGATGAGCCCAGAGAGGGGATGGCCTCTTAGAACCGCTCAAAGGGCACTTCCCTATCGACCACGTGTGACTCCTCAGAGCCCTGCTCGTGGAGTGGGAAATTGGAGAGGAGAACAAAGCCAAACACAAAATGCCCCGTGAACAGAGAGGGTTTAAAATATCAGACCTGGTTTATGCCATGTGTGGGCCCAGGGCATTGCTGACTGTCGTTTACATAAGAGGAACCCCAGGCTGGAGGGGGCGGTGAAGGTGGAGGGGGGGTTGCCTGGGCCTCTCAGTGGGTTAAGCGTCAGGCTCTGGATTTCAGCTCAGGTCATGATCTCGAGGGTCGAGCCCTGAGTCAAGTGGGGCCCCGGATGGAGAGCCTAACCGAGGTTCTCTCTCCCTCTCTCTAAAGAAACCCCGAGGCAACAACAAAAACGCACAGAGGAAATGCACAGGAGCGCTCCTCACAGTCCACAGGGCAATGTCAGAGGTCAGAACAGGTCGCACCTTCTTCCTCCTGAGAAGCAGGGCTGGTCTGTACTGTGCTGGGGCTGAGAGGCTGCTTGGGGCCTCTCTTCTCCCGCAGACCACTCCTGGGCCTGGCTGCGGCTGGTTTTCGGGTTGCTTCTCTTCTTCCAGACTCCACTTTGTCACTTCCCCCAGAAGGAGACCCTGGGTGGTTGAGGCTTTGTCCTCCTCATCTCAGCTCCCATTCCTGTCTCTCTTTGGTGATCTTCTAGAACATTCTGGTTACCAAGCAGAATTTTTTTTTTTTTTTACAAAAGTCTCAGCATTTTATTATTATTTTTTTTTAACTTTTTTTTTTTTTTTTTTTTTTTTTTAAGGAACACAAACTTTAGGGGCAGCTCAGTCAGTCTAGGGTCTGACTTCCAGTTTTGGTTCAGGTCATGACCTCAGGGTCGTGGGTTCGAGCCCCATGTCAGGCTCTGCACTCGGCAGACATTCTTGATTGTACTCTTTTGATGTCCGAGAGTTGTCTAAATTCAGAAACCATGCTCAAACAGAATAAAAACTCGAGCTAAGGGAAAATTAACAATTCAGCCGTATGGCACATATTTGGGGTTGGACTAGAGTAGGCATCAGAACAGACCGTGATGGGAACAGCAGCAGGAGAAGGGCTGGGAATTACCAGGCTAAGGCTTGAGTTCTCATACGTGGCCACCATCCTTCCACTTCCTCCTCCTGGTGAGTGGACCAGGCCCACCCACAAGGCCCCACCTGGGACCATCACTGGCATTTTCTCCTTGGACGCTGATAGTTTATAACAAGCCTAGGTACCCATAATGTGGATGCTTCTGAAATTCGAACCCTGTCTTCTTCCACCCTGGTGACCCGCGGCAGCCGCTCGCCTCTTTCTTTCTCCTGGTTTTGCGGATCTTCCCCAAGTGGGACACATTCCATGTAACCCAGCGCTGGGTCGAGTGGACTTTTTGGTTTATGGTCTGGGACTCTCTGTTGGCCTCAGAGAAGAGTTGCCAGATAAAATACGGGATGACCAGTTAAATGTGAATTTCGGATCAACAATGAATCATTTTTAGTGCAAATATGTCCTAAATACTATGTTAAGAAAAGTATGTCCCGTGAAATATTCAGCACATATTTACGCTATAAAAATTATGTGTTGTTTGTCTGAAGTTCACATTTAACTGGGCACCCTGTATTTTCGTTTGCTAAATCTGGTAGCTCTCCCAGAGCCCCTTGCGTCCTGAGTGAACACAGGCTCCATCAGCTGTGTGAGGCAGCAGGTTCTAGTCTGCATCTGAGCCTGGCAGGGCTGTGTTTTCCCCACAAGGCCCTAGTGAAGGCAACCCATGGGCTAGATGTTCCCTTGTTGCTTCCTCCTTGGCCCTGCTCTGTGTCCCGGCGGACACTGTCTCTACCTCTGTCCTGGCGCGCTAGTGTTATTAGCGAAGGTTCTAGACCCAAAGGCTTCTTCAGGCTAAGACAGTATTGGTTCATCTGCAGGCCTGGTGTGTAGCAGGTCCTCGATATGGTCTAACAGAGCTGGTGGCCTGGGAAGGACAAAGTGGTACCAGGCTCCCTAGGCCATGCCTGGACCATAAAGTCATCCTGTCGGCCACCTCCAAATGACTGGGGAAGCCAGCAGAAGCCACCACGCAGCGCACATAATGATAGCTTTCTCCTTTCCTATTCCAGACAGTTTGGATTCTTTAAAAAAAATTGCTTTTGGGAAGCAGCAGAGGGTGCGGGAAACTCAGAAAGCAGCCGCCAGTGGAAAACAGGAAAGGAGCGCCTCTAATTAACAGCAGCTCCCAGCTCCATCCGTAGCACCGGGTGCCCGACTGAGAAGGGAAGGCCGCTCCCCCTCGCCGGCCAGCGTTGGGGGCAGGTGGCCTGGACAGACCCTGAGAAGGAGCACTTGGGGCCCCTCAAAGAGGAGTCTCCACATGACGTCTTCACCCCTAACCTTTTCCAGTTCCTTCCTCCCCCCGCCCCTACCCAGAGCCGCTGCTGGGCTCTGGGCTGAAGGCTCAGACACACAGAGTGCGCAGAGCTTAGAACTGCACAGGGCCACCCTCTGTTTCTTTCATCTTGGATAGAAAAGTCCCCTTTCAAGTTCTCCAAGAAATGATCTCAGCACGAGCCATTTACCATTGAGCACCGTCGTCGGACTCTGTGTTTCCAAGATATTCACGCAATAGCATACCTAGTAGAACAGGGCCCTGCTGCATGACAGGTTGGCGGCGTTGTATTTATTTCACAGATTCAACAGAAGGCCCAGAGACAGGGAACAACCGGCTCATGGTCACCCAGCATTCACGTATGAATGAATGAGGGGTAGGTACCATTGAAGCATCAGAGAACACAAATGAAGTAAAATGGGCAGGAGTACGGTGGGGAAAGGGACAGGGCGACAGTGTGCCAGGAGGATGAATCACACCTGGAGGAGGGAGAGAGTAATTGAGGGGACAGGGGACCCTGAGGGAGCGTGGACAGCCATGGCACTGAGCTTACAGGCCAGGGGTGGGTGTCTGGGGCTGAGGTTGAGCTTCTGGGTCATGGGTCTGAGGCACGAGGCCAGGTGTCAGAGGGCCAGCTGGCCTGCGGCCGTGTGGTATGGACAGAGGACCAGGCAGGAGGCCCGTGACTAGTGTTGCCTCTGACCTTAGTGAAAGCGAACAGGTCACCTCACCTCTCAGGACCCTCACCTGGCTTTCTTATCTGAAGCATAGGAGGGACTGGATTTGACCATTGTCTAAGATCTCTCTCTAAGGGCCCCGATGTTCTAGAATCTGCCTGAAGCCAAAGGCCACAGCCTTGACCTGACAACTCCAGGCCCATGGAGATGATCGTGCAGGTGATATTTACTGAGCACCTACTGCGTGCTGGGCTGCAGTGGGGTCAGTCCATTGGCAGATACTGTGGTCTGCAGAAAAGTGGTCTTTAGGGCTAAGTCCTTGCTGTCCCCTGCACACATGCTCACCATCGCTTCTGCTCACCAGGGGAGGACAAAGGGATTTCTGGGTAGTTGCAGACACAAAGCCTCAGCAAGTTTTAACTTTGATCTTAGCAAAGTTGCACTCAGCAGCTCTGGCCTGCTCAGCTCCTCCTCAGGGCGTGGGAACAAATTTCTAAACAGATCCGTGTAAGCAGCGCTCTGCGAAAGAGATTTTTCCAAAGCCCGCGGCCAGGGACATGGGGCAACACCAGAAGGACAGGCTCCCCCACCAGATGGTCAGCATGTTGCTAGGGACTAGGGAGTGCCCGGAGGACCCAGAAAAGGCCTTTACGAAGGGGAGCTCCCAGGAAAACCAGTGGTGGTGAGGAAAGGGTCTGTGAAATGGGCTTTCCTGTGCTGATGTGTGATGCAGGAGATGCAAGGGTAACTTTTAGGGAAAAGGCCCGGATTAGACCCAGGAGCACAGAGCAGGAGAAGGGGAGACCGGGGGGCCAGTGACCATGGTGAGGCTGAACAGCGTAGGAGGGGCTGGGGACTCTCACTTCCTTATTTGGTGCATTAATACGCTACATCATGACTCAATTCCTCCTGGTTAGAAGAGCTGTCTAGGGGACTGGCATCCCGTTGGCCTGGACGGGACCCCCTGCCATCATTCCAGCGTAACTGTGAATACCCCGCCTTCCCCTCACAGAAGCACCCTTATTTGGACGACGTGTTCTGTGGTCACCCTTGTGGCGCTGAAACAAATGGCCATTTTGAAAGTTCAAGTGACCAGGAGAGGAGAGATGGGTTTCTGGAAGAATTCCATCCCAGTTCCATGACGTGACTGAGAACTGGGCCCCTTCGATGCAACCACTTCTTTCCAAGATGCTTCGCGTTCTTCTCGGTGAGGACTGTTTGTCATTGGGACACGGCGCTTCCCAATGCCAGGCTTACCCCAAAGTTCTGACATGCAGAACAAAGAGTTTTCAAACCCCAAACCGCCAGGGAGCACTTTGGAAGCTGTTTTTGATTCTATTTCTCCAGACACTGACCCTCCGCCCCTCCTTAAGCATCCATCGCCCTCTATTCCACATCTTGAAAACTTAGCACTGCGAGGACTACATCGTATTGGGAGAGAGCTGCGCAGAGCTCTTCCTGAACGGTCACACTCGAGGGGAGGTTAGGGATGACCTGGCAGAGAAGACATGGACCCCAGAACTCCAGCTCTGCTACACGGGCTGGATGACTGGATGCCTGGGTTTCTCATGAGCCAAGTGGGTATAAGTTTTGCAAGAGAACTAAGCAAAGAAAAGAATTACTAATGGTGAAACTGAAGATATGACAGTAGGTTAGTGGGTGATGAAGCTGTCTGTGGGCCCGAAGCCTTCCTACAGTACTTAAAATCACCTCTGCATGTACCCTCCACTCTGCCAACAGGGCTGGCTCTGACCCTACAAGTTAAGGGTCCTGAGGCATAGACCCCTGGAATCCCAAAGCACTGACCGAATCTGTCCATATGTCTCACCGGCGGATTTCAGCCCTTTCTCCTTCCCCTGCGTCCACAGACCTGAACCATCCTGAAGACAAAGACATGCTCGTGCACCTCATGATGTGCGGGCTTTAGTCCCACTGGTTCCATGTTCTGTGCCTGCACTATCCCATGCCCTGGGGACAACAGCAGCCATCAAAGCCCTCTCTGCCCTCATGGATCTTGCACGCTAGAAGGAGAGACAGACAACCAGCCAGGAAAGAGTCGGAAAATGTGAGGTCAGGCAGCGCTGAGTGGGTGAGCAGCGGGGACGCCAAATCAGCAGACTAGGGCTGGAGCGTCTGTGTGACAGGATCACTGGGGGAGCCCTCTCGACCAGGTGACATTTGGTGTGACGATTTGTAGGGTAAAGGCTCCAAGACAGAACCCAGTAGATGTTGGAGGAAGAATCAAGGCCAGTGGGGCCAGATGTGCAGATGTGAGCCCGAGCTGTGGGACGGGAGGCCATGGGATGGGTCATCTCATTGTGGTAATGACTCAGGGATTTTGTGGGGCTTTTTCTCTAATTACGATGAGAAGCCACTGGAAGTTTTGACGGGAGGATTGAAGTCGTCCGGCTGACATTTTGAAGGAATGCCTTTAGCAACCGGGTGAAAAATAGATGGTAGAAGGACAAAAAGTGGAGATATTTTAAGAGGCAACAGACAGGGTCATGGTGCGTGGGGTGAGTGACAGCGGTGAGGTGGCGAGAAAGGGTTTGGCTCCGGCTGTATTTCTAGGGTAGAGCTTACGGGATTTGCTGGTGGGTTCGATACGGGGAGTGAGAAAAAGTGGGAACCATTGATGATGCCAGGGGTTTTGGTCTTCGAAACTTCTTGCTGTAGAGTTGACATTGAGACGTCTTCCCCCGCATTTGCCCCCTCTGTGCTTCGCACTTGGCCTGCCTCTCGGATCTACCTCAAGTCTTCCACCTGCCACGCTTTTCCTGCTCCACACAGCCCCGAGCTTTCCGCGTGCTGGCTCCTGCTCTGCCTTGCAGGGGGGCATTTCTTCCCCCTGTATCAACAGCGGCCCAGGAACCCCGAAGCCTCAGGCCCCCACGCCCACGCACCATCCCTTCCGAGGACTCAGAGACACTGTAGCCATTGGGTCGCACGGGCGTGTGTTTTGCAAAATTGGCAAAAGCAAAGTAAGCAGGTTAAGATGTTTGTTCTTTTCCGCCCTAACGTGGCCTCCACATGCTTCTCGAGTTTCTTACGGTGTCGAAGGGGCTTTGAGTCATTGGGGATCTGGCTGAGGGAACACGGAGCTGGCGGGACACTTAATGTGGCTTCAGTAAGATGAACGTGCATTTCATAGTCTCCCCAGCTGCGTTAAGTCATCCTTTACAGTTCTGGTATAGAAGGGGCTTCCGTGGATACCCCTCTGGCCCCTGCGCCGGCTCACGCGGCTTCGCCATGTGCAGCCACGGGCCTGGGTGCTATCCCAGCCCACGCAGATCCCGTGGCATCCGTGTCCTGGACCAGAATTTGCAATGCGGGACATCAGAATCCGGGCTGCGGAGAGCTCTGCCAGTTATCGAATGTGTAAAACCGTACAGAGGAAATTCTGTTTTCACTAACACTGGGTCAAAAGGAAAGTTCTCTCCTGTCAGGAAGCCACCCAGGATTGCAACAGATACAATTATGGATGCACAGAGCTGACTTACGGAGGCAAGGAGGGCCTCTGGGAACCTGTGGCTGGTTGACACATGGGGGGCTGTGGAGGCCTTAGGGGATGGCTATTGTGAGAGTCTCTGTTGGGTCCTAGAATATGTATGTTACAGATTTTGCATATAGATATTGTGTATTTGTATCTGTGTGAGTTATATAATACACATACCTGTGTTTTCCATGTGAACAGATAAGGGGACATGTGTTACAAATTTTTTTTAAAGATTTTATTTATTTATTTGACAGAGAGAAAGGGGGAGCAGCAGAGGAAGAGGGAGAAGTAAGCTCCCCACTGATCAGGGAGCCTGAAGCAGGACTTGATCCCAGAACTCCAGAATCACGACCCAAGCCAAGGGCAGACGCTTTACCGACTGAGCCCCCCAGGTGCCCCTGTGTTACAAATATTCTCCCATAACAATGAGGAAGTCAAGGGACACCCCATGGTTTGGTTGTCACAGGGGTTGCAGAATTTGGGATTCTCGGCTCAATCCATTGGCAAGCAGGGTTTCCCAAGTCCCTAATCCCCAGGCAGTTTCCAGGGACCGTTGGACCTTTCCGAGGTATCAGGAAGGGGCTTCCGAGTAGGGTGGGCTGGAGTCCCTGTCATTGACTGCCGGCCACAGGGAGGTCTGGTGAGCCGGGAGCCAGGAGGGCAGAAGAACATAATGGATTTTGCTTGGAGCTCTGTGAATGGGGTCAGGGGCCCGGGCCCGCTGAAAGGAGCAAGGGGCAGTGTGGACGTGAGCGTACACGTCGATTCCAAGGGGGATCTGCTGACACGATGGGGGCGTCCGGCCCACCCGAGGGCTGGCTGCGAGGCAGGCAGCTACGCGACACCATGGGGAGAAGCACACACGCAGGGCCGTGATCGGGCCAGAGCTCCAGAATCCCAGACCTGTCCAAGTGGGGAGCCGACGGGAATGATTTCAGCTTTTGAAAACTGAAATAACCTCCGCCCAAGTGTGGGTCTGGCTGAAAGGTTGGAAAATTCCGTTAAAATTCAAATAAGAATGATAGCACTGGAGTCACGAGTCTAGTTTTTATTTAAATGATGCTCCCAGATCTCTGTGAGTCAATCCAAAGCACAATTAATACTGTTTTGGTTTCATTTGTTTTTACTACAGAGGATACGTCTTGATCGTAAGGGTACAGGCACACATACCTGTGAGCTTACGTTTACAACACACCCACATATATGTGCCGTCCGGAAGTAACAGGAAAGATGAGAAACATCCCCGAGTGGGTGACTGTGCGCCGGCTGTGAGGGGCTTCTGAGCCTGACTCCGCAGTGCTCTGGCTCCGGGGACGCGCAGGGACCCCAACCCACCTGTCTCTGCAGAGCTGGCCGGCTTCCTCCCTCCCTCCTCCCTTCCACCCTCCTGTTGGAGCGTGTAAGCCCCAGCCCTACAGTGTCACCCCATCTCTCTCTCTCTCTCTCACCAGCCCGCCCAGACCCTGTTAGTTTTGACAAATGGGTACCCAGCATTTACATCTGCTTCTCATCTGGAAGAAGCGGGGTCGTGGGGTAGGAGCAGAGCTTTAAAAGAGGGACATGGATGAGGCAGAGAGAGGGAGAGGGAGAGCGTGGTGGGGTCCCAGCAGCCGGGGCATCATAATCTCTGCGGGGTCCGGGGAGAAAGAGGGAGTTTTCTCGTGGAGTGGCTGCTGTTGGTAAACTTCTTAAGGGCAGTGTCCTATCTACACTGCTCTGTGCAGCCCCGGGCAGAGAGCCGCCCGTGACTGTGTTTCTGACAACACCAACGCAGGCGGGCCTGGACTGCATTTGGCCAAACTCAGGAACCTAACAACCTCGGAATATCACCTGGGGCCATGGTGTCCTGACGCTGTCTGTCCCTGGGTCTGGGATTCCTAACCTGAGCCTAGACAACCTTCTTCTCTTGATTCTGGCTCTGTCCTGGGTGAGCTTTCTATGCCTCACCCCTGAAATCAGACCGAAGGCGGGTTACCCCTACCCCCGTCGCAGCCTGACTCCTCACCCACGCTAAGCAAGAGCCCAAGGGTGGCGATGGGGGGCTCCTCGCAGGAGAGCAGGGACGCTCTTGCAGGTAGACATGCAGGGTTTTCCTCATGTCCCCAGCATCCATTTTCAGGGCTCATGGTAAGACCGCCTGCAGTTAACACAGCGGGGCCTTCCTCGGCAGAGGTTCCTGGACATTTGGCCCTTGCACATTTTTTCTTAAGCTTTTAAAAATGAAAATCATAGCTTTCAGCTCTGCTGGGCTGGGGAGGCAGCCTGTCTGAGCTGCATCAGCCCGGGACACTTTCCCAGGGCTGACTGTGTTTCCAGAAAGAGCCAGGGTGCACGAGTCACCTTCAAATTGAGGGCAGAGACCTTGGATATCGTCTAGGCAAAAGCTTTCAAGTTTTTCCTGGTGGCAGAGCTCTTCCTATGATGAAACCCACCACTAAGGAGGACTAGCTGTCCTTGGAGACTGGGGAGGGTTCAGAGATAACTCTGCAGGGAACCTCAGGGCTCTGGATTATGGTCTGCAAAAACACATCTAGCCCTGCTGTTAGAGTGTCCCCAGAGCATCTGTGAAGCCTGCGGGCCTGGAGCAGCATCAGAAAGAATCAACCTATGAGTGCAGACGATGGTCTGAAAAATCACACAAAACCACCACCACCCCGCATTCAGAGCTCTTCTCCCCAGGTCACCTTCCAGTCTGCCAGAATGTCCCCAACCTGGGTGCCTGGAAGTCCCCACCTGGTCCATCCCCTGGAGTCTGAGCCTCATTCGGCTCCTTGTGGTTGATGGGGTGAGTCCCCTTCTCCTGGGTCCACTCAGTCCACCACAGCCAAGCCCCAGGGTCACCATCTTGGTAAGAGAGAATGCCCTGCCACCCATGAGAAGGCTGCGAGTGGTCAGGGGGAGAGGGGCTGAGAGCCCACCCATCTCCCAAGGATATGGTGGGGATGAGCGAGGGGCTGCGCCATGCAGCCCAGATGGAACCTTTCCAGAAATGGAGACTGCTACAGTTTTTTTTAGGGAGCAGGGCAGAGGAAGAGAGAGAAACCCCAAGCAGGCTCCACACTCAGTGCAGAGCTCGATGTGGGGCTTGATCCCACGACTCTGGAATCAGGACCCTGAAATCTGACTCTCAATTGACTGAGCCCTCCCCCGAGGCCCCGGAGGCTGCTCCATTTGAGGCAGCTCCCGCTGACTTGTTTCACCCTCCTTCCCAGCAGCGTCTGGGGAAGATGTGTTCTTGGAGGTCACCTTCCAATTCAAAATCTAAAATTATTTTAGAAGAGAGTTTCACATTTTTACCTGTTCACAGCACGTGAGCTCCCTCAGCATCGAGACCGAGATTAGCACCCAGATAGCAAGAATCATTACTTATAAAAGGAAGATGCCAGATGGTGGTCATGGTTGGTCCCCGCTGACCATGACTCACAACATCACGGAAGTGATTGGAAGATCCAGGGGGTCGAAATTGCCATTGTGGTCCACTGCCCGGAGGAGAGCAAAATAGGAAGTGGAGAGAGAAAGAAAGAGAGGGCGCCTGGGTGGTTCAGTGGGTTAAGCATCTGCCTTCGGTTCAGGTCATGATCCCAGGGTCCTGGGAGGTCCTGCGATCAAGTTCTGCATCAGGCTGCCTTGCTTCTCCCTCTCCCTCTGCCACTACCCCAGCTCATGCTCTCTCTCTCTCTCTCTCTCTCTGTCAAACAAAGACAATTTTAAAAAAAGAAGGAAAGAGAAAGAAGGGGAGGACACCCACCTTTTCTGATCACCTGCTACGTGCTGGGAGCATTACACATATTTTTTGCACGGCCTTTCATTCGTACAACCACTCTGAGGGGTGGGAATGACTCCGCTCATTTTACAAACCGAAGGAAGAAGGAGACGCAGAATGGTACCGCTTGTCAAGGTCACACAGCACAGCGGTGTCCTTCGGGTAGAGCAGAAAGGAGGGGCATGAAGAGGCCGAAAGGAAGAATGGGAGGGAGAGAGTGTGGCCATAGAAGCATTTTCTGGGAACATTTCAGAGGGGACCTTGTGCTCAGCGTGGGGGGGCAGTCATCAAATCCACAGCCCTTCCAAAGGGAAAGGCTGCTGGGACGCACCTACGCGCGGCTGGGCTGCACGTGAGTGGTCCGGTGGGAGGGGTTTTGAGATTTTTGACCCTTCACAGGGGCCACCCATCCCTGCTGCCCGTGTGTTTTCCTGCCACTGTGTCTTCCAGGCTATTCTGCTGCTGGTATCTAGGACTGAATGCAGGAAAGGTTTGGAACCTTCCAGAAAATATTGTTCTGTACAATGGAGAAGGTTCGAGCAGAAGTTCTCGAATCGGACAGAGTCATTAAAGCCACGGACTGTGTGGCTTTTGGGCAAGTTACTGAACTCCTAGCTTCAATGTTCTCAACCAAGAAATGGGGATAATAATAGTATCTCGCTCATAGGGCTGTTTTAAGGACAAAATGAGGTAATGTATGTAAAACACTTAGCACCAAATCTGGCACATATTAAATGCTCAGTGTCCACTGGCTTTTATTATTTTTAGTATGTCCCAGTTAAACAGCCATGATCTAGGATGCATCACATCAATAGAAGTTTCTAGAAAAGCAGCTCCGGTTTGAGATTTTTTGGTCAAATGTGTGCCCTGCTCTTGGCCGGTGTCCACGTAAAGCTAATGGGGGTGGTGGTAGAGGAAGAGCCGGTTTGGGGGAGCCAGCAGGACCAGTAACCGTACTTCAGTGGCACCCTCTAAAGTGCTGGGGTACAGACAGATTTTAGGCAACCTCTTCTGGAACTTGTCTCTCCTCTTCTTACAAAAAATTGTTTCACCTCCTGGCCCAAGATGGTGCCTCAGATTCCACAAAATCCATTTATCTGGAGTCTTACAGTCTTTCGGGGCTTCAGAAAGGTCTGGAAAGAGTAATGGCTTAAGCCATTGTCACCTGCATCAGAGAGCTGACACGCAGCACCCATCCTATAGTGTCTACAGACAGTGAACACGTACTTATAAATGGGAACTCGTGGTTTTAGTGAAGGAAGCCTCTGGTCCTTGTCCTTTGCTCTGATGGTTTGCACATATGTGCGCTCACACATCCTGTTCGCTCTTACACACACACACAGAGCCCCTTGCATGGAGCGCCGAGCAGGAGCAGGTGTAGAGAACCCATGACCAGCCTCACCTGCTGGTCCTTGCCCAGCCGCCTCTCATGAAGACCCATCGACCTGGCTTGAGAAAGAGGCTGACGGATCGGCGCATTGTTTGGGCAGAAGATGCCCTGGGAAGCCCTGGAAAGGAGCGTTTCCAGCAGAAGCTGGTGTGCGGATCACGAGGCTGGGCTCCAGGCAGCACTGCCCCGTGCAGTGGCTCTTCTCCATCCCTGGACTTTAGTCCCCTGAGTGGAGAGCAGGATCTGGGCTGCCCTCCCAGCATGGGATTGCGGGAAGCGAAGTGGGTTCCAAGTTGGATCTGGGGACTTTTTGTTTCTCCTCTCTTGCTACGGAGTGACTTTCTTGTCTTCTTCTCCCGGCACCCTTAGCTTCCCTTCCTTTCCTCTGTCTCTGCGGGAAGGGTAGGAGGGGGCTTGCCAAGGACATCCAAGAACACCCTCTTCCCAACCGAGCTCTGCCCATCCTGGATCTTTCTCATGTGTTTAGGGGGTGTTTTCTTACGTAACCGCCCTGTTCTGCAAACACTCTGTATCCCGGATGCACGCTTGGCTGTATTAAGGCCTCATGTCTGCTGGCGAGTCTGAGACGCCAGCTTTTCCGGAGTGTCTTTAGAACCACCCCGCCGCTCCCCCCTCATTTTTGACCCTTGTCCCCAAATGTTCTCTCTCCAGTAACTGGGATTTTTGTCCTTTTTGTGGACAGGCATCTCCAAGCCTAGGGGCCCCCGAGGAGCTGGGAAGCGGCTTTGAGGGGTGTCTGTGGCTGTCCTGTTGTCAGATTTGTGGAAGAGAAAACAGAAAAGGAAAGCGGCTCCTCCCTTACATTAAAAATAAAGAAGATTTAAAATTTCTATTTAAGAGAGCTTTCCTCTCTTCTCTGAAAATAAATGCACAATTGTCTTGAAAACCCTCCAAGCCGAAAATACACGGTACTGATGTTCCCACTCCATTAGGCTCCTTCCCAGAACGAGGATCACTAACCTGGAAGGAGCCATCCCCATGAGATGACGTCAGCATTTGTGAGTTCGTCTCATCTTCTAGGGGAGGGTCCACCACTTTCACGGGAGTGTCACTGGGGTTTGGGACTCAATGAAGATTAAGAGCCGCTGCCCTGGGTCAGTTTTGACCCTTGTCTTTTATCCCCGCGGACAATCCGTCCCCAAATTCTTTCTCTGCAGTGCCCCCCAGACCCAGCCTGTCCCCGCTTGTCCAGGTGACGTCAGCTCGGAGACTCGTGCCCCTTCCTGCTCCCAGTCTCTCTCTCACCTGCGGTTTCCCTTCTGTGTGATGTTAGTCCTCAGGTGCCTGGCTTTGTGGCATGTTCTCCACCTCTGACCTTTACCGTGATGTTTACGGCAGGGCGCTCTGGGGCCAGCTGCCCCAGCCTACTACAGCTCCCCTCCCAAACTTCTTACAGGACTGGGAGACCAGGCCTCCCTGGGTTTTCATCCTGGTTCTGCCTCTCCATAGCTGTGTGGCCTTTGGCAGATTACTTAACCTCTCTGAGCCTTGATTTCCTCTTGTGAAAATGGGAATAACATGTCTCTATCATCCTGTTTTTGGTGAGAACCGAAAGGGAGGGTACCTGTAATAGACCTGGCATGCTGGGGACGCAAGGTTTTCCCCCTTCTCCTCCTTCCCCTCCCCTGCTGTGCATGGCGTGAGGGTGCGGGGCGGGGATTGTCAGGATTGTGTCCTCAGAAGGCAGTGGGAAGTGAAGGGAGGGATGTATTTCAAAAAGCAAGGTGGGGTCTGGGGTTTAAGAGAAGTGCTCTGCAGGGCGCCTGGGTGGTTCAGTGGGTTAAAGCCTCTGCCTTTGGCTCAGGTCATGATCCCAGGGTCCTGGGATCGAGCCCCACATCGGGTTCTCTGCTCAGCAGGGAGCCTGCTTCCTCCTCTCTCTCTCTGCCTGTTTCTCTGCCTACTTCTAATCTCTGTCAAATAAATAAATAAAATCTTTAAAAAAAAAAAAGAGAGAGAGGTGCTCTGGGGTGGCCTTCCAACTTCAACCTTCTTCCCAGTGTCTGCTGTGGTGATCTGATGGGCTCTACCTGAACCCCAGAGATAAGCCCAAGGACGTTCTAGAAAACAGGCAGTTGTCCTTTCATATTAATGTCCACGCCCCTGAATGGCCCTTTGTCCCGGGATCACTTGGAGTCAAAATTGTCCCAGACTGTGTCTAGACTGTGTTTGAGTAAATGACTAGGAAGAGGAGCCCTCTTGACTTCCCTGCTCTGCCCAACTCTCTCTGCCTCCTTCCATTTGGCATTTCCGTTCCTGGTCTGCACCAGAAATGGAGATTGCGTTTGCCAGTTGATTTTTGAAAATCACAGAACCATTATCTCCCACAGAGTAACTTCTTAAAACACAGTCAATTTTTTTCCTATGAATAGTCTGTCGATAGCTCTTCTTGTGTCTGTAAAGTGCCATGGGCTCCTTGGAAGAACCGTGTTCTCTAAACACAAGGTTTTATTATTCTTGTCATTATCATTATTTATTAGCATAGGATTCTTAAAACGGCAGTAACTATGGAATGCTATTATTATTATTATTATTATTTTGCTTTGGTTACATCTGAGTCTTACGATAGCAAGGTGTGATGTCTCAAAGACCAAGTCACAGGAGGAAAATAAAAGCTCTCCACGTCTGTGTGCCTCTGGTCATCTGAAGGGTTTGCAGCTTTCATGGACATTAATTCATTAATTCCCCAGGGTCACAGAGACATGAGCATGACTGTTCCCAGCTTTAGAGACAGGGAACCACCTTGGACTTCCCAGAAGAAAGTTCCCTTGCACTGTGGGACTACTTGAGACTTTTGGGAAGTGCTGACAGTGTCCTTTCTGGTAGCACAACAGGACCCCTGAAAGCTGACACACTTTGCTGGCCAGTAGCTGTTGGAAGGGCAGGAACGATTATGTCCCTTCCGACCCCTTCATCACCTTGCTCCAGACACAGTAACAACCTACGGTGCCACTGGACACGTTGCTGGTCCCACACGACCGGGTTGATGACATCACATGGAAACATGCCAGAAATAAATAAGGTGCCAACTGCCCCAATGAACTCAACAGTTGCCCGTCTTGTCGGCTGTGAGAAAGCTTCTGTCTCTCAAGGTTGGGTTTGGAGTTCTTGGGCAATCTCGGATCTTCGTGTGAACACAATCCTGCCTCCCCAGTCCTGCCACGATTTGTGGCATGGGGCCCCCACATCCATCCGTCCATACGCAGTGATATGACAAGGAAATGCAGTGAGCCGCACAGACTGTGGGCTGGGAGGCATGCAGACCTTGGTTTCAACCCTAACGTACCTCTTCCTTGCTATGTGATATGGGGCAAAGTATTTTCCAAGCCTATTTCCTCGTTGGCAGGATGGGAACCACAATATCTTCCTTGTGGGTTTGTTGTGAAAATTGTTCTTAATACACAGGTAGCCCAGCCAGAGTAGGGGAGGGGTTGAGGGGCTGGAGAGGCCCCTGCTGCCCCAGGACGAGAGCTGTCTGCTCCGTGACGTCACGTCGGTTGCTTGGAACGAGACATGGTAAGAGTGTCTCCTCCATGGAAGTCGGCAAACGCTACAAAGGAGGGCTTACTTTTTGTCTCCCCAGAGCCTGCTTATCAGCACGTTCCAACATAGAAGACACTCAGTAAATATAGCTAATGATTAGTAAACTCAGGTGAAACCCGTGTTGATTCCAAATGTAGAAATAGAATACATCCATTATATGGAACACAAAATCACTGCTTGTTTTACAAGAAAAGTATATCACATCTGCCCAAAATTGATCACCTAGAAAGATGAATGTGTGGCCTCCTTTGGTACATGGAGCTTGTCATTTAGATCTATTGCTTTTGCTTATTGAACTCGGGAGCATATTTTGTGTTGCTTTTAGTGACTCTAGTAATTGTTTGGCTGATAAGAATGTGCTGGCTAATACCCAAACTGACAGGAAAAAACAAACAAACAAACAAACAGAGAGTTTTGGAAGTAGCTTTCAGTCCTTCCCTGAACAAACAGCTTGTCAATCAACAAACATCCCAAACTGTGCTTGATTCTACAACAGATATGAGAAACTTGCAGAATGATTCTTGAATGTATGGAGTTCATAGTCTGTGAGGCGTAGTTGGAAAGAAGACATGGACGTGTCACGTGATGTACAAAGTGAATGTCTTTTGCAAATACATTATATGCTACAATTTGCTTCCGCATCTAGGAAGCTCAGCACAGAGGAATGAAGTGAGTGTTTTCAGGTTACACATCTAGTAAGAAGCAAAACTTCAGTTTGAACTCAGACAAGATCCAAGAGTTTCTTAGTCCTAATTATTAGGTGCTGGGATCAAAAACAAGCTAAATTTTGTAAATGGATAATTCAAGAATGGACAGATCAGAGGCTAATTACGTGATCCCAGACAACAAACACATGAAGAGTGAGAATTGAAAGGGGGCAGGAAGGGGCACCTGGGTGGCTCAGTAGGTTAAGCGTCTGCCTTCCACTTACGTCATGATTCCAGAGTCCTTGGATCAAGTCCCGCATAATGCTCTGCGCTCAGCAGGGAGTCTGCTTCTCTCGCTCCCTCTGCCCTTCCTCCTGCTTGTACTCTTTCCCTCTCTCTCAACTAAATAAAATCTTATAAAAAAAGAAAGGGAAAGAAAGAAAGGGGTAGGAATCACCATGTGGATCACAACTGCTGTGGGGGAAGCCCCATGGAAAAAATGACATTTTTCCTGCGTCTCGATGGACCAGTTACACATTCTTGTGACATTTTGCTCAACCATGAATGCAACCAGGTCTGCCCATCTTTGGCCCAGATGCAGCAAGCCATCTGCTCCGACTAGTAGGACCAACAGGGAAGGGCGGAGTGTGCAGTATGGTGACAGGGAAGGCCTCTGCTCCGTTCTCCGACCATCGCACCACATCAGCGGAAAGCCAGGCAACCCAGTCTTGTGATATGAGAAGCCCAGTCTCTTTTTCTTATTATGCGAATCTCTCTCAGCTTTTCTCCTTATTCCGCACCTTCTTTCTTGGCTTAATTTTTTTTTTTTTTTTTTTAAAAACATCGATGGGCTTTTCTGACTGTAGCCAACCCAAACATGACTCCAAATAATAAATATTGGAACAAGGATGACGACGCCACTGTTTTGCTGGGGGCAGGCAATCCTTCATCTCATACATCATTTACGACCGTACTAGGGAGCAATTCCACAAAGCCAGGAAGGATTTAGAAAGTTAAGAAAGGAAGGGAAAACGTACCAACCACATCACTACTCTATCTCCATTATCTTGTAAAGTTTATTGATGCACAACAAGAGGCAATTTATAATGGCGCCCGTGACTGTGCTGATTTACACAAGGAAGAGCAAAATGGTGCTAACCAGCATTTCGGGAGTGTTTCGTATCTGTCACAGTGCTTTATTGGAAGTGTGGCGATTTTTCTCTGTGACCCAAATCTGGGTTTTCCAGAGCACAGTTTGAATGGAAAGCCAGCAGTCATGTACTGTCGATGTCCAAGGTAGCCCCGGAGACAGTCTGGGGGTCTTCATGGCCGAGAAGTAATAGAAACTTGCCAGTTTGCTCCCGCGGCCGCGCTCCGTCCTTGCGCCAGGATCCAGGAACCTGTCCGCAGGGGGAGGGAGGGATGGGGAGACAGAGGTGGGTGAGAGACGCCTCTGCAGCTGCTCCGCTCCACTCAAGAACCCCTGGTGTCTGCTCCATCCTTACCCCCGCCCAGAACGCACAGGTCCTCTCAACGTCCCTCGCTTTCCCGGATGGCACTCCCCCGACACATGTGACAAGTCCACGCGGTTGACCTGGAAATCACACCCAGAAGTGTCTTGACCATCTGTGGTCCACTTTCCAGACCACCTGCCTGTCCCCAGCCCCGTCCCGGCCAGTCACAAAGCACTGAGTTTTGCAAACCGGAGTTGTGGCCACTGCGGACACGCCTTGCCTGCCTTCCCCGCCTCCCTCCTGAGACACTGGGGACCGAAGAATGGCCTCGGGGCACCTCGAGGGCTGTTGGAATGGAGTCTCAGTTTCTTGTCCCAAAGAGGAAACAAAAAAACCCAGAGGTTGGGGAGCCAGCCACAGTCACTTCTCTGCACGGCCCCCTACCCCCAGCTTAGCTTCCTGGGGGCCCTTCAGAGCAGGTCCGGGGGTCTGCTCACCAGGAGTCCCGAGGGCTTCCTGTCCTGCCCACCTCTCACTCTGTCCCTCATCTCAGAAAGATCTCATTTGTCTCTGTCCCCAGGAGCTCCTGGGGTGGCCTAGGTGTCCCTGAGCAAGTCCTGCGGAACTGGGGCAGACGACCTAGCCGACAGAGTCACTCCCCTCCCTCTTCCTAAGAATTTAGCTGCAAGCATTCCTTTTCCTACCCCTCCTCTCCGGCCTCCACAGCCTTTTCTAACTGTTCTGCTAGGAACCAAACCCACGCTGCGGGAGTTGCCAGCAGACGCCTTGGTCCTCAGAGGACTTGAATTTGAACTTGGTGAGACCCCTCCGGTACATTACTCAAGACCTCAATTTCTCATCGGCAATGTGGGGACATTCTTGTATCTGTCCAGTGGTGTGCTTGAAAATGTTGAATGTTAGTTCTAAAAGAGAGGAAGGAAGGAAGGAAGGAAGGTAGGTAGTTCCGATGGGATAGCATTCGCCAATGTCTGTGGTGTAAATACTTGCATCATGGCTAATTATAAGCCAGTGCACCCTGATGTGGAGCTGGGGAGAGGGGACCCTCTGAGAGCTGGCTCCAGTCCACGCCTGACCCTGTCCAGTGAAGTTATGGGAAGCTTTAGCTGGGGAAGTCAGAGGCAGCTCCGAGCACAGCGCTGGCATACAGTTTATAGTGGTTGTGCCTCACACCAGCCGGGGTTCCCAGCTTGGGGGCTTCTCTTCTTGCCCTTTGAAAACAGCTAATGGATCTTCCTGTGGAGGAAGCCAATTGCAAATGATTTTTAAATATTATGAGTCTCTCTTTGCTGGCTTCTGATCAATTGTTCTAAGCAACCTTCCTGGCAATAACCCAGGGCCGGCACATGGGCCTTGGGGTGGCGTTGGAAAGGGAGTCATCCAGGCCTCTCCCTGCCACAGGGAGAGGGGATCTGTGTCTCGAGAGCCGCACCAAGCTGCCTGGGCCCGCACCCCTGCTCGTGTGCCAACCCTGCCACATACAAAACATTGTCTTACTTTTAGCAAGTTCTGTGTTTGTGTCTTTCCTAAGCAACAGCTTTGCTGCCGGCCACATCCGACAAAGGAACAAAGTCACATTGTTCAAAGCAAACAACTCCAGTATCAGCTGGAAGGAAGAGACAATCACATTCCCGGACCTTAATCTTGACAAAGCAGAGTGAAAAGGCTTAAGGCCACAAGGCAGCAACACACACCTTTATCTGCTTCCAAAGGGTGTCTGTCAAGTTCAGGTCTTATGTGGACTCCCCCAGCCCCTGACTGTTACTAATATCCTTTTAGAAACCTGAAAATAGCATGTCTTTCCTTATGGATGGGTCCTGTTCCGGGTGACTATGATGGGTTTATTTTTTTCCCTTGCTACCCCCTGGGTTTAGAGGAGGGCAAAAAGGTTTCTTTCGCATCTCTGTTCCGTTTTTTAAGGTCCCCGTAGTGAGACTATCGTTCTACCTTTTTAAACTCGGTCTCCCCATCTGTTGGCCCAGACAAGCCTTCTAGATTCTTCTACCATTTCGACATCCTATGAGTCTGTGAGCCATAGCCCCTATTCTGGTCTCCTGCCCAGAGGCTGCCAGGGGCTGACTGGCAGGAAGATGGACCGAGTGGAAATTGACCACACGTGGTTTACTACTTGCACACGTGCATGACAGCACATGGTTCCCAGCCCTCCGAATTCATGATCCTGGGCCCTTGAACCCTCTAGAACCTTCTAGAGAACCGGGCACTGGGACAGCGGAGAGGCAGGGAGGCACAGGAAACAGCCACCTGCAGAGGTGGGCCCTTGGAGAGGCTCAGTATCTCACCAAGGAGCAGAGGTTGGAATGAAAATGAAACCTTTCCAGCCAAGGCCGGGTTACATGGTGTTGCCTCTTGCACACATTAAAAAAAAAAAAAAAAAAAAGACTCTGCTTACTTGTCAAGCACCCGGTTAGGAATTGCTCCAGACCCACTCAGGGACTGTTAACAGCGGTGCAAAGGGTGGACCGGGAAGGTGGGTGAATCAGTCGCTGTGATGGCCTGGCCTGGCCTGGGAAGAGATAACCTTGCCTGGAGGGCAGCAGGGGTGGGCCCTTAAAGACCCCAGGGAGGCAGTGCTGAGCCTTGAGAAATGAGAAGGATTTCTCCAGACAGAGGAGTGGGAGGGAGGGAGCTCCAGGCAGAGGGAACAGCTTGGGACAAGGGGCAGAGACACGAAGTGCCCACCAGAGTGTGGCCTTCGCTTGGCATATGGCTACACTTCCTGCACAGAAAGTGGAAGAAGGCATGGTTTGAGCTCACCTATCCATTAAAAAAAAAAAAATTATTTCAAGGCTCTCTGGGGTTCTAAGTCTGTGATGAGCACCGTGATCGACACAGGAGGAGTACCCGATGCTCCCCAGCTGACCCACGTCCCTTATTTTCCAGATTCTTCTCTGGTCCCTGCTTTAAAGACTGCCATGGCCTGAAGGGACAGTGCTGTCCTCACAACTCTCAACGTCCTGATAAGCTTCACCATTGGTCAGGACAGGCTATAACCCTTCCATTGTCTTGAACTCTTATTTACTATTTATTTGTTTACTTATTAGTTTATTCGATCGTTAGAGAGAGAACGCGGGAGAGCAGGGTGGGGAGGGGAAGAGGGAGAGAGAGGATCCCAAGCAGACTCCCTGCAGAGCACGGAGCCTGACACGGGGCTCGATCTCACGACCCTGAGATCATGACCTGAGCAGAAACCAAGAGTCAGAGGCTGAACTGACTGAGCCACCTCAGTAAAAAAACAGTGCCCCGTTATTTACATTTTTAAAGTACTATTTAGTTCTCTAGCTATTTTTAAATCAACTTAATTAGGGTATAATTTACGTACAATAAAATGCCCAGAATTGAAATGTATACATTTTGATGATACATGCGCATACCACACTAACACAGTCACCGTCCCAACACAATAAAACATCCTGTCACTTCAGAGAGCTCCCGAGTGCCCCTTGCCCTCATGGTCAACCCCTTCACCACCCTGCCAGTCAGCCAGCCCAGGCCCCCACTGACCCGATCCCTGTGATCCTAGCTCCATTTTCCCTCTTCCAGAATGTCATATGAACGGAATCAGGTAGTAGATGTTCTTTTGTGCCTGGATTCTTTTGCTCAACATTGCTTTGGTTGTTTCTTTCGTTTGTTTGGGATTTACCCATGTCGAATGTATCTGTAGCTTGTTAATGTTCATCGTTGAGGAGTCGTATATTACATAAGTACAGAATTATTTTTTTCATCTCTTCCTCTACTAAGGGACATTTAGATGGTTTTCTCCATGCATTTTTCTGGTCTTGCCTTTCCAGCCAGACCGTGAGCCTAAGGGTGGGAATGTGTCTCCCATACTCTGTCCCCACCCCAAAACACCTTACCCAAGGCCGTTTTGGATTGGATTCTCAAATGTGTTGCTTCACTGAATTATATTTGTGGATAAGATGCGGTCCCTGCCTGTTAAAGACTTATAATCTAATTATGGAGGCTGCTACAAACATGAATCAATTACTCCAAGGCAATACATTCATCTCTTCGTTTGGCAAGTGTTTATTTTAGGGAAGAGAGAGGACATGTCTATGAATATCTAAAAACACAGCACAGAAAGTAAAATGTGGCGTAAAAGAAATTCAAAAGAGGATCCACGGAAACAGAGAGCAAAGTGGTGCCTTTTGCTGAGCCGCTCGGGGAAATCTGGGAGAAGGAGCAAACGTACAGTCTCAGAAGGGGGACGGACAGTGAACTGACCACGTAGGGCTCATCAGCGGCAGAGGGAAGGGGAGTGAAGTCACAGAAGCAGCACTGGGATGGCCAGAAGCAGCTGGTTGGTGGGTGTGAGCAGAGTGTGAGACATGGAGGGAGATACAGGGGCTGGGAAGACGGGACAGGCTCAGACCACACAGCGGGCCTTGAATGCCAAGCTAGGAAACCCAAACGCAAGTTGAACACGTATTACAAGCCCGTCAAACACTTACTCGATGCTATGCCCCTTATAAGGCAAAACCCCCTCCATCTCGGAATTATTACATCAGTGACACAGGAGAAGGACTGAAGCTAATAGGGGTAAGTAATTGAACATGGTCGCACCAGAGGTGAACGTCAGAGTCAGGACTCAGCCCTGACTTCTGACAACTGTGGTCTTTCTGCACAGCAGGTGGTAAAACATGGGAGGTGCAAACATCCCAGAGTGTAAAGGCCAGAGAGAGCCGTTTTTGTTCAAGTCATAGAAATAGGGTTTTGTTGTTTGTTTCTACGGGATTGAAATGCAGTAAAATTCTTACTGTCGATGATACTACATGACGCTTTGAGAACTTTATATTGTCTGAGGGATTTCATATTCGTTATGTTGTTAGACCCTTCCTAATAATCCTGACAGCTCAGCCGGTTAGGTTTTGTTCCTATCGTTAGCAGTATTAGTACCACTATTATTCCAGAATTTTCAGGGGAAAACCCCCAAGACCCCAAAGAGTTAAGAACCTTTCCGAAGAAACTGCAGATGACTAACCAGACACAAAGCCTCCTCTCTCGCATGGATTTCCATATTGGAAAATAAGTAGGAAGGATTCTATTGGATACAAATGACTGGAAGACCAATGTCACCGAACCAAACCAGCTGGTCTCAAGCCCTCCCAAACCCCCTTCCCGGCGCACTGTTGGCCTACGGGCAATCTGAGAGGGATTTAGAACAAGTCTGAAGCAGAGCTTTATTTTGAACACGTGTGAATCAGATGTCTTTTCTGTAACAGCAGAGAGCTGGAGATGTGGGTCACCAAGTTTTCTGCCAGTGTCAACATTTGTCCTCCAATCCTCAGGGAAATAGTCAGAAGCGGGAGGGACCTCTATGTCGTTTTGCAAGGGTGCGAGACGCACGGACCATCCCTGCACACTGGCCTCACCTCTGCCCACTCAATCCCCCCAGCCCGACGCTTCATCCTGCCCCTGAGGTGGTGAGCTCTCCGCCTGCGCAGGGTCCCTAACCGACCGGGCCTGTGCACACTGTGAACCAAGGCTTCGCTCGGAACAAAGAGGGTTTCCAGAGGGGATGGCCCCAAGGAGCTCATCTATGTTGTCATTTTGCCTCTGGTAAATCCTGAACAACCAGGAACAAAAGAGAAAGAGGCCATGACCAACCGCAAGGAAACATCGCCGTCAGACAGAGCTTCTGAAGAACCATCTGGAGGGGGCCAAGCCTCCCACATGGTGGGGGGATGGGGGCGGTCCCTTTCCAAGAATCTACTGCCTAGCTTGGAATGTCCCAAAAAGTTTATTTGCTTCTGTGTGCTCATGATCTCTGAGGCCGTTTGCTAAACACATCAATGAATCATCTACTACCCCCATTTTTGCCACCTGCTTCCTCTGTAATCCAGGACAACCTGACTTCCACCAACCCAGTCAAGCCCACCCCAAACACGAGGGGCTCCAGATAGAAATACTGGTCTTCCTCACCTTGCAGAGTCACTCTCCTTGTGAAATATACACACTCTGTGAAGGGACTCTAGAAATAAATCTTAGCTCAAAAAAAAAAAATTCTCTACACATGAATTAGTTTCTACACTCCCAACCAGCAACCAGGCAGTTGGCAAATAACAGCTGCCCTTGGTCATCACTGGGAAGATAAAGGGCTATCAAAACAGGGGCCAGCTGCTTGTGGGTCTGTCGTTCTCCTGCGCCTCGTGTGAAGACGCAAGCAGCAATCTTTGGCCGTAAAAACCATCCGGTCCATTTGGTCCTGGACAGAAATTGCGTAAGTTCTAAGACCGAAAGTCACAGCAAAATGAAACCTTGCATATGAGCACTGACCTTTCAATCACTTGAGAAAGACACCCTCTCTCCCTCTCTCTCTCTCATGAACACAGCCGCTTGCTAAGAGCAATCTTGAGCTGGGAGCTTGAAGAATTGCTGTAGGTAGGAAGAAACGTCAGCTCTGGAATTCAATTAACTGTCACCATGGAGGCTGGCGTCAGGATGAGTCACTCCCCTTCAGCAAATGGGCATGGGGGCTGTGAGCCTCCAAGACGAATGGTGATTGATAAGCCGCTGCAGGACCAGGACTCTGGCTTCCCAGGCTCCTTCCCTCACCCACACACATTTCTCATGAGCACTCAGTCAAGAGATAGTGGCAGAGCCTGTGTGAGTACATGGGAGATGCTGTCAAGAATTTTTCTTGTAGTCTCTTCTTTCATTTCTAAGTTTCATGGGCTTCAAAGCTCCTGAAGAGCAGGGACCCCCCGCTTTATTATTTCTTCTCTCTCGGTTCACATCCAGATTCATGCTCAAGGGGAGAAGAAAAAAATGCTACCTGATGTCCCAGGTGGCAGGCACTATTATTAGCCCCACCTGCTAGATGAGAAAGAAATGAGCCAGGAGGAGCTGGGGCTCAGGCCCAGAAAGAATGCTGAGTGCACCTGCTCTCACTGCTGGCTGTGCTGCCCCTCGAAGAGCAGTCACCCCATTTCTCTCTTTGCCATAGGAAGTAAAGTGTGGGCCTGAGAATGGCGAAGGCACTTCTGCCATTCTATATGATAGCGTGCGTCCGATCTACACATAGTCTATAGAAGTCTGTACAACACATGATAGGGAAAACATGACTTTGCTCTTTCCTTGGTCATGCAGTGAGTCAGGCTAGGGCAGATAGGTTTAATTAGTTTTTGGTGTTAGTTCCCCCCAGCTCCCCCACTCATCTTCCAGAATCCTCTGGCCCTCATTTTCGCTTTTGTATGTGCAGCTACAATCTGTGACACAATTGAAAGGTAAAAGAAATATTAGTGAAGGATAGAAAATGTCACCCCTCAAACATGGTTGCACTTAAAATTGCCCAAGAACTGAAGGTGAATGTTAAAACATAAGAATAAAAATTCAGTATGAATTTGTCCAGAGTGCTTAGAAGGAACATGTCGGAAATGTCACGTGTGTGTGTCTGTGCGCACGCGTGTGTGAGTACCAAGCCAGCATGGTCAACATGCTGCATGTTTGCCCAACATTCGAGGGGCAAAAAGGATGCAATCAGGTACTCTGAACACGTAGGAAATAGCCGCTGTGAAAGCTTTGGCCATTTCATTCACATGTTTTGTAAACTTCAGGTAGAGGAGAAACAACAGCCAGAAGAGTGGCCCCGGGACGGCATCCTAACACAGACTTGAACTTGGATATCGCGGCTGGAAGCTGTGGAAGAAGAAGTCTGAGGTTGGGTCGGCTTGACGTTGGAGCTTCCCCATCCTTCCTAGTGTCGCTTGTTTTTGCTTTCTTTGCCTTTGTCCTTGCTCTCTGTCCCCGTTTCCCTACAAAACCAAACACGCTTGCTCTCCCAGCTTCACAAAGAGAAACCGATTCCAAGAGGAAATCACTTCACAGCAAGTGAGCCCTGGGAAGAATTCAAGACTGAGGAGCCCTTGTAATGAGATTAAGGGAAAAATGCTTTTGTGCAAGCAACTCAGACCAGTCCTCAGTACGTGAAAAGAGCCAAAACAAACACGGGCATTGTTTTGGGAAGGAAAAGGTTAACAAGCTATGAAAACAAAATTAGAGATATTTTCAAAGCCTGACCCTCAGCAGAATGAGTAGAATGTGGTCTGCCGATGCTGCAGCACTTCCCTCCCCCTGACATTTATCCTGCAGCTGGGGGGGCAGCCTCCACTGTGACGTTCCCAGCAGATGATGCGGGAGCAGCACTCCACAGGACGGCCGCACCGCCTCCACTGGGCAGCGGCACAAAGGCCCGAGTCCAGGGGATAAAGACGCCTCGCTCCTTGGCCCGCTTCTTAGAAATGAGCTTAGAAAACATTCTTTGTGGAACATGTCGACCTCGAGCACATGTTCTCAACCGCCCTCTGGTTGGCAAATGGAAATATTCTGAGCTTGTTTCCAGACTTTGTGGTCTAGTAATGACCCTCAGGACAAGGCCGGTGCCTTAGTTTCCCCATCCAAGCAGTTGATGTTCATTGGGTACCCGCTGTGTACCAGCTGAGGGCTGCCTGCTGTGGGTATAAAGTTGAAGGGCCCATCCTTGTCTTTACGTATCTCACAGACTGGGGAGGACCGGGATATGCAAAGTTATCATCGTCGTATAGAAAGCCTGTATACGTAATGTTTCTCAACGAGAAAAGTTTTCATTGGCTTCCAGATCTAGCAGTGATGGGGTAATGTCAGTGGACATTCGATACGCAAGGAGAATGGTGTGTGTGTGTGTGTGTGTGTGTGTGATCTGACACCCATCACCCTTTGTCAAGAGTGTCCCCTGGTTCTTTGGAGCCTGTAAACCTCCTTCCACATTCTAAGCTGGGGCAGTGACAGAGGCTGCCACCCTTAAGTACAGAGGAGCCAAGGCAGTGATGTGTACGGAAGAGCCAAGATGAACTACTCGGGGAGTTTCCTTGTCCCTCTCCCCCCAAAAAACCTTGCTAGTGCTCACCAAGGCCCGGGCATCTTTGTTTAACTCAATGCACACAGACCCCCTTAGTCATACATCCTGCTGGTGATGACGGTGAAAGTTTTGATAAACAGAATCAAGAGCCCAAGACAAAAACGATGAGAACATCAAGATGTCTATGGTGGGTTTAATGACAAGGCACCCAGTTTTCTCCAACAAGACTTAAAATCTTGCTTGCCGTCCTGAGGTCTCAGCTCTGCTTTACTGAGAAGTGTTTTACATGCGCGCTCTGAACTTTGTGCAGACTGAGATGGTGCGGCCGATTCTCAAAGTCTCTATGATTATTTTATACCTGAGACTTCACAGCCTTGGCTGGTGAATTTTCCAAGATCTGAATTGATGAGATTCTTTCCCACACATCAAAAAGTAGAGATATCAAAAGGTGCGTGGAACAGCATGGGCTCAGCGTGGAATGGCGCCGCGGGCGGTAACTTAACCTCATAAAGCAGGAGCTCCAACCCTTGGGTGACAGCTTTGCCCTTTTTCTGAGTCTTGTAGCAATGAGTCAAGAAATTTGGAAGCACTTTAATGTCAGTCTGGTGTGGAGCAGGTAGAACAGCGATGCTTCCCATCCCTTCTTAATTCAGAAAAAGCACCACCGATAATCACCTGTTGGCCCTCTGGCTAACTTCTGGTCAATGACTAGGTCCCTGGAGTTTTGTTAACCTAATGCGAAGTTAATCAGGCTTTTTATTTCCAGATCTATATGAAAATTTTAATTCTCCGTGCAGATAAAGTACTCATTTCAAATGTCCTTTATCCCTCAGACGTAAGGTTTCTTTGAATGTTATTGAGTGAGCTCTTGACTACCTGGAACAAAAATTACTAATGCTAGCCCAGCTTCCTCTTCTGCTTCTGGGTGATTTTCCTCCTCTTTTCCTGCCCACCCCGGTCAGGAATTTCTATTGTACTGAATAATATGGGACTTAAACACCTCCATGAGGTGTTTTATGCGAAATAAGAAGTTTGATATCGTTTTTTTGTTCCCCTGGTGAATGAAGCTTACACCTGACATCTTAAAAGTCATCCGTATTTATAGATGTCCTAAAATATTTCCCACATTCAAAATATACCCAAAGGCCTTTTCGATATCTCTGCGAGGTATATAGACATCTTAAACTCAGCAGGTCTAGAATGGAGTTCCTCGTCAAGCCCCGGGGCCCCTCCCCCACAAACCTGCCCCATCCCCAGCCTTCCCATCTCAGCGGGTGGGAACATCTTCCTTCCAGCTGTTCGAGTCCCAAACCTTGAAGGCATACTGACTTCTCTCATTCTCTTAGCCTCTCCATCTACACTGTCGGGAAACCTCCCTTCCTCAAAATACATCCAGAATCTGACTGCTGCTCATCAGCTCCACGAACCGTCACCCTTGCCCACCATCATGTCACCGTGGATCGTAGCTGTGACCTCCAACAGGCGTTCTTGCTTCTAGCCTTGACACCGACACTACTCTCAACACGCCAGCCGTGACCCTTTGAAAACGTAAAGGAGGTAGTGTTACACCTGCTCGGAGCCTTGCAAGGACTCTGGCTACCCAGGGACGCCGTAATCAACACGTGGCCTGTGGAACCTTCGTCCCATCTGTTCTTTCGATCTGCCGCTCTTGCCCTGACAGTGCTGGGGCTAAGTCCCTCCCTGAGCACGAGGTCCCTTCTCACCTGCGTGGTGGGCCCACCCTGACCTTTACTGAGCTCGCCGGCCTCACTGGCCTCACCTGCCTCCTCAGCCCTCTTCTCCCACTCTGGCTTTGGGGATTTTTTGTTTTTGTTTTTTCTTTTTTTTTTTTCCATAGCACTCCTTCTCCCCTCCCGTGGGTCCAGAATCTTCATTTACTGATACATCCCTGGCATCTGAAGCAGCTTCTGCCATCCTAGGTATTTAATAACTGTTTGTGGAATGAATGGATGGCTCAGGGAGCCCGTGCTTGGTGTTGCAAAGGGTAGGGGTCTGCAACTCTGTGGACCAAGCTGAAGTCCTGCCACTTACTAGCTGTGGGACCTTGGGCAAATCTCTTTACCTTCTCAAGCTAGTATGTAAAGTCATGACTATAAAGTGCCTAAGATAGTGCCTGACGTCTGTAAACATTCAATAAATGGCACTTCATGGTACTGTAATTACTGTCGTCTACACCAACAGCTGCCATAACCCGGCAATGACCTCAAAGGAGCACCTACGGAAGCTCACCTTCCCACGTCGGACCATAAACTAAGGACTCGGTGAATGGTCTTTGGCACCTGCCATGCTTCCCTCTTGCCCATCCCTGTGGCTCCTCTGTTTAGCAAGAGGGAGGTGGTGAGAAGGTGTGTCGATAATTCACTCAGTGACATTGAGCTCCGATCCCCACAACTTAAACGGCAGCCCTGAGAGCAGGTCAGTGGCTGGCAGACAGAGCCTGGCTCCTTCTTCCGCTCCTCCCCCCTCTAGCTGGTTCCAACTCGCTTCTTCGTCATCATTACACTCCAAGGAGGCAGCAAGGGGCAGCAGAATGGCCTGGTTTTCAGAATCAGACATGATGGGGCCCAGTCTGAGCTCTGCTGCTTGCTTACTTTTCCCATCTGTAAAATGGGCACGATAAGATTCTCTTCAGTGGAATTTATAGGAGAATTAAATGGTATACCAGGCACATTATCCCCACCCACTGGGTGCTCAGTGTATCCTAGAAGAACCTGGTGACTTGAGAGAACAATCCCTCCCATGAGATAATCAGCACTTTTTGCGTTTTTGAGAAGGAAGTGGCTCGGTAATTGAGACGTCTTCTCCTGACGAAGGTAGAGCTAGTCCAGGAGAAAAGGAACATGCTCTGGTGGGTGACCAGTTCTCCCTCAGGCCTCTTCATGTCTGAGATCTGTGACTGCAGTGACGTCGCCCTCTTCTCCTAGCCACCTGCCAACCCCCCACCCTACAAGTCGCCCGAGTCGGCTCTTGGCATTGCAGAAACAGAGCTCTGCCTCCCCGTGCCTGGTCACACTGCAGAGTCGTCACTGTAGGACGAAGGCACAGAACAAAGGAACACTCAGAGAACTCACACCAAGTAGAAATGTGAGAGAAGCAGGAAATTTAGTAAATCCAAATTACAGATGCAAGGTTGACTGCAGCAACATTGAATATGCAAGTATAATAAAGCATGTTTGGAGGAAACATCCCCCAGCCTCCTGCTTTATTTAGGGAAGACAGGCTTGGAGAGACATGGAATGATGGCCAGGTGTAAGAACGGAAAAGAAGGTGGGGGAGGTCTGAGAGCTCTGGGCATGCCCCATGACGGCTCAGCACACAGGCTTAGGGCCCGCGCCAGGGTTTAAAAAAAAAAAAAATTCATCTGAAAAAAAAAAAAAAAAAAAAAAAAAGCTTCCAGAAATACAGAAAGCCTAGGCCCAGACTCGCACTGCTGTTTTCATGCTGTTTCCCCGTGATTCTTTGCACCCCTCCCCTCCCAAAGTGGTCCAGAACCAGAGTGTGTTGCCATGGCAACGGTCTCAGTAGGGGAGCCACTCAGCCTTACCCAGTAATTCACATCTGTGCTCGCTTCTCTCCCCCCTCTCTTTTTATCTGTAAGTGGAAAGCAGCTCAGGAGTGACGACACCCTGAAGCTGATGGTTCTGGAAGGAGGGAAGAGGAGACCTTCTTTTGGGGGGATTTCCCTCCCCCGAAGTTCCTTTTCCCTCCCCGCGGGTTGCACTCCCTCACCTGTCGGTGGAAGGAGCGGCCTCAGGCGGGTGGGGCCTCTGGGGAAGGCTGGGAACCAGCCTCAGCATCTGACCTTTGCACAGGAGAACTTCTTCTTTAAAGGCTATGGAATTAGGGAATTAGCCTGCGGGCTTTCACAAGCGCGGACCAGGGGAGGGGAGATGGGGTTCTCCCGCCCCGACAGCTGAGCACCCACAGCCTTCCCTTGGCCTTCCCGTCACTTCCTTCTCTCTCTCTCATCTGCTTCTCTTTCTCTCTTGTTGGCAGATTCTCGTCCTGCCGTCCACACCAGGGCCCAAAGCATTGGATGACCAAACAGGCCGGGTCAAAGATGGGGCTTGTTCAAGGTTGATTTGGGGAGAGGCCCACTGGAGAAGCAATCGTTCTGCCCCTTTGCTCCTACCTCCCGCTCTGTTTTTGCAGAGTTGTGAGAAGTTACAAATACGGTTCACCTCCCCTCCGCCGCTTCTCCTCCCCATAACAGTAACTACCCGTGCCTTCTGCTCTGTGCCTGACCGAGCATGAGGAAGGAAACCAGCAGCTCTCAAAGAGCTGGTCCCTGCAGAAAAAGTTATTTGTAAGTGCCACCAAAATCTGAAAATGATGAGGTTAATTATGGTAATGGCATGTTTTTTAGGAGACTCTTTGCTGGTGTCGCCGAGAGCTTCGATCGCTTCATCTCTGTGTAGCTCTGCTTTCCCTGTTCTTGGTTTCTAAAAAAGTCTGTCTCTTTATTTCTTAAATAAGCCATCTATTCATATGATCATGATTTAAAAATATTTTAAAGAATTTATTGTGAGAAGTCTCCCTCCCGCTCCTCTGCCCCAGACACCCGTTCCCCTTCTGAGAGCCGACTCCTGTCATTGGTTTGTACTGGACATATCCAAAGGCTCAGAGGCATGTGCACGTTTTCTTTTATTTTTCCTTTCAATCCCAAGTCCTAAAAAGCAGGGTTGCAGGATTGAGATGGTCCTACCCAGGGAACATCTCCCGACTTGTTTGGGATCCAATTTACTTTATTAATGAAGTCTATACTTGATTCAACTCTCTGTGTACAAACTAAATAAGTAAGTTCTTAGATAATCACAGACTTCTTCTTCTTTTTTTTTTTTTTTTTTTTTTTTTAATTTTAAGAATCACCTCCCTCCCCTGTCATTTGCCAGGATGACAGAGAAGAGACACAGTGAGCCAGGTTGTGCGTGTTGCTCTCTGCCTGGCAAGGAGCAGATGTTCACTCATCATTGCCAGGTGAAGATGGCAGGGGTGGTGGGAGGCAACCGTCGCCAGCCAAGAGCCAGCCCACTTGGGAGAACCAGGATCCCTCCCACAAGCCACGAGGCAGGAGAGAGCGCTGACTGCCTTTCTGCCAGGAGCAGGGCTGCTAGGCCACCCCTCTGCGTCCTTCTCGAAAGAGAGAACCCGCAGTCGGCAGGCGGCTGGAGCAAGAGGAGAATCGACCAGACGGCTGGCTCGACTTGAAGGGGCTCCCTCCGTATTTCAGTCAAAGCTGCTCAAAATGGCTCTTGTGGGCAGACAGGGCCTGAGTCAGCCAGTCCATGGCCCTCACTGAGTGCTCCCTGGGTCCACAGCCCCCCGCCCGGAGCCGAGGAACCAGACACAAGAAGCCTCGCGTTCAGTCCCTCCCCGAGCAGTTGGGAAGTGGAGGGAAACAGGACAGACATGCCCGAGAAAGACTCTGGAGCCCATTAATACGACCACAGAGACCGGGCAGATAAGCAGGCAGGGCTGACTCTGATGGAGGCCCAGGCCTGGGATGGAGCGTCCCTCCACGCCGCTAGCTGAGCTATCCTCGCATGCTTCTAAGGCTGTCCAAACCTCAGTTTCCTTATTTGTGATGTGGGGACAATCCCCACATCTCACAATTGTGGTGAGATTAGAAAATGCAAAATGAAGGCCAGGCCTGGATGAGATACACCTCCCAGGAGGATGGTGGGGACCGGTATTGGCGCCACTGGGCCAAGTCGAATGGGAGGGTCCTTGCTGGATGTTCTGTCCCTGGAGCCCATGGGCTGAGGGGCAGAGCTGGGATGAGAGGCCAGGAGATGGAACCAAGGGTCGGACGCCAGCAGCAGCCAGGTTCTGCATGAGATAGGGCTGGGAAGCCAAGAAGTGGCCGTGTGGTGCTCGCTGGGTTAAGTGAGAGAAGCTTCTGGCAAGGTGTATCTTTTCTGTGAGGTCACTGAAAGCCAGAAATGATGGAGCAGTCTCCTTCAGTTGACTTTAATCAAGCTCTGTGGTGGGAGAGCTTGGGAGGAGGGCACATGGGGGAAGGCGCTGCCTCCCAACCGAGTGGAGCGTTGCCAAGGCTAGTGCTAGAGCCCCTGTGGCGGCAACGGTCCTGTGGAGGCCACCATCAGAGCTCTCCACCTCGCTGGGACCAAGAACGTGCCTCCCAGCCTGTTCTCATGCCTCCCCTTGGGCTCCCCCCCACACACACCTTCTTCACACAACCACCAAAGTGATGGCCAAACACCGCAGATCAAACCCACCCGGCCGTCAAGGCCCTCCAGCCTTGGTCGGTTTCCATCCTAGCCAGGACATACCCTGGAAGTCCTGCAGGCTCCCTACCTTCCTCCTGAGTCACCTTTGCTCTGATTTATACGCAGCAGACCCATTCCTGCCCCGAGGCCCCGACCCAGCAGGTCACTTGTCCAGGAATGCTGCTCCCCACGCCTTGTAGAGCTGGTTCCCTCCCCCATCCAGGATTGAAGGTCACCTCTGCAGAGAGGCCTACCCTGCCTGCCCAGGTGCCAACCCATCCTGTTTTGGTTCTCTGCTCTGCCGGCTAGACTGGGAACTCCCTGGGAGTGGGCCCAGGGCCCAAGGGGACATTTAGGTTCCCAGGGAAGTTCTCCTTGGTGGCCCAGGGACACAGACAACATTGTGTCTACCATGTCCAACGAAGGACCTGAAAGCACACTTGAAAAAGCCAGATTTCCATAGGAGGCGTGCCAATGGGAGAAGCAGCCTGGGAGATTGGGAACCAAAAAGATGCCAAACCTGGGAGATTAGGAACCAAACAATGCCTCGTAGGGGCGAGCCGGGATGGAGAGGACAGCATCCTGACAGAACCAGGCCCCACAAGGCCCCCTGCACAGGGTTGGGCAGGCTGGGTGGGCTGAGAATCCCGACCAAGCTCCGTCTCTGTCCCAACATCCTCTGCCTATCTCAAGAGTCCTGTCGAGAGCGCTGTCAACAGTGCTCTTCTGCAAACTCGGCGGTTGCTGCACGACCAGCTGGGTGTCTAAATATTTTTGGTGAGTTCTCATGTGCTGTGTCGATGCAAATATAGACCAATAGGTCAGTTCTTGCCTTGCTTGCCAGAGACGATGCCCAAAAGAAATGTATGTGGATTTTCATGATTTGTCCCCAGTTAAGGCCGCAGGCCCGGGTCCCTCTAAATTCATGACTCAGCACAGGAAACGTGGTACCAGTTTTTGCCTATTCACTCTTGTTCTTTCCCTTTTCCCTCCCCTGCTGGTCTTACCGCATTCCTTTTTGATGGTAAAAGACTCAGACCAGCAAGCGCTGCAGACCATCCGCCCGCGGGTCTTTTCTGCCTTCCTCGCCATCAGAATGTGGAGCGGGTCCCGTGAAAGGCTGGGTACCCTGCTTGTTCCTGGTGGTTCCTTTTGTTTGCTCTTCATGTTTCTGGTGGTTCGGTTTTGAAATCAGGAACGTGCTCAGAGAGAACGAGCCTTGCCTCTCCCTCTGAGGTCAGAGCATTGACAGTGTTTTGGAAATTGTAAAGTGCACACGTGGTAAGGAATTTGGTTGGTGGTGGTTCCTTCCTCCTGGTGGGGACTGATCCCAGGCTGGCCCATTCCTTCTGTCGTGATAAAGCTGCCAGGCTTTCCTGACCATCCAGTCCAGGGACTGTACGTCTCCAGGAGAGGCAAGACTGGGGCTTCCCCTGCCCTAGCTGGGAAGGAAGGCAGGAAAAGAAGGCTGCCCTGGAGGGAGAAAACACACCTAAGAGCCATTCTCACAATGAGTCCTTGGCTCAGAAACCCACGTTCTCTGTGGTGCCGGCAGCGGCAATGCAGGTTGGGTCCACTTCCCAGATTTCACTTAGCTCATCCACTGATTTCCATCAATAGCCCCTACTATGGCCTAAAATACAGCTATAGATTCTTTCCTTGGAGTCAGGCCGAATATCTCTGGGTTTGGATGTGCCATGGAGAGTCTCTCCTCACCCCTACTGCAGCCTTGAAGAAGCTGAGCCTCAGGTAGGCAGTCTGTCCTTGTTGCCAAGCAGATCGGGGTTGCTGTGGACAGTTGCGCAGGGTGGGCATGCAATAAATGTCTCTGGGGGAACTTGACGAGGACCACATTCCTGCTCAACTGTAGCTGGTGAGTGTGGGCAGAAATCCCCACCTGGAGACAAGGCATCATCCTCCTTAATCAGGTCATACTGCTAAATCAGAAATTCTCCCAAAGAATCAAGGCATGCTGTCTCCATCACATTTCCTGACCCCTAAGGGTCACATTTCCTTGCATTGGGCTTTGCATATAAGGTTCAATGAATGTGCATGAGGTGGAAAAAATGCTTACAGCCAAAGCCAGCCTGTGAACTGCGGGAAGAACTCCATGGGCCTAACCTAAACTCCAACAGATACAAAACAGCATAGATGTTAAGGTGATCTGTGACTCAGGGAATAGGAGCCTGGCCCAGCATTGCCCTTCCACATCTGTGGAAGGGGAGGGAGGGCACGCCAGGGCTGGATAGACAGAAGCCTTTATTCCTTCTGCTTGGTATTTGCCGCAGTTACAGGGAGATGTCGGTGACACACACATTTGCCTTTTCCTGATTATACACAGAGTTGCTTGGTAAAAACCTACACGGTCTGCAAGGATAGCTTCCCGCTGAACATTTGAGCCTTTTCTATTATGTTTAAAAACAAAAAACTGAGACCAACCCCTCCTCTGCCGTTGCACATAAAGTGGTAGAAAGGTGTAGGGCGGCCCTGAGACCACCTGGCTTTCTGCTGTCTTTAAGGCTAAACTCGGTCATCTGAGGAGCCGTGTCACTGTTCCCTAGTCCAAATGACATAGGGAAGCCCATGTGCCTCTTGAGGGCTTACCCTTCCCTTAATGCTCAGTCCACCAAGAAGAGATGTTTGGGACTTCCCACACGACACTGTGTCCTGCTGGTTACAGGGACACGGGGGAAAGCTGAAATGCAGCCTCGGCCCTCCAAGAGCTCACACGGTGGCTGAAGAAGCAAGATGAGCCCAGAGGCCGCCTAGCACGGCACCAGCCCTTAGGGAACCCACCCCAGGGACTTCTGCAGCAGGACCTGCTCCCGGACACATGTGGGACCTATAGGGACAGAGCCCCGGGTCCAGCTGTGCAGACTCTGAGAATCCGGCTCATTCACTGGCAGAGTTAGTAAGCGTTTCTCTCCTCTTCCCCCTACAACCCCCCTGCTGCGCCCCAAACCTGCAGGCCTCTGCCATCCGCCCTACCCATCTGGCACCCCATCCATTGCCACGGGCCATTGTGAAGTTTCTGGCCCGTAGCTCTCTCTTAATCATTAAATGTTTTAGAGATGTCACCTACCTAAGTGGGGAAATTGAGACAACCCGAGAAGTGTGAGATTTGCCCAAGGTCACCAGGCTCTCCGTTTACGGGAGGGGTCTTGCGGGGCCTTGAGAAGCCAGCCCGAGGCCGGAGGAAAGAGCAGGCAGACCCCAGAACTAAGCCCTTGGGCCCGACCCTCCAGGGAGGTTCACTCAGCGTCCGCTTCCCCTCTAGAGCCCCGAGGCCCCTCTCTGCACACATGTGAGGGAAACATTCCTTTTCCCCTTCCGGTCCTGTCCCATGTTGGTCACAGACGGGCGGATGGAAGCGCTGTGTGACCTCAGCCCAGATTTATGCACCAAGACTCACTCTGTGGCCAGAAAGTACATTCCTAGTTTTCACAGATGCCTTCTTGTGCAAGTACAGAAGGACCAGGAAGCAACCCAAGAATCTGGGCCAGGCCTGTGGTCACATGAGACATTCCTCCTGGCATTCTGGGTCGGGCTTCCTTAGGGAAGGAGCCAGGTAGCGTCCTCTGTGGGTCTTTATCTGGGCCTACCTCATGGGTGGTCTTCAGGGCCTGTAGAGAACTTGGGCCCTAGGCCCACCCCTGCCCCTCATCCTCATCTGAGAAGGGAGAAGGACAGACACTGTCCCTGAGGTCTTCTGGGATGTGGGGAGGGTCATGGGCCCAGGGTGGGTGTGCACGGGCCTTGTGCACAAAGATAGCAGAGCTCTCCTCTCCATCTGGTCTGGTGGCACTCGTAAAACCAGCTGTAGAGATAAGAAAGATGAACCTGTTGACTAATCCTAGGTGGCACGATTTTACATAAAGATTCACGTGTGCGTGCGTCAGCTGACCCGCCTTGTACCGCCTGCCCCAGGAAGATACACGATTCAGGACAGTGTATTAGGAACAGTCAAACATTCGGGCAAACCCTCGAGTGTCTTCTCAAAATCCTCAAAACCAGTTTGATAAATGGCAGTTTTCCTAATTCCCTCCTGCTAGAAACAGCCGCAGAGGCTTCTTTGGGCACAGCTGATTCTGTGAGCTCCAAAACATTGATTTGGGGATGGCTATTATAAGCAGCTCCCCGCACCTGGGTCAGTCTTCAAACTCACCACACCCAACTGGCTGGAGCCCTAAAGACATGGATACAAAGGGCCACAGTCTTTCCCTCCCCAGGCAAATGACCCGTTCTAAGCCCCTAGAGCTGAAGATGCCCGGACTCCGGGGAGAGCCGTTTGCAGGAGAGGGGGTGAACAAGGGGGTATGTGCGGGGGTGTGGGGTGCTGGTGCTGGCAAGGCCTCATCTTTTATGCCCCTCTCTGGTTCAGACTCAAGCTCTGGCTAAGGAGGAGGAGTCCTGTACCCATGACAGTCACCGTGCTACTTTGGAGACCACCTCGGAAGTTGGACTGTTCTTTACATGGTCATCCTAGAATCCTTCACCTGGCCAACCACCAGGCCCCCGGCGCCACGAAATCCACATGAGAGCCTGATCTGAATTTCCCACCCTTGGCTTTCACGGACATACAAAGGCTTCTCTCAGTGATGGGGCTAGTGACGAGTCTCACTTGTGTGTCTGCAAGGACCAGTGTCTTAAATGCTTTGCAGGACGGCCGCGAAGTGCTGGGATGACAGGTAGAACCTCTCTGTACTTTGATTTTTAGTGCAGGCTTCGTGTCTGTATGTCATTATTTTTAACCATGCAGATGAGGCAAGAAATTAAATTGGGCTTCTTAATAAGGGAGGATAACCAGGCCCAGAAATACAGGATCACAGGAGAGTTGGAGCAGCTAACGTGTTTGCAGGTACCATTCATGCTTTAGGCCTCTGATGCTGGGCGTCCCTCCTGCCACACACAGACACACACATGCACGCACACATGCACACACAGACACACACGCATGTGCAGTCACACAGACACACGCACGCACAGAGACACACACATGCATGCGCACACAGACACACGCACGCACATGCACACAGAGAGAGACACACATGTACATACAGACACACATACAGACACACACATGCATTCACACACAGACACACGTACAGGCACACAATGCACACTCACAGAGACACACGCACACACGCACAGACACACTACAGATAGATCTGTTTTTGCTTTCCCTTGGTTTCTCAGGAAAGAAAAATCCCCCAGGATCTTCCTTTTCTGTCTGCCTGACAAACCTAATAGGAAACGTACATTAATCTGTACGTGAGGGTAATGGTTTTTTTGCTGTTTCATGTGTGCCCCGTCAAATTCATGGATCCTGAGGAAGGAGGAGCCCCTGGGGGAACCAGATTCACCTCTGTGGGCCCAGGTGACCCGCCCCGTGGAGGTGCTGGGTGAGGCAGACAAGGGGTTGCTGCTGCCCTGGGGTGGGGGGGCGTCTGTCTGTCCCCCTGCACCACTTGGCCTTCTCTGAGACGGAGAATGGAACACCGCCCGTCCCAACACGAGGCCGGGAACTGGATCTCCACCCTCCTGGAGGTGAGGAGGACGGCTTCAGACAGCGCGGCCCCAGGCTGTCTTCTAGGCCACACACACCTGGCGAGACAGGCAGAGGGAATGGGGTTGGGGACATGCCGCCTTTCATGGGACCAGACGTCCCACGATACCAGGTCTCTAGTGTGCCGAAGGGACCCCAAGTTGCTTCTCGAGAGGCACTAGTGAGCGTTTCCTTCACGGCAGTCAGCTCCAGGTACCAGGCCAGGCCCTCCCCACGTCCAGGCGGCTACTCCACCGACCCCAGGAGTGCTTGCCCCTGCTTCGGAGTCCCCTGTGGAGATAGGGGACGACAATGTTGTGGCTTTGCTTCTAGCCCCAGACCACCCTTCCGTCTCCTAAGTCACAAGCAAGTGGAGTTTGTCTTCGGACCAGGTCGGCCTGTCAGCAAGTGTTTATTTGCTCTGTCTTCTCCGCCTGCCACAGAAGTGTGTCCCTTGCTAACCTCCTGCTCCCACCCTCCCGGGCTCTGCTACCCCCTCACGACCACAGGGCTGTGGGTGATGTTTAAAGGGACTCACCTCCTCACGTCACCACCTACATGGCTACATCCTCGGCTCTGCTGACAGTGAGGGTAGGCGTGGGGTACAGGGGCTGAGGGGCCCGGGGAGGCAAGAGGGCTAAGATTCTGCTTAACAGGGATGGGTGAGGGGAACTGCCCTCTGAAGGTCACTGCTCTGCCTGGGGGCATCCCCCAAAGAAGTCATGGCGCCCCCACCTGCCCCAGGGAGCCCCATGCTTCTCGAGAAAGGCACTCGGGCCTGGGATAGAAGCAGAGAGGAGCAGGAACAGGGACTCTGGGGTCTGTCTCCTACTTGCCAACCTTTTCCTCCATGACCTTGAGCTGTTTCCTGCCTGGCACTTCTGCTGCCCACAGGGGAGGCAGGCACGCCCGCTCTCGCAAGGCAGAGGAGTCCCTTTCAGAGGGCCGGTTGTGGCGCAGCTGCTGCAGAGGGAGGCCCTGGCAGGCCTCATGATAGTGACCCCTGCTTTGGCCTTTCCGGCTTCCAACGGAAGACGCCAGGAAATGGCCAAGTCAGCCCCTGCCGCGACACCTCCTAGAACCAGAAGAGGCCCTTCCGAGAATCTTGCTGAGCCCTGAGGGTGAGGAGTGTCACATTGTGCAGTGGGGAACGTGGGCAACCGGGCCTCCACTTCTAAGTAACCTTTACCTCGGAAGCCTGCCAGCCCTCTGCCTGGAGACTGGCCTTTGATCACGACTTGTCACCTCCCAGGAGATGTTCCACTTTCCAAGCAGGTGAAAAATGAACCCGATTAAAAATAGTCGCCTGGACTCTTCACAGAGTCCCCTAGTAAAGCGAAACAACCCGTGCTCTGCCAAGTGGCAGAAAGGCCTGCCCTGCCCCTCGGTTCCAGGACCCAGTGGCCAGTCGGGTTCCCACTGCGCCAAAGGCCGTGGCTCCCTCCGGTGGGGCACCCCACAACCACCCTCCCCCGCCATGGCCTGGAACCCCAGGGTCACGGCCAGGCTCTGCTCCGGCCACCCGCAGGGCCCTCCAGGCCTTGGCCGCTGGCTCTGGGGTTCACCTTGGTGACTAGGGGCCACGGTGACCGTCCGTACCCCTCCTCCTCCTTCCTGCCCTCTCTAGTGCTCCACGGCCCCGGGTTTCTGGAGCTTTCTCAAAACCGTGGACGCATTCCCAGTGGAAATCATGACATTTTCCGTTTCACATTACGTCTTCCACAATGCCTCAGGAAAGGAGAGGGAGAGAGGGCGGGGGCCGGTGGCGGGTGGGGAGGGGTGGGTGGGAGGCCCCGGGGGCCTGGGAGCCGGGCCCTCTCTCCGCCGACAGCGGGCCGGGCCTCCGTGTATCCCGGAGTCACCTCCCCGCGCTCGGCGGCCAGCCTTCCAGCATGTTTGTCTCCAGTCGGGGGCCGGATGGGTCGGGGAGCGGCCTCTTCGGTCGGCTCCCGTGGCACAGCTGGGGCAAGGCGTGCCTCTCCACTTGGCTGTGTGTGTGTGTGTGTGTGTGTGTGTGTGTGTGTGTGTGTGTGTGTTTTAAACTTTACTTTCCACTGCCATGGTAACTGCTCCATGTTTGGCAAAGGGAAAGAGGAAAAAAAAAGCCTCAGAGAGAAGAAAAGGAGCTCTCAGCGCGGGGCTGGCGGCCCGCCAGGGTAATCATGCCGTGGAGCTGAAATGAGGCCTCTGGCGGGCAGCCAAGTTACAAAGAACAAAGCTGTCAGTTCCTAATGTTGGCGGCAAAGCTTGTTTGGCACCCTTATATGGTTTCCCAGAACTCCCTGCCTTGGCCGCCTTCCATTCCCTTCAGGGCAGCAAACAGGATTAGCACAGCTCCGAAGTTGTTTTTCTCCACTCTCCTCCAACTGTTCCAGTGACATCATCCCGCTGTATCCATTGGCCAGCAGGGCAGTTTTTTTCCCTCTCTCTCTCTCCACCTCCCCCTGCCCGCCCGCCCTCCCTCCTGCCCGCCCTCGCTCTCTCCTTCCATCTCTCTCTCTCTCTCTCTCTCTCTCTCACACACACACACACACACACACACACACACACACACCCCTCCACTCCCACTTCCTTCCTGTAACCGCCCCCTCTCCCCTGACTTTCTTGAAACGCCGTGTTTTAGGTCATTCTTCTTGTCCAGCTTCCCCGTTAAATGAAAAACGCCCCGGTGCTTGTACATTTAGCTGAATCAAGCCAGACGTTGTATTTTATTTTTATAACTGAATTCCTGTGAGATAAAAATCTCATTTTCCTTCGCAGGCTGTAATCAGCACTCGCAGGGCTGTGGTTTCCAACGGCCCCATCTCCCGCTTCCTTATGAAGCTCCGCTGAGAAATCAGCTTGGCTCCCGGTCAGGTTTAAAGGGCCCGCGGCCGGGCCCACGTTGCTGCTTCTCCCTCCCTCCTCCTCTCTCTCTCTCTCTCTCTCTCACACACACACACACACACACACAGACACGCACACGCATCCTCAGCTACACAGACAAAGGGCGTAAAGCTACCCACCAAGACAGAGGAACACACAATCAGGACACAGCGTCATCTCTCTCCCTTTGGAGAAGGAAAATAGGTGACTACACGGAAGCCAAAAGCTGTTTCCGAAAAGGCTGGTGGAAAGCAGCAGGCAGGCAAGCAAGCGTTATGCAACTCATGGCTGGGTTCACGAAAGAAACTGAGGTTCCCGACGGCACAAATGTGCCCCCGCCCCCCCCCCACCCCACACCTCCCCACCTCTCTCTGATTCATGAACTAGTTTTCAGATTCATGAATCACTCGGGAGCCAGCAAGAGAAAAATGAGTAGTATTGATCTCATTTCAATTGAAATTGGCTCATTAGGGCCATTCTGGCTGCGGACGGCTTTCCACCACCAGACACTGGCCGGCGTCCGAGGTCTGCAGGCCGGCGCCCCCACCTGCGGGCGGGGCAGGAATCCTGGGGTGAAGCCTTCTGCAGAGGGTTCCCCTTCTCGTTATCATCAAATGGGTATAATAAGATCTTATTATTGGGCGGTGAAGGGACTGTGGCTGGGCGCCACCGCCTTCCTGCAGCGGATCTGTTGCCTGCTTTGAAGTCCTCCCTCTTTCTTTGTTTTCGCTTTTAATAAATCTTTGAAGAGGCATCTCGGGGCAAATTCTTCTTTGGATTTCTGGTGACTTCTCAAGGTCTACCTAAAATAGAAATTCACCTTCTACTGAGTGACTGCAACTGCCAGTCCGACTAGGAGGTCTTCGGGTTTCTTTGTTTGAAGGCAAAAAAGCCACTTTTACCTTCTGTGCTCTCTTCAGCAAAGAAGGACTGGTGGGTACGGCTCTTCTAGATTTGGGGTGATCTGATTTATGTAAGGAAAGGCTATCCACCCACTGGGATAACTGCTTTCATAGGGACACGGGGCTCTGGGATTTTATGAAATGGGCGTTTTCCCTTCTCAAATCAAGTAATTAATGCTTCTTTCACCAACAGTCCGGGGGAGTGGGCAACACAGAGAGAGACTTGAAGTCCCCAGGCAGGTTCACAAGGGCCGCCCACCGGGAACCTGCTTCCTCCAACCGCCTCTCCTCTCTCTGCTTGAGTTCCAACTCAACCATCTTCCCTCTTGACAGCCCCCCGCCCCCCTGCCACCCAGCTCAACATGTCAGACCCATCCTCACGGTCGAGAAATCTTCTCTTCCTCTCCGTAACACCGCTCCTGTGTGAGCAGATCCTCGTAGGCCATTGGCCTCGATTTGCGGTTCAAACGGTATTTTGTGTGCTTTCTGCCCCCAAGTCCTCCCACTCCTACCCTCCCACCCCTGAGAGATTTACAACAATCGACTGGACGAATGCTTTTCAGAAACCCTACAGAAGTTGGCAGCCACCTCCCGAAAGGGATTCGATGCTAATCTGCATAATTTTGGATCCAAGAGTTTAGAAATGAGATTCTTATCCATTTACTTCAGACACACAGTCGCGCCATAAGATGCATTTTCCTTGGCAGGGATTCGATGATGTGACCTTCCTCCCTTTAATGCCTGCAGCGCCCAGAGAAACTGAGAGCGGCCCAAGAAGGGGAAAGAAGATGTGTTTGTGTGAATTTCAATCAGCAATTGGTTCAGAGGCAAAAAAAAAAAAAAAAAAAAAACCCACAACAACAACAACAAAAAAAAACTGCTTTGCATTTCCGTGAGTTCTGTGTGAAGGTGCCTTTCGGCTCCCAGCCGTCTAAGCATTTTGGGGCTGAACCTGCAGCCAACCACAGTCCTGGGCCTGCAGGGCCCCAGGGGTTAAAAATCACTCCCACAAATTTGCTGGCTGGCCTCGGAGCAAATGGGGATAGTGGGTTGGCTCATGTTTTGCATTAACTCGTTTGCTTTTTTTCCACTGCAGCCTCCCATTCTGTGATAAACCTGAGTTGCTAGGAAAGCTTTATGTAACACCCACTGGTCTCAGCTCCTCAGAACAGCAAGTGTTCTGTTTCCAGAGTTCCCCATAAACCTGGCAGCACATCAAAACCTCTGTTTCATAACAGACCAGAAATAGGATTTTCTAATAACATTCCAAGGACTGGACTTATCGTGCAGAGGTCTGGACTTTTATGAATTGTTAACGGTTAACTGCACAGAGACCCCCACGACGCCCACCCTGCTATCTTTGGGGTCAAGTAGGGAAGGGGACGTCGGAAGAATGTGGTTTCTACCTCCACGATCTGTTACTTTGTGACCCGAGGACCCTTTCAGAGAATTTGCTAAATAATCTCAAACATATTGAGGCTCTTACTCATGTTTTAAAAAAAGAAAAAGGAAAAAAATTTAAAAAAAACCACCTTCCTCCTGCTTCTTCCTTCATTCATGGAGAATGTGGTTTCCTTTTATTTGGTTGCCAGACATGCTGTCAGTTGCAGAATTAACCCCAAGCTTTCCTTTGGGAGAGAGCGGCTCTCTTCGAGGGACACACCTAGCTCGGGGGACCCAGACCTCCTCTTGCAAGCGACGAGTCGCACGTTACAACTCCGCCGCACAATCGTGGGCCGGTGGGAGGATGGTGGAGAGGTGGCCTCGCTGTCCTCCCTCGCAGCCCTCGGCCGTCCACCCCGCCGAGTCCGGTCCTGGTTTAGATTATGACAGGGAGTTCCCTGCAAAAGGCCATTTGCAGCCTGTTTGGATGTCACTGGGGAAACTTTTTCCTGGGGTTCCAACTGCATAACTCTCTGTTCCATTTCCATCAGTTGTGCCTTCCTTCCGGTTCTGCCTGGAACAGCATTATCAGTTAGCACGTGGGTATCACCTCGAAACAAAAGAAGCCGCAGGTGGGGTGTGGCTGGGGATGGAAGGACCCAGCATCAGCTGGGCTCACCTATGGGCAGAGCCCCCTGCGACTCCAGCAACAGAGAGCGGCTGCCACAGCACGTCGAGGGGATGCTCTGGTCTCCACCTCTGTCCCCGGCACCACCCTGTCCTTCTTCCCTGGGTCGGCTGTCTGGCCTCACCCCAGCAGCCGGGAGGGGGGCTCATTCCCCTGACTGGGATCCCAGCTTCAGCCCCACCAGAGCCTGGAGCCCTTCACTCCAACGCTCCTGTGTGGTTTCCCTGTTTGAAGCTTCCCTGTCATTTTTCTCCTCCCGCTACCTCAATCTTTTCAATTCCTGCACTGTAAGTCTCATACACCTTCTCATTTTGGAATATTGGCCCCCAGACGTGCCCACTCAGGCCTTTCCAGGAGAATTCTCGGTGGTTATTTCTTCCATGGCCATTGACATAATTTCTTCAGTCTCCGGTGTTTGCAGCATGTCCCCATTTAGTTCCGAGCGAGTGGAGTTTACCTGCTGTTCACTCTTTTGTGAGAAGAGGGAGGCTCCTCTCCCCTCACCCTGTCCGCATGCAGAGCTGGGTCTTGGGGGACCCCCCAACGCCTCCTGAGCCCTCCCCGAAGCCCTCGACCAGTAATGGCCCCAGGGAAACAGCCATCAGAGTGGGCTTCCCGCACCAGGCTCAGGTTTAATATCCTTGAGATCCATTTAGTGTCTGGACACCTGGTTGCTATGGAGACGGTTGTCATAAAAACACACCGATCTGGAGAGAGATATAAAACCGATCCCCGTGGTACACAGTTGGACACATTAGCGCAGAGCAATGGCGAGCAGCTTATCACTTGGCTTTGTTGACACAGTGCCTCTGCCGTTCAAAATCCCACCTGAGCGACTTTTCTTAGAACCAGGCCAACGCAAATCCACTTTCGGCGAATATTTCGTAAGGGACATTCGAGGGCTTCACGTAACGCCAGCTACCCCTGCCTTCCTGCCCCCAGCTGAGCCAGCCCAGGAGAGCACACTCTTCCTTGGCACGGCTGTTCTCTGCTGACTGTCATTGACCTGTCAGCACGCCTGAGCAGGCAGGTCATGCCTGACCCCACTGACCCTCCCGGCTGGGGGCCTGGGGAGGGGTGACAGGTGTGTGCAGGCGGCATGGGATGCCCTGGCTGGTTTGGAGGGGCCGAAGCGGAAGGGGGCCCCAGAGACCCATCCAGGACGGGGTCTGTATCTGTCATCTGCCCGCCCTGTGTTCGGTGGTTCAGTGAGAGACCTTATGAAGTGCGTTGGGTGCCCACCGACCGTCTTCTTCTCCACCCCAAAGCCTGCCTCCGGTTACCACCAGCTGAGGTTAATGTCTCCCTTGGTCTCATTGATGGGCAGAAACCCCGGTCTCGACCGTGCCGTGTAAGGGGCAGGCTCACATTCATTCTGCAACTCATGAAGCAGAGTGAGGGTCCTTCTGAAATGTGTTTGCAGAAGGGGGGTGGAAGAATGACTTGGGGTCCGTAGCTTTAGCTCTGCCATTGGCCGAGTGTACCTTGGCATAGGAAAATGGCTGAAGAGAACCGGTGAAGCGGTAGACAAGGTTTGCTTCCATGCTAACGGCTCCAGCTAAAGTGTGGGCTCCCCCACCCCCCACGGGCATGCCTGCATTAACCCCTGAGACCCAGGTCACCTTCTGTGCTCTCCCTTCTTTGGGGAGATTTCTTGGGGAGAATTTGTTCTTTTGGGGGGAGATTTTTTGGGGAGATTTGTTCAGACAATGGGTCTGAACTTCGTCTTTGACTTGGTCTTTGATCTTCAGCAATTCCCTTGGTTTCCCGATGCCTCAGTTCCCTTCTTTTTTATTGGGAGGCATGTTTCTGTTTCTATTTAAAACCAAAAGGCATTTGAAGCATCTTTTGCTTTAGTCAATCCTATCACATTGCTCCTGAGAGAGGAGGGAAAGATGAGACCCAGGCTAACGTGTCTGACTCAGAGAACAAGTGATGCATTTATCACGCATGATATTACCATGAAACACAATATAATGTTAAGACACCTGTTCTCAGTGTCCCTGCATACTGGATGGCATTCGAAAATAACTGCCCTCCGCGCTCTTGTACATTCTTTAGCTCGTTCCATTGAATACCCTGGGATGCGTGTTAGTTCAACCTATCATTCGCTTGTCTTCAATTTCTCTAAATATCCCCTTAACATGTCCTTATCAATAGTTTATTGACAGGAGGGCACGTGGATGGCTCAGTCAATTAAGTGTCTCCCTTCAGCTCAGGTCATGATCTCGGGGTCCTGAATCGAGCCCCGAGTCTGGCTCCCTGCTCAGCCAGGAGCCTGCTTCTCCCTCTCCTTCTGCCCTTCCCTCTGCTTGTGCTCTCTCTTCCTCTCAGATAAATAAAATTAAAAAAAAAAAAAGTAATCGACAGCATCTTTATTAGTTCCCAGGTGTCCTTCCCCCTTACTTTGATTTTTCTTGGTTAAAATAATTTTTTAGGGGTGCCTGGGGGGCTCAGTCAGAGGCGCATGAGACTCTTGATCTCGGGGTCATGAGTTCGAGCCCCATGTTGGATGCAGAGATGACTTAAAAATAAAATCTTAAAAAAAGAGAGATCATTTTTAAAAAAGCAGTTTTAAGGCTCAACTAATATGGAGTCATTTATCTTTCAACTTCTTATTCATTCATGAAATGGGCCTACATTTTTTTTTTCCACACTCTTACCCCTGAAGAAGGGGGGGGGGAGTGAAAAAAACAAACACATTTTTAAAAAATTACATTACCTTTTATTATTTTACAACAAATTTTAAAAAATGCTGTTATAGGTGCCTTAACTCCTCTATTAGACCTGGAATAACAAAACACTTAGAATTAGAACACACAGACACCAACTGTAATACCTTCTTGTACTGAACCATTACTACCAAAGAGATGCAGTTTTCTAAATATGCAGATGTGTGGCAACGCAAAATAAAATGCAAACTTGTTAGTACACGTTTTTAAAAACAAACCCATTCCCCTCAGTTCCTTTGGCTGGCATTACAGTATTCTGCCCGCCCCCCCTTTATTTTTTTTGGTCTTTGTCTGCCCTCATGTATTTCCTGAAAACTTTAACTTAGTCCTGATGTTCTTTCTTGTTTTCCTTGCCTGCTGCTTCCATTTCTCAAAGAACTTCAGGATGGAGAAGCTCTCCAGACTTTTTTCTCTCTTGGGCCAGCCGAAAGCCTATGGAGCACTTCTTGTTTCTTGCTATTTTTTTAATCTTGTTTTCATGGGACCTGGAGTCTTGGCCCTGCAAATACGGCATCTTGTTATCTTTCTCCCAAGGCAACAGCTCACATCCTGGCAGAGCAGACAATGGCAGTGTGTGTCTTTACTTAGCTTTTATACCTTTTGTTTCAAAATGCAGGATTTCCTTATGGTTTGTTTGGGCTTTTCAAAAAGCTTATTTACTGATCCAGAAAGGTGCCAGACTCACGCCCTGAAGAATGCAGGCCAAGTTTATATGTGCCTGAAAATACACCATCATGTCCGGACCTATTTAATGTTTTGGGCCAATTTCGAGGCTGATTTGATTGCTGTGTGTTCTGTCCTCTGTTCGCCAAAAAAGTGGCTGCTAATAGAGGCCAAAACCTCAGCTCCCTGCCTCTTGTATAGAGAGAACAGGGCTAGAAAGTCAGATGAGGATGTTACCTCAAATGGAAAGAATGAGGATCACATTTTTAAAAAAATTATGCTCTTGTTTATACACTGGTAGTCACCTCTAATCACTTATTTGTTTAAATTAAGCTCCCTTGCCTTAATTAAAAGTTGGGCTCTGATTTTTAAAAATTATCCAACTATGTTGAAACCTCACATTCCTTTATTTTGTACCAAGGTCCTATCTTTATATGGTACTTACAACACAACGTTTTCAAAAAATGAACACTTAAATCAAGACGTGAGGTCTTTCTAGAAAGAGCGAGGATACGTGATCTTCATGATAGAACCACAAACCAGACCCAAACGCACGAGTTCATTACAGGTTTCCTCAATTATCTCTACCCACTGTGGACCAACGTGTTTGTGTTAGTTTCCTTGATGCCAACGTGATACCATTGCCCAAGGAGCACTGGGGAGAGGCCACGAGAATACAGACTGGCAGCGGAGGGTACGCACACAGATGTGCACGGACAGACACAAAGAACAGACTTGTGCCTGTGCCCTCACCGGGGAGCTGCGGGGATGGGCCCCCTGCAGGGCGAAGTGTTGGCATCGACTCTGCCATGTGCAGCCAGCCCTCCGTCCAGGGGCAAGTCCGGAGCTTGGATCGGGGTGATTCGACAGGATGTGATGGGGCTGAGATTTAAGGAACTCTTCCAAAAAGTCCAACTCTGTGCTCTAAAGATTGATTTAGTTATTATTTGAGAGAGAGAGAGGAAGAGAGTGGGCATGGGGGCGGGGCGTAGAAGCAGAGGGAAAGAACCTCCAGCAGACTCCCTGCTGAGCTCGGAGCCCAGCACGGGGCTCCATCTCACCACCCTGAGATCACAACCTGAGCCCAAACCAAGGGTCAGATGCTTAACCGACTGACCCCATCCGGGTGTATGCTTCCTCCTTTACGTTAAGACAGCGTCTCCAGACGTTTCTCCATAAGACTTCTTGACATATTACATCCTCTGCCTGAAAGGACCATCTCTACCATCCCATTAACCCGATAGCCCAATGTCCAAGGTCTGACTCCAATGCCACTTTCTCTTGGAAACCTTGCTCAATCCCCACTTAAAACTGATTTCACTATTTTTTCTGGATGCCCAGAGTACAGCGCCCCGCAGTGGAAGCCTTCTCCCCTCTTCTACATTCTCGCTGTCTACGGGCAAGCCCAATGGTGAGCTCCTTGAGAGGAAGGATTGTGCCTTTTCCCTCCGGACAATGACTGTGCTGTGTTCAGAATGTATCATCTTGCATTTTGATGCCTGTGTCCCAGGCTTCTCTCTGGAGCCATTGGATGGAAAGTTCTCTGGGCACACGGACTTTGTTTTGTTTATGTTTGTATCCCCAGTGCTGAACAGACTGTCACATGGAAGGTGCGCTGGTGTCTATTGCAAAATTGGAGTTGCACAAGGTATAGACAGAGAAGCTAAGTGTCCACGCGGTCGTCTCAACACTCCCGAGTACACATGGCCCCCTACCTCTGAGGGTTCGACTTGTGATTTTTTGTCTTTACGATGGTGTGGAAATGATACATATTCAGTTGAAAATGTCCTTGGAATTTCGATCTTTTCCTGGCCTAGCAGCACCGTCATCTCTCCTGAGCTCAGCGGTGGCTCAACTCTCAGGTGACTACCTGATCGCGAGGGTCAGTAGCAGACACACTTCCCACCACTGGGCACCCCCGCAAGCCATTTTGTTTCTCACTCTCCGCACAGTATGCACACAATTGCACAGATATTCAATGCTTTATTATCAAAAAGGCTTTGTGTTAGAGATGCGCTTGGCCAGCTGTAGGCTCATGGGAGTGTCCTGAGCACGTTTAAGGTCATCTGGCCTGAGCTATGACATTTGTGAGTTTTCCACTCAGGGTATTTTCAGCTTATGACAGGTTTATTGGAAGTAACCCCGTCATGAGTCTAGGAAGATCTCTATATGTATCTTTCTTACTGTTTCCACTGATTCCCCTCCTGTTCCTTTTTAGTCCAGTGAAAACTGGCTTCTTACTTGTGACTGTTGTCACTGTTTTTGCTCATTGTCTCCCCTGGAACTCCTCCCCTCCCTCAATGTCCGTGCTACGACGCTGTTCTGCTTTTCCGCCTCTCATAGAAACGTGTGGGTCCAGCCGACATTGGGGTCCTGGCCTCTTGGGTCCCCTCCTCTCCTTCAGCTGCACATGCGCCCCTCGGCACCCCTACCCTAACCATGACCCCCACAAACCTCTACATGTGAATGAGCCCTGGATTTTCAACTCTAGCAAAGACCACACCACAGAGCTTTGGACTGTGACTCCCCAAACATGCTGGACATCTCCACGTGGATATCCTGCAGCTCCGTTAAGGTGGGTCATGTCATCGTCTCCACGCCAAAGCCTGTGCTCACTCTTACCATCCTTACTGCATTCTGGGAGCATCTGTGGCTATTTTGCTCATCACTCTGCCCACCTTCCCGATCACCTCTGCATTGCTGTTGGTGGAATCTTTCAAAAAATATGGTCTACATGCTACAATGACGTCACTCTTATCCGAGACCCACATGCAAATCTGAGCCTGGCCCCAGACACATAGTCTCTGAGCTCGGGCTGTGGGCTCCAGCCTTACCCAACTGCTTGTGCTCCCCTCGGGCCTCTAGCCTTGGCACCTGCTCGCCTCTCCTGGTCACCTGCTAGTTCCCCCAGATTCGCTAAGACTCACCTCGGCTGCCTCATTCCAGGTTGCCCCCCTCCAGGTGACCTGATAAGCTCTACCTTTCTGCTTCCCATCCCATTCGGACATTGGTTTTTTTTTTTTTTTTTAGATTTTATTAATTGATTTGAGAAATATAGAAAGAGCCAGAGAGCCTGAGTGGGGGGCAAGGAAAGCAGGCTCCTTGCTGAGCAGGGACCCTGACACAGGCCCCGGAGATCATGACCTGAGCTGAAGGCAGACACTTAACCACTGAACCACCCAGGCGTCCCGCCATGTAGCACTTCTTATATTATTGGGTGCCCCTTGGATTTCTTGTCTTCCTTGTCACCTGGGCTACGGACCCCTCAAAGGCACCGTTACCAGCAGATCCCATCCGAGGAACAACCTTCTGTCCCTCATCTTTCCTTAACAATCAAGAGCATTCCGAGCATGTGGCCAAAGGAAAGACGAGAGCGTAGAGCCCTGGGATTCTGTTCCTCCCGACACTCTGCTGTTCCCTGGCTGACCTGCTGGAGTGGGAGCTGCAATTCAGCTGAAGCCGTCACTGGGTCCCTTGCTGTTGGCTTTGCCTTGTGTGAAAAGAAAAATGTCATTTTCTATGTTGCTCTGTTTTTTAAAGTCTTCACAGTTATTAGACTGGAAGCTCTTTCATCTGCTCTTCTTGCTGGATGAGAGGCAAGAGGAGGGGAACCCAGAGAACCCGCTGTCCCCAATGCTTCCTGCGTATTTATTTGCACACGCAGAGCCCTTGGTCCAAACCTTTACAGGCCCATCCGTAAGCTCACCCAAAGGCACCCTGTCTCCCCTGTGCACTCGCTGTCTTGCTCAGCCACGAGGGCGCCCGGCACTGTGAACTTGCCCGCGTTCCTTGTCTGAGTTGCTCCAATACTCCAGTCGTATTTCCCCTTTTACCCTCACTGCCATGCAGGAGCACGAGCGACAGCCGCATTCGACACCAGATGACCAGTCTAACGCAGGACAGAGACCTCACGCCAGGAGAGCGAAAGTGATCTAACCGATCCCAGGACATCTAACAGGAGGTCTGACAGTCATCTACAAAACCGGAGTTCATGTCACAGGCAGGACACCACAGGTGACAAGGCCAAGGGTGGACCTGATACGAGGAAGAGGTGCGTGGTGTGCTCTGAGCACTTCCCGACCCTCAGCCGTGGCCCCCTGGGGCTTAGCCGTCCCAGAGGGTCACTCCTACTTCAGTAACGTGATGGGAATTTAGGCCAGACAAGGAGTTGAAGGCAGGGCCGGGAAGCATGACCTCTCGGACATGTTTCTGCTCCCACAGCCCTTGGCTTTGCCCTTCTGCACGGCCTGCCCTTTCTCCGAATTATAAAGGGAAAGTGTGATATGGTCCCTCTGGTTTTCAGGGATTTCCAGCACGTTTCCTAATACAGCAGCGATTCCCATTATGTTTAATTCCAGATTCATCATTTCTCAGGGCAGCCTTGTGGGCTTATGGGCCAATAAGGAAGAAATGGGGCTGGGGTGGGCGGCGGGGGTGAGGAACATTCCAGAAGAGAGGTGCTGCTGTAAATCTGGAAGCAGAATCATCTCTGTGAGCTAAATGGCAGGCACCCGAATTTTATTCAGGGGAGAAGCTGGTCCGTGACTATGATTTCAGAGGAGAACCGTCTGAACTTCCAATGCAGTGACTCAAGGACTTTTGTGTGGGTTTGTTTGTTTTTTAATTTTTTTTGCAATAACCGGGGAAGGTGTGCACATGGAAGCGGTGCTGTTCAGTCTGGAGTGAGGGTTTGGCTGAATGATCAGCCCACAATTGCATAACGTGCTCTGTGGAGATTACAGCCCACTCTTTGCCACTAAACAACCCACAACATGAAGACGGACTTCAGGTGTGCAGGAAACACATGGGTTACGTCATAGAAGAGCAAAAACCCTAAAAATAGCAAACACTATACTGGATTTTCAAAGGAGTTTTTTGGAGGTAAGAAGATGATATTAGGAAAAGTGGATGAAAACCTAGTTTGTGGTTGTTCAAGGAGAGCGTGGAGCCTACGCCACAAAGCAGAGCTACTGAGAGTGTGAGCTTGGAAACGTTCCTGTTACTTGCTTCTTTGAAGATGTCCTACTGTGCTGTCCCTGGGCTGTGGAGTCTGCCATCGGTTCTTGGTCTGCTCAGAAGGCAGAATATCTGATTTCCTCAGCTGTGCTCTGCAGAGTCCCGTGGACATTAAGCAGTGATGGATTCTCCCACTCACATCACATCTTTCCTGGGGAACGTGTATTGAGAACACACTTTTCTCCTCTTAACACCTTTCCTTCAGGGTACCTGACTCATTCCCTCTAAAGCGGGAAACCACAACAGAGACATATTCTGTAGCCAAACTGCCACTGCGTGTGGAGCAGAGAAGCAGGACAGCTGTGGGGGTGGTGTTGTCAGTCACCTCACACGAGTCATCCCACAGGATTCTGGGAGTGAAGTTCTTGGGGCCCTCTGCTCTGAGATGGACCAACGGTCTGCTGCACATCTTGGAAGGTTCTGGAAGTACCTACTGAGATGGCAAATGTGGGGGGACGATCTTCCTGGTGTTCCTCCCAACAAGAAGACCAACACGGACCCACTCCCCACTGCCATCCACGAATCCTTGCCCCGTGGAACAGAGAAGCTTCTACTCCCAAACCCCTTGGCACCATTGTCCTTGCTTTGGCCCTTGTTAACCTAGACACAAGAAGAAGACGGGCCCTAGAGTGACGCCGCAAGATGGTGATCCGTAGTGAGGGGCTTGTGAAATTCCATGTTGTCCTGATGACCTAGTTCATGCCCTCAATGTGCCTGTGAAAGTGGCAGATTTCTGAAGGACCAGATCACTTGACCTTTATGTTGGTACCTCTATATAAGTTGTTTCCCTTAGGGAGCTTTATTTTTTTAATTTTTTTTATTTTTTTAAGATTTATTTATTTATTTGACAGAGAGAGACACAGCAAGAAAGGGAGCACAAGCAGGGGGAGTGGGAGAGGGAGAAGCAGGCTTCCCACCAAGCAGGGAGCCTGATGCCGGGCTCGATTCCAGGACCGTGGGATCGTGCCCTGAGCCGAAGGCAGACACTTAAGCTAGACTAAGCCACCCAGGTGCCCCTCTTAGGGAGCTTTTAAAGAATACATATGCCTGGGGTCTTACCCCTACCCCCCCTTCTCTTCCCCTCCTTGATGGTTTGAATCAGATTCTCTGGGGAGGAAAGCTGGCAATGGTGCTTTTTAGAAAGCTCCCCAGATGATTTTAATGTGCAGCCTGGGTTGAGAACTGCCAGGTCAATGGCCATAGCTCTGGGAGAAGAGATAGGTACGTGCCAATGTTTAGGGGAGTTTTCATTACTTTAGGGAACTCCACTTGGGGCAGGTTTTATGTATGCCTGGGTTCTGGAAACACATCATTGCAGGAAGCACAAGCAGCCTTAGACTTTAAGGAGGCATTCGGAAGGATAAAGGATCGTTTCTGAACCAGCTGGTCCTGCTGTGGTCACTTGTGGGGAGCACAGCGCAAGGCCCCCCGCTCCCCGGACGGCTCAGCAGGAAGGAAGGCGCAGATGTGGAGCAGCACGACTTGTGGAGGGACTAGCACGTGAGCTCCGGGAGAACAGGGCGTGTGGGTCCTCTCTGCTCTTTTGTGAGAGCGATCCGGAGTGTAACAAATACTGTGGCAAGAAAGAATGAATGAATGAACGGACAGACAAATGAACACATGAGCATTGCCCTCTCGAGGGCAGGGGGTGGCGGGGAGACCAACAAGAGCCCTGACATGGATGGAATTCTGGGTCACGTGATTTACCCATACTTTTTTTCTCAACTGAACCAGGAATGAGGATCTATATTTTACGAGAAAAGAAATTCTCTCCATGTCTCACACAGTAGCAGTCGTACTTTTAGTACATTGAGAAAACCAATATAGATTAAAAAATTACTACAAATTCCATGATTCTTAAAATGAATTTTTATTTCGATCACATGCAAGTCATACATTTCTTTTCTTTTTTTAAAGACTTTATTTATTTTTTTGAAAGAGTAAGAGAGAGAGCATGAGGAGGGGAGGGTCTGAGGGAGAAGGAGTCCCCCCGCTGAGCAGGGAGCCTGATGCGAGACTCCATCCTGGCACTCCAGGATCATGACCTGAGCCGGAAGGTAGTCTCTTAACCAGCTGAGCACCCCATGCAGCCCGCCAAGTCATGTATTTCTCCACAGCATTGAAGTTCAGGGAATTTTACCTTTTTTTTTTTTTTTTTTGAAAACAAATCATGACTGAGTTCCTTCTGATCAAGGTAGATTAGAACGTCTCTCTCAGTCAATTGTCTGGCTTAGAATTTATGAAGCGCTCCATGCTTACCACGGTCCAGCCTGTGTGGGCGACCCCCCCCCACCATCTCCCGGTTAGGGAGTGGGATCTGCAGAGATGCCCCTCATGGTCATCTTCTTCCCTTTCTATAAACTTTGCCACCGAACCCCAAGACCAGGGTTTTGGCAATCCAGCATCCCCCCAAATCGGCATCGCCATTGCCTACCCCGGGTCCTGAATGTTCAAAGCCTGGGGTCTCTTTTTTAAGGCAAACTCTACCTGCAGTGTGGTGCTCGAACTCACTACCCTTGACCAAGCCAACCAGGCTCCCTTCTGTTACCTTGCCAGGTGCAAATTCTTAGCCCTTTCCCCCACTTCAGCTCCACCTCTGTCCCCCCCATCTCCTCCCCACCCCCATCAAAAACAAACCAAAAAACAAACTGCACAAACTGGTTTCTCTGCATTTTTCTTCCCTGTGGAACACTCCATGGTTTGGGAACTGGGGCCGGCCCTTCAGAGTCTAGGAATTTGTCTACTTTTTCTGAGGCTGGAAAGAGTCTGTCTTTCATCGTGCAGAGGCGGGTACCAGGCACTTCCTTGTAGGATCTGCTGACATTTAGCAAGTACGCTGTCCACTCTGTGGAGACATTTCATCCACATGCCCGCCCACTGAGGTAAGCGGGGTGAGGTCCTCAGTCTTTCTGAGAGGAGTAGAGAGGTTAGAGGGAAATGTGGCCAAATGAGTAGAATTCCATGGAAAACTGGATTAGGGGATGAAGGAGGATGGGGATGGCCCAGTGTGACTCACAGACTCTACTTCAGTCAAAGGAGATACCATTAATAAACTGTGGATCCAGGGGGGAACGCCTTTACAAGCCTTATCAGTACCTTTACGGTTTTTAACCTTCCATATTCTCTTTCCATTTATATGTCTCTCATACCACATTCCCTACAAAACTGTATAAATCATTCATTCATAATTAAACCAAACTCCTAGTATCAATGAAACCAAACCTAGCCAAAGGGATGGGACTTAGCAATGACTGTTAAGAATGGATTATCTGAACTTCAGTCTTTTAGGATTCTTTTGCAGTAACCATGAGTCAGTCTTTAAATCAGCCTCGGAAAGTGAAAGAGAAAAATCTAAGAGGCTGGGCACGTGTTCCCTGCAGGCCCATGGGACCGGGCGTTCTTGGGCCTGGCTTCGGGGACCCGCTCCCCTGTGGTCCCTGGGTTTCCAGGTAAACAAGCACGTCTTGTCCTTTGTCACATGCTGCTGTCCCTCTGCAGTGGAGCTGAGGCCGTGGTGTGGCCATGAACTGAATACAGTGCAAAGTTACTTTTAAATGAAAGTCTTCAATCATTCACCTGAAAGGTATTTCTATGATTCACTTAATCAATCAATCACTCAGGGGATAATTATTTGCCTCTTCTGCACACCCCGCTGATGTTACTTAGCAAAAAATATGAAATACAAGGAGGTAGGTAGGGCAGACATTCTTTTGAGCCCAAAAGCAAAGCGTGTTGTCAAACGGACGGGAGTGTGCTCCAAGGAACGCCTGCAGGTGCGGTATTTGAGGTGAGCGCTATCCCCGGGGCATCTGGGGCGATATGACAGGAGAGGTCCCCGTGCTCTGGAAAGGCACACTGTCGCACTGTGTGCCAGGTCGCACTGTTACCGCAGTTGGAGTAAGACCCATGGTCCGCCTGCTCCCTGTGCTCTCTGCGGGACCAGGTGTCCCATCCCTACCCCACTGCCCTGCTCCCGTGGCCCTGGGAAGCTCGGGCAGGAGTTCTGGGCGCGTTCACGCAGGGTCACCCCTGCCGCCTGTGGTCCGTGCTGCTCGCTCGCCACCATGCCTACCTGGGTCCTCCCCAGGTTCCTCAAACCTGTCTCTTGGAGGGACCCCACTCTCGGACACTCTTACTGCATTGCGATAGGAGGTAGTGTTTCAGGGGAGAGGCCCCAGGTGGGAGGGGGCTTTAATGGAAGGAGCCTGTGTGCCCCATAACACCTGCTTCGAGGGGAGGCCCGGTGGCAGCAGTGCAGGGACACTCCTGGGCTCACATGAGAAAGCCACTGGCTTCAGCCCCTTTCATTTTGTCTCTGTTGCTGTCCTGGGACCCTCACCAGCAGCCCTGGGCCCCCGGGCCCAAGGACGCCAAACACAGCCAAGGCAGTCCCCTTGGATACCTCAGAGGCCACGTGGGGACAGTTAGACGTGGTGTGACCCAGCAGCCCTCAGCACCGGGCCCTGTTCCTCGGCTCGGCCCCAGATGCAGACCCGCAGGCCTCTGCTGGCTTCCCTGCCTCCCCTCCACGAACATGCCTATGCGGCTGCCATCTTCCTCACTTGAGTTCGTGTGGCGCTGCCTCTCGGCCACCTCCTGGGCATCCACCAGACAGAGGGGGGCCATCTACTCGCCAGTGAACTCCCCTGACCCACGCCCCTGTTTGGCTGCTCCTTCTGTCTTCTCTTTAGCTTACTCACCACACAAAACCAGGGTGATCATCTTAAGCCCGTTTCAGGGTTGTCCACCTCTTTACTCCCCAGTGAGTGTAGATGGAAGGCTACCCACTTTGGGGCCATGGCGCAGTGCTGACTCACTCCACACTACCTTCCTCTTCCAGCACTATCCGCTTGCTGGCAATCCAGAAGGGCTTCAGGTCTTGCCTCTTGCCTCAGGCCCTTTGCACAGGCTATCCCCTCCCTTTCGCTGGAATTCTCACTATCCAAATTCCAGGTTTCAGCTTCAACGTCACTCTTCAGAAAGCCCTTCACTGCCTGTCTGTCTAAAAGAGGTTCCCAGCATTGTTTCCGCATAGCAGCCTGCACGGTTAGTCACGGTTTTCGTGCCTTCTTTGTTTACTTTAGCTCTTTCCACCTCCTTGCTAGATTGTGGGTATAATGAGGACAGGATGACACAGACAAATTCATTATGAGTCTTTGTCACTTCAATCTATATGGCCTGGGCCCAAATCCAAATAGTTTCAGAATGTAAGAAAACTAGACTTACTGTTGAGATTCACCGTGAGGAGGTAGCCCTCAATCCTTGAGCACTTCCAGTGGGACCTCTGGGGGGAAACCCAAAGCAAACCCTAGGCCAAGAATCAAGGGCAATTCCTTGATGTTGCAAGTGACTCAAGGCAGCCATAACCTGCCCAGGGCCGAACTGGAGAGGACGGTCTGGGCTGAAGGAACAGCTACCGCCTCTGGATCTTCTGTCTCTGACTGGATTCCTGCCCCGAGGCCTGGGCTGCCTCGAGGGGCCAGCACAGGGCTTCCAAATCTTCTACAGACCTGGAGCTTCTGCTCTGGTGAGGACTTCAGGCCTCACGGATTTCGCTGTCCCCTCCTGCACTGTGTGCGTGTAACCTTCACCAGCCAAGGCAGGCGGCTGGGAGTGAGACGGGCGCTCCAGGTGGGTTATTAAAACAATCGAAGAACAGATGACCACACAAGACAGAAATGCCCCCCTGATTCCCCCAAACCGAGACTGTGGATGGGGGGGCATGGGGCACTGGGCTCATGGGTTATGGGCTCAGCTTAGCCTCTGAAGAGACCTCATGACGCTGGCAGGTTGTGCCCCAGGCCCACATCCTGTTACCGAGCATGACAGGCATCAGGTTTAAACTCTGCCAAACCAGGACAACAGCTTTGCACATTTTCCACAAAATCTCTAAAGCCTTGCATGTGAAGAGCCGAAGCCCCCAGAAGATCCCGTTCTTCTCCTGTCCTCTCACGTGTTCTCACGGGGCTTCCCCCTGGGGTGCACAGCACGGCAGGCTGGCTCCCAGGCCCAGCAGGAGCCTGGGGGGAACCATCTTCTCCAGTTACGGATCCATCTCACACCTTCTCTCCCCCACCAACTTCATGTCTAAGAAGGCTGCATTCGCTGCTTCTGCTGTCCCCTCTCCTACTGTGCCCCGACCCCTGCGGGCCCCCTTCTGCTGTGAGCACCCCACTGAATGGCTCTTGTTCTCAGGCCTCTCTTGGGATGTAGATGACCTCCAAGTTTGGTCTGGGCACCTGCTATTCACGTTTCGTGGGCCATCCTTTGTTCCTCTGGCTGACGACTCCCAGATGCAGGTCTCCAATCCTGACCTAAGTCCCGGGGAACAGAGACTGTATTTCCCATGACTTCCCCAGCAACAAGTCCACTTGGCAATCCCTTGACAACCTTAAACCCAACATGCCCGGATGGACTCATGCCCTCCCTCGCTCCTCAAGTTCCCCCTCTTTCTCAGTCTGTGCAGTGATTTATGTCATCATCATGCATCTATCAGGCCGCCTCCAAGCTAGAGGCTCAGGATTATTTCAGCCGCCTTCTTCTCCTTCATGTTTCGTATCTAATTGCTTCCTGATCATCTCTTAGATCGACCCCCTCTTGTCACTGCATCGCCGATGCTTGAAGTTCACCTCGCCCACCCACCTACTTTGTCCTGGCTGGCTCCCAGAGCTTCCCAAATGTGTGAACAACAGTGATTTTAGGCAAGAGCTCGGCTCCCTCTTTATTGTTCTCAGTTCTCTGCTTCCCGATTCCTGCCCTGTGGCCAGCTCCCACTTGCTTTTCCATCTCTGGCCACTCTGGCTTCATTGGGTTTTAGATTCCCATGTGATTTCCCACTATGATCCTCCATCTAGCTTATACCTCTGGTTTTAGGTGTAAAATTCTACACATGGACTCTCAGAGGAACATCTTAGTCCTTCCTACTCTTGTGAACCCCGCTGGTCAGGCCAGACCCAAGCCCCCTACCTCTGCTTCCATAGTAACACAATTATACGTGTGCTTGTTTCTCACACTGGACTTTAAGTTCCTTGATGTCAAGGACATTATTTACTTGCTTTTGAATTCCATTTGAGGCACAGTATAGGACTATTAAAATGGAAAGAGTGTGGCAAATGCTGGAAATGTTTAGGAAGGGTTCAAGGCATTCCATGACCCACAGGAACATGGAGAGAGGGAGGGGCTGTTGTGGGCTGAGTCAGGACAGGAAGTTGAACCCCAAACCGAACACAGACGTTGTAATTATATGCCCCAGAAACAGGAAAGTGCTGATCACTCGGAAGAAGCCTATCTTTTCATTCCTTCCAGTGCCTTGAATTCATCACTTACTCTGTTACCTTTTCTTAACCCGGCTGGGATGACTACTGCCTGAAACACCGAGGAGCGCTGTCCAGAATGTCATGAGAAGCGCGGTGTAGCCAACATGAAGTCATGGGCCAACAACCTTCCTGCATGTTAGGGCCAGGACTCTGGGAGGCCCTCTTCTGTTTACTTGGACCGGAGGAAACTTGGAGCTCTGCTCGGCCCCAGAGTAGCTCCAGAATCAGAAGCGTTCATCATCTCTATGAGCACATATCCAGGGAGTGTCTGACCGTGAGTTCTCCCCAGAGCCAACTCTCCAGCCAAGTGCAAGCAGTCCTTGTATCATACTGGCCGATGCTCAAAGGCCCTGTTAGGTTTTTCCAAAGAAGAATCCTAGGCCTTTTCATTGGTTTCCTCCATTGATTGCTTCCTGTCGTGCTATCATGTGATTGGAATACTGCTGTCCTTAAGGCTGTGTCCCTTTGGTACTATGAGCTCAGTTCTGTTCCTTGTCCTCCTGGCCTCAGCCCCGTCCAACCCACTTGGCTGAGAGATCAGTGGACGGTGCTGCAGCTTTGGCCCGCCTTGTGGTTTTTCCTAAGATCGTTCTCAAAGCTGGTCGTCACGAGCACAGGAAGTCCTGTGTGCGGGCCCTGCTCTGTTATCAGTTCTCTGAAGGGTGCTCATACTGAGGGAAAACCCAGCCTCGAAGGAGTTGGGTTGTACTAGCAAACTTTTTGAGATTAATTTTGAGAACCTGTCCTCCTTTCCTTTTTCCTCTCCTTTTGGCCACTCACTTCTTCCTCCTCCCTCCCAGCTGCTATGGGCCCCAGATGTTCTAGAGGGGCAGCCAGAGGTGACTTGCTATTGACCGTGAGGCTGTGCGAGCCTGGAGAGGCTTGGCCGACCTAATAAGAGGGTGCCCGAGAGAAAGTGTGTCTTCACCGCTAGCCCTCTACAGCATGAGTTTATCCCTTTGAAGATGGTTGTGTTCTCAGGATCTCACTGACTTCGTAGGCTCGTCCCAGGCGTAGTTTTAGCCCAAGCAACCCCCAGAGCCTTCAGTGGTCTTTTTCATGGTGAGCTGGTAAGTTATCACAGAATTCTTCTTCTGGTTTCCTTGGTTTCTGGAAAGCCTTGGTGAACTCTGCACAGAAGTAATTTGTTTGGTCACATCAGCATGTTGATATGAGCGTTCAGACATTGGGAACCAGAAATCCAAGTTGTAGGATGGCCACTCATCCTTCTGGGTTTCCAAACCCAAAGAAGGCCCCAAAGTCTCAGGAATATACAGGAGGACACAATGGAAGGAAAAAATATATAAACAAATATATAAAGGAGAGTATTCTAAGATTCTAGAAAGTTCCTATTTCTTCTACCTTGTTACGCACACAAACGTAAATGCCTCCTCTCCTTGCCTGACCCAGCCTTGTCTCCAGCAACAGAGAGATGGTAGACGGATAAACGGATCCGAGGGAAATAACTAGACGGTATCACTCTCCTTAAAGTAGCTCACCACATTGTGAAGGAGATCCTAGCTTTACCACCCACAGAGAATGACCCGGAGTTCATACCATCTCTGTTGATAAATCACCAACTATCACCTTGTGTCAGTCATGGGATCCATCAGTCCCTTGGCCAGTGTTTCCAAGTGCAATTTACATATAGCATCATCCATGTGGCATCAGGTTTCGCTGATATTTTTAAACCAATCCAGGCTTGGTCACCTTGAAGAATGCTTATTTTATTTTCTGTGGTTGGGCTGGGCCCACCAGACCCTTCTCCTCCAGTCCACGGGCTTTCAGCTGCCTGCTCAGGCTGGCTGGGGCCAGGATACCTCTTGCCATCCTGGTTTGGTGGGGTTTGCTCCCCCTGGCTTCCGTGCAGTCTTCTAGCTTCATAGAGGGGCTCCCCTAAGAATGAGCCTTATGCTGTGTGCACATGGCAGGGCCTGGAAATCTTGACAAAGCAGTTTCTCTAAACCACTGTGAGGGAGGGCAAAAATAACAATAATAAATTATGCCTTCGAGTCAGCCGTTCACCTCCGCTGAAGCCTCCTGCGTGTCGGTTGTCACATGTTAATAGTGTCACCTAGAATCCCTGATGGGGCCATGTAAGCTTCTGTGGCATTTCTGCCCCCACAGCGGTGCTGATGAACACTCTTCCTTTAGAGCCCATCTGTGCTGCTCTCTGAGGCCTGGCCTGTTGCGACGCACTGCTTTGCCAGCCTGCCTTCAGGTCAGACTTCAGGGCTCTGGATTTTTAAAATCTCTGGGTCAGTTTGTCTTGAGAAACCTCCACCTACTGCTCCCCCCCACCCCAATCCTCCCAAGGCATCCAGGGCTCACCCACCAGGGGAACAGGCTATTCCTCAGGCCTGGGCGACCCCCGCCCCCCACCGGTCCATCAGCCCTGTTCTTGCTGAGCTAGACTCTCAAGGCCGGTGGTGACATTCTCTCTCTGTGGCCTTGACCTGAATAGCCATGACAGTGAGCAACCACCAGAGCCTTGCTTACAAGTGCTGGGAGCGAAGTCTTTCTCCCCATGAGGGCTGTCGCTTTGGCGAGCTAAGGAGCACTGGCCAAACCAAGCTCAGATCTCGTCTGCAGCCTCCAGTCAAAACCACAACTCCGTTCCAGAGTATAATTCCATTATACAGCTTTTGGGCTTTCTCTAGCTCTAGAGTCAATCTGGAAACATAAACAGAGAAAAGAGAGGGGCTGCCTCACGCCTCTGGAATACCACTCACTTCTCACATGGTTTCTCAGCCTCTGGGTTCAAAGCATTTCTCCTGTCATTTTATTAATTGTGTATCATGCAGTATTTGGTCACCTGGTGTAAGCCTGGCCCCTGGTCACCCCCGCTGGGAACCTACTACCCTGAGAGAAGCAGACACACTGAGGGTGAATGTCAGAGCTTGAGCAGAGCGCTGAGAGGTGCCAAGAAGGAAGGTGAGATCTTTCTCACAAAGGTGGTAACATTCCATGTGGGTCTTAAAGCAGGACTCTGCGTTTAACAATGAGAGGTCGGTGGTGGTCCTGTTAGAAGGAGGGTGGGAGAGCATGAGGCTCTGAGGGCTCTGACACACACTGGCGTGGTGGGGAGGTCCGTGCGACCAACTCTCATATGCTGGGCCTGGCCAGTTGTGAGGAAATCTGAGGCCACGTGTAAGTCCCCATGGGCACTTAGACAATGTCCCAGAGGTGACCAAAAGTCCCTGAAGGTGTTTAACAGAGCAGGGTATGATGTGTGGATCAGAGAGACCAAGACTGGGGCAGGGAGACAAGTCGTGATGGTCCTGGCCGGAGACGGTGGGTAGGCTGGCCTTTGACGCTGTGGGGACACAGAGGAAGGTGACATTTCTGTGACAGAGTCCACCAAATCTAGACATCTGTTGAGTAGAGAGAGAGACAAAATGAGGAAAGCATTTGAACCCACACTGAGATTTTGAACTTGAGAGACTAGAATCAGGAGGCAAGGCAGGATGAGATGGGAGTGGGGCAGTGGCGGGGCAGACATCAGACCCTGGTGGCTTCCGGAATAGGAGGAAGAGGAGGCAGCAAGTATAGATGAGTCTTTCATGAAGCTTAGTAATGAGGAGAAGAGAAAGAGACTCTGAGCACTAATGGGCTTTTCTAAAAGAGGGGAAAGAGCAGTTTGTAAGGAGGGGACGACGCGGTAGAGAAGGGAAGGTTGTAGTGTGTGGGAGAGTGGCCGTTTCTTCGGTAGGTCCTAGGAGTGGGCCCTGTACCACACTCTGAACACCCAGATGGCACTTCAGCTCCACATCAACCCAGTGAGGCGGGTGTACATTTCCCCATTTCCCCAGTGAGGACATGACCAACCAGTGGGTTCTGCCAGGGATGGGGACTGGCTGAGCAGTGGAAACAAGAGAGAATGGTGGGGTCGGGGAGGTCCCTGAGGACCAAGGAATGTCTATCTTTTAGACTTGGGACTCCAAGCAGTTCTGGCTAGTGACAAAGACCAGACCCAAGGACCTGGGGCTCCATGGTTTTTTCCCATGAGCATTACGGTTACACAGCATGAGCCAGCCGCAAAGGCCCTCCATGGGGGTGTCCGAGGGGACAGTGATGCACAGGCTTCTCTCTCCACTTTTCCTCCTCTCCTCAGAACATCACATCCACAAGCGTGTGGTTCCCACAGAGCACAGCGTGTGTGCAAGAAATACCCCGAGTGCCCATTGCCTTTGCCTTTCACCACTGTAGCTGGTAGAGCCCATTTTGATGTCTGAAGCGTTTATGAACGTCAGATCGCTACAATCCACATTTTGCCTCAAAGATTTCTTCTTCGTTTCCTCCCAGTTCCCAAGTTGAACCCTAAGCTGATGTTTAATTTATCTGTGATAATGAGGAGTGGGGACTTCTGGTGAACTTACTGAACGAATAAACGCATGAATGAATGAACGAATGAATGAATGGAAAGTTTCTCAGCCACCTAGAAATTAAACTTCTGGACAATTCCTCCAGTGTGACAGACAACTGCTATAAAGATTTCATTGAAGATGTAGGACCCCATGACCCTCAAGCTTCCTTCCATTTATGATTTGATAATCAAAGACCCAAATGTAGTTCGATATGTGAGACGGAATTTCCCCAGCGTTACATATAAAATAATACCCTTAGGCTTTTCTTTTGAACACCTTCCAAGTACACAAGTATAGAATGGGAATAATAGGACCCAGAATCACAGAGTGAAAGCAGTCTGTCTCACACAATCATTCAGTTTATCTCTAAGGAAAATTAAGCCCAGTGAGGATCAAAGAATTGCCTCAAGTCTTGAAGATTGTTCAGAACCCAAAATTCATTCAAAGAATCTTACATTTATTTATCTATTTTTGAGGGAGGTGGGCAGTAGGGAGAGGGAGACACCCTGGGTGGACACCCAGCACAGTGCCCGACACGGGGCTCGATCCCGTGACCCTGAGTCAAAATCAGGCGTCAGACATGTAACCAACTGAACCACCCAGGCATCCCCAAAAGAATCTTAAATTTAAAAGAAGGCTTATTACAGAAAAGCTTCATGGAAACTAGTTGAAAGAGGTTTTATGGGAACTTGTGGAAATTGGCAAGACGTTGGTTAATTTCTCTGACTCTACTTCCACGGGGCCTTCCATGGTAAGAAAAGCTGTAGAAAGCTCTTAACATGAATTAAGAGAAGTCTAAAGCTTACTCCAGTTCTGGGATTCTGTGGCCTTGCCACAGGCACATCTGGTTGGCTGGACTGATGGCCGTCACAGAAGTGACGGCCACTGTGTGGGGTCAGTGGGATCAGAGGTGTCCGCTGACGCCAAGCTGCCACAACCCTGGGGAACAACAATCGCCCTGATCTCCCTTTGAATGCCTTCTATTCTGGGCCTTCTCAGGTCTGTTGGAGACAAGCCTCCTTCAGCTGAGATGCTCTGAGTCATTCATGCCTCCTGGCCACCTGCAGGGGCCCCATCTGCTGGAGAGGCCACTGGGGCCGCCGCTGGCCCAGGGAGCGCCCAAGAAATGAAATCGCCATCAAGAGGAGTGCTTCAGACATAGTTCATCGGGTTGTAGAGATCAGAAGTCTGTTCGAAGCATCTCCGATTTGAGAGAGAATAGGGAAAAGTGTCTGCATTTCAAGGATATAAATGGTGTTTCGCAGAAATCCAAGAAGAGCTGAGCACCAGGACTCAGGAAAGAAGGGCCGAGCAGAAAGACAGCGAGACCCATGCGGGAAGAGTCCACTGCCTTGACTTTGGCCCAGCACCGACATTTATACAACAGCGGCTCTGCTCCCCGGGGCAGCTTCCCCTTTCCCCCGTGTCTGTTTGCTCCAAATCTTGGGAGACCTCCGATTGCTGAGTAGTCGATGCACTGGCTGCGGGAATCTGCTCTCCATCACCGGACTAACAAACTGTAGCTTCAGGGCTGGTGATCCAGGGACTGTCTGCAGAGCTGGCTGAGCTGGAATACGGACCCAGTCATCCAGTGCAGAGAAAACCAGGGTCCAGAGCAACCCGACACGGCGTGCACTCGGCCAGTCCATGCTAATGGGGGGTTTGTATTTTGTAGTTTTCCCTTCTCTCCTCTTCCTTCATGGCGCCTTTCTCAGCATATCTGCAAAGTCATATGGTTTGCCATTGATTCAATGATCTCCGGATACGAGATCAGGTGCCTGCACACCATTCCGGAGAGTTTAGGCAAGGAGACTGAACAGCCAGCCTTGATTACTCCTTCTAATGAACTCATCCACTAGTACATTTAACAGATAATCATCGAGGGCTTAATTACCAGCATAGTTTTCTGCTAGAAACAAACAGGTCTCATCTATGGTTTATATCCTCAGGCAGCTTGCACTCTATCTGGGAAATGAAGACATATACCCTTAAGCAAATCAATACAGTTTCAGGTAATTCCTATGATCTCAGAACTAGGTGGCTTTAGCCAGCTTTGTGTAAAAACAAACCAGTCCAAATAATCCAGCATGGCCCGCCAGCTAAACACAGTCTCGTGTCTTCACCCAGCGCTCACAGCATCACCGTCTCTCTGCAGCGCTTTCCTATAGAAACTTTGAAGTCTTCTGCAATTTATTATGCTGAATCCAAATAATCAACACCCAGAATAAAGATGGAGCCCTAGAAAAGATAGTGTACAATCTGGGTAACAGGTGCTGAGCAAGGATGGCCTCTTCCCATGTTCTCCATGCTGCCTGCTATTTCTAAGGAATGATCTTCCCACCCTTGCCATCTAGAACTGGACTCAGCGTAAGATTGTCTGAGATAGTCATTGGCCACAGGACATGGACGCTTCAGGACTGAGCTTAGCAGAGACCCTCGGAACTAGCAGGGAAAAAGCAGCTCTTAGGTGGGATATTTCTAACTGCAAAGGTTATAGATGTATTTATGCTGTCTCCATTGGATTCTCTATTTGTATTTTTAGAAATGGGAGTGCGAAGGGCAATCATCCTGTTCCCTTGGAACAGAACTCCTGCGGTTCCCACTCCTGCAGCCCGTCTTCCTTCCCCTGCCCTCAGCTCATAGTCAATCAAAAACCCTTGTTGAGGCCAGCTCTGGGTTGGACTGAGGCTGAGTGCCATGGGATACCCAAAACAACAGCTTCCCAGCCCTCCAGGAGCTTGAGGGGGAGAATTGTGACACAGAATATCTCTAACGCAAGGTAAACCCATGCTGGATTTGGGATTGTTATTATACGGAACATATTAACTTAAGGGAGAATGGATACCTTTCAAAGAAGAATGTAGGAGAGCTAGATAGAAATGTGGTAGTGGATCTGAAGATACAATTTCTACTAGAAGAAACCCAAATCTGCGTTAACAGTCACATGACAAATGAAAGGAATAACAAGGGCGCCTGGGTGGCTCAATGGGTTGAAGCCTCTGCCTTCGGCTCGGGTCATGGTCTCAGGGTCCTGGGATCGAGTCCTGCGTCGGGCTCTCTGCTCAGCGGGGAGCCTGCTTCCTCCTCTCTCTCTCTCTGCCTGTCTCTCTGTCTGTCAAATAAATAAATAAATAAAAATCTTAAAAAAAAAAGGAATTACAATTAAGACAATCATAAGATCCCTTCTTGCATCCATCAGAAAGGGAAAAACTACTGAAATCAAGCAATGCCAGTTGTGGTTGAAGGTTGAAGAAACAAGAACTTTCTTTTTTTTAAATGATTTTATTTTTAAGTAATTTCTCTACCCAATGTGGGGCTCGAATTCACAGCCCTGAGATCAAGAGTCTCGGGGCTCACCGACTGAGCCAGCCAGGTGTCCCAAGACATAGGAACTTTCATGAAATGGGTGTAAGCACTCCAGAGAGCTACGTGCAGCGTTCAGTGAATCCCATAACTGAGTAAAGAACCCAGATAAGTTCTGATTATAATGGAATACATTCAAGGATATTTGTTGCAGGAGTATTTGTGGTGGTGAGGAGTGGAGACCACTCCACTAGCACAAGGAGGGTTGATAGGGGCCTTTGATGCAGTGATCAGAATAACAACATGGATGTACACTCAGCCTCGCTGGATCTTAATAAGATAGTACAGATTAACGATGGTAAGAAGCCGATGGAGATATACAGTGTGGTGTCATTTACATAAATTCAAAACACGTTTACAAAATCACCATGTCCCCAGCGGCTACAAAAGTGCCTGCTACAAGGTAGGCCCTTCATAAGTTGTTGTTTTGTTGTCATTATCAAATATACATACTAAATAACCCTCTACATTTTCCAATGATACAAACAAAACAAGAGCGCTAACAATATTTATGTAAATTAAGGATACATGAGCATAAACACAAGAAAATCACGTATTTTTTAGGGCCTGCACAAATCTATAAACATATTTGAAGGGCATGATTCTTCTGGTTGTAGTCATTTGATATTAGAATGGAAATCCCTGGAGTGAAGCAAAATTAATTCATAAATCTCTGTTGTACCCAAGGTCACATACCCTCGTGAACACTCACTCTCTATGTTCTGGTTTTATATTCACCAAGCAATACTCTGAAGTCTGAGAGTTTCTTGGGTACCTGGTTGACCGAAAAGGCTGAGGAAGGGCTTTCCCAAAAGCACTACATGAATATCCCATTTACTAGAAAATATCTGAGCAACATACATTTATATATTAACATTAGTCTTTGGTGATTTCGGTTCTGAAGATCAGTATCCCAAAGCTTAGGTGTTTCCTGGGTCCTCCATCTCCCTAAAGCAATGGTTAAATATAGGTTTAGATTCAATTTTGTTTGTTTGTTTGGAAAGAACACGTCATAGGTCGTTCTATGTCCTTCCTAGCTCTCCACCGTGGGATCACATCCTGTCTGGCTGAAGCATGGAGAGTGAAATAACATGTTTGGGATTCGATGTAAAATATTTCAGCAAAGATTAAAATGCAAACTTTTTAAAAAAGGAAATATAAATGTAATGCCGCAAAATCTTGATTGAATCTACTGAATCTCTTTGGTAGTATGGGGGTACTCACAGAATGCTATGTGTGCGTAGGAAATTTTCAGAGAGACAGAGACGGGGAGAGAGGGGAGTCCTGTTGCCTAATAAGATGGCAACCTCCCATCTCTGACTCGTCCTTTCCTCTCCGGGCAGTTAAAACACCAGCTCACGCCCACCGTTTGGGCATTCACACTCACCTTCATTTTTTAACCCCAGAGATTTCTCTTACTTTCTCGGAATTCAGGGTTTAAAGGGATGTTATAGGTTTTCAGCGCTGCTAAGTGTTTTGTAGTAGGAGAGAGCTCAGGTAATATAATTTGCCTGATTTTTGGAAATGGAGGATGTTAACTGTGCTTTCAAAATAGTTTTAGTTGGTATGTATGTGTGTGTATATATATATATATATATATATATATATATATATATATATATATACATATATACATGCACACATACAGGGAGGCAGCCCGTACAGTGGCTATCTTCTTGTCAAATATCATAAGTATGTTTTTAAGCTTATTGATTTGCTTATGTCATCTGTACACCCAATGTGGGTATACAGATTCAACAAATTCAATCAATGTGGGGCTTGAACCCACGACCCCAAGATGAAGAGTCACAGGCTTTTCTGACAGAACCAGCCAGGTGCCCCAAATACATGTCATACGTGAATGATGGGAACCCTTGTCCTCACTCTTAGAAAAAAAAAATCAAAATATATTTCCTACCTTAATGATCTCTATATAACCAGGATAACATCATGATTTTTTTTTTTTTTTGGCATTACCAAGTATTTTTAAATTTTACCTCAGGAGCAGTGAGTACACAGCACTTAGCCAAGTAAGGATGACTGCATCATCTTAAACCACATTGAGTCTAAGAGTTTACCAAGTACTATCTCATTTTATCCTCACGATGACTTTACAACACAGCAGGTATTGCCGTCCTGTATTTACAGATGGGAAGACTGAAGCCCAGGGAGGCAAGGGAATGCAGCAAAACTCACACACTGAATGCCAGGCCAGGACTGGAGTCCTCAGGGTTCCACCACCCCCACAGGGTTTGTCCTCCAAAAAGCCAGGTTTTCTTCTCATAATGAATATTAGGGTATTCATTTGCAGAGTCTGAAACAGCTAAGCCATAAAAGAAAAAAGAAAAAAGAAGGATACCAATAACTTCAAAATCCAAAGAGAAGAGTGGACCCTCCTGTTTTGAACCAAAATAATAAAAAGAAAAGTCAGAGTGGGTTGTGGAAAAAACGAATCACCTTCTCCAGGTTTAGGGCAATGGTCCGATAGCTATACCCTCTTCCGTGCATTTAGGAAAACACACTGCAAACAATATGCATATTCCTCAGACAGATGTGATTGCTCTTAATGGGTGCTTCTCTGCAGTTGGCCGGCTGGTCTTCAGCTGCTCTGTCATTTTCATCCAAACATTTAAATCTGGGAAGGGGTAGATAGTAGAGGCTGGGTCAAAAAGACAACTTTGGTATGAACTATTTATACTTAGTTGGCCTCTGTGTTTGTCTGTGTAGTTTTGCCAAGCATTTTAATAGTTTTCATTGAGTATTCTTTATTCTTTTCTGGGAAAAAAGTGATTCAGGGTGGGAATGGGAGGGGCACAGGGCATGAAATGCCTTTCCCTTCCCTGAAGACTTTGGACACTCTTCCCATAGTAGATGCTGAAGGAAACATTGACCTCTGACTTGCAAATAATTGGGGATATTTTTCTGGTAGTTCATCACTGTTATTCTTTGCCTTTTGGACTGTGATTTAAATTGCAGTTCAGTCCTTGTTTAATGGACTAATGAAAGTATTGGATTGGAGGGAAATTATTAATTCCTGGTAGACAACAGAGTGACATGGTCCCAGTGAAATTTCATTGCAAACTGATTTTCAAATAGCTCATGTATTTGGATAATTCTTGTCCAATACCTTAAGAGAGCTTTACTTTCGTCATTAGAAAGTAAAATATAAACTATTCCCAAAAGAGAGAGTACAGAAAAATATGAAGAAAAAAATAAGAAGCACCCGCAATTCTACCTCCTACCATACCAATTAGAATGTCTATTTCTTTCTATTTTCTGTTTTTATTTCTCCTCAAAATTTTGGTTTATTATCTATGTAAATATAATAAAATGTACATAAAATGTATATATTTATCTTATAAATATAAAATTATGTGTAATTTTTAGAACTTGCTTTTTATCTGTTTAACAGGCATTTCCTTGTTATTGCCATTCTTGCAAAACATAAATTTTTAAAAGCTGCATGTTACTCCAAAGTATAGATGTGTCATAATTTCCTGGACAAGTCTCTGACTGTTTAATTCTTTCATTTATTTTTGTATATTGATAAAGTCACCATGCACATTTTAGACTTACACCTTTGTCAACGGGTTGGGTTGCATCTTTGCCATAATTTCCCAGAAGAGAAATCGCTGAAGTAAAACAGGCACCATTTTAAGGTTCTCATTTTTTTCTCCCAGAATCACGCTATCAAGTTCCACTTCCCCAGGCTGTGGATGAGATGGCATGGTTCCCCGGACCCTCGCCTTCCTTGGTTTAATCCTTGCCTCTGCCACAGGAAAAGAGGAGCCCCGAGCTCTGCGGGCTCCAGGTCACGTGGCCTCTCACCTGGTGTCCTTCCCACTCCCCGCAGGATGGAAGCGGGTCAGCACTCCATTGTGTCCCCCATACCTCCAGCCACAGCAGCGTGGCGGAACTGGAGAATTCTAAGTGCTTGGGGAAAGATCCTCCCCCATCTTCCCGGTCAACAAACACTCCCTCGGCAGCCAGCCCTGCTGACCACAGGACCACTCTCATCCTAAACTCTGCTCCAGGACAGGAGAGAGGGCTTGCCTTACTCCTTCTCCATCATGCTTTACCTCTCATTTTACAGGGAAGTTCCTCTCCGTTAAGGGCCTGATTGTTGTTCTGTGTACAAGATGAAGGCACCTACTAAGGCCCTTAACGCTGAGTCCCCCTCTGGCGGGGCTTGGAAAGAGCCATAGAAGGACAAAGAATTACTCTCAAGGGCTTCCTTCCTGCTTCCGTCCAGCAGGTTTCCCACAGCCCTCACCAGGCTCACGTACCTGCTCCAGTAAGAGGTTCTGCTGAGGAGTGTGATGCTGAGAAAGAAACACACACACACAACTTTATTTCCTTCCAAGATGAGAAGTTTAAGGTAGAGTGAGAAGGGGGAGAGCCGAGCGGGGAAAACACATAAGTATGATAATCAATGGGGAATGATGTCGTTCTTACATGGGACTCTTTCAAGGCTGGAAGAGAAGGGGGGCACTTCTGATCGTGCAGATCTTTCTCGGGCACTCTTGTTTACAGCCAGTAGGTGTGTTCTTGAAGGGCCTCGCTCAATCCCAGCCTCTGTTAGGAATCAGCTTTCTGGGATCCTTTAATTAAAGTATCGAGACACAGGGTTAAGATGAAAGACTGAGCCGAAATGTGGACTGCGCCCAGCCCTGATGGTGGTCTGCCTGGAACGAGTGGAGGCACGGGAGGGTCCTGTCCCAGCTATGCGGGGGGTCTGGCTTGAGGGCTTGGGTGACAGTGTCAGGGGACCTGGAGAGTCTGGGTGGGAGCTCTGGACCGAGTTCCTGGAGACCGAGCCGCCTCCCAACACTGCCTTCCAGAAGGGTCTGTATGTGAATGCTTGTGAAAATGCCCTCAATGCCCCAGGAACACTGGGGGGCTGCCTGGGGCTGAATCATGCAGTGCACCTGCTGAGAGGGTGCACCAGTTATTCAGTCCATGTGCTCTCAGCCTCTGGATGGAGGCGCTTTCTCAGGTCCCTCGCTGCCCCCAGTGTGCTTTTATTTCTTGAGTCTGCTAGGTGTGGGTTTCCATCATCAGCGCTGCTATAACTTGAATCATAGCCATGACCCTGGAACTGAAGAACTCTAAGATACTTTTTTTTTTAAAGATTTTATTTATTTATTTGACAGACAGAGATCACAAGTAGGCAAAGAGGCAGGCAGAGAGAGAGAGGAAGGGAAATAGGCTCCCTACTGAGCAGAGAGCCCGATGCGGGGCTCAATGCCAGGACCCTGAGACCATGACCTGAGCCAAAGGCAGAGGCTTAACCCACTGAGCCACCCAGGCGCCCCTAAGATACCTTTTTTAAAGAAGATTTTGTTTATTTGAGAGAGAGAGAAAGACCGAGAAAGAGAGAGAAGAGGGAGGGGCAGAGGGAGAGAGGGAATCTCAAGCAGACTCGGGCTCAGCGTGGAGCCCGTCTTGGGGCTCCTTCCCACCACCCTGAGATCATGACCCAAGCCCAAACCAAGGGTTTGCCCCTTACCTGACTGAGCTACCCAGGCACCCCCAGCCTAAGATAGCAGTTTAAAGAATAATAATTACCTGTATAGATACATTCTTTTCACATACGCTAATATCCAAGCACGAATATGAACCTACCTCCTGTTTATAGGTGCCCGATGGGCAAGAATCTGCCACCCCACCTTCGGGATGACCCTATTCATATGCGTGTTGCTCGTATCAGCCCAGACTCCAGTGGTCTGGGGGTACTGATGAGTTGCCAGACGAGCCACAATCCAGATTTCACAGGCTCAGACCACCCCCCCCAACCAAAACACAGAACACGGGATTCTCACCTCCCTGTACCTACCTCCTAGATTATCTGTGGGCCCTGAGCGGCATCTCACAGGCACTCATAACAACGCTGCCATCACTTTTCATGCAATTCCCCTGAGGTCAGGGTCCGCCCCCCACCAAGAGAACATCCAGGTCCTCCCTGAGTTCTCTGACCCTCATGATAGTGGAGGTAGGAGCCCTCGCCTGCTTCATCACTTCTTCCTTCTCGAAGCAGAGCATTCTTTTTAGACCCCATGTCAACTCCTACAGCCTGGCCAGAAGACCCTGTACCCAGGGACTGAACAGGAAGTTACAAGGCTGAGCTAAACACAATTCTTGGGACAAACACCGCAGTGGCCTCCCCCTTTCTGCTTCTCCCCCAGCTACCTGTGCCTTCCTCCCCCTTTAGCAGAAACCTCATGCGGAATGAAGCTGCCTGAAGCCTCACACGAGTCTGCCAGTCAGGCTTGGATCCCAGCTGGCGTCCGGATTAGGACCAAGGTGACACTCTTCACCTTCAGGCTAGTCAGAACATTTGAAAGGAAAGGACAAATGCAACTAGATTCGAAGGGATATTGAGAAATAGAAATACTCTCTCGTAGCATCTTCTTTCCTTGAATTTTGGAGCAGCTCCTCCAGAGCTCAGCATGCAGGGCTAGCCCTTTATTCTGTAATTATGGGCATGTCGCTGAATCCTGAATATTGCACTGAAACTCTGTGAAAATTATCAATAAAGCTGTTCTTCCAGGGATCCAGGGTCAGATGAGATCTTACTGCATTTAATCAACAAGATGTGCAATAAAAATTTTTTTATTAAGATTTTATTTATTTATTTGACACAGAGAGAGCACAAGTAGGCGGAGCAGCAGAGGAAGAGGGAGAAGCAGCCTCCCTGCTGAGCAAGGAGCTCGATGCAGAGCTCGATCCCAGGACCCTAAGATCATGACCTGAGCTGAAGGCAGAGGCTTAACCAACTGAGCCACCCTGGGGCCCAGCAGTGAAAATTTTTTTAAACACTGAGAGTTCTGTGAGGCATCTGATTGGCCCATGCTCTTGGCAGGGGGAGGGGCCCTCTCCAGTCACGCCCTTGGGTTTCCTGGGAAGAAGTGACCTCCAGACTCTAATCTTAGTGCTCTCCTTTTACTTCCTGAGTGCTCCTGGGTAATTCATTTCATTCTTGTGAATTTCCGTTTTCTTGCATAGAAACAGACCTTGCTGAATTGTTGTAAGAATTGGTGATTTAATAGGCACCCAGTAAACAGTACTTCTGGGACTGTTATTTTGTCTGGGAATATTTTTTGAAGAGGAACCAGATGAGCCAAATGCTTATCAACATCTCCACATCTGCCTTTGAAATATGACTCTTTTTCTCACACACAGATGTCTGCACACACTTGTACGCACACAGCCACACACACGTGTGGGTAAGAGACTGCGAGGGTCTGGATCTGGGTACTACACCCTTTTCTCTTGGGGCCTCGGTCACTTTATGCATGAGTCTCTCTCACTCGCTCATCTGTTGAATGAGGACTGTTGTAGTTGATAGGAGGATTCAATGAGTTAATATTATTCAAACCATGAGAACAACAGAGGCACAGACAATGCCTCTCACATAAGAGAACAGGTTGACTGTTATTAGTATTATTATTACTGCTACCTATAATCCATTATGCCCCTGCCAGGGAAGGGGGTCCTGAGGAGACTCTGACACCAAGAAACCTGAATTTCACTCCTCGTTTTCACTCCCGGACACCTCCTTCTTTCTCTACTTTTCTTTCCAGAAGAGCTGGTGGCAGCAGTTGTGTTGTGTACCTACAAACTCATTACCTCACAGTCTCACATGGGGCTCGCCTCTTCTAGCCATTTCCCAAAGAGAGTATATGCGAGCAACACAGAAGTAGGCTCTTTGCTTCAGGCGGCCCCACGGAAGGAGAGGACCCCTCTCTCCTGGAGCCCTGTCTATCAGCAAAGTTAGCAAAGGAAGGGGGCCCCTGCCTGGAGGAGGAACATCACCTCAGTCAACTCTGCCCACTTTGGTAGAGTGTCCTCTGTGAGGAGACCAGCCCGTTACCCTCAGCCGGAGTGGCTCTGACTGACCTTCTTTCCACCCAGTCTGTCAGCCATCCATTAGCAGTCCTGCAAGTGAGCCACCTCCACTTGGCAGGGCTCTTGGGAAAATACATGGAGTAAGAACAATGGCGGCCCAGGCCAACCGGAAGGATGGGCCCCACCATGGCGGTCAGGCAGCATGGATGCTGAGTAACAAGCGGTGAGTAGAATGAGCTCTAGAGTGAGCTCCTGTCTGCCCATAAAATGCTGGGGCAGAGGACGGGGCACTGTGGGGACAGAGAGGAAGAAAGGAAAGCCTGCCGGGCTAGGCCCCCTCTCACCTTCGACTCCTCTGTGGGAGACCCAGTCAAAGAAATCAGGAAGGGGAAGTGCATTTCCTTTGACTTCTCTGAAGCGAGCCTTCTTCAAAGAGGAGAACAGGGAGCTTACTTAGGGTGGATAAACTATCTGATGTCCATTCTGAGAGGTCTATTAACGGATGTAAAATGGAAAGATGAATCAGTGGGACTGATTAGTATTCGTGAAGAGCCATACTAGGCAGAGAGAAAAAGGCTTATATGTTGGACAAGAAGGGAAAGGGGGAAAATGGATCTGTTTGGGTGAAGTTTCAGTTTTTGATCCCCGAGTACACTTATAGGGCAGGAATGTAGAATCGAAAAATAAAATCTATATCTGGAAGTTATTAGCATTATGCACAAAATTGCTGTTGGTTCCTACTTTTTGTGTGCCATCCTGTCTTAAAAATAACTTTGATTTTGTAGAGGCAATTGTGGTGGAAAAGGTGCTCTGAAGGTAAGCATGTCTCTTATGAGAAGAATCCAAACTATTAAAAATTACAGTTTTAAGGAATGTAAAGAGGTACTGATTTCACTCAGATGAAAAGAAATTAATAAGCAGGAGAGAAATTGTGGATAGAGGTGAGTTCTGACTATAGCGATTCAGAGACAGGAACTCTAATTACATGGAAGCAAGAGGAGAGTGCTTCGGGAAATTTCTGGAAGGTTAAATAGGACAGCTCAGGGTCAGAATCATACTGTGATGAGAATCAGTGCAGAAGACGTGTTTGCAAGGAGCTAACTTGCGTCATTATCCAAGGAAGGACAAGGACAGAGAAGGAAAACTGAAGCCCCAAATAAATAACAGAACCCAGACCATAAAAGATGCTGAGACTAGGGCACAAACACTCAGAAGGTGTGGCAAGATAAGTCAGAAGCCAAAACTCAGTTACCATTTCATGCAACAGAACACCAGAACTCTTGGTAAAAATAAATGTCTTAGCATGTGACTCATACTGCTTTTTGTAAGTACTGTCGGGAAAAGGCTGATAATCACCCCCATCAGAGGTTTTCAGCCCATTGAAGTGAGCCCTACAAGCAAAAGACATAGAAAGGATTATTGACCATTGTTATCTTTCAAGGAGTAGAAGCAAACTGACCTTACACATTGGAGTTCGCTGGCACTCGCCAACACGGATTACAAAATATAGGGAGGAATTCTCCTAAGGACTTTAAGCAATATTTGCGAATGTGTGCAGGTAAGTGTTGGCTATCTGATCACTCCGGGCCGGGAAATGGTTCTCAGCAATGGTATGATCTTTTTCAAAGAGATATTATTTAATATTCACAATATTATAGAAACATGTCATAGCATAAAAATATGAACATGGCTGGCGGGACACGGTGGGGGGACCCGCAGACAGTGCAACTCTTAGGAGAATAGATAGAAATCAATGTAACAACAAATAACGACAAATATTTGGTGAGCACGATGCTGTGCCAGGCACCATGAGAAATAATCCCTCCAATGGTTGATAAAGCCTTTCAAAACACGTCTTCAGTTAATTTGCCCATTTTTGTGAGGTGGTGTGGTTAGCCCTCTTCGTTAATGAGAAAAAATGAGATCCAAAGAGATTCATTGAATTGGGGATCTCCTGATATCTAGATTTCTATGCTTTCCTTATACTTTCTAGGTTTAAATTCTGCCTCTATCACTTCTTAGCTGAGTTAGTCAAAGAACCCTTGCAGTTGTTAAGAGGCAAATACCTGCAATGTAAAGTTGTCGTAAGGATTCAATGTGTAAAAATGCTAGATATGGCACCTGGCACATAGTAGGACCTCAGCAAATGTGGGGTTCTCTCCCTTTCCTTTGCTGAGTCCCAGCTGTCCACCATGGAGAGCACCACCCAGTAGGAAGAGCACAGAGCGATGCCTCAATGTGGAAGGAGGTGACGGGCCAACCAGTGCTCTGGGGTTGGGCATGCGAGTCTTCTTGGGCTGGAGGGATGCTGTGGAAGGTCTGCGAGACAGCTGTTGGTCAGTTTGCTAAGCAGTGAGCTCGTGCTGAGGACTGGAGGAGGGGCCGGGAGGTAGCTGAGGCTCTCTGCTGTGGGGGTCCTCCATGCTCATGATCTTACAAGTGAAGGGGAGCAAGAAGTTTTGTCAGTTTGGGGGCTCATCTGTTAAGATAAATCTGGTGCCAGTGTATAGAAGGGACTGTCAGGGAAGAGGTGGAGAAACAGGGAAATTCTGTATTTTATGCACACACACACACACACACACACAAAGTCTTTTTCATTACAAAATATATATAATCCATTTAATCCCGTTTTAAACAGCTAGAACATTAATTTTACTCTTGCGATCAATTCTAGCGGTTTAAAACTGCTGTGTTTTGGCTTTTGTGACATATTATGGTCATATCTAGAATTCATTTAATGTTAAATCAAGAATAAAACTCTCAAATACATTGTTGTTCCTATGGTAAAATATAATCTACTTTCTGGCCATTCACTTTGCCGTAAACTCTCCAGGAATGAAACTTGATAAAAAGCAGGGACACACTACATACGACAATAATTAAATCTATAGTCGACAAATAAAAGAGCATGACTGCAGGGACAGGTAATGCAGGAGAAAGAAGAACAGACCTAAATACGTCAGCAAATCATACTCAAGTTCGATCCCCAGGATCTATTTTGAAAAGTGGGATCATGACATGTATTTGAGAAAACCCCAAGTCCAGTGAATACCCAAATTAAGGAATGAATTATATTTTCAGAATGTAGTCTAGAAGGCCAAGATCAAGGTGTCAGGAAGTTGATTTCTCCCAGAACCTCATTCCTTATCTTGTAGGTGGCCACCCTTTGCCCCTTGCGCTCACATGGGCTTTCTTCCTTGGTGTCTCTCCTTCCTTCTCTAAGAACACCTGCCCTTAGGATTAGGACCCATCTTTAGGACCTCATCGAACCTAAATTACCTCCTTAGAGACCCCATCTCCAAACTGTCACATTCCTAGTTCCCAGGGGTCAGGACAGGGGCATAGGAATGGTGTGGGCAGGGAGGAGACACCATTCAGCCCATAACAAGCCTTGGAAGGAGTTGGCGCTGTGGCTAGGTTCCCCACCCAAATGAAGAGAGAGCCGCAGTGCGGGCTCACAGGGGGCCTCGGCCACAGCCCAGGTTGGAGGACACTCAGGAGCCTGAAACCCGGCACTGAGCTCCTGCAGGTGTGAACATCATTCCTCTGAGTCCTGGTTGCTTGCTTGGAGATATTTTTAAGTGTCCCCAGTTTTTGGAAAGGGAACGGAGCGTTCCCTGCTCCCCAGCTCCCTGTTGCTGGAAAAGCACGTGATGGAAAAACCCGCCTAGGCTGAGGACAGAGCGAGGGCGAGCGGGCTCTCGGGGCTCCGAGTTGATTTATGTTGTGGTCGGTGCCTGTAGTGATTGGGCTTCCCCTTGGTGATTGGTATGATCTGGAGGTTGGCGTCGTTAAGGAGAGGTTTTTGTGATGACTTCAGAAAATTACTGTAACTAAGATGGTATTTAGCTGTTTTTAATTTTATACAGCTCATTATATCATGGTCAAATGAAAACCTTGACATTCAGGGCAGGAAGTGTGTGGCAAGTAGGGGTGGGTGGACAATAGGCCTGGCGGCTGCCCCCAGTGAAAGTCACTCAAGGGTCTCAGGGAAGAGAGGCTCGCAGAAGGGGAGCTTTTCAAAACAACACCGGTGACTTCCTCTTCCTGGCAAAGTTCTCTACTCCAGAAACTCTGTCCTGAGAGTCGATGCAGACAGGAACGGAGGTGCTGGGGGATGGGAAATGGGCTCTAGGACACGTGGGGGACAGAGAGACATGCGGCGGCGGCAGAGTTCTGATTAGATCAGGCTGGTGGAGTACGCTGTCCTCGCTCTGCAGCCCCAGGCCCTGGCTGCCAAAGGGACACAAAGCCTTGACGTGTCTGCAGCCGGGCCGCCCTGCTCAGGCACAGCTCTAGGCGCTTCTCTGCGAGGTTCAGGAAAAGGCAGACTCTTTCCGAGTTGTTCCACACCTGGTGCAGAAAAGCAGTCAGTCACCCAACGCCGAACTGCAAACAATGTAGAATTCTTGGCACATCATCTGAAAAAGAGCTTTGAACTTCGTGCGTGTCTCTGCAGTAGAATCCCACGGGCATTCTGTTGTGCATTTGAAAGGGCTGATGTTAAGAGTGCTTAAAAGATGAGTGGGAGTACTGGGGTAGCGGTTAGGAGAATGGGCTTTAGGGCCGGGTGCCCTGAGTTTCCATCCGGGCTCTGTCACGTTCTAGTCGTGTGATCTTGGGCAGTGCTCTTTGAGCATGGAGATGGCACCTGTCTCCTGGAAGTGTCCTGAGACACGGACGCAAGAACTGGGAACAGCGACGCGCACGGGGCACAAAGTAGGCTGGTGTCATGGTTATTGGACAAAGGCTCCTATGGACTTTCCATGGGGCAAGGGGAGAGAGAAGGGAAGAGAGAGGAGAAGAGAGAGAGGGGCTGCTTGTACTTACCGACTCGAGGTACCCAGCAGGGCAAGGGCAGACCAGCCCTTGGGAAACATCCCTGTAAACACTATTAAAACTCTTTCCGAGTGTAGACCAAGGCTTAGTTGACAGACCACATATTTATTTCCTCTCCAAGTAGAATATGTTACATTTCCCTTTCTCTGACACTCGGGGGTCTTGCAAAGTCCAGGAAACACCTTTACATGCCTTGGCCCAGACTCGTCTTCCTGCCCTTTTCATCTCGACAACTGTCCCTGGCCTGGAGTAATGAGCCTCCCAGCCGCAGCCCCTCTGGGTGAGAACTGCCTTCACCAGAAATTTCCCCTCTGCCAATCAGGTACTGCAAAACTTCAGGGAGTTTAGACCTTAGAGGAATCCTCTGGTGTATGTCTTAGAGATGTCCAGTCATAAGTCTGGAGAAGATGTGAAATGAAGGGAAGCAGTGAGTTGGAACTAGAAATTTCGAGAGAAAGAAAGGAAGAAAAGAAAGGATAGGAGGGGGGGCAAAGAGGGGGAGGGAGAGATAGAAGAGAAAAGGGACATTTTCAAAATTTGCTGCTAAGAAAGGGAAAAGCCGTGAAGTGAGCCTTTGTGTGTAAATATATATAAAAATATGAACCTTTGCAATAACAAGGATAAATTTAACATGCAGAAACATATACACGCTAGGATGATAAATGCGGTGGGATTCAAAATTGTAAACACGGGATGATTACAACAATGTGAAAACCAAATAAAAACCGAAAATGAACGGACAGAAGGATTTCCAACGTGTGAGCAGCGGTGGTGGTCTTTGGGAAGCTCGGAGGAAGTTTCTTCTTCTTCTAGAACAAAAAGAATTAATAGATTTATTTCAAAGAGGTAACTAGCGGCAGCGAGACTGCCCCTTTCAGATGAGACCCCATGGAGTCTCAGCCGGGCGGGCGGGCGGCCCACCACCGTGACAGTCGTGGAGGGGCCTGGCCCTCTCCGCTCCTCCCGCTGGCCCCTTCTCGGTTCCAGCGTCTCTGTCCTCTCCATGTCCAGCACAGCTGAGTTTTGACAGATGTTTTTACCTCCTAGGATCTTCCTGCCCTGACGCCCCTTCAGCTGCTCCCAGACTCAGTGACCTACATGAAGGAGCTCTTGACACCCCCTCCCTCCCGCCCGCCCCTTGCTCAGCTCCCTCCTATGTCCAGGAAGTCCTCCCTGTCACTCCCTAGCTTCTGGGTCCTTCCTCTAGTCTGTGGCCTCCCCCTGCCCTCAGGATAAAGGTTTTTCTGGTGCCAAGGGCTTCCTCGCTCGCCCTTCCCCATGGCCTACCCCTCGCTCTGTTCGACTGGCCTTGGGCCTCGACCTTGAGCGCTGCCACAGCCCAGGGAACATTTCTACCACTGCACTTAGCACATGTGACTGAAAGTATCTGTTTCTTAGCCCTCATGCCCCCAAACTAGAAAGTCTCTAGGGGAACAGACCAGGTCTTAACCACGGTTGAACCCCCCAGTTCCAACCACAGTCCCTTGCACATGATAAGATCTCAGTAAATAGTGACTCCCCTTAACAAAACTTTTCCACGCTTCCCCCTGAATGCAGCCCAAACCCTTCGCCTGACTTAAGGAACATGCAAAGGTTGATGTGGAACCCCTTCAGTTGCTCTATTTCCCACGGCCCCCTACCCCAGGCCCCCCAGCACAGCGATGCTGAATATTCACTTTCTCCCAAGCGCACCTTGTCAGTAGTCCAGCCACTCTCTTTCTAGGCCCGGAGCTCCCTCCCGTCTCTGGTTGGCTCATTGAATTCTGCTTCCCTTTCCAGTTCCAGCTCCAGCTCCAGCTCCTCTTACCTCCTGCCCCCCAGGACGCTCACCCAACGTGTGCAGCCATCCTTCCCTGCTTCCAGAACATCTCCTGTGCACCCCTCACTTCCCTAGTTCCACTTACGTAAGCCCTGGGCCATGGTCGGCAGGCACTCGGATCCTCCTCAGGGCCGTGTACATGGGAACCTCACAGTAAGAGCTGGGGGCCACGGGTCACCGGCTGGTGGGGACGTCACCAGGTTAGGTGTGTCTCTTTTGGTTCCTGAGCTGGGGAATCTCTTTCTCATGCAGTCTGCACCTTGCAGGAGGGCCCTGGAACCTAAAAGGAGAGGTTAACACACCTAAGACAACCCAGCCCTTCCCCTGGGCTGCCCTGTCTCTCCTTCCTTGTTTCCTGCCAAAGGACAAGGGGAGGACAACGGAGAGGCCCCGCTGACAGCTAGCCGAGCCCCCAGGCCAGGCCCCAGCAGACGAAGGACTCCACATCTTGCAGCTAGCACCCCAGTCAGTCCTCAGAGCCGCCCAGCCCTGCAGGCTTTGCTGGATCTGTAGGCAAATTCCTGCCGGTGCAGAGGAAAACATTAGGAAAGAGAAAACCATGTTTGTTTTCTTGTACTTGTCGATTTCCCGTGGCTCCCTCTGAAGACTCTGCTGGCATTGGAGAACTTCCAGGTTTGGGATCCGTATCAGTCTTCCGTTGGTCAGATCCCATCTAACGCCACCCAGCCTGCACCTTGCCCTCATTCAGAAAGAACTGGAAGAAAGTTCACCCACTAAATACATAAATGAATTAATTAATCCAATTGAGATTGTTGTGCTTTTATCTTCCATGTTCTCTGGGCTCCCAAGAAAAAATGTCGGCAACCAGGAGAGGCTTCACCCTATCCTGCTTTGCACCCCAGGGTCTCGGGCTGGAGTCAGTACCAGAGAACTTAGAGCACCTGCTCAGCCTGCAGAAACGCAGGGTGATGTCACCCACTCAGCCCTGCTTGCTTGTCTCTCCTCCTGCCCTGGATGTGACGTCAACTGTGGCACTTCTGGCCTTGAAGAAAGACTTGCCCAGCGGAGAGGGGGTTGGCTGAGGCTACTCAGGAAGGTTTTTTTTGTTTTGTTTTGTTTTTTGTTTTTTTCCTGTTTTTTTTTTTTTAGTGAATTGAGGGGAGTGAGGCTTGCCTGGCTCCGGAGACCAGGAAGCATTGGTGTGAATATGGGGCTACGACCACTGGCAAGTCTGGGCCATGTGGAGGGCAGTGGGTCCTCAGTTCTGGTTCTCCAACTTGGGCCTTCAATTGTCACCATTGTATGCAGATCAGGGCGGGCTCCTCACCCACTGTCAGTGTGCCCTTCAGGTGTTCCAAACTGGGGCATGGCCTCTGCTTAACTAGAAAGAGGCCTGGGCTGGTGACTCACTCTAAGTCACCTGAGAATCTGCAAACCTTCAGCTCTGGCCCAGATGGCCTGTCTCCCATGTACAGAGCCTTGCCTGTGTCTGTCAGGACAACCTCCCAGCCAAGGGACCTGAGAGGACACACTCGAGTTCTAAAAACCAGACAGTGGAGGGGACGAGACTCCTCGGGACGGGGTCTTCCTCACTGGCTTCTGTCCTCCCTAACCACCAACCACCAAGATTCATTAATTTAAGAGAGAGAGAGAGAGGGAGAGAGAGAAAACGCGGGGGGAGAGGGGCAGAGGGAGAGAGAATCTTAAGCAGACTCCCGCTGAGTGGGGAGACTGACCGCAGGACCCCGAGATCACGACCTGCCAAAAATCAAGAGTTGGACGCTCAGCTGACTGAGACCCCCGGTCTCCCTCCTCCCCAGCCACAAACTTTGACTCTCTTGAAATGTCAAGGCTCTACCTAATCTCACCTCCCTGCCCAGAGACAGGGTCTCTGCGTGTGTATACCAACGGAAAGCACATGGTTAGTTATTCATCACTGAAACTGAGAAGGGCAGAACCACACCAGGAAGGAGATGCACTCCGTGGGATTTCATTCATCAGAGACACCTAATCTGGGGACAGCACCGACCATCAGCTAACTCGCCTCTCTATATTCTCCAGGATCTCCAGTGTTGTCTTTGGGGTCCTGGAGAAAGGAGAAAGGTTCTCAACTAGGAATTAATCTACCTGACTCCAAGGTGCTTCAGCCCATCCACTTTTCATGGGAAAGAAGTCCTGAAAATGTCTGGGAGCCCCATGTGCCATGCAGATCCTCGTGTCAAGATGGCCGCCATTTTGTCCAATGCCACCAGTGTGCGGCTCAGAACAGAGATCACACGGATTGCCCGTCCAACAGGCTGACAATCACAGTGCCCTATGTGTCCCTGTGGACATCTCCAATCAGTTTATATTTTAAAAGAAAATAAACACACCCAGACAACCATCTCCTGTCCTTCCCCTCCCTCTGATAACGGAACAAACCCTTTACGATGTCAACGGCTGACTGGGGGCAAAGGCCACAGACCCTAATTCCACACCAAGGGGCTGGGCTCGCCCTTGAGACTGTGCCAACTGGAGATCTAGGTGTAGCCAGGCCTCTTTCCACTTCTCAGGGAGGTCTGGAACTGGATCCAGCTTCAGCTTGGATCCCGAGTGGTTCTAGCTAGATCAGACCCAATCCAAAGACGATTTGAACCTCTTGCTCAATAGTCTTTGGGAATCCTGCGCTTTTCCACTGGGAAGAGGGAGCTGCCGAAACCTGCCTAGCCCTGGGACTCTGCCCAGCACCCGGCATCCTGCAGGTTTGCTGGGCCCCTCCCAGCCCTGGTCTCACCCCAAGTGAGCTGGCATTGGCTGGTTGGTCTGGTCTCACCCAGGATACCTGTTTGCCTTGGCCTCTGTCAAGGAGGTAAGGAGCCTGAGGAGCCAGGGGGTTAAGCAAGAGCTTCCCAAGGGCGAATTCCTGCCCAGCGCCTGGTATCTGGTTCCCGAGCCAAGCATGGGTAGCTCTGTTTTCTGTTTTGCTGATTCCTGATCATGTTGCACATTGCACACTGGCTCTGTCTTCTGGCCTGGGTATTCCCTCCCAGAAGGAGGAGTTCAGCAGAGGGCCCCGATGGCCCAGATGCAGATCTTACATGGGAAGGCTTCCACCAACTGAATTCTCAGAACCTCGTAAGGCGCTTTAGAGACACTCTGGGGTTCTGTTAACCCTTCCTCTGGGCACCACTTAATCGAAGTGGCCAGGTATTCTTTTAGAGCCCTCAAATACGCAAGGGCTTGATATCAGGGTGGTTTAAATATCGGAGGGGCAGGGCATGGTGTAATGTGTGAGGCTGGGACTTAAAAGGAGCAGATAAGACCCTTCTTTGTCACGATGACAGCTCTGCCTGGCGTCACCCACCATTTCTCAGGTCATCCTGTGTCACAGGGTTGCATCTGATTATTTTTGCACATAGGTTTGAAATGTATGAAAGATGGTCTGAATTTCTCGGCCCTCCTCTCGAGCAAAGCTAGTAGCACAGACCGCGGCAGGCCGTTCTTCTATCTCTGCGAGCCGGGAGGTGAAAAGCTAAGGAAAGCCTGCTCTTATCCCCATTTTTACACGAGGTTCTAGAATCTGCCAGGGAACAACCTGCTTAAACCTGTCTCAGCATAATTATGAACATCTCCCTTTGCTCTGCAAAGGGACAGCTGGACAGTGGATTATATAGTTCTCCGAGGTACAGAGGACATTGCATTCATTCCAGCCGCATTCTTACCAGATGTGCAGAGAGCCTGGTGAGGCTGGAGAGGCGGAGGGTGAGAAAGGGAAGTGACTCGTCCACGCTCACCCGGTGAGTCAATAGTAGAGCAATTAATGAGAATCCAAGAGCTTTGACTAAGGAGCGACTCACCCCTGACCCCGCCCTGCTAAAGGAATAGAACGGACACAAACTGGTTGAAACAGCACCGGTGCCAAGACGTGAGTAAAGCGGTGGGGAGAAGATTAGCAACCGAAAATAACTGGAAGACAAAGGGAATCCCTCAAAATGTGCTGGTTGAGAAGAGAGTGCCTGCGTGCCCATGCACTTGAACAGGCTTTAGGATGTAGGGGCGGGCCCGAATAATATTGTACAGCTCCCATCCGAGTGGAAGCTCAGCAGCTGCCAGATGATGGGTGAGTTGATGAGTTAGCTACAAGTGACAGCAGGCAGAAAGGAAGCATGAAGGAGTCATTGCAGACAACCTGGGTGGACTGCATGGAGGAAGCAGTAAGCTCCCCCCTGCTGGCAGGTGGCACAGGGCCCTCCCTGCCATGTGTGCTCTGAAGGACCCCGGGCTACCTCCAACCCTACCCCAGTGTTGCTTAGTGAGCAGAGTGGTGAGCTGGCTTCTGGAAGAGGAAGTATGACCAGGAGAAAGGGGTAGGACATTGCCTGGCTGGAGCCCAGTGCGACTGAGGAATGTGTGGGGACTGTGGGCAGACAGGCCTGCCTGAAGCAGAAGGGCTGGTGTGGGGGGAATTGACAGAGAAGGGAGAAAAGAAACAAAGACTGTCTGCCCAGCATCCTCATTTTTTTGGTTTTATGGGAAAATGGTGAAACTTTCTTGCAAGCGCCGATTATAGGGGGTGGGAGTAGGAGGGTGGGAGTAGGAGAGAAACCACGGTGATTTTTTTTTTTTTTTTTTTTTTGGACTGAAAGAATGTTTTCCCCAAACTAAACAAAGTTGGATTGAGAAATTCAACATGGTACCTTAGGGACCTGGTAACTCATTGCTACGCGGAGGCCTGCCTTCCCACAGGCGCCTGCTTCAGGCTCTAATGGCTGTCTGGGGAGGAGAAGGGGACACTCCAACTTTTCAAGATCCAAACAGTTATGGTTCTCTTTTTGCAAAGTAGTTTTTGTCGCCTCCTGTGATGGCACTGGAGTCCTTTGCAGTAGCATCTTTCCGTGCGCCTCGGCTGCACAGGTGAGTGTGCGCCCCGCCCCCCTCCCTTACCTGCCCAGTGACCAGACTCCTCCTCAAACACAGCTGGGAGCCTGGGACCTAGGTGGTCCTCCCTCATTTCATGCCCTGCTGTGTTACCTAAAAGGTGATTTCCCTCAAGACGGGGATTAGCGTCATTAAAGAAACAAAGGCATCCCTTAATTACAAGCCTAAACCCTTGCCTTCAAAGAGGGCTGGAGGAAAAAGTGGTGTTGGGGCCTGGGTGGTCTTGCTGGTACCACTTCTTTGGTGATTTGATTCACTGAAACCATTCATTTTAGGACTGCCTTTTTTTTTTTTTTTTTTTTTTAACAGAAAGGTAGGAACATTTGACCTTCTTTAACAAATTGCAGTGATTTTTAAGTAAATAAAAAAGTCAGCGGCCCCAGCCACGATCTCCCATGTCAGATACAGTGTGTCTGGTGACAGGAACTATCTCCAGACTTGTGGGGGGTGGGGAGGGGAGGCAAAACACTACAACAGCTCAGTTGCCTATTATGGAGTCATATTTTGATGTACATGAAATTCTTGTTCTCAACCATCTGATTTTTGTTAACTACTAGAGGTAAATCTAGTCAGGTCTTATGCCTGCAAACCCTTTAATGAGCATGATATCTTAAATTGTTTTTTAATTGGGGTGGCAGTGCTCCTGTTTCTTACCTGGGGAGCTGGAAGTCCTGAGGCCACCTGCACAGTCCCATGGGAGTGAGATTTTAATCTGCTAGCTCTCCCCAATCCCCCCCTCACAGGCACCTGCTGGGGGCTGAGCCACGAAACCTCAGGTGGAAATCTGGGCCCTGGACAAGCCTGGGGTGCTAGGGAGGCCTTGGGGGGCCCAGGTTCCGCATGAGACAGAAGTGGAACAGCCATCCTTTGTGGGGGGGCGGTGAGGAGGGTCCTGCTCCTGCTCCTGTTCCGGGGCTTCTGAGCTGGGTGTGGGAGAACCCAGATCCTGCTTCTTCTGGAGTGCCTAATGGGGACGGGCCCTATCCTCGGGGGAGCAGCAAGGGTGGGAGTTTCTCCATCTCAGACAAGAACCAGGGGCTGGTCTCCAGTCCTGGCACCTTTTAAGTATGGGAAGGAGGTGCCTCTCCCGAGCACCCCAGGCCACTGGCTCGGATCCTGGACCTTTGCAGTCACAGGTGCCAATGTCCATGCCAGGGACCCAGCAGCTGTCTCTATCTAGGTAGGTTAAGGGCTGAATCTCAGTGTCAACCTAACTTTTTCCCAAGCAGCCTTGAGTAGCCAGTTGGAAAGCTCTTTAGCTCAATCCCAGCCTCTCTCCTATCAGTGCAGCGCGGAAGTGAGGATCTCAGCAGAGACTTACCCCCTCCCGCCCCACCAAGCCAGTTGGGTTAATGACACAGGGCAACGTGCCTTGCGCCTTCATAAAGACAGGGCCGTGTCCATATAAAGTCCTACAGTTGTTCACCTTCACAGAGACAAATGATTTATTTCAAATTCCATTTTGCTCACGGCCAGCTCTTCCTGAATAGTCTCCAAAACGCTCCCATGAAAGCCACTTACACAGCAGCTCTGCCTAACGCGCTGGCCCAGAAAGGGCCCTGGAGGCAAGAGCGGCCAAAGGGACATAGCACAGATTTTTCTCAGCCAGGCCTGGGGTGGGAGACGGGGGGGAAATGGTGGCAGAGAGTGGGGGGCTCCACTCAGTCCCCAAGATGGAGAATGTGTCCGTCTTTAGTGAGAAGCTAGACCATGGGCTTTCTCAGTTTTCTCTCCTCTCCCAAAGCTACAAGTTGCTTCTCCCTTACTTCTAGGTGGTCATTGTCCGAATAACCATCCACCCAGACTGGCCAGTGAGCATGGGTCAGGTAAAGGTAGCAAGAGCTCCTGGAAAGCGGCAGAAAGATTATTCCACAAATGATGCTGGAACTGTTCAGAAATGGTTGGCCATTTGGAAAAACAAGTTAAGCCATAGCTATCTTTACTTTGCTCTTGGCTCCCAATAAATTCCTCATAGATAAGACTTCAAGATAACATTTGAAACCATAAGATTTAAAAATCATGGGTGCCTTTGTCGATCATTTCTGTAAGGGAAGTCCTTTCTAGAGAGGAAGCCATCGATTTAAAAACCATAAATTCCATACCATAAAAGTGCCTCTACCTTTGTGTGACAAAAACCCCTTTAAACAGGAAATATTTGCAACCCATCGTAATAACACAGGACTAATTTCCTTAAATTTCCAAGAGCTAGCACAAATCAATAAACAAAAAGCAGAATAACCCAGTAGAAAACTGGGCAAGGAACAGCAACTGAAGACACACGTCCAACTGCTAACAGGATACCGCTTTTCCTCTAACTGGCAAAGACTGTCAAGTTTTATAATAATTACTGCCCGTGAAGGTATGTGGAGGAACAGGTATGTGCAAATATTGTTACAAGGGCTGTCAGCTGGTGGTCATTGGCCACTATTAAGATTCTTCTAAGAGCAATTTAGAACGTCAATCATAATTTTCAATGTACTTAATCTTCAATCCAGGAATCCCACTGCTTGAAATTTAGTCCACAGCTACCTTGGCAAAATCCTACCAGGACACCCGGGATGAGGATGTACCTTACACCATTGTTGGAAATGGCAAAAACAAAAACAAAAACAAAAAAGCTGGGCTCTGCTGTGACTGATGAGAAAATAGAACTCTATGAAGAAGTTTCTAGAAAAAGGAAAAATGTTCTGAGTTGATTAGTGGATCTTGATAAGGGATTCAGTGATTTAAAAAAAAAAAATAAGTACAGAGTGAGAGCCAGGCTCTGGGCAAAGTATTAGCAACATTTGAAAAAGTTCTGAAATCATGCACCTCATTAGCAAAAAAAAGAGTTGGAGCTTATTCTCCAAGATACATGTTGATTTATTTATAAATACATTAAAAATGGGATAAAGTGAATGAAGTGAAACACAGAAGTATGAGCTGTAATACTTTTTGTGCCCCCCGAATTATTTGAGGGGACCCCACCTTAGGTGTGTGTGTGATGGCTCCACATTTGAGAGAAATAGAGTGTACCACTCTGGCAATTCAAAAAGAAGTACACAGGACGCCTGGGTGGCTCAGCAGTTCGTACAGCCTCTACCTTCAGCTCAGGTCATGATCCCAGTGTCCTGGGATTGAACCTTGTTTTGGGCTCCCTGCTCAGATGGGAGCCTGCTTCTCCCTCTCCCACTCCCTCTGCTTGTGTTCCCTCTCTTGCTGTCTCTCTGTCAAATAAATAAATAAAATCTTTAAAAAAAAAACACAAAAATATGTGTACAAATTCTTTGATGCTCCTTCCACTGAGAAGGGAGGGCTATGTCTCCTTACCTTCAAACTGGGCAGGCTTCTGTCACTCTTCTGACCAACAGAGTTAGGCAGAAATGACAATCTGTGATTCTGACTCCATGTTATGAAAGGGATCGCTGCTTCTGCCTCGTCTCTAGAACACTTGTTCTTGAAGCCTTCAGTGGTGAAGTGAGTGGTCAGGCTGCCCTGAGATCACCAAACTAGCGCTGGAGGGAGGGCAGCGGGGCAGCCCCAGGGCACCCAGGCCTTTGTCTGGCTGTAACTGCAAAGGGTACCAAGCCCACCACACAGCCAAGCCTTTCCCACCTTCCGAACCCTTGGAAACCATGAGAGGGAGATTTAAAAATGCTGGTGCTGCCTTAAGCCTCTGCATTTTGGAGTGATTTACTACACAACAATAGGTAACAGGAGCAATTGTGATCCCAAATTGTCATAGATGGTGTGTGTGTGTGCATATGCACACACTATAGAATTGGTATAAATTCGATCATGCATGCACGTTTGTTGTATTTTGCATCATTGTGAGGGGGTAGAGAAGAAAGTGCCGGAGTGATTATTTTTGGGGTGGTGGGCTGGGAGGCCACGAGGTTATCTCTGCTAGAAATGAGATGGTAATGTTCTATGATCGCTTGCATGCTGTAATATTTATTTATTCATTTATTTATTTATTTATTTATTATTTTTGCTTTTGGAATCTTTCAAAAATTTTACCTGTCTTGGGAGGAGACATACTAGCTTTCCAAAGAAGATTCTGCACTGTATCAGCTCTGGCTAAACAGTAGCAACATGCTTAACACCATCTGAAACTGACTCTACTCATTAATCATGTAACCTCTGAGGTCAGACCATAACCATCTACATCCTGGCTCCTCCATTTCCTGTCCACTCTGAACCTCAATCTCCCCTTCTGTAAAGTGCAAATAATGCTAGTGCCTCCTTATATTATCTGCTGTTGTGAAACAAATCACACCCCCCACACAAATGCAGCAGCTTACAATAACGGGTTATGAACCCAGGCATGGCTTACCCGGGAACTTCCGGCTCCAGATATCCCATAAGGTTCCAGTCAATATGTCCTCTAGGGCTGTGGTCCCATCTGAAGGTTTGACTGGGGGAGGCCCCTCTTCCATGTCAAATGCATGTGGTTGTTGGCGAGAGGCTATTTCTTACAGGCTGTTGGACTGAGGGTCTCAGCTCCTCACTGGTTATTGGCTGGGGGTCTCCCTCAGTTCTTGGCCACATAGGCCCCCACTATGGGGCATCTCGCAGCACGGCAGCTGGAGCACCCAAGATAGAAGGTGATGTTTTTATGACCTAATCTTGTAAGTGACATCTCATTACTTCTACCAGCCCGTCCTTTAGAACTGAGTGTATAAATCCAGCCCACACTCAAGGAGAGGGAGTTATACAATGAAGTGAATGTCGGGGGGGGGGGGTGCACGGGGGACATCCTAGAGGTAGCCAGCTACAGCACCCATGGGGTGGTCAGGAGGATTAAATGAATTAATGTCTGAAGCACAGCCCACAGTGTTGGAGACAGCATTTGCTCAGCAAATGGAAGTTCTAATTAGTGATATAGATTCCTGTCTCTGTTTAACAGTAAATGCCCACGTGCCCTTTCTGCAACAAATTTATGGCGAGATTTCAGTGAAGCCCTTTTGCCAACAACGTTCTAACTCATCCTTGTTGCTATTTTTCTGGAATTCATGGAGCAGGACTCCCTTAGCAGCAGTCCCCGCCAGGATCTGATAGGGCTGACCCTTTCATAGCCCTGGGCCTTGCATTATGGCTGACTCATCATTTATTCAACCTTTGTGTAGCCATTTAGTGCCTCCAAGGAGACAGAAGCTCAGGTAGGGATGGGGTGAGCCAGGCAGATGTAGCTAATGCCTTCACAAAACATACAGGTTATCGAGTGGATCTGGATGAAGAAATGGAAGCTTCAGCCATTCTTGGGGCCTCTTCGTCCCACTAACAGGGGAGACGTAGGTCTAAATGATCGCTGGGGGTCAATGGGAGGTTTGTTATTAGTTTTTACATTTAATTTTCCAAGTACTTAATTTATTTAGTTAGAACACATTTGCTATTTTATATTTAGGAAACTTTCTGATGCTGAGTGTGCCCTCACAAGGGATAGAGGCAGAGAAGTCAACTTCTTGGAAGCCTCCTGGGATGACAGGTTCACCAGGCAGGTGACATGGCGGTTTCCTGGGAGACCTAGCCCCGGTTGAGGGGGACAGAGGTAGGACTCACATGAGTATGATCATACTCCAGGGCCCTTAACTATTCTCTGTAGAAGCATCTATATAGACTCAAATGTGTATGTTTATGTATTTAGTCACTATTTTATGAATAAATAAGCAGTTGCCACTCTTGACTGCTTGCTATGGCTTATATGGTAGACAAAGCAAAGGACCAGCAGGGACTGTGGACCCACAGGCAGCTTATTATTTCTTCACAGAGACCAGAGGCACCTATAGTGGAGAGTCCATCGTGAGCTCTTCCGCTGACAGCCACACATCTCTGGGCACAACGATCAATGTGTGAAAGGGTAAAAGGCCAAGGGAACATTCTGGCTGACTCTAGCGGTCATGAAAAGAACACCTGACAAAGTGACCTGAGCAAAATGATACCTGTTATCCTGCTTAACAAGAAGTTTGGGGGCTGAGTAGTTCAAGGATTAATTTAGAGGCTGATATGGAAAACCTAGTTTCTTCCCTTCTGTTGGCTTCTCTATCCTCAGCATTGTTGGCTTTTGTCTTCAGGCTTGCCTCTTCATGCTTGCAAGATGGTGGCCCCAGGTTCTGACTTCACCAGCCTTTCGTAACCTCATTGAGAGGCAAACAAATCGGTCACAAATTACCTGCATGACAGGCCACATTTGATAAGCATGATCTTATAGAATAGAGAATGCACAGGTGAAAGAATGGAAATGGAGCAATGAATTATCTATCTTTATTACATGAATTAAGTTATGTGCTTTTTCTTTTTTTTTTTAGGATTTTATTTGTTTATTTGAGAGGGGGAAAGAGGATGAGGAAGAAGCAGACTCCCCTCCAAACAGGGAGTCTGATGTGGGGCTCCACCGGGGACCATGAGATCATGGCCTGAGCCAAAGGCAGATGCTTAACCAACTGAGCCACCCAGGTGCTCCAGTTATGTGCTCACTTTAAGTGACAGTGAATCCTTTGGTAGTTTTGGGATCTACCTATTTCCAAATTTCAAAGAATGTGTTCTTTCAATTCATGGTCCTCCAACAAATGTCCTTTCAAGAGCATGAATCGTGATCTAAGAAGACCATCACTGTGGGCTTGACTCAATCATGGGGATAATAGCAAGAATCCAAAAACATTCAACAAGCAGAGAAAAGGGCCAAAAGAATATAATTACAAAGTGCAGAAGTTCTTAAAACATTTTAGACCTTTGCTTCTTACTCATGATTCCCCTTTCTGTGTGGGCCAAGAGGGAAAAAAAAAATCACTTCTGAGGCCTGTCTTCTAGAGAGAGCTGACCCAGAGTCTTTATGAGATGAGATGGGAATTAATTCATAATTATATATACAACAAACAAACCTCACTACAAAGGTAGCCCTTTATCTTTAATACTTTAAACAGTATTAAAATTTATTCGTTCAATCAGCAAGTACTTTTTAGCACCTACTCTGTGACAAGCATTGTTTTAGGCTCAAGTCTTCTCATGGTACTCCAGTTTTCTCCTTCCAATATTCATATTCAATAAACATTTATCAAAAACCCTCCTGGATGGCAGAGCTATAATCTGTAATCAGCCACACATTCCCAGAAAATATTGACAAAACCTCAGTTTGCAAGATCAAGGACTCGGAAAATGGGGGGTAGAGTGCAAAAATAAAAATGGTATTGTGTGCGAATATCCACACACATACACATAGATATGCATACATGAAACAAAAATTCTGGAAGACAACAATTTTGAAACAATCTCTGTCTGTGTTAAAGATCTGCTCTCCCTTAATCTCTGTCAGGCATTTGGTAGATATCTGTGGTATCGTGATTTTCTAAGGCACATTCTTCCAACAAATATTATGCTATGTAAGCTATGGGTTCTTTTATGTTTATAAAGTAGTCCTTGCTGGCTTGAAATGTAATATCTTCTTTCACTCACATTCTCCCTTGTTCTATTTGTACAAATCTCAACAACATCTTGTGTGACTGTATTTGTTAGCTTCGATTCATAACAAACAATCCCCAAATCTCAGAAATTTATATCAGTTTATTTCTCATTCATGATACATGTAGCTTACGGCTCTGCTGTGCCTCTGTCCCATGTTTTTTCTCATTTCAGGTGGCAGTGGAAGGAGTAGTCTTTATGTGGAATGTGCTGTCCTCTTAGAAGGTGCCAGGAGAGCAAATGACCAAGCTGAACCACAGAATCGCATTAAAATTTCTGCTTATAATGGCATGTATCATGTCTGTTCACATGTCCGTCAAAGTCAACCACATGATCAAGCTGGACAACGAAGGGGCAAGTATACTTGACCTATAAGGAGTTCTGATACAGGTAAAGATAAACAATCCTTTAATTAAAAAAATTTTTTTTTAACTTTTTAAAAATTAACATATAATGTGTTGTGTATTTCAGGGGTACAGGTCTGTGATTCATCAGTCTTACACAATTCACAGCACTCACCATAACACATACTCTCCCCAATGTCCATCCCCAGCCACCCCATGCCTCAGCCGTCTCCCTTCCAGCAACCCTCAGTTTGTTTCCTGAGATTAAGAGTCTCTTATAGTTTGTCTCCCTTTCTGGTTTTGTCTTGTTTCATTTTTTCCTCTCTTCCCCTATGATCCTCTGCCTTGTTTCTTAAATTCCACACATCAGTGAAATCATATGATAATTGTTTTTCTCTGATTGATTCATTTTGCTTAACATAATACCCTCTAGTTCCATTCATGTCATTGCAAATGGCAAGATTTTGAATTTTTGATGGCTGCATAATATCCCTCTGTGTGTGTGTGTGTGTGTGTGTGTGCGCGCGCACGCGCACGCATGTGTACACCACATCTTTGCTCATTCATCTGTCAATGGAAATCTGGGTTTTTTCCATAGTTTGGCTATTGTGGACATTGCTGCTATAAACATTGGGATGCACGTTCCCCTTCGGATCCCTACATTTGTATCTTTAGTGTAAGTACCCCGTAGCTGGGTTTAGGGTAGCTCTATTTTCAATTTGTGAAGAACCTCCATACTGTTTTCCAGAGTGGCTGCACCAGCTTGCATTCCCACCAGCAGTGTAGAAGGGTTCCCCTTTCTCCACATTCTCACCAACATCTGTCATTTCCTGGCTTATTAATTTTAGTCCTTCTGACTGGTGTGAGGTGATATCTCTTTGTGCTTTTGATTTGTATTTCCCTGATGCCGAGTGATATTGAGCACTCTTTCATGTGCCTGTTGGCCATTTGGATGTCTTCTTTGCAGAAATATGTGTTCATGTCTTCTGCTCATTTCTCGTTTTTAAAAGGTTTTATTTATTTATTTGATAGAGAGAGAGAGAGAGCAGGAGCAAAGGGAGTGTCAGAGGGAGAGGGAGAAGCAGACTCCCTGGTGAGCAGGGAACCCAATATGTGTCTGGATCCCAGGACCTTGGGATCTTGACCTGAACCGAAGGCAGATGTTTAACTAATTAAGCCACCCAAGCACCACAGGATGTATAATCCTTTTAAAGGAGAAAGAATATGGTCACCCCATCGGCTCAGTCAGTGGAGCATGTGACTCTTGATCTTGGGGTTGTGAGTTCGAGCCTCACATGGCATGTAGAGATTAGTTTAAAAAAAAAAAAATCTGTTAAAAAAATAAATAAATAAAAGAGAGGGGCACCTGGGTGGCTCAGTGGGTTTGAGGGTCTGTCTCTTGGTTTTCAGCTCAGTTCATCATCTTGGGGGTGTGGGATCGAGCCCTGCGTTGGGCTCCGTGCTCAGTGTGGAGCCTGCTTGAATTTCTCTTTCTCCCTCTGCTCCTCACCCCTTGCCCCATTCGCATGCGCACTCTCTCTCTCAAATAAATAAATAAATCCTTAAAAAACACACAAAGGAGAGGGAACAAATAATTGTGAACAACACTGTGGTCTGCTACAGTGACGACCTGGCTACTGACCAAAATACCAGGGAACTTAAGAGCACGTCGTTTCCTTGGCCTACCTCTCTGTCCATTCATTGAAGGATAGAACAGAGACAGCTCCCCATACTGGGCACACGTGACCCAGGAGAAAGGAAAACCATCATTTTAAGGGGACTGAGCTAAGCCCAGCGTCTGATAGAGGATACATATTTTTGAGCTCTGTTTTTAAATATTTTATTTATTTATTTGACAGAGAGAGAAATCACAAGTAGGCAGAGAGGCAGGCAGAGAGAGAAGAGGAATCAGGCTCCCCGCTGAGCAGAGAGCCTGATGCGGGGTTCGATCCCAGAATCCCAAGACCATGACCTGAGCCGAAGTCAGAGGTTTAACCCACTGAGCCACCCAGGTGCCCCTCTTTTTGAGTTTTCAATAAACAAACATAGAACCACATGATCACAGCACCTGTCAGCGGATTGCGGCAAGCTATTTAGCATGGTGTTGGCAACTTCCCTAGGGCCCAGTTTGTTTTGAGTTTCTTGGGATTCAAAAACCAAAAGCAGGAAAGGGATGTCTAGCACTCACACTCATGCTTGTCTAACGATTCTGAATCGGTTTAGATTGTGCTTCCGTGGCCGTGAGTGGTAGTTGCAGAAATGAGGAACACAGCTAAGACAGAAATGCTCTACTTGGAGAGTCGGAACTAGGATGAGGAGGGGCAGGATAATAGTGCCTTTATATGAGGAGTAAAATTACAATGTTATATGTGGTTCATCGTCATGGGGACCGAAATCATTGCTGGTCTCAATTTCTGCCATTTGTCAGGAAAAACGGGGACCTCATGCCTGCCTGTCTGCCGGCTAATATTTTTAACCACCTGCTCCATGCCAGACACTGTAGGATAATTCACGATTACACAGGTACACGCCTACTCTTTCTACATATCACTGATTTTTCACCCTAACCCGGGATTTACTCACAGTCATAAAAAGATGGCTTACCTTCGATTTCTTGCCATAAAGCTCTTTCCCTTTATATGACTTCATACTTTCTACAGTTGGCTTAAAGAACACATTTTATGATGAGAAAGCTAAAATGAGAAAGCTAGGTCTTTCTAAACACCTGCCAAAAATGCAATTAACTAATAAGGTGACTATTTTACTCCTCAGTCTGTGGTCTATTGAGATGATGGGTAGATGGATGTATGGATAGACGGATGGATGAATGGATAACAGACAGAGAGATAATAGAAGAAGAATTCCCCACACCTTTACACTTGGTGTAAGAAAAGGAAGGGAAGAAATCCAAGTAAAATAGTGGCTTAAGCCCTATGTCTCATAGTTACAGCAGCCACTTCAAATTGGAGAGACTTGTCAAACAAACCACCCCCCAAAAGAACCCCCAAATTTCTCAACTTTGGCATTGACCATTTTGAATGACCATTGTGAATATTATCTATTCTTAAAGAACATAGAGCTTGTTTTGACTTTTTGTTTTTAAGATTTTTAATTATTTATTTGAGAAAGAGAGAGAAGGAGAGAGCACGAGCTGAAGGAAGGGCAGAGGGAGAAGCAGGTTCCCCAATAAGCAGGGAGCCCGATGCGGGGCTCGATACCAGGACCCTAAGATCCTGACCTGAGCCGGGGGCCGATGCTTCACAGACTGAGCCACCCAGGCACCCCTTGTTTTTGACATTTTGTTAATAAGGTCTGGCATACTAATGGCTGGCCTATTATGACCTGTCTTTGGGCCTTTGTTATGGTAGCCCTAGCAAGCTAATACAATAGATATTTTAAAAACTCATCGTTGGGGCATGTGGGTGCCTCAGTGGGTTAAGCCTCTTCCTTCGGCGCAGGTCATGATCTCAGGGTCCTGCGATCGAGCCCCGCATTGGGCTCTCTGCTCAGCAGGAAGCCTGCTTCCTCCTCTCTCTCTGCCTGCCTCTCTGCCTACTTGTGATCTCTGTCTCTGTCAAATAAATAAATAAATAAATATCTTTAAAAAAACAAAAAACTCAACTTTGGCTCAGTTTGTCTGGAAAAACAAAAAGAACAGTATTACCAGTACTTATAATCACGGGGGGTGTGGTGGGGAGCATAGGCCAGGGGTTCTCTGTTTGCCTTGGTCTGGGTTCAGTCTCTCACTCCATCCCCTAACCAGCAAATTTACCTTGGACAAATTACTTAATCTCCTTGTGCCTCAGTTTACATAAACATAAAGTGGGGTAATGGTGTTTATCTCACAAAGTTGTTTGAGTATTAAATGAATTAGTGTTTTAAAACACTTGGAACAGCGCTTCTGTCACTGTGACTGATACATAAATATTACATAAAGAGATCAGAAAGTACACTGAAATTCAGTTTATAGAATCCTTTTAAATGTTAACACATTAAAAAAAAATTCTGTCGAGGACTCTTGTTTCATGGAGGGCATGCCTGTTAGCAGAATTCAGAGATCTGATGTTTGTGCTGAGGTTGGGTTTATGGCAGGACTGATGTCTACAGTCAACGCATGTGCTCTGTCGGCAGCAAAGCTGACATCCCCAGCACCTTGACAGCCGTGACTGGAAGCCATTTCTGCTGAGGATTTTCACATTTGCCAGAAATTTGACAATGGCTGGCGTTCCCCCCAACATTTGTTGTGAAGACAGATACGAAGGAGAAAGTCCAGCATGTGTGCTAAAAATGTTCACAGGTGCTGTTTGCACATGACCTGCCGCAGAACGGGGGTAAACACGACTTGATTTCTACTGGTAAAACTTTAACACAAGATAAACTTGCTGACTGCAGAGAGTACCACATGACTGTTCCGTGCGTGATAGCTAATATAAACAGTGTCGGGGGAGCGGAGGCCTCCCAGGGTCCAGGGACCACTGCGTGGAACTTTCTGGAAGGCCAGTCCAGCCACAATCTGCTCTGTGTTCCTCAGCCTCCTGAGTTGCTTCTGCTTGTGGCAGTCAACCCAAGGAAGTGGGACAAAGTTGTATATCAGGAGCATCACACAGTTGAATGTGGCGGTGTCTGGTGACTCACTGCTCTCAACCCACTGATTTTGAATACCCACGATGGTTTCTGCCAGGAAATCCCGAGAGTCTGCTGATGGCCTAGGTTACGTGTGGGAATCTTAAATAGAAGCAGCCAGTCATAGAAAATGCATCTTACAAAGCATTCGCGAAAAGAGGAAAGTTGCTCCAAAAGGAGATCGCACCTGAGTTACATTGCTGTGAATACTATTTCTCTGATCAAACACTGCCTCTGATACATTGAGAACATTTTTATGAGTGTAAAAAATCACTGCAGGAGACTTGAAATAGTTTCCTCTCATGTCAGTTCAATCCACAGAGCTATTAAAATTTTCAACACTTCAGGGCACCAAGGAAATATATGATCTGAATGCAAGCACTTGAGTAACGGCTGACAGAACCGGGAGTGGGTAGGCCCACCGTCCTTTATGTGTATATTTTTATTTACATAGACCCAAACATCGCCTAACCTCACTTATCCAGAAAATAGCTTTGGAACAAGGAATTTTTTTTAAGATTTTATTTATTTATTTGACAGAGAGAGAGATCACAAGTAGGCGAGAGGCAGGCAGAGGGAGAGAGGGAAGCAGGCTCCCTGCTGAGCAGAGAGCCTGATGCGGGGCTCCATCCCAGGACCCTGAGACCACGACCCGAGCTGAAGGCAGAGGCTTTAACCCACTGAGCCACCCAGGTGCCCCAGGAACAAGGAATTTTTTAAAATTAAAGCAAAACTTGAGAAATACTTCTCTTAGACATAGACGTCTCTTATGGGAGAGGTAGTCCTTGGTCCCTGGCTCAGGAAATATTTATGCTTATTGTATATATAACCTTAATATGTGTGAATTTCTTGCTTTCACCCCTCCAACACTTAGGAAATTAGGAGTAGAGAGGCGTTCTGCCATAAAAAACATGCTGACCAGAAGTAACGCTGACAGCCCACAGAAGGGGGAAAGAGAAAATTGTGGAAAGCAGACACAAGAATTCTGAAAGGTACAGTGGTTTGGGTCTTCTTAGTGTGCAGGCAAATGTCCTACCTATCTCAGTTGCCTAAGCCCATAACTTGGTCATACAGTAGCATTAGACTCGGTTCTCATTATGATGACTTGGAGACCAAGAAAAGAGAAAAGAGGGTGAAATGTAATTTCCCAGACTCTCTTGGAAAGCAGTCGAGGTTGAGTTACATTTCAGAAAGTTTTCCACCCAACACATCTTGTCTGTCTTTTGTTTCTTCCTTTCTTTTTCTTTTTTTAAGATTTTATTTATTTATTTGACGGAGAGAGATCACAAGTAGGCAGAGAGGCAGGCAGAGAGAGAGGAGGAAGCAGGCTCCCCACTGAGGAGAGAGCCCGATGTGGGACCCGATCCCAGGACCCTGAGATCATGACCCGAGCCAAAGGCAGCAGCTTAACCCACTGAGCCACCCAGGTGCCCCTCTTCCTTTCTTTTTAAAAATACTTATTTTATTTTATTGTATTTTAGTATTTTCTGGTGCTTTGAAGGACAAGCCCTCCATTGTCTAGAACTCAGCTCTCCAGAATGGTTACTTTCCCCAAGAGGGCTGGGATTGTTATGATGGTTGTGTACCACGTACTGTATAGAGAGTACAATTATTACATGTTATGCGACTAGTATTACTTTGCTTCTTTTAAGAGCCATCTCCCAGTTGTCCTGTTTGGGGAGAGTTGAAGCACTGTCTGCTCGAGAGATCTGACTTCTGAAAAGGAGAAGAAATGGGGGAAAGAAATGCATGGAAGGGGTTGTAAGGAGAGGGTGCATCAAAAGGCCCGTTACACTGTCAGTGCTGTTGGAAGGGAAGAAAGAGATCTCCTTTAGAGAACAAACAGAATTCACTGTCACTAATTCTTACTTGAGCCCAGCTCACAAACAGGCCTCTGAAACAGCTCACGGTCACCAAGTGCCCTTTCAAACGATGAAGAGCTCAAAGAAAAGTGGAAGTCGTCTCCCCATATGGTACGCAAGAAATGTCACATTCTTATCTTCCCAAGGAAGAAAAGTCCAACCACGCAGCTCTGAAAGCAAGCCTTGTCAGTTGTAGTCGTCCTTCCTTCCCACGCGTCCAACACGTGTGCTTGCACGAGCGCATGCACACGTGCTGCTTGAGGGACGCCGTCCTGTCCGGAACCGGTAATAGCAGCTACCTTCACGGTGACTTCCTATCAGCCAGGCTGGGGGGCAGTGGGCAACGCTAGTTATCACTCGACCACACCCCTTCGGGGGAATGTAAGTAAATTTCCTGAAAGACACATCGTGCACCACGGAGATGGGGTTTGAAACCAGGGTGCTTATTAGCCATTACGCTGTTCTGTCTCCTAGTGAGGTTTAAACGTTTATTCCTGTAAATGACTCTCATTATCCCAAGGGGCAGGGAAAGGTTGAGAGGGAAAAACAAAACAAAACCAGCCACTTTGACTGGAAAGACCCAGCATGTAGGCCCTGCCCTTCACAGAATGAAATTGCGGGGGTGCTGGTGGGGCTTAAGGAGGGGCTCGTGGCCTCTCTGGGTGACTTGCGTGAAACCCCAGTGGTGGGGGCTGGGAAAGGCCGTGGCGCTTGGAGGAAGAAGGCACATCTGGGTGGCTTTTGCAGCAGAAAATCACCTGCGTACATGCCTCCGTCTTCACCAGGAGTCTTTCTGGAAAATGAGTAAATTGTTCACAATCAGCCCTGCCCTTTACAGCGTGTGGCTCCCTGGAAACAGACCATGTGTGACCCTGGGCAGTGTGCGGGGAACACAGACCGCCAGGAGCCACACAGCGGCCTTCACTCGGGGATATGAAGGGCTGCCTTGGCTCCATTTTCAGTGACGTCAGGAACAGCACGACCCGAGGATCTGACTGCAGGGACGGCTGTGTGGTCCCAGAGCTCCCGCTTTCTCCTATTTCCACGCACTTACAAAATGCAGGTAAAGCAACTAGAAAATAGAAGCTTGCGAACGGGGTGGGGGGGTCCAGAGAGGAGGGAAAGGAGAACAACCTGATCTGGGAAATCAACGACCTGCCAGCGTAATATACAGATATACAAATACGGTAATATACAAATATACAAATACGGTAACCAGTGGCCAGAAAATCAAGTTGTCAACGGTTGAACAGAATGCTAAAAAAGTGCTGAACTGCGCGGGATACAACAAACCAAGGCTCTAGGACCAATAGAGCTTCCAAGACCAGACGGCCGGTGTCAAAGCAGCCATGACGTCATGCGGGGAACCTGCAGACCCTTTGTCCCCAGGTTCGGCGGTGGGCGGTAAGCTGGCGGAGCAGCGGGGTTTGGGTCTTGGACTTGCGAGCAAAGGTTCAACAACTTGGGAGTCAGCTTGGGCAAATTTGGCCGACGTTTAAGAACATCTCACTCCTCAGTGATTTATGATGTTCACAAATACCCAGAGTAGACGCTTCTCACCCTCACCATCCAGTCCCGACTATTCCCTTTGAGGTCCCCTGGCTCCTGGGCATGAATTCAGTGGCCAGCACAAGAAAAGTTCTCCATAAACATCGGCTGATCGAAGGAGTGTGTGCTCTGTAAATACCCACTCGTGGACTAAGTCATTGTGTGCGAAAGATCTAGCATTGAATCATAATTCTCCATCTTGCTCCATTAAATCCAAAACACAGTGTCCACATGTCTGATTTAGGGGGGACACTGTCATTTTAAGAGAATGTCCATGAAATCCCTTAACTTTAAAAATTAATAGTTCTGCTATTAAAATCAATACAGGTTCATTGGAGAAAATCTGAGAAGAGTTTAAAATAGACTTTTAAAATACTACTTAAAATACTTGAAGAGTCATAAATAATCACCTGTAATCTCAAATCCTGCCACTTAGAGATTAGGTAACATGTTGGTGTTTTTTTTCCAGTTTTTTTTTCCCCTTATATTACATAGACACATAAACATATTTAAAACTATGATTATATGGAATATATGTTTGTGTATCTGCCCTTTTCCGGAGTGCTACAGATTAAGCATTTTCCTTTATGAACAACTGTCTTTGAAAATTGTATTTTTTTTTTAAAGATTTTATTTATTTGGGGCGCCTGGGTGGCTCAGTGGGTTAAAGCCTCTGCCTTCAGTTCAGGTCATGGTCCCAGGGTCCTGGGATCGAGCCCCACATCAGGCGCTCTGCTCAGCGGGGAGCCTGCTTCCTCCTCTCTCTCTGCCTGCCTCTCTGCTTACTTGTGATCTCTCTCTCTCTCTCTCTCCGTCAAATAAATAAATAAATAAATAAATAAATAAATAAATAAAAAAGATTTTATTTATTTGACAGACAGAGATCACAAGTAGGCAGAGAGGCAGGCAGAGAGAGGGGGGGAAGCAGGCCCCCTGCTGAGCAGAGAGCCCAATGCGGGGCTCGATCCCAGGACCCCGAGATCATGACCTGAGCCGAAGACAGAGGCTTAACCCACTGAGTTTCCCAAGTGCCCCAAAAATAGGATTTTAAAATATCTGCACAGCTTTCCATTATATGAATGCAATCCAATTTTTCTTAACTTCCTCTTATTTTTGTACATCAAGCTTGTCGCTTGCTTTCCCTACATACAAATAATGCTTCAGTTAAACATACATCTTCAAAACCGTTCTACACACTTCTCACATTTTCATAAGACAAATATCTAGAGGCAGAATCACTAGAGCAAGAGATATAAGCATGCTGAATAATTCTTGTTACATATTTCTTAAAATTTTTTAAAAATTTTTCTTAAAACATGTAAGGACTCTCTAAAGAAAGTTATAGAGAGAAATGACAGATTTGGGTTTTTGTTTTTTGGTTGTTTTGGGTTTGTTTTTTGTTTTTGTTTTTGTTTTAGCCCTATTGCTTTATTTCCTTTAGCCCAGGCCAGTCTAAGTATCTGTCATCTTAGAGTTTAGAACTTCTCCAACTTTCATGTTATTCTCCTGCATCTTGGGAGCACTCGCATTAGAGATTCTCTTATTATCAAGGGTCTGTTTTGCCTTGCTCACATTTGGGGACCTGTGACCTAAGGTTCAAGGGTACTCTGATGGCCCCCACATTGAAATAGGAATTTCTCTGTAGGGAGTTGATTTCAGGGCTAGAACACACACTAAAATCAAAGGCTTATTGTCTTGAAAAAGCAAATAAAATATACAAGAAAAATTGATTCCGTTGAATTCAAAACCCTCTATTAATAGCTTCTTGACATGTATTTCTACATGTTCTTTCCAACATTTTAGCTGATTTCAGGAATATCAAGAAGCACTGTTAGCCACAGAAAAAAGCTGTTGATTCCAAAAAAGCTCAACAATGATCATTTTTTAATATGACGTTTGGTTTATACAATAAAGTTAGGAGTAGTTTAACTTTTTCTTTTACAAAATAAAAAGTTAAGTTTGCTGTTTACATTTAAAAGGCAGCTAGGATTTCTAACTGCATAATGAAGCTTTTGCTCCTCTTTTTTTTTTTTTTTCTAAAGAGCTACTTTTTAATGAGCATGGCCTATACTCATGTGAATCATAAATATACTTTTCCTCTCCTCTTTAGGTAAGTTGAATCTTAGTTATTATAATAATAATAATATTTTCTTAAATGCTTGATACTTTTTTGTGTTCTACCTCCCCCTTTTACCTTTTTTTTTTTTTTAACTTTGTCTTCTATATTATAGAAAACATAGTCTGAAAAACTTATGCCAAACAACTTAGTATTATGTGCCAGTAGAGTCACCCAATGTATTCTCATATTTCAGGGACTTAGGTATATACACACTCCTGCTGACAGAATCATAGATTCCAAGGGGGAAAAATGGAGTTAGTTGGGATCTTGGGATATTAGCCATAACTTACTCATTTGGGTAAAGAAATCACAGTCCAGGGAAGAGAAAATGCTGGTTACTGAATCCTTGGGTTTGTCATTTAATCCAGGATATGGAATAGGAAAAATAATAGTCAGAGTGACTGACTTCTACAACCTTTTACAGTTTATTAAAAAAAAAAAAGATCTCATTCAACATTAAAATGTACCTCAGTTCCAGGCTTTTAGCAAATGAACCCCCATATAGTCCATGTCCCTCCAGGAGCCCATGTGGCTGATTTTTTATCTGGTATTTATTTCATTTATTGGTTGTTGCCGGTGACAGTATCTTTCACTTGGAGATTTAAGATGAATTCATGCACAAAACAGCAGGCTGTCATTTTGGGTGGGCTGATTTTTAAATGGAGAGTAACACACCTTAAAAGTTAAGAAAACGAGGGGCGCCTGGGTGGCTCACTTGGTCCAGTGTCTGTCTCTCAATTTCGGCTCAGGTCAAGATCTCAGGGTTGTGAGATCAAATCTCTTCTAGGGCTCCCTGCTCAGCGGAGAGTCTGCTTGGAATTCTCTCCCTCTGTTCCTCCCCCTGCTCGCATGCTCTTTCACTCTCTGTCTCTCTCAAATATATAAATAATTTTAAAACGTTAAGAAACTGAGGCCACATCTGAGCACCATCAAAAATCAGTAGGATTTTCAGAGTTTTTTATTTTTTATTTTTATTTTTTTAAAGGTGATATTGGTTATATCTCCCACTTAGAGTGCCATGGACCAAATCATATCTCAAAGAAGCCCAAGGCTGTGTCTTTCTAGTTTAAGAGTGGGTTTCACCAATGAAGACATCGGATATGATATCTTCACCACTTACACATTTTCACAGAAGAAGACAGTCAACACTTCGGCGATGTCAGAAAAAAATGCTGATCGCTCACCTGGAAAACACTGTCTCCTGAATCCATTCATACTTCCCACAGTTCTTGGGCTCTTCTGGTTTTCCGGCACAGAAGGAGAGATGCAGAGGAGCACAAGGCATGTGTCTGGTCCTCGATGTGTCCCTGGTCCGGGGGTACGTCTGCCCAGCCACATCTGGGACAACCATCTCCACTCCTGGGAGAGCTGCACCTCCTTTATGGAAGGTGGGATTTTTCCTTATGGCCACATGGGACATCTGTTGGGTGACCCTCTCCTCTGTGCAGTGGGTCTCACAGTAGCATGCCTTTACTCATCTTTAGCAGGGTGTATTCGTGTCCTAGAGCCACTGTAACAAAAAAGCCCAACCCAGGGGGAGGGGAGGGTTGGTGCTTAAAACAACAGAATTTTTTTTCCCATGGTTCTGGAGGCTAGAAGTTCACGATCAAAGAGTCCGCAGGGCTGTGCTCTCTTTGAAGGCTGGAGGGGAGAATCCGTGCCATGCCTTGCTCCTCCCTCAGGCTGTTGCCGGCACTCTGTGGCATTTCTTTGGCTCATTGACGCCTTGCTCCAGTCTCTGTGTTGTGTCATGTGGTGTCCTCTCCTGGGTCTCTTCTCCTCTTCCGGTCCCGTCTTCTCTTGATTACATCTCCAGAGGCCCGTGTCCAAAGAAGATCACATTCATAGTCATCCTGAACTGAGTTACTCCCAAGGTCACCTGAGGAATTAGGACTTCAACGAATCTCCTTGAGGGATGCAACTCAACCCGACACACCAGGATCTGATCCAACTATGCCTCTTCTCAGCAGAGACAGTAGAACACACCAGTTACTCCCCTTGGGCTGCTGGGCCGCAGCTTCACGTGGCTGGGCTCAATGATGAACCAGAATTACCCAGCTGTCCCGGGCTCCAGAGTGGGCCAGAGACAGTTAAAATAATATGCAATGTGTTTTGGAGAGGAGAGGTAAGAGGATAGAGCAGGCTAAAGCAGACCTTCAAATGAGTGACATTTCATGCATCCGTCTCGCTTTCGTCTTTCTGTGTGGGTAGCCTGTTACCCTTCATCATCCTCTTTCTCCTTGTTCCAGTGAAGCAGCACACAGAGGAGAGGAGCCCAGCACCCACCAGAAATTAGGTGTCATTCAGCACCCCCATTTATTTGGGCTCCTCGCCACTCATTCTCTGTGACAGAGGTGGCAGCGACTGCCCTGACAGATCATGTTTTGCTCCTCGTGGTTGAGTGGGAATGGCTACCTGTGTGCACTTTTATTAAGGCCATGGACTGAACATCTGGTTTCCGTTTCAATCATTTGGATGGGAAGTGTTCCTCCTAATGAACACCGCAGGTAGAGAGTCCCGTTTGGCCTGCAGTGCTGTTCCCACTGGCATCCGTCAGAAGGTTGGCAAATAATCATCCCCACTGGCAGAAGACAAAGTAGCCAGCCTTCTGAACTGCTCCCCTGTCCTTCTGAACTGCAAGCCTTGTGCCCCATTCCCGCGCTGCTGTCAATCTCCACAGTGCTCTGCTTGATCCAAGCTCATAACTGGAAGCTTGTGGTGGACTCAGTCCCTTCCCAGAAGGAGTGCTATGCTAAGGAAAACACTGCGTCCCCCAGGCAAAAGGCGGTGGTCTAAACTAGAGGCTTCCCTGTGGCTGGTTACCCCCAGTGGAGAGGCAGGAAGATTTCTGCTCCGGGCTATAGGAAAAGAATGATCATCTTTTCTCGCCATTAGAAAATGTCACCAAGCTTCTTACGGCAAGTGGCACCTTGTTGTGTGTTATGATAACACATTCCTCTTGGACCCTACTACCTAATAGGAACTGGAAGGAAAGACAAGTGTATTAAGAAAGGTGTATTTTCAAAGCTTTAGATTGTGTCTAAGCAAAAGGAAGCTGTGTGCAAAGGGATTGTATGCCTTTTCTGGGAAAGGAAAGTCCTTAGAGGTTCTTTGGGAAGGAATGGCCATCCTCCTTCTAACTAGAGAAAAAAGTCATGAAGGAATTTTTAAATATCCTTATGTCCTAATTAATTTGTGGTCAAGTGTATGGTCAAGATTCTCAGTTGCAAGTGACAGAAATACAAGTCAAATAGAAGGCAGTATATATACAGGACAATTCCGGAGTAGACCTTCAGGTACAGCTGGTTCCAGCCTATAGAATAGTATCCTCAGGAATGTGGTTCCAGCCTTCAGTATGGCCCTCTCTCTCTTGTCCTCATCCTCAAGCAAGTACTCCCTACTTTTGGACAGAATGTTCCACAAAAGCTCTAGGCTAACTTTCCATCTGTTTAACCACTCAGGAAAAAGGATTCTTTCCTGGGTCTTCAGGCATAACTCCTGGGGCTGATAGAGTTGGCACTGATAGGCTCAGCGTGTAGCACGTGTGTGTTTCTCAACCAAACTTGGACCACACATTCACTCCTGGGGCTGAGGGTGACTGTGACCCTCCCCGGAACTACCAGGACTGGGAGTCAGGGAGGGGCAGTTCCCTAAAGAAAACGAGGACCCTAGTAGCACAAGAAGAAATGGAAGTGGAGCCGGAAAAAGCGGCAGATGTCCACAATCCATACCAAAAAAAGTAAATTGTTGTGAGATTCGACCAAGAACAACAAAATCAACCTCAGCTTTTTAAGTGACTTTAAAAGAGGTCAGCTTCCAACTTCCTTTATAGAATTTCTGACTATCCCACTGCTAGTAACCAAGTCAGCAATAAATTCTCTGTTTCTCTTACAAATCAAAGTTGCCCAGGAACATTTCCTGTTAATCCCTGTTTTAGAGTATTGTGTAATGCCCAGATTCTTCTTTCAGGGATAAAGGTGACAAACCAATCTGGATAAAAACAAAATAAGCAAAATAAAACAAGAGGTTATAGTGAAATTTTCTGTTTTCACATCAGAGCTTTAGCAGGAAAATCTATTTGGTTCAGTTATTTTTGAATGGAGAGCAAATAATGCTTCAGGTGTAAAAGGAGAAGAACCGGGGTGCCCGGGTGGCTCAGTTGGTTAAGCGTCTGCCTTCGGCTCAGGTCATGATCCCGGAGTCAGGCTCCCAGGCCCGCAGAGAGGCTGCTTCTCCCTCTCCCCCTGCCTCTCCTCCCTGCTCATGTTCTCTCTCTCTCTCTCTCTGAAATAAATAAATACATAAAGTCTTAAAAAAATAAAAAATAAAAAAATAAAATTAAAATAGAAAAAAGAAGAAGAAACAATCACTACTTATAATAAGGACAATGTTACCAAGAAAAAGTAGAGGATGGACACTCAGAAATAGGTAACAACTCCTGTCACAGGAAGCAAGGGACAGTTTCTGTCACAAGGAGAGGAGGTGCACTGAAGGGCTAGTAAGCAAATACTTACCTCTCCCGGTAAGGAGGTGACATGATCTAAAACCCAGGGACGACACAGTCCACCACAGATTTTGTTTCACTCTGATGCTTCACCACAAATATCTCCAGGAGTTTTCAGCCACCCCAAAAGTTGTTAAAATAAAATTACTGGGACACCCGCGTGGCTCAGTCAGTTAAGCTGCTGCCTTCGGCTCAGGTCCTGATCCCAGGGTCCTAGGATCGAGTCCCGAATTGGCTCCTTGCTCAGCGGGGAGCCTGCTTCTCTCTAAGCCTCTACTTGTCACTCTGCCTGTTGTGTTCTCTCTCTCTCTGACAAATAAATAAATAAATAAAATCTTAAAAAAATAAAATTACTACCTTATAATTAAGCAAGTTAATTTTAATTTATTCTTTTGTTTCCTTAATAGTATGGAAGGCTTTGAATGGTCTGGGTAGACTCCATAATCTGGTGTTAAGGATTGACAGGAACTCCACCAGATTAGGGTATACGGAGAAACAATGGAGGAACACAGGATTCATGACTTAACATGATCACAGACTCCACCGTAGAATTCCTGGTTGTGAACTTTTATATATAATGCATTCATTTTGAGATTCTACATTCCTAGTTTCTCTTTACATTGTACGTTTATTGACTTAAAAAAAAAATCTTGAGTTTACTTAATTGGCAAAATATACTACATTGAGTGAGAGAAAGATACTGGCTGGGTGGTCCACCTGTGAGCTTGATGCGTACAATTATTTTTTTTTTTAAGATTTTATCTATTTATTTGACAGAGAGAGTGAAAGATCACAAGCAGGCAGGCAGAGAGAAAGCGGGAAGCAGGCTCCCCACTGAGCAGAGAGCCCAATGCGGGGCTCGATCCCAGGACCCTGAGATCATGACCTGAGCCAAAGGCAGAGGCTTAACCCACTGAGCCACCCAGGTGCCCCAGCTTACAATTATTTTATATAAATATTGCCCAAATGACCAGTATGTGGCAGACATTTGCAATAACATTCTAGAAGGACTTAGTGGGTCTGATTTAAGTGAATAGTCCTGAAAAGATAGAATAGTAGCCTATAAAAAATAAAAAGGGAGAGGGGTTCCTGACTGGCTCAGTCCCCAGAGCATGCAATTCTTGATCTTGGGATTGTGAGTTCAAGCCCCATGTCAGGCCTAGAGTTTACTTAAAAAAAAAAAAAAAAAAAAGAATATACATATATAAAGAGAGATAGAAAACCATAATTATCACTGGGATGAAACTGAGGAGATTTGGATATTTACAAATCAACCGAAAGCAGAGGTAATTTAACAAAGAGAGAGAGGGCACAATTTTTGGATTGTGTCAAGCCTTGAATTCTACTCTGGGTACTTCACAACTATGTAAACCTCCCCAGGTCACTTGATGTCTCTGAGTCTCAGTTTCTCCAAACTGTAAAAGAGGGATGATAACATTAGCCTCCTAGGGATCAGTGTATATAAGGTGTCTTATGGACAGTGCTTGGATCAGAGTAAACACTTGAAATACAGGGGCTATTGATAATAATCAGTGGGTTGGCATCACTAGTCCAGCCCCGGGCTTGGTATCAGGTGCAGCTGGGTGATAGAAAAGGTAGATTGTCTATAAAGATTATTGCTTTCACAAGACTCAGCCAAATAGCACACATGACATTGTCAAGAAATCCATTATCATGAGCATCAGTAAGTGCTAAATTCTGGGATGCTACACAGGTACCCTGCGGGGTACACAGGAAACAGACCAGTGATGATGGGTAAACCCGGGGCTACACACATGGGGACCTGATCTGAGCTTTGAAAACCATGTAGGGTTGGAATAGGCAGGAAGGGAACATTTAAGGCGACCATGCCGAGGACAGAGTAGTCCCCCAGACTACCAATAAATGAGTGAATGACTGAATCTAGAACCGAACAAAAGACAAAGACAGCAAATCCAGTTTATGGGCCAGTGAGGGCAGTCTTTTTTTTTTTTTTTTAAGATTTTATTTATTTATTTGACAGACAGAGATCACAAGTAGGCAGAGAGGCAGGGAAGCAGGCTCCCTGCTGAGCAGAGAGCCCAATGCAGGGCTCGATCCCAGGACCCTAAAATCTTGACCTGACCCGAAGGCAGAGGCTTTAACCCGCTGAGCCACCCAGGCACCCCATGAGGGCAGTCTTTAATTGCCACCTCTGGTGGGTGTTCATGTGCAGAGAAACATGTTGGCCTGAACAGAGGGATCCACCAAGGCAGGGCCTTAAAAACTGGTAAGGAGTTTGGGTTGAAGTAGTGGAATTATGCAGCAGAGGGAAAATATGATGAAAAGAGTGCAAAGGTCAGTTCAGGGCTGGGTCAGGAATTGTGTTGTAGGAGGAAGTGGGAATGCACTGAGAGTCCCATGAGAGGGAAGGAAAGCAGGGCGGAGGGACGGACAACCAGATCCAGCTAGGGACAGCAGTGAGTGTGGGACCTAAGGTCCAGCCAGATCTCCAGGTAAGGGAGGCAGAGAGGACATGAGCTGAAGGCTGGCTCATAATGACTACAAAATTAGTAGTAATTCTAATAAACAGACAGGAGAGCCGAAGAGCAGGGGAAGGTGAGCTCAGGGATGTATTTGTTGGTTTTGAGCCAGTGATGAGAGACACAAGTGGAAAATATCCCAAGGGCAGTCAGAAGTTCAAAGTTAGAATCTGACACAAAGATAGAGGGGGAGAGAGATTTGGAAGTCATTAGTACAGAAACAGTGAACAAAAGTAATGCAAGAGATGAGGTCCCGGGCGGGAGCAGGGAGCGAGATAAATAGAAAGAAACTAGAATACCAAAGACTAAGTTTAAGGCAATGTACATGAACCCGAAAATGGTCAGCTGTCGTTATCAGGGCTGTATTATAACGTCCATGGTTCCTGGAAATGCTGTGGGCATTTTTGCCTTTGTGGGCCCCTTCCTCCATGAAAAACCGTCCTACAACTGCAGCGGTATAAAGACAAATACAATCAAGACTGAATTCTTTAATATATATTCACTATTGTTATACTACTTTCTCCCTTCTGATTTTAAAAGAAATTAAAATATTTTAGGGTGCCTGGGTGGCTCAGTTGGTGAAGCGTCTGCCTTAGGCTCAGGTTATGATCTCAGAGTCCTGGATGGAGCCCTACGACCCATGCTCAGCAGGGAGCCTGCTTCTCCCTCTCCTGCTGCTGCTCCCCCACTGCTTCTCGTGCTCTCTCTCACTCTCTTTCTCTCTCTCAAATAAAAAAACAAAATCTTTTTAAAAATTAAAACATTTTCAAACATTTTAAAAATTACAACTTTTCTTTAAAAGTATCATTGGACCTCTTATGCCTAACAGTGTGAATAATCCAAAATAATGGGTAATTTTTAAAAACCCATGTACAGTGGACTTCAGTGTGTGTGTGTGCATTGCGTGTGTGCACGTGGGTGCAAGTGCATGTGCATGTGTGTGCATTTAAGGGGAAATCTGCTTTTTAAAAAAATATATCATAAGCTAAGATATTAAGTAACTTTGATCCTCACAGGTACATAACCTTTGTTCAGTTTAAGGGGCCCTGAACGGAGATGTGTGGGCAGAGTGGATTCAGGGTGAGATGGAACCAATGGTTCTTGTACTTTACTGTGTATAAGAAAGGAATTTTGTTTTTATTTTTATTTCTTATTTTATTTTTTTAAGATTTTATTTTTATATAATCTCTATACCCAACATGGGGCTTCAACCCACAACCCTGAGATCAAGAGTAGCACAGTCTACCAACTGAGCCAGCCGGTCAGCCGGTCTTGGGTTCTGCCTCTTGGAGAGTATGATTCCCCTGCCCAAATGCGCCTTGTACTTCCCCAAAAGAGTTGTTTTCAGAATCATTGTTTGTGGTTTTGATGTTTTAGGGGCTTAATTCCTACAACTATTTCCTGGGAAAAGGAGGAGTCACAGTGTACCTCCCACAAAAATTGGAAAGCTGAAGCAGAGGAAGTTTAACTCTAAAGAATTTTGGGTCTCGGGTGAAGAAAAAGCTGGACGAGAATCAGACGGCCTTCCAGGATTTCCTTCATTGTCAGAGTTTCCAGGGAGAGCAGCAAGGACACAATACCAAGAAAACAACACAAGGGGACAGAGGCTGAGGAAGTTCTTCAACATTGAGGTTCAAGGCAGGGCCACAGGCATTTATTGAGTATCTACTACGTGCCAAGCACTCAGGACACTATAGCCTGGAGTAAAGCAGGGGACGGTAGAACACGTACCTTAAGAACCTTTGAAGTTCTTGCCTTCTTTAAGATCAGTAGGCACAGGATATTACTTTAAGAGCCAAAGTGAGAAAAAGCGTGGAAGGAGTGCGCACAGAAGTGGTGCGTGAGTCAGGAAGGATTAGAGATAAGAGTCTCTTGGAGATGGTCACAATGAGGTCATTGGCAGCTTTGGTGATAACTACTTCCTGGAGCGGTGGGTGTGGAGGGATGCTAAGTAGCAGGGCTTGTCCCTAAAGTTAAGATCCTCGAGTCTGGCCATGGGAGGTAGAAGAACTGGTTGGTTTTAGAAAAAAAAAAAAAAAAGTCTGCTTCAGCCTTGTCCAGAAATACCTAACATAATGAAAGCCAGTGTGAATCAAGGGCTTGTCATGTGCCTTACAATGTTCAAGGCCCTGAGTATGTTGTTTTACCCTTCTATCAACCTCTGTAGCAAGTACTGTTTTTATACCCATTTCACAGATAAGGAAATGGAGGCCCAGCAAGTTCAAGCTACTTGCCTAGGATCACACAGCTGGTAAAAGTGGCAGAACTGGAATAAAACCCTGGCTCTCTGCCTCTAGGCCCCGCACTCTTAAAGGCTGGGTGGTATTTACCCAAACTGGGTGGTCTCTGGACGTATTAGTAAATCTCACATTTACAGTTGACCCTTACACAGTGTGGGTTTGAACTATGAGCATCCACTTACATGCGGATTATTACTCAAGAAATAAAAGGCAAATGTATTTTCTCTTATGATTTACTTAATAGTGTTCTCTTTTCTCTAGTTTCTTTTAAAAAGATGTATTTATTTATTTGAGAGGGAGAGAATGCGTGCAGAGGAGGGGCAGAGGGAGAGAATCCCAAGCAAACTCCCCAAGGAGCGTGGAGCCCAACGCGGGGCTTGATTCCGCAACGCTGAGCTCACGACCCAAGCCCAAACCAAGAGTCAGATACTCAACCGTCTGAGTCACACAGGTGCCCCTTTTCTGGAGTTTACTTTATTGTAAGAACACGGTATATAACATACATCATGTGCAAAATACGGGTTAATTGACTGTGTATGTTCTTAGTAAGACTTCTGGCCAACGGGAGGCTATTAGTGGTTAAGTTTTGGGGGCATCAAAAGTTATGTGTGGATTTTAGACTATAAGGAGGTTGGTGCCCCTCAACCCTGCATTGTTCAAGGGTCAACTCTATGTCAACTTAGGAAGTAAAGCACAGAAAAGGGGTTTGGTGTGCGGCCACAGAGGCAGAAATGGCGCCCATCACAGAGCCTGAGTTACCCTCCCAGGACTTCAGCTCTAGAGTGTCTGCAGACAGGGATTTGGTGCTCCTTGTACCGTGTGATGCAGAGCCAGACAGCCAAGGGGAGCTGGGCCTCCATGAAAAAGAACACACATTTAACTAGTCCCCAGCCCATATCTATCTATGCATTTCTGGTGTCCTCCAAAGGGAAAAGCTTTACTGGAGAAGAAGTGACTTTATTTCCTCTCTCTGAACATCTAGAAAATTCTGGGGCTTCAAAGCCCTTTCTCCATCAGGCCCAAGTAGTCTTAGATACGTATTCCCCAACCCCCTTGGCCAGATGGATGGAAAACTCACTATGAACCTGAATTATTAAAAATACTTTAGTGGTGTATAATAATTAAACAACAATAAGTAATATAAATGTACACACACACACACAGGTCATCTTGGTTTTTGCTTTGGGTTCCTAACAGGGAAAATTCAATCAAGCATAAAGGGCTATAATTTGCTAAAGTTAATGACATTGTTTTATCGGTATAGAGTGTGTGTAACTGATCCATTGGCCTTTCTCTTTCCAGTAGTGAAAAAACATGCCGTAGCAATGTGTGTATGTGGACAAAGGGAAAACCAGGAGGATGATTGTCATAATGATTGGGTAATAAAGTCGGGTCCTGAGTTTTGTGACTCTGATAATTGCCACTTCGACGACTGCCTCGCTTATGGAAAATGGTGGTGGAAAAACCATCAGGGAAACAGGAAGGGAGACAGTATTATCTGTCAGTTATAGTGTCAGCTCTAACTACATTACTGATAAAAAGAGGTACACATGTCTACCTCCCCAGTTTATTCTGTGCATACCTTTAAAAAGTATATGGTTTATAGTATATTGGTTATGTTTTTAAAAAAACTAATACTACTGGGTGCCTGGGTGGCTCAGTGGGGTAAGCCACTGCCTTCGGCTCAGGTCATGATCTCAGGCTCCTGGGATCGAGTCCCGCATCGGGCTCTCTGCTCAGCAGGGAGCCTGCTTCCTCCTCTCTCTCTGCCTACTTGTGATCTCTCTCTGTCAAATAAATAAATAAAATCTTAAAAAAAAAAAAAAAACTAATACTACTTAAGTATTCTAGGGGAACTTATTATTTTTTTTTACAGCCCAGTGATAAATTATGGACTTCATGAAGTGTTTTTTTAATATAATTCTGAATAATAAACTCCGAATTTACATCTTTTCTAAGGGATACAACATTCTGTGTAGAATGTTCTTTAAGCTCAGTAACAGACACAAACAGTTCTTAGCAATAAGAGAAGATTACTACAGAGAATTCACATGGAAAAATCAAATCTTCCTTTTCATTATTTTGGAAATGACATTGGGAAGGGACGGACCGACATAAAACCTCAAGGCTGTGCCTGTATCTGGAGAGGCCACATTGGTGACGTGTCCTGGTTAGAAAACTGCCTGGTTTTGCTCACTGAGCAGCTTGGAAATGCTCTGAGTTCAAGGGGATTGATTTGCAAACTTTGTTTTCTTTTTTTTTTTTTTTTAAAGATTTTATTTATTTGTTTGACAGAGAGAGATCACAAGTAGGCAGAGAGGCAGAGAGAGAGAGGAGGAAGCAGGCTCCCCGCTGAGCAGAGAGCCCGATGTGGGACTCGATCCCAGGACCCTGAGATCACGACCCGAGCCGAAGGCAGCGGCTTAACCCACTGAGCCACCCAGGCGCCCCCAAACTTTGTTTTCTTTTGGGACAACACAGTGAGCTGCCCTCTTGGGTGCCCCCTCGGGGTGGGGTGGGAGCAGGGATGGGGTCCTGGCCTTGAGGGTAGAATGTGGAGCTGCACTGTTCTTCTGCGGGCACCATCCCAAGGGACACCTGAGGATGCAGTGTTGGCTGGGATCCAGGTAAATTGGAGGCTGTCCTAGAAGTAAGAAGATCCATCACACTTAGTAAGATCTTGGGTTGTAACGGCTGCCTTGAGCCTCCAGACATTTTTTATAAAGCTCTCCGTCATGAAGCCCTCTTTCCGCCTCTGCTGCCATATGTTTTTCCAGCTGGACCTCCACCAGTCTTCCGCTCTCCAGAAAGTTCTCATTCATTCAGCCCAAGGGTACCTCATTGGCTTTTCTCAGGGCTGCTGGAAGTTTCAGCGGGAGTCCTGGCCACATGGAGAATCGAGCTCCCTGGGCGCGTAGAGGAAGGTCTCAGACTGGGAGTTTGTGCCTTCAGATGCTTTGCTTTTCTGACTCAGTTTAAATGTGGAGAAATGTAAATATACATATTTAAATATGTGGAGCTGCATCAGGAAAAAAAAATCTTATTAGCATGCATTTTCTGTGATTCAGGCTTGTTCACCAAATCCTGCAGTAGGGAAATTTAAGAAGGGGTTTTTGTCCACAGACTGGGATCCCCCCATTTAACTCTGATCAGAGCCAGTGGCCTCCGAACCTTGTTTTCCATTGTTCATTTTCTATTCACCTGGGGCACTGGGGATGTTTTAGCTTTTCCAGATGCTGGTTTTCAGATTAGCTGACACAAGGGTGGGAGTCACAACTCTGAAACACTTTGGAGTTCTTACTTGTAGGACAAGGCTCACCCTTCCAAATTCTAAGCAAATAGTTTGCTCTTCGTGATTCAGACTTGCTGTCCTGTTGCTCATTTTTCCTTCATGTAAATTTAGAATTCAGTGCTTCAGCCTCCAAAGCCTAACTGAACAGGAAACTGTGCACACATTCTCTGTGGCAAATCCTCCTAGGAAAACCCTCATAAGGAAGTGGGCTGTCCGTGTAAAGATCTTACTTTATTGATGTGTTTGTATTTGATTTAAAATAAAAATTGAGTCCACTTCCAGATTGTAATTGTGCCCCCATTGCGTACTGGTAAGTGCTGGGCTACACTTTGCCTTCTGCTCCCTGCCCCCCACCCTCCTGGTTTCAGGCTGCTCCCCTGTTTGCAACTGCCATTTACGGCCCCATCTTTTCTCATCACTGTGAAATCTGCTGGGGCAAAAATAATACCTACAGTAATGTGAAGAAGCCTAATGAAGAAGCAACTCGAATTAGCAGCACAAAATCCAGAATCTTGACATGGGTTAGCTTGAGTAGACCAATCACCTTCAGGAAGAGCTGTGAAGTCGTGCAATCTGAAACGGTAAAGTATTTTTAAAAAGTAGGCAACAGAAAACAAGATTATGAGGAAATCACTCCGATGTTCACTTTCTTTCTAGTTTATTGGTGTCACTAAATGCTTAACCGAGAATATCCTCACAGTATTTCCAAACTGATTGTGTAACCGCTCAGAAGCTTGACAACGAACCCCCCAACACTCACGATAATGCAAGTGGCATATATCTGGTAGGTTACCCATTAAACGACTGTGACAGATCGTATTTCTGGTTAATTGTTAGTTCCTTATGACCTTAGACTTTGCCTGTGTATTTAATAACACCATCTGCTGTCTCGGGTAGCAATACCACCTTTTTTTACGTGAGGATTACTGTTCTTACTTCGTAAACAACGGTGCTCAATGGGAGGTGTTGAAACTCCACCATAGAATTATTTAAATTATGCTACCTCTGCAAAGCTTGAAGAGAGAACTGCTTTTCTTCCTTATGCTGGCTCTATTGGCTTCACCTAAAATATCATGATGGATATACCATAATAAAAGCATAAAAATGATTTCCAAGTTGTAGTCTTGGTCTGCAAGATGAAATGTTTTCAAAGAACTCGACTGTTATGTCTGTCCTGTTTGGCTTCTTCCAGACTCGTTTCTCATAGTGTATAAATCTCTGGGAAATTTCCCAATAAAACAGACAATTAAGAACTAATTCCCACAAAGTGAAATGAGATGAGACTTATTTTTTTCTTTTTTTTTAAACCATCACTCAAGATTACACCTCTCCATTTGGGGGCATGTTGAGAAGGCTGCTCACAAACGAGAAATATCAAAACATCTACTGATGTGTCTTCTATAATAAGGCAGATGGTGACGGGTTTTAAGTTGGGCTACCTTTGTTTGGGAGCCTCAAACAGAAGCACCTATGAAATGAGTTCTTGGTGGCTGGGGAGACAGGGTTGCGGGGGGAGCATTCACTTTTAATTTAACTAGGTTCATGCTGTACAAGGTACCGGACTGTAGTGTCGCTCTCCAACCCATGAATCACAACTTCCTAGAAAACAGGGGTTCTGCGGAGCGGTAGAACTGGTTTGCGCTGAACTGGTCTCTTCTGCACCAGGGGGCAGTTGCGCCTCTCTGAGTCAGGACAGACACCGGTCACCAGTTCCTTTGTCTATGTGTCCACTAACCCGTTCCCAGCCTTGACCACAAAACGAGCCAAGGTGAATGGGAATTGCTACTTGATTTTACTAGGGAAATGACAGCTCCTTAAAAGTGAAAACTTTTTTGCAACAGTAATTTTTCATTCCTTAACATGGTGACACTACTCAAAAAGTGGGAGGAGCATTGGAAGATAAAGCGCTCTAGGTCATGTGTACCTGATTTGGAACTGACTTTTGCGACAAACTGTGACAAAGCTCATAGGATTGACCGTCATAAGCCCAGCACTGACACGACCCATAACTGTATGCTAAAATATGGACACTTGACAGGGCAGAGGTTTGGGGGCTGTTTTTTTTGGGGGGGGTAGTTAATTATGGGGAACCAGAGAGGTTGGTCTGAATACCCACCACATGAAAATAATCAAGAGGTCGTCTGCCAACAGAAAACAACTTCAAAAGTATGGAATGTAGAATTCTGAGCCTAAACCACTTGACAGCATCCCAAAAAGGCATGTCCTGACATGTTTTCAGTATAAGAGGGCTTCAGCATTCCAGGCTTTTAAAAGAATGTCTCCTGTTACAGCTAAAAGGGGCTGCTTCTCCTTTTCCACACTCTGAATTCATGGAATCTGGAAGTCTGATTCCGGGACACTCATTTTCAAATATATTGAGTAATTTTTTAATATGAAAAGCAAGGAATATGGCTCTTTTTTGGTTTTAGAAAAATAGTTGAAACGCCCACACATAAGTGCTTCCCACCAACACCATTTTTGAAGTATACAGAACTTCAGCAACGTCATTAGGGTTTTGTCATAATCAGAGTCAAATAAACGAAACACAAACAGAACGTTATGAATGTAACACTTCACTATAGGTAACAAATTTAAAACACAAGGATTCCTAGAACTTATCTCCCCCAACATCCTTTATAAATTCAGTATATAGCCAGCAGAGAAGCCGCCCAGCTATTAAGCAGAGGAATCCTGGGTGAGAATTCCAAAAAAACCCTCAAAACAAGTTTCTACATCCTGCTGATCTATCCAGCCAAATGCCTGTCAGGGTATGGAACAGTTTTTCGTTTTACTCAACTGAGGTCCTCTTGAGTCTTCTGAAGGGGCTGTCAATAGATATTGAATCTTTGCCCATTTTATATGACGTATATACATATATACATAATCTTTGCCATATATATGTATATATTAAGATATATGAATATATTTAAAATAAAGTGGTCTCTTGTGGAAATAAATATTTTCCATTAAGCCTTGAGACACTTCAATTGGGCATATTAATGCTGATACAGATGCTTTTGCTCTGGCTAACTTAAACTAAGTACAGACCGTGGCTTAGACACTCTTAGCTTGGGATCGGAGCCCAGACCAAGCAGACATAATGTTAGATGATGGGATAATCTGGTAGCCACATGACATCACAACTTTATTTCGATGGCACCACGCCCCCCAAATCATGGGCAGACGCTCACTGGTCACTCCTATGCATTGTTTTGTGATGCCACGTGTGTCAGAAGAATGTGGGGCTTGGGTTTGTCAAAGTCCCCTGTATGCCCATGAAATCGCGCACCGTGGGAAGGGTCTGGGTAGAAATGGCATCGAGTTCAGCGTCTCATCTCCCAGTAGAGAAAAACGCCAGGCCCAGGGTGTTCAAGTGACCTGCCTCAGGTGATCTGCTGGGTGTGTGAACAGAACCTATGGTTCCTCACCCACTTCTTATGTGGGTATTTACATGTATGTAAAAAAAGAACCTGGGAAGAAAACAGAAATAGGAGGTAGCCCACCAGTGGGCTAAAGAATGAACTGCAGTCCGGGAAACGTGGATTCTGGCGGATGTTTACAGCAAAGTCTTCATTTCCCTGGTGCTCCAATAAATTGATAAAGTGAGCGGACATGACGTCTTAGTCATGGTGAAGAACGAATTGATCTGTTAATGCAAATGTAGGCAGATCGATAGGTAGTGGAATAAAAGCAATCTGAAAAATGTTCAAAATCTAACTATCTCTGAAATGCTAAGAGATAGCCCCTAGGAAGTTCCCATGTGTGAAGTTCCCAGGCAAGTTTTCAGACCGGTTTCCTCACTAAGGAATTTGCTGGAAGGGCTGACAAGGCAGGCCAACAAGTCCATCAAAGTTCATCCGTACTTGCATTTTAGCTGTGACCAGCTTTTTAGTAAACACACTATATTTAGGCAGTCGCAATAGGAAATCTGTTTCTCTATTTCTGTCCACCGGTGGTCTTTCGGCAGGGCACAAACTCTGGCTGTCTGTTCCCAAGACAAGTTCGGCTTTCTTCTTCTCTGTGTCAACTCAGTTCTGAGCATGAATCTGGATTGTCTCGATGATTCTGCACTCCCCTTGGCAAAGAGGCATTGCCATGTGGGCACAGGAGCAGATGTGCTAATGCACACTTACTCCAATTAATAAATTACAGCCCATGATGAGTCTTTTAAGTTTTTCTTCCTTTTTTCCTTCTGCAGGGAGCCTTCTGTGTCTCCTCTGTACATAAAACTGACCACACACACACACAAAATGGAGAAATAATTTTACTGTTAAATATTTAGATCTTTGGGTATAATTAGAATATCACCTATACACATAAAATAATTGTTTTAAATGACAATATTATGTTTTTCCCCCCTATTCTATACTTTGATGTGGAGAAGCTGTTGGGTGGGCCCTTAGTGCTTCTTTGGGAAGGACTGTTCCAGAAATAGGTATAATTCAGTGTGTTCCTTGGAGGGGGTAAGTTCAGGGACTTCCTACATTGCCATCTTGGACTGGAACTCCTTCTTCTTCTTTGTTTCTAAACACATTAGACGAGAGCAAGTAAGCCACCAGAACAGGTTATTGAAACCCCATTGGTAAAGGGCAAATTTTCCCACTGATTGGCATTCTTTTATAAAATATGTTTTCAGCTTGTCAAGAGAAAGTCAGTCTAGTTCACACTGGCTCGCTTCTTTTTTGTGACGATTACAAACAATGACAATGAAGGTCTATTTGGAATAAGCTGTGATCATTTTGCTTCTTACAAGCCCTTTATAACCATGGAATGCTATGGAATATCTGACTTCGCTTTTTTTTTCTTTTTTTTTTTTTCAGGGCCCCCTAGCCCCTTGTATTTATTTGTCTGAGTGCAAAGTAGCCAGGATCGGAATCCTATAATAGGAATTAAATGATTTCATGGGATTTTCCTTTTTGTTCTCAAGGAAACATGTTATAAGGATCTAGAGGTGCACTATTCCAATTTGGTGACTGCCCAAACCATATCCTTACCCGACTAAATCCCAGAATGGAAGTCTCTTATCTTACCACCAACATTGATTTTAATCTAAGGTTCATAAAGACCAGCACAAAATAGCTTGCTATTTAAGGAGTCCCATACCAGGCACAGCATAGCGGTAACCGTCCCTCGTCTCTACCATCTCCCTCTATCTGTTGTGACTGTTTGCTGTTCTTTGCTTGCATGTCCTGTGAACTATCTTAGAATTGCTTTTTTCCCTATAAATATAGATAGAGATTGGCGCATCTTAATATTCTCTTTGTAAACACTCACAAATGTTAACACTCCCTTGCTAGTTTTCTATACTGTGCTTACGTGATTTTTTTTTTTTAATTCAAAATGCAAGTAGAATCTTCTAGACTGTATCATTAGACAACAGGATTCATACCTGGATTTCAGTTCTGACACTCACCGTTAATTCTACTGTAGGCAAATCACTCAATCTTTCAATACCTTAGGTTTCTGTTTCTGAAAAAGGATGACAAGATAATAAAATTCACGGTTGAAATATCTTTTTTGAATGTCCATATGAAAGGTATAATAAACATATAATAAACACAAGACAATTATATTATCCTTAACCTTTTAGAATTGTAACATCTTTCATTTTTTCAGTCCCCTTACTACTGAACATGTATGCAGGAAAGTCACATTTTAAGTAGGTAAGCTAATTCACCTTCTTAATATTTTCAAACATTATCCTTGAGGTTAGTTCACTATTGTGTCAGCATCTTCCCAGTGATATCTTTTAAAGGATTTTGGTGAGTGTCTTAAATATCCGTTAAACCCACATTCAGACATTTTTCCAGAAAAGTACATTTCATCATGCTCTTTCCAAAAAGTCAATAGCAGGGTTCTGGCAGCAAATGGCTGTTGAATCCCTTCCAGTTCTCCTACAAATTTCCTTGCAGACTGAGCGAGTGTGTGACCTCAATCTCTCCTTTGTCTGTATTTTTCACTTAGCGCTTTAAATTCTGACACAGTAAGTAGTTAGCCTACATCAAGACCCCAATTTTTACTCTAAACGGGGAACTATACATATGTTTACACATAGACTGGTGACTAACAGCTTCTGTGTATAATATGTGAGTGATTAAGAGCTCCTGTGATTTTATTTGGCCTGATTCTTAGACCCTCCACAGAGAGTTTATCTCCCCCACATGCAAAAATATCCTTAATATCCAAATGCTTTCTGTGCACAGGGGAGGCAGGCTACAGGGAGAGGTCACACAGAGGGAAAGTATTTCTAAAAAACTGTATTTGCAATTTGAAAACCAGTAGAACTGTCTCATAAAATGCCACTACTTAGAAGAAACGCTCTTCTGTCTATGACAGAAGGTTCATTTGTGTCACGACTCTCCATAGCGTGTTCAGACGTATTCATATAAACAGGTCTGTTCAAGTACTTATTTATAACTTTTTTTTTTTTAAAGTAGAAAAACCGTAAGTAGCACATGCACTCTTCAATCTCATGGCAGTTTTGTCCAAGTACAAGGAGCTGAGGATGTTATCCACAGAATCCCAAATGACATACAGGCTGCCTTTTTCCCTCCTCCTCCAAATATGCTGGGGTCAGAGTTTAAGAAGCTCTAGTATGGTTGCAACATCACGCTATTAATAGAAACTGCGCTCTGAAGAATGAAGGCTGTGATTCCACATGTGAATATAGGGTGAAGTGCATGAACTCACAAGCCTCCAGGAATACCACCTCGTGGACAGCACACACGTTGCAACCCTCCCCCAGCTGCATGTCCTTAGGGCAGAATTCCCTCAGGGTCCTCTGGAAGGAACCTTTTTTTTTTTTTTTTTTTTTTTTTACATTGCCCTGTGGACTGTCAGTACAGGGCTGTGGTATGTTAACCAGAGCATCTCCACTGGAGTAAGCTCCGGGAGGGTTCCGATTTTAGATGTTTAATGCTCACAGGTGGAAGCCCATGTAAATTACAGTGTGGGGAGAGCAGATTCCTTCCACCCATCGAGCTATTGCTTAGAACTGCTCCTTTTGGCTAAACATCCGATCACTTCCCTTATTCCTGCTTTTTGATGGTATCATAATAAATGGCTTTCCTTTTGCTCCTAAACTGGGGATGATTTTTATTTTTCAAAAAATCTTAGAAATTAAGAGCTGGAAAGGACTGTTGCTTCATCTAATCTCGGCAGAGGTATTCCCCGTAGAATGTTTTCTTTAGTTCTTAAGACAAATTCCAGTATTTCAGCAATCTGCTTAAAACCAGCCTCAACCCACTGCCCCACCAACCCTTCCTGCGGCTTCCACCTGCCTGTCCACGTATGAATGTACAGGAGCTCCCTGCAGCCAACCTGGTAACCTTGACTCTGAGTGGCAAAGAAGATCATAATGCTCTTCTGAAAGGACCTGCAGCCTTAAGCAAGAGGGCAGAGTCTACGTGACTAAAACATACCAACTTCCTCTTTCATAAGTCATCACATGATGAACTACAATTACAATTCCTGCCTTGTCTCTGCGAATTGCAGACGCATTGCCTCACCCTAGAAGCCCTGCTTCTGTGTGTGGAGGAGGCGGCTCTTGCTGCTGCAGCAGCCGCTTTGGAAGGGATCCAACTCCAGTCTGTGCCGGGAGGGAGGGCGGAGGGTGGAAGACGAAAACAAAGCTATGTTTACTTAGCATAGATCGATAAAGCTGCTTCGGAGCTACATGAAAGGCCAGGCAGCATGAAAGACTTTTGATACAATATAAGGAATTGCTGTCCAGGATCCAGGGCCAACCTTAACCCCCTTGATCCCGGAGCCTTTTATGGCAAGGGAGACCAGAACTAAAATAGCCTCTCCATTCTCCAGCAGGCATTTCATTAGGGAAGTTACAACAACTCGGTTTCGACATTAAACTCCTAGTGTAAAATAAAAAGGAAATGCCCTTCATTTGGAGAAGAAAAGCTCCATTCTACAAGAATCCTTACTTAGTCCCTCCCAAGGCAGAATTTGTATCTTGGTGTTTCTATTTTGGAATAGAATGGCAAGCTTTCCCTTGAGGGTATTACAGTACCAGCTTGCAGGTAAAGGAGTATAATGACGCCAGGGCTCTAACACACGGTCTTCCGGTGACTCTCTGGGGGGGCCGTGTCTTGGGTGTGTCCAGATGGCTAATTTGTCTGCAGCACAAAGCCCAGACCTCATCCACTTCGAGCAGTGGCTCTGAGAGAGAAGTCACGTGCTACAATGAGTGGCACAGGGTCTCTCTGGAGAGTGACCAGAGGGACAGGTCCTGAAAGAGGCTCCAGACGGCAGGTATCGGGAATGACCAAACCCACTGGCACCAGTTGCTCCAGGGAAGGAACTGGGCATGTCCAGTGCCCCCTGCTAGAGGAGGGTGAGGCAGGACTGCCATTGCAAGCAAGACCCGGGACCAGATGGGGAGACCTCGACGGCAAGCACACCTTCTCTGGAAATCCCCAGGAGAAGACATGCAGGATTGGCCTGTAAAAACATCTGGGCCTGGCATTACGTTTTCTGCGCCACTTTGGAACAGGTTTCTTCATGCTGCTGAGGCAGCTCCCTCCACTATTTCGCTAAGGGTGTTTTTCCTCTTCCTTGTGGTTAGTCCTTTGAAGCAACCTGGCATTTTCAACAGCAACAACTACAGAGAAACGTCAGCAGGATTTTTTTTCTCTCTCCACCTACCGACCCAGTGGTAGGCAAGATAGTGTAATGAGTACCCTGCTCTTCCCACACGGGGCCAGCCCGGTCCCGTCTCAGCGGGCGCTGCGGGCCTGTTTTCCAACAAAAGCAGCTCCGAAGGGCTGCCCGTGCAGAGCCGAGGTGTCTGGGTCCCCACTGACAGTGACTAAGCCGCGTCTGTTAGTCAGTAAGACTAAGACCGGCCAGAAGCGATTCACCATAGCACACAGCAGCTCCTCCTCCCAATAAAAGTGGGACACTCGAGCACTGACTTCAGTCCGGGCACGGCCCGCGGCCGCCAGCACCGGCACAGCGCTGCGGGCCCAGCGGGCTCTGCGGCCGCGCCCCGCCTTCGCGCCAGGCGGGTCCGCGCCCACCGGGGGCCCCCCGGGCCCAGGCCACGCCGTCGGTCCCGCCCCACGACGGCTCCGGGGACTTCCGCCGATGGCCCGGCCCGGCCCCGCGCAACCCCCCGGCCGGCCAGCCGGCCACCCCACGGCGCGCGCGGAGCCGGGCGCCCGCGCCCCCTCCGGCCCAAGTTTGGTCCCGAGGGCGGGGCCCGGAGGCCTTCTGTCGCCGGAGGGGGCGGAGCCTGCGCGGTGACGCGACCGCGCCGGCCGTAGACCCCGGATCCCAGGAATGTGCATTCGTTCAATGAGGCCGCCAGTGCCAGGGGCGCCGACTCACGTCCGAGCGGAGCGTGCGCACTCGGCGGCGGCGGCGGCGGCGCACGCGGGCCCGCGGCTCTGCGCCCACGTCACGCGCCAGCCGCGCGGTCCGACAGGAGGCGGCGGGGTCTGCCGGCGCCGCGAGGACCACCCCCACCCGCCGCTCCCCGCTTGGCAGGGCGGGCCACTGCGGAGGAGGAGGGGAGGGCGGGGCTGAGGCTGGCGAGGGTCCCCAGGCCTCGGCCGATCGGCGTGCGGACGCGGCCCCGGGCTCGGGGGCAGACTCCGCCGTTCGTGAAACTTAGGGCACCGCGGCGCGCGCGTGCGTCCCGACGGGTGCGAGTGTGCAAGCGCCCAGTGTGAGTCCACACGTAACTCCTCAGAAACAGAACTGAGCCACGCCACACTGACAGTTCCCGCTCTCGAGACTGACAGCGCCAGTCACCGAGGGTCTTTTGAAAACACGAGCACTAGCGCGATTTGGCCCAAACGTCCTGGAGGGGAGGAATGGGGACCGAGTAGTGGAGGCAGCCGAGCGTTGGGACGGCCGCGCCGCCTTCCCCTCGGGGACACCGGCCCCGGCGCACTCGGGCGGCGCTGACCCGCGGGCGGGCGCCTCGGAGCCGGCTCTCCCGGCAGCGCTCGTTCTCTCCCCGCGCAGGGGGAGGGGGAGGGCGCGGGCGCGGGGGAGGGCGGGCGCGCGCGCGCGCGAGGGGAGGGGGCCCGCGCAGGCGCCGTGCGAGGCTGTCGAAGAATCAAGTCTGTAGAAGTGGAGCGGCCGCGGCGGCAGCAGCAGCAGCGACGGCGGCGGCGGAGCAGAGGCGGGCTGGGCGCTGACGCGGGCGCTGGAGAGCGGCGACGCCGGGAGCTGTGAGAGAACAGCGGAGCGACCCGTGGCCCGCGCCGCGCCCGTGCTCCACGCCGTCCGGCTGCTGCCGCCGCCTCGGCGCGGCATGCCCCGCCGCTCGGGCTGAGCCTGCCCCGGCGGCCGCCCCCCGCCCCCCGCCCCCCCGGCCTCCCCGCCCCCCGCCCCGCACTCCGCGCCGGCCGCCGCCGCGACCTGCTGCGCTCCCCCGCGCCCGCGCGGCCCGTCTTCGCCCCGGTCTGGAGGCCGGCCGCGGCCCCGGCCGAGCTCCCGCCGCCGCCGCCGCGCCCGCCGCGCCGCGCCGCCCCGCCGCCCGCCCGCGCCCGCGCCGGCCGGGGGGACGTGCTGCCGCGGCTGCAGCCCCTCGCCCCGCGCCCGCCGCCCCTCGTGCCCCGGGGGCGCTGCGCGGGCGCCGAGCCTTCGCGGGCTTTGCCGCCGCCGCCGCCGCCTCTGCGGCCGCCGCCGCCGCTGGTGGGGGAGACGCGGGGTTGGGGGGGGAGGAGGGCGCGCGTGGTGCCGGCGGGGAGCGGCGGCGCCCCCTCCTCCTCCGCCTCCTCCTCCTCCTCCTCCTCCACCTCCAGCGCCGCGGGCTCCTCGGACATGGCCGCGGCGGTGGCGGTGGCGGCCGCGTCCCGGCGGCAGTCGTGCTACCTGTGTGACCTGCCCCGCATGCCCTGGGCCATGATCTGGGACTTCACCGAGCCCGTGTGCCGCGGCTGCGTCAACTACGAGGGCGCCGACCGCGTTGAGTTCGTCATCGAGACGGCGCGACAGCTCAAGCGGGCGCACGGCTGCTTCCCGGAGGGCCGCTCCCCGCCCGGCGCCGCGACCCCCGCCGCCGCCAAGCCGCCGCCGCTTTCGGCCAAGGACATCCTCCTGCAGCAGCAGCAGCTGGGCCACGGCGGCCCCGAGGCCGCCCCGCGCGCCCCGCAGGCCCTGGAGCGCTACCCCCTGGCGGCCGCCGCCGAGCGGCCCCCGCGCCTCGGCTCCGACTTTGGCGGCAGCCGCCCGGCTGCGGGCCTGGCCCAGCCGCCGACACCGCAGCCGCCGCCCGTGAACGGCATCCTCGTGCCCAACGGCTTCTCCAAGCTGGAGGAGCCCCCGGAGCTGAACCGCCAGAGCCCGAACCCGCGGCGCGGGCACGCCGTGCCGCCCACCCTGGTGCCGCTCATGAACGGCTCGGCCACGCCGCTCCCCGCCGCGCTCGGCCTCAGCGGCCGCGCCGCCGCCTCGCTGGCCGCAGTGTCTGGGGCCGCGGCCGCCGGCCTGGGCTCGGCGCAGCCCGCCGAACTGAGCTCGCACAAGCGGCCGGCGTCCGTGTCCAGCAGCGCGGCCGTGGAGCACGAGCAGCGCGAGGCGGCGGCCAAGGAGAAGCAGCCGCCGCCGCCCTCGCATCGCGGCGCGGCCGACAGCCTCGCCACCGCGGCCGGCGCCACCGAGCTGGGCGCCGAGGGCGCGAGCAAAGGCCGCGGGCCCGGAGAGCAGGACTGGGTCAACCGGCCCAAGACCGTGCGAGACACGCTGCTGGCGCTGCACCAGCACGGCCACTCGGGGCCCTTCGACAGCAAGTTTAAGAAGGAGCCGGCCCTGACTGCAGGCAGGTTGTTGGGTTTCGAGGCCAACGGGGCCAACGGGTCTAAAGCAGGTAGGGGCGGCTGTGGAGCGAGGGGCCCTAGGGGAGAAAGGGGGGCGCAGAGCAGAGGAGGGGGGTGTGCTTTCCATTCACCATCCTACCCCAGCCCAGAAACAACAAACACCCAACTTCCTGATCTGCCTGAGGCGGAACCAGTGCTTAGTGGCAACGTGTTCCTGTGCTGAAGCAGCACAACAGAGATGAGTCAGACTGGGCTGATAGGCACTGACACAGGGTTTTCCTTTCCCAGCACATTCTTGGATGGGAGCGTGAGGGCACCAGCCACCTTTTAACCTGTTGGGGGATGTTGACGATCGTGTGCACAGTTCAGCCTGGGTACATGCATGCTTGGGTAGAAACAGGCCGTTGCATAGGTGCTGCGTTCTGTGGCCTTTTAAAATCCTGCCCCAGAGCCCCGTGAGTCTTAAGTGTTGTGAGTTGCACGTGCACTGGAAATTCATGTGAGATTTTCTGTACAGGCTTTGAGAGAACAAATTCTTTAGTGAGTCTTGTGTTAGTAAAAGAACCGTTCTTTTCGGTGCACATCCGTTTATTTTGTTTTTGTTTTTTCCCTTTTCTTTTCTCCCCCTGCCAGTTGCAAGAACAGCAAGGAAAAGAAAGCCTTCTCCAGAACCAGAAGGTGAAGTCGGGCCCCCTAAGATCAATGGAGAGGCACAGCCATGGCTGTCCACACCCACAGAAGGGCTCAAGATCCCCATAACTCCTACATCCTCTTTTGTGTCTCCACCACCACCCACTGCCTCACCTCATTCCAACCGGACCACACCGCCTGAAGCGGCTCAGAACGGCCAGTCGCCCATGGCAGCCCTGATCTTAGTAGCAGACAATGCAGGGGGCAGTCATGCCTCGAAAGATGCCAACCAGGTTCACTCCACTACCAGGAGGAATAGCAGCAGTCCACCCTCTCCGTCCTCTATGAACCAAAGAAGGCTAGGCCCCAGAGAGGTGGGGGGCCAGGGGGCCGGCAGCACAGGAGGACTGGAGCCAGTGCATCCTGCCAGCCTCCCAGACTCTTCTCTGGCAGCCAGCGCCCCTCTATGCTGCACCCTCTGCCACGAGCGGCTGGAGGACACCCACTTTGTGCAGTGCCCGTCTGTCCCTTCGCACAAGTTCTGCTTCCCTTGCTCCAGACAAAGCATCAAACAGCAGGGAGCTAGTGGAGAGGTCTATTGTCCCAGTGGGGAAAAATGCCCTCTTGTGGGCTCCAATGTCCCCTGGGCCTTTATGCAAGGGGAAATTGCAACCATCCTTGCTGGAGATGTGAAAGTGAAAAAAGAGAGAGACTCGTGACTTTTCGGTTTCAGAAAAACCCAATGATTACCCTTAACTAAAACTGCTTGAATTGTGTATATATCTCCATATATATATATATATATATATATATATATATATACACACACACACACACTCTCTCTCACACACACACACACATATATATATATATATATACATATATATATATATCCAAGACAAGGGAAATGTAGACTTCATAAACATGGCTGTATAATTTTGATTTTTTTGAATACATTGTGTTTCTATATTTTTTTTGACGACAAAAGGTATGTACTTATAAAGGCATTTTCTTCTTTTGTTAATGTTATTAGCATATCTTTGTGCTTTATTATCCTGGTGACAGTTACCGTTCAATGTAGGCTGTGACTTGCGCTGCTTTTTTAGAGCACTTGGCAAATCCGAAATGCTTCTAGCTGTATTTGTATGCACTTATTTTAAAAAGAAAAAAAAAAGCCAAATACATTTTCTGACATTGTAAGATTGCCTTACTGTCTGTTATTCCTTATTGCTGGCCCCTCTCTCAGGCCGGAGGCCAGTTGGTGGAGAAGGAAATGGAATGAGCGAAGGGGGCACTGTTGTGAAGTGGGCAGCATGCCACTGAGAAATGTCACCAAGTTTACCCCAAAACATTGTCCTCTCAGAGTAGCAGGAAAACGGATTTTGAGTCTTTCTCTGTTTTGTTCTTAAAGTTCAGTTGTTGGGATAGTGATGACTGCCTGAGAGTTGCTGCTGAGAGATTTTTTGGACTGTGTGGTTTTGGGGAGGGGGGATTTTTCTTTCTTTTTTTTTTTTGAAAGGCAAAGTTGACCACTGTTCACTGCCCACGTGATCAGTTGTAAGATTACAACGCTGCATGTTCGTTGGTTACATAATACACAATTCAGTGACTGAAGGGCGGTGATGATGGATGGTGGCGTGTGCAAGATGGCACTGCCGTCTTTGAGCAGAGCCCGGCTCTGCAGCGTCACCTTGTCTTTTTAAACACCCCAGAGCTCTGTTTGGTGGTGGTGGTGTCGTTTCCTTTGAAAAGAATCGCAAGAGAAGTTACAGTTCAGGTGAACTTGGAGATTGTGGGATTGGTTTCGTTTCTGTTTTGTGTTTTGTTTTGTTTTGTTTTTTATCATTTACCTGTAGTGCTATTGCTGTTGGTACTATCACCTACCCCCTGTTTCTAGTGAGTGCTAAATACAGTATGGTACAATGACAGTAACAGCGCGTGGTGCTGCCGGGACTGCCCGTGGGCATATCAGTGACAGCCCAGATGGGGGTGGAGGAAACCTGTAATTTCCTTCTTACGTGTGTTTGAAATACCAAGTGAATAATACTGTTCCTCTGGAAAAAAAAAATGATAAACTAGTGAAAATTAAAGAAAAGGTTTTAATAATAGGCAGGCCCCACCTCTCAAACTATTCTTAGAAACCTTTTGTAAACTAATTTCTTTTGATTATTATTTTGCATCAGTAAAACGATTTTTTTAAACCAATAAATCATCTGTTATTAGAAATAGTTGTCTCACAGTGATACTGGTTTTTCTTTTGTGCTGTTACGATTTAACATTGACAGGAACACTATTTTAAATCCTTTTATGTTCAGGTGTTTGTAACTTGGCCCTATAATTAGGCTGAATCATGGCTTCAAGGTCTACTACAACTTACGTGTATCGTTTATGACCCAGCTTCTATTTTAATTTGAAAATAGAGATTGTTACCCTCTTTGGAGTCTTTTTTAGTTACGTTTTTGTTTTTTTTAAATTGCTCAAATATTTTTTAATGGTCCGTTTATTAACACTTGAAAATCAGATACTGCACCAAATACAGTATTTTTGTTGTAGTGTTTTTAATGAGGGCACCTATTAATGCTGTGCAAATTCATGTTACTGGTCATTGTTATATTACAAACAGACTTGCATGATTAACCAGTTTGTTGTTACACTTTTTTTTTTTTAATTGGCGCATCTATGACTCAGATCAGACTGGTTTCTCTTATGTAAATGCAGAAACACACTTGCAGAAACACAGAGTCAATTTTACATGCCCATAAAGACATGTGTAAAGAATTCAACTATTATGGTTTGTTGTATAAATGTGTATCTAAGCACTTTATTATAAACTGGAATTTGACCTCATAGATTTTACAAGTTGATCAGTCATTTGACCTAATTCGTGGTAGCTATCTGTATGCTTTGCAGTCTCAATACAGATAAGCTTTCTAAAAAAGATTAGTAAAGAACCATCCTGCTGTTTTGAATAAGTCTATCCAGCTGTGGAAAAGACAACCTATGGTTTCTCTGTGCTGGTGTTTAGGGAGCGGGAGAGAACAGGAATAGCTTTAAAGGGCTGTGTGTTGAGGTTACTCCCATTAAAAACTAAGGTCTGCATGAGGCCGCCTGGCCCTTGGGTGGCCTTCGTGGAAGGCTTGCAGCTGTAAAATGTTGATCCGGGTTATTTTTCTGGCATTCTCTTAAGTTAAAAAGTTAACGCTGGGGCATGGGTTTGATCTTTTGTTGTACCTGATGGCAGTGCAGACATCCTCCACAGCTGGATAAAAATGTCAGAAAGCTACTTACTGTACATGGGCAGTATCCGATTTCAGATCCTAAATATTTCAGCTGTGCTTTTAATACTCAAAATATTAGGGGATGGGGTGTTGAAGCTTTCCCTTTTTTGCTTTAACATTTATAGAATTTAACAGATGTACTGTCTTTCATGTGGCCTCACATTAAAAGTTATGAGAACATACACATGGTTTACAACTTTTACTATATACCTTTCCTTGGCCACCAAGTATTTTTAAAGTGTGCCACCTTTTAACCTTTACTTTTTTTTTTAAGTTGAAGGTGATACTTTTTCTATATATGATGAAACTCATGTCAGCTTAAGTGAGTGTAATCTCAGATACCAACATTATTATATTTTAAAATCACGCTATGGAAAAATCACCTGCATTCTGTCATGTGTCAGATTTACAGTACCTTTTTTTTTCTTTAACTTTTAGCATTAAATAAAAATAAAATTGGGAGCACTGAACATTTTCTGAGGCCTTTTTTAATTTTTTAAAGTAAGCTCAGAATGGCTATTGTTTTAATCACTAATGGTGGTGTGACCAAAGGATGTGTGGGGTTTGGGGTTGGCGTTTGACTGGAACTGCAGGAGAAGAACAGGAGATAAAAGACCCGGAACAACAAGGCAACCGAGGGTAGGGGGGTGGAAAAGTGCTAGGGAATGGGGAAAGGGCAACTGGATAAGGGAAACAGATAAAGAGAAGAGCTGAACAAAGTACAGCCCCAAAGCACTTGTTTATTTTTCAACTTGCTGTACCGCCGGCCACTCTGCAATCGTAGACTGGAAGGAAAAGATCCTGACAACACTAAAAAGGCTGTCGAGACATGGAGTTCCTCTCTGGAAAGCTCTGAAACAAAACGGCCATGATGGGCTGTGGGAAATGCACTGAAGACAAAAGAGGGGGAAAACAGCCTACCTTTTGGAAAGCTGTGTAATAAAGTCAGAGCGAAAGCCAGGTGTGAGGTTTATTGATGTCCTGAAATCTGAATTTATAAATAAGAGATAAGAGGTGGGAAGCACCAAGACCCATTTGCAAGACATCAGAAGACAGTTCCTAGATGTTTGCAGCCTTTTCATTCTATTGATCAATGGCTTGGCAGACTCCTAGGAAAGGAAGTTGTGAACCTGACAAAGAGTTTGAGGATAGGGTGCACACAAAACTGACTATGTGTTTTAAATTAAACAGCAACTGTTAATGTGTAGCCAAATATATTTTCAGTAGGGGTGGTCTGGTAACTTGGAGGACCCATCACTATGTGTGTATCAATAATTTTTTTTATTAGCCTGCTTAAGGCAGTTTTCAGGAAACTGTATTCTTAATAACTTAATTATAGCTTATAATACACAACACGATGTTTCATTTAGTAATCAGGTTAAAAGAAATGTTGAACTATTTTTTTAATTAAAAGTGCTAAATTTTATTTTTAGTAAAATTTAAAAGACTGCAGCTTACAGAAGTCATTTTTAAAATTTCAAAAGCTCCTCCCAAAGTAAACTTTAATGATTGCATTCAGTTTCCAGTTAAAAAACCAAACAAACCAGACTCTTGATGTGGCAGATGTCTTTGTTTATTCCCCAAAGGAGGGAAAAAGTTAAAGGGAAAATACAGAACTCCTTTTAATTCCTAGACTTAAGTCCCTCGTTACTCAAAGTTTTGCATATGATTTATAGATGGTTTTATTTGGTTAGTGAAGAGTAAAATGTTTCTCTTCCTGATTCCAAAGTGTGTACGTGGAATCATTCAGAAAAATGTTCAGTCGTGTGTAGGCCACTAGAAGTCCTGAGTCACCCTCATTTGCTTGCCTTCTCTTCGTAGGGAACAGTGTGAGAAGACACGCCTTTCCTCTGTCACAGACCAAGGTCAGAGGCACCAATGAATGGAATACATATTTACCTACTTCATCATCTGGGGTTCTAGAAATGAGAGGCGTGGGGGATGCTGTTTAACTCCTTCAGTGCCAACGGTTAGGCCTCTGTCAGCAACAGTATTGATTACAATCAAATAGAAATTATGGCATAACTTCCCAGATTATTAATAATCTAGAGGCTTTGTTGCTGTTCCTGTTGACTACCTGCATTTTTCTTCAGTTATGAATCCTGATAGTAATTTAAAAGGCACACAAATACACAAGAAGTCAATTTGTAAATTCAGAGGTCAGAAGGTAGAAAGTGACTGGATTTATGGATTATCTGTGGATTTATTTCTCTGTTAATCCCCAGATAAGTCCATAATTAGGGATATCCATACTATCCCTATTTACCATTAACTAATTCGTACCTAATTTAACAGTGAACTTTGTTTTAACCCATTAGTCTGTTGTTACCTGCTCCTTCACTATGTCGATACAATTTCACATGGTTGATTTTAAAAAGCTTAACTTTTTAAATTTGAGATATCATTTATTTAAAATTTTTTTTTAAATCTTAGAATCAAAATCTACATTGGCACTGATCTTTATCACAAATATTGTGTGCTTCTGTATGGCACTAAGTGCCATAAACCAACCCATACGAGCTATAGAAAAGATATTCTGGGGCAAAAACGCATGCCGTGGGCAAAATCATTTCTAGACTCATGTAGACATGGGATCCTAAAGCTATTTTATTTTGAGTCTAAGGAACAATTGAGTAAAGTCTCCTTAATAGAACAACCCTATCAGAATGGTATAAACAGTTTCTTTTATTATGCAGTCTTAAATACTGCTTTGAAAAAAACAGTAGCGCTTTAAAACTCAAAAGTCTTCGTAGAATGAGTCTAGAGTGCATGTCAAATTTATCACAAAGTCAGCCATGAAAATCCTCTAGGAGGTGATTTTCTTTTGGGTCAGACAAGGTCTGGATAAGAGACTACAGAATTCCTGGTTTAAACTGGAAGCTTCAATGCACTGGTTGATCTCATTTTTTGAATGGACTTTAGAAGTTGGATTGCATAACTGAACAGCCGCCTCCAGCAATTCAGCAGAAGCCCTTGATGCTGAAATAAGACATCCTATACAGAGTAATAATGCCCCATTTGAATATTTCTAAATATGCTTTGCATTTTGGGGAAAATGAACTGTGTTATATAATCTGTGGATCCCATCACCTAACCACTTAGCAGTGACTATTTCATTCTCCGTATCACTATCACCAGTTAACATCCAGATGCCCATGAGGGGACAGGCATCATGCTCAACCAAAGAGTCACATTTTGCTGCGTAGGTACTTAGACAGCAACTTTAGCAGATAAATATTTGGGTCATTGCCTATTTCTCTGCCTTTTGGAAAATATCTTGCCCCTAACAGTTGGAATCCAATAATTTGAGCTCTATAGGTGGCTATTTATATTGCCAGGGAAAATAAGTCCAGAAGCACTTCATCAGAACTCAGGACCTAAATTTATTTTAATGTATAGTAAGAGTTCATTAAAAGTAAGTTTAATGTATAGTAAGAGCTTCAGATTACTGAGCTTTTGCCTTCGTTTACTGTTTGATTTTAAAAATATCAACCACACCAGTAAGAGTTCTTCTGCGGAGAAGTGAAACATAGGATTAGGGATGGCCTGAGTCTGAATAAATCAGCATTTTGTTTGTTGCACACAGACTTGGCTGGAGGCCTCCCGTGTTCTCCAAAGCCTGAGAAGACTATGCCTGCGCTGCCAAACAGAAACAGGCTAAAAGCCTCCTTACCTCCATTTTTATTTATGCCTCCAAACAGCCATTCCATTAACTTTTTTTCGGTGATAAAAGATAAAGATTTATTGTGCCCCATACACAACTGAAATCAGAATTTCACAGGAGGGTCACAGTCATTAGAGAAGTTTTAGAATACTAGTCTCTTAATAAGCACCATATGGGTTGTCGCCGTGATTGCTTGACACCTAGTAAGCAAGCACATGATCTAGTCTTTGAACAGCTGGGAGCCTAGGCTCCAGCTCTCTGGGAGCTTGAAGACCCTTCTACGGACCGGGAGGGACGTCAGCTCGCGTGATGAAGGGCCCTGATGGAGGAAAGTTCACGCGTCGGTTTCCTTGCAGGAGTCTGGGAAGTCTGGCGAGGGCTAAATTCTCACGTGGAGGACTGGGTCTCTCTAGAACTTCCGCCTGGAACCTCGGGAGGACTGTGAGCTCGGGAGGACTGTGACACGGGGACGAAGTCCGAGGTCCAAAGTGCTTGCACACAAGAAGCTCATTAGGCACAGCAGGCCACGGTCACGCATGAAAGGGGCCGCCGGACCTCAGTATCTTCCTACAGATCAAGAGGCCATTGGAAAACACCGGGGCCGGGTCAACATCGTCAAATGGCAGCTTTTCCTTTTTTTTTTTTTTTCACTTTTTATCACCGCTCACAGCGGCGTTTCTGAAAAGGAAGAAAACAGCCGCCCGTGCTGCCAAGCCCTGTTTACTGGAGGGGAAGGAAAGAGGAGGAGGCTCCCCGCTCTCCAGCGGCCTGCGTCGGGCCCGCGCCGCGAGGAGACCCACTGCGGTTTCCAGCGCGGCGCCCTGACTCACGCCGCGCCCGTGTTTATTTATCCCAGAACTGGTGCCGGGGCCGCCCGCGCAGCGCCTTCTCCCCGCGCCCCGCTCTGCGCACGTGGGGCCGTGCGGCGGGACCCCACGGGGGCGGCGGCCGCACCCGCGCCAGCCCAGCCAGCGAGCCAGCTGCGCGGCTATAATTAGCGAGCAGCCGCGGCCGCGCGCCCCGCCCGCGTGCGCGCGCGCCCCCGCCCGCGTGCGTCCCCGGCCGCGCGCTCTGGACCGGTTACCGCGTCTTGAACCAAATAAAGTAAAGGTCTGGCTCCTGCGGGGCGCGGCGAGCGCGCGGCGTGCCAGCCACTCAGGGGCGTGGCGAGCCCGGCTGCCCAGAAAAGATCCCCCGCGCGTCAGCAGGAGCTTTGGCTGCGGCTGCGAGGGTCCCTGAAGCGCTGCCGGCTGTCCTGGGTGGATTTTCTAAGTTGAGGAGGGCACATGACAAGAGCTGCTCCAAATGTCACTCCCTTTTTGGAAATCATGATGCTGCCTCCCCCCCGCCCCCGCCCCCACCAAGACTGTGGCTATAATAAGGCAAATGTTCCGTACTGGTGGAGTAAACACTCGCATTTAAGGGGCATCTGTCTTCGGCGAAAGCACACCGATGCACAGTGCGTGTCCATAAAAACGTGTTTATTAAGCAGACCTCGGGACATGCCCATATGCGTGCTGCAGAGTCAAAGTACTATTCACAGCTGACTGCCTAAAAGGGAGTTGCCTTTTTACAGAGAAACCTTTCTTTCAATTAGAACAACACCAAAGAAATTTATCTCTCATCATAGCTGTTAATTAGTAAATCCAATACTCTGCAGGAGCATCTCGAAAAATATATACAAGCATGGCCCCCATCCTTTTAAAAAATGACACCGAAATGCCATTTGTTACCAGCCTTGGGGGCGAGGGGGCAAGGAACCTCACTGTTGACTAAGCGTTGTATGATAATTTTAGTCATTGTTTAAAAGTGATTGTGATAGCTTTGCGCAGTGACAGTATCGTAGCCAATGAGGTTTATCCGAGGCGCGATTATTGCTAATTGAAAAGTGATTGTGATAGATGGATGGGAAGCTAAAAAAAAAATAAAAAAGGAATAAATAAAGCTGTGCTCCAGGCTTGAGAATACCTAGACACAAGTCCAGCAAAACACTTCCTTCACCGATGTATATTTCTTTCCAGACATCAGGCACAAAAACATTTGAGAAGCTTGTGATGAATTCTGACAGAACAGCCCACTCCTCATATATTTTATCGAGGAACTCAGGAGGCTTCTCAGGTTGCCGCTATGCTCCTAGGAAGCTAGTCTTGCTCTTTTCCTATGACTGTTCCTCTTGACACGGTGACACTGGAGTCTCCTGCTCGGCTCCTTCACGAAGATCTTTGAGAAGGAATTATGCTGAGAGAGCTTTATGAGAACAGGCCTCAGGACTGTCCAATTCTGTACCAGATACACAACACCGGAGTAGAGGTCAAGAAATCTTCAGATGTTCTTGGGCTTTGTGTGGCCGTTTCAGGTAACTCAATGAAGTTTGGTGCTTCTATTTGCTAGTATTATTATTTTTTTTTCATTGCCATGTACTTAACTTTGTAGGGGCGAAGAGGTCAGACTGGGCTATCTCCATGACGGCTATTTGGGTTTTCATCTGTGAGCCAGACCTGAGAAAGCACTGGGTGTGTGTGATACCCATTAGGACTTGGGCGCGGTGAATGTGTACCACTGAAAATACAGATTCTTGGTTATTGTATCAAAGGGGGAACTAGCAAACAGTCATGAAACACTGGAGAGGAGGGGCTCCCCCTGCTGTCATCATAGAAGATGCGTCGTCTTTCTGGCTAGAGTCTGGTACCTAGGACACCCACCCAGTGTAAAGTGTAGCAGCAAATGATTCCTGAAGGTGTCATTCCCTTGGGGGATGTACCGTTCTAGTGGAAATAAAATAAAGATACAGAGCACAGATGAGGGAAATAAATACTTTTCTTAAGTTTCTAGGTGCTGACTCATTTACTGAAGGGCCAGTTTCCATAAACCACCATAAACCACCAAAATGGCTAACCCAAGTCCAGGGATGGCTCTAAAGGCAGGGGTGGTATTGGCCACCTGGTGGCAGGTCCGGGGTGGGGTGGGGGGGTTGATTGAGGATACATTTAAGCCTATCATGGTTTTTAAAACAATCAATCAATTTCTGATGAAAAAGAAAAACAACCCTTCCCTGAATTTTGACCTCGCTAAAAAATATCAGATGTGTAAAAAAGCGTTTGATTTTCTTGTAAATCACACTTTTCTGCACATGGGTCTTTATCTCCATAGGTAGACCTCTGGAGCTCATGACACTACATATTTGTGGTCCTGGAAAGAACTCACTCGAGTCTCGATGACACATGTTGCCTCAGCGGATTGTCAGCCACGACCAGACTGAGCCAGGGGTCCTTCATGTGTGTGTTTGCTGAGAGGCTGAGTTCGATGACTGAGTAGGGTCGGAGCTCTCGAGCTTCAACCCTGGCTCCATCTCTTCCTAACCTTAGCATTTAACTCTCTGACCTCAATTTAATTATCTGTGAAATGGGTTAAGGATATTATTTACCTCATGGAGTTGTTGCGGGAATCGAATGACAGGGGTCTAGAACACACATACCTTGGGAGCCAGCACGTATGAGGGGCTTGGGGAATTTGGGCACATCACCCCGCCATGCTGGGCTTTGGGTTGGAGTTCGAGAGTTATTTTGAAACGGTGCCTTCAAGTTGGCTTCCAGAAACCCCTTTCTTCCTTCCCCCAGCACACTGACTCACGTCGCTGGATGGAGTGCCCTGGACTCAGTCCTCAGATGGTTCTTCTCTCTGTCCACTTACTCTCGGTAATCTTGTCCAGAATCGTGGTTTCAAAATAATATTTATGTGCTGACTCCAAATACCTCTTCCCTTGCTCTCCTGTCAAAGTCCTGAACATCCAGCCCCCTCCCCTAATCCCCTTCTCTCAGGCCTTTTTCTCGTACTCAGTGGTAGTCCTTCCAGTTGCTTGGGTCACAGATCTCGCAAGGCTGTTTACTTCAGTTTTTCTCACACACCTTCTATCCAATCTCAGCAAATCCTCTTGGCTCTACCTTCAAAAAATGTAATCCTGGATCTGATCACCTCTTGCCACCTGGTTGAAACTGTCATCATCTCTCATCTGAAGCAACGCAGAAGTTTCTGAACTGTTCTCCCAGCTCCTGCCCTTCTTCTCTGCAGTCTATTTTCAATTTGGTAGCCGGAAATAAAAAAAAAAAAAAAAAAAAAAAAAAAAACCTTAAAAATATTGGCCTGATCTTGTCTTTCCTTCACTCAAACCCCTGCAATACTTTTCTATCTCATTTAGAGTCAAATGTGTGGTCTTCCATGAGCCCGTGCTACCTCTCACGCTTGGCTCGAATCCTTGCTTCCTCCACTTTAGCCACACCGTCTTCACTGCTTCTGGCCTCAGGGCCTTTGCGTTTGCTCTTCTCGGTTTGGAATGTCTTCAAGATGTAGGCATAGCTCAGTTCCTCACTCCCTTCAGGTCTCCGCCCAATGTTCCTGCTGCTGCTGTAACAAAGCACCACAAATTTAGTGCCTTCAAACAACACACAATTACTATCTTAGACTACATTGAAGATGTTGACAGGGTTGGTTCTTTCTGGAGACTTTGGGAGACGACCTGTCTCTTTGCTCTTTCCAGCTCCTAGAGGCCGCCCGCATTCCTCAGCTCATGACCCCTTCGGTCCACCACTCCGCCCTTTTGCTTCTGTCCTCACATTACCTCCTCTTATAAAAGACCCCTAAATTACATGGGGTTCAGCTGAGTAGTTTAGGATACATCCCAAAATGCTTAACTTAATCAAAGTAAATTCTCCTAACCCAGTAACATTCCATATATGCAGGTTCAGGGTGTTAGGACACATATATCTTCTGGGGGGGTCATTATTCAGCTTAGCACATCCCACCCTACCCCCCCCCCCCATTCCTTCTTCATTTCTTCCCCTTGGCACTGTTCCCCATCAGACACTGAATACATCTGTTGCTTTTTAACTTTTTGTCCCCCTACCACACCCCAACCCCTGGATGCCTTAGAGTGTAAACCCCACAAGGCAGGGCAAAGCATTCCCTGTGGCATCATAGTGCATGGTGTGTGAATGTTCTCAGTAAATATTTGTTAAAGCCATAAATTTAGTCTCTTATCTTATGAGGGAAGTGTGGTACAAAATAGTAATTAATAAGAGAAGAGTCATAAAAATGTATTGGGAAGATTCAGCGGAAACACAGTCATTCGGCTGGAGAGGACCAGGAGGACTGCATGGAGGAGGAAACTGAGCAGGGCCAGCCACAGGGCAGGGCTTGCCAGAAGGGACTGGGAGAAGGAACAGGGCTCAGCTCAGTGGGATGGATCGTGGGATGGTTAAGCAAGCACAGGGATCATACAGAAACAGGCAAGAGGGTTCACACAGACAGACTCAGGGCAGCAAAACTGGGAAGAAAAGGTCAGGGGCATATGCCCACAAAACACACCAGAGTCTGAGTCAGAAGGGTGATGTAGCCCAACCCCCATCATCTTCTCTTCTCTCCCCTAACACCTGAGATCTCACTACTCAGGCCTTCCCCAGGGACCCTCTGTGGACAGTATCTCTCTGAAAGGCCTTCTTGAAATGCCATTAAATCGCACCCCTCCACCTCCAGAGTTCTCAATCCAAAACCCTACTGCACAGAATCTTCCCCCACTGCCTGCAGTGGGAATGCATTTCCAGCCATTTGTCCCTTCCGGCTTCAGTTACCAGTTTCCATGGCTCTCCTCTGCCCAGCCCCAACGTGGGGATCTGTGGCCCATTCTTGACCCTGGGGGAGAGGACAAAGGAAGGCGATCAGGTTCCAGGAACTGGAGAGAGACTGATGTGGAGAGGCCTGAGGGTGTCCAGTTCTGATCTGTCTGTCTCTGGCAGCAAAGGCGAAGGCCAGTTGTATCTAAATTAACTGAATGTATGTGTCATGAAGCGCCCCATGGGCAGGGAGGAAATTCAAATCCCTATGGCATTAGGTCTAGAGTCAAGAGTGTGACAAGGCACTGTAGGCTCCAGGATCATGTAAAAAGACCAACTTGTACTGCTCACCCTGATATTTCTCCACCTCTAGAAGCTTTAACTTACGTGAAGTTAGGGACCCACTTCCCCTTACAGATAACTCACAAAAATATCAAGATAGAGACCAGCTTCTGGACAGCTTTTCTCTGGTCGTCTGTGAAGTATTGACCCAATACTGTTCCCCCAAATCTCAAGCTCATCCTAAGGACACAGCTTTGCCTGGGAGTTGACTTTGGTGCCAATTACAAGACCTGGGGTCTAATTTCTACTCAGCCTTGAGGAAATGTTATGCTTGGGCTTGCCATGGGCTCCAAAGTGGGAGACAGGAGGCCACAGGCACCAGGAAAAACTGCAGACTTCCTCCCCACAAGGCTGGGAGAACCTAGGGATAGGCTACTGGGCAGGCCAATCCCCATAGGAAGGCCACAAGAGACAAAGAAGTCTGAAAACAGATCCCTAAAGAGGCTTCTTTATTTGGGCACATCTGACAAGAGCCTGGAGGTCCCCTTGCTACTACATAAGGTGTGGTAAAGGGCGTGTGTAAAACCAAGAGGGACTTATTTCAATGCACACTAATAATTGCATGTGGGATTGCTAATATGGGAGCTAGTGTCCTGCTGTTTTGTTCTCCCTGGGCCACAATGAAGGTATTTCTAGGTCACCATGGACATTTGGGAAGACATGGTCACTCTACAGGAGTTGGGGGGAACAAACGTGCTGCACTGAAACCCCTCTGCCCTGTGCTCCTATGTCCCACCAAGAAGGCTCATGTCTGCCTCAGTCCCTAGGCCAGTCCAGGCATGATGAAGGACTTGGGAGTGCCTCTCTCATCCCAGGGTCACCTTGTGCCATTGACTTCCCATGTGATTCCCTGAGTCTCCTTCCCTGCCTTGTCCTAGCACCGCTGCCCCTGGAGAAGGCGTCTAGATGGCTCCATGGCTCCTCAGTCCTAGCTCGAAGCTACTCCTTTTCTTGGCCATGCTGCCCAAGTCCACAGCCTGGGCTCTCCCTTGGTCATACCCTCAGGTGCTTCTTGGTTGTCCTGCCCTCTAGGCCCCGTCTAGGGCTGGAAGTCTGCCTTAAGCCCCAGTGCATGGTAAGGTCTCTGCTGCTTGCCTGGTTTCTTTCCCAGCATCTCCTCGGGAATGGCTTTCTACCCCAGGTTCCCTGTCATCAGGCCATGCTCACCTGTTGAGACTCTGGGCTCCATGGTGACGACCTCTTGTGAGGTGGTAGTTGAGACTCTCAGAGATTAAGGCTCCCTGCCATCATCTCCCAAAGCAGACTTTGCCACCAAATAAGTTGAACTAGATAGAGCTTGTCCTACCTTAGTAGACATGTCTTATGCCATCATATTGATCAGGGTTCTTCAGAGAAACAGACACACACCAGCACATACATATGTATGTGTATATCTCCTGTTTTGTGATGTATATTTTATATAGATAGATATAGACAGAGAGATAGAGAGATTTTAATAAGTTGACTCAAGCAGATTATGTGGCAGGCTGGAATTCCATGGAAGGGCTCACACTGCAGTCTGGAGTCTGAAATCTGTAGGCTGGAAAATCAGGCAGGGTTTCCACATTGCAGTCCTGAGGAGAATTCCCTCTTCTTCAGGAAACCTCAGTCTTGGCTCTTAGGGCCTTCAACTGATTAGACGAGGCCCACCCACATGACCAAGGGCAATCTGCTTTACTCAAAGTCCACTGATTGAAGTGTTCGTTACATCTAAAACAAACCTTTACAGCAACTTTTAGACTGGTGTTTGTCCAAACAACAGGTAGTTTTGGCCTACTCAACGGAACTCATAAAATTAACTGACGGGGCCACCTTCTAAGTTCCCTCTCCTCCTCCTCAGGCCTCCCCAGATCATGATGCTTCTATCAGTTATGATGCTTTCAAATGCAAAGTTGCAAGCGATCCTATTCAAATAGGCTCAGACTATAAAGGGGGCTCATTGGCTCTTGGAACTGAAACACCCACGGGCAGGCCAGCTCCGAGTTTGACTCACTGCAGGTTTGAGACCACATCTCCCTGGCTGTCTTGGCTCCGCCTTTCCTGTGTTGATGCTATCTTCAGGCAGGCTTCTCTTGAGATTGTGGCATGATTGACCCACTTCTTTATTCACATCCAAGAGGAAAGAGAGTGGAGCATCCCTTCCAGAACAGGGGAGGGGGGAAGAGCATCGAGCTTCTCTGTGGTGGGCTTGGTCCTGACATCGTCAAGTGGCCAAGAGAATAGTCTGTTCTGATTGGCTTAGGTCTACCTCGCTCTATCCAATCCCAGGGCAGGGGGCGGGGTTTGCCTTGACTGCCTTCTAGAATCCCAGCAAAACGAGCGGCTAAGGGTGGGAGGCCGGGAGCTAACCTTCGTGCTCCGCCTCAGCCACCAAAGCTGAGTTGCGGTGTATTCAGTCCAAGAGCGCACAACACTGCGCACAACACTGATGCCCACTGGAGTGGTGACCCCTGAGGCTGAGCGTCTCAGCCTGCGGGTCACAGGAAGCAGCCCTCAGCCCAGGAGAGGACAGCTCCTGGGAGGGAGGGTCTCCCTGCCTGGATGTCAGTGCAGAGCTGGCCCAGCATGGAGGGGCGGCGGGGGCTGGGAGGTGGCTGGTAAGGCTGTAGACGGGTCCACGAGCACGTCTCTGCTCTGGATGGGTTCGCCTCTCTGCCACCGTGGGAGCGATCACCAGAACTGAACTCAGAGCAGTCCGCTCTGCAAACGCTAGGACAGGGGCGGAACTGCGGGACGCCGTCGACCGCGGAGGAGAGGGACTCGCGCCTTCTGACAGGGACGCCGTGGCCCAGACAGAGAAGGCAGGAAGGAGGTGGCTTGAAGACATGTTGGGACAGCCCAGGTGAGGGGGCTGCCTCTGAGATTTTGATCTGTAGTTTTTCTTTCTTTTCTTCTTCTTTATTTTATTTATTTATTTATTTTGAGCAGGCGCCACACCCAGCTTGGAGCCCAGCCTGGGGCTTGAACTCACGACCCTGAGATCAAGACCTGGGCTGAGATCAAGGGTCAGATGCTTCACCGATGGAGTCACCTAGGTGCCCCTACAGTTTGTTTTTATGAAACGAAAGAAAACAAAACCTGAAGTGGCAGAACTTACATCTTCACAAGCTTTAAAATGCCTCTTTCATTCCTCCCTCTGTGCCACTTCCCTCTCTACCAAGATGCCCCTGTAACTACTGGCACAGGCATGTCACACAGAGTGCTGCAGGAGGGACGGTGCCTGCACCCTTGCTGAGACGCCCACCGATCCTTCTTGTGCAGTGTTCTCCTCATACACGTGTACCGGACGTGCATGTTGGCCAGCCCAGCTTGGCCATGTGTACTTGGCACTCCCATAAGCCACTGGGCAACGAGAATCTTCCACTGCTTGAGCAGGTTATGTTGTGTGAAGGAAGTGGCATAGACCTGACAGTTCAGAAGAAAAAAAAAATTAGCAGAGTTGTGCCTGGATATCATTCATTACAGGCTAGGGAGAGACACACTAGGGGCAAAACGTTGCTGGAATCAGATGAGGGTGTTGCCTACAGAAATGGGCACAGCTTTCTAAGTTGTGCAGAAAAAAAACAATTATGCTGCTGAACACTCATACAACACCGTGTGATTTACATGGCCTTTTGCTTCTCTCAGATCTTTGAAACAAAAGCATCAGAAACCCCTTTGCAGAACAGAAAACCGAGGCAAGGAAAAGTCACACCTTGCTGGACGTTACCGGGTGAAGCCTCCACTGAAATCCAGAACTTCTAGCCCTAAATCCCATCTCCTTTTACCACTGGTGTTCAACGTTTCAGGGTAACACTTTCAGGGGCCCTGCCAGTGTGTGGGAATATTAGTTAAGATGTGCCACGGAATGGATTAAACAAATCCCACCAAACCCTTTGCTTACCCACAGGTTCATTCTCATTCTTCATGCTTAGCTTGCTAATGTAGGAGTCACATGTTCCTGTTGTCTTTATTCTCCTGGTTTAATCAGGAAAACGAGCCAGAAGAGCTGAAATGATTAGCTGGGGATCATTAGAAAAGGAAAGAATTTATATTCACAGTGACTGTATTTCTAGTCCATTGATTAGGCAATTTTGCTTTTATGAATCAGTTGTGGTGATTGCTATCCCAAATAAAATATGGAATTGCAAAGAAAACATAAATTATTAGCTTTAAAACATGTAGTGTCTCTGCATGGAGCTATGTATCCTATGGACTATATCTCATTTCCTCTTCCAGAATTCTACCTGGGTTTCTCAGGGGGCATTCCCATAGGTTCCGTAGTTCTGCTGGGGCAGGGAGCAGCACGGTCCAATAACATGCAGCATCCCAGTGCGTGACATTATTATTTAGCTTTCACTGACCTCTCGCTTGTAGGTGCTGGATGGTGTTCAGAGTCAACACAGAGTGCTTTAGGCTAGAGATCAGTAACCACGCACATCTTGACCCTGCAACTTCAATCCAGAAGGCAAGGTGATTTTTAGAAATATATATTTATCACCTTTGGAGATTCCTTTTTCCTTTAATATTTTATTTATTTATCTGACACAGAGAGAGAGAGAGAGCACGCACAAGCAGGGGGAGCAGGGGAGGGAGAAGCAGGGACTCAATCCCAGGACCCTGGGATCATGACCTGAGCCGAAGGCAGATGCTTAAACAATTGAGCCACCCAAGTGCCCCCACCTTCGGAGATTCTCGTAACAAATGCATCAACAATCTCATCTTCCATTAACATACTGAATTTTTTAATAGGATATACAGAGGTCATTTCCTAAATCGCCCATTTCCCACTGACCCAGCTCTGTGGATTGTCTCTTGCTATAGCAAATGTGATCATGTACAGTGAATATACAAATAATCATGGAACTTTATTTAATAAGAGGGTGTTTTAAAAGCCAGATAATCACTTTGAAGAGGACACCAGAAAATGGAATAGGACAGAATAGAGGTGGAAGGAAGAGGAAAAAACGGAGAAGACAGAGCAATAGATGAGTGCTCTAAGACTAAAACCTTGCAAGGCCAGTGTTCAGGCGTGAAGACCAAAGAAGGAGGTATGTGGCTTCAATGGCATGGGATTTTGTGGATTTGAGGTGCCAGAAGCTTCATGAATGAATTCATTTGACAAATGTTTATCGTATACAATCTATACATTAGGGCACTGAGGATTTTAGATTGTTATGATTTTTTTAGGATCTAACAGTCTCATAGCCTACCATGAAAGGACTGGCCCACGAATTGATGAACATGAAAGAAAAGGGGAAGAAGAAGGAAAGAGAGCAAGCAGAAATGAAAATAAGTAGGAGCTGGGGCGCCTGGGTAGCTTAGTGGGTTGGGCCGCTGCCTTCGGCTCGGGTCATGGTCTCAGGGTCCTGGGATCGAGTCCCGCGTCGGGCTCTCTGCTCGGCGGAGAGCCTGCTTCCTCCTCTCTCTCTCTGCCTATTTGTGATCTCTCTCTGTCAAATAGATAAATGGAATCTTAAAAAAAAAAAAAAAAAAAGAAAAAAGAAAAGAAGTAGGAGCAGCAGCCAGTGCCAACAAAATCCCCATGGCAAGCCCTTCCTTCCCCAAATAAGACATGTCGCCCACTTTTTAATTAACACGTTCCTAATTTTTCTCAGCAAAGATCAATCCTGAGCACCAGCTTCGGTAAGCTCTTCCCTCCCCAGGGACTGTGAGAAACACAAGATAAATAAGATTTAGACCCTATTCTCAAAGAACTTAGAATCTATTTGGAAATTTCAAGCGCTGCACACTGAATTATGGATCTGCTCGAAGACGGCATTCGAACAGGTGCGGAGGGGCGTGGTGCACACTCTGGGTGTGCAGTTCCAAGAAAGGAACAGGCCAGACAGGGAGGGGAAGGGGCTAGGAGGGCTGTGTGATGAAGATGGACACCAGGGACGCCTAAGAGGAGGCACAGCAGAGGGGAGGCAAGAGGACCTCAGGAAGAGCAGAAATTAGCGTGGTGTGTTTTGGGATCAAGAAGAAAACCCCTGACTTTTGTCACTGCTGGTTAATTACTGAGGGATAATGGGGAATCAAGCTTGATTGAACGGGGGAAGGTGGGACTTCCAAGGGCCCAGGGACTGAAGCACAGGGAGGCACCTGGAGTCCAGGCATGGTGGTGGGGAAGCCAGCTCTGGCCCGGACACTGATGGAGAAAGGAAGAACCAGCAGCGCCAGAGTTAAGGTCACGGACTGGCTGTTTCTGCGGAACTGGACTGGGATGGCTGCGGAAAAGGAGCTAGGAGAGAATTTAAAAGAGATTTGTTGATAAGGTTTGGAGACAAACTGATTTCGGGCAGGGGTGAGAAAAGGGCGTGGAAGATGACTCCGAGGCTGCAAATATGTCTCATTTCCGCAAACTAGAGCAGGGCTTATCTTGGCAAAAGATGACAAATGTTCAGATAAGAGAATCAGGATGACTTGAGGTGAGGCTGGAATAGCCTCGGGGTAAAAATCCCAGCTGCTCGGTCCTCCCCAACCCCCAGGGGTCAGGCAGGGATGCAAGGAGATGATGGAAAAGCTCCTCCCACCGCGAGCGGGCTAGGCTGCCGAGTTGCCAGGTAGGGCTGAGGATCCGTGTTTGCACCTGTGCGGCCTGGGCCCTGCTGCTTGTCTGCTTCTGCCGCCACCGCTGTGGCCCCCGTTCAAGGAGCACGACCTGCTCCCTCAGGCGCACCAAGCGCTGTGCTGGCTCCGTGCTCAGGATCTAACCAAAAGGCCGAGATGAGCAGATTGGGGGATCTGAAAATAGGAGCAATTGATCCGAGGAAAGCATCGAGATAGTCTCTTCTAGTGTTTACTGGGCGATGCCGTGTTGAATTGGCACTGATGAGGGGTGGGGGCAGAGGCAGTAAAGATTTCAGAGCACTGATCTCCCTTCAGAAATTCTTGGCAGGAGCAGAAAGTGGCATGTTTTAGGGTGAGAAGTTTGTGTCTCAGAATTGGACATACAAGAATCTAGGGCTGTGTTCCTACCACCTTGAGGAAGTTAACCAGGTTGGCCCTGGGAGGCTAAGACGCAGAGTATAGCAGCCTTCCCTCACGCACCCCCCCACCGCCCTTATCCCAGGGGGGTTGCTTCCCATACCTGTAAGGGATGCCTGAAAACGGGAATAGTACCTAATCTCTGTGTATACTATGCTTTTTCCTATCCATCCATACTTATGATAAATACATACTTCATTTATAAATCAGGCACTATAAGAGATGAACAAAAATAATAATAAGACAGAACAACTATAAGCATATACTGTAGTAAAAGTTACGTGAATGTAATCCCTTTCTCAAAATATCTTATTGTACTTCCTGTGATGACAGGAGATGATAAAACGCCTATGAGATGAGATGAAGTGATGTGAGTGATGTGGGCTCATGACCCGGCATCAGGCCACTGAGGTTGTGTCAGTAAGATCATTTACTTCCCACCTGATCGGCCGCTCGCGGGTAATAAACTAGGGAAAGTGAAACCGTGGATAAGGAGGACTGTTGTACATGCTTTTTAAAGCAGAGGCTGAGTGTTCAGGCCAGTCCTGGGGTCTGTGTGGTACTGTGACCTTTTTTCTCAGAGGCTCCTCTGACTTCACCCCTGAGATAGCCTGAGTCCTAGCTGCATTGTGTGGTGCATGAGAGGGATGGGGAAAGGAAGACGTTTAGCCAAGTCTGGAATAGCCTAGGTTTTGATATCAAGAAGTCTGGGTTCCAATTCTGCCTCCACAATGTCACTAACTGTGTCATCTTGGACATGCTCTCTTTTAAGCTTCTGTTCCCATGTGTGGACTGGGCATAAGAATAGCACCAGTCTCATAGGAAGTCTGTGCACATTGAATGAGATGATCTTTGCTGAGCGCTTGTTGGCACTGTGTCCTCTACCTACTAGGCACTCAGCGTGTGCTCCTTGGTCCCTGGTATCAGAGCGCCACTGTATGCAGGTTCCGTGGAGTGCTAGGACTAAGCAGGGCTGCCTGTACCCTTCTCTGCTTCTCTCCCCTGGCCGCCTGACTCAAATAACAGCCACTGAAACACTAAACCTCGTTAACAGGTCAAGTCACCTCTGAGTTAACCAAGTTAACCTCACTTGGTCCCCCACTGTTTTGATCTCTGGCTCACTTTCTGGTTAATCCAACAATTTGAACCAAAGTGTTCTCTTCCACCTCATCTCCCCCACCTCAAAAATTGGGGAGATGGGACCATCACAGCCCAAGAGGTAAATCCTGCCCAAAAAGCCCTATGGGGGAGCCCACAAAAGAAAGAGACACTTTTGCCAAAGAAGATTTTTTACATTTTTATTTATTTACTTTTTTACTTACAGGCTCAGAATTCAAACAGAGGACGCTGAATGGCCAGAACCTTGGCCCACCCCCGAGTACCCAGGGCATGTGGCCAGCACCAGGAGTTCAAGTTTCTGCCCAGTAGGCTTGTAATCTGAACTTTCTATTTCTAAAATCCCAGTTCTTAGTAGCCAGCACACATTCTGAGCCACAGAGTTCTGAGAATTATTGCACTTGTCAGCTGCTAAGTCACATGTCCCTCAACCTGGTCCCTTCTACTGGCATAATAGTACTTGTGCTAGAGCCATGAACTTCACTCTCACATGAAAATTGGCATCCCTTATAATGCCACCCAAGGCTTGCCATAATCACTCAGAAATACACTCTCAGGTCTGTCACAATTAATCAGTTTTCAGAATCCCTCAGGGTCTCCAAATACAATGACTGGTAGCAAATTAATGGATACTTTAGATCGTCCCATTTAACTTCATCAAAGCACTGACCCCATGGTGAAAATTGAGCTTAATTAGGATAATATCTCATATTTAAAGAGTGCCTCAAAGCATAGAAGCCCCCAGATTCTTTCTCTTAATTTTCAAAGCTGCAGCACATGTCACTTAGAGCCAAATTTCAATGAACAGCTATGTTTGTCCCCATTTTATGGATGAGAAGAGCTTCCTGCCCACTGACCAGTAAAAGAGAACTTTACAGAGCCAGGAGCTGGAGAGGTGAGCCCAGAAATCAGGTTTCCCCCTTTGGGGTTGACTTTATTTGTTTTGATTTATGTTTATGAACTATCAGCAGCACAAAAATATGTACGGAAAGATTTTTTTTTTTTTTTTTTTTTTGTGAGTACCTATTTCATGAATAGGGTATCCTGTGTACTCCGCAAGGCTGTAAATAGATGTCAGTAGTGGAAGGCTGAAGTGGACAAATATAGAATGTAGCTTGTGCTCAGAAATGCCACACACCCCCACAGAGCCCCATGCTGGTATGGTAACTGGTCTGTTTGGAAGCTTTTTTTCTTTCTTCTTCTTCTTCTTCTTCCTCTTCTTCTTTTTTAAAGGTTTAGTTGCATGATAGTACAAAGAGTCTTGTGTTATGGTCTCAACACTACTATTTATACCCTGTGACCCATTAAGCACTGATTCCTTGGTTGGGGTTCTCCCAACATCTCGAGAAAAAAAAAAAAAAAAAAAGAAGGGAAAAAATAGCCTGACTGGGAAAGGGAAAAAAAAAAAAAAAAAAAAAAGCGGTTCTCATTTACAATACTTGAGTCAAGAATTTGGAAACATGACCCCAGCCAAAGCCTTCAGAGGCCTCCTATCAAATGTTGTTATTTTTGGGTGGCTTGAAAATAAGGCCAGTTGAAGTGTGGGCACCCGAGTGGCTGTCTCAGGAAAGGAGGAGCCGGGGCGGGCCGGGGGCTCTCTCCAGCGTGGTCCCGTTCGGGGCCAGGGACAGCCAGCTGCCGGGGGGAGGGGGGACTCGCCCCAGGCCTCACGAGAGGAACTGGTAGCTTGGCCAGAGGAGAACTTCACCTTCGCTGGGTCGACCTCCTTCCGCTGCAGAGCGGTGTCAGACATCAACCTTCCCCCTAGTCTCCCAAAGGCAACCGGACATCTTTTCCTTCAAAAACACGCTAGGAAATGAACCCAGTTAAGTCTGACATTCTCTCCTGCCCGTCCTACAGAGGACTTCACTTTATTGAAATAGGCACTATTTCTCCTAAAAGTTAATCCCCCCGCCCCCGACCTCGTTTGGGAAAAACATCCGCTGGAGATATTTTTATGCTCTGTCTGCAGTGGGTGAAAGGGAATCCTGGCCTTAGCCATTCCCGGGGAATGAACCCCACTGTGGTGTGTCACCCTCAGAAATGAGGCACAGTCCCTGTCTGGGAACACAGCTCACTGGGCCTGCCCCGCAGCATATCCCTTCCAGCTGTCTGACCAGCGCATGTGCACGCATGCGCATGGATGCGCATGTGCAGGCATATGCGCACGTGCACGCGCAGGCATATGTGCACACGTGCACCCACGCGAGGGCGAACACCTCGGGCTTAAAGGCTGTGGACGTTTAGTGCGCGTCCGAAAATGACCCCTTAGGAACCTGGTGGAGATGAGTGTGCGCGCGCCGGCCCTGCCTCCGGCACTCCTGCTTGTCCTGTCATCCGGCTGCAATCCCGCCGTCTCGGTACAACCTTCCACGGGCCCCACGGTAGAGACAGGCGCCTGCGCGAGGCAGGGGCCGCGCCCCACGCGAAAGCGCGCGAGGCTGTGGAAAGAAAACAAGAGGAGGTGGCGAGGACTGGGGCGGAGAAGCAACACACCTGAATTCCAGATGTTCTCCTCAGCCGCGCCTGAGGGGGTTTTGCTGGAACGGAGGGACAGCGGGAAGCTGCGATTTTAAGGAGACCGGTGAGTCGGTGCTGCTTGTGTCCTAAGGACGTAACTGGTGATGCCCCCCGGTCGTGTTTGTGCGTAGACGCGTGCTGAGGGGAACCGTCGTGCAGCCCCCGAGAACCTCGGCGGCGGTGCTACTTCCTGTTCCCTCTTCGGCATTCGGATGATGCTGTGGTCTGCTCCCCCCACCCGCAGTTCGTATATTGACTCCCTGGCCCCCAGCATGACGGAGTTTGGAGCGGGAGGCCTTGCAGGGGATTAGGTGTAGGTAATGTCCCGAGGGTAAGGCCCCCGGGGCGAGGTGGGCTTAGCGTCCTCACGAGAAGCGCGAGGGAGACCAGAGCTCGCGCTCACGCTCTCACCCTCTGTCGCTCTTCATGCCGCGTGAAGATGCCCTGAGAAGGCGGCCCTCTGCAAGCCAGGAAGCAGATCTTGCCGGGAGCCGAGTCTGCGGCACCTTGACCTTCCACTTCTGGCCTCCAGAGCAGTGAGGAATAAGTTCGTCTTCTTCAAGCCGCACCGTAGAATTTTGTTAGAGCAGCTCGAGCCATCCCCAGTGTGTTCATATAAATGAAAGTTATGTTTCGGTCAAGAACTCAGTTCCTCCTCAAAGCAGGCGTAGTATGCGCGGACACAGACCCGAAGACACAAGGGTTGCTGAGTCTCTTGAAGAGGATCGCGCTCGTGTCTCCAATGGATCGATCGGGCTCTCGGTCCGCCTCCCGAAACTCTCCGTAGAGGCGTGGGCCTGCAGTCTCCGGGGCAGAACGGTCAAACGTTCTTCAGTACATCCGAGAGAAGATATCATGGGGTTTAAAATGAATGAATGTGAATCGAATCCACAACCATCTTCAGCTAGTAATACGCTTTTCTGCCTTTGTGATACCAAGTATGGGTTTTGTCGGGTTTTGACTTGGCGTTGTTGGGGCTCGCGAGCGCAGTGTAGGTTGACTAATAGCCACATTCCTCCAGAGAACAGTGTCGTTTGTCTTCGTAGCGGTGCTGGGTGTACTGCAGTTATATGTCAACACAGTTTTCAAGGGATTTTCTTTCTCAGGCCCAGATATTTTCTCTCCCATACCAGGTTGGTCAGTTTTCTAAGGAATTTTTTCTTGGACTTGGCACTTTACACTGATTCTTGATGGTGATGTTTAGTTTGGACTGTACAGTTCTGGTATATAAGAGATTGGCATTTTATAAATTGTTTCCTCAAAGACTATGGGAAGAAGAAACTCACTGTTTTTATTTCCGTCTAGAACAGATGTACTTGAGTTCTTCCTGCACATGCCAAAAAAATGTAGAGTATGTTCTATGAAATGTTCTATGAAATATATTGTCCGTATATATCATTTCCTATGGAAGGAAGACATAAATCTTCATCTTTGCCTCTCACGCCTAATAATCTCCAATGCCAAGAGTTGGTTTCCACCCAAGGCAATAGAAAGTCAGAGGGCCAAGAGGAAGGGAAGATCACAGATATTCTTTATAACACCTGTGTGATGAGACATGCCCAGGACAGCGTCTGGGCATTCTGGAGACACAGGTGAGTCTCCTAACTTGGATACTTCTGCCACTTCTTGTCCCCAGCAAGAGCTGGAGGCACGCAAGAACTATGTAGGTTTGGTCAAAACTCCAACATCCTTTTTATTCCTGAAGCGTCCTTTCCGAAACGTGTGTATTGTCTCAAGTGTAATTTATGTAGGTAGAGGGAAGGCTGACCTGAGCACAAATAAAACTTCTCTCTCTAAAAACAAAACAAACAACAATAACAAAACAACCTTACACAAAAAATGTAAGTCTCTGCCACCCCCAAGGACCCTTCTCTCAGCAGCACTAGAGGGGAGAGGTGGAGGTCCCTGGATTTCCTGCCCCTCATGCCTGGCAGGGTCCAGGGCCCTTGAGGGCCTTCCTCTGTTGAAAGGCCATCAGCAGGCTCAGGAGGCAAAGCATGGGAAGTGATTTGGTTTTCTCAGCCCGAAAGGGAATTCACATCCTGCTCAAATGAGGCCACCAGGAAGGCATCCCTTCCAACTTGTTTGCTCAGGGCCAGGACCTCCACAGCTGTGTACACGTGCTTGGCCCCCACTCCGGAGCCCCTGGCCACTCCTCCATGGCTCATGCCCACCTCCTCCTCTCTCCTCCGTCTCCCTGTCTGTCTGTCTGTCCCCGCCACAAAGCCTCCCCAGAGAGACTTTGCTCTCACAGGTAATGGCTGTCCTCGTGACTGAGGACAGCAACACACCCTGCAACACTCACATGTGATTCTGGATGATGTGTGCAAAACCAGCTAAAATAGCGCACGATGCTAAATAACACGGTGCACTCTTAACCTTACTCAGAAAGACACTGGGCTTGCCTTCCCACAGCTCTGTTGGCCAGAGCTTCTCTACCTCCGTGTGCCTGTTTTTCACCTGGGGAACCTGTTAAAAATCCAGACTCTGAATCAGTAAGTAGGTCTATGGTGGAGCTGGGGGTCAGGGGGTGGGGGTGGGGAATCTGCATTTCCCACAAGCTTCCAGGCCATCTGAGGATCACACTCTCAGTGGGAAGGGGTGGACCTCAAGCTCCTCCAGGCCACCGCCATGTCAAATGTGACTCTGCATCCTCAGTGTTGAAGATGGTAGCTGGCACACGGAGGGTTTTCCGATGGAAGAAAGGAAAGAAAGGGGAATGAATGGGAAGAGACAGCACAGATTTTGAGTTTTCCATTGACTAAGTCTTTCCTGTTCTTGACACTCACCGTCAAGTGAGGGTTCTTGATCTTAAAGCTGGAGACAGGCCCAGGTGAATCGGATGGGTAACACAGGCTCGTGGCAGGGTTTTTTAAAGAGAGTTTCATCCCAGCTTCTTAGCAGTTCTTCCTAGCTACTCACAGATGCTTTTATGGCCCTCAAGACTAGCTTACAATCTGGCACATCCCTGTGAGGGGCCCAGAATTCCCTCAATGGCCTGGGAGATATGACGTGCCCAGAGGCACTGGTCACTACAGAGAGGAGGCGTTCTGATCACAAGTTGCTTTTATCTGGAGCTTGCTGACCAAGTGGGGCGGTTCCATGTCCCGGGGGAGCATTTGATGGACAGCATTGCCTTTAGAAAATGATAGAACTTTTCTGTTGGCGGAGTTTGTATTAAAACCTCAACACCCTTGGTTCTTTTCATCTCGGCTCCTTCTAATTTATAAGACAAAGCCTAAAGTGCTTGATCTGTAAAATGCATCTTGCCAACATCAGGCAGACTTATGGAGAGTCTCCTTGGCCAGGGTAGCTTTCATCCTAAAGAATGCACAGAGCCAGGGAGATAGGCATGTCATGCAAATGTTTAGGTGGTAGCACAGATCATATGAAATTGGGCCAAAATCTGTCATTATTATTTGCAGGGAAAAAAATGCACCCTAAACAAATAATATGTTTTTGGTATAAAACTAACCTAATCCCAAACCATTTTAAAAATAGGATAAAAGAAAATAAAAGAAAAAAGAAAAAAATCCCTCTGGTACATTAAAAACCTCTGTTAAATACCATCACTATTAGCATTTAATTGTAAGTTTCTGTCTTTTTTCTTTTCCTGTGTGTCTGTTTTTATCTGTATAGTAGTTTTTACCTAATTCTGACATATGGTATGTGTAATTTTATATGCTTTTTTCATATGGTACGTGTAATTTTATATGCTTACCATTGTATCTGTTGTGTTTCCCTTGTTTTGGTAGCTTTCATCACCAATATTCTGACCTCCTGTATGATATTCTGTTGAATGGTTACACCAACATTTATTAATTCAGTTCTTCATGTAGTGAAACGTACTGAGTATTTAAGCGCTTTCAAAAAGTTTTACAAATACAAGTGTGGCAAAAGTGTAATTTATCAAGTGTCTGCACGTGGCATATGGCGTGTTGAGATTATTTAATGAGCCTGAAATCCCTAACAGATGTATCGATGCAGGTAGTTTTAAAGAGGTTTTAAACAGGTGTCACAATTCAAAGCTTTTATCAGAGGATCTCTAGGAAGTAAACAAGAAACAGACATAGGCTGTTAGCCTCCTCCATGGAGAGGGGGTGGGAGAGAGGGGAGGCGGGAAGTGATGGGGATGGTTGCAGAGAGATTTGGAGTCCCAGAGGCCTGGGTGAGGGACCGCTCATGTGGTCATCACACTGTGACCATGACCGAATAACTTCCCTCCCTGCATCCCAGCCTCCCCATCTCAGTAAGAACGGTGCCCACCTCAAAGGCCTGTGGCTGGGATGAAGGAAGTACATGAAGGCACTTAGTAGGGTACCCATCCAGGTATGACTGCTCAATAAAGTTAGAAAACACCCTTGGATCAGCAGCCTTGAAAGTCGGAGAGCTGCCTACTCCTGTCCTTCCCAAGCCTAGTGGTCTTGTACCTTATGTCTCGTTATTTAAAAGTTATAAGTCGAGCCAATAAACCATTTAAGAAATGTTCTGTCCACCCCCTTGATGTGCCTTCACAACACAAAATAGAAAATGTTTGTAGAGCTATGTTTTTTCTATGACTAAAAATTAACAAAATAGCAGAGGTTGGAGGAAACCGATTTGTAAGTCTGTCTAGGATGTTGTTTGGCAAGCAATGTTTGGATGAGTAATAAGAATAAAGACATGAATTTACAAATTATTATATATTTATTTTTAAAAATTCATTTTCTTGCCTTCATTTCGGCAAAATCATTAATTATACTCTTATAATCAAGTTTTTCACAATTTGTGTTCCTTTGATAGCAATAATCTAACAGATTAAAAATAAATGTAATTATATTAAAATGTACAAAATTTGAATATATTTTAATCAATATGTAGATGAACATTAATGTGAGAAGCTAAAATTTAATTATTTTTGGTATGTTTTAAAAAAAAACGTTATTTTTCTTCCCAAATAGTCAAAATTATCCATAAACCAAAATGCAAAATACAAAGTGCTTAGTGAATATCAAAAGTTAAATAAAATTATTTAAATAGATCTGATGGTTTTCAAAAGGTATTTATTAGAGATTTAATTTTGTCTGTGTATTTTTATAAAAATAAAACTATTTGCAATTCTAGCAGAGTTCATTTAGCTGCTAATGTCAAGAAGTGCTTTTGCACATCAGATATGTTCTATCTAGAACAATATTTGTGTACAGAATTAAAAAAATATAGTTATGTGATATTGCAAAATGTTATCCAGCATGTGTGCACAACTGTTGGACATACGTATAATATTTTCTTATACCCCCAGAACCCTGAATTGGAACGTGAAGAGAAGAAAGTGGACTTTTGGCACTATTGGGAAATAATTCTTCGTTATGCAAGACTATTACATCCTTGCTATAGGAGGGGAAGAATTAACAAGGTAAAGAATTTGTCTTTTTTCTTATCCTGGCATTTCTGCTGCTGTAATCCTCTGCACACTCCAAAGTCGTAGTCATTTTCAGTCAGCAGTGCTGCAAACACACCTTCTCAGGACTTGGTACTCAGATGCAGTGCCTTTTACTTCAAGGACAGAGATGGAAGAGGTGGCCTTGGGGCCTGAGCTGTGTTGATCACAAGAGTGAATGTTTGGGGTCGCAGGTTGTTGTGCCTACAGTGACCACTGGGCCTCCAGTGATGTGTGTGTGTGTGGCTGGGATCAGAGACTCTCTTGTAAAGACAACTCTGCAGTGAAGAAAGAAGGGATATTATGGACAAATATGTATTGGGATAAATTTTCCACAGTGTGCAAATCCTTCTTACAAATAGCATTGTCCACATTTGTTCCCTCATTGACTTTGAATCTGTTCTGGAACATTTCTCAATACGTTAACCATCCTGGATAGCTTGATGTTTAAACATCAGGCCTGTGTCAGTTTTAACAATTTGGTAGGAAAGACAGGGTAGAGAAGCTCCCCACTTTCTAACCACCGGGGCCGATTCCAGAATTTGACAGCCAGTGGGAACAGAGCTGCCATTGGAGGGAAATGCTCACGACCTAGAGCAGAGGAGCCAAAGCTCAGAGGAGGAAGGATAGGTCAGCAGGTCCAAATGCAACTCAGAGTCACCACTGTGTTCATTAAGAAACTCTTTGTATCTCCCCCTTTTATCATTATCTCTGAAGCTCAATTAAGCTTCACTTCCTACCAGAAGCTTCCAGATATTTGTCATGGGAACAGGACTTCATGGGAAAAGGGGAAGTGTGTTTGAATGGGAGGCAGTTATGTTTGTAGCCTGGGCTGTGATAGAATGATATCACTACACGGGAGCTGGGACTCGGGAGCCGGGGCGGGATAGGACAGCAACCTGAACTGGTGGGGAGATATAGTCAGGGACCCCACAGCCAGACCCTGAGCCCAACCCCACAAGCCAGGGGGAGTGGTCCAGTTGTCTAGGAAAGGACAAAAGACGGTACACTAGGCTTCGAATTTCTTCAGAAAAATATTCACCTTTTTTTCCCTAGAAATTATTAATACATTTACCACCCACTTATCTTTGATTTCTAGCCTACACTGTATTTTACAGGACCCCTCCCTACCATTGGTTTAGTCCACTGTTTGAATATCATCATTTCAAAATTGTGAATTTTCTCCCATTAAGTTAAAGCAGTGACCTCCTTTCCCTTTGCGCTACCTTAGCGTTCAAATCATCCTTCTCCCAAGGCGTGTTTCAGGGCAACACCTCAATGCTGTGTGTTGCTTTATGTTGAATATCACTAATAATTACATCCTATAACGTTGATATAGATGGGATTCAGGAATATAAAGAGTGGCGGAAAGCAGGGAGAAGGGAAGGAGAATAAATGTTTCCCTTGGGAGACGATAAGTCACTTCAGCGAGTCTCTCTTGAGAGCCCACTGTGTGTCTGATACTGTCTTGGCGCTGAGACTGGCAGTATATCTTCTCCTGAGCCACTCATAACCTTGGAGGGAAGAGAAGCCAAGTGTACAAACGACTGTAAATTAAGGGAAACTGAGCCGAAGTTATTAGAGAAGTACAGTCCACACTGTTGATTGCTCTCTGTATGGATCAGGTGGTTTCCTGAGGAGCATTTGAACAAAAGATAATGAGCAACACCACAAAGGGAATTGCTGGCTGCCGCAGGATCTTGCCACGTCGGATAGGGTTTGGGATGCTAGGATGACGTGTGTGGCTTCCTTCGGTAGGGAGTAGAGAGCACAAAGGTGGTTAAGCATGGAGGGGTATGGTGAGAGCTTCCTTCAGGAAGATAAAGCTGGCAGCAGAGTGCACAATGGAGTCAAGTGAAAGAAGTAGGAGATAAAGAGGCTTCTCAGAATGTACCATGGCATCTTGATATGGAAAAAAGGAGGGTCCAGGCTAAGAGAGAAGATGGGGCACTGGCCAAAGACTTCTGGGTTCACCTGTAGGAATACACTCCCATCTTCAAGACCCAACAATACTCCTGCACCTGCCCATATCTATTTTATCTTTAATGCACATAAATTGCAGGCATGTCCCATGCCCACAGGTGCAGGTTGTGTTGACAGCATGGTCATCATGACTTGGGTCCCAGGTTGGGACAGTCCAGGAATTGTCAGGGATAGGAGAAATGCTGTAGGGAATGTTGTAGGAAGAGCACGGCCCTGTTGTTGGCTGCAGGTGTAGGTGAATCCCATAGACACAGTAACGAACACCAGAAAATTCTAATGAACTGAAAGAATATAAGAAAAAGAGCCAATGTGCACACAGCAGTGCCAAAGACGCGGTGGGCAGGAAAACTGGAACAGTGGGAGAGGTTTGAGACCTCTCTATCATCAGGAGATGAAGTGTTGCGCAGAGACATTGGATTAACTTCTGCGTTTGGAGGGATTTCTGGGAATCTGGGTCTGAGGCTGCAAGGTGCGTGCAGGACATTTATTAGGTAGTGCTTTTGGGACTAACGCTTGCTGGGGAGTGGAGAAGGTGATCTGGTGACAGGGAGAACTGGGACTCTAAAGTAGTTGCAATCGTTCTGGAGTCAGAATGGCCCTTTGGAGTTGGCCCCAGCTGAGGCTGGAAGGCTGGGCTTGCATGCTGCATCCACCAATCACTGGCTTCCTTCCCCCAGAAAGGAAGGTGCAGGGGGCGGGGGATCTTGGGGATTCCCATCAGGCAGGAGCGGTTCCTGGAAAGACTTGGTTGTGAGCCCTCCACAGCCAACCCTTCTAGCAGCTGGAGGACTGAGAGCCTCCGTTCTGCTTTCTGCGGGTAGGCCTCATCTGTTTTGGGACTCTTGGGGTGCAGGCTGCTAGAGGAAATGCAACCACCTAGAGCTCTGAGCTCATCAAAGTTGAAAGGGGGTGAAAGCCTGCAGTTGAAGGACATGGAGCATCCAAGAGGGACAAGCAAGGGGGTACAGCCTAAGGAGAGGTAGTTGAGGGTAGTGATAAGCGCGAGAGCTCTGGAATCAGCCAGCTTGGTCTTCAGTCTGCCATATGCCGGTAGCGTGATCTTGGGCACATGACTTCATCTCTTTGTCCCTTGATTTCTTCAGTTGTCTTATAGGGACAACAGTAGTGCTTACCTCATCAGTGACCATGAAATGTGTTGTGCCAGCCCATCATAAGCATGGCTTTGTGGATGGTGGCAGGTGGAGCCCTCATGGCTGCTAATCATTTTGCAAATTTGGAGAAATGACTGAGACAAATATTGGGAGCCGGAGTCCTCATCCATGAGGTCTAAGCATTAGGCAGTTCAGATCAAATACAGAAGTGAGAGGTGTGTTCGTGCAAGGTTAGACCTAGTCTGTAAACTGTGAAGGTGTTCTGCTGATTGCTTTTTTTTTGTGGGGGCGGGGGAGGATATAATGTTCATAACCAATAGAGCCGGGAGAAGACAGGCACAGTTAATGAACATGAAAGAGTAAGGAGTCCCTGGTCAAACTGAGCTAAGCAGTAGCTTTCTTCTCTGAGTGAGGATGATGCTCTTTTGTCCCTCCATGTATGAAGAGACTTTCTTGTGCCAGACCCTGTCCAGGGCTCTTAAGATCCAGAATGAAGGATGTGCTCCATTCCCTCAAGGTGTTCCTGACACCCATTGGGTCATGTGTATAAATTCTTCTTCCATTTGGGGGAATGGCATTCCCCCAAACTCCATCTCCAAGTCCCTAAATCATCTAGCTAAAGTCCTGATGGGAACAGTAAGATCCTTCCAGGCCTATGACATCCTAAATTATTGCCATCCTGAGTTGGTGACAACCTTTGGCTGAGCACCTCTTGTCGGGGGTGGTGATGCCCAAATGGGATCCATACCAACACATGTTTAATTTAATTAAATTGAAGTTGGAGAGTGGGAGCTACTGATGAACAGAAATTTCAAAGCTTAATGAATTTTAATTTATCAATCATTCTTTTATGACTCATGCCTTTTTTTTTCCCCCGGTTGGTCTAGTTTAAAAAAAATTTTTCCTTGTTCCATGTTCAGAAAGTTTGAAAGGTATTTTTTGGTGTTTTTTTGTTTGTTTGGACATTTGGATCTGAAATGTAACTTGAATGAACTTCTATGATTAGGTGAAGTAGGATCTAATGTCTTTCTTCTCTGTGAGTATATATATTTTTTTAAGTAGGGGACAATTCCAAGATAGTAGGAAATGTGAATGTGTTAAAAGAAAGAAAAAAAAAATATGCAGTAGGCATCCAGCTCTTGGTTTCTGCTCAGGTCATGATCTCAAGGTCGTGAGATCAAGCCCCACGTTGGGCTCTTTGCTCAGTAGGGAGTTTGCTTGAGATTCTCTCGTTCCCTTTCCCTCTGCTCCTCCCCCTGTTTACAAGTTCTCTCTATTTCTCTCTAAAAGAAATAAACAAATCTTAAAAAAAAAAAACTTAAGGTTTTTTTCCACAAAAAGATTCACATGTGTGTTTATTCACAATATGTTTATGGCCATATTATGTATGTAATTGAGATTTACAGAAGCTCAAGGACTCACCCAAGTTAACACAGCTAGTGAGCGCAGGACCAGATGTAAAATCTGGAATGTTTTCTTAGTCTGGTGTTTTTTCAACTACACCATCTCTTAGCTCAATCTCTATTTTTCCAATGGTTTTTATCATACAATTAAATCTTCTGCTAACTCTGTTTCCATCTCTCCATCTATTAGCCTCTATTTATCCATCTACCAATTAATCTGTCCATTTATCAACCCATGTCTATACCTTCATCTGTAACCCACTCATCTCTTATCCACCTGTCTAACTGGGAAGGTAGGGCAGGTGCCAAGAAGAGTCCTGAGTAAGTGGGAGGCCACCTGAATTCATCCAGATCCCGAGCTCACTGCCAGTTTGTTGCCTAACATCTTACATGTTACCTCATCCATTTGCAAATTAGCTTCCACATCTGTAAAATGAGGGATTTGCACAAAGTGCTTTTTCAAGTGTGTTCTGGTTCTAACATGATTTCCTTTTAACTCAACTTTTCAAAGTATCGTCTCTAATACTATTTTATTCACTAGTAAGTAATTTACTTCACCTCTGCGCACCTTTTGTCTACGGCTCCCACTCCTGTCCCTTCCTTGCTTCTTTGATTACAAGCAAAAAATGCAGAGCTCACAGTCACGCAGACATGGGGCTATTGGTTTACACAGTTGAAGGACAGGGTTGATCACCAAGCTGAAGCAGTAACGAAGAGAACCAGGAACTAGAGATTCTGAGTAGCCCCCCATATTTTATTTCCAATTATCTGTTTCTGTTGATCTGTTGATCTTATTCTTTTCCAGCAAAGGAAGGCCCTGTCCAGACCATGGGAAATATGGCCCCTGGCCACCCCAGATAAGCAACTTCAGTAGAAAAATTCTTTCTCATGTTGTGTATACAATAATTGAAGGGGAAGAGTGTTAGCCTCCCCCAGGCTCTATGGTTGGGGGACAGGATGATTATAGCCAAAGGTCCTTCAATCTATAGCTCTAATGGAACTTTATTGAATAGAAGGGCAGCTCTTCCTTCCCAAAATATGCTGAACAGGCCCCCAAAATACTCTTGACACCTACTGCTCAAATGATAAGGTCCTGGTGGGGGGGAAAAAAAAAACTTGAAAAAGTTAAGGCAGAATAATGGATAGGATCATGGGCTCTGGAAACAGTTTTCCTGGATGAATTCCAGGAAACTCACATTTACAAGCTGTGGGACTTTGACCAAACTATATATACTCTTTAAGCCTCATTGTAAAATTAGGAGAATAATATTACCTATGTCAACAAGTTGTTGTGAGGATTAAGTTGGTATAAAATGCCAAGCATAAAGTAAGGTTGTCTGTTACTACTACTGCTACAAAGAGCATTCAACAGATACATGATAATAGATGCTGAATTAGAATGATGCCTTCTGAGGCTCTTCCCAGCATCCCATGGAGGAAGGGCAGCTAAATGTTGGGGGGTGGCAGAGGAAGCAGCTGGGAGGTGGCAGAAGTGACATTGGAATTTCTGGATCCTTGTCACAGGCCAGTGGCCAATATCCCCTCCTTTTTTAATCTATTCTTTAAAAAAGATTTATTTGTTTGAGAGAGCAGCAGAGGGAAAAGGAGAGAGAGAATCCTAAGAAGGCTCCCCTCTGGGCGCAGCTCGGGGCTCAATCAAGAGTTGGACGCTTTTCAGACTGTGCCACCCAGGAGCCGCCCCCTACCCCGCTTTTATTTATTTATTTATTTTTTAACCTATTCTTGCCCTGATTTTACAGAAGAGGAAACTGAAGCACGGAGCCATGCTCAGTCACAGAGCCAGCAGGCAGTGGAGGTGCTCTAGGGGCATTGCTGGCCTACTGACAGAATCATAAGCAGGTTTTCTCAGGTCTCTGGCTAGACAGGACAAGCTCTGGTATCTTCTCTCTTCATGGTGCTTGCCTAGTGTGCTATGGGGCTCCCTTGCTGCTGGCCCTCCGCCTTTTCAGGGTGGATGTCAGCAATGACAGCTGATGGAGAAGAAAGCGGAGAAAAAGTAGAATTCAGGCACCAGCACGTGTGGGGGAATTTGCAGCTATATGACTCCACTTGCCCAGATAAGTCTCCGGCACGGCTGCCGCTCCCGTTAATGAAATGCCCGACTTTCGTGCAACTGTGGGATTGATTTCTGTTGGGAAGGAAGAGTGAACGTAGATCTGCTTGAAACTTTGTCATTCTCCGTTTTTACAACACAGGAATTTTCAGATAATCAGGGTGTGTTAGGTCATCCACAGACCTGTCTTTCTTTGTTATTCAAGCCCACAGTCTGGCAGTCGGCTCGGAATTTCTGTAGGGTGCCTCATTCCGTACCTGCAGCAGAGCCATGACTCAGTCTCTGGAATCATGCCCTTTTCCCCGGATGACATGTCAACTTTACTTCATGGCTGTGGCATGTTTCTTGCCCTGTGGCTGATAAACAAGGCAACCCAGTCAGGAAACCAAAGCAGATTCCCTACTTCTGATTCAAAGTGGGAGGTCTGCCAACGTAGACCCGGAAGACAGGCTCCTTCAGCTTGCTGGGTCCTCTGAGCTAGCTGGCTTCCCCTTCCCCAGCCTTCCTCCCTTCCCTCATTCCTAGCCCCCAGGAGAGGAAGACAAAACCTTGGAGTTCTTTTTGCCAGGAAAAAAAAAATCCAGGAGCAAGACCATTGATGTTACATGTATCAAAAAGGAGAATGCTTATCTCATTGACTTATTTCAAGTGAAGCATGTGTTTCTGTGAGGTTTGAAGTGCCTGGTGTTTTTAGGACCAGGCTTCCAGGCTAGGAGTCTCTGACTCCATCACTGCTGGATGCCACGTGGAAGTCTGTGATCGTGGAGACAGCATGGTGTCATGGGTGCAAAAGGCAAGGGCTTGAGGTTATGGAGCCTCCCTTTCCTTATCTAAAAGTGGGAGATTAAAAAATAATTCTTTGAGGGGTTGTTGTAAGAATTAAATGACAGTCCACACCACTCACACACTAAGCACACATGAAAATATATTCCGGATTGATGTGATGGTGACTCTTCTCAAGGATACACTGAGCCATGTTTTCAAAAGCTTGAACTAGTGAAAGTATAAATTAGTAGAACCTTTCTGGAAGCAGTTTAGTATTTTCTATAGAGTAAATATATAGATCCTTTAATACAATTTTACTCTGTAGGAATTCATTATGAGAAAGTAGGCAGATGTTATTCATAAGTATGTTAACCATGACATTGTTTATAATATGAAAAATCACAAACAACCTATAAATTCCACAAAGGAGATTGGTTAGGTGAATTATTATACATCCATACAGAGGAATAGGGTCTAGTTAGCCATTAAAAATCAGGTAGAAGAACATTTATTCTTAATGGAAATATTTATTTCTATATCACTAGATGAAAAATGCAGAAGGTAAATGGGGGTACACTGTTTGCTATTTTTAATAAAGAAGAAAAGCACGTATACACAAGGAAAAAAGTACAAAAGGTGCTTACCAAAACGTTAATCATAGTTTTCTTTGGTTGGAATCCACGTGATCTTTGTTGTCTTCCTTTGTGCCTTTCTGTATTTTACACATTTCTTTTACTGAGTATACTTTGTTTCTTTAATTAGGAAAAAATGATTTTAAAATACAGTCACTTAAATCATCTGGTTTTCAAATGAGCATTATTGTTTTATCCACAATCTCTACCTTCAAAATGCTTCAGAGCAGGGGCACCTGTGTGGTTCAGTCGGTTAAACTCCAGTTCTGGATTTCAGCTCAGGTCACGATCTCAGCCTGTTGTGAGATCAAGCCCTGTGTCAGCTCTGTGCCAGGCATGGAACCTGCTTAAGATTCTCTTTCCCTCTGCTCCTCCCAACCTCCCCATTCTCTCTCTCTTAAAAAAATAAAATAAAATAAAATAAAAATAAAAACTTCAGAGTGACTTTGAAAGAATTTATAAATATGTGCATAGAAACAAGGCTGAGAGGGAACACCTCAAAATGTGCCCAGTGTTATCTCTGTGTGGTAGTTTATGGGTACTTTTATTATTTATATTTTCAAAATTTCTATAGTCTATGTATATACTTTTATGAACAGGAAAAATGTTATTAGAGTATCTGAGAAATTGAATAATTATTATTTACTAAGAGTAATATTTCCTCAATACTTTCTGTGATTTCTGCTTGATTTGGGCTATTTTTTTTTTTGGAAAAATGTTATTAGAGTATCTGAGAAATTGAATAATTATTATTTACTAAGAGTAATATTTCCTCAATACTTTCTGTGATTTCTGCTTGATTTGGGCTATTTTTTTTTTTTCACTGAATTTAGTTTGTCTTGCAAGTAAATGAGCCAGCTCAGAAGCAGCCCCTGTTTGTCAGTTTCAAGAGGTCTAATTGGAACAGAATCTAATTTCTTTTCTTTTGAAAACCTTCATTCATATTTCAGACTGATTTTAATTTGTAATATCAAGTTATTCAAAGCCCAAGGTCTAAGATGCCGGAGGGAAGACCATTCACAAGCACAGCCAGCTGAATCCGAGGAAAAGCCTGAAAATCTCCGGGTGAGTCTGGCCTCCCAGGATTGTCAGGCTGATTCTAGATCAAAGGAGCTCAGATAAATGCATTAACTTTAGTCTACTTCTGTCCAAGCCTCAGATCCACTGGATGCTTGCCCATCTGGGCTGAGACCTGTAGGCGGCTGTTTTTGGAGCAAGGGTGTCTTGAGGTCAGAGCTAAAGCACAGATTTCCATGTCTGGTAAAACAACCAGCATGTGTTTACCAACACAAATGATATTTTCAAGGTTAGTACTGTGTTTCTAGCAAAAGGAAAAAAAAATTGGTATTCAGGGCAGAAAAAAAACAAAGAACATTGCAGGCCTATTGTTAAAGCTCTCTGTTCAGCACGAAGTTTAGGGATGACCCTTGTGGGCCACTCTGCGAGGCCCACCCAGAAACTGGATCTCACCCCGGACATCGGTGAATGAATTTGGGACCAGAGTACATTTTTCCCCATCTTTTTTCCTCTGCCTAAAGAGTGAAAGTTATTTTTATATTGCAACACAACTCTTTTTGACAAATATGAGCAATGCTAATATGTGCTATTCCAGATAAGGAAATGAAAAACAAAAAAACTTGCAACATGTATCTTTCAATGTGACACCACAGGCAACTAGGTCGCTCAGGCCAGAGAGATCCTGGAGTCCTCCTTGGCTTCTGTCCCTCCTCAGCCCATCTCCACCTGCAGACACTCACCATGGGTTTCTCTCCACCATCTCTTCTGGCCACCCCCCACGTCCACGCGCAGACCCACCTCACCCAGCTTCCAGAGTGTCCTTGTGGAATGCAAACCCAACCACTCTTCCTTCAGAAAACCTGCGTATCTGTAGGACAAAACCTGAGGTCCTCAGTGTGGCTCTTAGGGATCTTAACCCCTGCTTATCTCTTTATCCATCTCTACTTCACTCCCACTTCATATCAGAACTTCCGGTCATGCCCGGACCCCACACGGCTGAGTCCAGAAATAATAGGAAGTAGAGCACAACCAAATGGCAGTCCCCTTATTCAAAGTAAAAATTCAAGAATAAAATGAAGAATCCCAAAATGGCAACCACAGCACATGAAGCTCCAAGCCCAGGGCCTGTGTGACTGACAACTTGGGTCACGTGCCCATAGGAAGCCACTTGACCTGCAGCATGTTTTCACAGCCAGTTCCTTGCTCCATTGGTGCTTGGCCTGGAATGTTCTGTCTATTTTCATCTTCTGTCATTCTCTCTCTTCCTTGTTCTTTAAGATTCACTTGGCTTGGGTGCCTGCACTAAACTTCCAGGCTATAACCCCATGTCCCCAAGCTGGGGTGGGCATTCCTCCTCCAAGCGCCTTTTAGACCAGTGAGTGTGCCAGCAGTGTGCCTGCTGTATAAACACCTGGGGTGGTTTGTGAAAGTGAATCAGTGTCTCAGGGTATGGAGCCTAGGCATCGGCCAGGGTAGATGTACACGTACGCTGAAGTTTGAGAACCAGTACCCCCTGCCTGGTGTCCTTGTCAAGCCTGTGTTTGGCTCCTCTGTTTCCTTAACAGCCGGCATGGCACCTGGCACTCCACACATGTTGATGCTCATTCGGTGGGTTGAGCTAACTCTTCTGGCTTCAGCTCCTCCTTCTTGCCACTTGTGCCTCTCACCAACTCCTGGGTCCTCACGGCCTCCTCCCTTCTTTTTTCAGAGTGAAAGCATCTCCACTTGACCACCTTGGCTGGCCCTGGACCCCAGAAGTGGGGTTGGCCCTTTCTACATGGAGCTGTCAGCTGGTGTGTTACAGTCAGTCCTTGACTTCCATTATTCTGAACCCCAAAGACAGACCCCAAGCATGTGCCATCACTTCTCAAGGAGCTCCAGAAGGAGAGATGATGCTCTCTCCACAGATGTGTGTGTGGGAGAGAATCTCATTTTCTCTGTGGTTGAGAGCCCTCATGTGAGACGGCAAGGCAGGCTGCAGGCCCAGGAAATTGCAAATGGCGCCATAAGGCCCCACACTGCCAACACTGCACATGGTAGCAAGGAGGTTGGCTGTGGATGTGTTTCCCCCAGTCCCGGCCCAGGTGTTGGGAGTGTTGATTCCAAAAGTCCAGGGAGCTGTGCCCAAGTCCTGACAGAGCTCCCATCCCTGTCCCTCAAGCCTGAGCTTGCAGAGCAGCACCCAGATACTAGGAAGATGTGGATGACAGACCACTCCAGCCCTGAGGCCCAAGGCAAGGTGCTGGGTGTTTCCTTGAAGGGAGGGGAAGAGGTGCCAGGGGTGAAGGGGGTGGGTACAAAGCAAACAACAACAGTCTGAAATTTTCCACTGCCTTTTACTCCCGGCTCCCCTGCTGGACAGAGGAAACAGTAGGTACAGTTCAGGAGCTGCCTGTGTGCCCCCGGTGCTGGGCTCACCTCAGCTCGTTCCAGAGGTCTCAGCCAGCTACACTCTCAAGACCACCCAGGGCCTCCTAGATCCATGAGACCCACAACAAGCAAGCCACCTCCAGCCCTTGGGTGTCCCCATTGCCCTCCCTCCCTGCATCTGGGGCACCCTCACACCAGCCTCTCCTGGGCCTGTTTTGAGGCCTGTCTACCAGAAGCTGGAAGACCGCCTCACAAAAACTTGGCCCTCTCCCTCCTGTTTTGATTAGTGCTTTTGCTTTGTTTAACAAATATTTTATGGCTGTTGTTTCAAAAATTAGTTCTTTCTAATTAGGGGCACCATCACGTCTGGATCCTGTGCCAGCCAAACCAGGCAAAGATGTCTAGGCCTCAAGGAAGCTTTTACAGGGAGGGGAGCCCTGTGGTTTCCGCAGCGTGAAGGAGGACAGGTCACCCCATGGACCATTAAGCAATTGTCTGAGAGCCAGTCATCTGGTGGTCTGGGAATGGTTGCCCGAGTTGGCAGATGTCTCGAGGATCATGAAGTAATCAGGGCCATCAGTGACCCTAGTGCTTCAGCCACACACAGTTTCTCCCTCTCTCCCTGAAATTTTCCTTCATCATCATCATCATCATCATCGTGGCTCACTGCGAATGGCTTCAGTGTACTGATTGCTGAATATGTGCAGGCCATGGTCTTAGGGCTCTCCTAAAAGAGCCTCATTACATCCACTAATAACCCTGAAGTGTTGCAGTTATTAACCCCGCTTAGGGAGGGGGTGATTGAGCCTTGGAGGGGAGTCACCTGTCCCAGGTCAGACAGATGTTAGGATTCAAAGTGCACACCCTGCTGTCACCGTGGTGAACCTCTGCATGTAGGATTCCCTCTGGGTGCAACCTGGTTCGTGGACCACTTCCACGTCCCAGCTTCCCAGTGGCGCATGGGGGCTCGCAGTTAGTTCTCTGCAGCACCCCCACGTGTGTTTATATTTCCATCTCCCAGCAGGTAAAAAAACATGTATCTTTGGTCTTTGTCCCTGGTTCCTGGCACAGAGTTCTTAAAACCCTTAGGATTTCCTGAGTGACAGGAATGGTATTTATACAGGCCCCTTTTATGGGAGCTCCTAGGTGGCTCAGTAGGTTAAGCATCTGCCTTCAGCTCAGGTCATGATCCCAGGGTCCTGGGATCGAGCCCCACAATGCATCAGGCTCCCTGCTCAGCAAGGAATTTAAATGCTGATGTTTAGCTGAGTTTATATGCTAATGAGGTGACTCATGAGAGCTCCTGAGGAACCAGACATGTGATTAGAGGGGGACCTTTCAGCCCCACCCCACCTCATCCTCGGCCTCCAGAAGGGGGAGAGGGACTGGGGATTGAGTTCAGTCACCAACGGCCAAGGAGTTAATCAATCATGCCCACTCAATGAAACGCCCATAAGAAACCCTAAAGGATGGGGGTTGAGGGGTGTCTGAGTTGTCAAATACCATTCATGTGCGGGGAGGGTGGTGCACCCCCAGCTCCATGGAGAAAGAGGCTCCTGTCCCAGGGACCTTTCCAGACCTCACCCTGTGTACCTCTGCATCTGGCTGTTCATTTCTATCCTTTGTAATAAAGTGTAATCTAAGTATAGTGCTTCTCTGCCACTGTGAGTCCTTCCAACGGATTCTTGAGCCTGAAGGCAGGTGGTGGGAAGTGCTGAACTTACAGTCAGCTGGGTAGAAGGACTGTGGACCCCGTTTATAGATTGTGTCCAATGTGGGAGCAGCTCTGTGGGGTCTGTGCTAACCTCGGGCAGTTGGTGTCAAAATTGGGTTGAATTGTAGGTCACCCCAGGTGGTGGGTTGAAAAAACACCCTGCCCACCCCACTGACCAGTGAGTTTCGTGGGTCTGGGGAGGGACTAGAGTTGCCGGTTGGAGGACATGGGGGGGCCAGTCCAGTGCCTGGAGTGCTGGACGGGCTCGGCACTTTTCACCCTCCAAACTGCAAACTGCAGACTCTAAACCTCGAGGTGTGGCTTCTGGAACCTTCCTCACCTTCAGCGGATGAGACAGATATTCACTAGGTTGGTTACAGTGAGCATGACCTTCAAGTGATGGGGGGTGGTCAGTTTCAGCACACAATGCCTAGGATCACACTGGTCTTTGGGGCAGAGCAAAGACCGGACTTCCCAGTCTTGTAACTGGGACACTGTCCCTCTACCTCACTGTCTTTTTAGCTTTCCAAAGTATCCGTCCTTGTTTGATGCCACAGTTCTATGGGACCAGTGCAAAATGGAGTCACCGTGAAGGTGTGTGACTCACTGCAGCACACACCATGACCATCATTTCCAGCTCTTTGTCACCTCCACTCCACACTCCAAATTGGACAGTTTTCCATCAGGTAGTGTAATTGGCCCTAGGGTGTTCGCTTTCCTCATACACCAGATGTTGTGACTCATAATAAGCCTATCAGCTTCAAGACCTCTGTCCTCTGAAGATGCAGGAGCTGAGGACAGGTGGGGAAGGGGGAGATTCAAGAAGGGCCCCCCTACTGTCAGTGGTTTCCATGGCATAGAGGATTCACCGGGCCAGCTGGGTGTCTGTCATCAGCTTCCCCCGTACCAGAAGCAGCTTCTTAAGGGTCTGCATGAGCCGCTGTGGGGAGGCCGGTTCAGAGCCTCTGGAGTTGTTGGAAGGTGGAAGGAGGAGGAGGGGAGAGGTGTGGTGGAGGCCTGGAGCCCTGCCACCAGAGTGAGGCTGGTGACAGGAAGAATCCATCAATCTTGTGTGCAGAGCCAAATATGGTGCTGGGGCTCAATAGGTAATAAACAATGGTCACATTGCAGACTTGACAAGGAGAGACATTACAGATGAGAGCCAGGGCCAGCCTGACGTCACCACGTGCGGCCCCAAGCAGGCCGCTTGCCCCCACATGCAGGAATTCCATATTTGTCCTTGTTGAGCCCACATGTGCTTTCTTCCTCATGTGCTCAAAGCAGGAAGGGGAAACTGAGGCCCATGCGTCACTCTGGAGATGGGTCTGCTGGGGCGTGGTATGGGCTGAGCCCATCAGGTCTCGCTTTTGGCAGCATTGGCTGTACGCTGCTGGGGTCTTAGTGGCAACAACAGTCAATGTCAGGGCTGGAAAGAGCCAGAAATGGTACATTTTCTAGTAGAAAGGGTTGAATCACATTAAAATGTGAGTTTTTTGATCTCCTAGGATAGCTGTTTGTAGGGGCGCTGGGGAACACACAGATCCTGAAGGCTGGCCTCTCCTTACAGCGCCGGGCAACAGGCTGGCTGGAGATGAGTCTTCATACACAGAGATCTGAGAGCAGAGCCGAACCCTTGGCCTGGGTGAGAGCTAGCAAGGCCAGGACACATCCAGCATCGTCCTCCCGAGAATCAGGTTCACACACTGGCCTCTGAATGAGGTGGGACCCGTCCCTTTCCCCATGCCTGTCTGTATTCGGGCTTTCTTAACAATGAGATTTCTCGGCAGCGTGTGTCCTCTATATATAACTACAGAGAGGAAGAGCTGACAAGGGAGGTGGCAGCACGTCATGGTGAAAAGAGCACAGGATTTTGAGCCAGAAAGACCTGGCTTTGTGTCTTAGAATCCCAGCTGTGCCCATCACCTGCTGTGAGACCTTTGGGTGTTCAACTCGCTCCCCACAAAACGAGGCAATCTCTCCGTCTCTGCGGGTTTTTCAGGAGAATCAGAAATAGCCCTCCAGAAGGGCCCAGCATGGTAGGTTCCCAGAAAATCGAGTGATTTGGGTTCTCCTAAACTGGAATGATAAACCACCTGTAGGTTGGTAATTGGCTAGAGCCCCTCCCTCCTCCCGCTAACAGCTTTACGGTTCCGAGCTCCCGAGAATGGGCTGTGGCTTTAAAAACGCAGATGCCTTCTGCAGAAGAGAGGCTTTGTGAGGAAAGCCAAAGGGCACCATGTTCCGACTGGCACAACTCTGTCTGCACTCTGATGCCTGCGCTGCTGGGCCCGGAATGCTGAGCAGGGAGCCGGAGCAGGGCTGCTCTGCGGGCATGGGGGAGGCCCAGCCATGAGGCTGGGCTCCATCACTGTTCTTTCCCTGCAGGTCATCCGGGGTGTGGGAGCCCCAGGTGGGGGGTGGGGAAGCCAGCAGTTCCTTGCACCGTGTGGCCACCATGCTTGGTGCAGAGAGGGATGGTCACCATATGCCTTTTGCGCCATAGTTGAATAGACCTGATCCTGTTTGCTCTCTGCAGTCACCGCCTGAATGGAAAATTAGGAGAGCCATAGGCATTGGCTTCATACTGTCCAGGGTGGAAAACCCTGATCCTTTGGGCCAGAAGGAAAATACCTGGGAGGCCATCGGTCTAAGCCTTAAATGTCATGGAGAGAGAATGTGCCAGAGCAGAGTCCATGCTGATGGACCCAAATGGGGTGAGAAAAACGGGGTGAAAATGGGAAACGAATCAGGATGTTGAAGAAGATAGACATGTCATCTGCGATCACACAAGAGTAGAATTAAACCTAAAACACGACTTAGGAGTTTTATTTGTAAGTTTGCGACTCATATTTCTCCCACAGCAAAGCTACATTAAGAATAGTAGATTAAATAAATAAATAAAGAGTAATGGCAGACTGTGACGATTGTCATTTGTCACCCCCAGAGCTCCATGTTTCCACATGGTGGCAACAAAACCAGTGATCTAAATATTAACAAGTGGAACACATTATAAACACTTAGTTATATATTATGATCACTGTAAAGTCATTACAACAGAAATAAGAACGGTGTTTTATCTTAACTATTAATATTCATCAAATGTTAATGAAAATACCTAACAAATAATTATGAAAAACACATTGCTTAAGTAATAAAGATGAAAGAGATGATAATCACTGTGAATATTTAATCTGCAAAATAAAGAACATACCATTAATAAGACTTAATTATGTCATTAAATATTTAATTTTACTTTCCCTCCTAAATTTTGTTTGCATTTTGCATATTTTAAATGTAAAAAGCTTTTTAATAAGATTTGTGGTTTCAGCAACATCAAATGCCAGAGCATTTAAGTTTGACTTACTGTCTTCATCAAATTGGTCAAATATCATTTTATTTATCATTAAGTGAAATGAACAATACTTCATGTAGTTTACTACAAGTTATGCTTTATGCAAAAGGGGGGCTTTAATAATTGATTCTAGGTTATACCCACAAAACAATGTTTTCTACTGAAGAATAATAATTGCTTTCCTTTTCCTCTTTTCGAGTATCATACGACATTCCACATTTCCTACCATTTGCAGAGAACACAGGTCTGTTTCTCCCTTAGCTTTGCTAAAGAGTAGGACCTCCCCCAACCACAATTAGACCCACTCTTTGTCTCAGAATCGGCCCCATCGCTTACAACCCCTGTTTCTGGGTGCATGCTTACAATTACAGAGAGTAAAAGAGGCTCCTGCGACTGCTGGGTGGCACTCAAAACTCCTGACCTGCCCCAGTGTGCGGTGGCCACCTCCTCTTGGGTGCCCGTGGCAGGGGCTTGGCAGTGTGGCTCAGTGAGCACAGCCAGGTGCACACACAGCGTAAGGACACAGCTTGCACTGCATGCAAGAGATCCTAGACAATGGCGTGCATCTCTTCCCGTTCTGCGTTCGGTGGCATCACAGTGGTGGCTGGAAATCAGCCGTGGAACATTTACACCAAAGAAACCGGAAAATGCTACAAGTCAGGGCTCCCCCTTGCCCCCCAACCCAGTTGGTAAACATTCAGCGGCACGTCACTGAGCTCACATGCAGGGATCAGGACATGGCGCTCAGCCCTCCCCTTTTAAGCCCCTGCACTATTGGGGCCACGATGACCCAAAGTTCTGTGGGAGGGGCACAAATGCCCTGTGGTCTCCAGCAGGCCAGGCTACCCTGGCCTCAGGCACCCTGGCCTCAGGCAGCTCTGTGCTGTGTGGCAGGTGACGCTTACTCCCCTTGCGTCTATGACTCCTGGCTACCTTCCATTCCCGGTCAGGCAGCTGAGGCCTGAGGTGAATGGCTATGGCAGGCTTTCCCTTTGCCAACTGTAACAGAAAGAGCTCTTTGTTGGAAGATAGAGTTGCTGCTCAGACCATGTCTCACCTGGGCTCTGAGGGCCAAGCAGGAAGCTGGACAGGAGGCAAGGGACCAGCTGTCCCAGTTGGCCCAGGACTGAGGGCCACTGGGACTAAAACCCAAGGGTGGTCCCAGACAAGCCTAGATCACATAGGTCCCCTCAGGCCATCTCCGATGATTTCTCCTGGGAGGCTAGACATTGGATGACATCAGGAGGGACAGATCTTCATCCTCTGGACACAGCTGGAAAGAACAAAACAAAGCATAAAAAAAACAGAAGTCCCAAGGAGAAATGCAGTGTTTCTTTCCTTGCGCATAATTGAGGGGTCTGGACCTTGAGCTATCACCCATTGAGGATCCTAGTGACCTCATCTCCAGGGCTTTAGGAAGACGTGAGCCCTAGGCACAGGTGGCTGGTGGGGCCTCTTGCCTCCTGGCTGTTAGCGAGCAGGCTCATCGATATTCCAGGCTGTTAGTCCTCTCAAAGTTTCCCAGTCCCCACAAACATGCTCTTCTGGGTGTTCCTTTCCAACTTGACTGTTGGGGGCCTGACTGGCATACCGATCCAGCCCTTGGGGGCAGCAAGCTGGCACGTCAACCTGTCACTACGAGACAAACAGGCCCATCCTGACCCCCCGAGGCAGCCTTCACAAGGACATGCTGGCCCTTTTTAGAGGAGACGTTGAGGTAGATGCTAAACTTCCAGCTTTGAAAGAAGGAACAGTGACCAGAATAATAATGGGGTGAGTCTCCCGGACTCATCATGCTTAAACTTGTCTTAGAATCGAGCCACGTTTGATCATCTCCCCGTTCTCCCATCTCAGTGGTGGGCCAGAGAGTTGGGCGGGCCCCAAGGCTCCTGGTCTGGTGGTGGGTGGTGGGTGGTGTTCCCCACTCCTGGGGGGCCCTGCCTACATGGCAGGGAGAGTGCTCTTGCACAGGCTGGAGCCTGAATTATCACCAGCAAGAGTGGTTCACTGTCCCTGGAGGTTCAGAGCCTGAGATGTGTGACTTGAGTTGCCGCTTAAGGCCTTCCTCCACCGGCCTGTCAGTTCCCATCATTCTTTTTTTTTTTTTTTTTTTTTAAGATTTTATTTATTTATTTGACAGAGATCACAAGTAGGCAGAGAGGTAGAGGAGGGAGGGGGAAGCAGGCTCCCCGCTGAGCAGAGAGCCTGATATGGGGCTCCATCCCAGGATCCTGGGATCATGACCTGAGCTAAAGGCAGAAGCTTAACCCACTGAGCCCCCCAGGCACCCCAAGTCCTCATCAGTCTGAGAGGGCCCAGTTACCACCCCTCTGCCATGTCCTCCTCACTCTCCACACCTGAGTCAGGTCCTCCAGGCTCACCCAGCACTCCATGGGTCACTCTTTCGTGGCCCTTAATCCCATCAGCACAGTCTGTTTTTCTTATCTTCTAGGACTTCTAGATCGGAGGGATCTGTCTTACCATCTCTGTATCCATAGCAGTGCCTCGTACTCCGTAAACGCTCAATGAATGCCTGTTGAGTGCTTTGAATGCTTGGAGGACTCCCTACTTTCCTCTCAGTCACAGTTCAAGGGATTACCTCTCCCAGGAAGCTTTTCTGGGTTAACCAGGGGGACCTCTACCTTTCCGTAGGATCCCAACCCTCTCTTATTTCTGGAAATCATGACTGTGGCATCATTAATATTGATATCAAATATCGACAAAGCACTCACAACACGCCAGGCTCTGAGGTAAGCCCTTCACAGACGTTCCCTTCCTTCATTCTCACAAAACCCACTGAATTAAGTTCTGTTGATATCATCCCACTTTCCAGATGATAAAACCGAGGCATGAGAGAGAAACTTACTTAAGTTGACTGATCTCAAAAGTGGTGAAGTCAGGACCAGACCCATCCTGCATAACTTCAGGCTGGCTTACTCAGTATGCCCTGCTCTCTCTTATATATTGGCTGCATATCGAATGAATGGTAAACGCTCCAAGTGGCACCGGGTGATAATGGAATGTTCTGGGCCCGCACTTGTCCTGTCAGCAAGCCTGCTTTCCTTGGGTGGCTTCCGAGCACCTGAAATGTGGTTAGGGTGCCTGAGAAAATACATTTTTTAATTTTAACTAATGTAAATGTAAATAGCCACATGGGGCTAATAGCTATTGTATTGGACAGCAGGATCCAGAAGATTAAAGACATGTTTTAATGCTCTTTTCTGGGATGCCTGGGTGGCTCCGTTGGTTAAGCACCTGCCTTTGGCTCAGGTCATGATCTCAGGGTCCTGGGATCAAGTCCTGTATCTGGATCACTGCTCAGCAGGGTGTCTGCTTCTCCCTTTCCCTCTACTGCTCACCCTGAATGAGTGTGCTCGCTCATTCTCTCTGTCAAATAGATAAATAAAATCTTTTAAAAAATGGTCTTTTCTAAGTATCTCACCACACAGTTCCTGGTCATCGAAAGGAGGACTCAGGATGGCTAGTCTTAGTATCTTTCTGTGCTGTGAAAACACCCAGATCTTCCTGGCACTGAATTAGTGAAATAAGCCAATCCTAGTCCTTAAAGTGTTTTTTCTACATTAGTGGTTTCCTACATGTGAAGACATGTGCAATTCTGGTTTCTACATTCACAGAGGCCTGGAGAGAATGAGCCAGTCTCAGGCAGACTGGTAAACCAGAGCTGAAGGAAGGGACAGGAAGTGAGCTACTCTAATAGCGCCTATGACCTAGGCCTAGTGTGGGGCATTTTCTTATATGCTCCCTAAAAGCAATTATGTGGCCTACCTCCCATTTTACAACTGAGGAAAATTCTGAAAGTAACACTCAGAAAGTGACAGAGATGTGACTCGAACTGTGTCTGTATGATTTCATGGACCCATAAACTGAGAGTGTAAAATGGAAATCCATCTTAATCACAGGATGGTCATTGTTCAAGGGCAAGGAAGTATTGGAGATTGACCACCTACTCAAAGTATGCGTGTGTGTGTGGTGTGTGTGTGTGTGTGTGTGTGTGTGTGTGTGTGTGTAATTATTGCTCCGATAGTGGTACAAGGCAAGAGGTTAGAATTAGTGTCTGAGCAAAAATGGCCTATTTTGTATTCTTACTTCTTTGTATTCCTCTTAGCTAGAAAATTCTAGAGTGGCAATAGCCAATATAGTAGCCATTAGCCACGTGTGGCTATTGAGCCCCTAAAACATGGCTCACTGAGATGTATTGCAAGTATAAAAGATTTAATATAAAAGAAAGAATTTAGGGGCGCCTGGGTGGCTCAGTGGGTTAATCCTCTGCCTTCGGCTCAGGTCATGATCTCAGGGTCCTGGGATCGAGCCCCACACTGGGCTCTCTGCTCGGCAGGGGGCCTGCTTCCTCCTCTCTGCCTGTGTCTCTGCCTACTTGTGATCTCTGTCTGTCAAATAAATAAATAAATAAAAATCTTTAAAAAAAAAAAAAGAATTTAAAGTACCTCATTCATTATTCTTAAATTAATTATATTGAAGTTACTGTATTTTAGATATGTTGGAGTTGTATTAAAATTTACATTATTTGTTTCTTTTTGCTTTTTTTAATATGGCTATTAGGAAAATTTAAGTTACCTACGTGGTTCACTTTATATTTATACTGGAGAGCAGCTGTGTCTAAAGGGTAGTGTTTGTGAATTCCTGATGAAAGGTGAGCGACTTGTTAAAACTCTCAGCCTCAGAGAGTGCTTTCATCCCATTGATACGTGCCCTGAAATGGGGTTGGTTAGCCATAAACGGCATTTGGACTGTGCACGGTCCTGGTCCCTGGAGGCTGTGCTCAGGGCTCTGGCTCTCCCTAGCCACACCCAGAGCCTGTGACACTCTGCGAGGCTTCTGCCTTAAACTGCGCTCTCACTTCTTTCTTGAGCAAAGTGCTTCGTCATTCCTCTCTGGGAGGCAGGCAGGTGATGCGACTGTGACACAGAAAAATGACCTGATCTCTCCAAGGTCGTTCTGGAAGGCCATGGCCGAACCCAGCGGAGCGTGCAGTCTACTGCAGAGCTTACTGCCCCAAGCAGCCTGGAAATGCTTTTCCAGTGGATGATCTTAACTGCAGGAAAGCAGGTTCAATGCCCGGCTTGTGGTGGGGGAAAGGGATTACAGTGTCTGAGAGTCCCTGACCCCACCCGTGGTCGTACTATTCACCGCGCTCTCTGTGCTCAATCACTGCCATTCTCCTCACGGAGATGGAAAGGGCCTTAGTGTTCCTCTTTGATGATTTAAAAGTGTTATGTGCCTTTTCCTCTTTCCTCTTTATATCCAGCCCTCTCCCTTCCTGCGCTGCTTTTCACGTTTCCATAGTAACCACCTCTATTGTATCCCTGACTGAAGAGAAATCTCGCAGATGTTAGTACAGATCCAACACCTTCCAGGAGCTATTTTGATTCACAGTCTCCTTCCTTATCTCCCTGCACTCATTTTCTCATCCTTTCTTCTTCCTACCACTACCCTCTTCTCCTCCCTTCCCGCCCCCGCCCCCACAGGTGCCTGTGAGCCCTTCAGCATGGCTGCCTCTGTCCTCAGCCCCGGGTGAGTGGGGAGGAGGCCAGTGTCCCCAGGACTCATTCTAAACCGGAATTCTTTAGGTGCCCCCAACACAACACGTTCCACGAGGAAGCTCTAGGGGGTGGAATCAAAGCCGCCAAGGCCCGTGAGCAGTGGGGTGGGCTCTCCAGTCGCCATTAGAGACCCAAGGAACACAGGGACGGCCTGCCTTGGCCCTCTTGACCCGCACCCCACACTCTTTCCCAAGCGTGCCTTTGCCTCTGCCCCAGTCTCACGGGGGGCTCATGACTGGGTCCTTCTGTGCCTTTCCCTCAGAGAGGTCCACCAGCTTCCACTGGTTGGGGGGGCAGGGTAGGCATAGAAACACACACGCGTGTGCGCGTGCACACACACACACTTCTCAGGGCCTGGAAGACCTGCAGCGCCTGACTCGCCCGCCACCCACCCCGCGTGGCGCCAGGCTCCGCTGGCCGTGTGGAAAGGCAATGAGAACGGGGCTTTATCTGTCACCTCCCGAAATCGCTGGAGGAGTCCTTTGCCCACAGTCCCTCCTTGGAACCAGGCATCATTCTCTTGATTACACAAGCCTGACAGCCTGATCATAATAAACATGTAACTGAGGAGAACCTGTTCCTTTCCAGCGGCATTATTTATTCACCTAAAGCAAAGGCTGAGCTATATTTAGCATATGATGTCAGTGGGTTGTTTGGATTCTTGGAAATTGGCAGGAAGCCACCTCTCACATGATATATGAAATCACTGATAAATGCTTCTTTTCACCAAAAGAAAAACAGCTTAATAAATGCGGTCCTTTTCTGCTTTCATCTTCTCTCCCCTCCCTCCATCCCTCCCTCCCTCCCTCCCTCCCTCTCCTCCACCATCCTTCCTCCCCGCCGGTCCCTCCCCCTCCACCTCCTCCCGCCCCTTCCACGTCTGGGATTTGTCTTTCTGTGGCACAGCTCAGCAGAGCCTGTGAAGTGGAAATGAGTTGCTCGATATCACAGATCAAAATGAGGCTGTTGGGATGTTCAGGATGGTTTTTTCCCTCTCCTAGAGCCTGGAAGGCTGCCAAAGCGCTCGCGAATCAGACACACACGCACAAAAAGGCAAATCTCTGCAGCAGTGGCTTTATGGGGCCCAGTATTTATGGCGCAGCACTAGCTCTGGGTTGCTGTTTTGCAGGCGAAGATGGGAAATAGATAGTGATTCAGGATTGCCATTAAGTGTGAAAACAGCCCCTGTACAGATTGTGTGTAATAAACCAAGTAGGGAGAGAAGCTGTAAGAAAGCCCGGATTTGCCACACTGGATCAGCCTTGAGGCCCATCAAGTTCAAGCTCCTGATTTGTGTGTGGGTTAATACCTGGTGCTTGGAACAAATCTTCCTGCTTTCCTTCTGTCTTCCCCCATCCCGTGCTGGGTGCATTATGTGAGGCTCTCAGAGAGCTTGGGCGGGGTCATGTGTTGGGAATGACATGAATTCTTGCCATCCCGTGGAGATCAGTTTATATGGCCCGAAGCACCGGACTTAATTGCCCTTCTCTTAGCTCCTGTGAAGAGCAGCGTCATCACTGGTCTCATGCATTTGCCCGGCCCCTTTCATCATCAGCTGTAGCATTTAACTGGGTGACCCACGGCGGGGGCCTGGGTCCTGGCTATGGGCAACAGGGAAGCCCCAGCAGCTTCCAACAGTGGTTCATTTACATCTTTTTTTGTCCTCAGTGCCATCCATGGAGTCCCTGTCCTGGCATCAGAAGATATGGTAAAGACAAGTGATGCACTTGTTTTCAGCCCCTCATTATTCAGGAAATATTTGTTCGTTAAGTTCCCTTCTAACTCTGCCAAGAAGTCCTGCCTGGGTGACACCAACCAGTGGCAAATGAGGGACTTGGAGAGGTTCAAAACTGCCACAGTGACACTGGCTGGGACTGGTCTTCCCCCACGGCCACCCTGGTGCTGTAGCACCCACCTTCACTGTGGGCGGGACAGGAGAACAGACAGGGAAAGGGGGCGAGTGAGAGCAAGCCAAAACTGAGTTCTTCGTGTGGTAGAGAGCAGCACGGCCTGATAAGCTGTGACTCATGAAGGGACGGACCCTCCGTCGATCACCCATCGGTGAGAGAGCTCCTGGAATGAGCCGCAGGTTGCAGGGAAAAGCTGGTCCCTGAGCCCATCTTCAGATTAACATTCATCTGGGACTCCATAGCGAGAACTGTGGGGAAGTGCACATTTTTCTTTCGGTTGGCGTTCCTTCCTTCTCAAAATGAGGGAAGTTGGACCCAGCTGACCTGGGAGCTCCCTCCCAGGTTCTGAACTTCTCGGGTTCTTGAATTGTACGGGTCTGTGACTTTATGAGTCACCCAGGGTGATTGAGCAATTTCTTGGGAGGTCATGGCCCTCCTTGCCCCCTAGCTGAGGTGGGTGAGCTCTCAGACACAGATGATTCACGAACCTGGGTTCTCCACCTGGGCACTGAGGGTGCTGTGGGGCCTGAAAGGGCCAAGAAAGAGCTTCTGGATGCACATTTGTGCTCACTGAGACCGCGGCTCACGTGGGCTCTCTGTAGGCTGGTAGTGATGATGATGATTTCTGTTTGAGGCAAAGAACAATTCTTTTGGCCCAAGCCACTCGAGAAGCTGCCTGCCTTTCCATCACCCCTAGATCTCACGCACAGAATAGTCCTATGGCATCTAGCAGAGTTCTGCCTGGCGGGATCTATATCCTGTTCCTGGAGGCTGGCGCAGGGCATCCTTGGGCTGGGCTGCAGTCACCGTCCATTTTATCGTATTGCCTTGCGTGAGGATGGGGAGACCAGAAGTATGGCAGGACCACATGGGTGGGCACCGACCGGTGTCAGGCAGGAGGGCAGAGGTGGGGAGGACCTGTGGGCAAGAACCTTTACTGGGGCTTCCACTGGAAGGAGCAGGCAAGGCAAGGGCAATCAGGCTCAGGATTGGCGAGGTAGGTTTGAAACGGGCTCTCCGGTGAAATTCACGTTCACCAGGACTGTTAGAGGGTATAGTTAGCTTAATATCTGAAGATATTTGCCCTTCAAATTTTTATGGGCATATTAGGGTTCTCCAAAGAAACAGAACCAACAGAACGTGTGTGTGTGTGTGTGTGTGTGTGTGTGAGAGAGAGAGAGAGAGAGAAAGAGAGGTTTATTTTAAAGAATTAGCTCATGTGATTATAGTGATTATGGAGACTGTCAAGTCCAAAATCCGCCGAGCCTGCAGGCTGGAGACCCAGGGAAGAGCCAGTGCTGCAGTTCAAGTCCAGAGACCGTCTGCTGGCAGAATTTCCTCTTGCTCAAGAGAGGTCAGTCTTTTGTTCAATCCCAGTCTTCAGCTGATTACACGAGGCCCACCCACACTCTGGAGGACAATGTGCTTTACTCAAAGCTCCATGACTAAAATGTTCATTTCATCCTCCTATACCCTCACAGAAACAGCCAAAATAATGTTTGACCGTATATCTGGGTACCGTGGCTCAGGCAAGTTGACACATAGGTTTGACCTTCTCACGTTGGGGAGAGTCACAATTTGCTTAGGGTTGCTAATAGCTCCCTGGTGGCTGTTAAAACAGGTACTCCACAGAAATTACCAGTTTGGTTGACACGTAGTCATCGTCCTCATTAAGGGGTAGCTCTCACGTGACAGGATCTCCATGGTTCCTCACCTCTCAACGCCTTTGCTCAGGTAACTCCACAACTGCCTCAGGAAAACACCTCCTGGCTTACAAAACACAGGTGCTCCCCGTATCTCCTTGCTTCTCACAGCACCAACGAGGCCAGCAGTTCCATCCTCATCTCAGAAACCAGAGACTGTCAGCAGAGAGGTAAGGCACATGGACCCACTCAGGTCAGACAACCCGCAAGGGGAGTCAGCCAGACTCAATTTCACCTTCTGGTTTCAAGTGGCAGGAACTGGCTTTTAATGAGCAATTAGCAAGTGCGGCGCATTTCCTGCCGCGCTTTTCCTGCAGCGCTTTCCCGCAGTAGTTTGCCTGACTCTGTGAGGACTTGACCGGAGGCTCTCCGCCTCTTATAAGTTCCACCCGTCCAGGGGCAGGGAATCTGAGGCCCTCCCACCACCTCACACGGCGGGGCGGATGTGTGGGCTGCGTCTGCGGCCCTCTCCCTCCGGTTCTCCACCCCAGTGCACTGCTGCTGCCCGCCCACATGTGACGGTCCATCCCTGGAGGCTATGACCAATTGCCTTGTCCGGCAGTGTCACCAGAGGCCGTAAGAAAAAGGTGACAGAACGTTTTGGAAATCATGCAAAGTGGAACAGATTTTCAAGATGAGGCCAGGGCTCCAGAGAGCGAGCATCCCTTCCCCAAACATCCTATCTAGGGTTGGCCCCAGGTGGCCCAACTTATCAGGAGGGGCCCCAGGGCCTCGGTTTCCTCCAAAGCATTCATCTTTTCTCCCCACATAACATCCTAGGCCCTGACATTATTGCCTCTCCCCGCATGATGTGCCAAATGTGGGAAACATTCAATAACCCCTTATTGAGTGCCAAGCACTGTGATGGGAGCCAAGAGCTGGGAGACGAAGAAGGTGGATCCTGCCTCCAGGCCACAGCCTGACGGAGGAGACAGACCTGTCAACCAGACAGCAACCAGCCCACCGGACATGTGGCCAGTCTGGCTTCCAGAAAGCATAGAGAGGTCCTTTCTGGCTTCCAGAAAGGTGGATCCACAGAGCGAGGCATCACCAGCTCTGCCCACAGGATGCAGGGGAGGGTCGGCCTGGGGCGGACAGAGAGGGCTAGATGTTCCTGATTAAGGTTCCTGACCTCAAGGAACTTCTAGCTCGAGTGAGGGGCACGATTAAGGACAGGAAGCATCGGAAACCATCCCAGGAAAAAAAAATGACATGTCAGGCAGTGTGACCTCGAAGTAAGTGGGGAGAGATGGTGAAGGATGGCATGAGTTATATGTCAGCAGAAGTCGCCACTCCCTGCTGCTGAACTGGGCGCCACCATATCCCCTGACCTTTCCATGAGCCTCCATCCTTGTCCTTAGCCAATGCCCTGTGCGCAGGCTCACCGGCTCTTAGGAGCATGGAGGCCACGTTCCCCTTCTCTCCCGGAACTCCCGCTTCTCCAAGCTGAATTACCAGCCTCCTCTGGATCTCACCTCATCCTCGGTGCATTCAGGTCCACCCAGGATTCCAGACCCTTCTACTTTGGAGGTTTGCCTAACCACCACCCCCCACCCCCAATCACCTGAACTTCCTGCAGCCTGGGGGAAGAAAGCTATTCAAATCCATGCTTGAGGATGGGGACGGCCAACAGGAGGCTAGGCCCACAGTGTGCCCTCTGTCGGCTAGGACTAGCCGCTGATTACTGAGTCCTTTGAATGCTCGGGTTGTACCTGGTGGGGAGTTCCTTGGTGTGCAGGTCAGCGTGTCTCTGCACTGTGGCTTTAGACAGGCAGAGCCATCGCCTTTGTGTGTGTGTCTTACAAACACACGAATCACACATGCGGTCCATCTTCTCCCCTACAGCCTGGAGCGAGGGTGATTGAAACGCAACATTTTAAACCCAAAAGCAAATTAGAGCCAGGCATCGGTGTGAAATTACTCTCCTTGGCTCAGAGTGCCTTTTTAAAAGTCAGGCAGCAGTGCCTGGGATGAAAGTTGGCCTGTCAGACAAGCCCATTCAAGCTTGCAATTCCTCTGTCATTTGCCCGACAGGCTTGTGATAAAGAGCAAGGATTTAAAAAAAAAAAAAAAAAACTGCCAAAAATAGTGCCACTGAGAACCCTACGCTGGGGCAGACCCAAGAGCCAGCGCCGTCGCGGCCCTGCCCTCTCCGATAGGACGGGGCGGTGTGGACTTGTTCCGACAGAGATGGTGCGTGACCTCAGAGCTCAGCCCGGGAGACGCGGGAGAGGAAACGCCGCGAGCCGCGGCATCTGTGAATCCCTGCAGAAAGGGAAGGGAGAACAAAGTTTACATTGAAAACCTTGACTTTCCAAACAGCATGTTGAGACAGCCCCACGGCAGACAGGTTTGCTACAGGCCTGGGACTCGCCCTGGGCTGCGGCAGGCTGGGAGATTCATCTAGAAAGAACATAATGAGCCTCCTTCTCCCTGGTGCCCTGGTTACTCCCCTTTGCACCCTTTCTGGGCCTTCAGTTCCCCCGACGTGGTACCCTAGGGTCCCAGACGAGGGAGGCCCCTCTGAAGCCCAGAGCGAGAGAGGCCCAGGAGAAAATGAGGACAAATCTGTTGTCCGGTGAGCTACAGGCGAGGCTGCCCCAGCTTGGCAGCGAGTGCTCTGGATCATAGGGGACAGGCAGGTCCTGTTCCTGCTCTGTTGCCAGCTCTTGGGGGGAGATGGGCAGGCTGACTTCCAGGGCTCTGGGCCTGCTCCCAGGCCAAGGCAGAGGCCTCCAGATGCCCCACCCACCGTGAAGGTTGTAGCCCTCAAAGGTAAGAGGTCATGCTTGTCTTCATTCCTTTGACCTCCCTTGACTCCCCGGAGATAGGCATCATTCACTCCAGTGTGCAGGGGAGACCCTGGAGTCTCAGAAGGATGACCTAGTGCCCCCCAGGTCCCACGGCTAGGAAGTGATAGATCCAGGAGTCAGATCCAGGGGTTTGGGATAGGAGTCCATCGGCTTCCATAGAAGGAGTTCTCCCAGCCTGCTTCAGAGGAAGCGACACCCCGGCACATGGGGAGTTCTGTGAGGTCCCTTACTTCCGGTGCGTAGCTTCTCCAGGTGGGGATTTCTGTCCCTGTCCTTCTCGTCTTTATGTCCCACCACCTGCTTGTCATGAGGAATAATCGCATCATGAACCAGATGTTAAAGATTCTGTGACAACATAAAGCCCTACGTGGGTTTTGTTTATCCAGGCCCCAAACAAAAGTGCTGGACGCCCTGCAAGGACTCCACCGTGAAAACCGTCTCATGGTCAAGTCCTTCAGAGCTGTCTACGGCTCAGTGGTCCCCGCCACCAGCACTAATCGGTGTACGGCTGCCGTGGTCATTGCGACCAGCAGCACTGACAAGTGTTCGGGGCTTCCGATCACTGGAGAATCAGTCAGTTCACCCAGGCCGGCTGTCCTCACTCCTGCCTGCTGTCGCTCACAGCCTCCCGCAGGCAGAGCCTTCCCCAGGGAGGTTTCCCGGGGGACCCTTTTCTTTGGCATCCTTAAAGAGCTGTCACGCTGTCCCAGTTGTTTTTCAAGAAGGAGGTCCCCAGGGTTTCATGGAAGCAGACTTGAACTTGACCTCACCACGTTGATATTCACTTCCACCACCCCTCGGGAAAGGGGTGCCAAGCCCCGGGTGCCCGCGGCTGGATGCTGGCGGCCTCCCAGCCTTGGCAGCTCATCCATCACCTGTTGTCTCCTACCCGGAACATGAGTTTGGACACGCAGGGATTGCGGCGGTTCCTGCAAACTCGACCTCCTCTCCCGGAACCCGGGACTTCTGGGCAGACCGGCTTCACGCCCCACAGGGCAGTCTGTCAGCGGAGCCGTTAGGGCTGGGCACGTAGGTAATGCAGTACGTAGGGTCGCTGAGGGAGGCCATCACTCAGCACGTGATTCTGAACTTGGCATCTGCCAAAAGCTTTTCAGTCATTTCCGTTAGCTATTACTCCTCAGCGTCCTCAGGAGGTGGGCGGGAGCTGCTGTCCTCTTTTTGAGAATAAGGAAACAGGGAGAGATATATCTCGAGGGACACATCCACAGAGTGAGAAGGGGTCAGAGCCCTTGGTAGTGAAGCATGACCTTCGTCACCATCCTCTCTCAGCCCTGGGCCCACACACATCCAGCAAGCTCACTGGGGAGGCTGATTCTGGAGCGTGGCTTTCATCCAGGAATGGTCTAAAACATGAACTTGCTAGGGGCCAAGTTGAGGCCTGGGTCGCTGTCATGTGGCTCGGAAGGGGCACGCGTAGAGGGTTGAGTGATCCACAGTCAATCAGAGAGACAAGCACCTGCTCAGTGCAGGAAAGACAGCTTACTCCCCAGCCATGCCCCAGGCCACCTCGGAAGCAAGATGTATTTTTAAACACAAGCCTCCTAGAGAAAATGTTCCCTCGCTTGTCCCCATAGCCTACTAATGGGGCAGCCGTTGGCAACCAGTACCATCAGCCCGTGTAAGGGCTGTGCTCTCAATTTTTAGTTCTATTCTTGTCCCCTGGCATACGATAGGGGTTGCTGTCCCAGGAGACTGCAGGCTGCTGATGAAAAAAAGGTTTCAGTAGGTTCTCGCCTGCTCTCAATTTCAAGACTCTCTGATTTCGTTCAGACGTAGGGCCTGTAGGCCTGTGCTCATTTACTGGGTTGGAAACTTTTATATATATATATATATTTATTTATTTTCTTCTTCACACTGACGCCATGGAAAATGCCCGACGCTTCCCAGAAGTCTGGGGTCCCCCTGCTTCACCCTGGGCTGAGAAGGGCTGAAGTCTGAGAAGGTCGGCTGCCTCTCTGATGCCCGGGAAGGCGGTGCTGTACTCCTGCCTGGTTTCCTAGCCACCCAGCTGACAGGTGCCTCACACCTCCCCCATCCCTTGCAAATGCAAAGAACCATTCGGGGTCAGTCTTGCTTCTTCTTGCTCTGATCAGGGTATGTTTCTCAGCTAGAGTGAAGAAAGACGCCTTACCAGTCCTAATTAGAATGACTCCTGTCTAATTTATTCAGGGTATCCTCCTACGTTGTACTGTTGCTGTGTCCCTGTGTGTTAGTCATGTTGCTGAGGTCCGTGTCATTGTTTTAAAGGAGCCTCTTCTGACCAGGGCTGGAGGAGACGCCCTTTGTCTGCCTCTCAGCCCTGTGGTCCTGGCCCTCGCCAAGGGAGCCGTTCTCGCACTGCTGTGTTTATTTGAGTTATGTAATATAAACAGCTCCAAGGAGATGGGCTCCTCCACTTTTGTGTTTAGACTCAGCCTTCACTTGCCCTCTGCAGAGCTCGTCACTTGGGTGGTTTCCTCTCGCCTGCTCTGTTTTGCTGCTGGAGAACAAAACAGCCTGCCCTTGACCCCTCTCCAAGACCAGCCCTTTCCTCCCATGACCCAGCAAGGAGAACGAGACGCTGCTCATGCGTGTCCTCAAAGGCTCAGTATGGGCCAAGGGCACAGGATGCCGTCCAAGCCCAGCAGAGACGAATCAGACTTTCTCTGTGACTTGTTCCCTAGGACGGGGTTGCTCCATGCCAGGAGTACCCCCTAGAACATTTCCAACATATTTCCACTTCGCCCATAGACTAACCCATAGATTCACACCCGCCTTTTCAGGAACACTGCTGATGTATAAAACATATGCGGGTGCAGCTAAGGGGAAAGTTCAGAAGCTGTGATAGACGTCAGCTCTGCCTTATCTTATTAGTCACATCCCCTGAAATCAAGTATTTTCAAAGCATTTCATTGCTAATTAGACAAAGTTCATGGTTTATTCCACCACCACCCCCCCCCCCCCCGCCATGCGCCACACAACAGGAAAACACCATGTATCTTCTCGCTGAGTTTGGCTTGGCACGATGGTGTTCAAGGCACAGTTGGATTAGAAGGCATTTTTAGTAACAGGTTTTTTAAAACAACTCTCCAAAGGCTGAGTCACTTATTTCTTTATTTATACAGTTGTCTTAAGGCAGATCACAAATATTTTCAGAATAGTTATTGACTCTCCAATTTCTTAGGGCAAGATCCCATCTTTCTCCCTAATCATCCCTGATACTCAATGCCTGCCATCTACTGGGGTCACCAGCCTCGGGGCGAGAAGGAGGTTTGTTCTTGTCATCTTGGGCTTGGGAAGACCAGAAAAATGGAAGGCCCAGAGGTCTGGAGAATTGAGCCCCTAGGGTATCAGGTCTGGAGGAGGGAGATATTGGGAGACATTGGGAGGGAGATATTGGAGATATTCAAGGTCATGCCTTGAATACAGCAAGAGTGGACTGTGCCAGCCACACCTCTCTTCCCACAGGATTCCCAGCAAACTAGGAGAGAAAGAAAGAGAGGGAGGGAAGAAGGAAGGAAGACGCAGGGAAGAAAGGAAGGAGGCAGGGAGAAAGAAAGGGAAATTATAGCAATGAGAGGGAGCGAAAATGCAATTGGAGCTTTTGGTGTTAAAAAATATTTTAAGGTCTACCAACTGAAGCCCAGCCAGGGCCTCTGACAAAGCCACACAGCACCCCCGTGTGCCTTCCAGAACCTTCCTGCATTTTTCCAGCCACAGCAGCTTCTAGCCCTTGTATCCCCTCTGATTTGCGAAGTCCCAGCTCTTAGCCTCCCGTCTCCCTCTGCGTTTCTCTCCTTCAAGGTCAAATCCCAACGTTCCTCAAGGTTTCAGTGCTTTCCGGGGTGGTGAGAGCCCCAGCCTGCAGAACCCCTCTCCAGGGGGGCTGAGGAAGGGGCTGCAAGCAGCAGAGGGGCTGGAGGAAATCTGCTGGGGCCTTGACTTTCTCACACATGTTTCAGATGTGCGGAGTGCGATTGTAAACAGCGTCCTCATCGCTGCCAGAGCTGGCCTCCCCGCCCGAGTCCTGTTCCCAACACCCTAGGGGTTCCAGTAATAGGGCGTCAAGCAAACAAAGAAAAACAGTAATCTGGTGTTCCAATTGCATTTTTTTGTTTTTAGAAAATGTTAATGATAGGTTATTTGATTACCCTAGGTTTGGCTCTGCTCGCTCTTTATTAAGCACATCTGGTATTTAGTGACAATATAAGTAGCAGGAGTTTTTCTGGCACTTGAAAATAAGCTCATCCAATGTTGCCGTTGCAGTTTGGAAACTCGTCAGAGAGGCCAGCCAAGCTTGCGGAGATACAAGACTTTTTCTGTAGGCCGGGCAGCTGTCCAGGACGTCTAAAAAATGTGAATTGGCTAAGAATTGCTGCCACGCAAACACTTCTGGAAATTTCTGTGCTTGGGCCTGCCAAATCCATTATGCACAACATGAATTACAAGAGTTTCTATCTCTCCCAGCAGTTGCGTTGAGTGTAATTCTCCTGTGTGCTTTATGAAACACACACACACACAACCAAAATGAGAAAAACACCCCAAAAATCCACTACCGTGGGTATTTTTTTTTTTTTTTTGTCTCTTTCCATTTGGGTTGCCAAGTACACAACTTTTCCTGAATTAGGAGAAATAGCCTCAAACTTTGGTTTCAATTACATTAAGTCTAACACGTGGGAGGGAACTGTGCTTCCTGGAAATTCTAGAAAGGAAGGATGTCTCACATCATGGAGACAGCCTAACATCTAAGTAGGAAAAACAATAAAATGCAACAGAAGAACTTGGAAAAGGAGAAAAACATATACACCCTCCACTCCGCACGGCCTAGTGTTGGGGTTGGGGCCTTACTCAAGGACTTTAGTCAGAATGGGAAGCCGACCTGTGGGCAGAAAATGCTTCTCCTCTGCCCTGACTGCCTCCCCTCACCAAGGTCCATCCTACAGACCCGGCAGGCACAATTTCTGAAGCGGAGGATGGGCCCGGGGAGACCCGCCACAGCTGGTCAAAGGGAAAGTGAGCAGGAGAAAAGCGGGATCTTCTAGGTGGATCCTGGTTCCGCCCAGGCTTTCCTCCCTTTCCAGAGCTTAGAAATGTTTGCATCTTTTTCTGATTCCAAATAGAGACTTGCCTCTCTCCTGTGATTCACATATGCTAGATTTCTCAGACTCTGCCCAGGATCATAAAAGGGCCCGGAGCTCTATTTCTATTCTGGAATGACATTCTTCATAGGACCCATATAATAGCTCACATGAGATAATCACACAAGCATGTTGTGAGACAGAACGCCGTACATCTGAATGCTTCGAGCTCCTACCAAGTGCGATGCTTTCTTGCTCTACGGCCTTTCTCGTGAGAACTCAGATAATCATGTCAATACTGGTGAACTGGAGCTCTAAGTTCTTCTAAGAGCCAGCGGTCCCAGCTGTGTCATCAGTCAAGCCACTGTGCTGGTCTGTGCCTCAGTTTCCCTCTCTGTGTTTGCTTGTCACTGTTCTCCCAGGATATGGGAAAGGTCATGAGATGAGCATCAGCTTCTGGCGGGGACACTCTTAACTCTGTGACCTCTTTCAGGGGCACATGTCTGCATAGTGTCCGCACTTATGAAACGGGGACAATGACACCTTCCTCATAGCACGGTTGTGAAGAACCAAGGGTACGAATAACTATACAACTGCTTTGTGGACCATAAAGCAGGATACAGATGTGGATTGTTATCAGTACCTTTCAAGTCCTAATTATAGAACTTTGCTCACTTAAATTCCTGTGAATGGGACGTAGAGTGTGAGTCAAAGCGGTCCACGCACATGCATAATGTAATCTGGGAAATTATTGGGACTGGTAATGAGAAGAGACCATTGCTTTCCACGGCTGATGAAGGACGACCTCTCTCAGTATAACTCTTAATGAAAGTATGTCACCTGCTTCCCCTCTCCCCCTCTCTCTCCCCCTCCCCCTCCCTTCCCCTTTCTTTTCCTTCTTCCACAAATCTGTTGGCAGCAATCACCGTGAATGTGCCATTTGACTATGTCGACCTAAGATTGGAGGGGAGGTTGCCGGAGCTAATTAAATTTCCTTTCCCATAGTGAACTGTATCCCAGAACTATAGTTCACATTAAGCAGTTAAACAGGTTTGGGCATTTGGAAAAAAAAAAAAAAATACTGGGGCCCCAAGAAAGCACTCTTGGCCTCATTTCCATTTGGCTCACATTGTCCTGTTCTTGGCTTAAATTTGGATCCCAGGACACATTTTCTCAGTTTCCTTTTCTCATGTTCCTGGATCTTTGTTGTAGAATTGTAGGAAACACAGAGTCAGGGGAGTCAGCCAAAAAGGATTTCTCCCCTTCCCAGGAAGGTCTCAGGTCCTGCCTCAGACATCAGAGTGTTGGCTGTCTCCTCTCTGCGTTTTTGTTTTCCTCACGATGGGCCCAGCCTGGGGGGCTCTGCATTCACATTGGTCGAAGGGCCTTTTCCTTTCTCGGTTTTGAGGAGCTTCCCTCTTACTCCCCAGTAAGCACGCCGCCCATCAGTGAGCCAGCCTGGTCCCTCTCTGACCTCTGGGCTCCGGGGCTTCTGAGGACAGATCGAGAGCTTGTGAACTAGGGTGAGTCCAGCCCAGCGGAAGCGCAAACAAAAAGGAGCACAGAAGGCCACTGTTGGGCTCTGCAGAGGGACAGAATGGGGCCTGGGGGCGGGGTGACAAGGGCACAGGAGGGTATGACTGGAAAGAAGGCCCTGCTGCCACCACTGCCATCCCGGGAAGGACAGGGACAATGGGCCAACAGCTCAGACACAGCACAAGGGCTCGCTCCGCCTGCCCAGCGCTCTGGCGTCTGCGTACTCTCCCTGCTGAAACCAGTTGGCACTGCTGTGAGTGGGGTCACAGGATGAACGTGGAATTTTCTGGAATAAGAGTCAGATGGTGAAGCATTCCCGAGACATTGTAATACCCAACGAGCTGCTCCTGCCATTTGCCTTTTAGGTTTTACCACTGTGAATAATAACCATAAACATTTACGGAGCACCCTCCCTCTCCCGGCTCGTCACCGGGAATTATGTTTTTCTCACAGTAGCTCAGCACAGTTCGCTGTGACGTAGGCACTAAAATTATCCCTGTTGTTCAATGGGGAGAACCAGAGCTTGGGTGGGTCAGAACCTGACCAAGTTCACACAGCTCGGAGGAAGTGCTGGGTTTCTCTTAGGTGCCTTCTTTATCACCACAGGGCCACTGCCTGAGGCTTTGGATCACTGACCTCTCAGCCCCCACCTTGTGTTATCAATATTATTTTTGCATTTTTTGTCACAATGGACTTGTCATGCGAGGGGGTCGCTCACCGAAACACATACCCTCTGTGCCTCCCACTTGTGAGCTCCATGGGCGCTTTCTGGTTCCACCGGCTTCGGCTTCCAGGTGGTCGTGCCTCCCCAGCCAGGCCTCCTGTCACAGCCCTCACTGCATTCTGCTCCCTAGCCCTTAGGACAGCCAGAAAATCCCACACTTTTCCTAATAAAGTTAATATTCGAAAGGATCGCTAAGCTTCCTGATCAAATCCGCTGAGGAGAGCTTAACAGACAAACCATTTTACCTGAAGTGTTCTAAGTGGAGATGCCTTTCCACTTCGGTGTCTTCAGTGTTTCCTGAGCACCTGCTATGTGCTTACTGCTGTCCTCCTAGCGACGTCCTGCTTGAGGCGCCGTCTGGGAGAGTCTGCGTGCTTAGGATGGACGGACTCTTGAAATCCTAGCGTTCCAAAGATTTCCTGGAATGTTCGCATCGAACCCACTCTTCCTCTCCAAGGTGACCTCTCTAGATGGGAGACAAATTAAAAGTGCCTGCCTGGAACTGGTATCGGATGCTTCTCAGTGGGATTGCTAATGCTACCAACCAGACCTTCTCGATAGCCGCTGGTTGAGCAGCTGTGTGTGTGAGACCAGGAGAGAATGAGGGAGAAAATACAGCTGTCACTATTGTTTCCAAATGACAAGACTGGTTTTATCACCATGGATATAATTATCAGTGCTACCTATCACCTTTACATCTTGTTTATATAATAGTCCAAGAAGCTAAAAAAAAATTTTTTTTTTTTTTTTTGGTGAATCTTAGATTTCACAGACACCTGCTAAATTGGGTTAAATCCTAGCTTCTTCTTAGATCGTAAGTGTCTTAGTTTTTTAAGGTAGTGTAAGAAATTACCACAAACTCAGTGGCTTCAAGTAACACACTTTTTTTCTTTCTTTCTTTCTTTTTTTAATCTCGTAGCTTCCACGAGTTAACTAGGTTCTCTGCGGGGGGAGTCACAGACTGCAGTCAGTGTGTCAGCTGGAGCTGGGGTCTCCTCTGGGCTCAGGGTCCTTCTTCTCCCAGGCTCACTCACAGGGCAGAATTCTCCTCAGAGCTGTGCATCTCCCGGCTGTTTGCTTCTTGGAAGCCAGGAAGGGAGAGAGAGAACCTGCTGCTTCAGCTGCTTTGTCTCTGACCTCCAGATTCTCTTGTAAAGGGCTCATCTGATTAGGTCAGGCCCACCCAGGACAATCTCTCTTTCGATTAACTGAAAGACAACTGATTAGGGATCTTAATTATATCTGCAAAATCCCTTCACCTTTGCCACTAAGGTAATGAAAACAGGAATGATATCCTATTACCTTTGCGGTGTTCTTTTGGTTAAAAACAAATTAAAGGTCTTCTCACACCCAAGGGGAGGAGGTTACACAAGGGTGGGGGACGTTGGAGGTCATCTTGGAATCTGCAGGCTGGACGGTGATCTGCAGCTTTTCGATCAATTTCTGGTTAGCAGAGCAACAGGCACACAATGGAAAAATAATGAATGCATATGGAGAATTTAGTGATTGGGAATGAATGAATGTTTTTGAAGACACACAGTTTCTTCCAGAGCACACCCTGGAAAAGGTCATTTTTTCCCCCCAGTAGGTCTGAAATGGGCTGGGGTGGAGGGAAGCATGGGCAGGTGACAATTCAGAAAGTACGAGAGCTAAAAGAAACGTGAGCTGGGAAAGCCAGGGCCCATTCCTGTCCTCTGGAATCCACGTGAGCTTCCCCTGTCTGGGGAGCATGGGAAAACCGTACCTGCCTTCCCCTGCACTGCTGTTGAGCAGGAAAAAGAGACCAAAGAGCTGCGGGGACAAAGGTCTGATTGTCCTGACCCAGGACCGTTGAGGTGCTGACGGTTAAACAATATGCTGAAATCTCAAAAGGTGGGCGGGTGATCACATCACCGGGAGCTGGACTTGTTTTTTTCAGTGATAACAAGTGAGGCATTCTTGAGACACAGCCAAGTCTCTCCCATAAACTGGGGAATGCATTTTCTGAGCCCACATTAGGGAGGAAGAGCCCCTTCCAAGCTTCCTCCGGAGTTCTACCCCCAAGTCGAGTTCTAGGTCCAAAACCCTGCCGTGCAGCCTCTCCAGCCGGCCTCCACTGTCCCCCCGCCCATCTGTGGGTGTCCACAACGCACACAAAGGAAGTGAGATAGTGGGGAGTCTGGGGCCGTTCTTGGTCATGTGGGGATTGCTGCTCAGCTAGCCAGAGCGGTGCAGCTGCACAGAACGAGCACAGATCCAGTCCAGGCTGGGGATCGTGCTCTGCACGCTGCCCGCCCACGGAGCAAGCTTCCCTCCTGCAAGGAAGCAGTCGGCTGATAATGTGTTAAGATCAGATTAATGTCGGAAATAAACATGTAATAAATAATAATAGTCTAATAATAGTGGTTGTCACTGCGAAGTTTCTGTCTGTTGGAAATATGAGATCCAGAGTGTGGCTTTCTTAGGCTAATTTTGCCTTTATTTAAAAGAAACTGACAGATGTACTTTATAATGTAGAAGATAATTTAAAAAGGAAAGAATGAAAGAACACCAACTCGTTTTTCTTGTTTAGCCATTGCCTTGTTCTTTTTGGCTCAGAAAGGACAAGAAAGTTTTTGTTTTCTGAAAGAATTGATATTTAGAGTCTACCCTCCACTTCTCCCTGCCTGGCCTCAGTTTCCCCACGCCACTATGCCTGGGTTCTAAATTCTCCAGGACGCTACGTGACTTCGCCCTCAATCCACGGCTGTGGTCATTTGCGTGGAAAGAAAACAAGCATTTTTAGTGCCCTGGAAGCCAGCCCTGTTTATGATTCGCACACCTTGGAGCTTTCAGTTAGTGGAAACACCCCAACGGCGCTATCTCAATGCGTTGTTCCTGACTCATCAGAAGGAACGGTCCCGCGATGAAGGAAGCCGGATTGTGATTTCTTTTTATTCCCGCACCGGCTTAAGCATGCATTCTAGAAGACGAAGCAATTGGAATACACCACCTTGATTTTGAGTCACACACCTAAGATATTTTCGTATCAGAGATGCTTCAAGCACAACTTAGACGGGACATAAAGACTGAGCCGGATGAGGGCGAAGTAAGAAACAGGAAGCGAAATGTCTTATAATAACCGCCTGGTCTGGACTATGGACTGGGTTGGAATTTTCAGATGAGGGGATCTTGTTTTTGAAAGCCATGTTGACAAACTGATACTGTATTTTTAGCATGCCTCAAATGGAAAGCATGCAAGATATGTGAACAATATATTTCCAAATATGACACATATTTATAAAACACAGTAAACGCATGACAGATTGAGTAGGATATGTGGAAAAATAACAGCTGTGCTACACCCTATTTCTTAGCAAATTCATACACAACAAATGACATTCATGTCCCATGTTTTGCAAAATCTATTTTTTAAGCGTTGTAGAAAAGGATGTAGGGAATGAAAACAAGTTTGCAAACAAACAAACAAAAAAGATGGATGTGAATTTAAGTGACATGTCATGTAATTAGCATGTAGAACATTAGTTCTGGCGAGGTTACCCCATTTCCCCCTGCATGCGGCCTTTTGATGGAAATGATAGTAAATGAAGCATTAGAAGCGATTTGCATTTTAGGGTGAACTAAAATGTCACATATAAGGGAAAACATATAGAAAATTTCAGGCTCTAAGACAACCAGTATGTGTGCCAATGACGTGAAGATTCACTTAGACGGACTGGAATTGGTGGCAATCGTAGTTTGTGGCATCGAAGACAAGACTGGGTTCTGAACCGAGAAACATCTGACCAGAGACTCTTGGATTTGAATAAAAGGCCATAGAGATCCATGCTATATTCTAAAGCAGGGACTGAGAAGCAGTGTTTTTAAGGAGAGAGTATTAGCACCTGTGAGTATGGCGGTAGCAAAGCAATGTGTAAGGACAGTGATACGAGTCCCTTATATTTGTGACACAGACATCTACGATTTACAAATGAGTCTTCTCATTTTCAAGTCCATAATCCTATTTGAGCTATGGAACAGCCCTGTGAGTGAGGCCTGTAAGAAAGGTTTCATCATTCACACTGTCCTCACAAAGAAACCAAGAGTTTGTGACTTGACCTGAGGGTCACACTTAGAGAGAGGAAATGTCGAAGCAAGCAACAGGGCTCTTTGTTCATTTAAGATGCTACCTCGGAGAGAGGGGGTTACAGGCATTTTTTTTTTTTACTCTTCTTTTGATTTTTGCTTTTTTCCAAATGTTCTGCAATAAGAAATTATTATTTTATAACTATAAAATTATATTAAATATTATTGCTGTAAATAAGGAACAAAATCCCTGTCCTTTTAGACTACTCCCTTGACTCCACTCCCTGCTTAAAGCTGGACCCGAACTTGCTGGGCCATTCAGTGCGGGCCTCTGCCCCGAGGCAGAGAATGCAGAGCCCTCTTCGCAGACTGAGCTGGTGTTAGTCCATGCAGAACAGACCAGACTGTGAGTCTAGAAGACTGAATTTGCATCCTATTTTCTACAATGCTGGGAAGTTCCCTCATATCTTTGTGCCCTGGTTTCCTGTTCTGTATCCTTTGGGCTAGATATGGAGTGTTTCAAGATTCCGAAGTAAACATTGCCTTATCAAAGAAAGGTGATGCTTAGATTACATTCTTACGGGAGACTTTGCTAAAATGTTGAAATACTGCAGTTGAGTTCTGCTTGGCCTTGGCCTCATTGAAAGGAGACTTTGGGTAGGAGGAGTATGGGGATGGCAGTGTGGGTGGGGTGGGAGTCGGCGGAGAGGGAGATGTATCAGTTGAGTTGAATGGGAAGTCATGGGCGGGCATCCTGAGTTCCTCTGGTCCTTGCCTCGTGGGCATGGTTCTAACCGGACCATCCTCACTTATGGACACGCCACAGAAACTCATGCCAGGAGGCCATCTGATCTAGCGTCATAGATAAGAAGAGACCAGACTGCTTCCTTGACCTTGGGTGAAGCAACTTAGCCTCTCCATTTCCCACTTTCTCTATCTGTAAATAGATGATCTCACTGGGCGCTGAGGGATAATCGAGATCAAATTCCTGAAGGATTTTTAGCTCCTTAGAATGCTTCAGTTTTAACCTTTAGGGAGGAGGCAGGCTCTTGGAACCTTCTGAGAATCCAGTGAGAGCTGGGAGCCTTCCTCCCAGAACTACATAGGCATAACCATCGACTTGCATATAAACTCATATGGTTCGTAGACTCCCTGAAGCTTAAATTTCTTTAAAGTTAGAAACAAACAAACACCTGCCTTAAAAGAGAAGCATTGCAAACATGTAAAAGATAAATCATGGGTCATTTTCATCATGTCACTGCCATCCCACGGACTTCGTTCATGAATCTCATGTGCTATGTTATAACCACTATCCTCATTTCATTATTATTAAAAATTTCATAAATAAATTTCATTATTATTAAAAATTTCATTATTATTAAAAATACCATATCTTTTGGTGTCCATCCTCCCCCCTGACCCCTAGCACCGGGTTTTTAAATTATTATTATTTACACTCTAAGAGCCTTGGAACCAAGAATGCTTTGCTGCTGGCCCTGTGTGTAAGAGAACATAGGTCTCTTCCATCCAAGTATAATCGATTAAATAAATAAGAATATGTTTAACTAAAGTGAATTGTTAAAATGGGCTCTTCTTTATCATCCTTGGACAGCTGAAATTACAATGAGAGAAAATGAAAAGTGGCCTCTTGATGTGTTATAGAGGACACTTGACACACACATTCAGTCCAAGACTGATGAAAATTTGCATACTATTATAATTATTATACTTATTTATTCTAAAATAATCGAAAAGCAGTGGTTTTGAAGAAAGAATAAAAAAGAAAGATAATATTTTATGCATTGGTTCCAAAGGAGCCAGCCCATTTATTCAATAATGAAAAAAAGCATTATTTTCGCATTGCCACCTAATGTCTTCTGTTTTCCTCTGTCATTATTTAGCTCAGCTGGAAATTAGGGATATTCCTTAGTTACACTGAAAAAAAAAAAATCACTGGTATTATGAAAGAGCACTTATCTTTTGTAGACAACTGGGCTTCCTTCAGAAAAAGACACTTGTGTGCCGTTAAGGTGCCTCTTGGATTTCTACTGGACCCTCCTGCCTTTTCTTTTCCTATTTTGGCACCATGGGTAGGTTTTTAGCACACCAGAATCCACAGTCCTCTCTCTCTCTCTCTCTGAGATGTATATGTGTGTATATATATATTTTTTCTTTTTACTATCTCCTATAAAAGGAGCCCGCTATTGATTGCAGCTGACTGGGTGGTTTTAGTTGATATCCAAGCAACACTAACCCAGATAGGGATTAGCATTACATCAGCTGTCAGGCGAGGAAGCCTGGCAGCGTGCCAGCCTGTAAAAACGGAACGCGTTTGCGTCACTGTTCCCTTGGTAATGCTTCTTGGAGCCTTGTCAGCTGTCCCCTGAGGTTGTTTCCTTAATATGTCAACAGACATTCCTGAATCTTTAATGCTGGATGGCTCTTTTCCTCTTCCAAAAACACTTAGGTGACCAAGCAGCTGGTGTATCCTGTTGCTATGATCTTTTGAAATGTATTTCTTTCATGAAATAGGTGTTTGTTCTATTCAAAACAGGCGAGGGGATTTAAGAAGGTTTAGATTTCTGCTTCTCCGTGTTAGAGGACCTATTTTTGAAGAAATAGGGAAGCCAGCTTAGTGCGGAGAGCTGCTTCTCTGCTTTTATCTTCCGTAGGAAAACCCCTTATTCCCTCACCAGCTTAGCCGAACCCTCCAATTATCCTGTTACAGTGTGACATTGCATAGAACAAAACAGCTGGTTGAAAGACCCGGCTGGAATTTGTCCCCGTTTATGATACGCTCTCTGACCTTGCTCTAAGAACATCCGTGAGACAGAAAAAGGTGTGGGCAGCGACCTTGAGCGTCCTCCCCTGCCTATCGAGAACCACAAATAAGAAAGATTTGTCAACCACGGCCCACGTGAAATCTATTTCCTCATTTTCCCGATGCCTTTTCTTCTTGCTGTCCTGGCAACTCGATCTCCACTTGCATCTTGGAAAATTTTACGCTGAAAAGGACCATATCGGGGGGGGGGGCGGGGGGGGCAGGGAGCCTCGAGCTCACATCCCTTCTTTCTCCCTCTCTCTCTGCAAGTAAACATAGCTCATTGGCACTGGGTTATTTCCCCCTGCTCAAGTAACCCTCCGGATCGTTACGCAGTTGCTGTAACAGTTAATTAAAGTCAATAGTTTGAGCAACTTCAATTTGGAAAGAAGTCATTTGGTTTTTGGAGGGTTAGTGTGGCGGTGTTATTAAATCCACTTAATCATAAGGGACCGTGATGGAGTACATAATCGGGGGAAAAGCCGCTTCCCCCACTGTCGGAGGGGTGCCTCTCACCACCAGCCACCCAGCGGGTGCACGCCTTGTCCTTCTGGAAACACGTTAAGGGCCCCGAGAGCTCTGTGGTCGTGGAATCTGCCTCTGGGCTACGTCTCCCGAGAGGGCTGCTTCCTCATTCTGCAGGCTGATGTAGCAATCCAGTTTCTGTTCTGCAAATCCTATGCCCTCAGTGCCCAGCTTCCTGGGAGCCCCTCGATCATCCCCACTGAAGAGGGTCCCAGTGGTTCACCAGAGGAGAATAGAAACAGAGCTGCCCAGAGGGGGAGAGATTTAGGATCACTCGATTTTGGCATCGGAAGGGATTTTGAGAGATTTAGTGAAACTCAAAACTCGACGTTCATTTTAAGAATGAGAAATCCGAAGTTTGCTGGTGTGGCCCAGTTGGTGTCAGTTCTGGGAGGAGGACCTGTCTGCCCTGGCCTTTGTCCTTCCTAGCATGGCAGCTCTTGGCCAGGGGCAGGGCTGGCTTGAGGCAGACGGGGGTACTCTTCTTCCCAGTTTGGTGCCCTGTCTAGAGGAGTTGGAGGCTTGAGGACCATTGCGGAGGCCACGGGCAGTGTGGAAATGAACAAGAAGAATGAGGTTCAACTCCAGCGGGGTGTCACCGGAACAGTTTCTCTTTTTCTTCACTTAGCTGGGGACGCACAAGAGAGCTTTCCTATATGTACCTCCCCTAACACCAGCCAAGGCACCCCATCCTTGGCTGCACAGGTCCCTTGGCAGGACTGGGGAGGCAGCAGGAGTGAGCTCAGTGGTGGTTGCGAGGCCAGAGGCTCAGAACCTAGATGGTGCCAAGGACAGCATTTAATGAGACTCTTGTTCCCTTTCCTTTAGGATCCCAGAAGGAAAAAAAAAAATCACATAGACACATAGAGAAAGTGGAAGGAGGACTTTTACCCTTCACATAAGGCTTGCATATCCAGAAGAAGATTTCCTCGCCCTTCACTTCTCTTTCTCCAAAGTCCACACCCCCCCATGGGCTAGGATGGTGCACTGGGCTTGGTGACTGTGATTCAGAGGGAGGACTTTGGGGTCCAACCTCCTGAGTTTCAGTCCACGCTCGGCGGCTTGATAGCTGTGCAATCTTAGGCAAGATTTCATACTCAGTTTCCTCACCTGGGAAACGGAGAGAACACTATTTAGTTTAATGGATATCAGCACAAAAGCGATTGGAACGCCTCAGCCACTGCTCTTCCCGTCACTTTAGGAATTCTTGGAGAGAATTCTCAAGGCAATTTATAAACACACATCTTCTGCGTTGTTGGGTGGGAATGCACTAGTAATCAGTGTATCGGCCTGGTGAACAGGAGGGGCAACTATGGACAAGGAGATGGGTTGGTGGGAACAATGCAAATTACTTAGACCTTGACCTTGACCAAGCTGTGTATCAACACACCTCCCACCTAAAGGACTAGAGCCAGTTTGCGCTTGCTGGGGATCCCCACATTCTAGCCTTCCTGGCTTATGGGCTCCTGGTTCCTTCATGTGGTCTAGCTACTGGACACGACTGCAAGGGAGAGAGAGAAAGTGCGAAAGGACTAAGGGTTAGCTTCAGCACGCACGGCGCGGAGAGGGTTTTACTCTCTGTAGACAACAGAGGGTTTCATACTATTATCCTTTATACAAATTAAAAAAAAAAAATCTTAGGTGCGCCTGGGTGGCTCAGTCTGTTGAAAGTCTGCCTTCAGCTCAGGTCGTGATCCCAGGATCCTCGGATCGAGCCCCCACCGGGCTCCCTGCTCAAGGGGTGTCTGCTTTTCCTTCTCTGTCTGCCTTTCCTCGCTCTGCTCATGCTCTCTCTCTCTCTCTCTCTCAAGTGAGTAAATAAAATCTTTAAAAAACCTGCATTCTTAGACCATAGGACTTGTCTCAGATTGAAGAGCACATAACTGTGGCCGTGAGGCCTCGACGCTCCTTCCTTGGAATGTCACTCCCTACCCCACGCATTCACATGCCTGCACACATGGGCAGACACTCACACATGCACACACGTGCACACACATGTGCACACATGGGCAGGCACACACACGCACACACCCAGATGGGCATGATATAGGCCAGGAAGACGTTCCCCAGGAGCCTCCAGTGTGTGGCCAGGTAGCTACAGAGATGGGGCTCTGGGCTCACATAAACCCAGGAACCAGGAACCTGTGACAAGCTTCGTGTCCCCCAAGGGACGGGGGCGGACAGACTGGGCATAGGAAAAACTGGAATGTCCCCCTTTGTGTTTCCCGAGGTGCTCTGGCCATCGTGACCAGCGCGAGTGGACCGCCTTGCGAATCAGTCTTTCTCTCTCAAGCTCTGGAATGAGTCACTTGGCAAATAGCTTCATGGGGAAATTGCAAACCTTCCATGTCACCTATGGAAACCATGGTGGGGTTTTTGTTTGTTTTTGGTTTCTCTTGCCCTTGTCCTCACTTCTGCTGTGGGAGAGGATACGGGGAACCACACACTACACACGTGTTGCACACGTGCACCCCAACTCCAGATGTGTGCTGGGAGCTCAGGCTGGAGGGCCCTGGGATTTCCTCTTTCCAGTCCCCATCCCATTCCTCTGCCATCGGTGGTGGCTTTGCTTCTCTTGCCTCTGCCGTGGGAAAAGTGGACTCCAGGAGCGAGCGGGGCTCATGCCCTGGGAGGCGCCCCTGCATTTCCCATGGTGCCAAGGAAAAGGCTTTCTCTGGGAGCTCTTGGGACATGTTTTGGGGAGGGGTTTCTTGCTTCGTGTTCTCCAGAGGTCTTAGGGGTTACTTTCACCCTCGTTATCATGAAACCATAAATCTTTTAACGCCTCTGATATGTATGCTCTTTTCACCGTTGGTTCATTGAAAATGTCTTTCCTGCAAACAAGAGAGTAGCTCCTAATTTTTTAATAGCAGTCTTCTGTCCCAGCGGCTGTCACACATACACACTCAGTCACTCGGGGGTAGCTTCAGAGCACCTTCTGTGGTTCAGGCGCTGTTCAACGAGCCAAAGCTATCTCAGTGAACAACACCAACACACTTCTTGTCCCGAGGAAGTTGTACTAAATGACTCAAAACACTTCGTAGATAGCCCACAAACCAAACTTAGAATTAAAGTCAACGCACTGAAGTTTCACTTCATCTGGAGAGCCTGGGTGGCTCAGTAGGTCGTGTCCAGCTCTTGATTCCGTCTCAGGTTGTGATATCGGGGTCGTGAGATCGAGCCCCGCGGCGGTGTCCGTGCTCAGCGTGCTTGATTCTCTCTCCCTCTCCCTCTGTCCCTCCCACTTGGGCTGTCTCTTTCTCTCAAATAAATAAACATATCTTTTTAAAAAATGTTCTAAGTGGTTCATTTTTCTTTAGGGACATAGAAAACAACTATGACCCTTCACTGTGGAGAACAAACTGATGGTCACCAGCGGGGAGTTGGGGGGCAGAGGGGCAAAACAGATGATGGGGATGGAGGAGGGCACCTGTCGTGACGCTCGCCGGGCACCGTGTTGAATCATAATACCGTGGACCTGCAGCTAACGTAACATTGACCGTTAACTACACCGAGCTTTAAAACAAAATGAAACAAACAAACAAAAAAGGCACATATCTTAACAAAAGGAAGCTGTTAGTTGAAAGATGTTTTTTTTTTCTTTAAAGGAAACAACTGTTCATATAAATGCTTATTTTTGTAAATCTGGCCCTTGCTGGTTTTAATGGGTGGCTCACTCATTCATTGATTTATTGAACGCCGCGGTGGGTCAGGCACTGTGCTCTGTGATAGAAACACAGAGTTTCATGAGACACGGTCCCTGCCTTCAGGGAGCTCAAAATCCTGTAAGAAGAGCAGTGGGAGAGATGGGTGGTAGCTGTGCCACGGGCTGTCCTCGAGGGGTGGGCTCCACCCAACACGGGGCAAGTCTTCAGAGAGAAGAAACTCAAACGGTCTCTTTTACATGAGCTTAAAAATAAGTACCTTATAAGCGCCAGTGCCTCGTCTCCATCCTCTCCTGTCTAACGTGCGTCTACGGAGACTCTAAAGGATTTGGCCACATTATCCAGCTACCAGTAAACAGCCACACCAGCTCTTGGGTGGGGAAGCTGCTTAGTATTCCATTTTGTGCATTGCAGAGATTAAATTCCAAATTCACTGGCACTGAAGATGAAACAGCTAATTACATACAGTAATTGCATTTAAAACCCATGCCTTTGAGTGACTGATGAAATCTTCTTTTTAAATGCTCCTGAAACTCAATGTACCCGGCCGTGAACTGTGGTTAAGGGGCAGCGTATTTTTAGTCTCGTCGTGTGGGCACAGCTCCGTCCTCTTTCACCCATGGCCCTTCCTTGAATTCAGTCTCTGAATTGAGAAGAAGACTTTTGTCAAAAAGGAAGAAGTAGAATTGTCCCTATTTGCAGGTGTCATGATATTACATTTAGAAAACCCTAGAGACTCTGCCCCTCCCTATCCCCCACCCAAAAAAACCCAAGTAGAACTTATAAACAGATTCAGTGAAGTTGCAGGATACAAAATTGATGTATAAGAATCAGTTGCATTTCTACACACTAGGCACAATCTTTCAGAAAGAGAAATTAAGAAAATCCCATTTTCAGTAACATCAATAAAGATAAAACACTTGGGGATAAATTTAACCAGCGAGATGAAAGAGCTGGGCACTGAAAACTATCAAACACTGATAAAAGAAATAGGAGAAGACACAAAAAAATGGAAAGATATCCTGTGTGTGGATTGGAACCATTAGTATTGTTAAAATGTCCATACCACCTACAGCAATCTAGAGATTTAGGGTTTTTCTTATCAAAATTCTGATGACATTTTTGACAGAAATGGGAAAAGCAATCCTAAAATTGGCATGGAACCACAAAAGACCTTGAATAGCCAAAGCAATCCCGAGAGAGAAGAATGAAGCTGTAGGCACTGCATTTCCTGATTTCAAACAAAGCTACAGTAATCAAAACAGTACGGTATTGGCTTAAAAACAGAGAGATCAATGGAACAGAATAGACAGCTCAGAAATAAACCCACACTTATATGATCAATTATTATTCAATGAAGAGACCAAGGATGTACAAGGGGAAAAAACAGTAGGGGAAATACTAAATATCCACGTGCAAAAGAATGAACCCCGGCCTTTATCTCCACCAAACACAAAAATCAACTCAAAATGTATTAAAGACATGAATATAAGACCCGAAAACGTAAAATTCTTTGAAGAAAAATCTCCTTAATACTGGTCTTGGCAATGATTTTTTTTTCTTTATTTGTTACTGAAAGCAAATGCAACAAAAGCAAAAATAAACAAGTGGGCTCCATCAAGATAAAAAGCTTCTGCATGATGAAGGAACCATCAAGAAAATGAAAAGGGAGTGGGGCGCCTGGGTGGCTCAGTGGGTTAAGCCTCTACCTTCGGCTCAGGTCATGATCCCAGGGGCCTGGGATTGAGTCCCGCGTTGGGCTCTCTGCTCAGCAGGGAGCCTGCTTCTCCTCATCTCTCTCTCTGTCTGTCTCTCTGCCTATTTGTGATCTCTCTCTCTGTCAAATAAATAAATAAAATCTTAAAAAAAAAAAAAAAAGAAAATGAAAAGGGAGAAAATATTCGCTAAACTTTATGCCTGGTAGGGGGTTGATATCCAAAATATACAAAGAACCCATACAACATAATAACAAAATATAATAATAATAACAACAACCCAACTTTAAAAATGGGCAAAGGACTTGAACAGACATTTTTCCAAAGAAGACATAGAAATGGAAAGGTGCTCAACATCACTCATCCTCAGGAAAACGCAAACCAAAACCACAATGAGAGATCACCTGACACCTGTCAGAATGGCTAAAACACAAGAAACAACAAGTGTTGGCAAGGATGTCCAGAAAAAGGAACTCTCGCCCACTGTTGGTGAGAATGCAAATTAGCGTAGCCACATGGAAAACAGTAGGGCGGTTCCTCAAAAAACTAAAAATAGAATTACCATATGATCCACTAATTCTACTACTGGGTAATTACCGAAAGAATACAAAAACACTAATTCGAAAAGGTACACACACCCTATGTTTATTGCAGCATTATTTACAAAAGCCAAAGTATGGAAGCAGCCAGTGTCCGTCAGGTAAGGAATGGATGAAAAAGATGTGGTGGGTATATATCTATAATGGAATATTACTCAGCCATGAAAAGGATGAAATCTTGCCATTTGCAACAGCAAGGATAGACCTGGAGGATATAATGCTAAGTGAGGTAAGTTAGTCAGAGACAGAAAAATACTATACGATTTCACTCATATGTGGAATTTAAGAAACAAAACAAAGGAAACGAGAAACAAAAAAAAAATTAGACTCCTAAATATAGAGAACAAAGTGGAAGTTATTGGGGGTGGGGCTGGTGAAATAGGTGATTAAGAATACGTGTTTCACATTGAGCCTCAAAAAGGGCATAGAATTGTCCAGCCATGATGCTGGACACCCAAAACTAATATAACACTATATATTAATTATACTGGAATTAAAAAACTAAAATTTAAAAAAAAAAAAAAGAGGAGAGCTCCTGAAATTTAGGAGACCTGAAAAAAAAAAAAAAGAAAGACAAGAGATAACAAATGTTGGCAAAGCTGTGGAGAAAAGGGCCCCCTGTGCACCGTTGTTGGGAACGCAGACCGGTGCAGCCACTGTGGAAAACAGTATAGAACTTCCTCAAAAAATTAAAAATAGAACTACCTTATGATCCAGCAATACCACTTCCCGATATATAGCCAAAGGAAACAAAGTCATTGTCCCAAAAGAATATCTGTCCCCCTGTGCATGGCAACATTGTTCACAATAGCCAAGGTATGGAAACAACCTACGTGTCCTTTGACAGATGAATGTGAATAAAGAAAATGTGATGTCTATATAAAGACATAGATAGAGATATCACAATGGAATACTATTCAGTCTTAAAAGAATCCTGTCATTTGCGGCATGCGCGTTCACCTGTGGAGGGTATTAGGCTGCGCAAAACAAGTCAGACAGAGACACACAAAAATGCTTGGGATCACACACACACACACACACACACACACACACACACACACACACAAACTAGACACAGAGAGTGGAATGTCAATTTCCAAGGGCTAGGGTGGAAGGGAGGCATAGGGAGGAGTTGGTAAAAGGGTACAGCCTTTCAGCAGGGAGATGAACAAGATATGAGGACCTTATGTATAAAAGTGACTCTAGCTGATAATACTGTATTGTATAATTGCAGTTGCTAAGAGAGTAGAATTTATGTATTCTCGCTAAAAACCAAGTTACTATCTGTGATGCTGGCCGTGTTCATTAACTGAATTGTGGGATTCCTTTTACAATGTTCACGTTCGATGCCATCATCGCGCTTACAGCACAGTATTTTTTTTTTCAATTTTTAGCAGTTTCCTCTATAATATTTGAAAGCTTATAATTTCAATACTTCCAATTTGTAGCACTTTAAATATATATTTAAGACTCGGTGGCGTTCTCACTCCTAATTTTAGTCATTAGTTATGAAAATGTATTCAGGCATTTATTAGAATTTATTCATAGAATCCATTATTCATTATAAACATCTGGGGAAGGGAAGGTACACAGACCTTGTCTGGTGTGTTGGTGTGTGAGCTCCCGCCAGGGCTGCGGCTGGGGATCTCAGCTCAGGACACGGCTGTGTGCTTGGAGGACATTCGGTTTCGTTTTCTCTCCCCTCCATGCCTAGCTGAGGCTTCTGGACCTCTTTCAGTTGGACAGAAAAGGAAGGAAGTTATGTCAGATGAATCATTTCACTGTGTGTTGCTTTACAGAATCACTTCCCTGGATAATTAATAAAAGATTGACAGGAAGAATGTCCCTGGAATAATTAGCAGGCAGCTTCAGAATAGGAACGGCTATTTTTCTCATTGCTCAGTCACACCGGGCACCTTGTTTTGGCCACTGGAGGATTTCTGACAGAGGTGGAGGCAAGCCTTCGAGCAGGCTGCGCGGCTGACCCTCGTTCAGACACAGAGACCCCGTCCTCCCAACCACGGAGACACCACAGAAAGCTGCCACGACCAGGAAAGAGCCCCTGCTCAAGCCCCAAGCCCACCTTTCCAGAATGTTCTCTTCTGCACGCCGTTTTTGGCAGTTCCTAGCTCTGACTCACGTCTTTATCATGAGGTGAAGTTTCCAGTTTGTAGGCAAATAAGTCAAGTGCAAATTCAAGTGACATAAAGGTTGTTGTTGTTGTTGGGTTTTGTTTGTTTGTTGGGGTGGTTTTTTTTTTTTCTGTTTTTTTACAGAAGATGGTGCAAAAAAGTTGTCGGGGACTGGGAATCCTAAATCCTGTCTGGCAAGAAACCGTATATTGCTTCCATGACAGTGAATTGCCTTAAACCTTGTTGACTAATGTGGGGACCATCAACAGATTTGCTTTTGGGGTCCAGATGCTGAACTGACTGCAGCCCCCCTTTTTCCTTACTGTGGTTTTCATATTTTTGCTTTAAACAAATTGTGTTCCTTTTTGGTGATTATCCTTTCCCGCCTCTTTGACTTGAGTGGAATAACGTCTTCTGATTCCATGGCCACACTAATACGCATCGCAGCTTTATTAATATCTTGACAGTCTTCCTCATATTTAGAAGTGAACTCTGGCTCTAATGTGGCCTTTGACCTCTCGCAAGTCACTTGAAGGCTTTGAACTTCAGGTCCCCCAACTGTAAGGAGGCGGTGGGACTAGAATGTTTCTAGTTCCTTCCAATGACCAAAAAAAAAAAAAAAAAAAAATCCATGGTCCTGAGGTGTGCCTGGGTTGGCTTGGGGCCGAACTTCACAGATTGATTATGGGGTATGTGAAGACGCCTCAGGACTCCTCTGGGGGCTCTGCCTTATCCCCGCAGAGCCTCCCCCCCACTTCTCCCCATCTCTCCTCCAGCTACCTACCTCACTCACCTCCCAGCCTTTCAGCGCTCTGCTGCCCCAGGCCAAGAGCTCAGACCCACAGGCAGGCTTCAGGGAAGAGAGGGCACAGGGAGTTGAGCCCACCCGCCTGGTGAGGCAATGCGGGGGTGATTTGGGGCACACCGATTTTCTCGTTTTCTTGCAGGCATGCCAGGGAAGGGGCTGTGGGCTTTGCAACCCTCTGGACTGTTCTGGGTGATTTGGACCCATGCCTCTCCTGACAGGTTGCTTTCTTTCTTTCTTTTTTTTTTTTTTTTAAGATTTTACTTATTTATTTGACAGATGAAGATCACAAGTAGGCAAAGAGGCAGTCAGAGAGAGAGAGAGAGGAGGAAGCAGGCTCCCCGCGGAGCAGAGAGCCCGATGTAGGGGTTCCATCCCAGGACCCCGAGATCATGACCTGAGCCGAAGCAGAGGCTTTAACCCACTGAGCCACCCAGGCACCCCTGACAGGTTGCTTTCTTAACCTGGGATGATGGGGCACCCTGTTTATCCCCTCCCACAGGTCATTAACTTCTTCAAGTCTGCTGGAGAAGTCGCTGTTTTGACAGTCATTGTAACTGTGACTTAATCGGCACGATTTCCATGGCTGATTTCACGTGCAGAGGAGGGTGCTGTCACACCTCTGACAGGGTTTCTCCCTCCGCAAGGGAGAGCCACCCACCCGCTCAGACCTCCCAGGAGGGGTGGGACTGGGGTCCTGGACAGGTGCCTCCTGTTTACACTCTCAGGGGACAGCACAGACCTCCAGGACGGGAGTGGGGAGACGATTTCAGATGGAAGCCCCGTGTGCCCCAGCCAAACCCATCATGCCTCAGCTGCCCGTTGACAACAGGGTGCTAATAAGGGACCCAGCTCACCAGGGGCGTGTGGGTGCACTTGAGCTGATTTTATGTAGCAGGACACAAGTGCTCAGTATTATTACAGTAATAGGAAGAGAGCCACCATTAGCATTTTTAAGCCCTGGGGATACTTGAAAATCAGAAACTCGCAGAGGTGCTGATAGCGGCCCGCCTAAGAGCTAGAACACAATCACCAAGCTGCCGGCATTTAACTCATCACTGTGCACAGTAATTTGGATTACATCAGTCTGAAAGGGGGCTGGGAATGCGGAAGGGGTGGTAATTAAAAAAAAATCCTTTTCTATGTGTTCATTTAATCAACAAATATCAGCAGAGTGTCAGGATTTGTTCCTGGCGGGGGGGGGGAAGGTACCCCGTGGCGCAGCCCGCCTCGGGGATGGGAGGAAGGGAGGAATTGGAGGTGGGTGGTTATTCGGGAGCCTGGGGAGAGCCAGCAGCAGGATCCTGGGGCAGATGGACAGGGGTCAGGGGCTGGGGAGCCCTAGCACAGGGCCTGGTGCCCTGTGGACCCCCCAGAATGTTCGTGGAATGAATGAACTAAGCAAGTAAGAAGGAGCAACAGTCAGAAAATCCATAGAGAGCTGGGATAGGTTCCATCGAGTAAGAGGCAGCAAAACCCAGGAAAATCTTCGCATTCCGGGATGTGCAGCCTCGGAGGAACAGCACGATGGTGGCAGACGAGAAAGGAAGTAGGGCCAGGCCTTGGAAAAGGAGCAGACCCAAGTAGCTCCTCTCAGCCACAGTGCTGAGTCCTCTCTGGTTCAGGCAGGCCTCCTCCCGCTTCCCCAGCAAGCGATGTTCTGAGCTGTTCTTCCAATTCCGTCCTTGCTGTGTGTTTTAATAAATATTTTTCCACTTCATCCTCCCAGCCGTGATTTGGCCGTTGGCACTGGCCCAGTTTTTCAGATGATGAACCTAGGCTCAGAGAGGCTCAGCTGCTTCCCCGAGGTCACACAGCAGGTGCACATGAGAGCGAGGAGCAGGAACCAGGTCTGTCTGACTTCAAAGCCTGGGTTTGGGGTTTGCTATCCTTCATCAGCGCATTTCATAGACTCACAGAACCTCCAGGCTGGGAGGGATCTAGAAGATCCTACAGAGGAGCCCTCTAAGTGGGGCGGGGGATCCTTTTCCAGACTTCAGCATAAATTGCTTATGCTCTTGCTCCGGGAAACTGCAAACAAGGACAAAAAGTGGGGAGAGAAGGAAGACCAGGAAAAAGCGAGGGAAGGAGAGTGGCCGGGAGGGAGGAAACGAAAGTCCCCCCTATGTTCGTCTTGAACGAACATCCTGAGAATCTCATTGACAGAAAAGCCTGGCACGAAGCTGTTTTGATTTCGGCAAACCTGAACAGTTTGCACGTTATGTGGAGTGTCGTTCTTGCGTCCAGTTACATTTGGAGGGGGGCCCCGTCGCCTGCTTGGGACCGGAAGTCTCGGGCGGCCCTGGCCAGGCTAAGCTTTGTCCTGGCCTCCGAGATGTGCTCTCTTGTTCCCAGGCCATGCTTTGCCTCCTCTTGACACAGGTCCTAACTGGCTGCCCTCCTTGTGGAGCTTTTCTATCACATCTCCCCAGTTTGACCCCACGTCAGTGGCAGCCTGGGGGACCCCATCCCGCCTGCCCCGGCTTTCTGAGTGAGACCAAACCCAGGGAGAAAGTAGGAAGCAGGCCGTGGGCAGTCTCCCCGACGCTTTAGAGACCAGCGTACAGCTTCCCTGGATCTGGCACCTCCGGGAGACACCACTCCGAGAGCCTGGGGTGGAATGGGGTGCAGAAAGGTGACTTGGTTACTTGGCCTAGTGTTTGTGGGGAGACCGCTCTGGGACCTAGAAGAGTAGCAACTCTGTCTAAACCTCGTGGTTTGCACATACGAGGGCTTTTGTTCTGTGTGCCAAGGAGCTTCTCTGGGGTCCCAGAAGGGGCGGGGGGGACACGGCCTGCGGGAACTCCACGGCCTTCAGAAGAGCAGACACGGCTGTGACCGGCCACGGTTGCTGCCAGGCCCCTCCTGATGCCTGAGAACGTGCCCGAGGATGCCAGAATCTAAGGGCTCAAGAAGGAAGGTTTCCTGCCCTCGGGTGGCTTCGAGTCTAGGCCAGGGACAAATGAGAAGACACAGAGGGGCTAAGCTAGGTGTCAATAACGATAAGGACAGTAGAGATTTTAAAAAAGGGAGAGACAGGTGTGGACGCGGGTAGCAGGAGCAGCTTCCGGCACGAGGAGGGGCCTGAGGAAGGTCTGGGACGGATCTGGGTGGAGAGTGGGGGAGGCGGACACGGGAGGGCGAGGGCAGAGCTGAGGGTAGAAGAGCCGGAAGGATAGGAAGTCCTCACCAGGATGGGACGGGTCACAAGGGACCGTGCTAGTCCTCACCAGGATGGGACGGGTCACAAGGGACCGTGCTAGTCCTCACCAGGATGGGACGGGTCACAAGGGACCGTGCTAGTCCTCACCAGGATGGGACGGGTCACAAGGGACCGTGCTAGTCCTCACCAGGATGGGACGGGTCACAAGGGACCGTGCTAGTCCTCACCAGGATGGGACGGGTCACAAGGGACCGTGCTAGTCCGCACCAGGATGGGACGGGTCACAAGGGACCGTGCTAGTCCTCACCAGGATGGGAGGGTCACAAGGGACCGTGCTAGTCCTCACCAGGATGGGACGGGTCACAAGGGACCGTGCTAGTCCGCACCAGGATGGGACGGGTCACAAGGGACCGTGCTAGTCCTCACCAGGATGGGACGGGTCACAAGGGACCGTGCTAGTCCTCACCAGGATGGGACGGGTCACAAGGGACCGTGCTAGTCCTCACCAGGATGGGACGGGTCACAAGGGACCGTGCTAGTCCTCACCAGGATGGGACGGGTCACAAGGGACCGTGCTAGTCCTCACCAGGATGGGACGGGTCACAAGGGACCGTGCTAGTCCTCACCAGGATGGGACGGGTCACAACAAGGAACCGTGCCACCTACATTTATCACAGGTCTCAGAGTAACTCTGCGTCTCGTGTGTCCTGTGACCTCACCACATACCACAATGTGTCAAGCTTTCTTGACACGTTCAGGGAAATATGGCCCCGTTCTCTGAGCACAGCTGATTGGGGTGAGGGCAGGGGCACCGGACCCCAGGTTGGACTTTTGGATTTGGAAAGCCAGAGTGGTTCCCATGAGTTTTTCCTCAGTGGCTGAAGCTGTAAGAGGCAACATTTGGAAGACTGGGAGAGAAGAGGCAGCGGGTCTGAAGCGGGGGTGGGTGTGTGGAAGAAGCTGGTGAACAGATTCAGGGGGAGCGGGCCTGTGGTTCCCCTTCCTAAGCCACTTAGGTCTCAGGAAAGAATGAGGCTCAGTGAGAAATTTGCCCTGAATCATCAACCAGGAAGTCATGAAACCTGGACTCGGACTCAGATCTGTCTGATTCCAAAGCCCAGGGTCCTTACTCGCGCCCCCCAGAGCGTCCTGTGTTAGTCATCTAGGACTTTTCTAACGAAGTTCTACAGACTCGGTGACTTTGACAGTGGAAACTTACCGTCTTGTGGTTCTGGAAGCTACATGTCTGAAATCAAGATGTTGCCAGCACCCTGCTCTCTCTGTAGCCTGTGGAGAATTCTTCCTTACCTCGTGGGGCTTCTGGTAATGGGCGCAACCCTCGCTACATGATGGCCATACTTCTTGGTGGGTGTTTCTCTGTCCCTTCGAAGGACTCCAGTCCTACTGGATTCAAGGCCCACCCTTGTCCAGCAGGAGCTCGTCTTGACTTGACTACATCATCAAAGACCCTATTTGCACCTCAAGTCCCATTTGACGTCCCTGACATCTTCAGGGACACAGTTCTACCCATAACCTTCCTCCAGAGGATGAGACGTCATCGCTGGTGAGGGAGCCGAGACCAAGAGATTCAGGGACTGACCCAGGCCACCGGCCGTCGGGCTGCAGGGGCCGGTGCTGGGAACTCTCTCTCCCCTCTTTCATGTCACGGGAAAAGCTGTTCTTGTGGCCACAGAAGAAAAGACACAGAAGATAATGTAAGCTGGGGAGGAATGAGCCAAAAGCAGATGTTTAAATCCTCGATGATAAAGTGAGAAGGTGAGTGGGGGCCAGAGGTAAGGAGAAAAGAGGGGCTGGCAATGAGATCACAGCGACCCACCTGGCTGGACGGCTCGTTTGTTCCGTACTAAGGGGCTCATGCGTGTGCGGTGCAGGAGGATGCGTCTGCCACACTGTCTGCTTTCGAGGGGAAGCTCCGCGCTCAAATGCGTCTGAGCCCTCAGGCTCCTGCCTGCCGTGGTTTCCTCCTGTCTTCCGTTACATGTCTTCAGGTAGATCGTCTGGAAGATCACTGTGCTTTACAGTCATTCAAGAACCAAGATTTTTGGCCTGCTCCTTGGGTTTGGAGGTGGGCAGTACGTTATTAAGACCAACGTCTTTTGGGAAGAAACAGAATTAACCAAGCAAGAGAAGAAAAACGTGACGAATTAGGCTAAACGAGATACGACAATTCAGTTCATTTCTGGAAAGCCCTAGTAAATAGTATCTTTGAAATGGACTTCAAATAGTATTCTGCACTAAGATCTTATTCTTTATATAGAGATATAATATTATATACACCAAAGGCCCTCGGTATGTGTGTATGTGCGAATGTATGTGTGTGTGTATCTTTAAATGTGTGTGTGTATGTAGGTTCTTTTTTTTTTTAAGCTTTTTAAAATTTAATCTATTTATTTGAGAGAGAGAGAGAAAGTGAGAGAGACCATGAGAGGAGAGAAGTTCAGAGGCAGAAGCAGACTCCCCACAGAGCTTGGAGCCCAATGAGGGAATTGATCCTGGGACTCCAGGATCATGATGAGCTGAAGGCAGTCGATTAACCAGCTGAGCCACCCAAGCGCCCAGTAGGTTCTAAGTATATATTTGTGTGTGTGTGTCTGTGTGTGTGTGGGTGTGTATATAGGCCCTAAGTATGTGTGTGTACTTATATACGTATAGAATGGTATATGTGTGTGAATTTATATACACACATGGGTGTGCGTGTAAATACACATGTACCATATACATACTTCTATATACACTTCAGGTTCTAATTAACAGGCCTTGGTTAAATGTCTGTCACCTTCAAGATCTCCAATGTCACTTTAGTCTCAAGACAACAACATGATAACCAGGAAATGCCCTGGGAACATAGACTATTACACCATCTGGGTTTAGGAGACCAATGATATTTGTAGGGAGCAGAATCGAGGGGACCCCCCCAGAAAGAGGAGGTGTGTGTTGTAGCGTTCTGTATGAAGCACAGCTGGGTGATTCCCACAAAATGTCTTCCCTGTCCCCCAATTTTCTCCCCGGTTTCTGACACCAGTGTCGTGGTACTTCCCGTTCTCCACCCTCGTAGCCCAGGTCTGCAGCCCAGACACTCTTGCTTTTGGAGGTGCCCCCGCCCCCATTACACCAGGCGTGTTCAAATACCCCCCATCCAGTTATCAATTTAGCTTCTTTTCTTTCCAGATTCTGAGGACAATCAAGTCTCCTCTGGAGTAAACGAGCCCGTCTGGAATTCCGTATTTGGCGTTCACCCCTCTGACTCGCCTCTCCCAGCGACCTCTCAGTACCGAGGGGGCATCGCAGACCCAGCTGAGCTTTGATTCCTGGATCCCCCTTTCTTCTCTCTCCTGTGACCTTCGCCGCAGGTTTGCTTCAGGACCCAGCAGGACCACGTCCTCTTCTCTTTGAACTTCCCTCATTCTGCTCCAGCCTCTCAAAGAGCCCCCCTCTGAACTCTGAGGGTGCCTCTGGTTTGGCACTTTCTTTTCTATTCCAACTAGATGGGTATGGAGCGAGCCTCTGATCTGGACCACCGCCGCGCTTTTGTGCCTCGCTGAATCTCCTGCCATGACGTTTATTTATAGCTGCGGATACCCAAGCCCAAAGACGCGCAGGGAAAAGTCAGCACTTACCTTCTTTCACTGAATCAAGGTGCGCCGGGATTTTAAAAACCTGTCTCTCAGCTTGCCGGCGCTCAAGCCCTCTAGCCCTCTCTCCGCTAACCGAAAGAGCTGAAAGAGTGTTTTAAAGCCCCGAAAGAGGACAACCATGAAACGAAGCGGAGCTTTTCAGCACTTCCCATGAAGCAGGCGGCACCTGGAACGTTCAAAACACTCAATTATTTCCTAAAGTGTTTTCTACACGCCGAGTCCTCGGACGGAATATTTATTTTGACTTCCACTAACGGAAAGGAGAAACTAAGAAATCAGAAAACCACAGCCCCTTCCTTTCTAAGAGACGTACCTCCTTCCAGCACACCTAGGTACATTAGTGAGTCTTTCTTTCAGAATATAAAATAATATATAGAGAAAAGAGGCAACTATGAATTCATCGAGGACTGACTACCCCGTCTGGATTTGACCAAGACTTTAGTTTTTCTCCCCCACCCTCATGGACAGCCAGCTTCAGCCATTACACTTCGACATCGTAGTCTGGACTGAATTCCTGCAGGATCCTTGCGTGGTGTTTGTACCTGGTTGTTTTCATTGTTTCCTTGGTGCCCTTGGTCAGACTGGATGGCTTCAGACTCGTTATTCAGAGGCTCTTGATTGAAAACAAAACATAACAAAGCACTGTCTGCTTGGCCGTGCCCACGAAAGACACAGTCTCACGTCCTTTCTCTACCAGCCCCGGCCCAGAGCGGGGCTCATCTACCACACGCCCTGCCCAGAGACCAGCAATCTTTGGGGACTGGGCAAAGGGGCCAGCTGGTGGCCTGTCCTCCGGGGGGGCTTTAAGGAGTTCCTAGTTAGTGGGTCTTCAGTACCCCAGAAACCGAAATTGTTTCCCCAAATGCTAAACAATAAGACATTGCTTCACAGGGCCTGGGTCCCTTAGTTATTTTACAGGAAATGCAACTCCAGCAGCCTTACCCAGCCATTATCACGTAATTCCCAATATAAATCTCACTAGCAACTTCCATAACTTCATTTGCAAATGAATGCGCACACCTCCTGAATCATCCCCTCCTTTTCTCTCCCGAAGAAGGAAGAAGGCCGTTCCCCGATGGGAACTCGGAGAAACCGCACGCGGGCGCACTTCACGGAGGCTCCCGGGAGCCCCGCGTGCCGCTGGGCCAGCGTGGACCTGGAGCACGGCGGGACGGGCGCCCGGTGCCCACTTTCCGCTCACACCCATAAATCCCCGCCGACCTCGGCTGAGGGGCAGGAGCCTGGCAGGAACCTGGCTCCCTCTGCTTCAAAGGTTCACAAGCCACCGTGAACTTCTAAGCGATCTGAGGCCAAGTTTCCGGTATGTAATGAAAACCGAAACCTGGTTTTGGGTTTCCTCCCCAAATTCACACAGAGCTGGTCATGGCGAGAGGCATGGGAGGCAGCGAGGACAAGCAGCCCTGGGGCTCGACGGAGTCGCCCGGCCTCAAGTTCTATTTCGGGCTCTGCCACCAACGTGTGTGGCCTGAGGCCCGTCCCCCACCATCACTCCCCTTAGGTAACTTTCTCTCGAAGTGAGAGGGTGCTGTTCACTCGACTTCTCCTTCTGGGACCTGTGGGCGACACAGTGCAGAGGCCTCGGGGGTAGGCGCTCCCCGTCTGAGTCTTACTTACATGAACGCACCCACCTTAGGAACGTTGTGACCATCCTGCCCACACCGGTACTTGTCCGTTGCCCTCTGTCTGCGGCCCGAAGCTTTGGTCTCATTTCTTCTAGGCCGCAGCTTGGATTTCAGGCACAACTTCTACTTGTTTGTCCTTCAGCGTCATGGAGATGAACAGAATCATGCGTCCTTCATTTCGAGGGCTCACCTAAATGACCCCCAGGTCATTCCCAACAGGGTGGGTCTGCGAGTCTACGAAATGTCATGGCGGAAAGAGCACGAACCCAGGCTTTGAAGGCGGGCATACCCGGTCCAGCTCTCGAAGCTGCGAGCTGTGTGACTTCAGGCAAGTTGCTTAACCTCTCTGAGCCCAGTGTCCTCATCTGAAAAACTGGGCCAATGCCAAGTACCAAACTGTTGCCACGAAGATCATTAAAGTGCTTACAAGACACAGAACAGAGTGTCTAGTGTATGGTGGATGCCAATGTCAACGTTCAATTCTGCTTTTCTTTATTCACATGCGTCTCTGATGGGTCAAAAATGTAGGCCACCGTACATTTGAATATTGTTTCTTTCTTCTCATCCAGGGTCCTACTTCGGAAAGCAGGAAAGAAGGAAATAAACAATAACCCTCAGAGGCCTTGCTGAAAGCATTACCCATCCATTGAAATGTACTTTCCATTCAAAACTAGGTTATTAATTATTCATTCCTGTTGGAACCGAAATAAGAACGGAGCTCACTGCCTACGACCCAGAGCTTGACAGGAACAGGCCCCGACCGCTTGATTTCAATCGTTTCCTGTGATCTATGTAATATATCCCAGATCTGAGATTTGCAGTGTTGAGAATCAGGCCGACTTTAGACTGAATGACTGTCGGTAACGTTCAGTAGATGCCCTGGAATGACTGTTCACTTTCCTCTCATTTCCATTCCAGGCAGTGCATTTCTTGGGGATTATTTCGCTGCATGGGTGGCCCACGTCCCTTGGCCTTCAGCCTTTTGGCTCATTCCACTGCTCTGGGCAGGCAATAACCACCCAAAAATGCAAGCTTTTCTTTCATGCCCCAGTGGCATGAGTAACATCATTAACTCTTCGAGGCTGAGGTTTGGGATTACGTAAAGACCTTACACCCTGCTGTGTTAGCAGCCGGAATACCAGAGTAACAAAGTGTTTGCAGTCTGTTTCTCATGCCAGAAATGTGGTGGCCCTAATAAACAGTCCCTGAGATATTTTTTCCCAGCGATCACATTTCATCAGGATTGTGGATTTCAAAATGGAAGCTAAATCCTCCCTACTTGTAGGTCCGCTGAGAAGAAACAAGGCAGAAAGAGCGCGGGCTCTGAAACTCATCAGACTGGGGAAATGCTGCTGACATGTCCCCAGGAGCGAAAGGACAGGAAGAGCACAGCTGTGGGGTATGGTGTTTCACAGGCTCCTCTGTAGATGAGCTTTTGAAAGGGTAAAAACCTTGCAGGACACTCGTGAAAGGAGACACAGTAACACATTTCCTATGGGCCTCGGGCCAGGGCTGGAACAGACCAGAGACGACGCACCTGCACTGTGGATCCCGCGCGCCATCTGGTGGCTCCGTGCTGACATTGCAAGTACCGTCCGGGCTTGTGCCCCACTGAGGCTTCACTTACACAAGGAGCCCTTAAGCAGGTTTCCAGGTTCTGTTGGGAGGTGATCACCTGGGCCCCAAAGGAAGACACCAAGGGCCAGGTGTTCTGAATTCCATTCTTTATTCCACAACAGGACACGGAGGCCCCGGGTTCTCCTGGAAAAGAGAGATAACTATTCTTCTTGTAGGATCAGCCTTCCTGTGACACAGCCCGGTTGAGCCATCCCCTCTGAGCCATCCGGCCCTTCACGTTCTCCTTCCTATGTCATGATCACCCAGGTCTGGGCACAGGAGTCCCCACTTGCCCCTGCCCGGAACACATATGTCCTCATCCCTGGCCTTCCGGATCTCGCACTTTCCAAGACTCAGTCCACAAGCATCTTTACATTCTCAGAAGACCTGCCTCAGTTTTTGCTCACCCTAGTGTTTCCAAAGCATAGTCCAAGAACACTGGACTTATATCAAGAACTGCAGCTTTGGAGTGCCTGGATGGTTCAGTCGGAAAACCATGTGACTCTTGATCTCGGGGTTGTGAGTTCGAGCCCGTGCTGGTTGTAAAGATTACTTAAAAAATAAATACCCAGTAGTGCAATGGCAGGGTCATAGGGAAGTTCTATTTTTAATTTCTTGAGGAATCTCCACACTGTTCTCCAAAGAGGCTGTACCAACTTGCATTCCCACCAACAGTGTAAGAGGGTTCCCCTTTTTCCACATCCCCTCCAGCACATGTTGTTTCCTGTCTTGCTAATTTTGGCCATTCTGACTGGTGTAAGGTGATATCTCAATGTGGTTTTAATTTGAATCTCCCTGATGGCTAGTGATGATGAACATTTTGTTATTTGTCTGATAGCCATTTGTATGTCTTCATTGGAGAAGTGTCTGTTCATATCTTCTGCCCATTTTTTGATATGATTATCTGCTTTGTGTGTGTTGAGTTTGAGGAGTTCATTATAGATCCTGGATATCAACCTTTTGTCTGTAATGTCATTTGCAAATATCTTCTCCCATTCCGTGGGTTGCTTCTTTGTTTTGTTGACTGTTTCCTTTGCTGTGCAGAAGCTTTTAATCTTAATGAAGTCCCAAAAGTTCATCTTCGCTTTTGTTTCCTTTGCCTTTGGAGACATATCTTGAAAGAAGTTGCTGTGGCTGATATCGAAGAGATTACTGCCTATGTTCTCCTCTAGGATTCTGATGGATTCCTGTCTCACATTGAGGTCTTTTATCCATTTTGAGTTTATCTTTGTGTACGGTGTAAGAGAATGGTCGAGTTTCATTCTTCTTCCCTATGACCCTGCCATTGCACTACTGGGTATTTACCCCAAAGATACAGATGTCGTGAAAAGAAGGGCCATCTGTACCCCAATGTTTATAGCAGCAATGGCCACGGTCGCCAAACTGTGGAAAGAACCAAGATGCCCTTCAACGGACTAATGGATAAGGAAGATGTGGTCCATATAACACTATGGAGTATTATGCCTCCCTCAGAAAGGATGAATACCCAACTTTTGTAGCAACATGGACGGGACTAGAAGAGATTATGCTGAGTGAAATAAGTCAAGAAGAGAGAGTCAATGATCATATGGTTTCACTTACTTGTGGAGCATAACAAATAGCATGGTGGACATGGGGAGATAGAGAAAAGAAGGGAGTTGGGGGAAATTGGAAGGGGAGGTGAACCATGAGAGACTATGGACTCTGAAAAACAACCTGAGGGTTTAGAAGGGGCGGGGGTGGGTGGGAGGTTGGGGTACCAGGTGGTGGGTAATATAGAGGGCATGGATTGCATGGAGCACTGGGTGTGGTGCAAAAATAATGAAGACTGTTATGCTGAAAATAAAAAATAAATAAATAAACAAACAAATAAATAAATAAACTTTTTAAAAAAAAGGAATCATACCCTTAAAAAAAAAAAAAGGCATCCACCTTGGGAAACCAAGTGATTTTCCAACTATTATACGAAGTTAAAAAAGATGTTATTGTGGACATCTCAAGAACTTCAACATTCTGAGATCTTGGCAGATTTTTAAGAAGGAACTACTGTTTGCCATAGTTGCTAAACTTTTTTGATATCAAAACCATTTCCCTGCCTCCACCCTTGAAGTGCTTCTTGACATGCTGCATTTGACACAATAACTTCAGGGAGGAAATGGTCTAACCTACTCACTTGATTAGATACCCATCCTTTCACAACTAAAAGACATCTGTGTGAGTCTCCTCCAGCTGTCATAACAAAAGTACCACACACAGGGGTGGGGTGGGGGCTCACACCACAGAAATTTATTTTCTCACCATCCCAAAGGCTGGAAGTCTGAGATCAAGGTGTGGGAAGGGTTGGTTTCTCCTGAAGGCCTCTCTCTTTGGCTTGTGGACAGCCATCTTCCCTGTGTGTCTTCACGTGGTCTTCCTTGGGTGTGTGTCCGCGTCCGATTCTCCACTTCTTAGAAGGACACAAGTCCTACTGAATTAGAGTCCAGCTTCACAACCTCATTTTAACTTAATTACTTTTCTTTAAAGATCCTATCTCCAAATACAGTCACATTCTGAGATACTAAGGTTAGGCCTTTAGTATATGAATTTTGAAGGAGGACACAGTTCAACTCATGATAGCATCTTAGTTTTATATCTATTGGAGAAAATTTGTATATGGATGGAAAATTATAAATTCTTTGGAGCAGAGACAGCAAACTAAAGCTAGGTGGCCAGATAGGGACTGCCACCCATCTTTATAAATAAAGTTTTATTGGCACAAGGCTATGCTCATTCCTTCACAAATTGTATATGGTTACTTTCATGTTCAAATACCATATGGCTTGCAAAACCCAAAAATATTGACTATCTGGCCTTTTACAGAAAACACTTACCAACGCCTGGTCTAGAACACATTCCTCGGGGCTATCTAATTCTGATTCTGTAGGGGCTCTCCCTCTTTCCTTGCTCCTGAGCTATTTAACAATTCAATAAGTTGTAGATAATAGGTAGCAATGCAAAATAATCTTTGCTTTTGGACACAAACAAGCCAGTTCTGCCTCCCCTTGCTCATTCCCTTCAATATCCCTCACCTATAAAAGTGATGGTTCTTTGGATTCTCTTTTGATCTGGTTGTGACATCTTGCAGTGCCCTCATTAATCATGAGTTAAATAAAATCTTTAATACATGGCCATTTATATCTGAATGAGCATCATAATTTTACCTTTTTGAAAATTTTCCTTTAACATGTCAATGTGATTACGCTTGGCTGTGATAATAGCATTAGAATTATGAAGGATGATGGTTTTGTTCTCAGAAGATGCATACTGAAACATTTGGGGGGGTTATGACACCCACAATTTACTTTCAAATGTTTCCGCATATATGTATGGATAGATACATGTGTGTGTGTACATGCTTACACATGTATAAGGTGTATGGAAGGGAGGACAGAGAGTAAGAGGAAGAAGTTATGATAAAATATTAACAGCTAAGGGAAAGCCACATCATACGCTAGAATGGTATACTACTCATTTAACTCTTCTGTAGATTTAACAATTTTCAAAACAAAAAATTGGAGGGATAAGATTATGTCACATTCTCAGCTCAGCATGGAGTCAATCAAGCTCACGTCCTATACCTGTGGGTGTTTCTCCAGTACTTCTGAGAACAGCCGGGTCTGGACCTTTCTTACCTCTCTGACTCTTTGGTGTCCGAGCCACAAAGAATAAGCAAAGGAAACATCGATATTTCAGTTGTCACAGGGCTCGGTTTCTTTAGAGTCCTAATGGTACCAAATGAACAAGATACTAAGGTAGAGTTTTATACCTAGGTTTCTCACATTGCCAAAGAATTCCTTTAAAATAAATAAGTATTAGGGCACCTGGGTGGCTCAGTCGGTTAAGCGTCTGCCTTCAGCTTGGGTCATGATCTTGGGGTCTTGGGATTGAGTCCCGCATGGGGTGGGGGGGGTTCTCTGCTCAGCAGGGAGTCTACTTTTGCCCCTCTGCCTCTGTGCTCTCTCTCTTTCTCTCTAAGTAAACAAACAAACAAATAAATATTTTCAGATGAGCTCAGGATCTGAGGACCACTTAGAGGACATTCAAGTTCAAGCTTTGGGTACAACTTTTGGGGGGTGGGAGTTGAGGTTTTTGTCTTTCAATTACTGCACAGAAATTGTATGAGCCACCCCCCTCAGGAATGACATCATGGCTTTAACACAGTTAGGGACCCCATTTATTGTCCTGTGTCCGCTGCTTGAGTCGGGACTGTGAAATTTGGAGCATCTCGCATACTTAGAGCTCTGAACGGCCAGGTTACAATGAGGAAAGAATGTAAGCGGCATTCTCAAACATTGTGTCATTTAGCGTGAAGGTTTGGGATTGAAATTTTCTGCCTGAGGGAAGCAGAAAAAATGAGTTTTTGCAGAATGCTGCCTGTTTCTAAATCTAAAAGGCACACTAAAAATAGCTCACGGGATGGAGCTGCCCGGTGGGAGTTCCTGCTCCGGGAATCTGTCCTTCAAAGCTGCTGCTTCCAACAGCCCCGAGAGGGTGTGTGAGCCACGATGGGGTTCTCCTGGCTGCCTTTCAACCGCTCATAAGGAAGCAGGGGCTGGAGTGGACAGAGATGCTCTGTAATCGAAGGAGCCCTTGGGGAGGAGACTTTCCACCTCTGTCAAATGCTGATGGTCCTTGAGGGAGAGGCGCGGTGTGGGCTCAGAGACCCGACCACCGTGAAATCCACAAGAGGGAATGGGCTTTGGCCGTGACCGACACTTACGGTGAAGAAAACCGCCTTTTCTTTTCCATCCCCACTGAAAACGTAAAGTTCCCCTGGGTGGCTCAGTTGGTTAAGCAGCTGCCTTCAGCTCAGGTCATGATCCCAGCGTCTTAGGATCGAGTCCCACATCGGGCTCCCTGCTCGGCAGGGAGCCTGCTTCTCCCTCTGCCTTTGCCTGCCACTCTGTCTGCCTGTGCTCACTCTCGCTCCTTTCTCTCTTACAAATAAATAAATAAAATCTTAAAAAAAAAAAAAAAGACAAGGATTTCTCTTATCTGGGTTATCACCATATCTGGGTCCTATGGATCTAGTTTTGCCCACGGCAGTGCTTCTTACTTAATGGACTCCGCAGTCCTTCTGTAGGCCGTTTAGATCAGATTGTTCTGTTTTTAAAATTTCCTGTCTGCATCAGGATGGCCAAGGCCACGGTATATTCATTTGTCTAAATCTCCATGTGTTTAGTGTAGTGTCATTCCTGGAAAGGGGATTCAAGAAATAGACTTTGAGGGTATATCCTCAGAAGAAAGAATATTTGAGGGCATGTAGTCCCTTAAAAGCAGGGACTCAAAGGGCTGTCCCCATAGCCATGTTCACAACAGCGTTGTTCACAATGGCCAAGGGGAGGGAGCAGTCGGAGTGTTCGTTGACAGACGAATGGACACATAAATGTGGTCTATCCATACAATGGAATACGAATCAGCCTTAAAGAGGAAGGAAATCCTGACCAGGCTACAACCTGGAAGGACCTTGGGACTATTCTGCAGAGGGAAATAAGCCAGTCACGAGGACATACGCTCTATGATTTCACTCCTAGGAGGTTCCGACTTCAAATTCAGAGAGACAGAAGGTGAAATGGTGGCCACCGGGGGCTGGGGGCTGAAAGGTGAGTTATTGTTCGATGGCGACAGAGTTTTGGTTTTGCAAGATGGAAAGGGTCCTGGCGGTGATTTTTTGCACCACAGAGGGAATGCGCTTCATGCCAGTGAAATGGACATTGAGCAAGGGTGAAGATGGTCCATTTTATGTTTGTGGGTTTTGCCCCGATTAAAACAGGAAAAGAAATACTTTGACTGTTAAATGTCGAATTAGCGAGCTCGTGACTTCTGCGGCACCTGTGCGGTCCAGCTGTCTCAACAGCATCACACTCACGCAACGTGCAAATCATTCGACATTCCCTTCTCCCCCCGAAAAGCCCTACCATAGCTTCCCACCTGGAATCAAGTCTGAAATTCTGAGCACAACCTTTTGGACCGCCTGGCCTGGCCTGGCCTTCCTGGCCTGCCTCATGGCACACAGGCGTCCCTCATCCTTCTGTCTTTCCTCCTGCTCTCTGTGGTCCCACGGTTTCCCTGTCGTTTCCCCTGGGGGAAGCTTCCATCAGCTCCTCCCTGGCTAATTCCCCTCATTCTTTCAGTAGGGGCTGACATGCCCTTTATCAGGGAAGCCAGTCCTACCCCCCCGGGCCAGCTGGGGCCTCTGCCTCTGGGCTTTCTGTGTACTTTTGGCTTGGTCTTGTATCCTACTTATCCTACCCATTGTTAATTGCTGGTAAAATCATTCAGACTGTAAGCACCACGAGGACAGAGACATGGACTGCCCCTGCGGCCCGTCCCCGCGGCCCGTCGCAGGCACCCAGACATTTGCAGGATGAACGAGCCTGAGGTCATGTTGTCCTTTGTGACGTGGAGACTTTCTGCCAGCCCCATCATCAGGGGTATGACACATGCTAAGACCCCAGGCAAAGTAAATTCATGTCACGTGCAGCCCTCGGGTCATCCCCTAATGCAAAAACGGTCAAAGTCACAAGTGATAGCGAGCTCTGCCATCATTCCTAACCAAAGGGGATCGAAGTTTACAGACAAACAACTGTCGTCAGGTGCTCAGGGCTCGGCCCTGCTTACTCACACGGATGTGAATACTGTTCACAATGTCAGCTCTCGATACAAAAAGAAATTGCCTGCAGACTAGATGGAGTGTAGGTTTGCCAATACCTAGATATTCGCACTGATGGCAAACAAGCTCAAGGACTGTGTCTTCCCCCTGCCCCCACCCCCCAGGCAACCCCGGCACCTGCTCTTCTTCCCAAAAGGAACTGGGTGTTTGTGATGGGGTGGAACGTTCTGGAACAACTTACTATTGTTTTGTTCCCACTATTTCTTTGTCCTTTTTACCACTCTGGCTCACACCTCTCCTCTCCCTTCCGCCCCACTCCACCTGCTCCCAAAGTTTTCTTCCTCTTGGATCAGGCGTCCCAAAGTTAGAACATTCAGTCTTTTTCTGTTCTCACCATCTGCTGCTGGATAAGGGATGGAATGCTGTGTGCGTGCGTGTGTGTGTGTGTGCGCGCGCGTGCATGTGTGCGTGTGAAGGGTAGAGTGGTCTTCAATTTTTTAAAAAATATTTTATTTATTTATTTGACAGAGAGAGACACAGCAGGAGAGCGAGCACAAGCAGGAGAGTGGGAGAGGGAGAAGCAGGCTTCCCGCAGAGCAGGAAGCCGGACGCGGGGCTTGATTCCTGGACTCTGGGATCATGATCTGAGCCAAAGGCAAACGCTTAACAACTGAGCCACCCAGGCGCCGCTGGTCTTCAGTTTTGAGGACGAGGAAAGAAACAGGAAGACAGCCTCCAAAGTCAGGTCTCTGGGTAGAGCATCTTAAAAACAATTCAATCTTTCACGCCGAAAAGATCACCCCTCCTGCTAACATCTCTCCCATATACTCTTGTGTTAAGTGGCTGCCCGTCCCCTTCCACCGGTCCCTTGTCTTACAAACACTCTGCTCTTTTAGCCACAGAGAAAAGAGGGGAAGACACACCTGAGAGAGAAACCACACTGACTTTTATAAACTGCTTAAAGGAGTATATAGTGGATGGTTGCTGGATAAATTTATCTCAATTGAGTGGCTGATTGAGAAAAATAAGTTACATAACACCTATTTCTTATAGATTCAGAAACACTGTAGTATTTATTGGCCAATGAGAGCAATGCGGAACTTAAAAAATAAAACTACCGATCATTAGGAAAACATGAGATTATCAACTTAAAAACACAACAATCTTTAAAATGAAATTCTAACATTCAGCAAATACTTTTTTTTTTTTTTTTAAACTTAGCATTGCATTTAGTAGACCATGTTTCCAGAAGTACTTGAGTGTTTGGGAACACTTGTGTATCCATCGGGGGTCTCCAGAGAAACAGAACCAACAGGATATATGTAGAATATATAGAGAGAAAGGAATTTTTTAAAGATTTTATTTATTTATTTGACAGAGAGCGAGAGCGCAAGAGCACAAGCAGGGCAGAGAGAGAAGCAGTTTCCCTGCCAAACAGGGAGCCCGATGTGAGACTTGACCCCAGGACCCCAGGATCATGACCTGAGCTGAAGGCAGACACTTAACTGATGGAGCCACCCAGGCGACCCCAGAGAAAGAGACTTATAAGTTCTTTCACGTGATTCTGGAAGCTGACAAGTCCACGTCTGCAGTGTGGGTCAGCAGGTGGGAGACAAGAGGGCCGGTGGTGCAGACATAGTCTGAAGGCCGTCCGCTCCAGTGTTTCTTCCTGCTTAGAGAGGCCAGTCTTTTTGTTCTAGTCAGGCCATCAACTGATTGGATGAGGCCCACCCACAATCTGCTTTACTCCAAGTTCGTCCACCTCATATTAATCTCAACCAAAAACAACTTTCATGCTGACACATCAAATTAACCATCACAAGTTGTATGTGCACACTGACAAAGAAAGAGAACCCAGCAGAGGACATATTTCAGTGAAAGAAAAAAAAAGTAGGTGCCCCACTGCCCAAGAACTAGGACCAAAGCTGGGAGCTGCATCGTGGAGGTGAGTGACATCTCTGGCATCTGTTTCATGGGCTGTAAACCATTCCTGCCCTAACCAAACAGGAAAAATAAACCCCACAATATCCTTGCCTGAAATCTTAAGGACTGTCTCCGTAGCTCACCTTAAAAGCTTTGTCCCACCCCCAATGAGGAATCAGCAGTATCTGCTTAATGGCCTCTGGCTCTGAGCCCAGGCACCAGCATTTAAATCCATATGCTAAACCCTCTCTAAGGACACCTACTTATCTATCAGGGAAAGGAAATTCCCAGCGTTTTGAGAAAAAGCTCCTTGGGTAGCAGCTACTACTGAGGAGAATTCGATTGACCTGGTATGTCCAGGTTCGGCTGAATGCAGCCTTTCGATGCTTATCACCAAGCAGCAAAATAAAGTCAGTCCATCAGGGGATCTCACCTCCTTCCTTATTGCACACACAGCGGTGAAAGCCCCTCCCACGCTCTCATGTTGGCGTTGGCCTTGGCGTTGGCCAGAACTCTCTCCGCCTCAGTCTCCCTGCAGTGACGTGCTGCAAATCCTCCTTTAACAGGATCCTCAGGTGACGGTAGACCCTGCCACCGCCTCCCCGGGGCACAGCAGCAACAGAGAGAGAGATGCTGACAGCAAGAGCCAAGCTTGAGAATTCTGACTTTTGCCTTGGAAAAGGGGTGAGCACGCTTTGTCCTGCTCCCTGCGCCTGCGGAACTCCTAGGGATGCCCGCCCGGGGAGGAGCGCAGCCTCAGTGGGGCGTTGGGCACTCAGGAGAGCAGGGAAGGGTGCTTCTGTAGAACGCCTTCTGTTTGCAGAAAACCAAAAATGGAGAGGAAAGGATCTAGCAGTAGGAGCAAAGACAATTGTTTTTCTCTTTTTTATAAAGCTCTTAGATTGTGTTTAAAAGATAAACTGATGGAAAATTTCACGGCCCTCATAGCATCCCAATGTTCCATTGGGATCTTAGGGGAGACAGACAACACATGGCATACTGGAAGCGAACGTATTCATCCTGGGGACTGCTGTGAATACGGTCACATCTCCTTCCCTCCCCTCAGTGAGGCCAATGACTCTCTCTCTCTCTCTCTCTCTCTTTCTCTTGGTTCTTCATGCTTTTCCTTCTCTGCATCTTCAAATGAGCAAGGCGGCCTACGGCAGAGGCAAGACAAGGTCTGTCTCTTATCGGTTGATTTGCTAAGTGTCCAAAGGATGGCTTGTCCCCAGATAGTGAAGTTTTCTTTGTCTCCCTTCTTCCCCTAATTTCCTGTGAATATCTACCATGGGAGGCAGGAAGTGCATGAGGGACCATTCTCAGCCAGCTTGTAGAGCTTTCCAGAAAAAATATGGACACTGTGCCCCATGCTCTGAGTTTCTGGTTTGATTGCTCCAGAGTGAGGCCAGGCGTCCTGTGTAAGCAGGCTGCTCTTGGGGTCCAAGACGCCTGGTGATTCTCCTCGGCACCAAGCTGAAAGCCAACAGATTCTGGGGGAGACCCACACTAGGCCCACACTTACTTCCGAGAAAGGCAGAGCTGGAAGGTACGTCTTCATGGGACGCCCAGGGAAGGCCCCTCCTGAACTTCGCCCGGACCATGCACTTGAGTACGAGCTGAGAACAAGGGAGAATGGATGCCCAGGACGACCGTATCATCTCCTTTTGAATGGGGCCATGAGTCCCAGGGCTTAGCACAGTGAATGTGGGGTTCGAGGAAGAAATGACTTTGGCACTTGGTCAGAAAGTCTCAGCCCTGAAAGAGCGAGAGGCTCGGAACTGATAGAGGCAATGACAGGAAATAACATGCAGCCGGGCGGGAGCTCTGCTGCGGGTACGAGTGTTTGACTGCGAGGATGGAGAACTCAATGAGAGATGCTCAAGCAGACAGGGCTCATTTTTCTCATATAACAGTAAGTTCCGAAATAGTTACTTTCCAGCAGTGACTGAGCAGCTCCGAGGAAGCCAGGTTCTTCCCAAGCTTTCTCCCCTGCCACCTTTAATGTGGGGTCTGTCACCTCGCACGTGTTCTCTCATGGGCTTGACAGGGCTCCAGTGGTCCCGGGCGCACACTGTGTTCAGGCGAGAAGCAGTAGAGGCAGGCTAGGGCAGTGACAGTCTTTCTTTTTTTATCAGAAAGCAAAACCTTTGGGACTCCTGGGTGGCTCAGTCAGTGAAGCATCTTCCTTCAGCTCAGATCATGGTCCTGGGGTCCTGGGATCAAGTCCCGCATGGGGCTCCTTGCTCAGCGGGGAGTCTGCTTCTCCCTCTGCCTGCTGCTCCCCCTGCTTGTGTGCTCTCTCTCTCTCTCTCTCTCTTTCTCTGACAAATAAATAAATATAATCTTCAAAGAAAGCAAATGCTTTCCCAGACATATAGCTAGTGGACTTCTGCTGAGGTCTCTTTTTCAAGGACAAGGACACAAGCCATTCCCTATCCCCTAACTCTAAGGAAAGAAAAGTAGGGAACAAGATTGCACTGCTGGTTTCCTTAAGCATAAGCCATTCTCTGGGGTGGGCGGGGGGAGGTTAACACACCATCATCCAGAACAAAATCAGGGTTTTGTGAGCAAGGAAGAAGGGAGGATAGATATTATATAAACAGCTAATGGTATCTGCCACAGATCCCCAAAGGGAATTCGAGGCTTCTGGATACCCCCCTTCACATAATCCTACTCCTGGTCCAGCTACAGCAATTTTCTCCATGGCGATTCTCTGAGGACTTTCATGGGACACATCACAAGGCAAAAAAATAAAAAAATCTCAGATAGAACCTCTCAGGAAGCTCCCTCCCATTCTGAGACTCTCCGAGGTAAACGGCTGAAGACTCCAGCTGACTTCTTGCCAGTGGTGGTTCTCCTTTCCTTCTAGATGTGTCTTCCACTTTGCAATTACAAACATCAAGGACGCAAAAGCACACCGCCTTGACAACAGGACCGTCTTCTACCGGAGAAACGTCAGCTTCTAACCAGATCTGCCCATCCATCCCAGAGTGTGCGTGCATATGAGATGCAGGCATTTAAAAAAGACTTTTTCAGTGTGTTGTGAGCCCTGTGTACCTACCTCTGGAAGGCTGTTCATCCTTCACTGTTTTCCGTGGCTATCTGTCACGCACAGGATTGGGGAGCTCTGGCTCACTGGGTCCAGGAAACACCCGGAAAGACCCAGTTAAGTACCTGCAGGAACTTCAGCAGCAGCAAACAGGGAGTTGGCACCAACACTCCTCTAAGGAAGAGACATTTAAGAAAACATTGACCTGGATGACTTTTCCTAACGGGCACTTTCCCATTCACCTCTCTTCGTTACCTTCTAAAGAGGAAGCGGTATTCATTAAATTGGAAACAGCAGAAGAGTCAGGATTAAAACTTAGAGGAACTGCCAAACCATCCCATTTATAAGGGCACTATTTCAGCTTAGAAGGGAATCCAGGATATCCATCTTTAGAGAGCTCATGGGAAGATTTAAAATACATGGCATCGGCAACTAATGCCTAAATCTGAATGATTTGTGTGTTGCAGCCCATTTCGTGAGCGCATAAGCAAGGGGGTCATTCGGCTGTGAGCAGGGAGCACATCCCGGGGCCATCGCCAGACGCTTGCATCCACCAGACAAAGCAGAGGCAGAGTCTCTTTCTCAGAAGCAGACGCGTTCATCACGTGAGGAAACAGCAGGTGGCAAGCTTTGGGTGTAAAGGATGCAAAACAGAATGCTGAATACGTGAATCCTTGAGCTAAGTAGCTAAGAAAGCAGGAGAGACTGTGACACTTGCCTCCACTGGCACCTGCTTTTGTTCTTAAGATAGCTGCTAGTCATAAACTCTATTCACTTACGGATAAAGCAGGGAAATGGCAAGGATTAGGGACAGCAAAGGATTCTAAACCCCATTCTATCACTCGCAACCGACCATTCACCTTTGCAAGGATGAGGAGGGGTGAGTAACTAGAGATTCTGGGTCTCCTCTACCAGAGCAGCGATTTATTACACGTTGATCCAAGCCACAAGGACGTCAGCTCGCTGAGGCTCATGTTTCAAGAGTAATTGTGTCACTGCGAATTTTCTGACCATTGGATTTATCCGACTTTCACCACAAAATACTGAGTTTTTACTTATCCAGGTTCGAGCTCTCACTGCAGGGTTACTATGTTTCTGGTACTTTGTTTGGTGTGTAGGATACAAAATGAATTAAAGCGCAGCCCTGATTCTTAAGGTGTGCATAGGCTATGGCAGAAACAAACACGTTCATCCATTCACACAATAGTTCACTGAGCAGTTGCTTCAGACACTAGCAGGGGCTGTGAGACAGTTAACCTGACACGCTCATTGTGTACTTTTCTCTCTTGATGTTTTAGAGCAGTGTGCGTGGCTTTGAGCCAGCTCGGCTGCTTTTTTTGTCATGTGACTTTGGGGCAAATTCCTTAACCTCCCCCATTCTTGGTTTCCTCTTTCTTAAAATGAGAAAAATAATAGCATATCATTTATGAGTTGTCTTGAGGGTTAAATGTATTAATACATATAGAAAAATATTACCACGTCTTCTTTATAGTAAATATGATGGGTAACTGTTAGTCACTATTATTGCTACAGTGGAAGGTTTGGAGAATACACAAGTAGAAGCTGGTATAATTCGGGGCATTGGGAGGGGCTTATTGGAAATGCCCTGTGATTTGGGTCTTCATGGAGGAATTAGAGATGGTCAGCCTGTTAGTAAGCATTTCTCTCTTTTCTTAAGGATTTATTTATTTGAGAGAGAGGGAGTGAGAGTGCATGCGTGCGAGTTGGGTCAGGGGGAGCAGAGGGAGAGAGAGAACTGTAAGCAGATTCTCTGGCCAGCGTGGAGCCCTACTTGGGGATCGATCTCATGACCCATGATATCATGACCAGAGCTGAAATCAGGAGTTGTGCCCTTAACTGAGCCACCCAGGTGCCCCTCAATAGCGTTTCTTGAGCGTGAAGTAGGTAGAAGAGCACATGCTGGGATTAGTGTGATTAAAGACAATAAGGTCATACCTCCTCCCCACCACCCCTGGCCCTCAAATCTCTTACGGTGGGAGGCGGCTGGAAACATAAACCTGCAATTACATCACGACATGACAAAAGCAGTGTTAGTGATATGCGAGGATGCTCTGGGAATTTGGAAGAGGGTCACCTGCCTAAGTTGGGGGTGGGTGTTCGTGGTGGGAGTGAGGTGTTAAGAAACGACTGTTGGGAGAGGTGGCATTTGAACAATGTCCTGAAAGGAACTGTGTCAGTCATGTGGAATAGAGGTAAGGGCTCTCTGGATGATGGAAGAGCTTTTGAAAGGGCAAAGTGAGAGCACGTGACGTGTTTTCCCTAAATCCAGGTGTATATGGGGCATGTGGGAGATGGGGCTGGAGAAGTTGGAAAGGGCCACCTCACAAGGCATCTTGGATGTCACATTAAAATAGTGAAACATGATTCTGAGGGCTGTGGCCACCAGTGGTTTGGTTTCAGGAAGAGCATCTTGGTAGCAGCATGGAGCGTGTATTGGAGTGGAGAGTGATTTAGGCGGGAGGCTGCTGCTGTTATTTTAGTAAGAAAAGAGAACAGTTGAAAACGAAGGTATTGGTTGGGGACAAAGGAGTGGGGACACTAGAATTTTAGAAATACTTGGGAAGAAGTAAGGATGCTGGGAGAATGAGGGCAACGGCTTAAGTTTGTAAAAGTGTAGCGTCAGACTGATGCCTGGGTATGCCAATGGAGACGTCTGGCAGGGAGTTGGGTAGATAGGTTGAGGGCTCAGGAGAGAGATCTGGGCAGGAGATTTTTTTCTGATCATTAGCACGTAAATAGTAGCCCAATCTCTAGTTTTAATGAAGTTACTCCAGTAAAATTTATAAAGTGAGAAGAACAGGGGCCTGGAGATGTAACTGTGGAAACAGGTCAGGAGGGGGAAGAGGAGTCTTCCTTCAAAGAGGGGGAGAAAAGAAAACAGGAAGAAGTTACGTCATGAGAAAATGAGACCTGGAGGAAGACAGAGCTTCAGGAACAGGAAATCCTCAACCATCAAGGACAGAAAAGGCAGCTCTGTTGTTAGGAGACCACTTGCCCACCATGTTCCGTGTGGCTGGGACACGGGGCACAGTAGGGGGAACTCGGTAGGAGGCTGGTTGGCTTTCAACAGAGGCTGAGAAGCCTTCAGTGCACGTTCTGGAGCCGGGCTTTATTCTGTAGGTAACGGGGCACGAAACATAGGCCAACTTATGAATATGTTTCTAATAAGTTATTTTGAAAAACGGAGGTAAAGCTTACATGCACTGAAATGCCTAGATCTCAAGGATTCATTTCAAGGAGTTTTGACAAGTGTGAAACCTGTGTGACCGACACCCTAATCGAGAAAAATATTTCCATTACCTCAGAAAGTTCCCTGGTGCCCTGTTCTATTTTAATCTCCACTTCCTGTAGGCAAGTACCATTCTTATTTCTACCCAAAAGATTACTTGTGTCTATTCTTGAACTTCACATACATGGAATCATGCAGTATGTAAACCTTGTTCTCTGGCTTCTTTTGTTCAACATAATGTTTTTGAGATTTACCCATGTTCTTGCACGCATTAGTAATTTGCTATGGCTGAACAGCAAGCATTATTATATGGGCAGATCACAACTTATCTGTTCCTCCATCAAGGGACGTTTCAGTTGTGATAAACTTTTGGTTATAATGACTAATGTTGGCAACAACATTCCTGTACAAACATTTCTGTCGTAATATGTTTTCATTTATTTTAAGCAAATCTCCAGGGGTGGAGGTATAAACGTCATTAAAGACAGCTTCCCAAAGTGAGTCCTTGGCTCTTTTCAATCTTTGAAGTTTTAGCTATTCAAAGGGGTGTGGAAAGGTATCTTTTTGATGGTTTAATTTGCATTTCTCTAACAACGAATACTGAACACCTTTTCAGAGGTCTGCATTTGCATGTCTTCATTTGATAGTTTTGTCCATTTTTGTTTATTAGGCATATGAGAATTGTATCTTGAAGGCAATTGATATTTATTCTGAGTGAGTTTACAATAGAAGCATTTGTGCATTCTGTCAATGAAGAAAATGGACAGAAAGATGGGAAAAAATCTTGCATCCATGGTGTTTAGTAACTTTAAATTTAGATAACTTTAAGTTACATAAAATCCAAAATATAAAATGACTTTATGTAAAAGTAACCTTAACTTTAAGTAGCTTTAAATTACACCTTATCAATTATGTTTATTACATGTCAAACTTTTTGCAGGTGGGGTATTATTTTCTCCATTCACTATGGGAGAGATCTCTATGGTTAGAAGGCAAAGAAAACCCAAGTCACAGATTCAGTTTGCCTGGGAACCAAACCAGTAAGATCCATGCTAACCCGAGACTTTTTGTCTGTAGCAGTAGATGCTGTCACAAACACAGAAAATACATGGGTGGTCAGTTTTTGGGATTGCACAGGGGAACACAAGCACTGTGTAGAAACATCTGCATTCTACAGTCAGCTTTGGACACTGACTGCAAAAGCCGCGTGGGCCTTTTTTTTTTCAGCCCCGCCTGTCCCTAACACATAGCTAAAGTACTTTTCAGGGCCAGACCCATTGTGTCAATCTCTTTGGGGGGGGGCGGGGCGGGGCAACCTGTGCCTTTTTGGAAAATAAGCTCTTAAGTGGCTGAGAGCTGCCTCAGGTGTACCTCTGGCCTGAACTCTCAGGAACACCTGCTTGATTTAGGGTCCCGGCAGGCCAATCTTCAATTAGGAACCGGTGGAGCTGGAGGGCGCACTACAGCATCTTTTAACAAGGGGCACCTTCTAAAAAAACAGTGAGGGGGACCCGCTGCAGGCGGTGTAGCTGACACGTGCCCAGGGCGCGCGCGGAGCGGGATGGGGCGGGGCTGCAGACCCCTCCCAGCGGGCGCCCGGGCACCGCGCACGCGCACGCACTCGCGCACGCCCGTCGTTTGGGCGCCGGGTGGCCGCGGCGGGGCGCGCGCGGCAAATGGAGCGGGTCCTCGCGGAAACGCTGCTGTCACAGAGCCGGGACCTTCGGGGCCTGCTCGGAGCGCTGTGCCGCGGGGAGGCGTCCGCGGAGCGCGTGGAGACGCTGCGCTTCCTGCTGCAGCGCCTCGAGGACGCGGAGGAGCGCGGTGGCGGCGGGGGTGCGGGCGCGCTCCCGGAGGCGGCGCGCGAAGTCGCCGCCGGGTTCCTGGTGCCGCTGCTGCGGGGCCTGCGCGGGCGCCCTGCGGGCGCCCCGGACCCCGACCTGCCGGCCCGGGACCGCCGGCGCGTGCTGAGGGCCGCGACCGCCGCCTTGCGCTCGTGCGCCCGCCTCGCCGGGGGCCCGCAGCTGGCGGCCGCCCTGGCGGAGGAGGCGCTGCGCGACCTTGTGGCCGGGGGGCCCGCGGCCGGCGCGGAGGCGGCGGTGGAGGTGCTGGCGGCGGTCGGGCCCTGCCTGCGGCCCCACGAGGACGGGCCGCTCCTGGAGCGGGTGGCGCAGGCCGCCCTCGCCTTGGCGCTGGGCGCCGACGGGGAGCAGGACGAGGCCGGGCCGTTGGAGGACGCGGCGGCGCTGGCGGCCGGGAGGCTGCTGCCGGCGCTGGGCCAGTGCGGCGGGGCGGCGCTGCGGGCCGTCTGGGCCGGGCTGGTCGCGGCCGGAGCGCCCTCGGGGCCGGGCCGCGTCGGGCCGCGGCTGCTGGTGCTGAGCGCCCTGGCCGAGAGGCTGCTGCCCGAGCCCGGCGCCGACCGCGGCCCCCGAGCAGGCGAGGAGGACCCCGACGCGCGGCGCTGCTGGCGCTTCTGGAGGACCGTGCAGGCGGGGCTGGCGCGGGCCCCCGACGCGCTGACGCGCAAGCGGGCGCGCTACCTGCTGCAGAGGGCGGTGGAGGTGTCGGCGGAGCGCGGCGCGCCCTGCGCCTGCGGCCCCCGGGAAGGAACCGGTACTGCCCTCCCCGCTTGCGTCCCATCCCCTTTGGCCTTCTGGGGAGGTGGGGGGGCTCCTGCTTCCGAAACCAGTTCTCCGCCCTCCGTGCCTGTGTGTGTCCGGTAACCCCAAAGCCTGGAAACCTTGGGAACCTCACCTCGGGGTGGTCTCCAAGCGGCACGAATCTCGGCAGCTGCGAACAGTCCGCGCTTCCTCACCTTTCTGACCCAGAGCGGGGCGCGGCCCTGAGCCAAGGAATGGTGAGGAACGTGGCTGAGTCCGAGCAGGGCTTGACAGCCCCAATCTGAGCCATCTCGGGGTAGGTCCCTGCTCACAGGGAGGAAGGGCTCGTGTCCATCAAGTTGAAAGACCAGTGGGTTGGGTTGTGCACGGTACAATTCTGCCCTAGGAATCATCACACTCCGGAACTTTCCCTCGGTAGTTCTCTTTGAAAAATGTTTGGTCCTTAAGTAGTCCTTTGCAGGGTGTTTTTGCTATTGATTTAATAGGGTGAGTCCAGTTTTAAGTAATTTTTAAAAATCTTTTGAGACTACTTCCTACTCCTTGATGACAAAACGAGAGTGGCCCAGCTACCAAGGACTCCCTTCAGTGCGGTACTGTGGATTGGTTTGTTCGCTGAAATGTGGTAAAGTGCCCTTCAGGCATCTTTCTGAGCTGTCCAGAACCAAGATAGAATGATTCAAAATTGTCCCCATAGAGGGGCGCCTGGGTGGCTCAGTGGGTTGAGTCTCTGCCTTCGGCTCAGGTCATGATCTCAGGGTCCTGGGATCGAGCCCCGCATTGGGCTCTCTGCTCGCTGGGGATCCTGCTTGCCCCCTCTCTGCCTGCCTCTCTGCCTACTTGTGACCTCTGTCAAATAAAATCTTTAAAAAAGGAAAAGAAAAAAGTTGTCCCCATAGATAATTTCTGCCTGTTTAACTGTACCCCCTCTTACTGGTTAGGGGTTTTTTGTTTGGTTGAAGTTGGGAGTAGATCTTCATGTTTGTCTACAACGTTAGTAAATATTTTGGCAGTCCACAAAGTAGTGATCATCCCAGGAGAGTTTTCACCGGAGAACACTTTTTAAATGACCAAAATTGAAGTCATTTATTTTAAAGAGTCATTCTACAGAGTTTTAAAGATGAGCAGTGGTCTCTGCTTCTTGCCCCCTCAGAAAGCGACCATTTGTACCTCTTTTAGCTGATTATTTTGGACTTAACTCTGTCTTCCCGTAATCTGGGTAAATCAATATCATTTGCCACAGTTACACTTCAGTTAAATGTAAGTTCAACGTTTACAAAGTTATGACTGAAGATGTTCACAGATGACCCATGTAGTAAATTATGATTTTTTTTCCCCTTCCTGCAGGTTTTTTTTTCTGGAATTAGGTCATTTACAGATTAGTTTGGTTCTCTGTGTATTTATCATGAATTCAGCCTTGAAGTGTTAGCTCATCCTCTAAATCTTTCTTATACAAAGTCCAATCATTTTCTATAAGACGTCTATCCTAGATTCCCCTTATAAGCTCAGCCTGGTGTGTAGCTGCCAGTTCTCATCTCTGCCCTCACCTGATGCCTGGCTTGGAATTCTTGTTTCCTGGAGTTCAAACTTATATCTTTTTTGGTTTTCTCACTCGTTTTGGTGTAGGCATCATCCAGAGGTAAAAATTTTTATCAGAGCATGTCTGATATTTTTTTGAAGATTATTTATTTTAGAGAGCGAGAGAGCATGAGAGCTGAGGTTGGGAGAGGGATAAGCAGACTCCCTGCTGAGTGTGCCCTCCCCCCACCTGACCTGACATGGGGCTCCATTCCAGGACCCCGAGAGATTATGACCAGAGCCTAAACCAAGAGTCAGATGCTTAACCTTCCAAGTCACCCAGGCGCCCCTGATGTGTTTTTCTTTCTTTTATTTCCATCTGACACTTAATTTCCATTCCCTGAAAATCCCCAGCTGTTCACACAGGTTGTCTACCTTCTCCCCTAGATCCTTTAACATGTGAGTCCTAATCCTGTATGAGTCCTCTGCACGAGCCATCTCTGAGTTTGGTTTTGTTTTTTCTTTTATCTCTGGGCAAGGGGGTCACTCTTATCTGTAGAGTGAAATGGATCTCTGTGTCTAGGGATGGGCGCCCTCTTCTCTGAGGCCATTAGTGTTGGGGGTTGGGTCACGCGAGTTTATGGTGAAGCTGGGTTTGGGTCTTGCTGCCATGGCCGTGGGGTGTTGCTCCGTTGGGTTTAGTGGGAAGCCAGGAGTCCCTAAAGGATTTTCCTCTGTTTTCTTGTCTTCTGAAGTCTTTGATGCTAACAACACAGTTGGGGTCCTTCCCTCAAGGGTAGACGGCTGATGTCCGTTACTTGGTACAAGCCTTGAGATGGTCGAGGGGGTGGTACTTTTCATCTCTTCCGCTCCATCCTCTTCTTAGGCCTGGTGTGCCTGAACCTCAGGCTTCCATCCAGCTCCCTCCTCGGTGGCATATAATCTTGTGTCCTACTTGGTGAAGGGTGTAGAGTTCCCTCACTCTCTCCCGTGGTGGCTGCATTCTGCTTCTGCCTGTAGTAGGACTTGACCGCTGGTTCCCTGCCATCCCCCACGGCAGCAGACCTGCTTCGAATCCCCAGCTCCCCGCCCCCCCCCACCCCCCGGGGATTCTGCGCATGAGGGGTTTCCTCCTGTCGGTGCAGGGTTGGGCAAGCAGGTTTTCTCTCCATCTCCCAGGGCAGCCAGTGTTTGCCTGGTGTCAGGACAGGGACAGGCGTGGGGATGTGGCAGGGTTTCCTCCAGGGGCAGACGGCTTTGGTCTCCCGTTTGAGGAGGATCCTGGGGGCAGACGGGCCTCAGCACTTGACCACCACCTTGTACTGGTGTAGGGCTGGGCTGGCGTGTTTCGGTTAGCCCTGCCATCCTCTCAGACATGCTCCTGCCCTGCACGCCTGTGCTCTAGTCTCTTGCCTTTCCTGCCGTCTTCCTCAGATCACTTGGGGGGATGCCTAAGGAAGAGAGCTGGTGAGTGGTCGCGGACTCCCTTGGGGTTCCCGGGGTTCTAGGCTGTCAAACTAGCCCACACCACGCCTTGGAAAAAACTCAACAAACCTTCATTGGGTTCTTTTTTTCTTTTTTAAAAAAAGATTTTATTTTAGATTGAGAAAGAGCTTGAGCAGGGGGAGAGGGAGAGAATCAGACTTCGCACTGAGCATGTGGGGCTCGATCCCACGACCCTGAGGTCATGGCCTGAGCGGAACCCAAGAGATAGACACTTAACCAACTGCGCCACCCAGGTGCCCCTGCTTGTTTTTTTCTAAACATTTTTGGTGACCACCTCTTCTTCCTGCTCTTGGCCAGAGATAGATTGAGTTCGAGTGTCTTGTGTGTTCTTAGAGAGAGGCCTTCTGCCCTGTGCAGTTCTGATCCCCTGGAAGCATTGCCGTCTCAGGTGTCAGGGTTTAGGACTGTGTGTCCAACCTTTTCTCTTTGTCCGTATGGCAGGAATGTTCTTCTGTAAGTGGAAACTGAGACCAAGCTTGTCTAACTGCCTTTGTTTTCCCATCACATTTATTTATGGTTCGATGGAGGTGGGGGTGGAATTCTAGCTTAAAAAACATTTCCATTCAGAATTTTGAAGGCACCGATCTATTATCTTAGGAGCTCGAGCTTCCGGTGTTGCTGTCGAGCTGTCTGAAACGTTCCGAATCGTGTTTGTTTGTACATCTTCCATTTCTTCTGCATGGAAGTTCGTCCCGGGCGCCTTCCTTCTCAAGTTTCACAGTTTTGGTACCTGTGAGTTTTCGTCCTTGCCCTGGGCACTTGGTGGACCTGGTCAGTCTGGAAATCATGATCTTCAGTTCTGAGAACTTTTCCTGAATTACTTTCTTTGCTCCCTTCCTTTCTGCTTTCGGTTCTCTTGTTGGATATTGAAGCTCCTGGACTGGTTATCAAAGCATCTTTTCTGTCCTGTTTCCTATGATTTTGTCTCTTGGTTCTAGTCCCTGGGTGACCCCCTCAACTTTATTTCCAGTCCTTTCTTTGAGTTTCTCTCAAAACTCAAAGGGTTTTTCTATCAAATTTTTATTCTCATGTGATCTTTTTTGTTCTTATAATATCCCCTTATTATTCGTATCCTGTTCTTATGACAACATGAGGTCTTCTTCCTTTGGCATATTTTTGTTCTCGCCAAATTTCCTCTGTTTGGTCTTGATCTTTATGTGGGTGTTTCCCCAGATGGCTGGTGATCTTAGATACCTGCTTATACTTAAGAATAAGGAACCAGTGGGGGGCCTGTGTGGCTCAATCGGTTGAGCTTCATCTCTTGGTTTCTGCTCAGGTCATGATCTCAGAGTCGTGGGTTTGGACACTGCTTTAGGCTCCATACTTGGCCAGGAGTTGGCTTGAGGATTTCTCTTCTTCTCCCTCTGCCCTTCCTCCTGCTCACTCGTGAGCTCTTTCTCTTTCTCTCAAATAAATAAATCTTTAATAAAGAAAATGAATAAGGAACCTCAAATCCAAACACATAAGTGGTTCTTGCTGACCGTGAACTTCACGGCAAGGTGATCTGGCCGAGCCCCACAGTACTGGGTAATCTCTGACAGTAGTATTTTCACGTCTTCCCTCTTGGACTGGCCGGATTCCACGGATACCTTCCAGTCTGCTGCTGCATAGTGAAGGCCAGACCAGCGTCCTGGGACCTGAGGGGCCCTGGTGGTGGAAGGGGCAGGTAGAAGGGTTGGGGGTCTCAGCATCCAAGGTGCGTACATGTTCCCTTACTCTCGACCCTAGTAGGGTCCAATGCATCTCAATCTAGAGACCCACAAGTTTACCTTCTCCAGAGAATAAATTCCAGGCTTTTTCATGCTCAGAGCACAGGAAAGGGCACTGAGGATCTGTTTCTTAACACACCAAACAAAATTCTTTTTAGTTTAGCCTTGCTTTTCCCCTCCACTTATGGAGCAACTTTTGTTCCTTCGGTCGGGAGAGCTGAGTTCAAGTGTAAATTGGGTTTCTTTTTGGCTTTCCATGTGCCACCTTACGTTCACTTTTCCTGAGTACGCTTGGTTTTTCTCTGATCTTCAAATTTAGTTTCACTGGTGTTGGCTTCTGGGTTTTTGCCATTCTTTTGGGTTTTTGCCTTTGAAAAATCCTTGACTATTATCGTGAGGTTCTTAAGGAGAGAAAGTGGGGTTTAAGTGTTCAAATCTGTGACTCTTGCTGAGAACTCGGAAACGGTAATCTTAGTTAAAACGAAAACAAAAAACAAAAACCTTTTGAGATTCTTATTAGCCCAAGCCTACTATCTAGGCTTTGATACAGGGATGCCCTCCATTATTAGAGGATACAGTATTGGCTAATGGTGGCATTATTTTTAAAATGTCTTTAAGAAACCTATGAAATCTACAAAAAGAAGGAACTAATTTTCCTTTTTAAACCCTATCAGGCCCAAGTCTGTTTTGGTGGTGTGAGAAGAAGAAAGATGAGCTGCTAAAGTTTTGGGAAAACTATATTTTAATTTTGGAAACTCTAGAAGGAAATCAGGTAAGAGTTTTCGTATTTTATCAGATCCTGTGTAGATGGAGTTTTAATTTTTTTCAAACAGTCTGTAAAAGCAATGCAGAAAGACTAATTTGGATAAAGCATAATAAGATACAAATGTACTTTGTTTTCTGGCATAAATTTAATTTAAAGCTGAATGTTAACTCAGGAATTAAAGCATACTTTTAATTGACTTAAATTGTCACTTGAAGAGTTTTAGTCTTACTTGTTCTGCCCTCGACATTTACTTCTGAAGTGAAGTTTTTAGTTTCTCAAACTAAACATAAACTTTGAAGATATGAATAATCTTCAAAGAAATACAGACTTAGGAAAATGTTACTTAAGGCAACTTGAGGTAGATTCTTAAGTCAATAATTGCCCTTTAATTTTGTAGGCCTGCCTGCCTTCCTTTCTTCCTTCTTTCCTCCTTCCTGTTTTAGTTCTTAGAGCTGTGTGTACTAGTCCTACAAGTGGGAACCTGAAAAATCATTTTCAGTTAACTTTGAATTAGTTTTTGTAGAATGTTTAAGTTGAGTTCAATCTCTTAAGATGACTAAGCTAGTACAGTGGTTCTCAACCTTCAACATTCCTTAGAATTACCTAGATGGCTTGTTAAAGTACAAATCGCTGGGTCTGGTCTCCAGAGTTTCTGATTCAGGAGGTCTGGGGTTGGGGCCAGGAAGTCAGGTGTTTCTCCAGTTCCCAGATGATGCCTCTGCCGCTGGGGCAATCACTCCTGGAGACCCAGGGTGGTGCAGGGCCTCCCGTCTGTCAGCTGCAGACCTCTGAGGGTCTTGCTGTCCCAGTACTCATTGTTAGCTAGTGTGCACTGGGCCTTGTTCGTGGACTGAAAGAATTACTCACTTGCTAAATGTACATGAGGAATAAAGAAAGCATTTCCAAATTCAAATACACTTTTCCAGTTTTCCTTTATCAGTAGATACATAAGACTCCATAATTTATTAGAAACTCTAATTTACCTACATTTGCCTACAGTATTCTGGCCCTACTCTATACATGTGACCTTGAACATCCTTTGAGTGCGTCCAGAGAATTTTTTTTGCCCTCTTTGTAATGTGTTGGTATTATCAGGCCTGCCTATTTCCCAGGGAAGTTGAGGATTACATGACATAACGCTTTATGATAACACTGTACAAATGTGACGTTACTGTCACCATATTCTAGGTCCTGCTCATTAGCTTTGCCACACACAGCCTCGTAGCCGGAATTCATAGGATATAAAAAGCGGAAAAATCAGGCACCTTCTGCGTAGTAGGGCTACTATTGTACAGTAGATGAAAATAAGTTTCATCTGAATTTTTGAAGTTTATCTTAATTTTTAAAGGTTTTTATTTCATATGTTTTTTGTTGTTGTTGTTTTTGTTTTCAGATCCACGTTATAAAGCCAGTTTTACCAAAGCTAAACAGTCTGTTTGAATATGCAGTGTCGGAGGAAAACGGTAATGGCTACTTGTATTTTGATTTGTATAACGTTTATAGCTTTTTTCCTCCTTGATTTTGTAAATAATTCAATGCATTATAGAGAATCTGGAAGAATCTTCAAAGTGTAACAGGAGATATGCATTTGCCGCCACCAAGAGAACAGCTGTTCACATTCCAGATTCGTGCCTTCCGGACTGATGGTTCCTAACGTTCTGGCTTATCGAGCAGTGTGTCCAGATGCGTTTACCTGTATCCTGAAGTAGGCTTTGAGAACATATCTTTAAATGCGCAGTTTGCCGTAATTTAGCGATATGGTTAATTTTGTAAACTTCTAATCACGGAGCATTTGAAACACTTACAGAAGGGGAGGAATAAGTAAAGCGAGCCCCACCGCTCAGCTTCAGCAGGGACCAGCCCATGGCCGGCCTGTGCCTCCACCCTCTGTACCCTCCCCCACCCCCTCTGCCCGCCATGGAACCTGAAGCACACCCCAACCCCCACAGCAGACTGTTGTCTGAAGTCATTTGAGTGTGCACCCTTCACAGATGAGGGCTCTTTAGGAATGTTTTGATGAAGGTATATTCTACATTTTTCGTGATGTCTCTTTGGTATTATATATTAACTGCTCTCCATTCTTACTCTCTCTCTGTTTCATTGTTCATTACTTTCTTGGGATTTCAGTTATTATTCTAGATCTTGGACTTCTAGGAAGATTCCAAGATACAATTTTAAGTGTGGCTGTTAAGCCTTTAATCAGTACTGTGTTTTGGGAGCTTCTTGAGAGAAATAGAAAGAAACTGGAGCTTCCTAACATTATTTCATGAGACTGGGCTTGTATCAACAAAACAGCTAAATGTAGTTTTGTGTGTTTGGTTTGCATATGAATGATGAGCTGCTGCACTATCGTGTTTACCCACGAGAATTAACCTGGGTAAATGGATTTTAGTGCCAACTCCAGATAATTACAGCTTTAATAGTTTGACCCCTCAGGAGCTGAGCTTTCTCCAGTAAGTCCTGTAGTTGTTTTCTGATACAGTGGGGTTTTTCATAGACTCTCTCGTCCCCTGGGGCTAGAATTTAATTGAATCCTGTTGTGACTTCACTTATGCATTTACTAGTAAAATGATTCTCTTATTACCACGTATTGCCCACAGCTCTTGGCAAACCAAATCAAATAACAGTGACAGGTTTGGAAAAACTGCCATTGCCAAAGCATTGAACAACCAAGCATGTTGGTGTGAATGACAAATAAAGGACCAGTTCATTTCTAGAATGCCGTGAGTTAAAAATGCTGAGTCAATTTTTTCTAGAAGAATTAAAAGATATTTCAAAAGCGTTAAAAAAAAAATACCTCTGGGGTACATATTTATTCCCTTTTGGGTTTTTCCCCACTCATTTATATATTTAGTGGAGATTCACTTAGGGTCCAAGATATGTTAAGTGCTAGGGATAAAGGGGTGAGATAGTTTTTCAGTAATTTTTGTCTCTTTTCCATGAGAAAAAAAAAAGTGGTAATGATAAGTTCTAGGAAGGTACTGAATAAGGGATGGAAATGGATATATGGGGAGCGGGGCTGTCGGGGCAGGCGCACCTCAGGAGGGAGTGCGGAGCTGAGACTGCAGCGTGTGAGGGAGCCCTGAGCTGGGACAGCTCGGCGAGGCCGAGGACCCGAAGGCCCAGTGTGGCCCAGGGTGGTGGCGTCAGCCTCGTTCTCACAGTCGCTTCATGCCTCATTCAGATTTTTGTTCTGAGAGTATGAGGAGCCAGTCAGGGGTATTAAGCAGAGGAGCGACAGTTTCAGATTCCCGTGGGATCCGTGTCAGCGTCGCGTGGTGTGTCTCCACAGGGTGCTGGCTCTTTCACCCCTCCTGGCACATGTGCATTTATAAAAGAATGTTCGAAAGTGAGAATAAAATCCTGACCAGAGAAGGTGTCATCCATTTTTTGGAGCTGTATGAAACAAGGAGTCTTCCGTTTGCACCAGAGTTTTCTGAGGTAATGACAGCCTTTTTCTTCCCCCTTGCTCCCTGTGTCAAGAGATGAGAGGTGGGGGCACCTGGGTGGCTCAGTGGGTTAAGCCTCTGCCTTGGGCTCAGGTCATGATCTCAGGGTCCTGGGATCGAGCCCCGCATCGGGCTCTCTGCTCAGTGGGGAGCCTGCTTTCCTCCCCCTCTCTCTCTTCCTGCCTCTCTGCCTAATTGTGATCTCTCTCGGTCAGGTAAATAAATGGAATCTTTAAAAAAACAAAAAACACATGATCTATATTAAAAAAAAAAAAAAAAGATGGGAGGTAAAGACATTTGTTGCCTCTCTACAAGGGCGCTCTCAGAGCAAGTGAGCTTTTATAGATGAGCATAATGATGCTGTTTTCCCAGCGCTTTTCACTTGCTTTTTTGACCCAATACCTTGTCATATTTTTGAGGATAGAATTTTTTCCCGTTTTGTTTTCCAGACACAGGGGCTTACGTTTTCTCTTGAATATCTCTTGTTTTTCTGTGTCACTATACTTATTTTCCTCTGTGTATTTCTCCTTTGGGCTCCTTTCTCCTTGCTGGCCCTCTCTGATCTCTCTTCCTCAGTTTCCATCAGGTGGTTACTTGGTTGTGGCAGTGGAATTACGGTCCCTTCCACGATGAGCCCCGAGTTAGCCTACAGTGGAAGAGATCAGCTTTGCTCAGAACAGCTCGTCTGCAGTCCTGTTGATATGCAGCTAAAGCAAGCCGACTTCCCAAAGTTGCAGCTGTAACTGAACATCAATCACATTTTTTTTTTGTTTTAGTTTATTATTGGACCATTAATGGATGCACTTTCGGAGAGCTCTCTGTATAGCAGGTAAGCAAACATTGTGTTATCCAGCAGCCATGTAGTAATATGTCCTCGATACAGAAATGTCATGTGTTCATGAAATGTGACCAGGCTGTTAATGCATTTGGTACATGACATGTGTACCGAACAGACATTCAGCTTTTTCTTACTATGAAGTCCCTTCTGTGTGTGTTCGTCTTCTTGCTCTCCTTCTATTGCTTGTATCACATGTTCCTTCTTTTTTTGTTCTGGTTTTCTTTCTCACCTTGAATGCTTCCACGCTTGGGGTTTATGGAAGGCATACCTCGCCAAGGTATGCCTTACTCTTCCTCTTGCTCTGATTCACACTCTCTTGGAAATGGTGGTGACTTTGGCTGACCAACGCTCTAAACGTTTTTTCTTTCTTTCTTTCTTTCTTTTTTTTTAAACTTTTTGTTTTGACTTAAAGAAAATTTGTGAGGATAATATTCCTCACATGTATTTCATCCACGTTCCCCCGATGTCACCATGTCATCGTGTCTGTTTAATCGCTCTTTCTCTCCCCGTGGGTGGGCGTTGGTTTCCCAGCTTTGTCTGCTGAGCAGACTTACCCACCTGTGTCTGCTGCAGGGTCTGTCTGTCCATCCATCCACCTCCATCCACGTGAAAACCCACAGGTTCACCTCTGTGGGTCTGATTCCAGTCCAATGCTGCAGAGCTCACTGACCTCGTGGTTTCCCCACTGACAGAGGCTGCCGTGATTGAAAATATGTCACTTCCTGCCCCTTCTCTGCAGGCAGTTAGATGGCGAGGATGGTTGTGCCACAGCCTCATTTTCTGAGCCTTCTCCATGCTCTCGAATTACCCCTTCAGAATGGTCCCCTGTCTCTGAACTTCAGGGATCTTTTGGACCCTGATGAACTAAATGTATACGTGCAAGTCTTCGGTTCAGTATCTCTAAACAGACAGGCCCCTCTCCCTCCGCCCACTGCCAGTTCCTTTAAAACTTTTTAAATTAGTTTGTGCTAAGTTTTACTAATATTTAATCCTATATAATAAGTATCAAAAGAGCATAGCAACACTTGATTTGCCAATTAGTTTTCAAATAGCTCAATACTATCGAAGAGTTCTGTGAAGCAGTTAGACAGCTGGAGAGCAGTAAAACCTACTCGGTGCCTCTCAAGGAGGCGACAGACACATTTATTATGAAATGCCTTCAGTTCCCTCACACTCTAATGTGTTCAATTAACAGATAATGTTCCTGGTGGAAACATATAGCAGGAGAAAACATGACTTTATAGACGTTGACAACTAAATGTTCTTGCAGAAGTCATTAATTACTCAGATATGTTTTTCTATGAATGAGATTTCTTTAATACTTAAAGATTTTAAATCGTTGGATTATGTGTTGGAAACAATAAAATACGACTGAAAATGATCACTTTTAGACTTTTTTAAGATGATGCTATTTTAGCAAGATTCATAGTGTGTGTCAGGGGAAGTATCATAAAAAGGAAATCTGCATCTACTTAGTATGTTATGATATTAACTCATGTCTGTTTTCCTAGAAGATCCTGATGTTTTTGTATTCAGAAGGATCTTCAGAATTTCACTGATAACTAAAATGCAGGTTTAGAAAAAGATGATCTGATTGTTGTTGAAAGACTTTTGAGCCATAGGTTACTTAGTTTCGGTATGCTTACTTGTAAATTTTAAATACTTTTTTTTTTTTCCCCCTCATTTGTCTATAGGTCCCCAGGCCAGCTGATAGGAAGTGGTTCTCCACTGGGATTGAAATTACAGAAGTTTTTAGTCACTTATGTTTCTCTTCTTCCAGAAGAAATAAAGAGTATGTGTCAGTAAAAAAATTTTTAATTTATTAGCTTTAAAATTTTTAATATATTGGTGATAAGCACTATCCTATGACTATAATAATCAGTACTTCAAAATAGTTTTCTTTTTCTGGAATATACATGTTTTTTTCAGATCCATACAGTTGTTCATTGTAGTTGGGTACAACTTTTGCCTTGACACATAACACATATTGCCAGTCTTGGCTCGAGGAGCGTGGAAGTCATTTTAGAACGTGTGCTGCTGTTGGCCATCTTTTCTAGTTTTCCCTGTTTGCTTCCCTAAAACTAGTAAAACTGGTTGAAGAAAGAGCGACCTGGGTTCAGGAAAAGGTTGGAAACAGAATATCCATTGTGGCAAAACTGCCCCACTATAGACAGGAACTTGACAGGTAGAAGAAAAATACTCCTGCTTTATCTAGAACTTTTATCTTAGAAATACTCACTTCTTTGGATTGGTGATTTATCTTCCTTTCTGGTGAGTTAAGTTGGTAAGCAGAGAGCAACACCAGTGTTATTTTGTTAGTTGAGCAGCAAAAGGACTTAACTCTACTTCCTGGGTCCTTTCTTCACTTGTGGCTTTGTGGCTCATAAAGTGACACTGGGTATGAAACAGACACACATTTCCTTTTGTATTTTGTCTGCAAACAGGGTGAAACAATGACCAACAGTAATGTCTGCTCAGAAGTCAGGGATAAAAAAAAAAGCAAAAAGGTGATTCTGTGTATCCCAACTTTAGGTTTCTAGAAAATTGGCTCATTCGATTACTTTTTTTAAAAAATTAGTTCGTGGAGAAGATTCTCTCAGAAGTTCTGTAGTTTGCCAGAAGACAGAAGCGTATGAGTCTGGGGATTGCTTTGCTGACCATGTTGGCCCATCCCAGGTCAGCAGTGCGGAAAGAGGGAGGGTGCTGGGAGCGCCCCGAGGGTATGGGTGCCTGCTGTCCTTGGCCATGGCCAGCATGCAGTGGACGCTTGTAAGTATGTTGAACAAATGTGAAATGGAAGCGTGGCCATCCTCATCTTCCCTGTGCCGTGAGTGAGGCATTAGGCAAAGTGGAACTTAACTAGTCCAACAGAAGAGAAGGCAAGTACAGTGTTTACTCAGTTTTTTACTTAGTAGATTTTTCAGTCAGCAGTTTCCAGTGAGTATCTTAAATGTTTTGTGCTAGGTATTTGGAAGATATAAAATATATTTTATATATAAAATATAATTAGATAATATAAAATATTGTTTTATAACTATACATAAAATAAAACACAAGCTCCTTTCAGGAGCTTCCAAGGATTTCTTGGGTCATTCTACAGTGATGATCAGAGGAAACAGACATTTCACTAATTATGTGACTTGAGGGTCTTTAAGAAGTCACTTACTAGCAGAGAAGGCAGAACAGAGAACCTTACCTTGGTATCTCAAGATGGAAAATTAGTGACCAGATCCAGGGTGAGTAAGAAATGGCATATGTGATCTAATGTTACTGTACGCAGATATGAGAGGCCATCTATCATCAGTAATTCTTACCCTGTTTTTTTTTAACCTCTCCCAACAGAGGACTGGTTTCTAACACTAGAAAAAATTGCTCTTACACTTTAAACTTTTTCTTTTTTTCATAGCTGTGTGGTTATAAGAATCTCTGCAATATAGTAGAGTATGTATTTTATGGGGTGAGATTGAAGTAGCACTGATTTTATTTTTCCCCCAACAGGTTTGTTGAGCTAGAATTCACAAACCACAAAACTCGTCCTTTTAAAGTGTTTCTTTCATTGGTTTTCCGTGCATTCACTAAGTTCTGTGACGATCACCACTAATTCTAGAATATTTTCATCACTCCCAGAAAGAATACTTTTACCACCCATCACCGATCCCTTTCTATTCTTTCCCAACAGCTCTGTCAGCTACTAATCTCCTTCCTTTACAGATTTGCTGATTCTAGACATTTCCTGTAAGTGGAATCCTAGAATATGTGGCCTTTTAATTTATGTCTGGTTCATCAGCCGTGAACGAGTCATCCAGTAAGGACCCATGTTTCAGTATTTCATTCTTTTTTATTGCCAAGTAATACCCTACTGTACAGATATCACACATTTTATTTATCCGTTAGCAGTTGGTAGACATCTGGAAAATGCTACACTGTGAATATTCACGCACAAGTTTTTGTACGAACACGTGCTTTCTGTTCTCTTGAGTGTATGCCTAGGAGTGCAGTTGTTGGCTCCGATGGTAGTTCTCGGTGTAACTCAGTGTAACTGTCTTGGTGTAACCGTTTTCTACACTGGCCATGTTGTCTTGCGTTCCACCAACAGTGTACGAGAGTCTAGTTTCTCTTTCCATGCCAGCACTTGTTAGTGTCTGTGCTTTTGGCGAGAGCTGTCCTCATGGATGTGAAGTTCTATCTCTCTTTTTTTTTTTTTTTTTAATTTAAATTCAGTTGGCCAGCATGAGTTCGCCTCATTAGTTTTTGGTGTAGTGTTCGGTGATTCATTAGTAGTGTGTGACACCCAGCACTCATCGCCACACCTGCCCTTCTTAATGCCCATCACCCGGTTACCCCATTCCCCCACCCACCTCCCCTCCAGCAACCCAGTTTGTTTCCCGGAGCCCAGAGTTTCTCCTGGTTTGTCTCCCTCTCTGATTTCTTCCCTTTCCGATTTCCCTCCCTTCCCCGAGGATCCTTTGCGCTGTTTCTTAGGTTACACGCATTGTTTTCAATTTGCATTTCATACCTGCTGACGGTGCCCAGCAGCTTTCCATGAGATTCTTGGCGAGAGTGACATTTTAAAACCTTCTCTTTCAGGTAGTTTCCTACTAAAGTTTATTCAGAAGATGACAAGCAGACATTGGTGTGCCATTCCCATTTTGTTTCTGTCTAAGGCTTTGGCAAATGTCCCAAGATGTAAAGCCCTGGGTATAGAAGGGCTTCTTGCTCTCAGGTAATCTACTCTGTGTTCACACACGTTCGTATGTTCACATAGGGTCGTCTGCAGTAACTTCCCGTCAGTAAATTTTGTTTTCCCCTCTGCTTTAGCCTATAGTGAGTCGTTTTAGTTAATATTGGCATTGGGATGTGAGCGTGCTCTTTTGAGCTCGTAATTTGGTATTGAGAAGTAAAAAGTTAACTTACATGGTTGGACTTATTTTGTTTTATGAATTACTAATTTAAATATGTGCCACAATACATGCTATTGGATTTTGATAATTTTAAGACCCGGCCAATAAGGTTTTCTTACATTACATTGATATGCAGAAAACTAGAGATGAAAATATCAAACAGTAATAATGATTGCAAAGATTTTCAAAAAATGTAAAACTCTTACTTTAATAGTATCTTTATTTACAGTTTTTTGGAAGAGATGTATTTCATATTAAAATCGAGCTCTACCAGAGAGACCTTAAGGAAATAATAGCTTTGAAAGTGTACTGACAATGACTCTCTACATTCGGAGTTGTAGAAACTCTAGATGAGATTGTCAGTATTTACAAGTTACCAGAACTGTCTTTGGGAATATGGAAATGCACGTTTCTGTTTTCTGACGTCAGGGACGTTCTGCAGCGCACAATGATCACCCACCAGATCCTGCTGAGAGGGGCCGCGCAGTGCTATCTTCTTCAGACAGCCATGAATTTAGTAGATGTGGTAAGTTGGTCTTTTACTCAGGATACTTCAGTTTATGAGTCTTTCTCCATGAATAAGTGTGCAAAAACGTGTCAACGGAGCCGTGGGTCTGTAACCAACTTCCCTGGTAGACAACAGTTCACACGTAGGGACAGCTTATTGCTGGCGGAATTAAACCTGTCTTGGGTGAGTGACTCCCCTGGGACAGGACCCGTGGAAGCTTTTGCCTGATTTCCTCTATACTTTTTCTGCACATCTTCCCAAAAATTGATCTTCAAGAAGTCTGTAGTATCTTTTGTTTTTTACAGAGCCCCTTTGCTACTATTGCTGGGAATAGGGGTCAGCAAACTTCTGTGAAGGGCCAGAAAAGTCCTTTTTTAAGTTCATGGTATCTGTTATAATTACTTAAAAGCTGCCATGAATAGTTTATAAATAAAGTGGCTAAAATAAGTTAAAACTTTATTTACAAAAGAGCTGAGTGGTTTTGCTGACACCTGGCCTAGAGCAAGGTATCTTAACTCAAGATGTACAGCCTTAAGGGAATGAAAAGACTTCTGTGGTTTTCAGAAGGCTGGGGGTTATTTTCATGGCTTTGAAAGTAAGCTTCACTTTTCGACTTAAGTAACTTATCGAATGTGTTTGTTTTTGCTTTTAGACTCTGACCATCTTGTCTCTAAGACAGTAATCTTTTTTTTTTTTTAATAAGATTTCATTTATCTATTTGACAGAGAGATCACAAGTAGGCAGAGAGGCAGGCAGAGAGAGAGGAGGAAGCAGGCTCCCTGCTGAGCAGAGAACCCAACTCGGGGCTCGATCCCAGAACTTGGGGATCACGAACTGAGCCAAAGGCAGAGGCCCCAACCCACTGAGCCACCCAGGCACCCCTAAGACAGTAATCTTGATCGTAAGGAACATAGACTTAGAAAATAATCTTTCACTTTATATACTAACATATTGATTGCTTGTAGTCAGTATCTTTTCTAAAGTCAAATTTTTTTTTAAAAAGCTTTCTTTTGATTTAACTAATAATATTCTACTTTAAGTGGTATGTTAACTTGCTTTTACAGTGATTTCATTTTATTAAAAATTTTTAAAGGAGTCATTTTTTTAAACTGCCCTGACACCGTCCCTCTCTTCCTCCCTTATAGGAGAAGGTGACCCTTTCAGATGTTTCAACTTTTCTCATGTCTCTGAGACAAGAGGAGTCCTTAGGACGAGGAACCTCACTGTGGACAGAGGTGACATGGAAAATAATAATAATGTCTTTGAAAAGTCATAAAAAGTTGTTTTCTAACTGAACTCACTAGTCACTTATGTAAAATATAACCTTTGTTACCTACCAACAGAGGTTTTTAAATATTGTGTATTTGCTTTGAGTGAACCTAAGTAATCATGCTGCTGAGACTCTTACAGGGAGACTGGACAGTGTTTGGGATAGAGCAGACTTAGAAGAGAAAGGAAGCGCTCGTGGGCAGATTGCAATTCTGGATGAGATAGATCAGAAGTGAGGAAGACATTAGACTCAAAAGCAACGACACGGACCTCCTCTTGCTGTTTTTTTTTTCTGTCTGTCCATGGCACTTCATCACCCAGTTGCCCGAGTCTGACATTTTGGTAATTGCTGATTCTTCCCAACTTCCTGCATCAAACCCATCATGAAATCCTACACGTCCTTCCTCTTCTGGAGAGTGGAGACCCTGCGATGGCTCTGCAGGCCCCTGGCCTCACAGGGCTGCTCTTCTGTGTGGGGTCATCAGGGGTCTGTGTCCTCCCCTCTGGAGCTCTGGTCACGCTATTCCTGTTGGCTCTTACCCCTCGCAGAGCTGGTTGGATCCCAGTCTGTGTCCATTGCAGGTTCTGTGGTTTTTGAGGACAGGGAGCTTTTTAAAAAAGAATTCTATTTCTCCACTGCTTAAGAGATCACAGAGGGCATAGATGTGATTATTTCTTTTTGAAGGCAAGTCCGGGGCCGCTGTGTGGCTCAGTGGGTCGGGGCCTCTGCCTGGTCCTGGGATCGAGCCCTGAATCGGGCTTTCTGCTCAGTGGGGAGCCTGTTTCCCTCTCTCTCTCTGCCTGCCTTTCTGCCTGCCTGTGATCGCTGTCTGTCAAATAAATAAATAAAATCTTTAAAAAAACAAAACAAAGTAAAAAAACCCAGAAGGCAAGTCCGTCTGGAGGCACAGAGGGAAACAAATCAGCTTGAACCGTGTTAAGATAATTCAGGTGGGAAATCATAAGGGCATAGAGTAGTAGGGTAATGGAGGGAATGAAGACAAAGAAAATCGGGGTCTTTAAAAATGAGAATTTTAATTTCTTAATCATAATGTGTCAATTAGGTGGAGTCTGAAAAATAGAGAACCATATAAAGAAAATAAAAATCACCTGTGATGTCTACAATCAAGCTAAATCCAGATTTTTTTGGCTTAATTATTAAGTTTTTCGGTATACATATTCTCAGTCTTGCTTTCTCACTATATAGGCTTACATTTAAAGTGATAGATTAACATGTATGATTTTCTAAACAAAGCAACCGTTATACTGTTCGGAATTTTATTTTTCATTTTCACATACGTTTGAACATTTTAACGTGTTGCTAACTCTCCACTATGTAATATTTAAAAATTCAGTCGATGAAACATTTTAGAATTTATTTAATCAGTTCCTTTTGTTGGACATTTGTCTCAGATCTTAACATTTCATCTGGAAATACGTGCTGCTAAAAGATAAAGACTTTGAAAGGGCCTAAATAGGCTCTTATCACACCTACAAATGTTAACGATCATTTCTCAATTTCAAATATTTGGTGTTTAACTTGCTCCAGATGTCCAGTATATGTGTTTGTTCTTTGCATTTTGTTCATATATTTGGCTTTAAGTATTCAGATGAGGTCTGTCATTGCATTGATAGGTCTAGTTTGCAAATTGTGGTTAATCTGGTGTGTGGCACAAGCTGTGAGGTATCATTGAGAAAGTGCATGTGGCGATGTTTCAGACGATGCTTGGTCCCCACCAAGTGTAAGCACGCTCTGCCGTTACGGTCTTGCCCCCTCGACCAGCCAGATGTTGTCTTCTTGTTGGTCAGCAGGCAGCCCACTTAGATTTCCTAATTTGCTCTGATTTTCTCTCTTCTCTAATTCAGTAACTTGTCTTCATGTTTTTCCTTCTTTTTAACTTTCTCTTGGTATGTTTGCTTATCTCTTTATGTCTTCCTCGTTTGAAAACTATTTATTGGACACCTTATACACCACAGTCTCTGAGCTGAGTTTTGGGAATAGAAGGTCAGTGAGATAAACATGGCTGTCGTCTTCAGGAAGCTTACGTCTAGTGGTTCATAGCTGAACCCAAACTTTAATTCTTTGGTTTAAAAATAGAAGCAAATATATATATCCCCTAGTGTGGACTTGGCTATAGAGTCTAACTTGCAGTGTAGTAGTGTTCTCATTATTGTGTAAATCTCTATATGTTGAATCATGTAAGATCACTGATATTCAGTCCCTTTTAACCCGAGGAAATGGCAATTTCATCTAGCTCCACCTAAGTAGGTTTTTAAATTAACAGACTTTATTTTTCAGAGCAGTTTTAGGTTCACAGAAAAATTGAACAGGAAGTACAGAGAGTTCCCACACACCTCCTCACCGCCTCTGTTACTAAAATCTTGTACTAATGATTGATGAGCCGATATTGATACATGATAAGTAATGTCCATAGTTTACATTCGAGTTCGCTCTTTTTGTTGTATATTCGATGGACTTTGACAAACATATAATAACATGTACTCACCATTATGATATCACACTGGTTAGTTTCACTGCCCTAAAAATCCCGTGTTCCACCATTTTGTCAGTCTCTTCTCGCATGCCACACCCGCCCCCCAACCCTTGGCAACCCCTGATGTTTTCTCTGTGTCCATGGTTTTGCCTTTTCCAGGATGTGGTATAGTTGGAATCTTACACTATGAAGCGTTTTTGGATTAACTTCTTTCACTAAGAAATATACATTTACGGTTCTTCCACATTTAAGGTTCTCCCATGGCTTTTCATGGCCTGATAGCTCATGTCTTTTTATCCCTGAATAACATCCTGTTTTCTGATGTACCACTGTTTCTTCATTTACCTCCTGAAGGACATCTTGGTTGTTTTTAAATTCTATCAATTATGAATAAGGCTGCTATAAACATGCACATGTGGATTCTTGTATGGACATAAACTTTCAACTCATTTGAATAAATACTAAGGGGCACAGTTCCTGGATTAGATATTAAGAAAATTTTCAGTTTTTTAAGGAGCTACCAAATTGTCTTCCAAAGTAGGAGGACCATTTTGCATTCCCACAGCACTGAAGGAGCGTTCCTGTTGCCCCGTGTCCTTGTCAGCTTTTGGTGCTGTCCGTGGTGTGGACTTTAGCCATCCTGTGAGGTGTGTAGTGGTAGCTTGTTTTAATTTGCAATTCTTAGGGACCTGTGACATTGAGCATCTTTTCATATGCTGTTTGCTCTTTATATATGTTCTTCGGTGAGTTGTCTGTTTTTATCTTTTGCCCATTTTTAAAAATCAGATTGAATGTTTTCTTAATGTTAAGTTTTAAGAGTTCTTTGTATATTTAGGAGACCAATCCTTTTCCAGATATGTGTCTTTTACAAATATTTCCCCCCAGTCTGTGGCATCTTCTCATTGTCTTGGCAGAATGCAAATAAACTTTTGAGATTTGCATTTTAATGGGAAATCAAGGGAATCTGTCTCCCAGAGACTGCGAGGTAAATGCCATTTTAAACCATAATTCTGACATGAAAACTCTTTGGAGAGAAAACATTCTGAATCCTGGGACAGATTTGATAGAAGCAGCAAGTATTAATTTGAGTTTACTTGTCAGTTTTGGTATAATAGGACGGTGCTTGTGAGAAATGCAGGATTTGTAAAACCTCATGCGTTTCATAGCAATAGTTAAGAAATGTAGTGTGGCCAGTTTGACAGAAATAACAAAGAAAAGGTCTATTCTGTCGAAAAGGTCTATTCTGTCAGTCTCCTGGCTGACCTCACTGTTAGATTTTACGACTCGGTAAAGACCAACGCGGAGCAGTTTCTTTACTGTTACTGAACTACTCGTTCGTTGGCAGTGATGGGATGTCAGTTTTAGTCTTAACGGATTCGTTTGTTCGTCAGGTTTGTCTCTGGTCAAGTGATGCATTATTGTCTCCTTGAATGTAATTTTGGTGAACCCCAATGCAAGGGATATTTTTTAAAAAATTCTTACTTTTTAGAAAGACTTACTTCATAGTTATTTGCTTCATATTTAAATTCATATGTTGAATTTGTAAAGTAAGAGATATGCTATAAAAAGAAAACTGAGGGGGCACCTGGGTGGCTCAGAGGGTTAAAGCCTCTGCCTTCGGCTCAGGTCATGATCTCAGGGTGCTGGGATCAAGTCCCGCATCAGGCTCTCTGCTCAGCAGGGAACCTGCTTCTCCATCTCTTTCTGCCTGCCTCTCTGCCTACTTGTGATCTATGTCAAATAAATAAACAAAATCTTTTAAAAAAAAAGAAAAGAAAACTGTGAACATAATTCGATTTCAAAACAAAATTCACAATTGTGATCAAAGATGAATTCTGTGACTTTTAGATTTGCAAATCTTCTAAAAAAGAACGAAGAAGGACTAGTATTCCTCTTTTAAGTTAATATGTTTTTAAAAAATGCACATGTGATAGAAAGTACACTTGTGAGGAGGGTAGAAACTTTAATTATAACTAATACAAAAACAAACATACCTTGTTTTAGTACAGGAAGCAGGAATAAATTTCAATTTTATTTTAATTTACAGTTGTAATTTGGTTTACATAATGTGTCATTTTTCACAGAGATGTTCTTTAGAAAATCTTACCAAAATGTGCACTATATATTAGGTATTTTAAAAATTCTTCCCTTTAAATGAAGTTTATATATTCATGTATAGATACACACACACATATATATACGGATACACATTTTTTTTTTCTGTCTGCACTCTCTGTAGAATTGTCATGACTAAATGTTCTATTACTTTGTTGTGTTGAGCTTTTTTTTTTTTTTTAAAGATTTTATTTATTTGAGGGGGCGGGGCATGAGCAGGGGGAGGGACAGAGGGAAAAGCACACTCCTCACTGAGCAGGAAGCCTGACCGGGGACTCTACCCCAGGACCTTGAGACCATGACCTGAGCTGAAGTCAGATGCTTATGTGACTGAGCCCAGCAGGCGCCCCTGTTGTGTTCACATATTTAAATTCAGTTTATCATGGAGGAAAGAAACTTGGCTTAGGGAAATCAGAAACCCTTTGCTCAGTTAGGTTCTTAAAATAAAGTAATGACTCTTTTCTTTCCTAGCTCTGTGATTGGCTGCGTGTTAATGAAAGCTGTTTTGGGCGAGCCTCAGCCTGTAATCCCACTGGACTTCCCGAGACACCATCTTTAAATGCTTATGTGAAGAACCTAGTTCAAGAGTATATTACATCACCTGCTGGGGAAAGTAAGTCTGAAGTCATTTATATGATTAACATCACCAAATTACTTCCAAAGAACTTTTAACTAGTTTTTCCAATCCAGATATAAGCTTAACCAAACATGTGCCAACTTACTGATCCCAGACTCGTACTTTCAGCCAAATAATGTAAAGAAATGGAATGTAAAAACACGTTTCCTAACTCGTACTTTATCTGGTCTAGGACTTGAGATGTTAAACTACTTCTGTATGTTTTAAGAAACCAGTAAATTGCCAGAATAGGAATTGGACAGAGACAAACTGATTCTATGATTATTGAATCTTCACGGGCTAGATACCGTGGATGTGTTCTTAAAGCCTCTGTAAGTGGAAGTATTTGTAGATAAATCACTGCATCTTTTGTGTGTTTGTTTTCAGAACATCACATGTAGTATAAACTCATGTGAAAAGTAGTTTTAGAGAAAAATTACATTTGAAAGGATGGTTTTGTTTTTTTCTTTTTACCAGATACTCAGTCAAGATCCATTTTCCAGCTTCTTTAGGGAAATGGGTAAGACTGCACTGAGGGAAGAACTATTAGCAGATTCATTAATTAGGGTTCTTTTTACATTTCTAATGCTTCTTCTTCATTAAAGCCTTTAGTTGATAATTTGCATCTTTGAATTTAACATGTCTTAAATTTCCCAGCTTTGTCTCAGACTGAGTCATTTTCATGTACTGATTTCTCTAACCTGATCCTAGAATAGGCTTTAAATGATCAGATAATTATTCTTCTGAAATACATGAGTTTATCTGTTTTCCTTCTTAGAACATTTCTCTTTCTTGTTTTATTCCCCTGTAATAAATTCTCTGTGCTGTTACTTGGGAGGATTCTTTTGTTAGGCCTATAAAAGTAAATAAATTTTCATCCCTACTAGACTAAACATAAAGTCCCTAAAATGTCTTCAGAACTTGTTTTGTAATTTAGAGTATATCAGCATCAGAGCTGAGTAAATATTCAAAATCATATGAAACAATATTTTTAGAATTTTTCTGTAATATTTCTAGGGCTTAAAATACACGGTTTAATAGGCTATTCTAAATTTTTAAAAAAATTAAAACTTGATTTTCGGTGCAAAAAATGTGTTGGTGTGTTTTAATATTTTTGTTTGACTTTTAATGCCCTTGGCCGAGTGCCTTTATAAAGTTTAATTACCAATTACTGGGGCAGTTTTCAGAGCAAGTTAATAAGTTCCAAAGCAAACAAAATTCAGCTTGAGTTTCTGAACGTAAAAGTACTATTCAGTTTTGTTTTTATATAGGGACTTAGTGGCCAAAACACTATTTTCAGTCAGCTTCTACATCTAAAGTAGCTTTTTCTCTGGGTTTTGGCATAGTTGGTGCAGATAGATTTTGCACTGTCGATTCCGCAGACATATATCGAGTATTTTCTAAGAGCTGGGCACGGAGTCACAGAGATAAAAACTGTATCCCCTGCCCTCAGAGAGAGCGTCATCTAGCAAGGAGGTTGATGGGTAAGCAGATAATCTTAGCACAGTGCCTCAAAAGATGTAATAAGCACCAGGCTGGAGAACCTCTGTAAGCAGTGCCTGCTTGACATGGGTAGACCAGCAGTAGAGGGAGGTCACCCAATGGGTGACATCTGACCGCTGGGCAGAAATGAAGGTGAAAAGTGGGAAGGAGTGTCCCACAAGGCTTCCATGAACTTGCATCCAGGGAGCTGAAAGTAGGGAGGCGTCTGTCTGTGTATTTATGTATCTGTCCTCTGTCTGTTGCATGGAGCCCAAGAAGGAATGGTAGGTGGAAAGGGGGATATGGGGCACATACACACACATAAACGTGCATACACACAACCTGTTGGATACTTGGTACCCAAGACAACAGAACAAAGGAATAGCAGCAAAACCCACAGCACAACCAGCATCACCTGTGAACAAACAGATGCCGAAGACCTTTCGGGGCAGGCTTTCTGAATCACGGAAAGTGAAACACAGTTTGGAAGTAGCCCTGAAGGCTGGTCAGACCTTGGACGTGCTAAGATTAACCAGAAAGGGAAATACATTTGAAGAAATGTATACTTAAATCAAGCGGTCCCATGGAAAGGACATTTGTAGTTAAATGATATGCCTACTTAAAATGTAACCAAGAGGGCGCCTGGGTGGCGCAGTGGGTTAAAGCCTCTGCCTTTGGCTCAGGTCATGATCTCAGGGTCCTGGGATTAAGCCCCTCATCAGGCTCTCTGTTCAGCAGGGGGCCTGCTTCCTCCTCTCTCTCTGCCTATTTGTGATCTCTCTCTGTGTGTCAAATGAATAAATAAAATCTTTAGATTTCTTGGTTACATTTTTTTTTTAGAGATACAGACTAGCCCTGAAGTAGTATGTTGCAGTTGTCCAACACGTTTTAAAAACAGCGTTGAGGTGTGATTGATTTGCATCACACTGTACATGTTTAAGCTGAACGTGTGATGGGTTTGGACCTACGTCTGTCAAAACGCACCAGCATGGTGACGTAACGCGCCTATCCTGTCAGGCTCAAAAGTGTTCTCATGACTTTTCTAATCTTTCCCTCCACTTCACCTTTCCTCCACACCCCAGACAAGCCCTGTATGCTCTCTAACATCACAGACTAGTTTGCATTTTCCAGAATTACTCTCAGTGTTTGAACTTCATGGTAGCAAGATTTGACCATGATTTGGGGCTAAAATTCATTCAGGTGATCAGTCATAGCCAATGATTCTTTTGTCTCTTTTAAAACCATTGTTGCCTCCACTTCTCTAGCTTCAGTGAGTGAAATGGGGAATTCTCCCTCAGTGGTTTGCAGAGTATGGTTTCCAGACCAGCAACACAAGCATCACCTGCATACTCTTTGGAAAACAAATTCTCCAGCTCTGTGCTAGGCCTGTTGAATCAGACTCAGGGAGGCGGGTGGCGTTTACCCTCTGTACTGACGAAGCCTCCAGAGGATTCCGCACCAGGCGCGGTTTGAGAGCCACACTCTGTAAAATGGACTTGCTTCATGTGGTGGCCAGGTCCTCAGGGAGCACCCCGTGGAAGGTGCACCTGCCGGAGCGTGGCTTACACTGGAGGAGCAAGGCGCTCTGTTGTTCTGGTCTGGACCCGTGGCATCCCTTGACATCAGAAGTCATTAAAACTCCATTAAAACTCCACTCCACTTCAGATCAATAACCTTCCCTTGCAGTATCCAAGTTGAGCAGTAGCCTAGGATGTCAAGCAGGCTCCGTGTTTCTAGAATGCTGCTGTGCTTTGCTGAAGGAAGTGAGAACCATCGTGTTAGCCGCGTTGAGGACCCGCTGTGTGTGCTGGTCATTCGCACGCGCGTTGTACTTGAGGCCGGGGCTCCCTGCTGCCATGCCGTGGGAACGCGACCGGAGTGGCACGCGCCTCCCACCCCCAGCTCCTGCGATGTCCAGGGTGTCTGCTTTCAGGACAGCCTGCGAATGACAGCATCTTAGTCTGTGCCTATGAAGGACATCGTATAAGTGTGTGGTAGGAAGCAGTAATGTGAGGAAAAATGTTTCCAAGAACAAGTTTCAATAACTCGTCTTTACGACGCTTACAGATTTAGCCTACTCCATTTTCCGGGATAACACCAACACTGGGATTTAAAAAAAAATATATGAGCAGATTTTTTTACTGATGGCAACAAAGTGGCTTTTATAGCATTTAAAAAATAATATAAAACATCCTTTTGCTGTGTTTTTTAACTGGGTTTGTCTTCTGTAGTATTCCATTTAATTTATGTTAAAATATATGAAATTACCCCCAAAATATATTAGCATATTTAAGAAAATGGTTCAAGTATTTAAACTACTGAGCTGGAAAACTAGATCTCTTGCCTAAATTTTTCTTGGGAATTGAGGTGAAAAGTGTCATCTTGCTATAATAATACACCATGAATGAAAAATCCGTTCATGGCTTATTTTTGTTTAATTGGCTTTTAGAGATGGTAAAATACTCACTCTATCTTTTAACCATGTTCTGTTTTCCAAAACTTATTCTAGAAACTTCTGCGCAAATTTAATTTTTATAATAAACCCAAGTTATAGGTTTTATTAGTTTTATTTCACAGAAGATGAGCTAAACTTTCTTTTTTTGTTGTTTTTGAGGTTTTTATTCTGTTTTATTTCTTTGAGTGTAGCTGCTGCATAGTGTTATGTTAGTTACAGTGCAGACCTGAGAGGATAAACTATTGTCGCAGGGTCCCACAGCAAAGGAGCACAGGACTGGGGCTCAGACACGGGTCCGAGGCTCCAGAGCCTTTGGGCCCGTACCCATTCCATCCTCCTGCTGCTTACATTTTAGGCAATTTTCCTTTCTCAACTGAAATAACTAGACTTGCCTCTTAATACCTCACCTCGAATCTCCTCTTGCTTCCTGTACAGTCCCTCTTCTGCATTGTACCCGGAGAAGTCTTTTTAAACTACTAATTTGATCTACAGATGTTTCCTTTTCTTCGCTGAGCCTTCACTTTAATCTGAAGTGGCTTCCCCCAGCCTGCAGGGTCAGACAGGAATTCTCTGCATGGCCCGCTGAGTCCCCTGGTCTCTTCCCTGGATGTCTGTGTCACCTCGACTCTGGCACTCCCTCCCACTCCCGTGCCCTGCTGCACGGGCATCCTTCTGTCCCCTGGAATGTGGCATGCCCCATTCTCTAGAGGACCTTCGGCATGTTCTGCCTTCCTTGGGGAAGCCTTGCGGCCCTTCACCTGCTGTACTCCTTGCCAGCCTTCGTGCTCAGCCCAGTTGTCCTTCCTTAGGGGACTTTCTCTTATTCCCCAGACAGATGAGGGCATGGCCTCCTAGTGCGCACCCCCGTTGTGCCATTTTATACCGCTCACTACCGCAGCCATTGGAACAGTGAGCTATGCCTGGGAGCGTGCTTCTGCACACCTCCATGCTTCTAATTTGATATTGATAAGGCATACCCATGTAGCTGTTTCCTTCTTGAAACATCATCTTTGAAGAATTTTGTTAATGCCTTACAAACCTCAACTCTTGTTATTTAAGCAGGAGAAGACTGCTTTATGCCTGACTGGTTTGAAGCCAAGCTCGTTGCTATGATGGTCTTGCTGGCTATAGATGTGGAAGGAATGAAGACGCAGTACAGGTAAGTGTTTCCAAACTTGGAAAGAAATCTTTTTTTTTTTTTTTAAAAGCCTAATCAGATGTATGGTCCCTCTTCAGACTTTTCTATGGTGGATGTGGAATTGACACAGTATATGAAAGGGAGAAACCAGAGCACTGGTGGTATGCTAGGGAAGTGTCTAAAATTAATAACAAATTGGTAGGAATAGGGACTTGTTAATCTTTTGAGGAAAGCTCAACTGTTAGAGAAAAACTGTATATACTAATCACTGGTTTTATAAAAGAATATATATATATTTTAAAGATTTTATTTATTTATTTGACAGACAGAGATCACAAGTAGGCAGAGAGGCAGGCAGAGAGAGAGAGGAAGGGAAGCAGGCTCTCTGCTGAGCAGAGAGCCCGATGTGGGGCTCAATCCCAGGACCCTGAGATTATGACCTGAGCTGAAGGCAGAGGCTTAACCCACTGAGCTACCCAGGCACCCCTTATCAAAGAATATTAAAAGAATAGGTTATAAGATTCTAGCATAAGATTAGGTAAAGAAATTCAGGAATTTGACCCATTTGTAAAATGTATAGTTTTTTTAATGTAATAAAGATAAAATCCATTCATATTTCAAGAATGTGCACAGATCAGTTCTCACCAGAGTATAATTGTTGCGAGAAGCAGCATTATTTGCTGGTGTATTTGCATATGTGATTGATTTGATTAACATCAAATCTCTTCTGTAGACAGAATTTTAGTATGAAAGTTGGTTATGTTGGTTTTTTATAAACCCTTAATTTCTTTTTATTTTTTGTTAGCATCTCATTTCCTTGACTAGTACACGTTTTGATTTGTTTCTGTTTTTGTTTTGAATTATGATATCAGGGTCTTAGCACTTTAATTTACAAATAAATTGGGTATCGGATTTCCTTCCTACTTGTGCCTGGAGTCGAGTGTGATATGTTCTTCCCTGTGCTTCCTTCGCGAGCGCATGGAGAATCTACCGAGAAAGCCTAGACTGCGAGGTCAGCGAAGAGCTGGAGGGTAGATCAGTCCCAGTAGGCACCACGTGTCCGCAGCGTCCGTGCTACCGAGTCTGTCCAGTTGCATCCAGTAGCTCCCCAGTTCCACGAGTTAGAGATGGAAAGTAATTTCTTCATGCTTTTGCAATGCTTGATTTGGGCATGTCTTTTAATACCTAGTGAAAAGAGGAGAACACAGAATGTATTAAGGATATTCTTAGACCCTCTCCTGGACTCCCTTCTGAAGTTGGGCACCAATGCCTACATGCCCGTGCTGAGAGCGGACAGATGCCTCCAGTTGCTGTTGAAGCTACTGCACACTTGCATGTTGACAGGTTCCGGTGCCCGAGATGGTGAGGACACGCAGTTTCTGTCGGTGTCTTGCTTGGTGCATGGTTGGTGGTTAGAATGAGGAAATTCCTGACCTTTTAAAACAAAGGATTCCCCCATGCGTTCTGCAAACATTGACCAAGTGTCCCCCGGTGGTGCTGGGGAGACCGCGGTGCAGGCTCACGGAACTGGCGTCTAGTGTGTACTAGTGCTGGTTACTGTTGTGGATTGTGATTTTATTTCCTTTTGTTTGTTTCTTCTTCTTCTTCTTCTTTTTTTTCTTTTAATTCATTTACGCTCACTCATTAATTTCCAGACATGAAGCTGCTGCCTGTTTCACGTGTGGTTAAGCAGAATCCGTTTCTAATGACCACCCTGCTAGATGTGGCAGAGCATAAGCTCAAATACGATGGTATCATTTCCCAATGACTTGTTTTCGAGTACGTTCGTCTCTGAGCCCCTCTTAAGTGGCATGTACTTCCTGCAGAAAGTGGAGCGGGGGAAGCATTGAGCTCTTTGTTCTCTCCTTAAACCAAGACTCATGTGCGACAGTAGCGGGAAACCACGGACACTAAAGACACTCTTCAGTGAAGAGACTTGACTCCCAATCCGTCCCCCCCTTCCACTTGGAATTCTAGAAAGCTGCTGTTTGAGAACCCTAGGGAAGCATCAGTATTAGGTTCACCCTGAGGATAACACTGATGGGATTCGATTTTAATATAGGCTTAGGAAATGTTCAAGCCAGTTTCCAGATTCTGATATTTTTAAAAATGGCAATGGAACCCAATGCTATACATGTAACAGTCACTTTTCGTAAGGTTTTCGTCTCCTTAAGGGCATAAATATGGGTTCATTTGACATGCTTTGACTATTTTCACTAGGGTTAGTGCTTTCAGGAGCAGGACTGGGTCATCAGTGCCCTTTGGAAAATTGTGATATTTCACACATACACACACACACACACACCAGTGTGTGATGGTTATACATACGTTATGATGCCAAATAATCAAATACCCATGAACGTATTATGCAGCCTAAGAGCAAATTACCTGTTACTCCTCCGTTCCCTCCTTTTGCTTCTTTATTTTGACTTTTGTCTTTTTCATGTCTGGGCACTTTAAAAAATGGTTTTGCTTCATCTGTTGATATTCCTCAACAACGTAGAGTCTTGTTTTCCTGCTCTTGAGCTCTGTAGAAAACTTACTTCACTGTGGGAAGTCTGCTTTTCTCACTGTCACATGTTTCTGAGATTTATGCACGTCCTTTCTTCGACTTCCTTATTTTCCCTGTTGTATAATCTTCCTTTGCATGAAGACACCACATTTTCCCTGGTGCTGGACTTGGGATTATAATTAATTACTGTGATGGAGCGTGCTGCCACGAACACTTGTCTGCATGTCTTCTGGGCCCAGGTGTCCAACACGTGTGTTGGTTCCTAGGGTCTGCGCACATTCAGTTTTATAAGGTAATGAAAATTGTTTTTCCAGCTTTCAGTTCCAAAGTATGTACACATGTTATTCTTAGCAGCAGCAAAACCCAAGAGTTCCTCTAGCACCTCACGCAGGCCTTTTCATGTCCCCAGATAAGAGCCAAGGGCGGACCTGTTGAATTTTGATAGCCGTTGGTGTCGGTGTGACTGGTAAACCATGTCACGCTTAATTATCTGTAAGAGTTCTCCATCCTGAAAGATGTCTTTGATGAGAGAAGAGGAAAATAGCAACTAGTTATTTCCCTCTTATAAATTAGGAAGCAGTCTGGGAATTAATTACCAGTTCCAGGGTCAGTGAAGACGGACCAGGTAAAGTCAGAAATACATTGAGGTTCGGCAGTATGCAGCTGTTTGGGGCAACTTTGCCTTGTTGTGTTTGAAATTCTTTTAATTTTCGGTATTTTATTATGGAAATCATTAAGTATATAGAAAAATGGAGAGATCATAATAAATCCCCACATTCGCACAGCAGCTTCAACCTCTGTCTTTCCTATGTCCTGCTGAGAGAGTACAACTATTGTCATTTCCATTTGTCCTCCTTTTTTCCTTAACCTGTTAACCGGAACGGCGTGTGGGCACGTGGGGAGAAGAGCTGTGGGAGGAAGAGGCTGGGTGTGCGGACTGTCTGTCCAGAAGCCTTTTCCCCTTCTCTTCCCCTTAGCCTGCACCAGTTACTGTGCTGATCCTCAAGGTTTGAACTTATTTCCTTCTTAATGGGGGGCGACTGTGGAGAGCTTTTGAGCTGAGGCTGGGGAATGCGTTCAGCGAAGAAGTGCGGATGGTCTGTATGTCAGGCACTGTGTTGAGCACTAGGGTGTCTGCGTGGAAAGATAGAGGAGATCCCTGTCCTTGTCGAGATCGCCTGTACTAGGGGGGACAGGCGTGTGGTGGACAGAGAGTTGCTGAGCAGGGACTGTACAGTATATGGTAGTCGGACAGGTGTTGGGGGAAAACAAGGTAGGGAAGGGGCGGGACGTGCTGGGTGGGATGGGGGTGGAGGGTTACAGGTACACTGACTGGTGGAGGAAGACTTCGCTATGAAGGGAACAGCCCGTCAAGCAAAGACTGTAACTGCTGAGGGACGGAGCCCTGCGCACACCCCCGGGAGAGCGCCCGGCTAGTGAGGCGGTGCCCTCGGGGGAGCTGGCTGCTGGGCAGGAGTCAGGAGGCATCAAGGGAAGAATACTGGGACTTGAACTTCGAGAGGGAAGTGGGGTCAGTTACGTAGGACTCCCTCCCTGGGCCAGTTTAAGGTGCGGCTCTTATTAGGCATTGGAGCTGGGGGTTGCTGATCTCTGAGTTATGTTGAGGACAGTCCCCAGGCCCTGGTGTTGAGAGAGCACCAGCCGGGTGGGAGCCGGGCCGCGGAGACGTGCTCCTAGGCCTGCAAGACTACTAGCTGTGGGTGCGCTGAGTGTTGCTAGGACTTTGTGTTTGGACCGTTCGGTTTGGATGTGGGCTTTGAGGACAAGAGAGAACCCAGAGGTCACTCAGCTTTTGGAGAAGGTGGACAGGTAGGCGTTGCCTTTAATGGAGACGAGAAAGACTGGAGTCAGAGAAGGTTTTGGGGTAAAGATGGGCAGTTCAGCTTTGGGGAGATTAAGTGCAGGGCACCCGTTAGGTGTCCTGGTAGAACCAGTGAGCTGGTTTGGGCCTCTGAGTCTGGAACTCGGGGAGAAGCGTGGGTTGGAAATACAGATTTGGGGGTCCTAGCCTAGCAGTGGTATTTAAAGCCACGACTCTGGATGAGAACACCAAGGGGGCCAGTGTAGACGGAGAAGAGGTCCAGGTGCGTGGGGAGCACCAGTGTCTAGGGGTTTGGGTAGGAACTGGTGGAGGACACTTGGGAGGAATTCACTACAGCATGAGAAGAGAAAAACCAGGAGAATGTGCTATTCTGAAAGCCAGAAGGAAGGAGTGGTAACTGCACCAGACACTACTGGTGAGCCGAGGGTGGTTTTGGCAACATGGAAATGGGGGGTCACCTTGACAGAACGTTTTGCGTGGTGGGGGGCAGCTCAGGGGTGGCAAGGAGATTTGGAGTCTGGGCAGGTCTTTCAAGGGGTATTGTGTGTGGGGGAGCAGAGACAGGGGACTGCTGCTGTGGAACGGGAGAAGTTTTATTTCCTTTGGGGGAGAAAATAGCGGTGTTTTGTGCTGATATAAACGAATTCGGTAGAGGGGAGTTTTGAAGATATGAGGAGGGGACGTCTGCTTCCAGTGGCTGAGAGGAGGCGAAAGTGCTTAGGGTCCGGGGTACCAGCGGAGGGTCTGGACTTCGATGGGGCGCTGAGGGGGGCCACATGTGGGTGGGTGGGCAGAGGCCGGCACGGCGACCGTCCCTTCCTAACTGGTGTTTTCTGAGCAAAAGAGGGAGCCAAGGGAGGGGGGGAGCACATTCGCCTGGGAAGGATGATTAGTGGGCAGACTGCGGAGCTGTTGCAGGCTTGTGGGGGAGCCCGAGGGTGCGCAGGGAGCCGGGGTGAGAGCGGGCCTGTGGCTGTTCGCCTCCAGCCTGATCTGTCAATCTAATCGGATCGGACTCGGGTTGAGATGCTCCTTTTGGTGCATCCATGAGACGCATGAGCCAAGGAGCTGTCGTGAAATGCTGTGCTAGCCGTCCTTTTTCCAAACCTCGGGGTAACTGTGTGCTGCTTATTTTTACGTTTGTGGTAATGCTCCTCTGGTGGCCTTACCGTGTCCACTTGGCCTTTCCTTCCCGAGGTAGCTTTTATTCTTTTTAATTGTGGCAAAATACACGTAACCTGAAATAGACACTTGTCCCGTTTCTCAGTGTCCAGTTGGTGCCGTTCCCGTTGTACATTCACGTCGCCGCCATCGGTCCCCAGAACTTCTTGTTGTGCCAGACTGAGCCCCTGTACCTGCCGGGCACTGGCTGGGTCCTCATCCCCCGCTTCCCCAGCCTCTGGCGACCCCTTTGAACTTTCTGTCGCTGTGAATCGACTGTTCCAGGGACCTCAGATCCGTGCGATCATGTGTGTTTGTCGCCTCACACTGGGCTTACGTCACAAACTGTCATGTCTTCACGGTTCATCCGCTCTGCGTGGTCAGACTTGGCTTCCTTTTGGAGGTGAATACCCCACGGTACGTGCAAGTTTGTGCAGTCACCGTGGGGGACTCGGGCTGCTTCCACTTTTTGGCCGAGTGAGTAAGGCTGCCTTTTTTTTTTTTTTAAGTATTTATTTTTTACTCATTTGACAGAGATCACAAGGAGGCAGAGAGGCAGGCAAAGAGAGAGGAGGAAGCAGGCTCCCCACTGAGCAGAGAGCCCAATTCGGGGCTGGATCCCAGGACCCTGGGATCATGACCTGAGCTGAAGACAGAGGCCTTAACCCACTGAGCCACCCAGGCGCCCCAATAAGGCTGCTTTTGAACATCGAATGTACGAACAGCTCCTCACATCCCTGCCTTTAGTTCTCCTTTTGGTTGTGTACCTAGAAGTGGAGTGGCTGGATCCTGTGGTAATTCTGTGTTTAGCGTTTTGAAGAATCGCCATACTGTCTCCTTAGTGGCTGCGTGCTTCCACGTTCCAGTCAGCGTCCAGTCAGTGCGCGGGTCCAGGTCCTCCGCGTGCTCGCTCGCTTGTCCGTCTGTTGGTCGTGGCCATCCTGATAGGTGCAAGGCGGGATCTCGTTGTGGTTTTGACTGAGGAGACAGCTTTTGACCAATTCTGGTACCACTTTCGGGATTCTGGTTGCTACGGTTGCTTATGGGAGGCAGAGGGTAGGAAGCAAAAACGTATACCTGCTTCTGGTTGAAGCTGTCTGCACAGTCTGTGTGTTATGAGGAGCTGCTCAGTCGCGGGAGGTGGCAGTGACTGCAGGCCTTCGGGGAGTCTTCTGGACGGGGCGGCTGACAGGAAGCACCGTGAGAGCGAGGAGGACGGGAACAGCCCCTGCTGTTCCACTGTGTATTTTTTCCTGTTTTGTCAAAGATTATTTGCCCGTAGAGTTGAGAGTTCATATCTGGGCTCTCTACTCTGTTCCACTGGTCTATGTGTCTGTTTTTATGCCAGTACCATGCTGTCTTGGTGATCACAGCTTTGTAGTAAAGCTTGAAATCAGGTAATGTGATACCCCCAGTTTTATTTTTGTTTTTCAACATTTCCTTAGCAGTTCAGGGTCTCTTCTGATTCCATACAAATTTTAGGATTATTTGCTCCAGCTCTTTGAAGAATACCGGTGGAATTTTGATCGGAATAGCATTGAAAGTATAGATTGAGCTAGGCAGTATAGACATTTTAAAAATTGATCATGAACATAATGTGTCTCTCAATTTATGTAGGGTGTCTTTGATTTTTTTCATCAGAGCTTTTTAGTTTTCAGCATATAGATCCTGTCAGGTTTTGTTAGATTTGTGCCCAAGTATGTCTTTTGGGGGAAACCACTGGAAGTGATAAATTTAAAAAAATTTTTGGTTTTCAGTTCTGGATGGCCAGTATACAGAAATGTGATTGATTTTCGTGTGTTGACCTTGTATCCTCTGACCTCGCTGAAGCTCTTGTTATGAGGGGTTTTTTGTTTTGTTTGTTTATTGTTCGTTTGTTTTAAATAGAATTCTTGGGATCTTTCTTTATAGATAGAATATTTATATTTCTAGAATTGTCCACAGTAATCCCTTCTCCTTTTAATGTGTGCAGCATCGGGGGTCTGTGATAATTAGTATCCTCTCTATCTCTGCCTCTCTTAAGACCAGCTAGTGGTTTATGAATTTTACTGACCTTTTCAAAACACCAGCTTTTGGTTTTCATTGATTTTTTTTTTTTTTCATTGATTTCTGTCTTTGTTTGCTTCTGTCTGCTTGCTTTTGGTTTATTTTGCCTTTCTAAGGAAGTTAAGGGGGAAGTTTAGGTTGTTGATTTTAGATCTTCTTTTTGAAAATGACCTGTAGTGCTATACATTTTTTCAAGTTTTGCTTTAATTTAATCCTAAACTTTTGGTATGTTGTATTTCAGTTCAAAGTATTTTCTAACTTTTCTTGAGATACTCGCTTTTACTCTCGAATTGCTTAGAAGTGTGTTTAGAGATTTCCTTATCTTTCTGTTATTTTTCATTCGACTCTAGTCAGCATACTTTGTAGAGTATCCGGTTTTGAAACTTCATTAAGGGTTATTTATGATCAAGTGTATACTGTTCCATGTGCATTCGGAAACACCTTGTACTCTGTGGTTGGGTGGAGTGCCCTATAAATACCAGATCCAAGATTTTCATGGTATTTTTCAGTTTTATGTCCTTGCTGTTTTTTGTTTACTCTGTTACTAAGAGAGGAGTGTTGAAGTCTCTAGCTTTGAGTTTGGGTTTATCTCTTTCTCTTTCTATTTTTATTATTTGGCTTCCTGTCCTGCAGTTCTATTGTTAGGTGCCTGTGTGTTTAGGATAGTGCATTTTCTTGTTGAGTTGACTTTCCTTTTTATGCAGTATCCTTTTTTATCCCGGGTTATTCTTCTATTCTGAAGTCTGGTTTGTCTGGTAGTAACATAACTACTCTCACTTTGTTTTGATTAGAGTTTGCATAGTAGTATTTCCTAGCAATTTACTTTTATTCTATTTAGATTGTTGTATTTGAAGGCAATTTCTGATAGCATGTAACTGGGTCATGATTTTTTACTATTTGCATTTAATATAATTACGTATATGTTTTGATTCCAGTCTTTTTTTTTTTTTTTGTATTTATTCCCTCTGTTTTTCATTTCTTTCTGTCTTTCCCTCTCTTGGCTTATTTTGGGCAGTTTGAACATTATTTTGTATCCCATTTTCTTCAAATAAAGATTTATTTACTTATTTATTTTTCAGAGAGAGAGAGAGAGACAGAGATCACAAGTAGACAGAGAGGCGGGCGGGGATGGGGGGTTGGGGAACAGGCTCCCTGCTGAGCAGAGAGCCTGGTGTGGGGCTTGACCCTGGGACCCTGATCCGAGCCAAAGGCAGAGGCCCAACCCACTGAGCCACCCAGGAGCCCCAGCTGTATTCCACTTAAATCTACCTATTGTGTTTTTTACTAAATATCTAATACTGTGTGTGTGTGTGTGTGTGTGTGCGCGCGCGCACACGCGCGTGATTGCCTTAGGGACTACAGTATGCACACCTAACTTTTCAATCTGTTTGGAATTAATGTTTTACCTCTTGAAATGAACGTAGAAACTTTACCACTGTATGGACTCCTTTACCCTTTACCCCCTGTATTACAGTTGTCTTAAATCTACATTTGTTGAAAACTAGCAATGTTACAAGTTTTGCTATCATCAAAGATTTTAAAAATCACAAGCGAAGAGCCTATTGTATTTGCCTAGATGTTTGCAGTTTCTTTTGCTTTTCTTTCATCCCGGACACCCCTGTTTTCCTGGGACACCTATGCCTTACATTTGAAGAGCAGCTTTTACCATTTCTTTTGGAACAGGTTTGCTGACAGTGAATTTTCTTAGTTTTCCTTCATCTGAGAATGCCTTTATTTCCCCGAGGAGTATTTTCACTGGATATAAAATTCTGGTTTGATGGATCTTTTCTTTCAGCAATTCAAATCTATTCCATTCGCTTCTGGCTGCCGTGGTTTCTCATTAGAATTGTGTAGTCATTCAGTGTGTTCTCCACCTACGTGATATGCTCTTTTCCTCTGCTTCCAAGACTGTGTCTTTGTGTTTAGTTTTCAACGGTTTGGTTACACTATGTCATGCTGCATATAATTTATTTTATTTTGTTGATCTGTTTTTAAGTTCACTGACTCCTTTCCTGCTTCTCCTTTCTGTTGCACTTTCCATTTGGTGAGTTTTTTAAAATTTCAGTCCTTATAGTTTTTAGTTACAAAATTCCCATTTGGTTTTTGTGTGTATCTTACGTTTCTTTGATGAGCCTTTGTTTTCCTGTATGTTCCGAGAGGGTGTGTTGATTGATTGCTGACATGTTTTTACCATTAGCTCTTTGGAATCGGGTTTTCCTGGGGTGGGCATCATCTCACTGTTGGCGTTGGCCGGCTGTCTTTCCCCTTGTGAGCTAGGAATTTTCTGATGCTCCACGTGCCCGGTTATTTTGGATTGGATCCTAGATATTTTGAATTCTATGTCATGAGACTCTGGGTTGTGTTTAAATCCCGTGGAGAAGTTGATTCTCTAGTGTAACAGATGCTCAGCTTAGGGTTAGGCCTTCATCCCCGAGGTCCCAGCTCCTGTGCATGTTGCTTCCACTGTCAGTGTGCAGGGCTGTCTTGACCCACACCACCCGTCATCCCTCTGGGGGCCAGTGTGCAGCCTGGGCCGCTGTCTCCCTTCGATCAGTTCGGAAAGTCTTTGGGGCAGGTCCAGGCATAGCGGCTTGCAGGGAGCGGGGTGCTTGACAAACCACGCTCTGGGGCCCTTTTCCCAAGCGTCTGCCCCTCCAGAACCTCTTAAAAGCTCAATGTCTGCTTTTCTGGGGTTCCTCCTTTTCCACTGTCTGGTCAGAAAGTTGGGGCCCATTGTGTTGCCCACTTCCACGCTGCCCTGTGCTGGGTGTCAGTCTGCGGAGGGCCGGGCGGACGCGCTGCTGTTGGGTGTTAAGCTCTCTGAACCTGTCGGCTGCTTTGTACCTTTTACGGTCTCCGCGTAGACGCTCGGATCTTTTGTCTAGTTTTATAGGGAGAGGCTGGCTGCCCCTGTGCCATTTTAGCCAGAACTAAAACTCCTAAATGATTTTTAAGGTGGATTATAGATTGCCCTATGGTACTAATGACTGTTCATTATTGGGATTCATTTTTGGTAAGTGATTCACGGCATATGCCTAACAGAGTTCTACTTTTACTAAAAAATCCGGCATATTTTGTACCAGGTAACTTAAATTTCTGTCATTTCAGTTACACACTTTTTCCCCCCATACAGATGAGGTGTTCACGCTTCTCCAGAGCTTTGCCATGTCTGCTACCGAGAGCGTTTCTGATTTTATCCTCCGACGGCTTACCATGAATGAACTCAGTAGTGTAAGTACTGAAGGAGTCACTTTCCCTTCTTCTCATCCGTATTTGAGGGATTACCTCCTGGCAGGCACTGTATGAAATTGAGAAAATCAGTGTGATACTTTCTGGAGAAGCCGCCTTAGGAAGCAGAAAAAACTCTAGGATTCGGAGTCTCCTCGTTCCATTCCCCCGGGTCACGCCGAGGCCTTGGGAGAGTCAGGCAGCTTTTCTGAGTCTCAGCTTTCTTGTCCACAAAGTGGAGGTAATACATGCACTCCGCAGGCGCCAAGAGGTCTGCGGGGTCTGACCTCGCTGGGGTGCTTCAGGCATTCAGGCGTTTGGTCCTGGCGTCCAGAGAGTGGGATTTGGCAGGGTTGAGACGGGACCAGGTGTCAGCTCGGGTCTGTTTCTAAAGTTCCGTAAGCGATTCCGAAACACAGAGTAGATAGTAGTCGGTCTGTGGGGACTGTCCCTTTCTGTCGTCTGTCATCTTTCTGTCCTCTGCACTCTCCACGTGCTTAGTTCCCTCTAGGACAGCTGAGAACACCCAAAACTAATAGAGCACTGCATGTTAACTGCCCTGGAAGTTTAAAAAAAATAATAATAATTTTCCTTTTTCTCAAGAATATTTTCAAAATGCTCGGGGCACCTGGGTGGCTCAGTTGGTTGAGCAGCTGCCTTCGGCTCAGGTCATGATCCCAGCGTCCTGGGATCGAGTCCCGCATCGGGCTCATTGCTCGGCGGGGAGCCTGCTTCTCCCTCTGCCTCTGCCTGCCATTCTGTCTGCCTGTGCTTGCTCTCTCCCCCTCTCTCTCTCTGATAAATAAATAAAAAAATAAAAATAAATAAAAAATTTAAAAAAAGAATATTTTCAAAATGCTGATTATTATAGAAAAGCTTATTCTTAATTTTTTTTTTTTTTGGTTGAAATCTCTAGGGGCAAATGTTGAAACTTTAGAATCAGTAGATTGTTAATAAGGTATGAAAATACACTTACTTTAATTTTTATTAGACTACTCAGTTAAGTACAAGTGTTTGATAGGCTTGTGAGCAGGTGTGAAAGCACAAAAAGGCAAGTTCTGTACTGAAGGCCTTGAGCTGTGGCGGTAGGAAGGCAGGAGCCTATGAAGAAACAGTCCTCTGGTGTGGGGAGTGTCAGCTGTAACAGTTGTTGATCATGGCTTCGCTACTCCTACATTTCCAAGAAGCCGTTTAATAAATAACTCTTCTGGTTTGTTTTGCTTCAACATCACTTTATTATCATCAGTATTATCTTACCTCCTTTTTAGGGAAATTTTCAGACACACACAGAAGAAGTATAATGAACCTCCATATACCCATTATAGAACATAACTGTTTTTGTTTGGAATTTGATGCTAAGAATAGCTTTGAAAAGGGGAAGGGTTCATGTGATTTTGTTTAATAACTGCTCTCAGGGAGGAAAGACCTGGCTTGTGGTTTCTGTCCATTTCCATGGCTGATTTCACGCTACAGACATGAGGCCCCAGCATCGGGGAGCGAGGACGGGCCCTGGTGCTTGCTGCAGGCTACTCTGGGGGCAACTGTCCCCGGCCCCCCAGGGAGCAGCAGCTGCCACACTCTGAACCTGTCTCCTGGCCTCCTGGGGTGCTGCGGGGTGTGGCCTGTGTTCTCTTCCATCTCTCCAGGACTGACTGTTGCCAGTTTCGTTGCCTCCCCCCCCACCCCCACTTTCTCTCTCATGTTCTCAGCCTTTCCGTGTCTCCTGGATTCTTTTCGTGAGCCCCAAAACAGCTTTGACAGTCCCTTATCTCGAGGAACCCACTCTCTTATTCCCTGGGCCCTCCAGCTTCTCTTTTCCTTCTCCCTGTAAGCTGAATCTATAAACACACCCCCAGCTCCGTTCTCATCTGGTTTCTGCCTCTGGTCAAGCCTGGAAGTGGCTCTCTCTGAAGCTGTCCGTGACTCCTTTGTTATAAACCTGATGGATACTTTTCAAACCGTGGTTTTCTTTCTTTCTTTCTTTCTTTTTTCTTTGGTGAGAGAGCGAGCTAGAACGAGAACATGAGCAAGGAGAGGGGCAGAGGCAGAGGGAGAAGCCGGCTCCCCACTGAGCAGGGGGCCCGATGCAGGGCTGGATCCCAGGACCTTGGGATCATGACCTGAGCTTAACCCACTGAGTCAGCCACACACCCCTCAAACCATGGTTTTTGTGACTCCTCAACCCTACTGGACACACCAGCTGCTTTGCCCTCAAAACACCAGCCAGCCCGAGTGTCCCTGACACCCTCTTCTCCTGGGGTGGCCCCATCTCTCTGCCATGACCCCCACCTTCCCTTCAAATGTGCATTCTCCACTGGAGAGCCCCAGACAACGGAACTGTAGAAAGCATGGCCTGGGCCCTTCCTCTTTCCTGTTCTTCCCGTGCGAGGCAGTCTTGGCTGTACCCCCAGCTTCAGCTGTGCCGGGGACCCTGCATCTGTCTCCACCGCAGGCGTCTCTCCTGAGCTCACCATCCCGTCAGCCGGGTGCTCTTGGACAACTCCAGTTGCATTTCTCACACTGAAGCCGTTCAGAACTGACCCTCTTACCGTCCCCTTCTCTGGACTATGCTACTGTCCAGCCTCACGTTTAGGAGTCTTCTCTTGCACTCGGTCCTCGCCTGCACCGCTGGCAGTCCGTCTTCACCAGGCCCCACGGTCATTACTCCCCATCTGCGCCGTGTTCTGGCACCTGGCTACGTGCCGAACATGTTGTGATCGCTCAGTAAACACCGATTAAATGCAGGAATCATGTGCCTCCTGGTGTCCTGAAAGCCTATCGAGGATACAGTAGTTGGTTTACTGATAATCCCCTGGACCACCACTCAAGGCTAGTCTGCTGACCATACTTTGTCTCAGGTCTTTGAAAAACCCCATAGTGGGTGGCTGTTACCCTCCCTGTTTTGTGGATGAGGGATCTGAGGCCTGCAGAGGCTGGGTCACAGAGCTGGTGGGTGGTAGCGCTGGACTGAACCCCACGTCAAGTCCAACTCACAAAGACCTGTGTTTAATTCCGTCTCTCCCACTTACCAGCCCTGAGATGCTGGCGGAGCTGTTGGACCTCTCCCAAACCTAGTCGTCGTTTTGGGAAAATAGGGCCATAACCTTCCTAGTAAGAATGGAGAATGCCTAAAGCAAAGGCAGTTGTCCTTGCGCTCATTGTTACTGAGGATCTGTTGGCCCTGGGATGTAAGAGTTGGTAGGACATAGTTTCTGACATCCCGGGTCTCCTGGTCAGAGCGTGAGCCAGATGAGTGATCTGACGTGTGCTGCCATTACACTGAATGCAGGGTTGCTCCGAGAAGGAGTTCTTAGCTCTGCGTGGGGAGGTCAGGGAGGGCTTCTTGGAGGAAATGACTTTTTCTCTCAATTCTTATTTTAGTACTTTTAAATAAGGTTATTTATTTCCTATCTGAACTCTCATAGTTCAGTAAAAATTACAGACCCTGCATGTTAAGTGTTATTGTTTGCCTTTAGGTTTCGGATCTGGATCGTTGCCATTTATACCTGATGGTATTAACTGAGCTTATAAATATCCATTTGAAGGTTGGGTGGAAAAGAGGCAACCCCATTTGGAGAGTTATTTCTCCTCTGAAAAATGCATCCATCCGGCATCTTCAAGATACAGACAGTGGACAGGTAATCCTTTATTCAAGGCATAATGAATAAGGCATACATAGAATGCAGATTGGATTTATTAACATTCTGATATGAAAAGCATCAGCTGAAATTTAAGATAGTTTTCTTTGTTCATAATATTTGAAGATTCGGACTCCTATGGGATATGACAAAGGTATGGTGACTTAAGTCTTAAAACTGTTCAGATACAGTTAGTGGATTTGCACTGAACTGAATCTTTGCCCAAATACCAGTAAGGGACACTTTAACATGTCTAAATACATGTATGACCCCTAACATGCATGTGATATGTGACATATAACACATATACAATATGTAACACATGGTGTGTATTAATACATCCAGCAACCCATATCCTTGACCATCTACCTTGCTATCTGCCCTGGTCTTCTGCTGCCTCTTCTCTTCTCCCTTTCCTCCCTGCAGTGCCACTGTGCTGCAGTGTGTCCCCAGCCAGACTGTTGTAAATGCAGAGCCGGGGCACAGCCTCGTCCCTGAGGCTCGTGAGGGGCTCCGAGCTGCTGGGCTCTGTCACCTCTCCAGACATGGCGTACAGCTGGCAAAGGAGTTATATACGTGATGCCTGAGCTCGTTTGTTTTTTCTTAACAAAACTTCACCAAACAGTTAAGGCTCATTCATAGAAATGTATCCAAATGTGCATGTGAGCAAGAAAAAGGCTGAGATGTACGGGTTCCCGTACACGCGGAGGTCCAGTAGGCACCTGTTGTGTCACAAACTGCTTCCAGGAGCGCACCTGCCCCACTGACACGCTCAGGCAGTCTTCTTAGTCGGAACGGCTGAATTTTTATTGCCACTTTAAACTTGGTCACTGCCACGTGAGGTGGTGACGCTGATGGGCTTGGAGTATGGGGTTTCCTTTTGTTGCCTTTGACGTTCGGTAGCAGCCAGGGAGAGGGGAAGGCGGGCGGGGTGTTCTTCACCAGGGCACTTGGGTCCCCATGGTTAAGACTGGCTTGCATGAAGTAAGAGACTGGTGCGTTTCCCCCGCAGGAGCCGACCCTTGCCGGGCAGATCCAGAGGGTCGTTAGCATGGCTGCCTTGGCCACGGTGTGTGAGGCTGTTGACCAAAAGCCGGAACTGCAGCTCGACTCCCTGGAGCCGGGACCCACGGAAAGGTTCCTCGCCTCCCTCCCGCTCAATCAAACGCTGCAGAAGCCGCACCCGGAGGAGCACAGCAGGTGTGTCCGCCCCGGCGGGCCGCACACGTGGGAACGGCACCTGTTTGCCGACGTTCAAAATTTCATTTTTGTTTTCATCATTGAGATGATGAGTGACTGCCCGGTCGTGTTCACAGGGTGTTGGGAAGTTGAAGGTGATAATGTACTCCAGCATCTCTGTTGCTGGACAGCTGCGGACTTTACCGCGTGCCGTTTTCAGTTAACCACTTACAGGGAAGGGAAGTGCCTACATTGAGAGTAGTTAGGAAGTTGAGATCGTGTGGTCTCCTTGCTTTTTGTGGGGCAGGATCTCTAAGAGCGACTGTGACTTTTTTCCTTGTAAGGATCATTATTCCATGCACAGGGGACTGAGCCCGACTTCAAGGAGCAAGGGATGATAACTGTCTGTTTTGTTTCAGTTTTTCTGAAGACTCGGCAGCTTCCCAAGGATGGGGGAAAGTAGTCGCACAATATATTCATGATCAGTGGGTCTGCCTCTCTTTCTTGTTGAGAAAATACCACACCCTTATACCGTCATCGGAAGGTGACGTTCCGGATCCCGTCCTGCCTGCTGTTCAGATGCCGGCGAGGACCCTGCAGTCCGCGCTGGGAGCCCTCACAGTCCTGCCTTCAGACCAAGTCTTGCCTGTGTTCCACTGCATGAAAGTTCTGGTTCCCAAGGTATGTTTCGGTGAGACGGGAACTGAGGAGTAACTGTAGGACAGAGATCAGTTTCTGAAATGAAGTCTTTCTTTCATATTTCCTTCCAGCTTTTGACCTCCTCTGAATCACTCTGTGTAGAGTCTATTGACATGGCTTGGAAGATTATATCTGCTTTAAGCAACACTCAGCTGATATTCTGGTCTAATTTAAAAGCTTTTGTTCAGTTTGTTTTTGATACCAAAGTTCTTACCATCGCTGCAAAAATCAAGGGCCAGGCGTACTTCAAGATAAAAGAGGTAACTTTTTTCACAGTGGGGTAAAATGTAAATTTGCCATCTTATCATCTGTAAGTGTGTGATTCAGTAGAGTTGAGAATGTTCATATTGTTTTAACAGGTCTCCAGAACTTAATTAACTTGAACTAAAACTCCATCCCCATTAAACAACTTCCCTTGCTCCCCTCCCACAGCCCCTGGTAATCACTATTCTCTTTCTGTTTCTATGAATTTGCCTGCTTGAGATTAAAAGGAGATCACTTTTTGTCGTCTTTTTAATTTGTGTGACCTGTAGCCCAGGAGGAAGAAGTGAGTTACATTTGTAATTATGTATTAGATTTGTTATTGTGTATTCATTCTTTTAGTCCACACTTTGAACCTTCTTCAGGGCTGTGAATGACAACAAGCTCTGTCTGATGAGTGAGCAGCTGGGGGCCACATGGACTCACTGGATGCACATGATGCTTAAGCATTTTAAAATTAATTGCCAACTTTTAAGAATTGGGAAATTTGCAAGCGAATCTGTATTTCCCCTTCTCTCGGAATGTTGGAGAATTGGATGCCTTGGCCACCCTGTCCAGAGAGGGCATGCCCCTCCTAGTTCCTCACTCAAGGGCAAGTAGGTCCTTGACTCCCGGATACCAAAGGCAGACGGCAGGTGCCGTTTGTCCCCCACATTTGTGCTGTTGCTTTTCTTGTATAGAGAAATATTTCTCCGAACATAACCTTATCAAAAGGTCCTCCTGGTTCCTGGTGGCGTTTGCATTTACAACCACTGATAGTAGGGAGCCTGGCGTGGTGGATGGCGTCATGGCTAGGAATTCTGTATACCTCGTTACCCAAAGGGAGAATGGAAGGTAGAGTCCTTTTACTGCACCGCTGACCCTGTGCACAGGGCACACGAGAGACCCGGGGTCTTGGCTGCCTCGGGGAAGGCAGGGGCGGTGGAGAGCACGGGCAAAATGCAGAGAGGACTGAAAATGTCAAGGGGGAATGTTTTTCCTCCCTTTCGTTCTGTTACTTTGGGCAGTTGTTTCTCTTGCAAAGTCCTGGAGGGATATCACTATCAGTAAAATTTTATTTAGTTTTATTATTGAAAAATGAAAAAGTAGCATTCTGTGATTATTGACCATCTCACAAAATTTTAACAATCAAGATTTTTAATTTTTTATACTATGTGGTTGTGTCGAAATTGTCATTTGAAGCCATTCAAGTAATTTTTCAGCAACACTTTTTTTTTCCTTAACTAAATGGGCCAAAGAATAAAATGACCATTGTACTTCATTCCAGATTATGTACAAGATGATTGAAATGTCTGCTATAAAAACCGGAGTCTTCAATACACTGATAAGTTATTGCTGCAAATCTTGGATAGTTTCTGCTTCAGATGTGTCCCAAGTGTCTTTGTCAAGTGCTAAAAATTATAGTGAACTTATCCTCGAGGCTTGTATATTTGGAACTGTGTTTAGGCGTGATCAAAGGTAAAAGATGCCATTATTTCAACCTGTCATAATTCATATTAAGTATCTACTCGGTAGAATTAAGTCTTTATTTTTAGGCTTTCAATTAGAAGCATATAAAATGTTAATTTTAAGTTTGGGACTTTAATTTTTTCCCATCTAAAACCTGTTCTTTGTCAAATATTTTTTATGGGAAGACTTATTCAGGATGTGCAGACCTACATAGAAAATCTTGGACACGATTGTGCAGCAAACACGGTTATTGAAAAGTAAGTATGGTAGATTTTCCATATCTTGATATAAATGGAATATTCAAAATTTAACTTCAGATGAGAGATGTCCTATATTTGTTTAAATTTAATATATGTTTACTAGTGATCTCTATAAGATATTGAAAGAACCTTCAAAAAGCATGTTAGAAATCCTATTCCCCTGCTAATGTTTGATATAAAACTCCTTGCTAAAATTTGATAACCTTAAATAATTCCTTAAAGATGAAAAAAGTGAGAAGAAATTCTAACAGGACATTGGAAGAATTTTTTTTTTTTTTTTACATTGTTACTACCTCCTTGATGGAAATAAGTGAAAATTTTCTGGGGGAAGAAGTTTTGGTGCCAAGTCCAGTATAAATAAGAGAATGACAGGGGCACCTGGGTGGCTCAGTCGGTTATGCGTCTGCCTTCCTCTCAGGTCATGGTCCCAGGGTCCTGGGATCGAGTCCCACATCAGGCTCCCTGCTCAGCAGAGAGTCTGCTTCTCCCTCCCCCTCTGCTACTCCCCTTCATGCTGTCTCCCCCTCTTACTCTCTGTCTCCACTGTCAAGCAAATAAAATCTTTAAAAAGAAAAAAAGATAAAATGTCTTTGGGGAACATAAAACCCCTTTCTTCTCTTTCATTTAGGTGGGGGCTGAGGGTCAGCACACACAGGTCATTCTTTCGGGGGTGTCACAGTTCACCACTCAACAAGTCCGTATACCACACACAGAAGCAAAATTACCCCTACCATGCTTTTAAAGGCTCTTTCAGGATCTTATATTAACGTTTTCATTTCTAGGATAAGACTGTTCTTATGTAACCTCTAAATTAATATTTTCGGAGCTTGTGGAGTAGCTAGTTTTCTTTTTATTTTTCCATGTAATTTTTAAAAATTTTTGTGTTTAGATGTTTATAAAAAAGATATATAAATGATAATTCTATATAGCTATCACAATGTTAATCTGAGAGTCATAGTTGTGTTTTAAATCATTTGCCACTGTTCATTACCTTTATACATTTTTCATTGTTAACTGTTTTGATTTTTTGTTTTCTTGGCAGATTTAGTATAGCAATAAAAGTGAACATTTTTAGTTGATGGTTCCAAAATACTTTGATTTCTACTAGACACACATTTTGTTGTTAGACTGTTATTCACATTTTAGCAGCTGGCATGAACTTTGGAAATACTAAGTTTCACTGAATTGATCTTCCCACATTTGGACACAGAGCGTACCAGGAGGCTCAGAGCCCGTGGTGCTCCCAGGTCTGCCCTGCACCTGGAGAAGGTGCGGGTGTCTTGCACAGCAGAGACCTAAGGTGTCAGGTGTCCGTGCTCTTCTGTAAGGAATTGTTCCTGAGCTACGATCATTGTTGCCTACAGAGAAGCACTCACTGGCCTGGGTCTGGCAGAAGTCCAGGGGAATTTGCTCTGACTCTGTAAGGCTCTCCTTTTAAGATATTCTTTTGTTATCCTCAGTCATTCTGAATTGAAAAAGCTACTGTCATTAAGGAGGGAACTGCTTTTAAGTTTTGAAATCCTTGGAGGGTTTTGATATTTTGAAACAAATGCTTGACATATTTTTCTGTTTTGAAAATATTAACATAGTATGTCATTTTACATTTTTTTAGTACTAAAAGAGAAGACCACTATGTGAGAATTTGTGCTGTCAAATTCCTGTGTTTATTACATGGCTCAAATATGTCTCATAAGTTGTTTATGGAAGATCTTGCAATCAAGCTATTAGATAAAGTAAATATGCCTTATATTACTTTGTTTCTGTGCAACTAACAAGTCAGAATCCAACATTTGCTCTGTATGTTGACACATTATGTAATCTAAACATATTTTTTTAAAGATTTATTTGACAGAGAGAGAGCACAAGTGGAGAGGAGAGGGAGAAGCAGGCCTCCCACTGAACAGGGAGCCTGATGTGGGGCTCAGTCCCAGGACTATGGGATCCTGACCTGAGCCGAAGGTAGATGCTTTACCAAGTGAGCCACTCAGGACCCTAAACAGTTTTTTTTATCAGGAAGAAACATGAGGTTTATGTTCCCTAGTTTTAGTTAAGTTTTGGTTAGTGATTACCCAACTCGTTTGATTTTAGAGAAGAATGTTCTCCCTCTGCTGTCTAAGCTTTGCTCGGCGTATATCCTAGGGCCGGTCAAAAGCAGTTGTGTTTAGAGTGATATATCCATACATTATTTTGTGTAAGAAATGGAATAAAAAGACATAGGAAGTGGCATAATGTAAATAATTGATTTTTTTTTTTTTTTTTTTTTTTTTGGTTTACCAAATCATTTATAAATCTGGGGAGAAGCTAGGAAGTGGTAAAGTCAAATACATTGCTCTCTTCTGAATTTGAAGCTGGGACAGGCGGAGTTCTGGTCTACTTTCTCACCTCTGGGCTCCACTGGGAAGTTAACTAATGACCATAGCGCCCACTTAAGCCACTTGTATTGAAATAACTGTTCATCATGCATTTATTTTCTGAAGGTAGCAGATCAGCTTCAATTATAAACAATCTGGGAAGTTGTTTTTGGGTTTTTTTTTTTTTTTTAATGTAAAAATCTCCCCACCTTTTGCACCACTGGAGTCAGGGGAAAAAAACATGTCAGGAAATAGTGCTTATGGATTCCCTAAGGATGAATGCTAGAACACAAAGATGTATTATAGTGAATATTGATGCATGTTACAAAATATAAGAGTGTTTGGAAACAAAGTAAAGCAGAATAAGGAGGGAGAGGGTCAGGGAGGGCCTCTCTAACCAGTGCCATTGAGTGCACTGCCAGTGAGGTTGGAGAATGCCCGGAAAGGCTGGTGTCCCCAGGCAAGTGAGGGAGGTGCTGTCTGGAGGTGTGGAGGGACATGAGGCTGCCCGTTGGCTCTGAGATTTGGCAAGAAGGTGGTGTGTAGTCACCTCTACAAAGACCTTTTCCTGGGATGGTGAGAATGAGGACCTCAGTGGAAGGGCTGAGAGGAGTGTGGCTGGGGAACCAGGGGAGACCATGAGAACAGGCTTTACTCGGATGAGAGGGAGTGGCTGGGATGGGTCTGCAGGGGACATGTTTGTATGTTGAAGGAAGTGATCCAACAGAAGGGAGAAGGGATGGTTTTGGAGAGGCTGGCAGTGGTCACACAGGCGAAACCCTCGAGTAACCACTTCACATCCACTGGGATGGTTGTTACAGCAAACAGGCTGAAGATAACCAGCGTTGGTGAACATTGAAGTCATTATGCTAGGTGAGAAGACGGCCGTCCTCAAGAGCCACATGGTGTGTGATTTGTGGGAAGTGTCCAGGATAGGCAAATCTGTAGAGATCGAATAGATTCGTGCTGCTGGGTCAGGGGCAAGGCGAGATCGGGATGCGATTGCACAGGGCTTTCTTCTCAGAGTGTGGGAATGTTCTGGAATAGATAGTGGCGACGCTTGCACAGCTCTGTGAATATACCAAACCCGCTGAGTAGGACACTTTGAAATGGTGATTTTTATGCTATGTGAATTGTATTTTTTTAAAAAATCTTTGAATAGTCTAGATTGGCTCCAATGTCCAATAGAAGTTCTGGCTTTCATTAGGAGATAGAAAAGTTATGTTTTAGACACTGGCTCAGGCCAAGCAGTTGTTTTTAGAAGTTGAAGAAAATCGAGCAGAGCAACTAATGAAAGGGTAATTTGAAAATAAGAAAAATGAAAAAAAAAAAAAAAAAGAAAGAAAAATGAAAGAATAATCCTAGAGAAAATGGAAGAGGGTCTCATCCAGAGTGGATGGGCCGGCTCACCGTAGCCAGGAGTGACCTCATCCTCTGAGCTAGAAAAGAGCAAGGTGGGTGGTGGCGAGTCAGTGTGAGGGAGGGATCACTGGGGACCCTTGTGTTCTGAGCCAGGAAGCAGGGTTGTTTCTAGAGGGAAGAGGCAGAAACACCATTGGCACTGAAGACCGAGGGGAAGGTTAAAGTTGTAGCAGTGATCTCAGTTTGAATTAGTATCGGGTAGTGCTTGAAGTCATTCTTTCCGACCGTAGTGCAGAAGCTGTGGGGGTGGGGATTACACACTGCTGTGTCACGGTTTCAGTGCTGTGTGTCTGACGTGTCACCTTGGAGGTTCTGTTTTGAGTCCATGGGTGGACAGCGTGAACCAGGAGGAGGTGGAGATGGTAGCCAGCTGGAGCGACCTTCAAGGACCTCCAGGCGCATGGGGTCTTCCCCACTCTCTGTTCTTTAGGTTTTAGTGAGGCACGGGGTGGAGGGGTAGGTTTTTGTTTGCTTTTTACCGGAAACTTGCAAAGAGTTTATATAAGTAACTTTAAAAGGAATCCATTCCTGGCCCGGCCTCAGCAGCTTCCAGCGACGGACAACCTTGTGAGGTCTACCTCTGACATTCCCCCCAACCCACATTATTTTGAAGCCAATCCCAACGTCACTTTCATCTATAAATATTTCAGTAGGTATCTCAAAAAGATAAGAATTATTTTGTCCACCATAACTACAATACAGCTTTAACACCTGAATTTGTAATTCCTTCATATTATCAAATAATCCCATCAATGTTTAAGTTTACCTGATTGTTTTACATTTTTTTCAGTTTCTTTGTTTGAAATGTGACCAGATAAGGTCCATTCTCTGCCGTTGGCTGGTTGAGATGTCCCTAAGTTCTCTTAATTTACAGACTCCCCTCATTCTTTTTAAACCTGAAATGTATTTTTTGGAGAAACCAGATTGTTTTCATCTTAGGAACTTCCTCAGTCTGGATTTTGCTGTTTGAATTTCCATGGTGCCCTTTAAGATGTTTCTCTGATCCCCGATTTTAGACAAGATGGTATTGAGATCTAGAGCCTTGATCAGAGGTAGGTTTGCTTTTCCTTTTTGGAGACAGAGGTAGGGCAAAAGTGTCCCTCCATCACGAAGTGTAGAAGATTTGGCTGTCTCTGAGGAATTGCCTCATTCTGTTAATTCTGTGGGAGCAGCAGAATGGTAATACTCTAATTCTTGTATTCTTTTTTCATTTATTAGCTGAAACTCGTCTGTACCCAAATATGATGTATTTAGATACCCCGGGATATGTTTCCTGTAGGAAAGACAGGATCAGTGTTTGCTTCTTTTCCTGTTATTTTTCAGTTTTCAAAATAATGAATTGGCTTCCTAGTGTCCTCCAGTTTCTTCTGAAGGTGATCAGTGGTTCTTCTGTTTTGTTTTTTTTTTTAAGGTTAAATGTATGGGGTTCAGTCCATTGTAGTTATTATTAGTGTTTGAATTACCCCGGTTTCAGGCAGGTGGAAGAGAAGATCTGAGAACATGACTTGCTGTTGGGCATCATTGTGGAATTGCCCAGGAATGGGCAGTTGGAATATATTTAGGAAAGACCTGGAAGCCACCGTGCTCGGTGATGAATGTGGACAGGACTCTGGAGGGAGGCCGAGAATGGGGATTTAGGAAACACCAAAAAAGAACAAAAAGAACCAGAGGAAGATTAGGAGAAAAAGGTTTGAGAAGCGAGACTAGACCCAGAATCGGATGGTGCTGGACTGGTGTTGTTCTGGACCATCACTTAGCTCACTGGAGAGTCTTATCTGTGAAAATTCAGCAGCGGAGTCTCTATGAATTTGTCCACGATGATAAAGCTTGATCTCAGAGCCTGCTCTTGCCCCCTCCCCCACAAGCTGTGTCTCAGTGGCTGCTGGCAGGTGTCCACTGTGGCCGAGAGCAGGTTGGGCATGGGGGGCAGGAGCTGTGAGGCATTTCTGGGTTTTCAGCAGCATGTCGGGGTCCGGCCAGTGCGCAGTAGAGCGAAGGGGCAGCAGAAGTGCAAGGGAAGAGTGGGACTTCTTAAAAACTGATCTGATGGATATGCGAAAGGGACATAGGACCTTCCTCCCATAGGGGAAGATGGAGGTTGAAGACAGAAGGTTCAATCAGGGAGGTGAAGGAAGATTGTTGAAGTTGGGAGGATCGTGTGGCCAGAGTAAGAGACCAGCAGGGTTAAAGCCATGAGAAGAATAGTCAAGATTTCAGATTCTCCTTGTGGAAAGAGGAAGGGGACAAGACCGAGAAGAGCAAAGTGATTGGCACAGTAGCTCGTTCTTTCTTGAGTGTAGTTGACACACACGCTTCATTGGCTTGAGGTGTCCAACACAGTGGATTGGCAGCTCACCATGGCATAGCTGCCATCTGTCCCCTTACCTCGCTGTCCTAGTTCACTGACTGTGTTCCCCAGGGTTCTGCTTTTTAACCTGGGGCTTGCTGCTTCCCTAACCGGAGGCCTGCACCTCCGTCCCCTTCATCCATTTCTCCCGTCCTCCTGCCCCTCCCCTCTGTATCGATGGTTCTGATTCTGCTTTGTTTGCCTGTTCATTTTTTTTTAGATTCCATTTACGAGTGGAATCTTATTCTTAACTTCCATTTTCTGGACCAGCAGCTGCAGTATCACCCAGGAGTGTGTTGGAAATGCAGGTTCCTGGGCCCTCCCCAATTCTACTGGATCAGAAACTCTGGGAGGGGGGGCCAGCAGTCTGTTTTAACGAGCCCTCAAGCTGATTCTGAGCACTATGGAGTCGGAGACCCCTGGTCTAGCGGCGGTGAGGGCCAGCTAAAGCTAGAATGCGTGCTTTTAATGGGGCCCCGTGGTTTCTCTTCAGCGGTCTTGACAGCTTGAAAGGAGGATCCGATTCTTTAAGGTTGATTCAGAAGAAGGGAATTTGCAACTGGGTTGGAGGCTGTAGTGAAAAGGATGGGAAGTGCTCTGGATGAGACCGTGGAGAACATTCTTGGGGTGCAGGTTGGGTCTGTGAGGTAGATAGACAGGTAGAGAGAAGAAAGATCTTTCTGAACAAGAGAGCACAGTGGGTAGGACAAGTAAGAGGACAGTGGATTTTGAGCTGCAGAGGAGTGAGGACACTGACTCCGCTGAGGCCCTGAGGGCGGGGGACCGGGGTGCAGATGCTTCCCATGCCTGTTGCCCTTGAGAGGATCCCGTTGGTAGCTGCATCGAGCCCGAGCAGGAGGGGACACCCGAAACACTTGTGTCAAAAGAAAATGTCCCCGAAGAAATAAACGGAAGAGAGGAGGTTGTGAGACTTGAATCATGGTGAGGCTTCATTAAAACTGACGTTAATTTAGCTGTTGTAAAATTTTACACACATGGAAGTGCCTAGAATGGGAGCACAGAAGAAAGATCATAGAATTTCCCAGGTAATGAGGACTCTCCACCTTAGATGACAGCATTTTTGGAGATGGTGGACGACCTATTCTTCTGCCTTTAGGAACTTTGAATATGATACACCCTTTGGTGCTATCAGAACTTAGCGGCTAAGCGCTAGCAGAGAACACAAGTCAGCCTGGCAGTTGGCTGAGTTTAGACAGGACAGACCATCACCGCAAGAGAGGGAGCTCTGCTGCTGGGGAGGGCTCTGTGCAGTCATTGTCTGAGTCTGGTGAAGGTGCTGATCACAGTGTTTCCCACGCTCTTGCCTGAGTGGGCTTCACCTCAAACTGACATCACTGCCACCTTTCCTGGGACACAGGGGCAGCGAGTGAGACATGCCCACGTTGGTGCCTTGCAAAAGCCGTCCCATTTCTCATCTCTTCTTGCCCTGGTGTGATCTCTTGTCTCCACCTGAAGTGGCCACCAAGATAGAGACGGACATTTCCAAATCCTTTTTGCACCAAATACAGTTTTATGTTTCCTGCCCTGATTTTAAAAGCAGATAGAGTAGATAAAAGCAACTGAATTCATTGTTTTGAAAGGACAATCCATGCTTATAAGAACGTGTCTTTCTTATCCTGGGTTCTGCCTTTGGGAGGGTAATAAGCTCCTATATTCGGCTTAAAGCTTTTAAATCTGTGGTTGTCGTTGGTTTTGCTTTCACGGATCACAGATCCCGTAGGTAATTCAGTGCTGCTTCTCTCCCCACCCCAGGATGAGTCGGTGTCCAAGTCCAGGACTCGGTACTATGTGAACTCCCAGCAGCACCGGCTGAAGAACCGGGTGTGGCAGACGCTGCTGGTGCTTTTCCCCAGCTTTGATCAGGTACGACCCTGACTCTGCTGCTCCCTCCGAGCACTGTGCTTTCTACAGAAGAAACGAGCAGAAACTGGCACATGCTGTCTTAAAACTGAGAAAGTAATCTGCTTAAAATGTATACTTTCGCTCTTAAAATTGAAGTTATCTAGGAGTGTTTTTTTAGTAGAAAGAATCCTAAGGCAATTAGGTGTTGCAGAAATAAATTGGAAACTGGTTTACAGGGCACCACTTAATCCTTTTTTTCTTCTTTTCTTTGTGTAATGTAAGTAACATTTTAGCTTTAATGTAAGTAACATTTTAGCTATGGAATGTCTAGTGTGCCGTTTGGTTAAAATACCCACACGTGAGCTGCTCATTTTGCACAGCTGAGTTATTTCAGAGTGCTTTTGAAATAAAGGTGAGGTTTTCATTTCCCGTAGCTGTTTGTGCCCCCTTAAATTTGTGAGTACCGTGGGCGTGTGAACCAGCTAAGCCAAGGCCGAGATCTTGATCTCTTACAACAGGGTCTTTGCCCAGAGTTCCCCTTTCTCCTCCCTGAGGAGGCAAGGAACAGGGGAATGGACTGTCTGATTTCTCTAACCAGGTTGGCTTAATATTCCTGGTAAGAAAATAGATCATTATGTGAATTTCACACAATTTTAAAAAGCATTTTTGACGACAGAAATTTCCCCCGTGGACTTCAGTTTCTTGCTGTCCTCCCCTCCTCTTTGAAATGTTTCAGAGAATTTTAAAAATATATCAAACTCTTTTTTAATTCAATTCACGAGGCCTTATCTGTAAGAGAGAAACAGTTCAATAACTGCAAGTACAGAAGTATAGCCAGATCAGTTGTTTCGGCAAATGTAAGAAGAAATGGCGGAGCGCGCTCTTCCTGGGGAGGAGTGTTCATGCGTGTGTGCGGCTGCTGATCTCCGTCAGACGCCTCGTCATGCTATCTGATTTTTTAAATCCTGCACATGTCACACTCAGACTCTGAAATGCATTTGAAAGCAGTGCTTTAGGGACGTTTGGCTCAATGACTGACAGCATGTTTTGTCCTGGACTGGGGAGGCCCCGGGGAGAGCGTCGTGTTGGCCGGTGGGGGCCTGCGGCAGCGGCATCTTGTCGGGAAGTTGAGCACCGGCTTGTCCGGCCAAGCCACCGGTGCTGAGAACCTTGTCATATCTGGTGTCTGCATTTCCCCTCCATCACGGCCTTTCAAGGCAGGCACAAGTGGTGCTCTTTTGTCCACGGGCCCCGCAGTCAGGGAGCTGGGGGCCTGCCTGTGACCTAACACGGCCCGCGCAGCTGGAGTTACAAACCGGGCCTCCCTGAGTCCACGCCACCTCTTACCGCGCTGCCCAGGCCTGTAGGTGAGCTGCTCTGCTCCTTTTCTGCCAGTTAGAAATCGTTAAAAGATAGATTGTTCTTGAAAATAAAGAGTATACCTGGTACTATTTTTAGATCTTATGTTTTTAGATCTTATGTACGTAGTTTTACGTGGTACTTGGATATATGTCCAGTTCCCCAGAACAGGAGCCTGGGGCAAGGAGGGTGACGTGCGCGCCCCGGGTCTTGGGGGCTGTATGGGCGGCGACCACCCACTTCTCCCGGGCCTCGCTGGTCTCCTCGCGGTCTCCGTTTCCAGGTTTAAGCTCGTGACATTTTGGCAGATGGTTGTTAAAATCTGGACTCTGCCACCTGCTAGGTTTTGAGGAAAATACTTAACTTTTCTGAATCTTTCCCCTGTAAAAATACAGAGTAATAACCCTCCTCATAGAATTAATGTCCAAGGAAAGTGTAAAGTACCCAGTACCTCACCATTGTATTTCAGTAAACAGATTTTAGGGTTGTTGAGAGAGTTACAGATCTGATAATTATTTACATTAAACTTTAATCTGTCTTGGGACACCTGGCTGGCTCAGTCGAGCAGGTGACTCTTGATTTCATGGTTGTGAGTTCAAGCCCCAAGCTGGGCATAGAGCTCCCTAAAAACAAAAAAAAAGCAAACAAACAAACACACACACAAAAAACTAAAACAAAAAGTTAAAAAAAAAAACAAAACTTTTGAAAGTTATAATTAGGAACTATTTTCCAAAGTTGCTGCAAGACTAGATCTTTATTGTTCCCACCATAAAAAAGAAATCATCTTGTGATGTGCCCCAGGGGATGCTTTGGTGGGAATCCTCCTGTGATGGGTGAGTGTATCAGATCAACAGGGTGGTCAGCTTAGACTTACACAGTGTTCTATGATGATTTGTAGCTTGATGAAATAAAAGTTATTAACCCTAACCTACCAGTTTAATTTACGAACTTTATTTTTCTCAGAATTTCTTGAATAGAATTATTGACAAGATTTTCCAGGCTGGTTTCATCAATAATCAAGCATCCATAAAATATTTCATAGAATGGATTATTATATTGATTCTTCATAAATTTCCTCAATTTCTGCTGAAGTTCTGGGATTGCTTTTCTTATGTAAGTAAAAGAGATTTTTTGGAATTTTTGGAATTAAAATATTTTGGTTATGCTGGGAGGTTTCATTTTAATAGTTGGTTTTTGATTGGCAGTTGTCCTGTTCCCATGTATTGATTTCCTAAGTTCTGTTCTGCAAGATCCGAGTTAATTTAAAAGGCAGAAATTCCTGCATTCGTCTTGTGTTATCAGCCTCTATTCCAAGAAAATAAAGATGGAAAGGCTTATGTTAGAAAGTAAGAGGGGAGCCTGGGTGCTTGGTTGGTTACATGTTTGACTCTTGATTTCAGCTCAGGTCATGATCACGATCTCAAGCTCCATGTCGGGCCTCACAGCCAGCGTGACGCCTGCTGGGATTCTCTCTCTCTCTCCCTGTGTGTGTGCTCGCTCACTCGCTCCCTCAAAAAAAGAAAAAGAAAAAGAAACGAGAGCCTTCTCTATCCTTTTTTACCAAGCAATGTCTTTGTTTGATTTTAGAAATAAGAATGATGACAAATTAAATACAATCTTTACATTTCAGAGAGCTTTTTAGTAGGGAAGTTTCAGACAAGCACAGGCGAGAGACTCAAAGGGAGCTCGGATCACCAGCTAAGAACCCGTCTCACTTTGTGTGTACCCTCATCTACACCCCTAATTGCCCTTTGCCCAACTTTTCTTATATCCTGAAAATCGTTTTTAAGGAACAGATAAGCGATAGGGTTTGCAGTTGCAGCTTCGTGGCAAATGGGGAAGTGTTTGTAAACACGTGTTCTGCTACTTGCCTTGAATGCCTTCTGTTGGTTCCCAAACACACCCTTCCCTTTCTTCACATCAACGACCTCGCCTTCTGCTGCTGTGAGAATGAAGACCCTTCCTTCCTCCAAGTATCTCCTCTTGAATGTCTTCTTCCTGTTTCATCGGAAGATGTTGTCTTTGTCCCATCTGTCCTTGTGTCCTTACTTGTATTTTCTTTTGGGGACTTTACTCTCCGCTCTTTACTCTTCTGTTGACTTTTCTTCTGTCCAGCCGTGTCTCGGCACCACCACAGCGTTTGCGATGGTTTGCTGACCGCGTCCCGGAGACCCTGCGTCCTTGACCAGTGGGAGGTTCGGGGCAGCCCTGAGTCAGGCAAGTCTGTTGGTGCCAGTTTTCCAACAGCATGTGCTCCCCATGTGGCTCTCTATCACATTTTGGTAGTTCTCACAATATGTCAAACACTTTCATTATTTGTTATGGTGGTTTGTGATCAGTGACTATGATTTGTCAAAAGTTCAGATGATGGTTAGCTTTTCTCATTGCATTCGAGGCATAATTCTGTTGAACACTTACTGGTCTCCTCCAGTCTAGTAAACATCACTTTCATGTCCATCATAAAGTCAAGAGTCCTTTGACTCACTTTCATACTCGCTGTTGGGATGGTCCAGAGCCAAGCCCACAGTATATCTGAGGTGCGTCGATATTAAACTTCGCAAGGAGTGGTCTTTGCCTTCCTCTCTTGCTTTATTTAACCCACTGTGGTCACTGGTGAGGATGTTTTCGCAGCGACACACAGCCTTTTTCTTGGTCTTCCCCTTCCTGACATTTCACGCTGGCAGCTGATGTGGTGCACGCTGCCATGCCCTTCGTGGCCCCCTCCCCGTCAGGTGGATGACGTCCCTGTCCCTCTCACGGGGTTCCCTTTCCTTTCCCAACCCTCATGCTGGGTTTGATCTTAAGACTCATTCTACACTTGTGGTGAGCACAGCACAGCATATAAACTTGTTGTGGTACCACAAACTAGCATCCCTAAAACTCGTGCAACGTTGTGTGTCGGCTGTACTCAAGTAAGAAAAATTCTAATGAAAAAGAGATCTATCCAAGAATGCCTCTGTCTGTATTGTAGTAGACTCATCTCTATCGGTATGAAAACAAGAAGAATCACCCATTAGCCCCAGTGCTTCTCTTTCTGCAGTCCCCTTGCTTCGGGGACCCCGTCGGGGCTGCCTGCTCCCCCGGCCAGCAGCCCGGCTTTCGCACGCAACCCCTGCAGATCCCCACATGCAGCCGGACTGATGAGGGCAGCTTCCCCTGATGCTGGGCTCCTTTCCGTCACCCTTTCTCCCAGTCTCCATGCTTGAAACCTGGCTGTCCTGTAAAGCCGCGGCTCCAGCCGCTTCCTGGTAATCCTGAACGCCAGATCAGCCCGTTTTTTGTTTAGTTTTGTTTTATAATTTACTTATGAAGACACTGAGGTTCAGAGACAGGGAGTGATTCGTCACAGTGGTAAGAAATGACATTTGTGTCATTCCCACAGCTGTGTTCTTTTTCACTATTCCAAGATTCCTTATCGGATACCCCTTTCCCCTTCTCGTGTCCATGGAATTAAGAAAAATACTCCTGTTGTTTTTCCTTGACTTGCTCCTATCTGTTCCTTCACTAATGTCATCTGTTTTGTCTGCTCCCCAGTGGGGGGTACCACCCCAGAATGTCTCAGCAACGGCAGGTTGACTCTGGTGTCTTTCTGAGACGTCCTAACTCTCCCGTATCCCCCAGTAATGCCCCTACTCTGTGAAGCTTTTCTACTTAGCTCAGTCTCTCTCTCCTAAAGAGCTTTCAGACCTTGTGTATTGTCTTCAGATCCTTTCTGTGGGCACCTCTCAAGGGTATTCCTTGTAAACAAATGAAACAGCTTCTGAATGAATCAGAAAGGGATCCTTAAAGCAAGCAGGGCAGGCAGGAGCAGGGAATGGGGAGGCATGCGGAATGCCCAGATTCGGGGCAGAATCAGGCTTGGGAAATAAAGGAGGTTCAGCGGCTCCCAGGGCTGCAGCTACAGCCCCACTGTGGAGCTGGCCCGGTAGGGATGCTGCTTTACCCCACGGGGGAGGGGGGTACCATCACCATTCGTGTCCACCTGCCGCCTCGGGGGGGCTTTGCCCCTCACAGTTTGCGGTTCAGGGTAGATGCCTCCGATCCAAGCATTGGTGCCTTCCCTTCAGCTGCACAAAGACTGGGAACAGGGATGTACCCGGTATCTTCAGCTTCCCACAGACCTCTAAGCGGGGGAGAATTCTCTGAACTTGGAAGGGGTTCAGGATGGATGCCCAAAAAATGGCAAACACTACGCCCTTTTCTTCCTTTATCAGAAGTAGATGACCTCGACTTTTACTTTTTTAAGAAAACAAATGTAGGAACACCTCTACCTCCTCCGTAGCGGTCACACGTGTCTGCCCGTGTCCGTATCCGTCCGAGACTTCCTCCCTCCTTGTGCCGTAGAGACCCGGGTCCTGTGTCGAAGAGCGCTCTCCTGCCTTCCTCCGATTCCTCTGCCTCGGCCTTCTCGGACCCTGTGCTTTCAGCGTCCCTTGTGCCCCGTCTCTCCTCAGCCTGTGGCTTCCACGTGCCCACGTCTCCTCCGCTGCTGCTGGACATGTGCCCCGCGCTTCCCGCCCCGCCCCTGTGCCTCACACGTCATGGTCCTGGTCAGACCTCCTGCTGGAGGCTTTCCGCGTCCTCCCACCCACCCTGCCGTCCGCACTGTCCTTCGCGGAGGACACACTCCGGGGTCCGTTGTCAAGCTGCTTCTCTCAGCCCGTCCACACTCTTGATGTCTCAACGACCTGCTTGATCTCGGTTCAGTGACGTGCTCTCTGGGGTCCTCTTGTCCCTCTGTCCCCTCTTCTCCGTTTCCTTCCAGCCTTTTCTCAGCTAGTGAATGTCTGTGCTTCTCCCGGCGAGGCCTCCTCTGTCCTTGTCGTATCACCAGGACTCCTGTCCTCCCTGAAGCAGTGGCTCCCCGACTTCCGCTTCCATTCCGGACGTCCTCCCTGCGGGCGAAGCCAGGAGCCGGCAAACCGCGGCGAGACCGGACCTCGTGGTTTGGGTGCAGTAGAGCCTGGCCGGCTCGCTCGCCTGGGGTCTGGCCAGGTGTGTGCCGAGCGGCCGAGTTCAGCGGCTGCGATGGAGCCCGTGCAGCCTGTAGAGCCACGTTTATATCTACTGTTGGGTCCTTTCCAGAAGCCAGCTGGCCTGCGGCACACCTCCTCCTGGAATGGCTGTAGAGCATCCAGAACTCCAGGGGCCTTCTCGTCTCCCCAGACGCGGGACCGTCTCCCTCACAGTCACACAACCCGGACACCCTACGGCTTTTCGTGCTTCACGTGACCTCCACGTCTGAGGGTTTTTCCCATGCTCTCTGGCCCCTGCCTCCCCCTGCGGCCTTCTCCCTCGGGCTACCTGCCTCCACTCCTGCTTCCATCTCAGTCCGTTCCCCGCACAGAAGCCAGAGCAGGGTTTTCAGAGTGAACGTCTGGTCAGGTTAGCCGCTTGCTTCACACACTGTTCTGGAATAAAGACCCAGGGTCTTCAGAATGGCCTGCCGGTCTCGGGTGATGGTAGGCCTCGCCAGCCCCTCTGTGTGCCACCATCCCTGTCTGCACATCTCTCTTGTGCCAGGCTCCACTTTCTGTTGCTCAAACAGTCCGGAACCCGTGAGTGTAGAAAGTGGTGTTCTAATGTTTTTCACGATTCTGGGTTGCGTGGGCCCCGCTGGGTGGTTCTGCACTGCGTGGAGCCTGCTGGGGCTACGGTTTCCACGTTGGTCACCCCAGCGGCAGTCGGGGGAGGAGCAGTGGTGGCCGGGCTCTCTCCGCGTGTGCCCAGCAGGGCGGCTGACCTCTGTGTTGGTGCCTCAGGATCCCCAGCAACAGCATCTCAGGACGACACGTCATGGTATGCACGTGCTTCCTCAGCCTCTGGCTGTGTCCTGCGTGCTGATGTCTCATGGGCCAAAGCAGATGGTGTGACCCAGCTTCCCAAGGTGGGAGGGGCCGGGGTCCCTCGAGGCACAGAGGCCGCAGTGGCAGTCTGACCTTTCCTGAGCCTTCACGTTCCTCACATGTCCTCTGGCTCAGGCCATTTGCACATGCTGTACCCTGTACCTAAAATGGCCTTTATCTTCTTCATCTGCAGAATTGTCTCCCTCCCTTTAGATCTCAGTCCACACATCCTTTGTGTCAATTCTTAAAGGAAGGGTGGTTTGGATCCCCTTATTAGAGGTTTTTGTAGCATGTGAATAATAGTGCTTGGTATAATTGGAAATTTAACTTACTGTGGATTTGGTTGCAACCCACCAGAATAAGCTCCTTGGAGGCAGGAACCTTATCTAATTTTGTTTTCCACAATTTCTGACACAGTACTTGGCACGTAGAAGACCTTCAGTAGCTGAATAAATCATCTGATCAGCCTTTGGACTGGTTTCCGGATGATAGTGTCTGTAGTCTCTTTCCTTTCTGGTCTGTCTGGGGTTCCTCAGTTGATTGTCACTAGAATGATGTATTCTTCCAAATCCCTGTAATTGGGAAGGTCTCTGAATCCCAGCTGAACACCTACATAGCTTTACGTCCTTGGCTCTAAAGTTGTCTGCAAGGTCCCGTCTAACTTCGGAGCCTGTCTCTGCCCTCCCATCCCCTCTCGGTGCATCTTACTCCCTTTTCGCCTGTTCTGTTTCCTTCGGGCTCCCCTGGGCCGCCCGTGCCTCCTCGGGGTGAGCACGCCCTTGGCTGTACCACTTACTCCACAGTTAAATTAATCCTGCCTTGTGGTGTCTGCTGACAGGGGTGTCGGTGTTTGGCCACTGGAAGTTACTTCCCTTCTGTGTCTGCGATCCCAGGTCCCCACCCAGGCCGGGGCTGCGTCACAGCCCGCCTCACATGGGGCTCTGTCATGGGCCTCACAGCGGCACAGGAAGCCTTGAGTGACTGATTTATCTGATTTTTTTTTTTCAGTGTGAAGAAAACCTTAAAACAAGCATTTGTACATTTTTATCCGTTTTGTCACATTTGGACATCATCACTCAAAACATTCCAGAAAAGGTGAGTTCAAATGAGAAGAGTTTAAACCTACAAAATAGAATTGTATATGTTTGTACTAATTTTTTTTTAAATGTTGAGTATTTCTTGCGATTTTTACCTCTTCTTCTCTTCCCTCCCACTACTCACTCACTGTGCACACGCACTTAGACACAAATCCACAGGCCGGCACTAACCCACGTGAACACCACCCCCCACACACCGAGGTACATGTGCCTCAGCATATCCTGCATCTGTGGACAGACCGGTGGGCAACTTCTAGTGGTAGATTCTTGACTCTCTACAAGTAGTTACATAAGATGATCTAAGTGAGACCTCCTGTGTCGCGTTTAACTGCTCCTTGACTGACGTAGTTATTGAACACGGGCTCGCGCAAAGATGCTGACGGTCTGAGTGTTAAGAGCTGCGGGGTAATTGGAGGCTGATGTGCTGTGGGCCACAGTTCTGCCCTCTTTCTCGGGCTTCGAGCGGTCTCCCTAGTGGTTTACCCCACAGGCAAGTAGAGAGCGTAGCTAATCCTGGTTAATCGCTTTGGCGAAGCTGTTAAGAATTCAGGAAAACCTGCCCATGAGGTTTAGAGCAAGCTTCTTCCTTACTGAGTGTACAGGGGAGAGAGTGCTGAGCTGTGAACTCTGGGAGAGACCCGGATATACTGGATAAGAAGTGCTGTTTGGTGTTGAAAGTAAAAGAAAAATACAGTGGAAGTGAGGTTTCCTAGAGTATGTCCAAGTGTTCTTGTCTTTAAACAGTGGTAATAGTCAAATTTAGTTGTTAACCTATTTCATGAATTCTAAGACCAAGATCTTTTTCCCCTACCATAATTTAGCTCCTAAAATCCTGAGGTTTTGAAGTCACAGGGCACCTTACAGCGTCTGTCAGCCAGATGGCAGTGTGAGAGTTCCCGTTCCCTGAAGGCGAGAGTTCACAGCTTCTGCTGAAATCAGGCAAACTCTAGCCTCAGGTAACATCACGTGTTACCTTCCTGTCTTAATTACGTGCAGGAAAGAGATCTGCTTGCCATCTGCAGAGAGCAGAGAGGCAAGGAGATAAGGAACTGTCCTCTGTCAGGCTGGCTGAAATAGCTCACAACCATTCAGACAAGTTCTGAAAATGAACTTATCTTAGCAGATGCTTCTACTAGATCCAGAATAAGTAATAGGTTATCATTTATTTATTTATCAGATGGGGAGAGAGCACAGGTGTTCTGGGGGTATAGGGGAGGGACAGAATCCCAAGGAGGGTCCACACTCAGTGCAGAGCCCGACATGGGGCTGATCCACAACCCTGAGATCATGACCTTAGCCAAAATCAAGAGTGGGACGCTTAACTGACTGAGCCACCCAGGTGCCCCAATAGCAGGTTATTTTCCCATTCAGCCCTGTTTATACTCACTGTATATTATACATTTTAGATTTATTTATTTTCAAAGCATCCAAAAGAAGGAATGCTGATTAGTGGAATAGAATAATCTCAGTTTCAATATCTTCTGAAAAAAAGAAATCTAAATGGAGAGATCTAAGACCAGACCAGACTAGTATACTTCGTTAGTCTGTCCAAGTCCTTCACAGTGTCTGCTGAAAGTCTGTTGTTACCTGACAAATATGTTTTTGTTTAAAGACTTTATGGAAACAGTCACTCAAGACTTTCCATTTTCCTCAAAGTATGGAAATATTTGCACTTGTACAGGTCCGTGCTAAGTGGTCAGAGAAGATTCAAAACTACCACCAAACAGGACCGAGGGCAGAACACTAAATGTCTATGGAGATTGAAAGCAGAGGGAAAACACCGTTCTCTAGTGTGCTCATGGTTGTGTATTGTCCTGTCATCTTGTTCTGTGTGTCTAGACCTCGTTAGCAGATAGGAGATGGCATCACAGGTTCAGTCCCGAATGGGGTGTCTCAGTCCTGGCCATGGCTTATGAGCGCAGGCAGCACCAGCATATCTGACTATAGGATTCATAAAACAATCATATTTCCTGTTGAGAATTACACTGGATTTTTTATTTTTATTTTTTGTACTTACAAGTAATCTGTACCTAGCTCCCAGATACTGTTTTCTAATACCGTTCTCTCATAAAAGGAACCAGGGCTTCTTGGAAAAAAACAGCTGATTGTAGAAATAGGGCAGAAACTACACAAGGTAAATAGAAAAGAAGTGCCAGGGCGGGGTAGGATGGAGGGTACCGTGGGTCAGATCTGCCAAGGGGCACAGGAGCCCCCGAGAGTCCCCCTAGTGGCTAAAGCTGAGACAAGCAACACAATACAGTAACACTGGGTTACAACCCAATGAAATAAATACTCATGAGTTTAGACCGATCTAAGTGAATGATTAAATAAACCAGTGGGAAAGTCAACAAACCTGTGCACAATTCCAAATAATTTATGTGGTCACTCTGGCCTCAAGGAGGGGGCACATAACCACACAGTCCTAAAATGTGGGCTGCCCTAGTGATGTCCTTCCTCAGAGCAGAGTAAGGAAGGGGAGCCCCCGAGAGCGCTTAGTCATGCCATAGCCCGTGCCCTTGGTAGGACGTGATGGAAATGGCCTCGTGGTTTCCCTCCCCGACACCGTAACCCTAGTCTAGACATGAGAAAAACATCACCCAGATCCCAGCTGACCTGACTACTGCTCCTCAGAACTGACAAGGTCATCGAAAACAAGCCGAGTCTGAGAAACTGTCACAGCCAGGAGGAGGGTGAGGGGACTCGGGAACTAGAGGTAACATGTCCTGGTTGGATTAGGAACAGGACAAGGACATTTGTACAGAATAAGGAAGTCCGAGTAAAGTGTGGAGTGAGGATTAAGGTTATCCGAGAGTGGCGAGAAATTTGAAAGGGAAGGTGGGCGTTTGGATTTGATTCCTCTGGTTTTCCTCTGCTGTAAACCGGACGGGGTACTACCTGCCTCACGGGATCATTGTAAGGACTGAATAACACAGAGGTTACTCTCTCCTGCTCAGAAGCATCCTTCTTCCTTCTCTATGCCTGTGCGATTCAGGGACCGAGCCCTCTGTGTCACTCACTCGAGCTGGTGTTAGTGCTTCCTCTACGGAGCACTGCCCTGGACTGCAGAGATCAGGGAAGCAGGATGCAGCTCTGTCTGGGGGTGTGCAGTGGGGGAAGTGCAGCAGGCTGTGGGGCACCGGTGAGATCTCAAACCTTGGCCCGCAGGGAGGACTTCGGGTTCAGCACAGAGGCCTCAGGCAGAGGAACAGGGCACAGTGGGAGCGAGGAGATGCTGGAGACGGACGGGAGCTGCAGGGCGGGCAGGGCCCAGTGCAGAAGGGCCTTTAAAAAGCAGGTTTAGCCCAGTGTGTGAGTCGGGGGTCCTAGCTCTAAGGGACCTGGGATCCCATCTAAGCGCCCCCTCTTGCTTGCTGTGTGAACTTGGGCAGGTAGCGCCACAGTGGGAAGACACACAGCAAATGCTCCGTGTGAGGAATTTGGAGTTTATCCAGAGGGCATGGGGGAGGTGCTGCAGAGGGTGACGTGGTCCGATTTGTGTGCCGTGAGTGTACTGTGTAGGATCAGTCATGGGGCACTGGAAGCCGCTGGGGAGCTCTCGCGGTGATCTCCGTGCTGTCCCATGAGCCGCGCTGGCGTGTGGTGTGAAGGCGGCAGAGGGACGGATGTGACAGCTGTGCGCTAGCAAGGACCGCCAGGGCTCGGTGGATGACAGTGGTGGCGAGAAGGTGGGAAGCAGGGAAGTGACCTGGGCTGCCAGGGTCCGTGGCGCCTCTCACTGGGCCGGAGGCAGCTGGAGGAACAGACGGAGGGCGTGGTGACGAGTGGATGGGTCGCGGGTTTGTCACCCGTGGGGAACCCCAGGGCTCTGGGAGGCAGCAGGTGCACGTAGGGCTCTAGGGCTCAGGAAGAGGGCCAGATGGGAAACATGACTTGAACGTAGGCATCGGTTTGGGGACCACGGCTCTGAAACCTCAAGGGGCAGGTGTGTAGGGTCAGTGCTGCTGCTGTTAGCGTAGCTCGGGGTGCATGGAGGGACTGCGGATGGGATGAACTGGGGTGCTCTGGTCCCCTCCTGGAGATGCAGGGTTCACCACACCTTCTTGCTGCCGAGCCTGGAGCACAGAAGCCTATTTTGGAAACACCGTGTCGCCAGGGGCTCAGGGTGTCTGCACTCACTCCGGACCTGGAAGCAGAAGCAGGCCTCTGCTGACAAGCCGGCTTGTTTGTTTCCTCTGGGACGGGGTGGGCTCGGGCCCAGGGTCCTGGCTCTGGGAGCGCAGCTCATCGCTCTGCTTGTGCCAGCCACGGGAGGCCTGCATGGAGGAGGCTCCATATGCCGTCGGGGAGAAGAGTGGTGGGTGCGGGCTCCGCGGTGTAGCCCTCAGCCGTGAGCCGAGAGCCCGTCTCTTCGCGCTTCCGGTGACTCTGTGATAAAGACCATTTCTGTCGCACTCCCACCGGGTTCCATGCCCACAGCTCACCTCTGACGGCTTCACAGCACTGCCAGTTGTATAAAAAGTGGCTGCGGGGAGAGGAGTGTGGGAAGGAGGCGGGGGGTGGTGGTTATGAAAGGACAACAGGAGGGTCCTCGGGTGTGGGAACTGTCCAGTTTCGTGATGGCGATGCTGGCTCTGTGAACCCACACATGTGATAGAATGGTCTAGAACTCCGTACAGACACACCTCGTGCTCAAATGGAGTCAAGGAATGCTGGGAAACCCAGTTGCACCTGTAGGTTGTGTCCGTGACCATGCCCCGGTTGGGATGCCCTGCTGTGATTTGCCCCATGCTAGCAGGAGGGGCCCTCGATATGACCTCCTACAGCTGCGCACGTCTGCAGCAAACGTGGCCGCACCTTGGCTGGGAGAAGAGAAGTAGCTGCGCTGTGGCTCACCCACTCGGGGGCCCTGACTGGCGGAAGCCGTGAAAGCCTGTGCAGGGAGCGCAGCTGGACAGAAGAGGGAGCCGGGCACAGAGCCCAGAGCAGCGCTGGCATCTATGGCCCAGGAGAGGGGGAGATTGAGGAGGAAAGCAGGAGGGCGAAGGGGACCACCTGAAGAACGGGGTCTCCTGAAGGTCGTGGGAAGAATATTTTCAAGGAGAGAATGGCCAGGAGACCGTAGAGGTCAGGAAAGGGGCTTTATCCATAGTTTCCAGCAGCGGGGAGCCTGCGACTGGGACGAGCTCCATGAGGAGCACAGGAGCGAAACAGGTGGGGTAGGAGACGGACTGAGGTTGGGGCTTGGGGTCAGAAGTTGGAATACCTGGGAGCGCCTCGGTGACTCAGTCGTTTGACTTTAGCTCAGGTCATGATCTCAGGGTCGTGAGATCAAGCCGTGTGTCAGGCTCCTCACTCAGTGGGGAGCCTGCTTGGGATTCTTCCTCTGCCCCTTCCCGTCCCTCTCTAAAACAAATGATAACTTTATTTTTTTACCTTTTTTTTTAAAGATTTTATTTATTTATTTATTTGACAGTGAGAGAGGGAACACAAGCAGGGGGAGTGGGTGAGGGAGAAGCAGGCTCCCCGCTGAGCAGGGAACCCAATGCAGAGCTCAATCCCAGGACTCGGAGATCATGCCCTTAGCTGAAGGCAGATGACCGAGCCACCCAGGCGTCCCTAAAATAAGTAGATAACTTTTTAAAAAAGTTGGAATACCTGCTTCAAAGGTTTTAGAAAGAACAGTTACAGGTTCTGTGACAAGGGCTGCGCTCTGGCAGACCTATGCGGCCGTCTCTCTGATGGCAGGGAAATGATGACCCAAATCATGCTGGGGATCGGAACGGGCACAGACCATCTCCTGGCTTTGCAGGTGGGAGAGAATGGTTAGGGGTTGGAGACCCTCCTGGGAGGAGGGCTCTGAGGCCTCCGTGGAAAGGTTTAGAAAGGCGGGGAGAGCCGCGTGAGCTGCTCAGAAGAGAGGGAAGCACTTGTCCTTGGGGAGATGGGGTGTGGGGTGCAGGTGGTTGAGCACAGGCCCCGCTGGAGGGGTGTCTGAGCAGTCGTCCCTCCTCCTCCCTCCAGTGTAGTCCTGCACCTTCCGTGTGTCCGGGTGGATGGTTCCGGTCCTAGGAATTCTGCAGTGAGCAAAACCGTCACCACTGTCATTCTGGTGTGGGGAGAGATGACAAGCAGACATTACACTGTTAGGTGGTGATGCAGGTTTTTCTTTTAAGATTTTTATTTATTAAAGAGAGAGCACAAGCAGCGGGAGAAGCGGGCAGAGGGAAAAGCAGGCTCCCCGCTGAGCAGGGAGCCCAGCGTGACTTGATCCCAGGACCCCAGAATCATGACCTGAGTCGAAGGCAGATGCTTTGCCGCCTAAGCCACCCAGGCATTCGAGGTGGTGACACAGGGTTTGTAGAAAATGCAGAATAAGGAGTTAGAAATGGGGTATTTAGGGCAGGATGGCTATTTTGGGAGGTAGGTTCAGGGCAGACCTTCTCCAGGAGGTGACCCTGAGCACATACCTGAAAGCAGTGAGGAGTGAGCGACCACACATGGGTCCAGGGCACTTTCCAGGCCAAGGGACAGCAGGTGCGGGCCACAGGTGAGTGGGCTCATCCTGCCTGGAAGTCAGCAACTGGCACGGAGTAAGGGCAGGGGGAGGGTCAGGGGAGTGAGTACCCTTCGCTCCCTCCTGGGGGTTATAGGAAAAATCGGGAGTTCAGTTTTGAACGGGTCATGTTTGGGATGGCCATCCTTTCACTGACACTGTCTGGTTTGCCTCATCTTCACCCAGTCCTTGTGGAGCTGTGTGTATTACAGTAACCTACACGGCACTTGTGGCCTGTGACTAACACTGTCGATAGGATGCATGTTTAGCTGCTCTCACATGTGCCTCGTAAAACTGTAAAATATAAAATTAAACTATAAAATATTAGTAATAATACTCTTTGCCTCCTCTTTTTAAATCCTCTTCTCATGGTGTTTCAGGTGTTCTGAATAACCTGTCTTGGTTTCCAGCTTTTAAAATACAAGTAAATGCTTACTCGTGTATCACTCAGAAGTTGCCACTTTCCTTCGCCACCCTGACATTTCTGTCTTCCTTCTGGCCAAGTAAATCCGCATTTTCTCAGATCCGCATCTGGTATGCCCCTCAGCCTTCCTTGCTTCCTTCTTGGAAGTTGTTCTTCCTCCGTAGCCTTTTTGCTGGGCCTCACCTGCCTAGTTCCTGCCTCTGGCCGAGCTTCGCATGCTCCGGTATTGGTTCAAGGTTCTCCTTACGCGGGCATGGTCGTGCGTTTGTGACGGTGACACGTGTGTCTCCCCCTGGTGTCCTTGGGATGCTGACAGTGCAGCGACCTTGGATGAATGTTGACTGTATTTTGAATAAAGGACTAAATAGGATCCTGCATGTCTGTATTTTGTCCTCACAGAGGCTTGGGGAGATTGAAATGCGTGCAGGATATTGGTCAAGTCTTCCATGAGCTCAGTGGTTTTTAGTCAGTGGAAACCGCAGCAGTGTCGGCGAGGTGCAGCCCCTCAGACGTTTGCAGATGGGCCGTTAGGCATGAACATCAAGGGAGCTCCTGACGTTTTATTAAGTTTCCGTCCGTCTGGTTTGCACGTTGATCTGTGTCACTTCCTTTGCCTTTCACTGTCTGTGGCCTGTGTGGTTCTGGAAGTCAGACCATTGCTGCCTGAAATCTGCAGGCTATGAAGATGGGACAGTCTGTGAATTCACAGGGAAGTTTATTATTATTTTCCTCCCCATTTCTAAATTTTCCTGCCACTGCTCAGCGCTCGGCAGGGCCAAGCATCATGAGGGAAACTGTTGTCCACAAAGACCCGGAGGAAAACAGCCCTGTCAGAGGGCCCTGCTTTAGAAGCGGCTGGACGTGCACCAGAAGTGGGGCTGGGAGAACACTCGTGACATGTACAGCCTGGGGGGCTGTTCGCACACTGTGGTTGCGTGGCGGCTAGCATGGAAGGGCTCCGTCCACTAGCCCAGGCGCGGCTATGAGGGGAACGTGGACCGCAGCCACCTCGGAAATGGAAGCGAAGGAGCTGGGAGCATCTTTCTTCCTCAAGGAAATCGCTCATGCCAGTGCACCTGGGTCTGAGAAGGAAGGAGGAGCCCTGCTCCTGCAGAGCCCGTGAGAGCAGCTGGGCTCCTGTCCACTCGGTGGCATGGTCCACGTGCCCATGTGAAGACTTTTCCCACTTTCCTTCCAGAAACCAGTCCTGAAGCAAGCCCTTGTCACCGTGCTGCAGTGGTGTTTCAGTCACAACTTCAGCATCCGACTGTATGCCTTGGCCGCCCTGAAGAAGGTCTGGAGCATGTGTAAGGCGCTGCGTGTGGAAGAACTTGAGGCATTGACGTCTGTCATTGAATCCAGTCTCAACCAAGTGGAAAACATGCCCGGAACAGGGTAAGCAAAGCTCACACGCTTCCCCTTCCTTCCAGCAGCACACAGAGGGGATGGACAGGGGCCTCGACCTCGTTAGCTTCCCGTTATTCCGTCGTGCTCTGACGGCAGAGCTCGGACCAGGCCCCGTGGGAGCAGGGCGCTCTTTGCTGTGTGGTTTCCTGACGGCTCTAATGTGGTCAGCTCCCTCACCACCTTCTTTGCTTTCTTATCCTGGGTCCTTGTTCTGTAAATAATCTTGTACACACCTTCAGATAGCTGTCTTCGTATGGCTAACGGTTACCGTCCTCTCTTGTCAAAGAGGTGCCGAGGAGCAGAAGGGTCTGGCTTTAAAGACATGCTCTCAGCCCCACGGCTGGGCTAATTAAGGACGGAAGCTTTTTTCTTTTCCTTTTCTTAGAGACTGTCTTTATTTCCCAGAGCGAGTCCCGCACAGATGCTCGCCGTTGGGCAGGTGCGCTGCTGTGCTGCGGACGGAGCAGGGAAGGCTGCTGGGCTCCCTGTGCTCCCCCGGCCCTGCTCCCGCCACACTAGGGCAGGCAGCGTCTCCTAGTATCTGCAGGTATCTGAGCTGATTTCCCCGGCTCTCAGGGAGTTGTTCTTGTTTTACTTTTTTATTATTATTATTGATGACCACTATCCAGGAATGCCCAGATTTTTATAATTTTCAGAGACCCAGACACTGCCCATCAATATAAGAGGTTCCTTTCAGACCCTCAAAGCACTCACTAATTTTTATAAACAGATAAAGGTGAGAAGCAGCATATGAAGCATACGAAATAGTGTTTGGGAAACCAGTAACCTAGAGGGTCTCTGCTTGACCATCAAGGTAACGGGTGGCGTAAATGAGACTGTGAATCCTTATCAAGCTTTGTGTGGGGTTGGGATGGAGGATTCCATGGCCACAACTACTACCTTCTAGCCCTTCTGCCTGCTTCTACTTTGAACACATCAGTTGAAAAGAGGCATTTAGGTGACTGGGTAGTCACCTAAATGAAGAGGTTTTGGTGGTTCAGGAGGAAGAGCCTCAATTCAGCAAATATAGATACTAAAATACAACTACATGGGCTACAACAGAGAAAAATCAAAGAGGAGAGTTAGGTGGGGACATAGGATAGATTACAGGAGAGGGACACAAGTGCAGAGGAAGGGACTGGACGCCTCTGATGCATTGTGCACAGCTGGGTGTTTAGAAAGCCAACCCAAGCTCTGGCCCCAGCTAATCATTAAAATTAGTTGCTCACCGTGGCAGTGCCTAGAATCCCCACCCTTCCAGGTATGTTCCGGCAGCTGGAGTTCCTGATCTTGTCGGGCAACCCTGAACAACCTCTTGCTCCTTGGTGGGTGGGTGTGTACACACTGCAGCCCCTCAGTGGAAGGACGTATGGGGGAATTGAATCAATTTGACACGCGAAGAGGCGTTGTCAGTTTATGGTTTGCTCGGTGCAAAAACCGTGATTTGTTTGGTGTTGCAGTGTTTTGGTTGGTGGTTGATGCTATTCAAAGTTCCTTGGTTGCTCTGTGTTGATTTCTGAAGACAGTTGGTTTGGCTCCTTTTTTATTAAGCAGTAAAACACCCTTTTACGCAATACCATTACTTCTAAAATCCTAGTACCGGGTAGGAGACATACCCAGTTAAAAAAAAAAAAAAAAAAAGGACCCCGGGCATTAGACCATTGCTGCTCTTCGAACACACGGCAGAATCGTTCTGTGCAGGCCGAGTCCTGGGTCCTCAGCGGCAGGCCCCGTGGATGCCCTGGCCTCGTGTGGCTCCCGATCGCTTGAACAGGACAGCACGTAAAGAGTCCCCCAGTAAAGTAACTTAGATCCTGGCAGGTCCTCCAGTGGGAAAGTAAAGATTGTGATGAGAAAGTGCACACTCTTTTCTAAGTAACAGAAACTGTGAGTACCCTGTAAAGGACGGTGGGAAGGAGGCAGACAAGGCGTGGGGACGGTGATCTCTGGGCAGCGCCGAGGCAGGCGTGTGCGACTGAATGGGGCTGGTCTGGCCCGAGAGCCATGAGTGTGGGCAGTGGGACACCAGGGGGCTTAGGCTCCTGGGGAGCGAATGGTTTAAACTCAGGAATGACCTCACCTGGTTTGCTTTTGCCATTTTTTTAAAGTAGGAGGAGCAGATCAGAGGCTGGCCGTAGAAAATGGGAGAAAATCATGTGTTACATGAGTGGGGTGCAGAGAAACAGACGGGTTTAAGGAAGTGAAATGAGAGCCTAAAAGCACCCACTGGATTTAGCGAGAGCCCAGTCAGCAGCCTCGCTGGTGGGGCCGACACAAATTAACGTGGCTTAGAAGTGGTGGGACGATATGCCACTGTTCAGTCCGGGGATGGGCTCATTGCTGTCTGTTCATGTCTTTTCTGTACCTGAATCTATGAAATACTTCATGTCTTTAGTTTAAAAAAAAAAAAAGGCTGATGAAGAAGGTAAAACACAGGCAAGTCATAGATAATTCTCTCCAAACCTCCTCCGAGATGGACCACAAGAAGGTTGTGGATGTGTTGTCCGAGGAGGCTTTGCTTTCATTTGGTCACATCCGTTGTTTTCCCTCAGGGTTCCGGGCTAGGAAGTCGGACGGCGCAGAAGGGTGTCAGACCCAGGCCAGACCGTCTCCTGCCCCCGGTCCCCGTCCCTCCTGCGCCCAGAGGGGTTTCTCTCCTGAGGGGTTTTCTTCCGCAGCCACCTACTGCTCCCTTGCTCTCCCTCTCACGCTGACCCGAAGGCACTGTCGGGCGCTGTCGCACACTGCTTCCTTTGTCAGATGGGACAGATGGCCCTTTGAGCAGGCTCTGGAGCAGCGTGGGGACAGTTCAGGGAGCGGGATCCAGAGCACACGCTGGGTACCGGGTGTGTCCCTTGAACAGAGACCCCTGCGGCAAGGGGACAGGCGGGTAGGTGGTAGGAGGCGCCAGAGGTGAAGGCTCCCTTCCTCACCACAGTGCTGCGGAGGCTCCATGGTCAGGCACAGAGTGGGGGGGCGCTGACGGGAAGGGAGGCTCAGCGGCCATCATGGGAGAACTGTCTTGTAGGAAAATGCCCCAAAATTGCTACTTTGCTTTGGGCTGTTGATCATGATTTTAAACTGACACCTGCCGGTGTGTTCTGTAGTTTTCATCCCTACAGCCTTTGCTTTTTAGTGGCAGGTGTGTTGGGACTTCACAGCCTGCTCTGGTTTGGGAATGCTGGTTCAGTTGGGCCGTGTGTCATGGATCTTCGGAGAAGAACAGGTGTTTACTGCTGGATGGAGACCTGAAGACTCCATGCCAGATGTCTTACATGTGCCCTTTCAGAATGCTTTCTCCCTGAGCCTGGAAGCCGGCCGTCCCGCAGGCCGTCGGTGCCCGCGGATGGCCTGTCTGCTTCCCATCACCTCTGACAGAGCACCGGCCTCTGCACCGTCTGCTGGAGGGTTTGCTCCTCGTTGTCCAGCTGTGAAACAGTCCTCTCATTGTCTTGGACTTGCATTCAAAATGTCAAATTCAGTGTCCATTTTTAAAGTATGTTGATCTTGGAGGGAAGGGTGTATAAGTCTTCAGATAAAATTCACAAAATTTTCCATTCCTTCCAAACTCTGCAGTACCTTTATGTGATTATCTAGTTGATTCCACGTCATCTCACTTGTCTGTACCTCATACCATACGTTTCACCCTCAGGAACGCCAAGAAGAATTGGCAGCGCATCCAAGAGCATTTCTTTTTTGCCAGTTTCCACCCAGTTCGGGATTACTGTCTGGAGGTGAGTGGAGAGTGTCCTTTGTAAATTCTTGACTCTGTCTTTAATCCCAGCGCCTCCTTTCTGCCACAGTTCTTGGAAAATTACAATTAAGCGATTTTTTTCCTCTTACAACATCACCTTCACGTTGTAAAGTTCTAAGTTTAATTTTGTTCCTTCGTGCTGACGACTTGCGTTTCCCTCATAAAGGGTGGAAATGGGCGAGTCATTGTCACTTTCTGTTTCTCAGGCCGTCTGGCTCGTAAACCCTGGAAGGGGGAGTATTTAACTCTAAACAGAAATCTGTTCTGACATTAAAAGGGAGTGAGTGAGAACATTTGTGCAGGGGAGATTTTGTCATAATGAAGCCCGTTGCTAATGAAAGCGAAACGATCTGTTCTTTTGATACTGGCAGTGTTTCGGTTCTGGGCGACGAGAGAATCTTGTAGGTCATGGCACACCAGCACCTCATAGCCCAGGGTGTTCGTGTAATTTTAAGAACCATAAACATAGCATGAAAATTAATATACAAATTATTAGGATTGTGTGAATCGTATCACTTTCTTTCTTTTTAGATTCTAAATGTAAGGTTCTGCCTTTGCATTTAAAACACATGACCTGGGACCTTTCCTGGCCTTTTAAAAGAATATCAGTCTTGTATTGTGAGGTATTTGCTACAGAAGGTCCTGCGCTCTGTGGGGCTTCTGTGCACTCGTGTTGCTTTACTGGAAAAATGCAGGATTTTATTTTTCAGGTATTTTAACGCGCTCAGTTGTCTTCTTCTGCACCCGGAATGCGTTGTTGGGTGCCTTTCTGGAGGCCTCGGAATAGGTCTCTAGGGTCAGGTCAGCCCTCCTGTTCCGTCCTGCAGCAGAACTAAGTCCGTTCTTCCCCTTTGGCTTCATCTCTGTCCCCGACGCCACACGTCTCCCTTCGGGGTGTTTCCTCCTCCATCAGCGACAGGAGCTGTGGCTGCACATGGTGGTAGCGTGACGGCCCGGGAGGACCCTGCCTTGCTCCGCATTTGCACCGGGCCGGTCCGGCCCGTCTGCATCGCGTGCCGGTCGTCACGTGGAGCCCGTGTGCACAAAGCCAGTCTTTACTGCCAAGGCCTTTGGGAGGACATGTGCCTCATCACGCGTTTTCTGTGTCGTTTTTAAATCGCCTGTTACTTGTGCTTCTGTTCTGTGTGCGCCTTTTCACCTGCGCTGACTTCCTCTCTGGTTCCATTTTGGTTTGTAGGTAAGAAAAGGCCAGGATTGCCTGCATAGTAACTGGGCGGTTACCATGCCCAGCGGCATCACACTCTGGTTTACACAGCCTCGAGGGGCTCTTTAACCTGATCCAATCCTCATGACCAATGAGGAGGTTGAAGCCAAGGGAGGCTAAGTGGTCTGGCTGACATCACAGCTAATACACAGTTGAGACAACATTCAGATTCAAATTTGTCTAATGGTAGCCAGAGGAAAGATTTGACATCAGAAGAGCTGAACCTTGATTGTCTGTGGAGGAGTTCGGTTTTCAGCAAAGGGCACTGATAAGTGTTGCCTGATGCTAACATTGATCAGTCCAAAACACTTCTTGTTTTTCTCAGGAGTGCAGTTGTTTATTACATACCGTGAGAAACACCCAAGTAGATCTGCCTGCCCTCAAGCATTTCCTAAGTTAACCTCCCAATGGCTTAGAAAAGATGAGAAATGTGGACAGACAGTTCCTCCCAGATATAAATGAACGTATATAAGATGGCCACTGTGATAGTTTGGGAGAATAGATCAGTAAGAGTAAATAAGTTGTACTTTAAACATGTTACCATGTATTTCTTTGTTATTTTTAAGGGGAAAAAATTTAAATTTTACAATTCTCTTTTCAGACCATATTTTACAACCTTCCACGCCTTTCAGGCCTGGTTGAAGACGAATGGATTGCCATTGGTAAATTTACCAGATTCACGGACATCCCCTCAGATGCAGGATTTCAGTGGTACCTTTCGCCGACTCACCTCTGTGAATTGAAGCCGGGTGACTGGGCTCAGCAGGACGTAGGTAAAGAAGTGTTTCCTTTTTCTCCCCTTGTTAACTTGGTTAGCCTTACTCGTTTCAGTCCTTGAAAACAGAGAGGTGATCGTACCACTTCTCACTGATGTGCTGAAGTCTGTTCCTCCTCCACTTAGAGGAAAGACTGTGAAAAATGGTGCTATAACTTTGGTATTTTTAATTGCTTGGCTTCACTATAAAAAGCCAAGGAGAGCCTAATCTGCGTTATTATATAAAGCTAGTAACTTCGCTTTTCCTTGAAATATTACTGTTAATTAAAAAGGGTCCGATTGGGGCGCCTGGGTGGCTCAGTGGGTTAAGCCGCTGCCTTCGGCTCAGGTCATGATCTCAGGGTCCTGGGATCGAGTCCCACATCGGGCTCTCTGCTCAGCAGGGAGCCTGTTCCCTCTCTCTCTCTGCCTGCCTCTCCGTCTACTTGTGATTTCTGTCAAATAAATAAATAAAATCTTTAAAAAAAAAAAAAAAAAGGGTCCGATTATGAAATCTCATGTCTTGGCCCATTTAGGAGTAAAGCAGAGCTTTCGGTTCTCGTCCCCTGCGGTCTGGCTGGACCTGCTCGTCTGTTCGGCCTTCTTTCTCCTGTTTCTGCACTTTCTGTGACATTGCTTCCCTTCGCCTTTCTGAAGGACCCACATTTCCGTCAGCTGCTCACCTCCTCCCCATCCCCCGCACAATCCAGTGAGCCCTGGAAAACCAAGGACCGGGTCTCCCGCCCGTCCTGGAAACCACAGCGAGTGTTAATGGTTGTGGAGCAGCGGGCTCCCATTCTCCTCGCCGCGGCCACTCCTTTGGTCTTCGTTCTGGCTCTCCCTGACCCAGAACCACCGAGAATCTTTCAGAAAATCAGAAACGGTCTTCGTCTCCTTCATAGAGCCTAAGTGGGCGCTCTTCTCTAAGCACACCTGCCCTGTATGGCGCATTGATCTGCTAGCTTCTCGCTGTCCTGATTTTCCTCCTCCATCTGACCTGTCTCCTCTTTAGGAGTTCGTCTTTGTCCTGTATACTTGTAGTGCTCTAAAATTTTAATGTTTTCAAGAATTCTTTGGACAACTTGTGTAAAGTAGAGATACTTGGGTCCCCCCCTCCCCACACACACTTAGATTTTAATTCAGTGTGTGTAGAGGAAAGTTCTGAAAAGTGCCTTTTTTTAATCAAATACTCGGATGGTTCACTAACACATTTTAAGACATAATCACCTTAAATTTATTTATTCCTTCAGTCAAGACTTCTTGCCTCCTCTGTGCTGACAGAAGGCCAAGTCCCTGCCCTTAGGCAGCTTATACTCATTTCTGCACAGGAGGTACCGTAAACACAAAGCGGGATGGAGGTAGTGACAGAGGATCAAAGAGCACTTTCTCAGGAGCCGACACTGAGTAGGACCTCGGTGAAGCGAGAGCAGTTGAGCAAATATCCGGAGGGAGAGCTTTCCCAAAACAGAGGACCTCGAACAGGGAGATCCGGGGACTGAAGATGGTGACCAAGCTGCTTCGTCAGTGTGGTGGGGACGGCCCAGTGGGGCAGGCTGAGCAGAGACAGAGGAGAGAGGACGACAGCACACAGGGGCAGCTGGTTTGCGTCGGGTTGCAGAGCGGAGCTGAGAAGCGGGTCTCTTGGGTGGGGAAAAGGCTGAGGGGGTCTCTGTTTGTTTTGTTCAGTGGAAAAAGGAGGGAGTGTTGCAGTGCTGTCTTTATGGGAAGACTTCAGCGTTAGTATCCCCTGGCCTGGTTTCCTCATTCTGTGTGCTGTCCCTGAGCTTTTGTGTTCATTTCCCCAACTTGAAACCACCACCTACATAATGTAACTTCTCGTCTTTCTCTCTGGCCTCTTTCCTGAGCCTGCTGGACATTGCACAGATACCCAGAAACTCTTGAAATTCAACATATTCGAACTGGATTTCCTGTGCTGTCCACACTTGCCTCCTCTATAACCCCTTCTGTCAGTGGTGCCACTCGGTCACCAGAGAAGTCATTCTCCTGTGCTATATTCATGTCACCAAATTGGGGTGATTCTGCCTCCCAGATCTGGCTGCTTCTGCTCTTGCCTGGACTTAATTTCGACTGTCTTTGTCTTTGCTGGGACTGGCGCAAAGGCCCCAACTTATCCTCACCTCACTTTGACGAGGGTTTTTCCTAAAACACAAAACCAGCACTGTTATCCCCCTTTTTAAAACCCTTTAATGGCTCCTACCTGCAGAGTAAGTTCTTTATCATTCCATACAAGTCTTTTATGATCTTTTTATGTTCTGGACCATCACGTTCCATCCGCGGCACACTGTGAGCTACAGCAGAGTTCTGCCACTGCCCGGGTCATGGTCCTCCTATGCCCTGTGCACATGCACACCTGTCCCTCCGGTCTGCACTGCCCTCCCACACAAGCTGTTTGCACACTCCTCCCTGAGCCTTCCTGGGTCTCTCTGCCCGTCCCTCCCTCCCACAGACATGGCATCCCTCGCTACAGCCCCGTGTTCTGGTATTTGCATGTCTCGTCTGTCCAGGTAAGCTCTGTGCTCCCCAGTGGCTCAGTCAGCAGTCTGGGGTAGAGCCGTTGAGGAACAGCCTGGAAGGGTAGTCTCGGTCCTGTGCTACAGATCAGAATGCTGCATCAGACAGGTTAATAACATTCTGCATACTCGTAGCATTGGTTAAGGGATAATTGCCTCAGAGAGCATCATCATTTTTCTAACTATCAGTTGATCATTTTATTTTATTTTTAACATAAAATGTGTTGTTTCAGGGGTATAAGTCTGATTCATCAGTCTTACACATATTACTCATTTGAGGGAAATTCCCCTAAGTACCTGTAAAATAATTTAAGATAAAGACTGTGTATGTTTGTTTTCAGGAATACACTGTTGTGTATAAGATACACCATTACTTTATGGACCTTTAAGAAAAAAATGCTAAAATCATACCAAACTAGTTCTGAGATGCTTCCCGTTTTGGATATGCTAAAATGCAGACAAAAGCACATACTCTGTTTTCATGAAATGTTGTAGTATATTAGTTGTTAGAGTTGAATTTGGAAATTTAAAATTACTATTGAAGGGGCGTTTGCATGGCTCAGTCGGTTGAGTGTCTGCCTTCAGCTCGGGTCATGATTTCAGGGCCCTGGGATCAAGCCCTGCATCAGGCTCCTTGCTCAGTGGGGAGCCTGCTTCTCCCTCTCCCTGCTGCTCCCCCCTGCTCATGCTCTCGCTGTCAAGTGAATAAATAAAATCTTTAAAAAAACATTTTAATTACTTTTGAAAATAGCAGTCATGTCTGAATTCAAGTCCAGTTTTTCTGTTAATAAATCTCATTCTGAACTATCATTTTTAACTCTTAACTCTGTGTGTATGTGAATAAATAAATAGATTTTCATATATGGGATTATTTCCTTTTCCTTCTCAGGTTCTCACTCGGGCGAAGCAGATAGCCAGTCTGAGTGGACGGATGTTCAGAAGAAGATTATCCCCTGGAAAAATAATGCTCCAGATTTAGATCTGGAGCTAGTATTTCAGGATCGAGTTGCCAAGCTTGGAAAGTCAATTAGCAGACTGATTGTAGTGGCCTCGCTCATTGATAAACCAACTAATTTAGGAGGTAAAATTACAGTTTTCCAGGGGGCTTGCTTAAAATCTTTAGATCCTAAAAACTTGTATTGAGTCCATTGCCATTTTGCCCAATTTGCTCGTTTAACCCTGCTGGGGAGCATCAGGGGATCCATGGCCAAAGAGAGCCCGGGGGAGGACTGCCACCAGGAACCATTGTCCTTCGCGCGCAGGACTGTGCCGGACCTGCGAGGTATTCGGGGCCTCGGCCCTCGTGCTGGGCAGCCTGCAGTGCGTCGGAGACAAGCAGTTCCAAGGCCTCAGCGTCTCCGCAGAGCAGTGGCTGCCTTTAGTGGAGGTGAGTAGAAAGTAATTTGTTAGTAAAACGCTGATTTGCTGAAATGTTCTGTGGTTCTCTGTCTTCAAGTATTAGTCCTTTTGCACTACTTTATATTGTAGCTTAAACTAACACTCAAAGTAAAATATACCCTCCCTGTTCCCCCATTCCTTTTATTATCTTTCACTTTGTTGTATTTTTGGAATTTTTTTTTTTTAAGATTTTATTTATTTATTTGAGAGAAATTGAGAGAACCAATGGGAGCAAGAGAGGGAGAAGCAGACTCCTCACTGAGCAGGAAGCCCAGAATGGGGCTCCATCCCAGGACCCTGGGATCATGACCTGAGCTGAAGGCAGACGCTTAACCGACTGAGCCACCCAGGCACCCCCAGAATTCTTTTCTGTAAAATATATCCTGTTGCAACTCAGGAATACTTTTAATAAATATATTTGATGTTGGGGAGGTTTTTTCTTCTTAAATTTTTTATTTCTTAAAGATTTTACTTATTTACTTGACAGAGAGAGCAAGGGAGGTAACACAAGCAGGGGGAGTGGGAGAGGGAGAAGCAGGCTTCCTGCTGAGCAGGGAGCCTGATGTCGGGCTTGATCCCAGGACCCTGAGATCATGAGCTGAGCTAAAGGCAGATGCTTAATGACTGAGCCACCCAGCTATAATTATAATTCCTATTCCTTGTAAAAAGACAGTCTCATAGAAGTTTTTTTGAAACTGATTTTACTCCAAGTAAGGCTGTAAATGAATAATTTATTATTCTGCTCTTGTTAAACTCACTTTAAGGTAAAACCACCTCAGCTCATCGATTTTCTGCAACAGAAAAAAACAGAAGGTTACACTGTCATTGGTGTGGAACAAACTGCGAAGAGTGTAGATCTGACTCAGTACAGCTTTCCGGAGAGATCTCTGCTCTTGTTGGGGTGAGAAGATTCGTTTGAGTCTCAGCCTAGAAAAAACTTTAGGAAATCTAACAGTTCACCGACACTCCTGACCTTACACCCACCTCAAGGGTTTTGACTTGTAATGTATATGGAAAAACCCCTAGTTTTTGTTTTATTTCACCTCTTTGGGATGATCGGGTAAACCCAGATTGACCCATAAATCTGTGTTACTTATTTCCCTGGTGCCACAGACTTCACTTTTTATTTTGTTAACCTGACTGAGGGACATTCAGGATATCGGAGAGGAAAAAATGTGTTTATTACAAGAAAACTAACCTTTCTTTTTCCATTTTTCTTCACCAGGAATGAACGTGAGGGAATTCCGGCAAATCTAATCCAACAATTGGATGTTTGTGTGGAAATTCCTCAGCAGGGCATTATCCGCTCGCTGAACGTCCATGTGAGTGGGGCTCTGCTCATCTGGGAGTACACCAGACAGCAGCTGCTCCGGCATGGGGGTGCCGAGTCATGAACTTTGTGCCTTATCTGAGATCATTTATCGGTGCTCTTGAAACCTTGTTTTAAAAACTGTACTAATGAAATCAACTCAAAAATTTACCAGGATAATTTGTATTCCTTTTTCTTGCCAAATTAATGCCAAAACTTTTTCATGTGCCTTAAATATATGACTATGTTTACCCCTTAAATAAATATTTTTAGCTAAATTGCATTGCTTCTTTAATAAAATATTTTAAGCAGTTGTGGAAATAAAACAGTGTATTTTAAGAAGAGAATTTCTTTCAGAAATGTGGACCGTGACAGGAGTAAGGCAGAATTTCAGCAGCTGTCACCTGCCAACACCACACACTTCCCTTTCCAGGAGCCGTGGTGGGGTGGAAGCAGAGGTCCTGCCCGAGGGGAGAGGAGACCCGCCTGGCCAGCTGTTAAGCGAGCTTCCCTTTCCATGATGCTCAAATAATAGGTTTGAATTTCCTTTTAAAACCACGGAATAGGCCATTATCATTCATATGAAGTTTTTGGAAAACTTCCCTACACTCCCTTTGCTCAGAGAGTTCAGATAAGGTTAGTAATGGTCTGTATTCTGAAAGACGTCAACATCAACCCAAAGACAGTGAATTATTCTTACATGTCATCACCAAGAGGAAGAATGGAGCCGAGTCAGTCTAATTTACTATTTCTGTTGTCCTGAGGATGTTTTTGTTTGATATTGAGAAGACTTCAGTATTGAATGGGGACCATTTATCCCCTTCTAGCAATGAACTTCAATCATGTGTGGGTTCTTTTTAATAATACTTGAATTTCAGGGCGCCTGGGTGGCTCAGTTGGTTGGGCGACTGCCTTCGGCTCAGGTCATGATCCTGGAGTCCCAGGATCTGGTCCCGCATCAGGCTCCCTGCTTGGCAGGGAGTCTGCTTCTCCCTCTGACCCTCTCCCTTCTCATGTTCTCTCTCTCAAGTGAATAAATGAAATCTTTAAAAAATATAATAATAATACTTGAATTTCAGAATCTGTTGCCAGTATTTTTTTTCTTCTGTAGCTTTAATAGTTTTTGTTCTGCAGAAGAGTTGCAAAGATAGTGCATAGTCTGCCCCCAGACCCCTCCAGTTAGGATCTTACAGAACCGTGGACCCATAGCAGAACTAGGAAATGAACATTGGTAACGGTGCTGTTCGCTAAGCTGCAGACCACCACTCTGACCTCCACTGGGATTTCTCGTTCTGTTCCAGGATGCTGCATCACATTAGGTGGTCAGGTCTCCTCAGTCTCTTACGATCTCTGACAGCGTCTCAGTCTTTCCTTGTCTTTGCTGACTTTGACACTTTTGGGAAGTACTGGATAGGTATTTTGTGAACGTCTCATGATCTGGGTTTGTCTGGTGTTTTCTCGTGATCGGGATGAGAGCTGGATTTTTGGAAGGACCCCACAGTGCTGACGCGTGCCCTTGTCATCACATCTCAGTGTGAGCTACTCCCGACTGTCTGTCAAAGGCACCGTTCACCTCGTTCTTCTCAGTGAAGTTCTGCTTTTCGCTCTCCGTGCTCTGTCTGTGAGAAGCTGGGTCACTACGCCTTGCCCACCCTCCAGGTAGAATATAAGCTTCACCTCTTGGAGGGAGGATGACCAGACACGGGGGGCAGCTGTTGAAACTGCAACCGTAATTAGTAAGTATTGTGGGAGAGCGACTTGAAGGCTCTGCGGGAACTTTCTGTTGAGCGTGTTGCCCACTCAGTCTAGTCCTCGGCAGTGTGCTCACGGTGACGGTCTGTTTCCCTCACTTCTCCATTTGTGACTCGGGATTCTTCTGTAAGGAACACCAGTCCCGGATTGACTCATTTGTTCAGATCAGTGTGGATGGTTGGCTCGTGTCCTTCCGACCTGCTCCCATTCTTCCATTTCTCTTTTAGAACGTCCTTTCTCTCTGGCAGCTCTCGGTGCTCCAGGCGCTTTCATTTTCCCCACTCCAGTTCTGGAATCCAACAGTTCCGCAGGGAGCACCGGTGGCCCTTTCAGTGGCTGGAGCTAGGGAATTCAGTGTCTACACCGCGTGTGTGCACACACGGTATCTAGACGTGCAGGTGAACGTGAGTTCTTAGAGGCCTCGGGCACCAGTCGGCTCTGCAAAGTTAATCCTGACACTCACTTCTTATTTTTAACTGCTTTTTCTGACTTAAACATGCTTCTCATTAGTGTACTTTGAGAGCTGCTAAACCAGAACTATGTGAAATTTAGCAATTTTTGTAAGTTCTTTTTGTCTTCAGCCTGACAGGATCCTGTCAGAACACCATTTTTCAAAGTTATCTAGGTTAGCTCCTTTCTTATCCACCCCTTCTAGAGAAGAATGTCCTATATTTATAATACAGTTAGATTCACTTATCACAGTATACATTCTAAACAGGAATCCCTCTGAAATCCTCGTTGACCTGACTTTAATGTGCATACAGCCCGTCACTCACGTGTCCAGTTTTTGGGGTTTTGGGGAGTGCTTACTCATGAATCACCACCACAGTGCCACAGCAGACCATCTCAACACCTAAAAGTCCCTTGGTGTGACCCCTTCGTGGTTGACACCTTTCCCCATTCCCAACCACTGACCTGTTTTCTGTACTAATTTTGCCTTTCCCAGAATCCTGTAAATGGAAGCACAGAATACATCACCTTTTGGGTCTGGCTTCTTATGTGCGGAAAAGCGCACCGAAGGTTGCTCCGTGCTGCCACAGGACTCATGAGGTTATTCCCCTCTCAGTGCTCAGTGGTATGCCGTCGCAGAGATGGACCTGCTTTTCCCTCCTCTGTTGTAGGAATCTGGGTTGTTTCCAGTCTTTGGTGATTGTGAGTGAAGCTGCTATCGACACGGGCTTCGTCCGCTGCTCATCTGCTGGGATGCCCGGGAACGCGGCTGCTGGGTCGTACGGGAAGCATAAGCTTAACTTTGTAAGAAGTCAGGGTGGATGGTTGGTTCGTGTTCCAAAACAAGTCCTCTTGTTCTGCATTCTCACCAGCAGTGAGTATGTGTTTCTGCTGCTCTGCAGCCCCATCAGCACTTGGTACTGCCAGCTTTTTAAATTAAGCTGGCCTATTTTGGTTTTAAAGATTTTATTTGAGAGAAAGAGCGCGCGTGAGCATGAGCAGGCGAGGGGGCAGGAGGAGGGGGAGAAGCAGGCTCCCCACTGAGCAGGGAGCCCGATGCGGGGCCTGATCCCAGGACCCTGAGATCACGACCTGACCTGAAGGCAGAGGCTTAACCCACTGAGCCACCCAGGTGCCCCAATTTATCCATTTTCTTAAAACTGGGGTGATGTACTTTTTTAGAGTTGTAAGAATTCTTTATTCTGGATACAAGTTCTTTATGATAAGTAATTTGTGAATATTTTCTCCCAGTCTGTAATTTATCTTTTCATTTTCTTGATATCTTTCACAGAGAAAATATTTTTAGTCTCTATGAAGTTCAGCTTTTACAAAACTTTTCCTTTGATGGATTACACTTTTGATGTCATGATCTAAAAGTTAATATTTTCCAACCTAAAATATAGAACTCCTCTGTATTATTTTTCCAGAAGTTTTACAGTTTTATATTTTATTTTGTTCTATGATCCATTTTGAGTTTGTCTTTAATAAGGTGTGCAGTGTGTTGGGCTTCATTTTGTCACGTATGCACGTGCCCTTCCCAGCACCATGCACCACGGTTGAAAAGAGGATTCCTTCTCCACTAAGTTGCCTTTGCATTTGTTCAAACTCGGTGGACTATTCATGTGGATGTATTTCTGGACTCTGTTTTCTGTTCCCCTGAATTAGCTATCAGTCCTTTTGCCAATGCTACAGTTTTGATTACTGTTTTTTCAGAATAAGCCTTGAAATCGTATAAGTCTGTTCTTTAAAAGAAAAAAAGAAAAAAAAATGTTTTGGCAATTATAGGTCCTTTGCCTTTCCATGCATATTTTAGAATCAGCCTGACAATAGTGTCTACACAAAAAAGCTTGTTGGGATTTGGGGGTTGTGTTGAACAAACTGGGAGAACTAACAGTTTATTAAGAATATTAAGGGGTATCTGCATGGCTCAGGTGATAATCTTGGGGTCTAGGGATCACAGCCTGCATCAGGCTCCCCACTGAGCGAGGAGCCTGCTTCTCCCTCTGCCTCTCCCCCTGCTTGTGCTTATTATAAATAAATCTTTTTTTAAAAAAAAGTGATTTCTCGAATCCTTGACTACAGTATATCTAATTAGATCCTCTCTGACTTTTAAGTATTTTATGGCTTTGTAGTTGTCAGATATAGGTCTTATACATGGACTTACACCAAATATTTATTTTATTTTTTTAGTGCTACTATAAATTTAGTGCATTTCTTATTGTAAGTTCTAATTATTCCTTGCTAGAATACAGGAATAGGATTTTCTTTTGTATCCTGACCTTATTTCTTGCCATCTAAGATTCAGTTCTAGGAGCTTTTCGGTTTTTTGGGACCACTGGCTCACCGTGTGTCTGTCTCACAGTTTTCAACAATATTTCAAACATCTACATTATTTTGTAGGTTCATGGTGATCTGTGATCTTTAATGTTACTATTGTGATCATTTTGGGGCACCATGAACTGTGCCCACATAGACGGCAAACCTGCCTGATAAATGCTGTGTGTCTTCTAGACTTTTCCACTAACCAGTACTGTTTCTTCTCTCTCCCACTCCTCTGACCTCCCTATTCCCGAGACAAAACAATAATAAAATTAGGCCAAGTAATAACCCTACAGTGGCCCCCAAGTGAAAGGAAGAGTCCTACATCTCACTTTAGATGAGAAATGATTGGGTTTAGTGAGGCAGACACATCAAAAGCCAAGACAGGCCAAAAGCTAGGTCTCTTTTGCCACACAGCCAAATTCTGAATGCAAAGAAAAATTCTTGAAGGAAATTTAAAATGCTACTCCCATGGGGCACCTGGGTGGCTCAGTCAGGCATCTGCCTACGGCTCAGGTCATGATCCCAGGGTCCTGGGATCTGCCCCATGTTGGGCTCCTGCTCAGCGGGAAGATGCTTTGCCCTCTCCCTCCCTCCACTTGTGCTTTTTTTCTAATAAAAACTTAAAAAAAAAAAAATGCCAGTCCTCTGAACACGTGCATGATACGAAAGTAAAACAGCCTTATTACCGATAGGGAGAAAATTTTAGTGGTCTGGATAAATCAAACCAGCTACAACATTCCCTGAAGCCAAAGCCTAATCCAGAGTATGGCCCTAATTCTTCAATTTCATGAAGGCTGAAAAAGGTAAGCTACAGCGGAGAAGTCTAAAGCTAGCAGCATTGGTTCATGAGGCTTAAGGAAAGAAGTCGTCCCCTTAAGCTCAAAGTGGAAGGTGAAGCAGCTAATTATCCAGATCTACTAAGCTAATCAATGAGGGCGGCTACACTCAACAGATTTTCAATGTAGCAACGGAAGGAAACAGCCTTATCTTGGAAGAAGACGCCATCTAAGACTTTTACAGCCAGAGACAGAAGTCCCTGTGCGGCCTCAAAGGACAGACTGCCTGTCTGTTGAGGGGCCAAGGCAGCTGGTGACTTTAAATCAGAGCCTCTGCTGTAGAAATGGAACAATGAAGCCTGGGTGATGGCACATCTTACAACATGGTTTACAGAATATTTTAAGCCCACAATTGAGCCCTACTCTTCAAAAAAATTTTTTTTTCCTTTCAAAATACTGTTTGTTGGCGATGTACCTGGTTAGCCACAAGCCCTGGAGATGGACAGCCAGATTGTTGTTTTCATTCCTGCCACCACAACATCGATCTGCAGCCCGTGGATCAGGGACACATTTCGACCTTAAGAAATACATCTTGTAAAACCAGAGTTGTCAGAGACAGTGACGCCTCCGATGCATCTGGGCAAAGCAAGCCCGGAAAGGATTTGCCACTGTAGATGCCATGAAGAACATGCCTGATTTACGGGAAGTGGAAATAATCAACACGAACGGGACTTTGCAAGCCGGGGATTCAGCCCCCCTGCCTGACTTTGAGGAGTTTGGGACTTCAGCGGAGGTGGTCCCTGTGGATGTGGCGATCAGCAAGAGAACCGGAACTAGAAGTGGAGCCCGACAATAGGACTGGGTTGCTGTGATCTTATGACAAAGCTGAAGGGACGAGCTGTTGTTCCTCACGGATGAGCAAAGAAAGCGGTTTCTTGAGATGGAATCTACACCCGGTGAGGACATCGCAAAGACCGCCGAAATGGCAGCAAAGGATTTAGAATATGACATAAGCTTAGTTGGTAAAGCAGCAGCAGGTGTGAGAAGACGGACTCCAGTTCTGAAACAAGTTCTATGGACAAAATGCTGTCAACGAGCATAAGGTATTAAGAGAAATCGCTTGGGAAAGGAAGAGTCAACCCATGGCAAACGTCATTACTTTAAGGAAAGGCCACAGGCACCTAGTCTGAACAGCCCCTGACATCAAGGCAAGACCCTCCACCAGCACAAGTCCGGCTCGCTGAAAGCACAGATGAGGGGGAGCATTTGTTTTAAGGTATGTACGTCATTTTTAGACATCATGCTATTGCACACTTAAGACTTCAGAATAGCACACGTAACTTTTACATACGAGGAGAAATCAGACTCGCTTAATTGTTCTGTTTGCTGTGTCGCTGCAGTCTGGAGCTGAACCTACAATGCCTCCAAGGTCTGCCTGTAGTTGGATCGTCACCTGTTGCTCCGACCAAAACAAAACAGAACCAAAAAAAACCCATAGGTTTTTATAATAGGCTTTAATTTTTCTTAAAATATAGCTTTCTTACGAAATTAAAACAAAGCATTTCGATTCTTCATAGTCTAAATGTTGGGATCTCTGTTATGTGATCATTTATTAAAGAGTCGTTTATGTGGAACGAGTCGTGCCATTTACATGATCCAAACCACTACTGTCCCAAAGTCAGGGGAGCATTTTGCAAGTTCAGACAGAATAATGTCAAACCTTCTGGAAAGTTCAGGAGCAGCCTAGGACTGTGCTGTCGTTTTCGAAGGCTGGAACTGTCCTGCTTCAAATTTTTCTTTGAACTTTAAGTAGTCTCTTCTTTTATCAAAATATTTTATCTGTTGAGAAAAAAAGTGTTTGAAATAAGGGCAAGTTTTGCATCTTAAACAAAAGCACCTACTTAAATGTAACAAATTATTCAACGTAAGTTGAGTAAGTGGCCTAAGTGACTGTATTCTAGAATCACTCTGAGTCAAGGCGTACGACGTGTAAGAGTCTCCAGAGAGAAGCAGACCAGTGAGCCCAGCCCCCTCTGGGTTACAGATCCTGTTGAGAACTCAAGTAACCCATGAACCTTCTCCTTGAGAAATGTCCCTGGAATTGGACATGTGAATCTTGCCGTGTGGGCTCAGAGTTCGTAGGCCATAAAACTTCATGATTGAAAGACACTGTACAAGTTTTTCTTATCAACTGTACATTCAGTAAGTTTTGTAGTTCATCAGCCATGATCAAGTTTATCTCATCCAGAAATACATATTTGTAACAGATGTTTAAAAGTTATATTTAAAAACTATGAATGAGCGGATGATAAAACTTCAATTAAAGACTTCATCTTATTTATATCCTTCTCTTGCAATAAGGAATTTGAGTATCGTAAAGCCCCATATCCTGAAGCAATAAAATTACAGTAGAAAATCAAGGTCACAAACAAAACTGTCACAGTGTCGATATCTGAGCTGCTTTGCAGACAAGGTGAAGGCGGAACCCCACGTATTTTCATGGTCAGGATAAAAAAAAAAAACTAGTTCTTTTGTTAAAAGCTTTTCTTAGGCTCCACTGCATAACTTAAGAATTAAATCCTAAGTGGAAAGTAGACCGAGAATGTACACATCTGTCTTCAGCTGGCGTGAGAGGGCAGCATTAACACTTCTCCCAGGTATACAACAGCCACGGAACGTCCTTGGTTCCCCCGAGTGACTGCAGCTGTCTTACTGAGCATGAAGCCTTGTCCTCTAAAACCACAGACTATCAGAAATTTTATTAAAGAGGTTATAGCAATAAAAACGAAACATCCTACCTTTTTGCCTGGAGGATCTCAGGCATCTTACAGAGCAGCAGCCTTGATTTCCAGCCCAGGAGCAGCAGCTCAAATAACGTATTTCTGAATGGGACATTCTGAAAATCGGACCCTGGGTCCCCTCTCAGTCTAGAGCCGACGATGATCTGTTTATATGCAGCCCTGCTCTGAGCTCAGCCAAGCACAGAGAGATTTCATTTTACCTAATTTCCACCCTGCCCCCTGCCCCGAATCCTCAGATGACTCCCTTCCTGTACCTGGTGCCATACCCCAGCTCCTCTGGGTCACGGTCTCCATGGTTACCAGACTACAGGTTTACCCCGGGTAGGGGGGGTGCTCTGCATAAAAGATACCCAGTGTTACCAGATCTTTGTGACCGATCCTGTCACATCTCCACCTGCCTGCCTGACAATTCGGTGTAGATGTCCTACTAGCAAACCCAAACCAAGCTCCTCTGCTACTGTTTTCTCGTCTAATACTTCCTTCCGTGACCGCACCACTGTCCACCTATCCACTTCAGTCCCACTCCCTCTTCACCACTACACCACAGCTCTCCGTTCTCACCTGAATTACTGCACCAGGACTGGAACTGGCTTCTCTCCCCTCAATCTATCGGTCATGCCGTGGCCAAGTACTCTTTCCAAAACCCAAATCTGGTCATGTCCCTGGCTGGAAGATCTTTCCAGGCATCCCTATAGACTGTAAGGTCAACATCCAAACTCCTCAGCGAGACAAACAAGGCCATTCTTGGCTTAATCTCTGCCCATTTGTCTGTCCTCTCTGAATCTGCCACTGGCCCCTGAAATACCGGCCGTCAAGAGCTGCTCCGGGTCCTGGACATGCTTAGTTCTCCAGCACTGGACCTCCCGGCCTCTGCCTGAACCGCGCTCCAGCCCAGCCTTCCCTCCTGGGGAAGCAGTTGGGGATCCTCAGCACGAGGCATATGCTCTCCCTGTCCGGGCTCAGGAGCCCACGGGCACTCACTGAGGGGGACTGTACTGGGGTGCTAGCATCTTCCACCCCCTTACGGGAGACGCAGGACAGGAGTGCAAATGCCACAACGCTGGGATCTGAAACATTGCCACGGTTTATACGAAACACAGCTTCTGAAACTGATACTGGGATCAGTCTTTGAATGACTCTGGGATGAAGGATGGCTCTCAGCCCCACGCCCTCCTCAGCCATGAGCCAGCAGACTGTTGCAGTCGACCCGTCACACAGGTTAGGCCGCTGGGTACCATAAAAGCAGCAAAGCGCCAAGAAAAGTAATTCATTCCGGTGACACCTGGCATTTTAGTTGTGTGGCATACTTATTACATATCAAATCTGAATTTATTGCTTTACTGCTCAGCTGATCCTGAACAAATTATCTCACTTGAGCCTTAGGTCCCTCTGTGTAAAACAGACACACAAGTACTCCCAAAACTCTAAATTAAAGCTAATAAAGATGCCTCATACAAATGGACCCAGACGATACCTCCTCTTCTGACCCCCTTCCCCCATGTAGCTCCCCACCTTCTCACATGGCTCTGGAAAAATCTTTCCGTTCCTGGTTGATGGCTACGGTAAGACTTCAAATGCAATCTCCGAGCAAAGCGCACAGATGAGGAGGGGGCAGGCTGAAGGACGGCACTGCAGAAGGACACAGTGTTGTCAACACTTAGCACAACACTGTCAAATGCTGCAGAGGCCAACTGGAATATTCTGCAACTGCACCCCCCCCACACCTTTGCTGGGGTCGGCTGGAGCTCTGTAGCCTGTGCCCTTCTCCACCAGGACCCCTCTCCTGATGCTTGGGTGGCTCCCTGAGCTCTTCAGTGAGCTTGTCCTCCAACCAGTCTTACTCCCAGGATCAAAGCAGCATGCCCTTTCCATAATCCCAATTCTGAGAGCCCATTCTCCAAACACCGCACCCCCCGCCTGCCTCTTCCCTTTCTAAGACCCTAATGCTGAAACCCACTGAGCCCACCACCCTTTCAGACTCCCTCTCGTACCTTCACAGCTGTCCTTCCTGCCGAACTCCAAGCTCTCCAGTGGCTTCCCGCAGCCCTCAGTAAAGCCCACTGCCCCAGGCTCCCATTACCTCTCTGACCTGAATGTCCGCTGCTTTCTCCTTGCTAATCCTTAAACACACGGGACCTGCCCCCACTGCAGGGCTGCAGTGCCGTCCCACTTCCCTCCTGAGGATGCTCCTCCAGTGAGTCCCACAGTGAAGGCTGAAGCTCTGGGGCTGTGCTCCTGTTGGTGCCTTTCCCTGGGGTTAGGAGCATGGGAAGAGTTCAGTCTTGCACATGCAGAGGTCAAGGTTGGTCCTGGGACCATCTAAACCTATTGCAACAGCTCATCGGGTGCCTCTGGAGCTGGAGAAATGGCCAAGCTGGAGCTGTGGATGAGGCATCCACACCTGAGACCAGACTGCCTTGGGAGAGTGAACAGCCTAGAAGCACACTGGCATTCATGGCCGCACAGGAAACCTCTCCAACAGGCATGGCTGCTAGACAAGCAGGAGGACAGCCTGGGGGGTGGGGGTCATACGGGCACCCAAGGAGATGGAGCTTTTGTATTGAAATAGACTACAGTTATGACTAAGTTTCTAGAACACCATGAGACTTGTGTAGGCTATTTTCATGGAAGGAGAAAGGAGAATGTGGAGAAGGGCAAAGCATGGCGTCCAGACTCACACTCCCAAGCTCCAATCCTGGCTCTGTCCTTACAGGTGACTTCGTTTCAGTGCACCCATGTCTTTGTCTGCAAAACTAGGTGACAGCCCTCATGAGAACAGTGGAGGTGGAGGGCACGTCTGAAGAGCTCCAAGCATATACTCAGTATATGAGCTGTGAGCGGGACACAGTAACCTGGAGAGAGTGGCATCCAGCCAGGGTCCCGGTGGGAGTGGAAGGGACAGAGAAAAACCCGTTATGATGCAGAGAACAGAAGCTGCGTGAAAGAAGGGGAGTGGGAAGGTCTGCTAGTCACGGGACTGGAGAGAAAGTAGTGGGTCTTCGAGGAGAGGGAAAGAGGGAGGATAACAGGACAGAGGCGTGACTTTCCAAAGGGCCTAAGACGGATTCCCAACCATGGTTATCGGAATCACCTGTAGAGCCAGAGCTGTATCAAAGGTTCGGGTTCTATTTCCAGACCTTTAGGGGAGGTCTGGGACAGAGCTCTTCAAAAACCTCTCCACGTGATTATGACGTGTCACCTGAGTGGAAAATCATGACAAGGCTGTCAAAAGGTCTCACAGGGACAAAATTCTCCCGCGAAAATCCGGGGTGGGATTAGAAGAGAACCCACCAACACCCCGGCCACCGGAGCTCCTGCCCTGTTCTCAGCTGCACCCTGCTCTCAGTGACCGCAGGGCCGGAGAGCCCAGCGAGAAGGGGACAGCACAGATAGTGAAGGAACCAGAACCCGCATGGACTCAGGTGTGAGACAGACCAAGCTCCACATTCTCCACCTACTTCGTAAACCAGTTGTTCTTAGTGCATCAACCCTAATGGGAAAACCAGGATGTCCAACAGTTTTCACCTAAATCATTAAACAATCTGATCACAAAACCCCACATTGATCATGTTTCTATTTATATGTCAAGTTAGACGTGGAGTCTTCATAGGAATCCCGTGAGGAAGGCTGCATTATGCTGGTTTTACAGATGAAACGTTCACCTAGAGCACCCCAGCCCTCCAGCCCAGCCCCCCAGCATGACCCCCATCCTCCTGGCTGTCTCCCGCACACCTCCGGCTCCTCATCTGAAACTGTGAGGTGTGACAGGGAGACCCTAAGCCACGTCCTAAGACGAGCTGTTCTCACAGAGACTCTGCCCAGCAGCATGAAGAGTGGAAACGCACAGACAAATTCCGATTCCCATCTTATACCAGCCAGCCAGGCCTGACTTAGAACTACCATCCTGCCACTTGCTGACCAGTGCTGAGCAAGTTACTTCAATGCCCTGACCCTTCCAGAAAACGAAAGCAAACCACCCTCTGAAAGGACACAGATGCGGGAGTGTCGAGCACGGAGCCCTCACGGTCAGCTCCCTTTTCCAGCCCACTCCCACATCAGGGACAGGCAGCACACAGCAGAACAGCGGTCAGGGACGCATCCGGGGCAGCACCTGTCACAGGAACGTCCTCCTACTTCCTAAACCGCTCATAATAGTTTGGGTACATGAGCGCATGATTTGGGGAGCACAACAGAGAATGCTTCATTTCTGAGAGAGGCTCCAGGCCAGCGAATTTGCCAACCCCTGCCCCACACTGAAGAGTGTTCTTAGGATCCTGGAGGGATCTACCAACTCAGTGGGTTGGAATTTCTGGTCCTCATTTACAGGTTTGTTTTCAGTGACCTTTAAAGGGTCAAGTGACCTTTCCCAGACCCCTGCCTGACCTAAGAACATAAACCAAGTCTGGATGACCAGGCAGGGCCTTCTCTGCTGCTCTACAAACTGGATCCCCCCGTGCCTCCGCCTGCTTCACCCCTCAGCCCACCGCACAGCCTCTCAGCCCGGCGCTGGCTCCCAGTGACCGACACCGGGCGAGTGTGCCTTACCCACTGCTGGGGACACCTGGATTCGAATGCGCTTCTCAACTGCTCGCACTGGGACGCGTCCTCTGCCTTCTCGTCCAAGCACTTCCAGTACTCGTCCCGGGCTCCCCAGCACGCCTGTCTTTCTTTCATGGACGGGGCTGCCATCCCTCGTGGGCCCAGGCTGTTGACCAAAGTAACACCGGGTGTGAACCAGGACCTCGTTTCGGAAACGGCAGGGCACTGACACTGTCCGTCCTCCCCGCCCAGCCCCTTTCTACAATTCCGCCTTGAGATTTTGATGGCGCCATCGAAGTCACCCAGTTTTAAACGGACACCGGCAGAGCTCATCCCCCACGCGATGACAAGGGACCCGCCGGGGGCGGCGTGCTCAGTCCCGTCCCTGGGGCCTCTCGAGCGCGTGTCCCCACCTGTAAGACGGGGGCAGCCGCGCCCATGTAGAAGGCGGCCTGCACACCAGACGCTCCACAAGGAAGCGCACGCGTCGACGGGACCCGGCAGCGCCCGCGGAGCTACCAGCCGTGCCGAAGGGGAGCCTGAGACGCGCAGAGTCGGAACCACCGGGTCCAGCCTCCAACACGCGCGCCCGCTGGGACCCACCCGCAAGCTGGCCTCTCGCCCGCCTGCGACCCGGTTCCCTTAGGCTCTGACGGGAGGAAAGGGTCATGAAACTCAACAGACTGGGGGAAAGGGGGGTCCGGTGCCGAGTCCTGGCACCCTTAGGGTCGCCTCGCCCGAGGGGGCTCGAGCAGCGGAGAACTCACCACCCCAAGGAAGCACGTCCCGCGGCAAATCCGCCCTCCTGCTCGGAATGACCCTTACGGGAACCCGTTCACCGTCCTAGGAGGGCGGGACTTCCGGCTCCGCTCTCTCACCTGTTGCAGCGACTTCCTTCCGGACCTGCGGGGAGGGGAGAGGAGGCGGGGCCTGGGGGGGTGTGGCGGTGGGAGAGTGGGCGGGGCTGTGTCGGAGCTTGGAGCGGCTTCAACCTCGAGGGCGGCTCGGAGCCTCTTTCCCTGAGGCTTTCAGCCACGACAAGGGACCCGCTCCTCTCGTGACTCTCTGTTTCCGTGCACATCTCACCCGCGCCGCCTGGAGGGCTTGAGTTTCGAGCCCGGCCGGACCAGGCGGTTTGGGGTGGAAATCTGCAGCCAAGGGATGAGCGCCAGACAACCCGCTAACGGTGACAGCTTGGCTGCAGGCTTCTCGGTGGAGATAGTCGGAAGGTGCGGGAGGGGAGGGGAGTGGGGGCGGCGTGGGGGAGGGGAGTGGGGGCGGGGTGGGGGAGGGGAATGGGGGTGGGGGAGGGGAATGAGGGGTGGGGGACGGGAGGGGAGTGCGGGCAGGGCTGGTGGCGGGCGGAGCGGGCAAGCGCTGGAGGACCCGGGAGATCTGGAAAGTAAGCGAAGCGGGCTGTGAACCGAGGCCTTGAGCTCCCGGTCCCAGCCGAGGGTTCGTCCCCGCACGTCGCTCAGCGTCGGGACCGCTAGCCCTGGCGGCTTTGTGGACGCCCCTGGGTGGGTGCTGGGAGACGCAGTGAGATCGCGGAGCAGAGCCTGCTCGGCCGCGCCCCGGAGACGCGAGCCTGGTGAGTTCCCGGACAGACGCCGTGCCCTTGGCTCTGCGGAGGGTAGTTCAGACGAGGAGAACGGAGGAAGATACTTGCTTTTCTGTTTAGTCTTACTCGTGGCTTTCTTGACTTCCCAAACACCAGGGTATTGTGATAAAGGAATGAGAAGAGCTGCTTCGGGTAGGTCTGAAAAGACGTTATTTTTGATATACAAACAAGTTTGTGTGTCTGAGCCGAATCTGTAAAAGCGCGTTTATGGGTAAAGGTCAGTCATCCGGGGTTTGGTCTTAACAGAGTCCACATGCGCTGTCTGGTGCCGCTGAAGAGCTTCTAACACCCGTAGCGACCTACAGCTCTGCAGTCAGTGCCAGTGTTTGCTCCTGTCCAAATTAAGTACATGCAGGTTTCCAGAGTAGCTGCGTGAAGCCAAGTTCCCCCAGACATATGTTCTACAGTATGGACAGTCCTCCTGGAGGTCAGCGGACTCTGTAAGGCATGGAATGCTTCATTCTTTCTTTTACACTGTGTCTACCAAGGGCAGTTTATATAAAGATAGTTATCTCCTGAGTATGACCGATGAGATAGTAAAAGGATGGAAAGAGTCTTGGGTGACTTCAGAGTTGAAAAAGTAAATACAATTAAAATTTTAAGTTTATACATACCTAATGATAAATATATAAAGTGAAACTTGACCGAATGACAAAGAAAAAACTATAGTCCTATTAGGTTACTTTAATAAGCCTTTCTCAGTGATTTTTAAGACAAACAAAAGAAAAATCAATAAGAATACAGAAAATGTGAATAACATGATTAATAAACTTGACCTCATACACAGAACATTACCAAAATTAGAATGTACATTTTTTTGGAGCGCAAAGATGGCATCATCCGGCAATCAACCACAGACTTATCTGTAAAGCAACCCACAACAAATTTTAAAGATTGAAATCATTCAGCACATGTTTTTTGACCATTATGCAATTAAGCTAAAAATCAATAAAGAATTATAACAAATCCATATAAACCCTTGTCAGAGGAGTCGTAATGATAGAATAAATATTGAGCTGAACAATAAAATATAATAGCAATGCCTGTGTGATGCAGCTAAAACAGGGCTTAGAGGGAAAATTATAGCCCAAAATATATAAGAAAGAGGCTAAAAAGTCTTTAGTTTAAATATCCATTTTCAAGAGTCAGAAAAAGGAGAACAAGATTAAAGGAAGTAAAATGACAGAAATAATATTAAGAGCAGGAATGAATGAAATGGGAATCAAAAGTAATATGCCAGAGACTGTACTGATACAGGAGAACCTATTATGCATACCTCTCCCCTACTCCATGGCCACTAATCTCAAATTAGTGGCTTGAAATTGTCCATGATGATAGTATTCACTCCATGGAAATAAAAAAACAGGCTGGTGTTTTATCATCTTTGGAGCCAATCTACTAGAGAACCACTGCATACAATGGATTAAAAATCCAAAAGTTGATTTTTTTTTAAAGAAAAGATGAATACAATTGATCATTATCTGTTAGTATTGAACAATACAAGGAGAGATGTTAACCTATATTAGTAATCAAAACTATATATTTCAAAAAAGTTATGACATCTTACAAACAATTCAGTGCAAATAAAATTTAGGTAAATGCACAAATTTCAAGGAAAACACAACTGGCAGACTCAAGAATAGAAAATATGAATCTTTCAAACCATATTTTAAATCAGTAGTAAAGAATCTTCCCACACAAATTCCAGGTCCATGGCTCCACAGGTAAGTTCCTCTAACCTTTGAAATAATTCTGTCCTTTTGTATGAGGCCTCCATAACTTTTGTACTAATTACAAAAACCCCACACTTATGAGACACCAAACTCTTTGGAACTCATTAGGTGGAAAATGTGATTTAGTGTCATGAAGTTCTTTATAGTCATTATTTATATATTACTTAGGTGACTATGTATGTTTTGCTGCAGAAATAATAATGTATGAATATTGGTTTTTGAGTAGAGGTGCTCTTCCAGTTCTTGTTGAGAGTGTTACAAAAATATGCTGTATGTGTTCCATTGTGCCTTCCCAATGTCTGAAAAAGTCTGTATTCCAAAATACATCTGGCTGCAAGAATTTCATGTAAAATGTGTGGACCTACAGAAGAATGTTTTTATGACTTTGGGGTCAAGAACAATTTTTTTTTTTTTTTTTTTTTTTTTTAGCCATAAAGGAAATGATCAATGAATCCAACTACATTAAAATTTTTGTTTTACCAAATAAAATTTTTGTTTACCAAAACAAAATACTTTTGTTTACCAAACAATACCATAAGGTGAGGAGAAAAGACAAAACCACAATGTGGGAGAAGTTTGTAAAACAAAGAATTGGTACCCAGAGTATATAAAGAACACTTAGGAATCAATAAGAACAGGACAATGTAGTTTTTAAAATAAGCAAAAGGCTTAAATAGGCACAGCACCAAAGAGGAGATACAAATGAGCAGTGTAAGAAAATATCCATGTCCTTGTTAGGAACCACGAACATGAGCCATCAGATCCCAATGCAACACCATTAGACACCAAAGAGACTCTAGAATAATTACAAAAAATCTGTCAGTAACAAGTTTGAGAAGGATGAAGCAAGAAGCTTCCTCACACACAGAGGGTAGTATAAGTTGATACAATCACTTTGGATTATCACTTTGTGGCATTATCTAGTAAAGTTAACCATACAACACATTCAGGATGACTCAGGAATTCTACTCTACAGAATCACTTATGCATGTGCGTCTTTGTTATAGCTAAAAACAACATACCACTTAAACTTACACCAACAATAGAATGAATAAATTATGGCATGGTCACATTAGGAGATAGGTTGCAGGAATGAAAGGAATATTTATAGCTATCCACAATAACATGATGTATCCTGTATTAAATAAAAGAAGTAAATCAACCAAAGAATAGATACATGGCAAAACTCAGCTGTCCTGTTTAGGATACATTCCTCCATAGTATTAACAAAACAAAAATGGGATGTGATCAGGGAGAGGTGAATAGGGACCTTCTGAGTTGTTGATAAAATTTTATTTCTGGACTTTGGTGTTAAACAATTATTCTGTAAATAAACTGTGCAAGAATGTTTTGTGTATGAATGTTTTCTGTATGAATGACATATGTCACAGTTTTTTTAAGATTTATTTATTTGAGAGAGAGAGCGAGCGAGCTTGGGAGAGGGGCAGAGGAACAGAGAATCTTAAGCAGACACCTGCTGAATGCGGACCTCCCCCCCCCCACCCCCGCAACATGGGGCTCAATCCCACAACACTGAGATCACGACCTGAGTGGAAACCAAGAGTCTGATGCTCAACCATCTGAACCCCCAAGCACCCCCATATGTCACAATTATTAAAGAGAGTAGTTGTTTAGTCTGGAAATTAGTCTTCAGTATACAGGAAGGTAAAAATAATGATCATACAGACCATTTATAAGGCGATTACTAACAGATTTAGCATCTTGTGCACTTTTCTAGGTCAAAAGTCAGTAGTCCTTCATGCTGTCCCCTGTGCAGTCAAGCTCTTCCTGCAGGTTAGCCATACACCTAAGGTGTAGACAGTGAAGAATTACCGAAGAGGGTCAATACAGTGCAATAGTGGTCCCCATCCTCACCTCCAAGGAGGTCCGGTGTTCACCAACTGAGAAACACAGATGTAGCCAACAGCGCAAAAGCAACTAAGGAAAGGGAAATTTTGAGATGTCGATAAGGCAAACAAACCAAAAACAATGCAGGATAAGAACTGCAAAGACCAGATTCCCCTTACAAAATCTAGAAGGCTGTGGGCAAGTAAAAGAAAGGGGTGCCAAAAGATGATTTCCAATGTGTTGTCTTGACACAAAGGCAGTGAGTGTAGTCTCCCAGCCTGTCTGGAGGAGAGAGGAGGCGGGGAGAAGTCAGTGTGAACACATGGGAAGAGTGCCGCTGGCTCTCGCCAACCAGAGGAAACTTCCTGTGGGTGTATCTCCAGTCTGAACTGAGAAGATCCCCAAACCACTGCGGGGCGGGGCCAGACAGACCCAGGAGCACCGAAAAACGTAGGTGGTGTTTTTCTGTTGCTGCCCACAGACTTTTATTTATAATCTGTACTGTTTTACAAAACAGTGGCACAGACACCTACGCGGGCACAAAAACAGGAGAAAGATACCCTAACTTCAGCATTGCTACAGAGATCTTCTGAATTTCCTTAGATCTCGGTGCCAGCCCCTGATCTTTTTTCTTCCCATGAACTACAGATCTGTTCCAAGGAGCTGTCCTTCTCCCTTCTTTATTTTTTTCTTCTCTTGCATTTCCTTTGCTCTGTTTTCCGTGGCCAAGCTGATTCACTCTCCCAGCTTCAGCTGCCACTTCTATCAGAAAAGACCTACAAATCTACGTTCTTGTCCCAAAGGAAACTTTGTCCCACTTTTCTCTTTCCAGGTCCCTCTTGGACATCTCTACTTGTCTGTCCTTCCATTACTCCAGTAAGCTCAAAACCGAACCCACAGCATCCTCTCTCCAGAACAGCTTCCCATTCTGTGCTCCTTTCATGGGTCTGACAAGTCCTTTGTCTGCCAGGCACAGTGCTGGGCCGTGGAGGAAAACAATGGATGAGAAGCTCAGTCTGGCGGAGGACATAGGCCATGTTGTCCTTTAACAAACAGGAGTTCAGAGCTATGATAGGTCCATGCACCAAGTATAGTGAGAGCTTGAAGAGGTGGTTGCCCAAAGAAATCGAGAAGGGAAATACAGACTGTAGGAGAGGGCAACAAAGTGGAGTGGATAAAAGCAGGGGCTCTGGAGCCTAATGGCTTGACTCCAACCTCCCCCAATGACAAGCTGTGTGACCTTGGGCACGTTCCTGGAACTTTGCACATACTGGTTTCCTCAATGAAGAATGTGGTTGATAGTATCTACCTTAGGTTGCTTATAAAAGTTAAATGAAATAATCCCTGCAAAGCACTTAGAACAGTGCCTAGCACTTGAAAGGATTTAATTCATTTGCTCATTATTCAATGTGTGTCAAGCACTGTTCTAGGAGCCTGAGAGACCACAGAGAACCATCCAGATGAACACTCTTGCCTTCATGGAATGTACATTCTAACAGACAACAAGCAACAAACAAAGAAATTCTATAGGTAGTATGACAGAGAAGAGTTACAGGACAAAGGAAAAGATAAATACTAGTTATATTTTAGATGTCCTTTGATCTTGGACTTGAAGAGAAGTCCACTAAAGAGAATATGGTTTTATCAAATCAAACATTATAAGTAATCTGCACTCTTATCTTATGTTCTACTAAGAAAAGAAGCACTCTCAATTAAACTATGATGGAATTCTTTTTTCTTGCCTAGGACTCTGATCTGAAATGTCATAAAACTTTAGACATATTTAAGTATGAGTTTTTAAAAAATAGTGTGTGTGTGTATATATATGTATACACAGAGAGAGAGAGAAGAAAAAAAAAAGCAGGAGTTGATTAAGGTGTACCTAAAGCTTCTTTATATTTAGAGTTCTAGTCCTCAGCATCCTTTTCTGATCCAGTCACCAGTTCTCCACCAGTCTTATCTACTGTCATTAAGCACTTTGAACCAAGTCTTCCTCTTTCCCCCTTCCCTACTCTTGACTTCCAAAACTTTTTGGACCCACAAAAGGGATTGGTGTTGAGCAATGCAGCCAACCTTGTAAATAGCTACAAGGAGCTGACTTTTCACTGCTATGTTGGGGATGTTGCTCAACGTTTTCCAGTTGCCCTCTGCCCACCGCTCCCCCCAAATGTACTTTGCTTCCTAGGCATGAAGAGCACCCACTTCTGATGGCCTGGATTTTCACCTAAGACCCTGCAAGTCTGGGTGTGTCTGTGCACACAGGCAGTGATGGCTATGTTCTGTAACCGGGATCTGGTGACTGTACTGTCAACTGCAGGATGCATCCTAGTGTCCAAGATGCACAAGTGTGGGAACAAAAATGGGAGTGTTAGAGTCAATGAAATACTGTGGTCATAACCTGGCAGTCCTCTTTGTTCTGACCATTTGTGCTTTGTCAGGCACGGGGCAAAACATTTAGTCTTTATAAGGACCCATGGAGCGGGCACCCTGTCATCCGCATTGTATATGGCTGCGTTATCCAACCGAGGTATTAGACAAGGAACACATGTAATTTGCAGTTTCTAGTAGCCACATTAACAAAGCACAACTTCGGTAAAGCTAACTGTAGTAATATATTTCCTTTAACCCAATATATTTAAAATATTATCATTGGGGCGTCTGGGTGGCTCAGTTGGTTGCGGGTCTGCCTTCCGCTGGGGTGGTGATCCATAGGTCATCAGATCGAGACCCGCCTCGGGCTCCCTGCTCAGTGGGGAGCCTGCTTCTCCCTCAGCCTGTCACTTCCCCTGCTTGTGTGCTCTCTCTCTGACAAATAAATACAAACTTTTAAAAATTAAAAAAAAAAAAAGAAGAAAGAAAGAAAAGAAAAAAAGAAAGAAAACCCACTTTTTTTTTTTTTAAGTTTGGACTAGAAACATTCCGAGAGCGCCACAGTCCCCCGCGGTGAGCAGCTCCCCTAGTGTGCAGCGCAGGTACTAAAACAGACGGAAACCCTAAGACCCGCCGGGGGTGGAGGGTCAGCGTGGATACTCTAGCTCAGACCCTGCCAGAAGCTTGTGCTCCTAGGCTGTCCCCTACATGAGGGAAGGACCTTCCAGGCAGAGCAGAGGTGATAGCAATGTCCAGAGTTGGGGCAGAGCAGGTCTCTTAAAGCCGGAAATGGCTAACCTTGGTTGAGACCTCAGGTGTGGGGTTGGTTCCGTCTACTGCTGGAGCCTACTGCCCTGTGGTTGGAAACAATCTCAACTCTTCTTTTGCCCTCTAAATTCTGACCCTTTTGTTCAGCTCACTCACCTAGGGACAGACATCTATGTGGCCCCTGCCACCTGTCTGGGGGTGCTGTCAAGCCCTGCGGCACCCCAGGCCTTGGGTAATGGATCCTGTGTGGTTTGGGCTCCTCGTTTTCTCTCCCACCCATGCGGCCCTGCACCCCCTGAGGAAGCTGCCTGAGTGCAGCCAACAGCAAACAGCTATACGGTCTCTCTGGGCCTCCCTTTGAGGGGGAGGTCCTCTGCCATAGGACCCCCAGCAGCCCTGGCCAGGCTGACTCCTCTCTGCTCCTTCAGTCAGACCCCTCGTGGTCCTGCACCCACCCCCTCATTGCCCTGGCTTTACTACTCACCTCTGCCTCACCCTGATGCCCTCCTCCTCCCCTCTCAGCCGCAAATCCCGTACCTTCTGCCAGACTTAGCTGACCAAGAACGTTTTAGAAGCCTTAGGGATTGGAGACCACATCCATTTTGTGCTTTCCTAAACAGAGCTTTAATTAACCCTCTCCACTCATTTCACATCTGTACTGATCCTCCAAGATCTACCCAGAGCAGGGGTTGATAATTTCCCGATTATTCCCCATAGTACAGACACATGGAAGACGCTTAGGAACCCACTGGACATTTGCATGAAAGACAGGAAACAAGTAGTGAAAAGAGGAATCATACTTTTTAATACAGGACATCACTCCTTGGATCCACAAACGCTTACTGAATGTCTTGAGTATTGAGCCTGGCCCACTGGGAAGCAGAGCTAAGTCCTTGCCTTTCATTTGTTCATAGCTGGGTGGCAGGAGTCAGGCATGAAAACCAAAAGCCACAACGTGATAAACACCAGTACTGAGCCATGGGCCAAGTGCTTTAAGTATGAAGGACAGAGAAACACTTTCTTCCTGGGAGAACCCGGGACCTCCACTGACAGTGAACTTTGAGCTCACCTTGAAGGATGCATGGACATTTTCCTGCTACAAAGGGGGAAGGGGGTGTTTCAAGCAGAAGAACACACACCTGAAGGGCCTGGTTCCATCAAAGGGACTTGGGGGCTGCCTTACTGTTCCTCACACTCACTAAGCACTTCCCTACTTCAGAGCCTTTGTGCCGGCTGGTGCCTTGGGTCCCTTTGCCTGGAACGTTTCCTCTCAACCACCTGTTCCCTTCCTAGTCACTGCTCACCAAATCCTACTCAGATCTCCCTGTTTACATGGAAATCTTCCACACCTTCTTCATTGCATTCTCCCAAGACCAGTTCAAGCATTCCATTCTTGCTCAATTGATTGAAGATCTCAGATTAATCCATGGGTGTTTATAATATTTATAGCCTCCCTGGGTAAATCAGTCAGTCCGTCCATCTAGCTACCTACCCATTAATGTATGTGTTTGTGTATCTACAAAGCTATCACACTCATCTAGGCAGCTAAGCTTATACTGGGTTATTCGCTCAAACCCCATGCACCTCTGTTGTTATTGAATTATTTGATTACTCAGAGAAACATATTAAAATATGTCACTATAGTTATGTATTTGTCTTTTTCTCTTTTTAGGCTTCAAAACCATTATAATAGCTCACAGCTGTCTTGTTAGGTGTAGAAAATTATATATCCTGCCAATATGAAGTCCCTATTTATTCATTCAAAGCTTCTGGCCTCAAATTATGTTACGTTATCTGATATTAATATTATCTACTCCTTTTTTGTGACATTTCCTCTGTATATGTGTTTTTCAATCCTTTACTTTAAACCTTTCTTTTTCCTGTCATTTGTTCTCATTTTGCCTACCATGCGCAGCATACACTGACATTTTAAAAGCTCTGAGCATCCCTTTTTAAATGGGTGACTGTAATATATTTTCACTCATAAGGATTATGAGTATGTTTCAAATTATCCCAGCCTATCCTGGCCTGTTTCTAGTAATTCAGGACAAATGGGAGCCCATGTTCCATATGACTCATAAAAGCTATGAATTAAGCTAAAAACAAAATATGCTCTATTCTTTACCTTGACAGATGCAGCTTTGCAGGGGCAACATTACGAAATATATTTAAAAGTTGTCATTTTTATATGACGAAAAGCCACAAAAATGTCAAAGATGGCTGAATTACATTATTACATATCTGGAGGGCCTGTGGATGGGTGTCTGTTTGGGTCGCAATAACAAAATACCACAGGCTAATAAACTACAGGAATTTATTCCCATGATTGTGGGGCCTGTAAGTCTGAGATCAGGGTGGCAGCAAGGGCAGGTAAGGGTCCTCTTCTGGGTCACAGACTGCTTCTGTATCCCCACGGGACAGAAGGGGGCAGGAGCTCTGTGGAATCTTTTATAAGGGCACCAATTATATTCATGAGGGCTCCACCCTTGTGACCTAATCACCTCCCAAAGGCCTCAACTTCTGAGGGGTTAGGATTTCAACATATGAATTTGTTGGGGACGCAAACCTTTCAGTGATCTTTAACTAATTTATACAGACGTATATATTGATTTTTACAAAATGCCTTTTCCTTGCCATCGTCTCATCAAAATTATGTTGCTAAATAAGTATTTCCCCAAGAGACGGGCAGAGGAGGACAGAGGAGGGGAATCCTGTGCTCGCCTCATTCCACAGACACACTGAGCGAACAGCGACAAACTGTGAAAATGGCCCGAAGGCTCTGGCAGAACAGATCTTCCATGGGTAGTCATCGAGATGAGGCCACATTGAAAAGCGTCGCAGGCGTGAAGTTGCCACTGGAAACCAACCCTCAGGTGAGACACCACAGGTGCCAAGAAGCAGAGAAGCAAGAGGAGCAGATCCCACCCTGGGCATGCCAGGCCCCGAAGGGCCTCACTGGGGAGATGGGTCTCCATAACCTCTGTCTTTGGGAGCCAGTGGGGCTTAACTTCAGGAGTTTTTAAATTGGCAGGGCTTACCTCCGGGTATTTAAAAAAAAAAAAATCAGTAGGCTGAACTCCAAGGGAGCCAGAGTGAGGTAGGAACAGGGTCCATGCTCTTTTTTTTAAAGATTTTATTTATTTATTTGACAGACAGAGATCACAAGTAGGCAGAGAGGCAGGCAGAGAGAGAGGGGGAAGCAGACTCCCTGCTGAGCAGAGAGCCTGATGTGGGACTCAATCCCAGGACCCTGAGATCAGGACCTGAGCCAAAGGCAGAGGCTTTAACCCACTGAGCCACGCAGGCACCCTCAGGGTCCATGCTCTTAAGAGCCAACATAATAAATAACCCGGCCTCACACACAGAACAGAAGCAGCAGTTTGACAAGCACCTGGGTATTCCTAAGGGAGACTGACCTACTCATCTCAGGGCATGTGCTGGAGGGACAGGGATCATCAGGAGACTTCTCCAAGAACAAAAATGCTGGTAGGTGCCTTTTCTCTTCCCCTCCCCCAGCCTGGATAGCAAGACACTGGTTGACACCAGCTCTAACACTCCCCACTGGGCTTGCTAGCACCATGCGACTTGCCCGGACTCCCCTGTGGACCCACCCCATCCAACCTACGCAGGCCCGCGACCCTCCAGAACAGGGCTGCCCTGCCACTCCCTGCAGGGACATAGCGCTACTCCAAAGCTGGAGGGAGAGGCAGGGATAACTCCACACCAGGGGATCTACGGTTCCAGCAGCTGAACCTTTTATTGGGCCACGCAGGAGAGAGCCCGGTTGTGGGGTGGGTCTTCTCAAGAGACGCAGAAAAAGCATTTGACAAAATTCAGCATCTGTTCATGATAAAAACTCCCAATAAAGTGAATTTAGAGCTAACACACCTCAACGTAATATATGACAACCCACAGCTGACATCATGCTCCACTGTGAAAAGTGGAAAGTTTTTCCTTTAAGATCTGAGCCAAAACAAGGATGACCACTCTCATTGCTTTTATTCAACATAGTACTGAAGGCTTAACCATAGCAGACAAGAAAAAAACAATAGACATCCAGACTGGTAAGGAAGAAGGAAAACTGCCACTATTTGCAGATGACATGATACTATATATAGAAAATCCTGAAGACTCCCACTAAAAACTGTTAGAAATGATAAGTGAATTCCATAAAGTTGCAAGATACAAAATAAAATATAAAAATCTGTTGTGTTTCTATACACTAATAATGAGGTAGCAGAGAGAGAGATTAAGAAAATAATCCTATCTACGGTGGCATCAAAAATAATAAAATACCTAGGGATAAATTCAATCAAGGAAGTGAAAGACCTATAGTCTGAAAACTCTAAGACCTTGAATAAAGAAATTTAAGACAACACAAATGAAAAGGTAGTCCATGTTCATGGATTATAACAATATTGTTAAAATGTCCAGAGTGTCCAAAGCAATCTACAGATTCAATGCAATTCCCATCAGAGTCCCAATAGTATTTTTCACAGAACTGAAACAAATAATCTTAAAATTGATTTGGAATCACAAAAGACCCAGAATAGTTAAAGCAATCTGGAGAAGGAACAACAAAGTTGGAGGTATCATGATCCCAGATTTCAAGAAATACTATGTAGCTATAGTAATTGTATAGTAAACAGTATTGTACCAACCCCAAATGCACATAAATCAAAGGAAAAGAACAGAGAACCTAAAAATAAATCCACATTTGTTAAAAATTAAAAATTAAAAACTAACTCACATTAATTAATCTACAACAAAAGAGACAAGAATACAATGAGGAAAAGACAGTCCCTTCAATAAATAGTGCTGGAAAAACCCAGACAGCCACATACAAAAGAATGCAGCAGGACCACTCTGTTACACCAGACACAAAAACAAATTCAAAATGAATCAAAGACCTAAATGTGAGACCTGAAACCATAGACTTCCTATAAGAAAACATAGGCAATAATCTTTTAGACATCAGCCTTAGCAACATTACTCTGGATAGGTCACTTTAGGCAAAGGAAACAAAAGCTAAAATAAAATTTGGGGTTTAAATCAAACTGAAAAGTTTTGAAAATGGCAAAGGAGAACATCAACAAAACAAAAAGGCAACCTACTGAGTAGAAGAAGCATTTGACAAATATTTTCAAACCATCTATTTGATAAGGGGTTACGATCCAAAATATATAAAGAACTCATACAAGTCAACACCAAAAATATCCTTAGATAATCCAATTAAAAATGGGCAGAAGACCTCAGTAGGCATTTTTCTATAGATGGCCAACCGGTACATGAAAAGATGCTCAACATTACAAGGGAAACCATCAGGGAAATGCAAATCAAAACCACAGTGAGATATCATCAATCGGAATGACTAGTCTCAAAAAGACAGAAAATAACAAGTATTGGCAAGGTTGGAGGGAAAGCAGAACCCTTATGCACTGGGATGGAAATCAGAGCAGCCACTACAGAAAACAGGATGGAAGCTCCTCAAAAAGTTAAAAAATAGAACTACCCTATGATTTAGTGATTCCATTGCTGGAAAACAAAAATAATGATTTGAAAAGATATATGCATCCTCATATTTATTGAAGCATTATTTACAAAAGCCAAGATGTGGAGCAACCTAAGGTCCACTGATAGATGAACGGATAAGGGAGATGTTGTGGGCGGGCACGCGCGTGCGCGCACACACACACACATATACACACACACAGAGGCAAGTATTACTCAGCCATAAAAAAAGAATGAAATCTTGCTATTTGTGACAATATGAAAATACCTGGAGGGTATATGCTACGTGAAATAAGTCGGACAGTGAAAGAAAAAGACTGTATGATTTCACTCATATGTGGAATTTAAAAAACGACTGAATGAACAAACAAACCCGGAAACAGACTCATACATACAAGGAAAAAACTAGTGATTGCCGGAGGGGATGGGGAGGGTGGATGGGTGAAATAGGTGTAGGGGCTTAAGAGGGACAAACTTCCAGCTGTAAAACACATAAGTCACGGGGATGAAAAGTACAACACAGGAAACATAGTCAGTAATGTTCTAATAAGGTTGTATGGTGACAGATGGTAACTACATTATAGATGGCAAGTTTATATGGTGACAGATGGTGGTCACTGTGTAAATACAAAATTGTCCAGTCACTTGTATATCTGAAACAAATATACTTCAATTTGAAAAAGTAGATGTAATTTATTCAAAGTACACAAATTTGAATATATTTTCACAACAGTGTAGATTGAAGTCCATGTAAAGGATTGAAAATGAAGATTTTTACGTACATAGTATACTTCTTCTAAAATATTCAAACTTATCTATTAATATTTAAGAGGCAAAACAAATAATAATCAAAGGCTACCAAACAAAAAATATCATTAAAAGTTAAATTGTATGTAATTTTCTGAAAATTGAATTAAATATTTATCCAACGTTTTTATAAAACTATAGCTATTTGCAAGTTTAGTGTACAAATGTCATCCCATTGCCAGGGTAACAAATTGGCATCACATTTCATCCGTGTTAAATCTTGACCACTATGCATACATCTTGCTTGTGAATTGCTTGACACTGATGATGTTCTTTAGTCTCCAAATGTTATGAATATAACACTGAACTGTGAGTATCTTCAAAACCATGAATTGGAACATAAACGGGGGCTTGCCATTCCTGGGAAAAAATATTTTGTGATACAAGAATTGGTTGCATTCACAGTACCCGAGAGGAAGGATCTGAGCAGTTAATTGAATTTGTCTTTAACAGCACTTCTGCCTGCAGATCTTCTCCACACAGTGACACAAAACTTTCACAGCATTTGGATACAGTCTCAGATCATATTCAGGTCTGTTTCAAGGATCTACACCCAGTCCCAAGTGCTGATATTTAGGATCGAGACCCCAAGCTGAAGACTGGATCCAGGGACTGGGCAACCCGTTCTTGTTTTAGACAATCCTCTGAAAACATTAATCACCCTTTATTTTAAAGATGTCTTATGTTCATTCATATATTCTTTTGCTGCAGATGTACTTTTGACCTCTGGGTCACCTCGCTTCATTCAGTGTTGGGTTTGCTTCCATGCTTGGTGAATCTTGGTAGCTGGTCTGTTCGTGTTTATCCCTGCTCAATGTGTCTTAATCAGAACCCCCTTTAGATTGAGGGGAAAGGATGGGAATGATAGCTGAGTGGGATTCTGCATGCCGGGGCTCTCCCAGGCCCATGGGTAGGTGTCCCGTGTCAGAATGTCTGCAGGGAGTAACCCGTGTGGCAGGATCAGCGACATCATTGCTTTTCCTGCTTCAACTTTTCTGGGTCGAGGGCACCCAGTCAGTTCAGCTTAGCTCCGCTCCCTTCACCATCTTGAGCAAACAGAGCTCTTCCCTGGGTGAGCAGGCATTGTGGGACTTACTTACCTCTAGGGACACACACCATGACTGCCTGCCTTCCTAGGCTTTGCTGTTTGCATCAGGAGCCATGGCCCAGCGCCTCCCCCTTATGTGATACTGACCTCAGTGTGGCATTTCTCCGGAGGTGTGTAGGGCAGAAATTTCTACTCTTGACTATATACAATATATGTATTCAATATAATATTTTCTCTTTAAGCCCTGCCTATTCTACATCCCATGAACTTTGATAAGTTCTGTTTTCATTTTCATTTAGTTCAAAAATATTCTAACATTTCTTTTGAGAAAAATGACTCATTTTTGGTTAAGCTCAGTCGTTTAACTGCCTTTGGCTCAGGTCATGATCCTGGAGTCCCAGGATTGAGTCTCACATAGGGTTCCCGGCTCAGTAGGGAGTTAGCTTCTCCCTCTGACCCTCTCCCATCTCATGTTCTCTCTCTCACTCTCTCTCAAAAAATAAGTAAAATCTTAAAAAAAAAAAAATAAAAACCACTTTAATTGACAAGATGACATGTTTTAAAATAAAATAAAATTTCTTTTGCGATGTCTTCTCTGGCCCATGTGTTATTTTAAACTGTATTGTTTAATTTCCAGGTATTTAGAGATTTTCCTATTTTCTTTTTTTCCCCCTATTTTCTTTCTGTTACTGATTTATAGTTTAATTCTATTATGGTCCAAGTACAGACATTGTATAATAACATTGTATTTTAAATTTGTATGTTTTATTGCCCAGAATGTGCCCATCTTAGCAAATGTTTTGTATGAACTTATGAAGAATATGTATTTTTTTACTGCTGGATGAAGTAGCCTATAATGTCAATTAGCCAGTTGATTGATGGTATTGTTGAGTTCAACTCTGCCCTTACTGATTTTCTGCCTGCTGGACCTGACCACTTCTTATGGTGGGTCACATCAGCACAAGAATCACTCAACTTACTTAAAAGCAGCAAGAGAACAATAACTTGCTACATAAAAGGGAACCCCTAGAAGGCTATGAGCAGATTTTTCAGCAGAAACTTTGCAGACAGAAGAGAGATATTCAAAATGCTGAAAGAAAAATAACCTCCAACCAAGAATACTCGACCAGGCAAAATTATCATTCAGAAATGAAGGAGAGGGAGTTTTCCAGACAAGCAAAAGTGAAAGGAGCTTATCATCACAAAACCAGTCTTACAAGAAATGTCAAGAGAACTTCTTTAAGCTGAAAAGAAAGGGAGTTAATTAGTAATAAGAAAACATATGAAAGAATAAAGTCACTGGTAAAGGTAAATATGTAGTATAAGGAGTGGACTGATCGCTTATAAAGCTAGTATAAAGATTAAAAGATAAAAGTAGTAAAAATAGCTAACTACAATAATTAGTTAAGGGATACACAAAATAAAAAATATAAAATGTGACATCAAAAATATAAAATGTAGGGAGAAGGAGAATAAAAATGTAGAGCTTTAGAATGCATTAAACTTAGGCTGCTATCAATTGAATACAGACTGTTGTAAGTTATTTTTTAAAGCAAATTTTGTTATTTTTTAAAAGATTTTTATTTATTTATTTGACAGAGATCACAAGTAGGCAGAGAAGCAGGCAGAGAGAGAGAGGAGGAAGCAGGCCACTGTCAAGCAGAGAGCCTGATGTGGGGCTCGATCCCAGGACCCTGAGATCATGACCTGAGCCAAAGGCAGAAGCTTAACCCACTGAGCCACCCAGACGCCCCAACATAAGTTACTATATGGAAGATTCATGATAACCACAAACCAAAAACTTACAGTAGATACATGAAGGAAAATGGAATCTAAGAGTACATAACTATACTGTTACATAACACTAAAGAAAGGCATCAAACCACAAAGGAAGAGAGCAAGAGAAGTATGAAGAAAGAGAGTAACTCTAAAGCAGCCAGAAAACAATTAACAAAATGGCAAAAAAGTTCATACCTATCAGTAATTACTTTAAATGTAAATGGATTAAATTCTCTAATCAAAAGACATGAGTAACTGAATGGGTTAAAAAAGCAAGACACATGTACATCCTGCCAATAAGAGACGCATGCAGACTGAAAGTGAAGTTATGGAAGTTATGAAGTTATGGAAAAGTTATGGAAGTTATGGAAAAAGACACCTAAATAAAGATGAAATAGCTACATTTATATCAAAGTTGACTTTGATTTTTTAATTTTTCAAGTTTAAATTCAGTTAATTAACATGTAATATATTATTTGTTTCGGGGAGACAGATCTGTGACTCATCAGTCTTATGTAATACCCAGTGCTCCTTAGAACACATACCCTCCCCAATGTCCATCACCCATTTACCCCATCCCTCCAATCCCCACCCCTCCAGCAACTCTCAGTTTGTTTTCTATGATTAAGAGTCTCTAATGGTTTATATCCCTCTCTAGTTTCATCTCGTTTCATATTTCTCCTTCTTTTCCCCTATGATCTTCTGTTTTGCTTCTCAAATTCCACATATCAGTGAAATCATATAATTGTATTTCTCTGATTGACTTATTTAACTTAGGTAATACCCTCTAGTTCCATCCATGTCATTGCAAAGATTGCAAGATTTCATTTTTGATGACTGTGTAGTATTCCACTGTGTGTGTGTGTGTGTGTGTGTGTGTGTGTGTGTGTGTGTGTATTACAGCTTCTTTATCCATTCATCTGTCAGTGGACATCTGGAAACCTGGGCTTTTTCCATAGTTTGGCTATTGTGGACGTTGTTTCTATAAACATTGGGATGCAGTTGCCCCTTCGACTCACTACATTTGTATCTTTGGTGTAAAGACCCAGTAGTGCAATTGCTGGGTCATAGGGTAGCTCTATTTTCTACTTTTTGAGGAACCTCCATACTGTTTTCCAGAATGGATGCACCAGCTTACTTTCCCACGAACAGTGTAAGAGGGTTCCCCATCTTCACATCCTTGCAAAGTTGACTTTAAAACAAAGACTTAATAACAGACAAAGAAAGGCATTACATAATGATATAGAGATCAAACAGGAGGATTTAACCTATGGAGTAGTTTATGCACCCAACATAGGATCACCTAAGTATATAATACAAATATTAACAGACATAAAGGGAGAAATACACAGCAAAACAATAATAGTAGGGGACCTTAATTCCTCTTACATTGGAGGTAGTTCATCCAACAGAAAATTGGTATGGAAACATCAGCTATAAATGACACCTTAAAACAGATGGACTTAACAGATATATACAGAACATTCCATCCAAGAGCAACAGAATACACATCTTCTCAAGTACATCTGACATTTTCCAGGCTACATTACATGGTAGACTACCAAATAAATCTTCATAAATATAAGAAGACTGAAATCACACCAGACATCTTTTCTAAGCACAGTGGTATGAAACTGGAAATCAATTACAGTGAGACTGGAAAAATCCACAGATATGTGGAATTTGAGCAATAGACTACTGAATAACCTATGGGCCAACAGATAAAAGAGATACCTGAAAATGGAAATACAATATCAAACCTATGGGGATTCTAAGAGGAATTTATAGTGATAAAAACCTATATCAAGAATCCAAAGGGAGGGGCTTAGGAAAATGGTGGAGCAGGAAGACCCTAAGCTCACCATGTCACACGTCCATGACTAGATATCACTCATTTGTGGAAATAAACCAGAGCGCAATCTGAAGCCTGCCAGGACAACCTCCATACCTAGGTGTGGAGAGGAAGCCACACTTGACAGGTTAGGAAGAGCAGAAGTAGTGGCTGGGATCTGCCTTCAGGAAGGAACACAGGAAAAAAAGTATATCAATTAAAACCAGTCAAGAGAAGCACAAAATTAAAGACTGTAAAGTAGGATATCAAATATCTGAAACATGGCAGGGAGAGGAGGGAAGCATGAACTCAAAATGAAGTGACCATCAGTTTAATAGAGACTGGTATTCTATAGAAAACAAATGGTAACCACAAATCAAAAAAAAAATAGTAATAGATACGCAAAAAATAAAGAATAAAGGATTCAAGTATATCTCTAAAGGAAACCAGCAAACCATGAACGAGAGGAAGAGAAGAAAGGACCAAAGAAAAGAAGCACAAAGCCAGTAACAAAATGGCAATAAGTACATATCTATCTATTACTTTGAATGTAATGGACTAAATACTCCAATCAGAAGGCATAGGGTGACAGAGTGGATAAAGAAAACAAGATCTGTCTATATGCTGCTTAAAGACATTCATTTAAAAAAAAAAAAAAAGACATTCATTTCAGACCTAAAGACACCTATAGATTGCAAGTGACCGGACGGAGAACATCTATCATACACATGGATGTCAAAGCAAAGCTGGGATAGCAATACTCCTATAGGACAAAAAAAACTTTAAAACGAAGTCTGTAGGGGCACCAGGTGGTGCAGGCAGTTGAGCACCCACATCTTGGTTTCAGATCAGGTTGTGATCTCAGGGTCATGAGATTGAGCCCTGTGTCGGGCTCGGTGCTCAGTGCAGAGTCGACTTCAGTTTCTCTCTCCCTCTCTTCCTCCCCACTGATGTGTTCTCTACCTTTGTCTAAAATAAATAATCTTTCTTTTTAAAAAATATTTTATTTATTTTTTTGAAAGGGAGAGACACAGCGAGAGAGGGAACACAAACGGGGGAGTGGAAGAGGGAGAAGTAGGCTTCCCGCTGAGCAGGGAGCCTGATGTGGGGCTTGACCCCAGGACCATGGGCTCACAACCCGAGCCGAAGGCAGACACTCAATGACTGAGCCACCCATGTGCCCCTAAAATAAATAATCTTTTAAAAAATTTTGTAAAAAGAGACAAAGAAGGATACTATATAATAAAGGGATATAAGAAGAGGATATAACATTGTAAATATTTATGCACCCAATATGGGAGCACATAAATACATAACACAGTTAATAATAAATATAAAGGAACTAATTAGTAGTAACACAAAACAGTAGGGACTTTACCACTCCATAGTTTGAGGGACAGATCATCCAAACAGAAAATCAACAAGTAAACCATGGCTTGGAAAAACACAGTGGACCAGATGGATTTAGAAGATATATTCTGAACCTTCCATCCCAAAACAACAGAATACTCATCCCTTTCAAGGGCACACAGAGCATACTCCAGAATAGATCATATTTTGGGGCCACGAAACAAGCCTCAATGAATGCAAAAAGATCAAGGTCATAGCATGCATCTTTTCTGACCACAATGCTATGAAACTAGAAGTTGACCATAAGAAAAAAAAATCTGGAAGGAGTACAAATACAGGGGTTTAAACAACATACTACTAATAAAGAATGGGTGAACCAAGAAATCAAAGGAGAAATAACACCAAATGAAAATGAAAGCACAACCATCAAAAACTTTTGTCATGCAGAAAAATGATACAAAGAGTGAAGTTTATAGCCATACAGGCCTATCTCAAGAAGCAAGAAAAATATCAAACAATTTAATCTTAACACAAAGGAACTAGAAAAAGAATGACAAACAAAACCTTAATCCACTAGACAGAAGTAAATCATAAAGATTTGAGCAAAAAAATATATATATATATAGAGAGAGAGAAACTAAAAAAAAACAACAGACGTATTAATGAAACCAGAAGCTGGTTCTTTGAAAAGAGAAAGTCTGGCTGGAAAACCTCTCGCCAGACTCATCAGAGAGAGATGGAGAGAGAGAGAGAGATGGAGAGACAAACAAAATCATGAGTGACAGAGGACAAATAACAACCAACACCACAGAAATACAAACAATTGTATGAGAATAATAGGAAAAACTATATGCCAACAAATTGGACAACCTAGAAGAAATGAATAAATTCCTAGAAACATGTAACCAACACTGAACCACAAAGAAACAGAAAATTTGAACAAATTACCAACAAGGAACCTGAATTAATAATCAAAAATCTCCCAACTAACAGGGGTGTCTAGGTGGTTCAGTCCAGTTAGCAACCAACTCTTGGTTTGGGCTCAGGTCATGATCCCAGGGTCGTGAGATAGAGCCCTGTGATGGGCTTGGAGCCTGCTTAAGATTCTCGCCCTCCCTCTGCTCTTCCCCTCCCTGTGTTCTCTCTCTCTCTCACTTACTCAACAAAGCAGTTTCCTAACAAATAATGGTCCAGGACCAGATGGCTTCACAGGCAAATTCTACCAAATATTTTAAAGAAGAATTAATACCTATTCTTCTCAAACTATTCCAAAAAGTAGAAAAAAAAAAAGAAAACTTCCAAATTCATTTATGAGGACAATATCACCCTGACACCAAAACCAGATAAAGACACAACAGATAAAAAGACCTATAGTCCCATACCTCTGATGAACATAGATGCAAAAATCCTCAACAAAATACTAGCAAACAGAATCCAACAATGCATTAAAAAAATAATTCACCATGATTAAGTGGATTTATTCCCAGGATGCAAGTGTGATTCAATATTTGCAAGTTGATCCATGCAAAAGTGATACATCATATTGATAAGAGAAAGAATAAAGAACATATGATCATTTCAATACACAAGAAGCATCTGACAATGTACAAAGGACAAAAAGACAAAAGTACACAAGACACAGAAAAAGCATTTGGCAAAGTACAACATCCCTTCATGATAAAAGTCATATACAAAGTAGGTTTAAAACATACCTTGACATAATAAAGCCCATATATGTAAAGCACACAGGGAACATCACACTCAGTGGGGAAAAAAACTGAGAGCGTGCCCCCTAAGGTCGGGAATAAGACAAGGATGTCTACTCTCACCACTTTTATCCAATACAATACTGGCACTCCTAGCCCCAGCTATCAGACAACAAAAAGAAAGAAACAACATTCAGATTGGTAAGGAAGAAGTAAAACTTTCACTATTTGCAGATGACATGATACTCTATTTAGAAACCTGGAAGACTCCACCAATAAACCCCTGCTAGAAGCAGTAAATAAATTCAGTAAAGTTATAGGATATGGAATCAATGTACAGAAGTCTGTTGCATTTCTCTACACTAATAATGAAGCAGCAGGAAGGGAAATCAAGCAATCTATCCCATTTACAATTGCACCCAAAATAATAAGATACCTAGGAATAAACCTAACCAAAGAGGTAAAAGACCTGTACTCTGAGAACCATAAAACATTGACAAAAGAAATTGAAGATGACAGAAAGAAATGGAGACATTCCATGCTCATAGATTCGAAGAATATTGTTAAAATGCCCATACTACTCAGAAGAATCCACACATCTAATGCAATCCCTATCAAAATGCCAAGAGCATTTTTTTTAACAGAACTAGAACAAATCATCTTAACATTTACATGGAAAGACCAAAGAATCTGAATAGTAAAAGTAATATTGAAAAAGCAAAGCAAAGCTGGGTATACCACAATTCCAGATTTCAAGCTATTTTACAAAGCTGTAGGAATCAAAACAGTATGGTACTGGCACAAAAACAGACACATAGATTAATGGAACAAAATAGAGAGCTTAGAAATCAACCTATAATTAATATGGTCAATCTTTGACAGAGGAGGGAAGAATATCCAATGGGAAAAAGATAGTCTCTTCAACAAGTGGTGTTGCAAAAACCTGTTAGCTACATGTAAAAGAATGAAACTGGACCCTTACACCATACAAAAAATAAACTCAAAATTGATTAAAAACCTAAATGTGTGGGGTGCCTGGGTGGCTCAGTTGGTTAAGTGGCTGCCTTTGGTTCAGGTCATGATCCCCGTGTCCTGGGATCGAGTCCCACATCAGGCTCCTTGCTTGGCAGGGAGCCTGCTTCTCCCTCTGCCTCTGCCTGCCTGTGTTCTCTCTCTCTCTCTCTCTCTCTCTCTCTGACAAATAAATAAATAAAATCTTAAAAAAAAAAAAGACCTAAATATGAAACCTGAGAAGAGAGCAGAGGCAGACATTGGTCAAAGCAACATTTTTTTCTAGATAGGTCTCTATAAGGAAAGGAAACAAAAGCAACATCAAGTATTGGGACTACATCAAAATACAAAGCTTCTGCATGGTGAAGAAAACTATCAACAAAACTCAGAGGCAACCTATGGAATGGGAAAAGATATTTGCAAATGACTTATTGCATAAAAGGTTAGTATTCAAAATATACAAAGAACTTATATAATTCAACACCTAAAAAACAAATAATCCAATTTAAAAATGGGCAGAAGACATGAACAGACATTTCTCCAAGAAGATATCTGGATGGTCAACGGACATGAAGAGATGCTCAACATCACTCACCATCAGGGAAATGCAAATCAAAACCACAATAAGAGATAATAAGGAGGGAAGAATATCCAATGGGAAAAAGATAGTCTCTGATGAGCCAGAGTTTTTGGCCAAAACCAAAAACACAAGACACAGCAAGTATTGGAGAAGATCTAGAGGAAGAGGAACCCTTGTGCACTGTTGGTGGGAATGCACACTGGGGCAGCCACTGTGGAAAAGAGTATTGAGGTTCCTCAAAAGTTAACAATCGAACTACCATAAGATCCATTAATTACACTACTGGGCATTTGCCCCTAAAATACAAAAGCATGAATTCATCTGTAGCATATTTATGTAAAATATGTAATTACATAAAAATTTTAATTAGTTAAATTAAAATTAATTGTATAATTAATTTTGTAATTAATTACAAAAAATTACATAAATATGTAATTATTTACAAAAGCCAGATTAGGGAAGCAGCCCAAGTGTCCATGGATTGATGAATGGACAAAGAAGATGTGATATATTGTATATGTTGGAAATTGGCCTGTTCAAATTTTATATTTCTTCCTGATTCAGTTTTGGTTGGTTACAGGTTTCTAGGAATTTATCCATTTCTTCTAGGTTGCCCACCTTGTCGGCATATAGTTTTTCCTAATATTCTCTTCCAAGTGCCTGTATTTTGGGCACATGGGTGGCTCAGCTGGTTAAGCGATTGCCTCGGCTCAGGTCAGGATCCTGGAGTCCCAGGAACCAGTCATACATCAGGCTCCCTGCTCAACGGGGAATCTGCTTCTCCCTCTGACCCTCTCTCCTCTCACGCTCTCGCTCTCTCTCATTCTCTCTCTCTCTCTCAAATTATCACATAAAATCTTTTAAAAAACCCCACAATGGTTTGTGTTTCTGTGCTGTTGGTTGTTATTTGTCCTCTTTTTCTTCATGATTTTGTTTGAGTCCTTTCTCTCTCTCTCTGGTGAGTCTGGCTAGAGGTTTATCAATTTTGTTGATCTATTCAAAGAACCAGGTCCTGGTTTCATTGATCTGTTCTGTATCTATATGCATACGTATGTCTATATCTATGCTCAGCCATAAAAAAGAATGAAATCTCGCCATTTTCAATGATATGGATGGAGCTGTAAGAAAGAAGATAGAACGAAAAAAAGAAAGAAGAAAGAAAGAAAAAAGAAAATATGCTGAGTGAAATGAGTTAGTCAGAGAAAGACAAATACCATATAATTTCCCTCATATGTGGAATTTTAGAAATAAAACACATGAGCAAAAGGAAAAAAATGAGAGAGAAACCAAGAATCAGACTCTTAATTATAGAGCTTAGACTGATGGTTACCAGAGGGAGGTGGGTAGGGAAATAGGTGATGGGGACTCAGGAGAGCACAGGGTGACGTGTGGAACTGATGAATCACCGTATTGTATGTCGGGACAAATATAACACTGGGTTAGCTACTCTGGAATTAAGATAAAAAACCAGAAAAATTTCAAACAACCTAATTTCACATCTCAAGAAACTAGAGAAAGAAGAACAAGTGAAGCTCAAAGTTAGCAAAAGGAAGGAAATAACAGAGATCAGAGCAGAAATAAATAAAATAGTGGCTAGAAGGAAAATAGAAGACACCAAGAGCTGGTTCTTTATAAACAAAATTGAAGAACCTTTAGTTAGACTCACCAGGACTCAAATAAATAAAATCAGAAGTGAAGAAGCAGATGTTGACAGTACCATGGAAATACAAAGGATCATAAGAGGGATCTAAGAACAGTTACATATCAACAAATTGAACAATGTAGAAGAAATGAATGAATTCCTAGAAACATACAACTTGCCAAGGTTGACTTATGAAGAAATAGAAATCTTAATAGACCAATTACTAGTAAGGAGATTGAATGAGGTTGCATTGATTGACTTTAAAATATTGGATTAGCCTTGGATCCTTGGAATAAATCCCATTTGGTGTATGGGAGGGAGAGATTGAATGAGTCATCAAAAATCTCCCAATAAACAAAAGCCCAGGACCAGATGGCTTCACTGGTGAATTCTACCAAACATTCAAAGGAAATTAATACCAATCCTTCTCTCTCTTCCAAAACAACAACAACAAAACAAAACAAAACAAAAAAATCAAAGAGAAGGGAATACTTCCAAGCTCATTTTATTAGGCCAGCATAGTCCTGATACCAAAAACAGACAAGGCCACCACAAGAAAAGAAAACACAGACCAATATCCCTGGTGAGCATGTGCAGAAATTAACAAAATATTAGCAAACTGAACTCAAAGGACCACACACTGTGATCAAGTGTCATGTAGGGGTGCAAAAGTGGCTCAATCTGCAAAACAACCAACATAATTAACAAAATGAACTTGTGATCATCTCAAAAGATGCAGAAAAAGCACTTGGCTAAATTCAACAGTCTATGACCAAAACTCTCAAAAAAAAAAAAAATCCTGTAAGGGGACTGTACCTCAACATAGCAAAGGTCTTAAAGGACAAACCCACAGCTAACATATACAACTGTGAAAGCTGAAAGCTTTTCCCCACAAGATCAGGAAATAGACGAGGACACCCACTCTCAATATAGTATCAGAAGTTCTAGCCTGAGAAATTAAGTTGGGAAAAGAAATAAAGGCATCCCCACTGGAAAGGAGGAAGTAAAACTGTCACTATTTGCAGATGACATGAGAGTAAACATAGAAAACCCTACAGACACCACCAAAAAACCCCAGAATAAATGAATTCAGTAAATTAGCAGGATATAAAATCAATATACAGAAATCTGTCGTTTCTGGACACTAATAACGAACTATCAGAAAGAGGAAAAAAAGAAAACAATCCCATTTACATTGGCATAAAAAGAATAAAACCAAGGAGGTGAAAGACCTGTTGAAATGCGAATAGAGTATTACCCCCACCTTAAAAGACCACCAGAGACGTGAGTCAAAGCCAATCAGCAAGGGTCGTTTATTGCAGGCTCAAACCTGGACCTCTGTGGCGCTCGTTGCCGATAACGCCAAGAGGTCCAGAGCTGGGTTGGTGCAGGGTTTTTATAGACAGATACAAACAAGTTTCAGGTGGGGCTGAGCTGATTGATTGACAGTTTGAACAGGCATACTTGGCGTCAGTGAATTGGGTCAGGGGACCCCGTGCGAAAGCAGACAAAGCAATCTTACAGAAGCAGAACTGGCCGGTTACCCCACGCATGTGAAAAAAGCACTATCAGGATATTGAAGGCCTGGTTACTATCAAGTAAAGACAATTGGGAGTCTCCTGGTGGAATGTTACATTCCTGCTATCAAGCATCCTTGTTAGTGAGATTTAGGTTTACAAGAAATTTAACTTTATTTACTTTTCCTTCTACCTCCGCCTCCTTCGGTTTTTTATGGAGGGGAGGGTGACATTAGGGCTATTGATAAGGTAACTTCTTTGTTGTAATCTCAAGTACATTTGCAAACCAAGGGAGACTCCTACCTTGCAGGACTGTGATCTCTGCAAGTTAACTATTTATCATTTTATGGCAGTCAGGGGTGCCTGAGGAATGCTACACATATGGAGGGGAGCGTATGAAGGGGGGGGGGTGCAAGGCGCCAGCTTTTGCTTTGTCCTCAGCCAGCCTCCTGCTTCTTCACTGTACACTGAAAATTATAAGACGCCAGTGAAAGATGACACAAATAAATGAAGAGATACTCCAGGCTCATGGATTGGAACAATTAATATTGTTAAAATGTCCACACCACTCAAAGCAATCTACATATTCAAGGCAATTTCTATAAAAATTCCAATGGCATTTTCAGAGAAAGAGAACAAGGAATTCTAAACTTTGTATGAAACCACAAAAATATCTGAATAGACAAAGCAATCTTAAGAAAGAACAAAACTGGAGATGTCACACGCCCTGATTTCAAACTATATTACAAAGCTATGGAATTGGAAAAGTATGGTATTGGCATTAAAACAGACAAAAGTCCATGAAACAGAATAAGGAGCCCAGAAATAAACCCACATATATGTTCGTCAATTAATCTACAGCAGAGGAGGCAAGAATATGGAACGGGGAAAGGACAGTTTCTTCAAGAAATGGCATTGGGAAAACTGGACAGCTACATATAAAAGAAGGAAACTGGACCACTTTCTTACACCATACACAAAATTTAACTCCAAGTGGATTAAAGACTCGAAGGTAAGATCAAACACCATAAAACTCCTAGAAGAAAACAGGAAGTAAGCTCTTTGACGTTAGTCTTGGTAATGACTTCTTAGACTGGACACCAAAAGCAAAGGCAAAAAAAAGGAAAACAAACAAGTGGGATTACATCAGACTAAGAAGCTTCTGCACAGCAAAGGAAATCAACAACAAAATGAAAAGGCAATATACTTAATAGGAGAAAATATCTGTAAATCATATATCTGATGGGGGTTAACAACAAAATATATAAAAAACTTCTACAACTCCATAGCAAAAAACCAAATGTTAAAAAAGTGGGTGGAGGAATTGAACAGATGTTTCCCGGAGAAGACATCCAGATGGCCAAGAAGCACTCATCATCGTGCGAAGATACTCAACATCACTCATCATCAGGAAAATGCAAATCACAACCACAATGAGGTATCACCTGACACCTTTTAGAATGGCTGCATTACACACACACACGCACGCACGCACGCACACACACATAAAAGATAACTGTTGCTGCAGATGTGGAGGAAAGGCAATCCTTGTGCACTCTTGGTGGAAATGTAAATTGGTGCAGCCACTATGCAAAATAGTATGGATGTTTTTCAAAAAATTAAAAATAGAACTACCATGTGATCCAGCAATTCCATTTCTTGGTATTTATCCAAAGAATGCAAAAACACTAACTCAAAAAGATATATGCACCCCCATGTTCTTCGCAGCATTAATTACAATAGCTAAGATACGGAAACAAGGTAAATGTCCACTGATAGATAAATGGATAAAGAAAATGTGTGTGTGTGTGTGTGTGTGTGTGTGTGTGTGTGTACACAATGGATTATTGTTCAGCCATAAACAAGAATGAGTTCTTGCCATTGCAACCACATGGCTGAATTTTGAGGTGTTATGCTAAGTGAAATAAGTCAGAGAGACAAATACTGTATGACCTCTCTTATACATGGAATCAAAAAAACAAAATCTCATAGCTACAGAGAATTGATCGGTGGTTGTCAGAGGTGAAGGGCGGGGGGTAGGCAATAAGGGTGAAACGGGTCAAAAGGTACAAACTTCCAGTTATGATAAGTCATGGCAATGTACTGTACAGCATGGTGACTAGAGCAAAGAACACTGTAATTGTGTATTTGAAAGTTGCTAAGAGAGTAAATCTCATTTATGTATTTGAGAGAGAGAGGAGAGGGACAAGCAGACTCTGTGCTAAGCACAGAGCCCAATCCAGGTCTCCATCGTATGACCCTGAGATCACGACCTGAGCCAAAAATCAAGAATCGGAGGCTTAACCAACTGAAACACCCAGGAGCCCCGAAGAGTAAATTTCAAATGTTGCATGACAAGGGGGCCCAGTGTGGAGTCTGCTGGAGATAATCTCCCTCTGCTCCTCCCACACTCAAGCTCACTCTTTCTCTGTCTCTAAAATAAAAATAGGATCTTTAAAAACAAAGTCATGACAAGAAACAAATTCTGTAACTGTATGGTGATGAATGTTAACTAGACTTATTATGGTGATTGTTTTGCCGCATATACAAACATCAAATCATTATGTTAAAAAAAAAAAGTCACTCCAAACTCTTCCAGCACACTTGACGTCTGCCTGCCCATCACAGCCACTCAGGTCATGCTTTTGGCCAAAGAAGACTTGTGGCCAAGCCCAGAGTCAGTGTCACAGGGAAAATATACCCTGTCCCAAGTACATCGGGGTGTTGAGTGAACACTTCCTGAATAATATGTCAGCATTTCTGTACGAGGTGGGAAAGAAAGAAAGAAAGAAGGCGCTAATTCCAGACTCCTTCCCTCAGGGAGGGTAGACAGTGATACCTATCTCGAAGGATAGCTCTGGGCAGGTGAGGTGGCAGCAGAAATGTACTTAAGGTCCACAGGCCTACTCACACTGGGGATGCTCTCGGATTGCCTTAGAATGCCACACAGAATTAAAATCATCCAATAGTCACTATTGAATGGAGAGAAAACTATTGCAAAAATCAAGCTCTGTTTTTGTAGCAGAAATTGCTCTAGTCACAAACTTGGCTTTCAAGACCACAGACAGTCACGATTCCCAGATTGACAGCCCTATTCCCGACTTCTCTCCTAAATTCCCAAGTCGTGTATCTAATGGCTTAGTAACATCCCCCACAGGACAGGTTATCTCACACGGACATATGCAGACCTATACTCTCGACTTCCCCTCAAATCCATTATTCTCAGACCTTCCCCATCGTAGAAAATGCAACTCTGCTCATTGATTGCTCAGCCCAAAAAGCTTCACAGCAGCAAACAGGTTGTCAGAAAAATTTAGAGTTTTCTGGAAATTAAGGCAATAAACATACCAAGGGGTTTCTGAAGATGGCTACTAATGGAAATTTCTTTGGAAACAGGAGAGAGGGAGAGATGGGGCTGGAGCTGGGGAAAGAAAACAAAATGTATCTCACCCGTGGTGGAAGTAAGCTTGGAAGGAAAAAGCCCCTAGATGATCCCACCTGATCCCTCCAAGCCTATGACAGCCTTTGAGGGGAGAATATGAAATGTTTCTTTGCAAAGCAACTGCTCTATTTAGACACAGTCCCTGTGAAGACTCGGAGTCTTAATAGGCTACTCTTTGATTTTCTCCTACAAGAGTCCTCTGTTTATGAAGAAAAAACAGGAAATAGCTTCTTTTCCATTAAACACACTGAAAATAATAGACCTTCGGATGCTTCTGAGAATGAAATTTCGTGTTCTAGAAACCAGTGTTAATTAAATAACCAATTCACTGCATACCTCCAGGTAGGAGACCTAACTGCTTGCTTCCAATGGCATTTTATAAATGATAAGAAGACCTAGCCTTGGTGCCAATTTCGCTTCCAGGCCCTAGCGTAAAGGATGTTATTTTTCTGAAGGAGCCAGTTTGTGAAAAGTTTTTATACTTTGGTGAGATGCGTGTCAAGTTGACCATGTTTCTATTCTAATGAACTCAGTTAGAAGATGTAAGTCAGCAAAACAGAAGCTCACGTTTAATGAAGCTATAATGGCTTTTAGTGTTTCACTGTTTAAAGAGCACGTTCCGTGTGTATTAGCTCATTTAATCTGCACTGGCCTGTGAGGTGAGAATTTTATTCTGCTGTTGAAGAAGAGGTCCCAGAGAGATTAAATAGCTTGCTCATGGTTACAAAGCTGGTACCCGGCAGAGTCAAGTTGTGAACACGGGTCTTTTGTACTCTACTTTCCTCACTGTACACCGTCTGTCAACTTTCCTTCCCCAACCCCTGCCCCTCCACACTGCAATGAGGGTAGACCCCTCACTGGGCAGCTTTCCTTAAAAAAAGGCCCTAAGTTCGTCCTCTTTACCAGAAAAAAAGCAAAGCCATATTAGGTGTTCAAGAACATTCTCTGGCTTTTCCTCTTGTCCAGGAACTATAAAGAGCAGAGTGGAGGGAAAGTGCCTGCAGAGAGGGGGTTCCGGGGCTGCTGGTCCCTGGCTCTGTGGGTGGGCAGCACCAGGGTTCAGGACAGATGGGCCTGAGCAGTGGCAGTGGGGCGGGGGCGGGGAGAGCCCAATGGAGCCAAAGGGAGAGCATGGTCTTAGAGTTTCTAGCATCTGTAGGTCTTGTGAAAATTAGTAAGGGAGAACTCACTAAAAAGCAGTCAGGAGGTTTCAACAAGGGAGCTCTCAAGCCTTACCAGTCAGAGTCAATGGCAGACCCAATGGGAAGAGCCAGACTTGACTTTATGTGGACTTGCTTGTGTTTACTACTCTTCCAGCTGGAGGAAGAGACATTTTTCTTAGAAAGTGTCCAAGCCCCGAACCCCCCCAACAGCTCAGCCCATGAGAGGCCTCCATACTTGGAACTCCCGGTTTATTCCAATGGATTTTTAGTTTATAACAGCTTTCCCAACTTACCCCTTTTCTCCTTAAAAAGCATCCTGTCTTGTGTTCCCTGGACTTGTCTGGGGGTCTTGCTACAGCTTGTTTGTCCTGGATTGCAATTCTCAGCTATTCCCGAATAAAACCATCTTTTGCTGGTGAAGTAACTGGTAGTTTTTATTTTTAAGGTTAACAGTAATAACATATACATATTATATGATAATATATGCACAACAACATATGCACATGCACATATATGCTCCATACTGGCATTTTTATTCCCTTTTCTTTTTTTTTTAAGATTTTATTTATTTTTTTTGAGAGAGAGCTAGACCAAGCATGAATAGTGGAAAGAGGGGCAGAGGGAGAGGGGGAGGGAGAAGCCAGCTCACCACTGAGCAGGGAGCCCAGTGCACGGCTCCATCAGTCGGAGGACCTGGAGATCAAGACCTGAGCTGAAAGCAGTCGCTTCACCAAATGAGCCACCCAGGCGCCCCTATTATTTATTCCTTAATGAACATTATATTCCACCTGGAAGTTAATTCAGGTGCCTCCCAGTTACAGACAGCCTCGGATGTACACAGACTCTGTGGTGCCCATTCTTTTCAAGCCTAAATTTGCATAGAAATCTCCAGCACTCTGCAGAGTTAGATTTCCTGACCCCAACTTCTGGGCCGCTACATGGTTTTACATTTAAAGAATAGGCTTGACCTAAAGGACAGCCCATGGCCTGTTAAGACAAAGTGACTTTGGTCCTGCCATTCTATGAGACAATTCACACTTCTTGTGTTTGTGATTAAGCAGAGGGAAAACTGCAAGGGGCAATGTTCTTGTTTGAGAAGCACACATTTTCGATTCCACGTGAAACATTTTCCTGCTATTTGAAGACATTTAATACTGAAATGTATCTTTTAATTGTTAATTGCCTTAAACCTAAAGAAGGAATCAAGAAAATAAAACATGTGGGTGAAACAGGTGATGGGGATTAAGGTATGCACATGTGAGCGCCGCCTGATGTACGGAAAAGCTGAGTCATTACATTATACGCCTGAAACTAACAAAACACTGTATGTTTGAAAAAAAAAAAAAGAAAGGGAAACATTATTTCAGAAGTAAAACTTAGTAGTTGTAAAGTTTCACTGGCGAGATAAACACAACTCCAGGCAAGGTGGGCGCAAGGCAAGATTTATTAAAGGCGTCTCCGGCGAAGTTTCAGGGCTCAGAAGAAGAGGAACCAGGAAAGAAGCCAGGAGGAGGTGGGCACCCTTGGCTGAGGTTCAGTGACTCTGGAAAGCGGAGTCAGGGAAGTCGCACTGGGAGGGAGTCGAAGGAGTCAAGGCAGGGCATGGGCTCACATCCATATTTGGTGATGGGAGGGTCTGGGGTGGGGGTTCCAGATACTTCTGTTTCCTGCATAGGTATCAGGTTACCTATGGAGATGTGACCTGGGCATATATCCTTTTGGCGGGAGAGTCAAGGGTTGAGGAAGGGAGGGGAGGGGCTGGAAGATGGTGGCCCCGGCGGCCATTTCTATTGTTCCTCCTGCATTCCCGGAGGAACCAACAGTAGTCTTTTGGTGTGAACTTTCAGAAAAGATCAATCAGGCCCCCAAATATTTGCCAACAGCCAGATTCAGGCTTAAACAATGGGGAATAAAACACCATGATTTAACACTGTTCCTTAAAAACGTGTGCACCAAATGTGTGGTGAAGGTCAGTATCTGTGCAATAACGTAAAGAAAACAGAGATGCACCTGGGAGAACAACATTTACAAGACGAATGCAAAGAGGAATTATGAAAGCGGCTGGGCATACATTGCCAGAGGAAATCATAAGGGTAATGTTTGAAAACCTCAAGTACTTCCATCAAGAGCTGGGTACCCATTCTAAAGCAATAAAATAATGTCAATGTTCATTATAGTTCAGCGCTTTTCTCTAATTTTTGCGGAAGAAAAACTTCATAAGTTTTAACAAACATAATAGAAATTTACGATGGATTTTCAGATGGAGATAGTCTAGTGGAATTCATTCGACTGCAGAGACAGTTTGGAAGCTGCTGGAATGGAGCCCTCCAAAAACAAAAATATGGACAATATTGCAATTTCTGGAACTCACTGTTAAATTGGGTTTTTATGAACATCCGCCAAACTTACACTTAAGACTTTCTCTAAACATTTATAGATCTTCTCTTTGCAGAAGGAAAATTGAAATAAATTTAATAATATGTGGTTTTGATCAGCTACATTTGAAGATAGATTGACCTATCTGGCTATAAATATCTAAGAAGCATAAATATATAAAGAAGATTCATTTTGACCAAGTCACTGAAAATTTTGCCCAAGTTAAGGCTTGAAAACATAAATGCTTACGTTCCATATTCATTACTGTGACAGGTCCATATAAAGGAATATACTTGATTTTCAAAAAATATACTCATGGAGCAAAAGCATTATCCATTTATATTTTTCCTTTTTTGAACTGCGATATTTATATATTACTTTCACTTTATTGATTATATATATAAAGCCCAATAAAAGAAAATTCTCACTATGTTTCATTTCTAGTCATTATGATTATTTCATTTTACGATTATGACTAAAAATGATTTTGTTGTAGCGAAGAGGAGTATTTAAAATAAGATCAAGGCCAGAGACATCTGGTTGCCTCAGTCAGAAAAGCATGTGGCTCTTGATCTCAGGGTCTTTAGTTCGAACCCCACGATCGGTGTATTATTACTTAAATAATTTTAAAAATATGATCAAGTGTGGGTGTAGATCTATTAGAGTGCTCTGGGTGAGGCACAAGCCGGCAAATGTGGTCAGGGGAATGGATGAAATTCACAAGACAAGGACTTAGAGGCTCAACTCCCTTCCAATACACACAGCCCCTACTGTCCACAGGCTCACACTCACTCTGGAGTCTTGCACAACCATTCCCTCTCTCTAGAACACACTCCCACTAAGTAGTCACATGACTTATTTCCTTTCTTCTATTAGGTCTCCCATGAGAGGCTCCCATGAGAGAGGCTCCCACAAAAATAGCACCCTCGGTCACTATCCCCCTTATCTTATTGTTATTTTTCTTAACGTGATCTATATTTGTTGATTTCATTTCCTTCTATCTCCACCAAGGAAAATCTAAGCCCATGGATTGGGGACCTTATTTTCTTTACTGCCTATTCTCAGCACTGTGGACAGCAGTTGACATATAGAAGCCAATCACTTTGGGATGAATTAATGAATTCACAGAAGAAATTGATTGTAAGAAACTGTGACATGGAGGATACAAGAGAAGGTAGGCACAAGAGAATTCAGTGAAAGTCTGTTTGCTCAATCGTGTGACCTTCAGTTCCATTCTCTAGTCCTGATTCCATAAGGCCAGTGTCAGGTAGAGATTTCCCACCCTCTACTATGCCCTAGGCAAGATAGTGAAAAATCCCATTGTAGGGAATTCAAGGGGGCTCCAGAGAAGAGTGTTTGAGGTACTGGTTTATGAAGGTTCCTCAGAAAGCCTAGTTTGCTCCTTGACCATTGCAGCCCACTAGTCACTGATTCCACCCACCCAACAGAGCAAGATATCCACCATTCAGTGCCTGACTTTGCACCCAGCCAATAACCACCTAATGTTTCAAAAAGACTTCCAGAATGAAGAAAGACACGCGAACAAAATGTGTAAAGAGCTAGAAGTAAACAGAGGATACAGAGGGAATAAAATTACAAAAAAGATAATTTGTCTTCTCAGAGATTAAAAAGAAAATGTGCATCCGAAAAAGCAAGATAGAATGTTACATATATATAGATGACAATCAGGGGCTAAGAAAAACTTCCAAAACTGAGAGCAGGATAAACATCTTTTTCAAATTGACAGAGTCTTTACCCACATGACACAAATTGTATTAACTGAAAAGAAAAAAAAATGCTAACAGACTCTCCACAAAAATTAAAAACTGATTCTCATTAATGACTTGCTAAGAAATGAAAAGGCAAGCCAAAGACTTAGAAAAAAACACGAGTAAAAACTAAATCTAACAAAAGACTAATATAAAACATAAAAAGGCTCTAGTACAAATCGACAAAAAAAATAAAAAGAACTGAATTTTTACAATTTAATTTAAAAGACTCAAATAGATCCTTTACTCAATAAATCCTTTACAAATGAATACACAGAATATAGAGAAAGGTCCAAAAAGTATATAAAAACAAGCTTACCATCAGTAGTCATTAGGAAAAATGAAACTAAAACTAAATGAGATACAATTATATTATCAAAATGGCTAAAATTTTAAAATACTGACAGTATCAAGTTTTGATAAGGATGTTGAGCTTCTGACGTGCTCATGATAAAATGGTAAAACTATCTCAGAAAACTGTTTGGCAGTTTCTAATAAATATATACCAATTTATGACTGGAATTTTACTTCTAGGTATATAGCAAGGAGAAATGAATGCAAACATTTACAAAAACGTTTATAGAACAATGTTTGTTGAATCTTAGCTCATAATGGTTAAATCCTGGAAACAACCTACCTGTCCATTACAAATAACACAGAAAGATATGGTATATTCATATGTCACAATCCTACTAAACAATAAAAAAATAGCTATTGACACATGAAATAGCACAGATGAATTTCCTAAAAATCATGATGAACAAAGACGGCAGACATAAACTAGTACATGTTGTATATTTCCATTGATAGAACAATTGAACAACCCAACCTAACCTATGTTGGTAGGCCTCAGAATAGTGTTTCCTTCTTGTGGGAGGAGGGTACTGATGGGCAAAAAGCCTAAGGCAGCTTTCGGGGGTGGGGGTGGATATATTTTATATCATGATCTGGGTTGATGATCACATGTAAGGGTTTTCAAGCTGTGCACTTGTTATTATTTTCTATAATAGACTCCAGAGGTTCAAATCCTAGATCTGCTATTTAGTAGCAACATGACTTTTACCAAGTTGTAGATCTTTGTGCTTGCTGGCTAGGAGTCATAGCAAGGAAATCTATGGTTGCTGTTCTATGGCCTTGTGGATTGGCTTTTACAGAATAGTCATCAATGCAGTGTTAGACAAGCTCTCAGCTGTTAGATGTCCGCCTGAACAGCCCCTGAAACAGGGAGCAGGGCATGCTGAGAACCATCTATAAAACAGAAAATGTGTGCTGAAACCGAACCCACACCTGCCCAGGTCCTTCATTATGTTCTTAAGTCTCAGGTACTTAGAAGATAGATCACAGGATCATAGTCTGGCTACAGACCCATTTAATAATCTCACAGTGAGAATTGGTAAGAATGGTCTTATAATTTAACTCATCACACAACGCAAAAGGATGAAATAATCAGGAAAACAACCTATTTCTTTCTCTACAGTAAAAGTCAAAATACACGAAGAGAGAAACTCTGTGGGGCACAGAGGTAGGGAAACTATTAGCTATTACAGTTCTTGGCACATCTACAGATTGTTTTCTGGTGAAAACAATCACCACTATTAACAGACATGAGCATAAAAGGCTCACCATCACTACCAAGAAATTCAGTTAGCAATCAAGATGTGGTATTTCTTAGATGATAATCTTTTATATCATTAACATTCAAGACATTTCTTTGATACAGACCCACGGGGTTTCCATGGAAACCTGCTTTATTACCTAGGCAACTAAAGGCTCATGCTGGCAGTGTTAGATTATTTTAAAATTTTAGAAAATTCAGGTCTACTTAGATAAAAATCATCCTTCTTGGCTAAGTTAAAACTCTATTTGACTACTCCCCTGTGCCAGATTTAAAACTTTTGATTTAGCCCAGTAAACCCAAAAATGAAGTTTCTAATTGATATTGTGAGTGCTACAACTTCATATTAACGAGATAGACATTAAAGGAGTTACAGTTGCCTGAAGGTTTCTTGATGAATCTGTTTGATAAAATCCGTATTTTCTTTGGAGGTTGATTGAAAACTAAGTAACAGAATGGAGATATAAGAGTCTGGGAAAGGAAAGACACCGTAGTTTACAGAAATGCTGGTTGTTAGTAGCCTTATCACACAGGGTTAGTGAAAGGCTTAAATGAGGTAATAAATATAAATCTTGTGTCTTGATATAAAATAATATCTGCTATTATTGAGAACTGTGGACTGGATGCTTTTTTTTTTTTCAAGATTTTATTTATTTATTTGACAGAGATCACAAGTAGGCAGAGAGGCAGGCAGAAAGAGGGGGAAGCAGGCTCCCTGCTGAGCAGAGAGCCCGATGTGGGGCTCGATCCCAGGACCCTGGGATGATGACCTGAGCCGAAGGCAGAGGCTTTAACCCACTGAGCCACCCAGGCGCCCCTGGATGCTTTTATACATGGGTATTATGTATGTGTTTGAATAGGCATAGCTCAAAGAATTTGAGTAATCATCTGCCTAGAGGGAGGTCATACTTTTAGGACTATGACCAGGGCTATATACCTTATGTACATTTCGTAGTTGAATTAGAGAAGCATATTCAAGATGCATATCAAACTTTCAGGGGATCTGGAGGTGGAGGAGAGAGCTCATAGACAAGCTCAAGATCAAAGGACTCCAGGGGACTCCGGGGGACTCCGGGGATGGGCTAGAATCAACTAGATAGTATGTAATCATGCTACGGTTCTACTTAATCACTTCCAGTGACTCTTCCGATGTCTCAGCATGGCACTGAAGACCCTCTCATTGGGACTTACCCTGTTTTCTGATTTTATCACCTACCACCCTTGTACAGATGCCTAGCTCCTTTTCTGTGCTATTTGCTTTTACCAGATCTCATCCTTAACCCTCTGCCTCTCTTGCTGTTTTGTGTTCATCCAAATAGCCTTGTCATCCATCTGTTTCTGAAAATCCTATTCATCCTGTTACACTTAACTCAAAAAGTAATGTCCTCCATGAAGTGGTTCCCAATCCCTCCAGGTCAGAACAGCACAAAGTCAGACACTAAGAGTCAATTGTGTCACACTCTTTGTATTAGAGGTCTTGGTAACCTTGATCAGTCTGCTTATTATTTCTAAGTTTCTTAAAGACAGGAGCTGTTTCAGTTATACAGATTCCATTTTTAAAAGCATGTATGAAGAACTTCTGAAACTCAACACCCAAAAACCAAATAATTAAGTCAAAAAACGGGCAGAAGACATGAACAGATGCTTCTCCAATGAAGACATACAAATGGCTAACAGATACATGAAAAAATGTACAACATCATTAGCCATCAAGGAAATTCAAGTCAAAACCACATTGAGATACCACCTTACACCAGTTAGAATGGCCAAAATTAACAAGACAGTAAACAACAAATGTTGGGGAGGATGTGAAGAAAGGGGAACCCTCTTATGCTGTTGGTGGGAATGCTAGTTGGTATAGCTACTCTGGAAAACAGTGTGCAGTTTCCTCAAAAAGTTAAAAATAGAGCTACCTTATGACCCAGAAATTGCTGGGTATTTACTCCAAAGAGACAGACATAATGACAAGAAGGGCCACACGCACCCCAATATTCACAGCGGCAATGCCCACCATAGCCAAACTGTGGAAAGAGCAGAGATGCCCTTCAACAGAAGAATGGATGAAGAAGATGTGGTCCATGTATACAACGGAATATTACTCAGCCATCAGGAAGGATGAATATCCACCACTTGCATCAACATGGATGGAACCAGAGGAGATTATGCTGAGTGAAATAAGTCAAGCAGAGAAAGTCAATTATCATGTGATTTTACTTATATGTGGAGTATAAGGAATAGCATGGCGGACATTGGGAGAAGGAAGGGAAAAACGAAGCAGGGGGAATCGGAGAGATGAACCATGAGAGACTATGGATTCTGGGAAACAAACTGAGGGTTTTAGAGGGGATGGTGGTAGAGGGGTGGCTCAGCCCGGTGATGGGTATTAAGGAGGGCATGTGTTGCACAGAGCACTGGGTGTTATACACAAACAATGAATCATGGAACACTAAATCAAAAACTAATGATGTACCATATGGTGACTAACATAATAAAGAAATAAAATAAAAGTGTGTATGGAACAAATAAATACATGGTAAGTGTGAAATCCTGTTTGTGTTCAAAACAAAGCCATGTTAGTTGAATAGGATGGAACACACAATTAACCAAATCTTAGGGGTCTTGGTTGACTCTAAGTAGAAGAAGTCATAAATACAGCCAGCACCGAAAGCTCATGTAAATGCAGACTACACTGCCCAGGGGAGACAACAACTCTTGTGTTAACAGATATGAGGCAATTACTCTACACAGCCTCGGAGATTACTGAATGCTTAAAGAATCACTAGAAAATAAGCTTAGGGTCAGAGGGAAAGGGTTTTACCTGTAGGGTGGTGAACACTCATGAACCTTGAGGACAAAAACACATTCCTCACTCTGGAATCTGATTAAATCTCAACACATCCTTGGACCTACAGGGACCAAAGGAGCTTGAGTCTTAGTCCCTGGTTATGGCTGGAAGGGGTACACGCTGGCCAACAAAGGATTGGGCTCACCTTATTTTGGGAAATAAACATATTGCTGGCTGTGAGGGACAGTCTGAGCACCCTGAATTGGGATGGAAGCACAAGAGCGGTGACTTCCGTGGGAGTTAGGCTGAATTTCCGTGGGTCAAACAAGAGCCATGAGGAAGGGCCGCTGGAGGAGGGGGAGGGGAAGCCCGGAGCCCGTGGAGCCTAGGAGACCTGTCACGGAGGGATCAGAGGGTCCATGGGAGAAGAGTTTCTTTTGGTGCAGTTTGTGTCTTCTGCAATCATTTCTGTTTTCCCTCACAATGGTCTTTCTTAAACCAGGGAAGCCCTCTGGTTTCCAGGTCTGCCTGTAAGGAGCTTGGAAGTCACTACCCCTTCCTCGCAACAAGTAAAAAGCTAAACAGACTGAAAAAACAACAACCCTCCTGGGACCCGTGAGAGAGGGAAGGACCGAGGGCAAACCACTGCCCCTAAGACTGGGGAGACAGTGCAATACAGAGAAAGCCTACCAAAGCCAAGACCAACAAGCTAAAACGGCCACTTGAACCTTGGGAGTAGAAAAACCAGAACTGAATCGAAAAATTGCTGGAGGCTCAGGGCAGAGAACTCCAAGGGTTACAACCTCCCAGGGACCCAGTCATGGGTGGGCCCCACGACACTGTGAAATTTACCTCCAGGGTCTTGACCAGGGTCTCATAGTAGATATTAAAGAAAATTCTCTTCACACGCTTCTGGCGGCAGGAGGGGAGGAGGAACCATTTTTTATTTTTTTTTTTTTTAAAGATTTTATTTATTTATTTGACAGAGAGAGAGATCACAAGTAGGCAGAGAGGCAGGCAGAGAGAAAGGAGGAAGCAGGCACCCCGCTGAACAGACAGCCCGATGCAGGACTCGATCCCAGGACCCTGAGATCATGACCTGAGCCGAAGGCAGCGGCTCAACCCACTGAGCCACCCAGGCGCCCGAAGGAACCATTTTTTTTTTTTTTTAAAGATTTTATTTATTTATTTGACAGACAGAGATCATAAGTAGGCAGAGAGGCAGGCAGAGAGAGAGAGAGGAGGAAGCAGGCTCCCCGCCGAGCAGAGAGCCCGATGTGGGGCTCGATCCCAGGACCCTGGGATCATGACCTGAGCTGAAGGCAGAGGCTTTAACCCACGGAGCCACCCAGGTGCCCCCGGAAGGAACCATTTTTAATGCGACATTTCAAAATGTCTCAGGGCATTGTTCTTCTTAATCAGGCTTGCCCTCAGGGGAAACTAGTTAACCAGAGCCCAGCCAGCCGGCCATTATCAGAGCCTAACTGACCAGGACGAAGGGAAATGGAGCCGGCAGCAGAGGCCAGCTGCAGCCAGTTTCCCCACATGGAGATACGCAACTCCAGCCCTGCTAGCCATCCTCTCCCACCTAAGCGAGGAGAAAAATTCTAAGCCCCCTTTGAGAAGTCTAGATTCCAGAAGCACAGCCTCACCAAAACACAGAGACCTGATTATAGGACTACGGGATTGTCCGCCTCCCTGCCACACCTCACCATCACGGCCTTTAGTCCTGTAAGGGAGATTTATTTACAGTGGTTCCTTTTATCTGGTACATCCTATCTGGCTATCAAGAAAAAAAATTTACCAGGCCTCCCTACAAGCCAAGAACAAACAAAATACAACAAAACTCAAGGAGATGGAGTAAGCACCAGAACCAGACATAGCAGGGATGTTGGAATTATGAGACCAGGAATTTATAATAACCAAGATTAGGATGGATAAAGTCGACAGCGGGTAGAGCAGATGGGCAGTGTAAACAGAGATGGAAATCCCCAGAGAGAACATAAAAGAAATGCTAGAGATAAAACAAACAAATAGCCGAGCTGTCATAGAATGAAGAGCGCCTTCGATGGGCTTCTGAGCAGAGTGGACGCAGCCCATGTAAGATGCTCTGAGTTGCAAGATTTGTCAACAGAAACCTCTCAAACTAGAAAGCAAAAGGAATAAAAATCAAAAGAGACTCTTCAAGGACTGTGGGACAGCTACAAAGGGCGTAACATACCCGTAAAAGGCACACCAGGAGAAGAAAGAGAGAAAGGAACAGAAGAAATATTTGGAACAACGAGAATTTCCCCCACATTAATGGCGGACGTCAAACCACAGATCCGGGAAACTCAGAGAACATGAAGCAGGGTAAGTGCCAAGAAAGCAGAAACAGAACAAACAAACAAAAACTATTCCTGGGAGTGTCATTTCTAAACTATAGAAAATCAGAGATGAAGAAAAAAAATCCTGAAGGAAACCAGAGGAAAATCACCTTACCTTTAGAGAAACAAAGATAAGAATTACAACCATCTTCTCAAAACCATGCAAACAAGGGAGGGAGGGAAACATCTGAAGTGTGGGGGGAAAAAAGCCCCCACCAATCTGGAAATCTGTACCCCACGGAATTATCCCTCAAAGATTGAGAAATAAATAAAAATTGAGGGAATAAAAACAAAAGAGGTCAGAAACTTAGATCTACATAAAGAAAGGAAGACCATGGAAAAAGGAAAAAATAAAGATAAAATAAAAACTTGTATTTGTCTTATTCCTAATTGATCCCGCAGGTAACAGTTTGCTCAAAATAGTAAGAGCAACAATGTATTTGATTATGTACACTTATGTGCATGTTTATACATGTGTTTATGTGTGTATGTCTGCTTGTATGGAAAGGACATGAATGACCTAATCCAAGAATTAGGATTATTTTATGATTATAATGTACTCACGTCACACACAACATAGAGTAGTGTTATTTGGAAGTAGCTGGATGAGTTGCAAATAGATATCGTAAATTCTAGGGCAATCACTAAAAAAGGTTTTAAAATAAGGATAATTGATATACTAATAAAGGAGAGAAAATGGAATCATATACAATGATTAAAACCATAAAACCAAAACCACAATACATGGAAAAGACCTGAGCATCTAGGTCTGCCAAAGGGCAACCACCTACAGATCTGGGAGCACGAGCAGACACTTGCTTGTTAGAGGCCACTGCGTGCTGAGTGGATATTTAATGCAGCATTACTGGGGCCATATCTGATTAAGGAGAAAAGCCTAGCTGCCCTATGCCCCATTCTTTCAGGGGCTTACTAAGTGACTTCATGGCTGGTCACTGAATAGGTATATTAACCAGAATAGGTGTTCTGGTTAAACAAATGGGCTCCGTGAGCTCAGTGGGGATCTCCTTCTAGATACTGATGGTGAATTTCAAAAAGGCTTTTCTGCAGCAGGTGTGCTATGCCTCAGGAGAGTTACATTCCATCAGGGTCTTTTCTAGATCTGAAGAGTCTTCTTCCCCTCCCCCACTCAGGGAGCTGCTCAGAGGCTGGGTAGAGACTGGAGAGTAGAAATTGTTAACTATTTCTTATGGGGGCTGTAAACTGGAACTCTATTGCCTACTAAATTTAATGCGTAGAATCTCAAAAGAAATCCACTGGAGCAAAACATCATAGGTGATGAAGAAATTTAATTTCTAGTGCTTAGTTTTAAATGCTTAAAGCACTTCCCAGATTCCTACATGAGTAGGAATTCCTACAGGAGTAACAGACAATGGATGAAAGAGTGCCTGTATACAGAGTCCCCAACATGCTCACTCTACAGACAGAATTTCGAGAAAGGATTTCTCCTAAGTGAGGTATAAAATGACCTGGCAACAGCCTTAGAGTCTTGGGATCCCCTATGGTTGAGCTGTTTGGAAATACGTAGTGTTTCCTGCAAACATCTATTATTAATTCTAATGTTAATAAAATCATCCATATAGCATACACGTCTGAGTTCCCATAAAAGTTGAAAGAGTTTCTATTTTTAGTTTTGACTCTCCAGCTTGATTGCTTTTCATCAGAAATCCACACTGCGCCCTCTCCGTGAGACCTTGGCCAGGACGCCGAAGTGCCCTCTGCATTGATTCTTGGCTGTTTGTGTTGTTGCCTGCTGGATCGATCGGGTCGCATGGCTGTGCTGAAAGCAGCTCACTCTCAGGTCCATTAGCTAATTTGATGAGGTTGGCGCCCACGTGCAGTCCCAGGAGGGATGCTAGGACCAGCCTGCGTCCCCCTGTTCTGACAGCGGGAAGTCTTCCTGCTCCTTGTAAACCGTGCAGACAGCTGTCTGTTGCCTGCTCCCTCCTGGAGTTCCATCACGGTGCCTTGGATGTTTGGCCCAAGTTCCCTTTAGTCAGAACTCAGTCTGTATACGCCAGAAAACTGTAGGTCTTTGAAGGGATTATTCATGATTTGGCCTCTTTCTTTCTCTGCAGCCTTATTTTTTGCCACAGATATTAATGGACATAAACACTTTATGCCCTGCTTACTGCTCTGTCTATGGATGGCTCATCTATATTTACCTAGCTCTTTCTCTTAGGCACCTACCTCCCCAAACTCTATCCAGCATAAGCAGTAATCTCAAAGGCCCACAGAGCCCAGGTAAGTAACGCAAAGAAGCAAAGCCCAGTGCAAATACGCATGCACATACCACTGAGTAGTCTGGCTGAAGGGTGTAGCCACAGGTAGAGCTGGTTGATCTTTGCAGTGAAATGCGGGCCCGATGTTGCTGGAAGTTTCTTTCAAGAGAAGTCATTCAATGGAAATCTCCCAATTTAAAAATGTTGGCTCAAATGCCTTCCTTTGATTCAGGGAATGGAAAACTGGTACAGCCATTGTGGGAAACAGTATGCAGGGAGGGGCTGGTCCTGAAAAAATTAAAAATAGAACCACCATACAATCCAGCTCTCACTCCATCAGCATTATTGAGGCAGTATCGATCACTGGATTCTACCTTTGGGGATATAGCCAAAGGAAAGGAAATCACTGTCTTGTGCGGTATGGTGACTACAGTTAACAATACTGTATATTTGAAAGTTGCTAAGACAGTGGTTTTCAAAAGTTGTTACCACAACCAAAAATGTAACTATATGTGAGGTGATGGATATTGACTAAATTTATTGTGGAAATCATTTCACAATATACAAATATATCAAATAGTTACGTGGTACGCCTTAAGATAATAATACAATGTTCTATGTCAAGATATTATATGCCAACTATAGCTCAATAAAACCAGAAAAAAGAAAATAAATTCTACATAGAAAAAGGTACAAATAAAACAACTATGTATGTCACCAATGTATATAAAACACAACTTGGATGTCACCAATTCTCAACTTTTGACTTACTATTTTTTGTTATTTTGTTTTATTTTAGAGAGAGAGAGTGCAAACTTTTGCGCATGCGTGGGAATGATGAGGGGGAGCGGCAACAGGAGAGGGAAAGAGAGAATCTCAGGCAGGCTCCATGCCCAGTGCAGAGCCTGATGCAGGGCTCGATCTCATAACCTGGAGATTTTAAAGAAAAATTGTAATAAAATAGATCTTAGCCATTTTTAAGCATATAATCCAGTGGCATTAATCACATTCAGACTGTTAACATAAGCATCCACTACTATCTGTTTCCAAAACTTTCCACTCCAAACAGAAACCCCATGCCCACTAAGCAATAACTCCCATTTCCTCCTTCCCCCAGGCCCCGAACCTTAAAGCTACCTTCTCTATGACAGGAAGTCTACGGTGTACCTCCTGTTCTAAGTACCTTATGTAAGTGCAATCACAGAGTAGTTGCGCTCTAGGACAGGTTTGTATCACTCAGCATAATGTGTTTAAGATTTATGCCTATAAAACTTCATCCCTTTCTATGGCTGAATAATATTCCATTTCACATACATAACGTATTTTTTTTTTATTAATTCATCTTTCGATGGACGCAGTTGTTTCCATCTCTTGGTTATTGTGAATAATGTTTCAGGGAATACTGGTGTGACAAGTGACTGTTCTAACCAGTTTTCAGTTTTGGGGGGTATATTCCCAGAAGCAGAATTCCTAGTAATATGGTAATTTTATGTTTAGTTTTTTGAGGAACTGGAAAGATTTTCCCCAGCAGCTTTAACATGTTACATTCCTTCCAGCAATGAATAACGGTTCCAGTTTCTACACATCCTCACCCACATTTCTTATCTTCTGCTTAAAAAAATCCCCCACATAATTATTATAGCCACTCTAGTAGGTATGAAGTCATATTTCATTGTGGTTTTAATTTGCATTTCCCTGACGACTAAAAATCGTGATGTTGACTAAAGATGTTGAGCATACTATCATGTGCTTTTTGGTGACTTGTGTATCTTTACTGGAGAAATACTTATTCAAATCCTTGGCTCATTTTTTAATTGGGTGGTTAGTCTTGTTGTTTTTGAGTGTTAGTTCTTTATTCATTCTGGATATTAAACCCTTATCTGATATAGGATTTTCAAACATTTTCTCCCATTTAAAAACATTTATTATTGGAGTATAGTTGACACATAATGTGGTACTAGTTTTAAGTGTACAACATAGTGATTTGGTAACTCTATACATGACACAATGCTCACCACAATAAATGTAGTTACCTTCATTCATCATACAGGTTTATTGTATTATCAACTATTTTCCCTCAGCTGTACTTTACATCTCCGTGACTTCTTTCTTTTATACCTGGAAGCTTGTATCTCTTAATCCCCTTGGCTTAATCTACCTATCACTTGACCTCCTTCCCCTCTGGCAACTACCACTTGTTCTCTGTATTTATGGGTCTGTTTCTTGTTTTTTTGTTCATTTGTTTTCTTTTTTAGATTCTGCATACAAGTGAAATCTTATGGTATTTGTCTTTTTCTATCTGACTGATTTCATTTAGTAGAATACCCTCTGAGTCCATCTATGGTGTTGCAAATGGCAAAACTGCATTCTTTATGACTGAGTAATATTCCATTTCTCACACACACACACACACACACACACACACACACACCTTCTCTATCCTCTCATCTATGGATACTTAGCTTGCTTCCATATCTCGGCTATTGTAAATAATGCTTCAATAAACATAGGACTCCATATACCTTTTGAATTAGCATTTCCATCTTCTTTGGATACTCAGCAGTTGAATTACTGGATTGTATGGTGTTTTTTAAAGAATTTTTAAATTTATTTGACAGAGAGAGAGAGAGAGAGAGAGCGAACAAACAGGGAGAATGGCAGAGGGAGAGGGAGAAGCAGGCTTCCTGCTGAATAGGGAGCCTGACGTGGAGCTTGATCCCAGTACCCTGGGATCAGGACCTGGGCCAAAGGCAGACATTCAACTGACGGAGCCACCCAGTTGTCCCTGGACTGCATGGTATTTCTATTCTCAGTTTTTTGAGGAATCTCCATACTGTTTTCCACGAGTATGCGTTTCTACCAACAGTGCATAAAGGCTCCGTTTCTCCACATCCTTTCCAGCACTTGTTATTTCTTGTCTTTTTGATATTAGCCATTTGGACTGGTGTGAGGTGATCTCTCACTGTGTTTGATTATTTCCTCCCGTTCTGTAGGTTGTGTTTTTACTTTCCTGTTAATGTACTTGACTGCACAAACGATTTCAATTTTGTTGAAGTCCAACTTGCCACATCTTCTTTTGGTTTTCATTCTTTTAGAATCATTGCCAAATTTAAGTCATGAAGATTTACCCCTATCTTTTCTTTTAAGGGTTTTAAAGTTCTTGCTTTTATATTTCTCTTCTCTTTTTCAAGAACAGTTTGGTTATAATGTGTCTTTTGTGTGTGGGTCTTTTTGAGTTTGTTATACTTAGAGCTTTTTGCATTTTATTTTTATTTATTTATTTATTTATTTATTTAAAGATTTTATTTATTTATTTGACAAAGAGAGATCACGAGTAGGCAGAGAGGCAGGCAGAGAGAGAGAGAGGAGGAAGCAGGCTCCTGCTGAGCAGAGAGCCTGATGTGGGACTCGATCCCAGGACCCTGAGATCATGACCCGAGCTGAAGGCAGCGGCTTAACCCACTGAGCAACCCAGGCGCCCAGAGCTTTTTGCATTTTAGATTCTTGGTTTTCTTCAAATTTGAAGGGTTTCTTCAAATAATCTTCTTGTCCCTTTCTTTTCTCTTTCTTCTGGGATTCACATAATGCATGTGTTGGTCCACCTGATGGTGTCCCACAGGTCCCTTAGACTCTGTTCACTTTTTTACATTCTTTTTTTCTTCTTGCTCCTCAACTTGGTAATTCAGTTGTCCTATCATCAACTGTGCTGATTTTTCCCTTTCTACCTGCTTAAATCTGCTGTTGAACCCTACTGGTGTATTTTTCATTTCAGCTATTATACTTTTCGGCTCCAGAAGATCTGTTGGCTCCTTTTTATAATTTATATCTCTTCATTGATACTTTCATTTTTTGATACATAGTTCACATAATTTCTTTCTGTTCCCTGTTTCCCTTTCTCTCTTTTAGCATATTTAAGACAATTGTTTTTAAGGTTTTTTCTGGCAAGTCTAATGACTGGAGCCTCAGGACAGTTTCTGTCCATTTATTTTGTTCCTTTGAATTGGCCATACTTTCATGTTTCTTGTGATTTTTGGTTGAAAACTGGACATTTTTATATTCTAATGTGCAACTTCGGAAGTAATACTCTCTCCCTTACTTTTTCTGTTTTGTTCTGTGTTTGTGTGTGTTTTTGGTTGTTGAAAGCCATAGTTGTCCATTTGTTTATTGACTTTCCCAAACTATTATTGCAAAGAATGTATTTCTTGCCATGTGTGGTCACTAAAGTCTGTTCCTTATCTTTTGTTTGGCTAGTATTTTGACAGAGATTTCTTTGGATGCCACCAAACACACACACACAGCAATCAAACATACATACAATAAGAGAGACAGAAAAAATCACCTCTTGCAATCTTTGTAGATTGGATCTGTGTCAGTGGCCTCATTCAGCATTCAGAGAGGTTTGCACTGAGCTTGGAGATCAAGCCAAGGCTGAATGTTTAGAGTCTCTCTGAAAAGACCCAAAGTGAAAGCTGAGGGTTTTTTTCTGAGCATGAGTTTTGTCCTTGACATGCATATGGCTTTCTCAATTCCCCAGTACACAATGGGTGGATTTGAATATTCTAATTTCCCAAAGAAACTCATGTCAACTTTTGCTTTAGAGTGTCTAATGCAGGTTTAAGCTATAATCTTTTGCCTCATGCAGCTACCCATCGTTAGTTCAACCTGCAGTGTTTTCAGCAATGTCCATCACTTTTTTTGGCCTGAGTTCTGCATTAGGTAAAACAGAGACGAGCACCTTGCATCAGTCCTCCACGTACCCACTGGACAGGTTAGAACAGATATACACTGTGTATTGGTCTTCAAAGGCTGCTGAAACAAAATACCACAGACTGCATAGAATAAACAACAGATTTTATTTCTTCACAGTTCTAGAAGCTAGAAGTCCAAGGTCCAGTTGCTATCAGGGTTGGTTTCGGGTAAAGCCACTCTTCCTGGCTTACAGATGGCTGTTGTCTTGCTGTGTCCTCACACAGGCTCTTCTTATAAGGACACCCATCCTACTGGATTAGGGTCCTACCCTTGTGACCTCAATTAACCTTAGTTCTTTCCCTGAAGGCCTTTTCTCCAATACTGTCACAATGGGGGTTAGGGCTTCAACATATGAATTTTGAGGGGGGTGCGATTCAGTCCATAACACATAATGACTTGTGGGTAAGGTCTTCACAATTCCCTCCAGAGCCAGGAGCCAGAAATGTGGACTGTTGAGGCTTTAAGACCAAAACTTCTGCTGTACTGGGGAGGACATGGGGGAAAGACAAGTAAAAAGATCACCATGAAATTTCCCACCATTTTGAAATTCCCATTTTTTGAGTCTGTGCTCATTTGGTTGCCATAAACTTTTGACTGTTTTCCAGAGTTCTGGTAAAGTTGGTACTGACAGTTCTTGGTTTTCCATGTTTCTGGGGGGAGGGCTTCAAGAACCTGGAGCTGCCTTTCCCACCAGTTTGCTGATATCAGTCTAGTCCACGTTTCTTGAAAGCTGAGCTCTTGTAATCCCATTGTGCCTAGAAGACAAGAGAAGAGCTAAATAAATACTGAATACGCTCGGCAATCTTCGTGAGCATCTAGGCTAACACAGTGCATGGATGAGAGCCTAAAGCTTTCTGGGAACTTCAAGGCTCTGGAAGGACCACTGAGGAACGAAGAATCTGGGGACTGGCACAGACCCAGAAACTGCAGGAAACTGAGATCACCAGGAGTCACAAATGTCCAAATCCAGAAATTTGAGTGTAAACATGTTCTGCTATATTATATTTATGATGATTCTTCTTCAAACGCTTCAGGATGATGTGTGCATGTGGGAAAGTTCGAGAACCCTAATGTGTATCAGTATCTTGGGATGGTTTAATTATCACTGCAAGTGGTAGAAGTACTTTGACAGAATACTTCAATTTTTATTCCTTGTTTATAGAAGGCATAGTATCGCCAAGCCCAAAAGACTACACAAGGAGTCAGCAAATTGCATCCCAAGGGCTAAATCTGGTCTGATGTAAGTTTTTGTAAAACACATTTAATTGGAACACCACTATTCTATCATCTATATATCATCTTTGGCGGCTTTTGTGCTATGACATAGAGTTGAATAGTTATGACAAAGACCATACAGTCTGCAAAGCCTAAAATTTTACTACCTGTTCCTTTATAGTGAAATTGGCTAACCGTTGCTCTGCAGCCTGGTATTTAAAGAACATTTTGGCAGGATATAACATCCTTGGTTCTCACTTTTCTTTTCAGTTTTTAGGAAATATTTCTCCATTACTATCTTGTTTTTTATGTCATTATTGAGACATCTAATGCCAATCTGATCTTTTTTTTTTTTTAAGCTTTGTGAGTGGACTCACCTTTGCTGGAGTTCCAGCCATTTTTTTCCCTTTAAAGTCCAATGATTTTACTAGAAATATATTTTGAGATTGACCATTCTGGGTCAACTGTCTCAGGTATACATTTGTTCTTTCCTGTGTACAGATCTTTTATTTCCATAAAATTTTCTTGAATTACTAATTTAAATATAATGACCCATTGTTTTGTTTTCTTTTCAAGGGACTTCAATTATTCACAAGTTGCAAACGTTGGGTTTTCTTTGTGGATTTTATACGTCTAGGCTTTGGCCATATCCTTTTGTACCTATTCATTGATTTATCTTTAGTCTTGATTTTTCTAATTATTCTATTTGGTCTCTACATTTTCAAATCTATTCTCTCTAGGTATTTTATAAATTCTTCATTTCTGAGATGGTTTTTTCCCCTTCATTTCTTGAGTTTGTTTAACTCTTATTCCACATTTTCATATTTTTTTTTGTTCATTTCTCTTCTGAGTTTTGAATTTCTTACTCAAGGGGTTCTCTCACATCTGCACATGACTGATGTTCAATGTTATTTAATTCATGTTAGGATAAGGACCAAGGTGGAGGGAGAAGAATTAAAAGATACTCAGGGGAGGAGGGGTTAAAACCGTGTAGGCTTTGGATAGTAAGTGGAGAGTTTGCCAAGACTCAACACTGAGTCCAACGTGGAGAACTGTGGGCTTTCACTAGGAGTTTGGCTTAGGAGCTTGGACTTAGTTTAGAAATCGGAGTTTCCGTTATGCAGGAATTTCCCGACAGAGCCTCAGTGTCTTTATTCGGGGAAACAACTGGAATGACTCAGAGACCTCTGAAGGACATTTAACAACATCTAGGCCATTCCCAGCATCTGAAGTTTGGGTCGCATCAGTAGCCAAGCAATCCCCCAATTTAGGAACGATCATTTTAGATTCAGTCTTTCCTGTGTCAGCTCTGCATTAAGTGTTGTTAGTATCAACTTGCACCAATGAGCCCCCTTTCCAATATTCACTATAGACATTAACAACAAGCATGTCAAGGATTCCCATAGAAAATGGGGAAGCTAGGCCCTATGTGCTCTAGTTACTGGAAACCCAGGGGATACACAGTTCACATTGAATAGGAAGTGTCTTATCTTTGCACACTGTGTACCAACCCTTTCATGAATCTTAGGATTATAGGGGAAACACTGGGATCATTTTGTAGGAAATAGGTAAACTTAATCATTATTTGACAAGGCCCTAGGAGAATTCTCTGATGCTGATTATTGGGATATTTAAGATTCCTGAGATGTTTACCCTGTACTGTCCAAGGAGAACTAACATAATTGTTATAAATTATGTTCAATTATTTAAAAGTTTATGAGAACAAGAGCCAATTCAATACACATTTATGTTCTATTGTTTATGTGGGACTCTGCTGGGTGCAAAGGCAACAATGTAAGAAACACAAATTTGTTTTGTTTTGTTCTTAGGGGTATTAATACTAGAAGGGGGGAGAAGTCTCGACTACAACGTGGTACAAGAGAAAGAGAAATTGTGGGTTACAAAGCAGGCATGTTAATAGTCATGGGGGTGAATGAGGAAGGTTTCATTAAGGAGGAAACATCTGAAGTACATATGTAAGAACATGTAAGATTTTGCCAGGCAGAAAGAGGAACAGAAGGAGGAATTCCATGGAGAATTAACAGCACTACCAAGACAAAAGAAAATAAAGTATCTTTGGGAAATAATCAGCAGTCCTGTGGGGTTGAAGGGCAGGAGATGTGGGGCGCTGTAATGACAGGTGAGTTTGGAAGGATTAATTACTGCTAAATTATGGTGGGCCTTGAATCCAGGCTAGAGATTACAGGTTTATTTAATAAAGCATGGGAAGATGCTGAAGATCTTTGGGTAAGACAGTGACACAACCCCAGCTCTACAGGATGTGGAGGACAGATCAGAAGACTCATAACAGCCTGGGTGAAATGTATTAGGAAATGAAGTAGGATAGTGGTGCTGGGGATGGAGTGCAGGGGAGGGCTTACACGATTTGGAGTTACGATACTACTGATTTGGAAGTGAATAGCATAGTGGTTACTGGTGTAAGAATAAGGAAGAAGTTAAGGGTGGTATCAAGATTTTATGCATTATAGTAAAATCCTATTGATGCCAATTAATGCCAATAGGGTAAGAAGGAGGAGTAGTCCTCTGGATGAGAAAATAAATTGTATAGCTTGGGACCGGTTAATATGGAGGGACACGTGGAGAGAAATGTCTGGGAGATGGTTAAAAACTCAGATTTGAAGGACTGGCCGAGATTTCAAAGTGATTTTCAAGGGTGTGAAAATTAGAGTCACAAAACTGGGTGAAAATGGAGACAAGGTGGCCTTGGATGGAAAAGGATGGGCTAGAATGTTCTTCAAAGGAAATAATTGCTCGAGGCTGGAAGATGTGCTACAGTGATGGCAGTGAGGATGATGATGATGAAGATGATGCCTTCATATACTGGGCACCTACTTACATTGAGAGACAGTGCTAAATTTTCATACATATTCTTTTGTTTTACCTTGACAATCTCCTAAGTTAGGCTGTTTTATTCTTATTTGACAGGTGAGAAAATTGAGACTCAGTCATGTTAGGTGACTTGCCCACGGTCACAAAACTCTAAATTGTAGAGCTGGGCTCTGAATCCAGTTCCCTCTGCCCCCAAATTCCATGTTATCAACGACAGAATTCTTCTGCTGTAGCTCTGCCCTGAACCTGGTGAGATTCTATTTCTAGGAATTTGAAGGCAAAGACTATGAACCAAGGGAAAGAGAAGAAGGGCTAGAGACACAGAGATGGTAAAGTGGCATCAATGTGTGCTGAATTCACCCAGGTGTAAGACTAAATGATCCATTTCTTTGTGCTGCAAATTCAGTGTTCCAAACAAATGTTCTCGTCATTCAGGGCAACGTGGGGAATATGAATGGATCATTAAACCTCCACTTCTGAGGGTTTTGAGCAAGGTGGACTGAGTGTATTACCCACCAGTGTATTCAGAAATATAAACAAGGGCACCTGGTGGCTCAGTCGGTCAAGTGTCCAACTCTTGCTTTTGGCTCTGGTCATGGTCTTACAGTTACAGGATCCAGCCTTGCATTGGGTTCTGCGCTCAATGTGGAGTCTGCTTCAGATTCTCTCCCTCTCTCCCTCTGCCCCTCCCTGCTCATGCTCTCCATGCTCACATAAATAAAAATCTTTAAAAAAATGAGATTAAATATATATATATATATATATATATAAACAAGTGGGCATGTCCCATAGTCAGAGCTGTAGAGGGCAAGAGGCCAGTCAGTAAGGTCCAGAAGAGCTGTGGGGACCACACCTGGGTGTGGGAGCACACTCAAGAGGAGTGCTTGGTGAGCTGCAAACACGTACAAATATTGATTCTTGTTGCTGCTGTGTTGGGGGTGGTCGTGGTGGTGCTATTAGGGAAAGTAGAAGTCAGTGGGAAGCAAAGGGAAAGTAGAGTCAGTGGGGCAGAAGCAGGAGAGAACTGGGAGTGGAAGCGAAAGAGAAGGAACCAAGTCCATGATGGCAGAGAGGCTGACAAGAGAAGTCGGGGAAGGGTAGCCTTGTAATTTTGCTGGGGTGGGAAAAAAACTGCCATTAGCTTCCATTAGAAATCAATACCAGAAAGGAACTTTGTGGGCACGATGGCATTTGTAGAAAATGCCCAGCCTTTACAGAGCTTTTGTACTCAATGAGTGCTTTCGAAGTCCCAGGAGACCTTTCTATTTGCCAAGCTTCCAGGAAAGTCCTAGACAAAAATCACTCAGCAGAGAAGCATGCCCTTAGAGCCTTTCCCTCTGTGTGGTCTCCTCACAGCCCAAAGGTGGGGGGCGGGGGTCGATGAAGGCAGCCTGCTCTGCCTCTCCCAGCCACATGGCCTAGGGCAAGTCCCTTGATAATGACTTATTAGAGCCAAAGAACATTCTGCAGATTGCAAGCTGCTTTCACTAACCTATCCCTGAGAACCCTGGGGACCAGAGTTTCATAGCATATTATGTATTTGATTAATCGTAGCAGTTGACATTTAAGAAGCAGATGTCCTTCTTACTGTTTCTGCCTTCAAAATCTTTCTATTCATCTTGTGCTCGGACGTCTTGATCAAATTATAAACATATAATGTATTATTAGCACCAGGGTACAGGTCCAAAATTTTTTAAGTTACTTTTTGGCATCTAAAATTCGAATAGCATTTCCTATAGGATAAAAGATAGCAGAACATGGGTTATTTGCTAAGTTCTTAGATATACCAAGACAAATGCTCTGTAACAGATAAAACCTAGAATTTGGGGGAAGTCTAGAAGTCTACAAACCCAAAAATTAACCTGTAAAAGCTTTTGATGCAATAATGTCCTTCAGTGAGTTGGATCTGGGGATGGTTAAATGTCTAAATGTGCTTTGGACTTTAAATAGGGGCTAGTGGTAAGATATGGTTTAAAAAAATTAAGCTTTGGATTTCCAGAGATGGTCACTGGGCAGTAGCTGCTGGATGAGTCAATATCCAGCCCTAAATGGTATAATTTATACAAAATTTGTGATGTTTATGCAGTGATTAGCTTTTCGTGGATGACTTATTTAAACAAAATTTGTTAACAAATGGAAGCAGCCTAATGGCTGTTAAGAAGTAGTAATCAAGAGCCCATAGTAAATGCAGCAAAGGCACATGCTCTCGCACCCCTCTCCCACACACAGGGACCATCTGGCAGAATGCCATTCAGCAGGGTTACCTCCAAGGCACAAATAGTTGCAAAATCCTTGGCAATGGCTGAATTCCCATTCCCACGGGGCTGCCTGTTCTATACACTCCAGATTATACAAGGTCCTCTGCAAATTCAATAAAGCAGAGAACACGGAGAATGAGGGAACACTGAGTAGGTACATCCGGTTAGCATAACTGACCTTACAGTTCTCATAAATGGAGGTGCAAAGACCAATGGTCAGGGGATTAAAAAAGCCAAACTCTAATTCCTGACACAGAAGTATCAGTTGAGAAAAGAAGACCATGGGGGTACATGGGTGACTCCACTGGTTACGCACCAGCCTTCTGCTCAGGTCATGATCTCGGGGTCCTGGGATGGAATCCTGAGTCTGGCTCCTGGCTCAGCAGGAAGTCTGCCCCCTCTCCTTCTGCCTTCTGTTCCCCGCTCATGCTCTCTCTCTTCAATAAATAAAAAATCATGAAAAAAAAAAAGAGAGAACACCATAGTGACATACCACTATCTTTTCTTTCTTTATACCCAAATTGCCCCCTTCTTGGTGGGCACAGACCAGCCAGAAGGTCCATCAAACTGACCCATTTTCTGAACTTCTAGCAGAAGTGAGAAGAGCTACTTCCAGGACTCTCCTCTCTGGCCTGTCAAGGAGCACCGCCATTTTGAAATTGCACGTTGAATATGAAGAGACACACGGAAGGAGTCTAGGTCCCAGAGCTGTTGCTCAGGGGAGAGCTCTCTGGGGACCAGGAGTATGTTTTGGACATGAATGAGTTTGGGCTACTCACCAGGCATGTGTCTGATGGCACCTGGTATCACAAAATGCCCCCTCTCCCCTCAGGCATGCTGCTGCAGGTGGGCATAAACAGGGTTTCCAGAGCTATGGGTTAACTGTAGTTCCCCCCTAGCCTCTGATATCCCCCACATCACTAGCGCTCAGTAGATTCCTAAGAAACTGAAGAGATCAAGTGACCAGTTGCTCTTCTATTTCTAATGAGGAGGAAACACTGGGGATTCCTGGAATGTCCTTCTGGAGACTTTTATGTTCCACTGGTTTTTTCCTTATGGTGAAGAACCTCTTCTTTAGGATGCTTTTCTGTGGAGATACAAAGACAAGTCAAAAACTAAGGAGGTACACTTATTTTCTTATGTCCTCCTGTCACTCTCAGAGAGAAGCACCTGGGAATTCCCTCAAGCCCTTCTCAGGGCGATTCCTCAGTGGCGGGGATCCCTCTGGGGCCACTCTCCTCACGGGGCTCCAGCTATGACTTACTGAGGCTCCTAATACGACTGCATTCTTGCAGCACAGCATTATTGCTGGCTTGTGGCTTTATGGGTATTCCCAAATATCACCGGGAAACATACTCTTTTTTCGAGAAAAAAAAATTACTGTTTTTTTGGTTCTGAGCTAAAATTCACAACTCAGTACATTGTAACTACATGAAATCTCATTTCCTATGATTTTAGGAACTTGGTTTTTTTGATAATTTGGAGAAGATAGACCTCGGCTGATGTTTACCGGTATTTTAACTCAAGAGAAGGGTTTTTTTGGGGGGTGCCTGGCTGGTTCCCCAAACTCTTGATCTTGGGATCATATGCTTGAGACTCACGTTGGGTACAGGGATCTACTTTAAACAACAACAACAACAACAAAACGGAAAAGGTTTTCTTGAGAATTTGACAATGCTGAATAAATGAAAAATTAGTTAAGGCAAAATACCATTGTTCAAAATTTCTTTAAAAACATGTTTTAAGCACGGTGAGGAACATCCTCCTTATATATCATTGGTGCATTTCTTCTAAATCATTCCTATCAATTCTTTAAATCAGTTTGACCGAGGAGCCTGCTGGGCCATTGCAAGCCCAGCTGCATGGGAAGGATCTGTGGGAGTGTGAGTTGGAAGGATCCCTTTGGAAAGGGGCAGCAACCACCCATCTCCACACTGGGAGGAGCCTGGGGCCACAGGCAGGGAGCCTGGGGGACAGCTGGTTGGCATGGTCCTCCAGGGTCTGGCATGCCTGGCTCCAGAGCCACAGTCCTGGGAGATCGCAGCCTGCCGGCCGAGAGGAGTCCAACCCTCCCTCCCTCCCCTGGATGGCGTTCCGTCCAAGATGGAGCATCTGTTCCCTTCAGCTTCTGAAACAATGGAACATGCTGTTTCAAATAGGGATCACATGCTGGGCAGCCAAAAACAAGCCAAGGACCCAGGAAATGTCCTCTCTGCTTGTAAGATTTTGGCAAAGGAATTTTAACTCATTTTGTGTGGGGCAACCATTTCTCTATTATCTATCTACTGTCTATCCATCCACCCATCCATCATCTACTTTTTATCATTTATTTTTCAAACCACTTTACTGAGCTATAATCCACATGCCATGAAATTCTCCATTTAAAGTGTACAATTCGTTGAATTTTAAAATATTCACAGAACGGTGCAACCACCACCACATTCCAATTTTAGAACAAATCATTTGTTTTCAAAATTGAATATGCAGAACTCCCTATTATGCATCCTTGGCTAGATTTGGAAACACACCTGTTCTCCAGGGCGGGAGGTCTCTGGCAACAATGTCTTCTCTCTTGATTCTCTTTATCCTGGGCATCTGCACGGCAGATGTGAGCAGGTAGAAGCTCCTAGTGAAGCTCCTTGTGACCGCTCTGACGGGTTGTAGCAAGGCAGCTGGTCACTTCGCACCTGTATTCTGATGGAGCAGGAGGTAGGGCTGGAGGCTCTGAGGGTCTGGCACCTGGATCAGCAGCAGAGGCCCCTTACTCCCCTTTGTACCTTCTGTCTCCCCTCCTAATCCTCAAAAGGCGTGGAAATACAGTCATCCCTGTGTTGTTATCCAGACTGGCCTCTAGAGGGCAGACGATTTCCCCAGACAGAGCGGAGATGGAGGCTGTTTTCCCAGAGTCACCCCAATGGTTCCCCTGGGAGGGAGTCTTTTCTGGGATTTTCTCTTCTAGATTCCTTCCGGGTTGGCCACAGCTCATCCCAGTCCTTGAAACCTGCTTGAGGTGGGGATGAGAGGTTGTGGTTTGGCTTCTTTCTGGAAAGAAACATCTCAAATCTCTCCTACCTTATTCCTGAAAGAGCCTTCAACCATTCCTAGAGTCCTAATCTTTTTTATTTCACATCGCTTAGCCTTCAAAGTTTCTTTTTTTATTATGATAAAATATACATGAAATTTACTATATAAGGATTTTTAGGGGTTCGGTTCAGGGGCATTAAGTACATTCACAGTATTGGGCGGCCATCACCACCACCCACCTCGCAGAACATCTTTATTTTACAGAATTAAAACTCTGTCCTCACTGAATGATGTCTCTTCATCCCCAGCCCCTAGTAACCACCATTCTACCTTCTGGATCTATGAATTTGACGACTCTAGGTACCTCACATAAAGAGAATCCTATATTTGTGGATTTTTGTGACTTACTTCATTCGGCATTATGTCTTCAAGATTCATCCATGTGGCAACCTCGGTCAGAATTCCCTTTTTTTTTTTTTTTAAGGCTGAATACTATTCTGTTTGTATACATGTTGTTTGTCTATTCAGCCACTGGCAGACGCTTGGGTGGTCTCCAACCCTCGGCTGCTGAGAATAAGGCTGCAGTGACCAGAGTGTACAAATATCCCTCCGAGCCCCTGCTTGCAATAATTTTGGGTCTTCATGGCCTTTTATGCCAATAGGAGAATGAGGTGACTCTACTCCAGGGCTGGGTTTCCCAATGTTTTCACATTATGGCTTACCTCCAAAATGTTTTCTTGGCCCCCTGAGGACACTGGAGAGGTCTGGAGCCCAGACAGAATCCTGGAGGGGACTCATCCCAGCTCCGCTGAGGGGGTGTAGGGGATCCTCCTCACAGCACATTCTGGACACGTCAGGCAGGGACCTCTCTGCCTTGGACAGCTCAGCTCCCGGGTTCCGACCCCACATAGCAAGCAAACACCCCATGGTGTGGAGTCTCTCTAGGTGTGGCTGGAAGGATGAGGTGTCCTCGCCATCTGCTCTCTCTGCTCACGCCCCCCTCCCACCCTTAGAGCACCTCTGTTTGCAGCTGCAGAGTGAGAGACATTGAACTTCACAGCCCCTGGCTGGAGCTGCCTGGAACAGAAATGTGTGCGTGCTACCGAAGCCGGTACAACAAACTCTCCAGAGCTAGAACGGGGTTAGGACGCGCAGGCAGAAGGGAGGTGTGTGAGGGGAGCTGGAAGACCATGTCCACATGGGGACTGCGGCTGCCGCTTGGAGGCAGCTAGGAGGGGCCGGTGCGAGCTGCTCCGATGAACGAGTCCATGCGGAAAAATGAGAGAGAGCAGGGACACCCAGGGCTGAGTGGGGAGGGATGGGGCAGACAGGCACCTGGAGGGAAAGCAGAGGGGCACAAAGGAGAGATGGAGGTGAGTTTAGGAGCTCCCGCCCTTGTTTTGCTTTGGAGACAGTCAACTCTGTTGTTCCAGTAAGAATGTTCTTCCTCTGAGGTGTCTGGGCTGGTTCGCGAGCCTGGATGGGTCAGGAGGGCGGGACCTGCTGAGAGCCAAGGGGAAGGCGAGGAGGGAAGGGGCACAGTGGGGCTGTGACAAAGTGGCCACCAACGCGGCGCGGAACGCTTCTTTTTTAAATAGTTTATTAATCTGTTTGGCCAAACAGGTAATGGAAACTGAGAATAATAATTTGCTACAAAGTTCAGGTCATGAATGCCCCTTTCCCCTAGGAAACGAAAGACTCCATGGTCACAGAATGCACCACTGGGTTATGACAACATTTCAAAATAAGGTTTCCATTTCGTATGTAACAATGTAAACTTCAAAAATAGTAAACTCTAACCCCCACGTCCCTCTTGACAGATCTATCACAGATAGAATTTTCTGGCAGACCTAAACTGTGTAAGTAAACAGCCTGGTGCTTTAAAAGTTTCATAAAAAGGTTTACAGATTCGGTAGATAATTTTTCCATCTTGGTCATGGAGTAAAAGCAACCAGCAGTTCACAGTCTCGCCGTGTCCATCTGACATGTGCAATGCACACCGCTAGCCACGTTCCCTTACACTGGTCGTCAGCCTGTTGTTTTTGTACACGTACACACACACAGTTTTGTTTCTAAAGATTTTGTACATCTAAATTAGAAGACGGCGCCAGTGACTTACAATGTCACCTCGCTTCACGTAGGTAAGGACAAAAATTCTGTAGAAGGCACTGTAATTTCTCTTGCACGATCTTACACACTCACGTGAGAGCAGGCCAGCTGGGGCTCCGACTCCTCCTTCCCTCTCTGTAACCTGGCTGGGGCCTGTCCTCCACCTGCCACCCCTAGCTCAGCCACCGCCGGTGGGTCCCGAAGTCCGTTGGTACCTTTCTGCTTCCTCTCTTGGCATCCATCCCTCTATCCATCCTCCAACAACTCAAAGTGACTTACAGTTGTCTTTTGGTTCATTTGAAATCCCTTAAAATTAAGAGTACAGCTCTGGTATAAAACAAAATGTGACCCTACCATAGCTGGAAAATAATCACAGTGTGCAATGTAATTTGCAGTTGCTAAGATTCAAACACGCGCCCTGCCTCTTGTCCCCCCGAACACTGACATGGACTTTGACATTCATTTCGAAAGGGCCGGAGGCTCGTCTCTTCTCTTCCACTTGGAACTGGTACCCTTGGGTGAAAGGTCTGATGTGGGAAAAGTGCAAGCAAATTGGACATGCCAATAAATACCGTATAACTTACCGCAGGTTACCGGAACTGTACAGGTATGTACACACCTTACCCAACCGAGGGTTCCCCCGTCCGGAGCAGACCTCCGAGGCCCTAACCCGAGCGTGAGCGATCGCCGCAGAGTCCTGCAGGGCCGCGGTCAGCGCGCGAAGGAGGGCCGGGCCCTTCGGCTCTTGCTCTGAGGCCCCGAGCCCGGGTCCGCGCCGCCCTCCGCCGTCTCCTCCTTCTTCCTCACTTTGAGGCGGGTGAGAAGCTTGATGAGCCAGACGTCCCACTCCTCGGGCAGAAGCAGGAGGAGGAAGCCCAGGCCGATGATGATGATGGCGATAACCCGCACCCCGTTGAAGACTATCTTACTGGTGTAGTGATCCACCACTGCGCGAGACAGAGAGAAGCCCGGTTACTCCTAGACCCGGCCAGGCCCGGGCGCAGGGTGGGGCCCCCGGGTCGCCTCGTGCGCGGGCGCGGAGCTGCGGTCTTGCTTGACCGCGGAATCTTCCTCGGCGTGGCTTTGCTCCTGGTGGGCGCGGGCGGCCTCATAATTTTTTAACAGCCCTCGGGTGTGAAACTCCTCCAGACTGACCTGGCACCGCAGTTCAGACACTGATATGCACCCCAAGTTTAACTGTGGCCAGTTAAACTGAGTGACCCCTGGGTGGCAGGACGCTGAAGACGTGACTGCTTTCTTCGTATTTTTGGTATTTTTTGGGTCTTCTACAATGATTTTTTTTTAAGTTTTTATTTATTTGAGATAGAGTGAGGGAGAGAAAGCGAGAACCAGCAGCGAGGAGGGGCAGAGGGAGAGGGAGAAGCAGACTCCCCGCGGAGCAGGGAGCGCCCCCGCCCCCTCCGCCCACCATGTACGGCTCCATCCCAGGACCCTCAGACCATGACCTGAACTGACGGTGGACGCTTAACCAACTGAGCCTCCCCCCACGCCCCAGGGGGGCACTCCTGCAATGACATTTTACATTTATAATTTCAAATTATATTTATAATTTAAAAGCATAAGTGCCCAGTATATGCATATATACAATTTGAAGACCAGACTCACACTGCTTTTTAGAAGATGTAAATTGTTGTTCTGCCCCAGGGCACCATTAGCAGAGGCTTTGAAGCGCCCTGGGGCATCACTAACTATTAAGGCTTATTAAAGGTCTGCAGGGCACATGGCTCCTACCTGACTCACATCAGGTGAGGGAATGAAATGCGAAGCAGGTTTAATAAGAATCCACCTCATCATTCTCTCCTCAGCTAAATGGTCAAAAACATTGGGGATATTGGAGTTTTTGTTTTTCCCTTTTTTTTTTTGTTTTGTTTTAATTCCCTGTTTTCTTAATTAAGCCCGACAAAGCAGATTTGGGGCCTGCCCTTTGCGCAAGAGGCACCCACTGCGTTTCTTTTCTATCATTTGGTGAAAGAGGGTTTGCTGAGTTAGAGCAGGAGGCCTTGGAAAACCGACCGCTGCCACCTGTGGGCCTCCTCCAGCTGCCCAGGAGGTGGCCGGGCTCCCCCCTTCTCCCCTTCAGGGTCCTCCGCCTCCCCTGCCTTCCCCCTCCCCCTCCCCCTCCCCACCTGACTCTCACCTTGTCTATAGGGCATCAGAGAAAGAGAAAGGGATGAAAGTTAAACCCCCCCCCCAAAAAATGTTTGCAGCCCGGTTGTGGAATTAAAGTGCCTCTTTTAAATAAGTCAGGCAGAGAAACACAAGTATCATATGATTTCACTCATATGTGGAATTTAAGAAACAAAACAGATGAACATAGAGGAAGGGAAGGAAAAATAAAGTAATAAAAGCAGAGAGGAGGGCAAACCTTAAGAGACTCTCAACTCTAGGGAACACACTGAGGGTTGCTGGTGGGGTGACGGGGTAGCTGGGAGGCGGGCATTAGGGAGGGCACTCAGTGGAGCGAGCCCTGGGTGTTCTACGCAACTAGTGAATCACTCAATTCTACCTCTGCAAATAGTAATATACTATATGCTAACTAACTTGAATTTAAATGAAATTTTAAAAAAAGAAATAAGAAAGAACATCATTTGAGATATAAAAAATAATGAAGTGCCTCTTTTATCTCACTGTAATTCAGAAATACTTGAATTTTTGGGACGCCTGGGTGGCTCAGTCATTAAGCCTCTGCTTTCGGCTCAGGTTGTGATCTCGGGGTCCTGGGATCGAGTTCTGCATCGGGCTCTCTGCTCAGCAGGGAGCCTGCTTCCCTTCCTCTCTCTCTGCCTGTCTCTCTGCCTACTTGTGATCTCTGTCAAATAAATAAATAAAATCTTGAAAAAAAAAAGAAATACTTGACTTTTCAATAATGACAGAACGTTCGGTACATTCGGCACACGGGGACCATCCATGAGCAGGGCACACAAGCAGCTCCAGCAGTAAACATCACGGCATGTGGGAAAGCCACCGGACCCCGCTCTCAGACATCGGGCCGTGGTGGATCCCTTTGCTTCTCTTCTCCAGTTGCGAACTGAATGTGATTCCTTCCTCGGACACACGATCAAACCGTGCAGGGGAGTAATAAGAAGGGATTCTCACTGACCTCTCCGACATCTGGCTGTATGAGACAGGTCAAGTGGGCCTCTACCTAGGAGCTCATGAATGTCCCTCAATGAAAGCCCTTACATGCTTCCTGGCAGTGTGACTGCTGTGACTACAATAATGCAGTGAGGTGTAGGGGGTAAGCTGATGCGTTATCTCTCCAGCAGCTCTGGGACTTTCAGCATTTTGAAATGTCGGGTGAGGGTCGGTCCTGCCTTCACTTTTAGGGGAGACAAGCTAAGGCCCGGAGGGGTGATAAGCTGGGACCACCATCCTCCAGGTGGGCAGGGCCAGTGCCCGGATGCCCCGGCCAGGCCTTCTTCCACACACTGCCCCAAGGTACCCCGAAAAGAGTCTGGGGCCAGGGACAGGCATGTGCAGAACACGTGGGACAGGAGGAGAGAAGAAACAAATCACAAGAAAAGGCTTAGGAAACTGAGAGCTGTTTTGCTCACTGATGCCACATCGGACAGGATAAGGATGTGCCATTCCCTGGGGTGAATCCTCTAGTGGCCTGTGGGTAGGAGGGTCAGGATGGATGTGGCTTTGGGGGAGGGGCCTGTGCCAGGGCCAAGGGGGTGAGCATGATGGAGGGACCGGACTTATAGACTTATGAACCCTTCTCTGGCTAAGAACAGGCCGGATGGGGCCGTCAGGGGTGAGGAGGGGGTTCCGGGAAGAAAATCCAAAACGGACACCAGAATGAACCAGGAAAAGGAAGGCGGGGAGGGGCTGTCGACCACAAGTTTTTGGAAGAGCCGAGCTGCCGGGTGATTGCTTTGGTGAGTCCCCAGGGAGAAAGCATAGCAAGGTCCGGAGGAACTGGCCAGCGTGCTCTCGAGCTTCTGGGAGGTGCGAACAATGTTTGTGTTTCCTCAGTTTACAAACACTACGCCATCCCAGTCACAGCCCAAGCACACTTTCCCCTCCAGAAAGTCACTTACAAAACTGAATTTTTTTCCTGCTACACCTTTTTCTAAGCTTATTACTAAGATTAATGAGATTCATCTCTGGTTCCCACACCAGTTAGAACCTAGACGGCTGGAGACCGTCATATGTCGGGGTGGTGAGTGAAAACCCAGGCAGTCTGGAGAGACAGCGTGTATGCAACATACACCAACCTTCTACCCAAGTGCCTTCTTTCTACACCGAAGGGCAACGGTGTTGTCCATACAGGCACAGCAAGACTGCATGCGAGTGTGTGTGTTTGGGAGTGGGAGGATGTGTGTGTGTGAGTGTGTGAGTGTGTGTGTGAGTGTGTGTGTGTGTGTGTGTGTTCAAGCAGAGAGAGGAAGCCATACAGGCTTACCTGCATTCACAGGTACACTGAGGACGATTCCCACAGACATCAGAGTGGGATACGTAACAGCGATTCCAAAATTTAATACGATATTGAATGCTGAAATAAAGAACAGAAGAAGGGTATTATTCGTGCCTGGCCCTGGACTTGCCGCCCTCCCTGGTCCGCACCCCCGGCCCCCAGCTTCTCTGGTGAGGCTGGAGTCAGGGGACTTACTACTGCCCTTTGCTCTGACTCAGGCAGCCTGGGTGGGGATCAGGGACAAATATCCCAAAGAAGCAGCGTTCCTCTTCCCCTCCTGAGCTCTGAAGGAGAGCAAAGAAATTTGGAAAAGGTCGTCAGTGAAAGACGCTGGAAGAGAGGACTCGGATCGTGGACTCAAGCCACTAACTTGGCTTTTCTCCGTTGCCGGTGGTGACTCTGGGGGAGGACGGCCAGGTGCCTTGGGTTATGCATTCTGAGATGGGGACTGGGTGAGACCCATCCCCAGCTACTTTCCTGCCTAGGACCAGCCTCCTACCAAGTAATCGTGGTGACGATATTCATCGTAATGATAACTGAGAAAAGGCACTGGGCTCTGACTCCCCTCAGACCTTCACCGGCCGGCTCCCTCCCGGGCCTGTAAGGACTGTTCTGCTGTCGGGACGTCACGCGCAGCACTGTCCGGAGTGGCGGTGCCCCTGGCTACTACTGCCAAGCCTGCGGTTCTGGAGTTAGAACCCAGTGGACGCAAGGGTCTTGAAGAGCACTGGGGACTTAACGATAGAATGCTGCTCTTCGTGAGGGCACGGTTTACAGATGGCCCTGGAGCTGCCCGGGGCCCGCTAGTCCGTGTGGCTTGGGCCGGGGTCAGTCAGCACTTACTCAACAAGAGGACTGAAAATCCACAAAGGTTCCCCCATGGGATGTCATGGAACGAGCTCCAGTATTCCACTTTGGTGAAGTAGAGGATAACGGGGATACAGGTGATGAAGAGGATGTTAAACACGCCCAAAATGGACAAAAATAAGGCGGCTTCTCCGAACTTAGCACTGCCCAGGAGGAGCTTGAACAGAACCTGCCGGAGAAAGCAGAGGAGAGTGGGTGATGGCTCGCCCCCGCCGCCATCGTGCCACCAGGGCGGGGGGTGCGCCCGAGGAGGCTGGGCCGGGGGTGCAGGGTCGCAGCCGGGGGACGGGCAAATGCGGCCTCGCTCGGCCTTCAGGGAGAGGGTGGTGGGGTCAGTGCTAGGTGCGCGGCACAAGCGCTCGGATCTCGGTAGCGCCCCGGGGGACAGCGACTCATGGAGGGCATCTCTGGGAGTCACGGCTCTGACACGAGGCTCCCTTTGTGTTGCAGTCAGGACAGCACGTCCCAGCTTCAGGGCGTCCGAAGACGGGGACGCCGCAGAACTTAGAGCTGCCACGAGGATGCATTCCTCTGGGGACCTCGGTTTTGAACGACACAGCCAGACCCCCAGGGCAAAGGGCTTTGGCTGCGAAGACATTTTCTCTAAATCGAAGGTAGAGAGATTGTAACGCTCACAGCTCATCTCTGCTCCACACCCCCCGCCCCGTTCCAGAAACAGCGTGGGGTTTAGCAGCGTGCACCCCGCTTTGACTTCTTGCACCTGTTCTTGTCTGTATGTATTTCAGGTGTGTGAGGCCCAGGAGAGGGACAGACGTGCCTGGAGTGGCCGGGAAGCTGGGAGGACAGGGGCAGCCGCCCCCATGTTCCGGGGACCCAGCCGCCACCAGGGAACGGATTTGGGTCCAGCTCGAGTCTCTGCACGGTTGTGTCTCCCACTTCGCCTGCCTCTTCCTTTTTCAGCCACTTCACCAATCTTTTCAGGTATTTCTGGGCATTTGCGCACGAAGCGTGAAAAGAGGAATAGATTGCTTTCAGCCCTCCACCCACTGGCCTCTCTGGATAAAGATCAGGCTGTGGGGGAGAGGGGAAAGGGGAGTCGAAATCAGAATTATCTGTGTCCATTGCAGATTTCATCTCTGTGTGCCCTGCTTCCCGTTAGCATGCGGCGGAGTGAGGCCAGCAGAGTGTGGCCTGGTCCCATCTTCTGCATTCGAATAGTGGCTTTGAAGCCTCACAGTGGTGTGGGGCTACTGTGTCTTCCTTGGGAGATGGGTCCCGGAGCAGGTAGACAGCGTGTGTGCCTCTGGCTGTGGGCAGTGAGGGCGGGAGCTGATGGGGACGGGAAGGTGCAGTCATTTCCCATTCTCAAACCACAGAATGTGTTACACACAGAGCTGGAAAAAAACAAAGTGCCTTTTCTAACTCTCTCCCGTACTTCATTTTCCTGTCTTACTGCCTGGATCCACGAAGGGCTGTGGGTCTCCAAGCTAAAACCTCATTCCTCGTGGCATCCTCCAGGTCGGGGTCCCAACTTGGAGGCCCGAGAAAATCTGGGGTCTTCCCTCTGGCGGTGAAGGGATGAGAGAGGAAGGGGGGAGGGAGGAGGGAGAGCAGCAGGCAGAGCCACGACGGGGGAGGGGACGCGTGGGGGTCAAACACGGCTTCATCCAGCCCTGCAGTTGGGACCTGCTTTCTAGGGCTTCCCCACATTTTGTCAAAAATGTGTTATAATACCCGTATCACAGGAGTTGGGTTTCTATTTATTCAGCCTACGGGCAGTGCTTAAAAGGCATGCGGATTCACGCTGAGTCCCGGTGGCTGCCCAAACCGTGCCATGAAAGATTTCAGTGACGAGGCTGCTCCAAGGGTTTGCATCATCTCTCCAAACACCGAGCCAGCCCCCTGGGGGCCCCGGTCCTCCTCCAGTCCTTGCCAACCAAAGAAGTCATGAAAATTCGTCGCTGCCCGTCCACTGTTCTGCCTGGTTTATGCCCAGTGCTGCAAAGAGATGGCCCTTGACGGAAAGGTCTAGAGAGCCAGAGCCAAAGCCGAGAGTGGGTGTGTCTCATCCCTGCGAGTCTGTCCACACACTGAGAACAGCTGCTTGGCTGAAGGCACAGATGCCATCCAAGATGCCCCACGTGAGCCGGGCCAGCCGGCTGAGACCCACTGCTCTGAGGGCTCGCTCCCCGCGCGTACCTTGTACAGGGCAGACATGGACGCAGAGCCCACCACCAGCGCTATGCCGATGACAGAGTGGCTGTGGAAGCCGTCGGCGTAGGTCATCATCACGATCCCAGCAATGGCGAGGATGGCGGCCACGATCTGCACAGAAGGGAGGAAACAGCGGTGAGAGGGTGGGGGGCCGTGGGACAGGCCACCGAGGTGGAAACGCTCAGGAGAGTCTCATGCGAGGGAAGAGAGTGGGGTCTCCTTTCCAGTTCTCTGGAAAACAAATGGGATTTCTGTTCTTGCTTAGGAAAGCTTCGTGTGATGGAACCCCTGGAACAGCTGGTGGCAAGGAGACCTGCTGTGGCCCGGGGTCACCTGGTGGCCCGTCCCCGTGGTGCTGGGAGACCGCAGATAAGGCGGTCATGATGCCAACAGCAGGGGCCCTGCCCTGACAAAGTTTGGTAGACCACCCTGGGAATGACCCCAGTTCCTGCCGAACCTTCTGAGAGCACGTGACATCTTGCCTCTTAGACACGTCGTATTTTAACAGAGAGGGGACCGGACGTGGGGCCCACTTAGCACGCCACACCGGCGGTTGGGTCTTCTGAAAGAACGAGTGTCGTGTGCCAAAGGGCCACGGTGTCCTACCCCTGGGAGTGCCGGGCCTTTCCTGAGCTGTGACGGAGCGCTCCCCCCGCAGCGCCCCCCATCCTGGGACTGTCCCCACCCAGACTTCCCATGTTGAACGAACGCCCCAGGGAGATGTACCCGTTTCTGCTGCTGCGCAAAGTGAGGTTGTCGATTACACAGGAGACTGACTACTTGGGACAAATTTTGAAAAGGAGAAATGTATCTGCACAGAGAGTAAGTACAGGTTCTAACTTGGGGTGGTCACGGAGCTACATAAACGTCGCTGGTGCGGAATGGGGCTGGGAGTGCTGTGGGCAGAACAGAGATGTTGCCTCGACTGGATTCACCGGCAGCGCTATCCCTCTTAATGGCTCACTCAGAACTGACCCCGGCTACCGGTAACAACCTCAAGTAGCCCCCGTTTACGAAGTGGTCACGGGAGAAGGGTTTTCTATGTGATCGTATCATCCATTTCATTTTGTAAACATGAAAGCTTTGGCTCAGAGAGGTCACGGCAACATGCCCAAAGTCACAGAGCTGGTGTGTGGCTGAGCGGGGATGTAAAATTTCAGGGCTGATTGCAAAATCCGTGTTGACCTACAGAAACAGGAAAAGCAGGATTCAAAGAATAGTTGGCTACAGCCAACTCTGAGGTTTGAACTGAGGTTTCCTTTCTGGCTTCAGCGTGATGTTCTCAGTTAGCGAAAGGAAACCTGGCAGAGTCTCACACACTGTGAGTTCTAGAATATTCCTTGTGCAGTATCTTCCGGTGATGCGAACTCTGCCCATGCAACAGCAACACCGAGGCTCTGGAGAGGCTGCCAGGGAACTGACTGCCTACGTGTCCTTCTTGATTCGTAGCTCACTGTCAGCCCTCATTCTGCATCACACGCTGACTCTGTTTCTTATGCAAATGCTACCCGCACGGAGTACAACCGCTCACCCAGAGAAGGAAACAGAGATCAGGAAGACAAGCGACTTTTTCCGCCCTCCAGGAGAAGAAAGGGGCACATGACAAGGCAGGTGGGGAAAGAGGTAGGCTTCTGGCCCAGGGGACACAGATAATGCAAAGATGCTGCTTGGAACAGGTTGACCTCGCTAGGCACCCAAGGTCCACAGGGAGAGAAATAACTAGAAAAAAGAGGAAGGGAAGAAGAGAGCTGAATTTAGATGATTTGGTGCATTTCCAGAGGTGCCTGAGTTTTTCCAAACTTGGGGCTTTAGTTTCAAGGATGTGAAGGAACCCAGGGGTTGATTTTCTCCTGAGGACTTACAAGGCTGACTCCAGCCTCTTCCTTTGTCGTCTCTACTGATTCAGTAATAAAGGGCTGCGAGCCCCCTCCTCCCCCAGCCCCTACCCAGGGCTGTGCTGTGCCGCAGAGCTGAGCATAGGGGCTGGCAGGGGACAGGTAGAGCCCTCCAGGCCATACTTGAGGAGTCCAGGCCCCCAGAGGTCATTGTGACAGGTGGCATCAGGGGACGGTGGTCCCCCAGCTCCCACCTCTAGCTCTCTTAGAAGTCCCTGTCCCGGGTCACAGGACCGGCCTGCTCTATATTGTGGGCCACCCTGGCCCACCCAGTGTGCTGGAGCCAAGCTCACTCTTCATGCCCCAGACAGCAGAGCAGAGCCGAAACACCCTATGGGTTTGGGGGGCAGAGCCTAGATAGACGTTCTTCAAGCGTGACATTCCCTTCAAGATCCCAGTTCTGTCCTTAGAAACGACTTAAATGTACACTTTACATTTATACCATAACATACCCAGGCTTCTTGGTTTGCACTCGGGACTGCTGACTGCCTACTTGCTGCACTATGATGTACTTTCCAGGAAGGCCAGGGGGGGCTGTCCTGTGGTCTCACATGCCCCCCATCTTCTAGATCAGGGTGTCCCTGGGGGAGAATGTTGAGTTGGAGGAGAAAATAAAGGAAAGTAGACAACTGAACTTGTCCCCGCCTCTCTTTTTTCCCACCTTCCACCACCCCCACATATCCCGTGGACCTGTCCGAAAACAGGGACTCGGGGCTTCAGACTTGAAGGGGTCACCCCAGGGTAACAGTGGCCCTAGCCCTGGAAAGGGTGAGCACCACCATCTCTACTTCGGCTGAGGGGGCCGGAGGTGGTGGGGGAGTGAGCTGGAGGGAGAGGAAACGTAGGCACAGGAGACACCGAGGTCAGCGTGCTGCCCATCCCCCTCTTGCTGGCATAGCCTCACTTTCCCTGGTGACCCCATGGCAGCCTGCCAGGCCCCCGGGGCTCTTCCCTGCCTCCCCCATGGTCCCTTGCTCCCTCTCCAATGTCAGGCTGAGGGGCAGGAGGCAAACTCCTTGAGCATCAAGGAGGAATGAGGTGGGAGCAGCACAGAGTCTGACCACCTCTCAGACAAGCTCTCCGCTCTGCTCAGACTGGGACGGGCTGTGCATCCTCTGCCACACTGAGCCCTGTGTGCTGTGCTGTGGATGTGTACATCCTGGGGCAATTCTGAGCCACAGAAAGGACAAATTGGAAATATATGCCCCCTCCCAGCTCCTGGCTGCTCTTACCCACTCAGACTATTAAATTTCAGTGGGGATCGTCGAGTGGACCCTTCTGATTTCAGGGCATGGGAAGAGGCCAGTGGTGAGCCCTCCAGGGCTCCCCCAGGCTCTGTGGGTGCTCTGGGTCCCCCGCAGGTGGCAAGGGACAGCCTCCCAGATGCAAGGCAGTTGGGATCAGACACAAGAGCTACCTTTCAGGGACAGACCCTCGTGAGACGCTGAGGGCGCTTGTCATTACCAAAAACATCACCTAGAACCCGAGATGGGAACTGGTCTTGGAAAAGGCACAGGACCCCCAGGAATGAGCTACGGGGGTTTGAGGGCCCACCAGAATGATCTCTCAGATCTCTCTCGCTCCTGTGCCAGTCCCTCCTGGTTGGAGGGCCCTGACTATGGTGGGTGGTCGCCATTAGCTCCTCGGCCCGCAGAGAATCCCATCTTCCGTGTCCCCTGAGCTGGGTGTGGGGGGTGGGAAGGTCTCACCCCAAATGCCCTCTCTCTCTCCAGCTGCTGACCACAGCTGGGTGGGCTTCGGCTTCATGCACCCCGAGTTCTACTTGCTCTCATTCTATTGCTGCTTTTTCTACATAAAACTGCCTCCTTCGACGTTCATCTGCTCTGACGCGGTCACCCACAACACGGGGCTAATCCAACAAAGCCTCCAACTGAGAGAGAACGACAGAAATAACACTGAGGAAGAGAACCGTTACCGGGTTTTACGTCGGGCATACACCATCTGATTTGATTCTCACTGCGGTTCTCTGAAACGAGCGCGTGTCTATCTTAAAATGAAGTAAGAGGCTCAGAGACGTTCAGTGACTTGCTCAAGGCCCAACAGCTTACAAGAGTGGAACCAAGATCCAAACCCTGGTCTCCTGACTCTAGACGAGAGCACCTCCCTGCGGGGTCAGAAAGTCTGAGTCTGGAGAGCCAGGGAACACACAGAAAGCACAGAGTCGAAGGGTGACACAGTGGGCTCCTTTCCACGGTCACCTCTGATGCCCTAAGTGGCCGGGAGGGATATGGATCTCTCGGGCGTGAGAAGATGTTTGCTGCTGCTTGGTCAGTCCATGGGCCTGGACCAGCTGGATGTTTTGCAGGAACCACAGCCCTTGTGGTGTGAGTCATCATCTTAATAAACACAGGTGGGCCGTGCAGTCGGTTCCCACCAGAACAGCTAGCTGTTCCCACCAGCATAATGCTGAGCCTCCTTCAGCTGCTTTTTGTCTCTCAGGCTCATATGCTTGGCCCTCCGGGAAGGGGAATGGGTCAGTTCCCTTCAATCTTTGGAAATTCTGTGCCAGCTACCCCAACAGTCTGAGAGAAACCTTAAGAGAACCCTCGCACCAGTTAGATACTATCTGGGATCTGAGTTTCCATCTGTTCTCAAGGGGAAATTTCCCATCCTACCAGCCACTGAGGGGGTCTTCCAGACTTTTCTAGCTCTCTGAACTCTTAAAGAGGAGAAGAGGGGAATCTGCCGTGACGTGGAGCGGGAAACCCTCAGAGGGCAGGTCGCACGCTTCTCAGAGGAGTGATGATTGTTAGAGACCCACAACCACACACAATCCCATCGCCAACACCAGCCTCTTAGACCTTCATGTCAGGACCGGCCTAGTGATGGCTTCAGTGCAGGCTTTTGTTCCGTACACAGCGGTCAGCTCAGACCAAACTGGCCAAGTGCCCAGGATGGCTGGACTGGATCACTATCGGGGAGACAACTCTCTCATCCATGAGCAGCGACAAAGAAAAGATCTGGGTGTGCCATGCTGGTCTCTCTGAGTCTAGGAGGGTTTCAAGTGTTTTCCAACTCCTTCTCTTAACCTCAAAAAAAAAAAAAAAAAAAAAAAAGTCCTGCTTAGAGACAGAATTCACCTTGAAGTTTCTCTTCCCAATGAACAGGATCCCGTTTGGAATTTGCTTTGGACATCAGAATCTTGCCAAAAAGTTTTATAAATTCCCCTGGGATGCTGCATCCAAATAAAGTCATGAAGGGCCCTGGGACCTCTGAGTCTTCAAGAGTCCAGCCAGGCGGGCGGACGGACAGACTACTGCTGGAAGTGCCCGCATTTCTTGGGGAGGTGCATTAGATCATTTATTTGCTAAAAGCTTTTCTGGGTGGTTAGCACAGGGAGTGAGTTTTTATTCCAGAATTAACACTAAGTCTCAAAACAAATTTTCCCCCTACTGCAAGCTAAAAATACTCCTCAGCCGTTGACTCATGTCCCCACTGCTGTTTGAGTAACTAGGTGGGTGTGAATCCTCCACCAGGGTGATGTCATTGTTCCCAGGACAATGAGCAAAGGACACAAGTAACAGAGGGCCAGGAATCTGCCTCCTGACAGGTGCCAGCACGGTTCAAGGGAATGGGGACTGCCCATTGAAAGGGCTCTCAGGTGCCTGGCCGGCCCACCGGGCCTGAAACATGGCCTGCCAGTGCAGGAAGGAGTTAATGATCCATGCCCCTCCCCCACTCCGCCCCCCAACCAAGAGATCTAGCTTCAAGGCCAAATCCAAATCCTTTGTCCTTGTGTCCCGGCAAAGGTGGTGGTGGGGGCAGTAGCAGCCCTTGGCCACCAGAGGGAGACAAGCAGAAGCCACCAGGATTCCGTCAATAAGAACAGTCACCTTGCTCCTTTTACTGGGGTGAGTCCCTGTATAGGTCACACAATCATATTTCACACCACTGTCAGACATTTGGCTAGCTGTTTGACTGGATTTTAATGGGACTTGCCAAGTCTCGGTTCTGACAACAAGAGGTACTTTGAGGACACAAGAATTTCAGTCTCCCTTCGCCTAGGGTATGAAGGGAAGGAAACTGTCCGTCCACCATCTGGACTTAGCAAAAGCGTCTCTGGCCCACTTCAGCTCTGTACACACGGTCCAGACAGTGAACCCACCGAGACCGCCCATCCATGTGGATGCGGAGGGATCCCCCCGGCTTTCAGATGCATCCTAAGCAAAGAGGGACAGGGTTAGCAGAGAGCTCCCGGCGGCAGGGCGTGGCTGCCCTCGGGAGAGAGGGGAGAGCACGCAGAGAGGGGAGAACATCGCCATCCCCAGGTGGGGTCCCCAACGGGCACACACTTTAGGGAATGCTTGTTGAAATGCTTGAAATGAAAGGTGCTTTAATGAATGCTTGTCGAGTATGGTTTGCAAGCGAGAAAGTTGGCAAGGCACACTGAGACCCCAGGCTCCTTTTCTGCCGCAAATCGGCAGGACAGTGGTCAGCAGTGTATGCTCAGGATGCAGCACATGGAGCTAAGCAAGCCAATGGGCAGGTTTTGGTTGACATGACCGAGTGAGGGAGGAAGACAGATAATAAGGAACTTACCCTCACTCCCATGAACCTGTCCCTGAGAACGATCCATGAGAGCAAGAACACAAAAGCTTTGTTGCAGCAGAACAACACGGAGACATCCGTAGTGTTTACTTTCTTTATTGCATGTAAGTACAAGTAGTTTGTGAGTGTCCAAAGAACACCAAAGGGTGCTGCCTTGGTAAAAAACACCTTCAAAGTCAAGCCATTGTCTCCAAAAAATCGACAGCATTCCCTAAAACAAGGAAAGAGAGGCAGTGTTATTATATTCTTGGGTTGAGACAGACCATTTTATCCCCCTATACCCATTTTTAAAGCAAATGAGGAAGGGGGAGGGTGGGAGACGTTTATTCTGATTTTTTAAATTCTGTATTTATTCTTTTTTATGAACATCTATTAAGTAGCTCTTCGACCTTTTGCTTTAGTCCATTGAAGAAAATGTCCCATGATGATCTAACATCATAGATTTTTATTCCTTCTGCTCACGCTATGTTTGTAACCAACGGTTCTAGACAGAAGGCAGTGGAGCGTTGGGATCATCTGATAGGAAGAGGGCCCAGTTTCATGGCGACCCACTGAGGAATTCTGTCACTTGCTTGGTAAGAGAAGGAAGTCACTAGACCTCTATTGTGGGGGAAGGATACTTGACGAGAACTCCCTGAAACATATGTTGTTTAAAAATTTGCCTCCGGTTGGAATTGTCTTTGTGGCCAGGCAGGGGCCGTCCATCCTTGAGAGCATCTAATACGTTTTGGCTGTCATACCACTAGTGCTAACGATCTGTGCATTTTCTCCGTGAGGCCGTTTTTAGAATCCGTTACTCCACTGTGTGGACGTCTATGTGTCCATGCCCCCTGAGAAACTAGCACAGGTCCAAGAAGAGTTCAGCCTCTGAACAGAGCGTGAGATGAAGAAACAGCTGTAGAAGGAAGGTTTTCAATGTCAAAGGATCATCAATGTATGAAAACCCACTTCCAAAAAACAAAGCCACCCTTCCACACATGGAAGAAGGCAGCAGAGGAGGCCGGCTGGCAAACAGAGTGGAGAGAGCCCTGAGAAGGGCTTGGTCTGGGACCTGGACTGCTGGGGAGCCAAGGTCATTGCTCTGCTGCCCTGAGAGCCAGACAAGCCAGATGAGTGAGGTGCGTGCCTCTTATGGCCGCAGACACCCAGGCTCATAGGCAGGGCCCAGCACAGGAAAGATAAAACTCGAATAAGCCAAATACCCCAGCACGGGAGAACAGCTGTGGCCTCTGCCACTTAAGACTTAAATGCAGCCGGAAAAGAGGAAAATTAAAAGCAAGAGTCAAAGGGGATTTGGTGTGATTTTTAATATAATTCAATTTGTTCTTATCACCAATCCAAAATGAAATCCGCCTTTGTTCATTACTTGACTGTAGGACAGCCACAGAAGAAAAAGGAAACTCATTAACTTTCACTGAACTCAGTCCTATGTGGCTTCTAAACCGGCACTGGGGAAAATGTTTGCATGACTAAATTTACCCCGAAACCAATTCAACTGAATTGGTTCCAGTTTGGCTTTATAGAGACAAAACTCTCATCCGACAGACTGATATTTCTGTTGCTGCCTGATTTTCATACAGTATTTTCCGTTTTCTATGGGGTTTTCTCAAGCCCCTGTTCAGAGAACAGTCTTCTCTCTCTTGGGGACAATGACCAGGGGTGACACTTCCTTCACGTTTGGGATTTTCAGTAGCTATAAAGTGGTGCCAGTCCTTCTAGCATGATCAACAGGAAATACAAATCTTCTTTCCTGCCATTAATGTCAACCTATTTTACATTTTTTTTTTTTTTTAAATAGGCTCTACACCCAGCATAGAGTCCAATGCGGGGCTTGAACTCACGGCCCTGGGATGGAGACCTAAGTTGAGATCAAGAGTTGGATGCCTAGCCCAGATGTCCCTAATGTCAACCTATTTTAACTCTATTTAGAGGTTAACCTTCTTAAGGGACCACAATGTAAGTAGGATTTCCAAGTTCCCTGGACTATTATAAAAAATGATTCATATTGTGGCAGGGGTCATCCAAAGCCCATTGGATAACCCATGTCCTCTCTGAGAAGCTATGTGTGATTGTTCCAAAGTGTGATGATTGTAGAAGTGTGGGGAAGAGGGATCCATCCTGGAGACGGAAAAAGGCAAGATTTCTGGGTCCAGTAGAGCTCTGCTGGCCCTTCGTAGACTCGTGGCAGGGAAGTACCGCTCAGGTGGGGAGATCTTGGTTCTAAGCAGACAAAGATGACTGGCCCCTGAGCCAAAGAGTCTCGTGCTGTTTTCAGACCAAAGGCTGTCACTAATCTATGTCAGCTGGGTTGGCCACATGTACCCTTGATTGCAAGAAGACCCAAGAGAGATGATGGGCACAAATTAATTTCTTCCAGATACCTCTTCTTGGTATACAAAGACTAGAGTATAGTAGATCTTGACTGGTTTCTGCAAATGACATGACAGCTGAATGTCCTTCTTTCCTTGGCAGGCTAAGTGCCCAAGGCCGGTAGATTACACTCCAGCATGCCCAAGCCCTTTGATTCCTACCAACTGAGTCATGTGTTGGCCAAGATTTAGATGTTGTTTGTTTCCAATCCTGCTTGAGCTAATTGTTCTTGGTTACTTCGACTGCATAATTTATTAAATATTTCCTAACCCAGTGAAATGTGAGTGAGAAAAGAAAGTGTTTTTCCTATGAAATCTAAGTTGAGCATTTCAGGAAAGAGTCAATAAAACAAGTCACTAAAATATTGCTCTTGAATTAGGTATGAATGAAACACTGTGTAAGACAGGAAGAACTGTGAACATCTGTAAGTACTACACTTCTCTATTATTTGGCAAATACCTATGCTCTTGGTACTCCTTAAAGAACCCTGACTAGGATAGCCTGGTTTGGTGGAATTAAGATGGCCAATCATTTTTTTTTTTTTTCAGATCAGTAAGCACTTGTTCATAACTTGTTATATTCACAGTTCTAGATAAGGCACTCTGGCTGATAGAGAACAAGCAAACAGTCCCTGCTCTTGAGAAGATTATAGTGTAATTGGGGAGATACACGGATTTCCTCAACAGAAAACAATGCAAGTTTAAATATAATTACATATTAGATGGTATGGAATATAATAATGCTATAGAATTCATGTTTAGTGGAGAGATTTGAACTGATTAGAGAAGGCCTCATACAAGATATGGATTTTGAGTCAAACCTTCAAGGATAGGCAGGATTTTAGTAGGGCTGGGGGAGAGAGAATATCCTTGGAGAGAGAAGAGAAGAAATTGTACCCACAAAACAAGAGTGAATGGAAATAAAAAAGGAAGTAATCCTGGAAATCAAATAAAAGATAAGTTAAAGAAATTAGGTAGAAGAGGTGGGATATAAAGTGAAGATAATCTCCTGAGAGTGAGAGAGAGAGAGAAAGAGAAAATTAGAAGGTCAAGCCAGAAGGTCCAATTTTAAACTAAAAGAAACTCCAGAAAGAGAGAATGGGAAAAATATAGTGGAGGGAATTATAAAAGAGAGAAATCGAGAAAATTCCTTAGAAATGTGGGGTATGAATCTTCATAACAAAAGGGCCTACCAGGTACCAGGAAAAATGAATGAAGAAAGAACCAAAACAAGGCACATACTTGGGACATGAGGGGATAAAAATAAAAATAAAACTCTCCCAAGAGAAATGAAATCCAATAGGTCCGAGGGGTAGGAAACTGCGATGGCTTCTGACATCTCAACAACCAAAATGGAAGCAAAACAACAATGGTCTTGACATTTTTCAAGGGAAAGTTTTTTTGCAAGCCAGAATTCTATAACCAGCCAACCATCAATCAAATGGGATGGTAGAATAAGATATTTTCAGCTCTGCAGGACTTGAAAACATCGACTCCCATGCCGCACCAACACAAGGGTGTAAAACAAGGAAGAGGAAGGTATGGCAGCAGAAGATGTGGCTCTGACAGGGCCAAGAGTCAAAGCTAGTGCCAAGAGGAGGCTCCGTGGCAGACCACATAGGTCTCCGGGAGTGGAGTCTCCTGGGAAGTCTTGTGATTACACCAGCACAGGGAGTGTACTGATAGGTTTTTGAGAAGGCAGAACATTTAGGGAAAAAATAGCAACCATTAATGGAAATCAGGGTAAATGAGACAAAAGAGGCAAATATTACTGGCAGGGGAAATGACAGGTTGTTCACAAAAGGAAACAAGAGTTGGTGAGCAATATTTCCATGCTTATAATAATGAGAACACGGTTAACCAAACGCTGGGATGGCATTGTGTTGGAAGGATCAGAATCAGGGCAAGTGGGCATACGATGGGACAGACATCAGTAGATGTCTACACTTAAGACATATGGAGGTAAGACTTTAATTTACATGAATTGGCATAAATACTACAAGAACTGGGAGTGGATGAGAGTGAGCAGGAATGGACAGGGGTTGCTGTTTTTTAGGATTCTTTGACTGCTATTTTGCTTGTCCAAAGTATGTACATGAATTAAATTGCTAGAAATAAAAAATTATTTAAAAACACGTAAGAGAGAGGTCAAGTCGTTCTGGCAAAAGCTGAAACATGAGTGCTCTGAGATAGTTCTGAGGACTGCCGTTTGGAAACCACAGACAAAGAGCAACCCCACAAGTTACAGATAAAGATGCCAGAGCCCAGAGAGATCAAACAATGTCCTCAAGGCCAGAAAGTGCTGGAGCCAGATCTACAGCCTGTGCTCACTCCCCACTGAGCACTCAATGATCCCCCGTCTTTTCTTTCTTTTCTTTCTTTCTTTCTTTCTCTCTCTCTCTCTCTTTTTTTTTAATCCCTCCTCTCTTTTGGATCCTTTCTATCACGATTTAGATAGGTCTAAGCCTCACCAACATTAAATTACACCACCAAAGCGAAAGGAAGCATCTGGTCAGCCCCCTGTCCTCCCTCAACCTCTCTCAGAGACAAGGTTTTTCAGAATGGTGGTCGGCACTCACGTCCGCCATGACGGCCTCTCTCACTCTTCAGCTTGCTAATCCAGTGTCAGCTCCCATCACTCACCCACATCTTTGGGCTGATTACTAATGAGCTCTGTACTGCTAAATCCAATAGGCACCTGCTGGGGTTCATCTTTCTCTTGGAAGCCTCTCATAATGTTGACTGTTCCTCCTTGAAATAGCCTTCTGGGCTTCCCATTCAGTACACCCTTCTTGGTATCCTCCAACTTCTCCACACACTACCAAGTCTTCTTCGAATGACTTCTCTGGTATTTACTAGATTTCTCTTCTACTTCTTCCTCTCTTTATCCTGCAGACAGTCACTGTTCTGCTTTCAAAGCTCAACTGATGAATTTCTAGTTAAGACACCACCTTCCACTCAATACCATCCTGCATCCTGGACATCCCAAATTCAGCCTTCCAAATAGATGTGATATCTTCCCCCTCAGCCCTCAATCACAACATGGTACCATGACTCGTATTTCTACCCAAGCTATATATTTGGGAATCATTCTTAACTTCTTTTCCCTTTTCGCATCTAATTCATCACCAAGGTCTATAGATTATGTCTCCTAAATATCTCATTCCTGTGGCCATTACCCCAGCCCATGCCTCTTCCTCTCTCACTTGGACCCCTGCTGCTAAAACCTAATTGAGGTTTTCCCTCCACTGTTGTCTCTTCTCCAACCCAGCCCATCACATTCTCCATGCTACCACTGGGGAGGTCTTCCTCTCCACTCACTTTCCCTTAAGAGAATGGCCAAGCTCCCCACCGGGCTTGCCAGGTCCTTCCTGACCTGGCCTTATCCTTGTCTTTATGCATCACCACTTCTCCATCCTTACTCTGAATTTCCCTCATCTTGAACTCATTTTAGTTCTGTGAGTTCAGTGCTCTTTCTTCAACTCTGCTCTAGGTCCCAACAGATTCTCTATTTCTTTTTCTGGAAACACTCTCACTTTTTCCCTTTTTGGTTGGCTGGTTTCTTTCCATCCATTGGGAACCAGTTCATATGCCCCCTTCAATGAAGTGCCCCTGATATGTGCTCCCCATGTGACCAAACTCCTTATTATACATACAGTAATGTCTATTATAACTACACTTCACTGTATCTGCTTCCTCTGACGTCTTCACTGAAGCTTAAGCTCCATGTGGTCATGACATTTTTGCTTCATCTTATAACCTCATAGCCTAAGACACAATATATGTCAATAACCCTTTTTTCCCCCTTTTTACACCAAATGAATGTGCTTATTCTTTTATGGAGGACTGGTAGTTTTTAAACAACGATGCATAGACCATTAGTCTTAGACATTCCAGGGAGCTTTTAAAAATAAGAATTGCTTGGATTCAGCCCTAGATATACTTGATCAAACTGTCTAGTAAGGGGCCTAGAATTCTGTGGAGAATGGTGCAGTTTATAGAAGGGTTACATTCCTGGCAACATTTCATAGTTCAAAATTTACAAATCTTGATTGGTTTTCTCACGGCATACTGTCTTTCTGTCTTCCAGCTAATATTAACCCTGCCACCTGGCATTTCTAGTTCCCTTGGACTCCCAGAGTTGATACGGTGATTCTTGTTTAACTTTTAAAATCTTGAGGGAGCCACATTATTTTATGCATAAATGAAACTTTTACACATAAATGAAACATTAGTCATCGTTATATTTTGTTATTGTGAATTTGCATTAAAATGTGACTGCACTGTATTTTTAAAAATCTCCAAAGGATTTTCATGTGCACCTAAGTTTGGGTCCAAAAGTTCATGCTGCCTGTGTCTCCCTGATTTCTTTCTTTACATTTTTTTTTAAATTGTGGTAAAATCTACATAACATTTCCTAGCACTATTTGTTGAAAACAGTGTCCTTTCCCCATTGAATAATCTTACCATCCTTGTTAAAAATTGTTTGACCATGAACGTCAGTGTTTATTTCTGGGTTCTCTATTCAATTCCACTGGCCTCTAAATCTGTCTTTAGGCTAGTATCACACTTCATGCCCATTCTGATTACTGTAGCTTTACAATAAGTTTGGAAATCAAGAAATGAGAAACCTCTGGCTTTGTTCTTCTTTTTCAACATTATTTTGGCTATTTGGAGTTCCTTGACATTCTATATGGATTTTGGGATGGATTATTCTATTTCTGGAAAAAAATGCTATTGGAATTTTGATAGGGATTGTGTTAAATTTGTAGATCACTTTGGTCACTCCTGATATCTTATCAATATTAAATCTTCCAATCGATGAACACTGAATGTCCTTCCCTTTGTTTTGTGTCTTCTTTAATTTCTTTTAGGAACATTGTGTAGTTTCCATACACATGTCTTTCACTTCCTGGGTGAAGTTTGCTTTTGAGTATTTTATCCTTTTTGATGTAATTGTTTTCTTGTCTTTCTTTTTTAGACATAAATTAAAAATTGAAATATAAAATGTATTTCTTTTAGTGCACAGAGATTAAGGTTTGATTAATCTTTATAAAGAAAAATCATACATGTAACACGGTCTCCACTATGATACAGAATATGCCAGCACTCCAGAAGCTTGCCCTGTGCCCTCTCTTAGTCATTACCAGCCCCTCTAAATATAATCATTATGGAGAATTCTATTTCATTAGTTTACTTTACCCTTATGAAGATGCAACCATACATTATTTACTTCCTTAAAAAAAAGATTTTATTTATTTATTCAACAGACAGAGATCACAAGTAGGCAGAGAGGCAGGCGGAGGGGCAGGGGGTGGGGGGAGCAGACTCCCTGCTCAGCAGAGAGCCCGATGTGGGGCTTGATCCCAGGACCCTGAGATCATGACCTGAGCCCGAAGGCAGAGGTTTTAACCAATGAGCCACCCAGGCGCCCCCATTATTTGCTTTTTTATGTCTGGTTTCTTTTACTCAATAAGATACCAGAGTAAAAAATATAAATCTGAGGGAAGATTGGCACATGGTTCTCTCCCTCACCCTCTCAGGTCTCTGCTCAAAGGTCAGAGAGGTCTTCCCAGACCCTCCTATAAAACAGTGACATCGCTACCTCAACCACCCCCTCATTTCTTCATCACTTAGACTCACACTCTGTCACATATTTTATATTCACGTTGTTTCAATTGTCTTTGTTCTTCCAGCAAAATATGAACAGCATGAAGGCAGCAACTTTATTTACTGCTGGATCCCCAGAGCCTAGAATAATGCCCAGTGCATCGTAAGTATTCTATAAATACTTGTGGACAAAGTGAATTTCTGTTTCCATACCAGATGGCTAAATTAGAATTTGCGGCTGTAAGGCCAGAAATAGGCATTTTTACCCATTATCTCGAACGTCTGTACTCCAAATTCTCCTACGCAATTCACATCCAAAAATTAGTTTTAAATGGCAAAAAAAAAAAAAAATCAAATGTAAACCAATGAAACCTACAGATACCCTCCGTCTTTAGTTTCAAGTGTGTTATCCTATTCCTGGCTATGCCAGGAACATTGGTATTCTCAGAGAATTAATGCAAAGAAATGTGAAAGGGGTTCTAAGTTCTGTGTATGTGTATTTATGTGTGCGTTACTTTTTTGATGTATATATGTTTGTCTTGCTTATTGTATTAAAATGTTTAAAATGAAATGAAGAAAAAAAGATAATTTCCTGAAGGAAAAGTTTATAGAAACAGCTGTGGCTTAAATGTGACATAACTAATGCTACTTTGATAGATTATCAAAGATGGGATTCTCTATTTTTATTTTTTATTATTTTTAAACAGGGAGACAGAGAGTGAGAGACAGAGTGAGACAGAGAGAGGTAGGGGAGAGGCCGAGGGAGAGGGAGAGAGAGAATCCTGAGTGGGCTTCCCACCCAGTGTGGAGCCCGATGTGGGGCTTGATCTCATGACCTGAGATCACGACTGGAACCAAAATCAAGAGTTGGGCACCTAACTTACTGAGCCACCCAGGCGCCCTAAAGATAGGACTCTTCAAATTAGAGTCCAGGTTATTTAATATCTTGTCATTTCCAGAACTTGGTTATTGATCTACCTAATGCTGTTGTGCAAATTGGTGTTTTATTTTCTTGTCATATTAAGAAAAAAAAAATCTAGAGTGATTGATTTCTGAAGGAGAGGATTCCTATTACCATTCGTGAAGATGGAAATGGAAATATGTATCTTCATTGATTATGTCAAATGCAGTCTCTGGAGAAAGCAAGTGGGGTGGGGGTTACGACAGAAGAGCTATCACTCCTGCAGACGCTAAGGCACCCCAGATAGCTCAACGCCCAGGTGAGAAACCAGACTCTTAAGTTTGTTCATGTGCAAGGACTACACGTGAACTACACTACAAGAAATACAAACCATTAGGATAGCACTTGCTGAAAGAAAACATGAGCAAGATCTCACGTTCTAGAAAAACAATAACAACAAAAACGTGAGGCAAACAGATGGGCTACTTTCATGCTAGCAGGGCGTGGAGTAACCCAAGAAGTTTAGTGCAAACACTGAAGACGGCTCTGGGAGAAGTGGAAAGTCCCTGTGGCACACAGACTCGTACATTTTGTTCAGAAACACCTTAATGCTGGTTTCTAAAGGGCCCTCAGTCTGTCTGGAACAGGCCTGCGGATACCAGGCAGAGATCCACTGAACATGGCATGGTGCCAGGGAGATGTGATTCCATGCCAGGGCAGGAAGATCCTTAGGGAACAAAACCAGTCTTGAGTATTAGACAGAAGACTACTCATTTTCTTCTGGATCTCTCTGTACTAAGCAACTCTGGGCTTCTTTTGTACTTATGATAGGCTCAATCTCTGTACAAGGCTTTTTCTGTGGGCTCATTGAGAATAATTCCATCAGCCAATGTTTTTAACCCCCACCATCTCTGTCCATGGCTTGTACTGAAATAAGCTTACATTACTCTTAGTATATATTGGTGGTGATACAATGTATTATCCAATTTTAGGGATACACACAAACAGAGTAGGACATAGAAAATCTATAGATTTATGTAGAAAGACAGAAAAAGAGACTGATGGAGTAGTGTAAAAAATAAAATAAATAAATGACTAACTTGCGCTTCCTTTGGGTCACAAATACAAACCCGTATTTATTGAAAATAAAAATAATGATTGGAAATATTAGCAGAGCAGAATTGGAACAATTTTCCCAGTTATACCTTTTTGTCTCCTTCTTTGGCAAGGTCTTAAGGAATACAGTCAGTTGAGGTAAAATGTCATTTCAATATATTTGATATGCAAAAGACAGTTCACTGTGTAGGTTCTGGCTCAGAAGGCATTAAAAGGAAGGCGTGGAAGAATTAAAAGAAGGCAACTAATTGAAGAATAGAAAAACTAGAAAACTGTGATAAGGAAGAAATGAAAAGTTTCTGAAAAATCAAGACAGTAAATCAACCGAGCAGTAGTTGGGATAGGCAGCGGTGGGTGGGGATGTAGAGATATAGGATACATTCCCAAAGTATTACTCAGCAACAGGCTCAGATGATCTCTGGGAACCAAAGGGGAAGGAAACTTGTCTCTTGGAGAAGAACTGCATTTCTACCACAGCCTCCCAAGGAAACTTTGGGAAATGCCAGAATCCCTCGGCTCGTGGTAGATGGGATGGGCCCACAGCCCTGTGGACAGGCTAGCTTTCTTGTTACAATGGAAGAAGCCCTGCGGCATAGCCTGCCTTCAGCAGATGAACAAAAGACCACCTACTTGATCCATATGTCAACAGAGGCATCAAGGAAAAGCCAAGTGGGTTGGGCAAGCTTGGAAGAACTCAGATGAAATTTGACACCTACTCATTTCGTGACTGGTCTGAAAGGCAATGTGCTTGCTGTTCATGGCTGATTTACATATTGGATTGATCAAGATTTTAGGAAATAAAAAAGTTTTATTCTTCTGGAATTCCAAAAAGTCACCTCACCCTACAAGCACTCTAAGTGCAGTCCTTGAGCTGAGCCATGGTCATTCATTCAAAAATGCAAACCACCAGATCAGTACATCCCTAGGAAAACAGGGACTGGATCTCACTTTCTAGTCCATTACCAGCATTCACTTTCAACAAGATTAATCCAAAACAGATGCTGAAGCATCTGCACTAGGAATGCATTTAAAGGTGATGTCAGCCATAATTTTGCAATAATCACACAGAAGACAGGAAAGCAAGAAAGTAAAGCCAGGAGGAAGCTCCTGCCCATCTTCCAGAGCTTGGGCGTACTGCCATTTTGTGGAAGGAGAGGAGACGAGGGGTGTTAGGAGTGTCCTAACTCAAAGATATATCTTGTTTCCCTAAGGTAGGACTTTTTGCCTGGAAGTTACTTCTTTTAGCCAAAATGAAGTTTCTGAGAAGCTCATTCGTCATTATAAAAAAGAAAAGCATTTCACAAAAAAAAGAGCTCATTCGGTTTGTAGCAAGGGTAGCCAAGCCCCCAGAAGGAAGAGCCTCTCATGGAGACATTTACAGACTGAGGCTGGAACCTCATATGAAAACCAGAAAAGGGAGAAGATACAATCATAGGACAGAAAAACTGGATTGAAACACTGACCTCACCCTGGGGACTAGACAAGAGCAGCCTAGTCATGTGGTCAAAGCTCAGGTAGATACAGAATCTCATTGTCATGATGGTTTTGTTTGAGTTACCATTCTTAAACTTCTTCCATATGGTAAAACAACAACAACAACAACAACACACCCAACCTGGATGACAGAAGGGTCCTGAAAATGAATCATCTTCTGCTCCTAACTCCCAATCCCCAGATCTCCTCAGGGTCAACCACCACGACAGTTTTCTGCCTTCTGAGAAGAGCCTATTCAGAGTCAAACATAAGTGGATACTTTTTTTTTTTTTAAACCACACAGATATTTATATATAATTCAAATTATACAGTAAAGTAATAAACTTATCCATAGTGTGATTAAGGATGTAAAATAATTTCTTCACCTTTGAAGGGCCCTAATTAAAGAATCACAATGAATGGCTGTAGGCATTGGGGGTGGCCTGTGCTCTATGGCCTGTGCCTGCCCTATCGGGTGAAGAGGAAGGAGAAATAAAGGTAAATAATCAAATAGAAGAAAACTTAAGTTCAGGGCCCACAGGAGGCTGCACTTTTATTTCAAGAAATGATGCAGCAGATTCCTCGTCTCTATAACGGGCTTTTGAAAAGGTTAACTCTGTGGGACATTTTGATTGTTTTCTTAAAGGAACTTTTAAAAACATAGTGCAAAAGAAAAATATGAAAGGAGAAAAGTACTATTACTCATGATGAAATCATTTCAACTCAATTGTGATTTTGACACATTCTTCTTTCCCCCATATAGATGTGCCTACCCACATGTGATCATTGTGCACATGCAAGGCCACATCTTGTTTCTTAACTGGCAATGTCTCCTAAGAATGTTCCTTTGGGATCACACGGTTTCCTGCTTACTGAGTTTATTTTTGTGTAGGACTGGGGCTGGCAATCTTCTGACTGCCACCTGCACAGATATTCTGGGGATATTCTGCATCGAATTAGGGCTGGTGAATATAGGGTGATAGTCTCACTATGCAGCTGGATACTACGTTGCTCCCAATTTTTCTTTATTATAATAAAAAAAGGTGACAAATATCTTCTTGTGCATAATTTTCTATAAATTTTAGAATTTTTCCTGAAGAATAATTGTATTTATAGTAGAATATTGGGGGGAATTACAGATGACGCAAATGTTTATTAAAGTCCCCCACCAACTCACACCATTAGGGCACATCTGTAGTACGAAGAAAACACATGCCATGGAGAGAATGAGGTCCCAGACCCCTATGGGGTGTCTGGATGACCACTTTGCATTTAAGGGGTAGTTCCCCAGACTTCAGTATCTACTGCAGGATTTTATTGAAAAGAGATGGCAGGATAGCCTAGCAGTATAGCATATTTATATGGCCTGGATCAGTTGATATCTTCATCCAGTATCAAGAAGCCGACTGAAAGGTGGTTATGAAAGATATTCACTCCAGCATTAGCAGAAAAGTTAGGCTCTATGAAATTGAATGTGTTTCAACCTTGAGATTCTGAGATTAGAAAATAAAATCTAACAGGCAAAAGCTAAGAGTGGCTTCCAGCTACAAGTAGTGAACTGTTGGGTAAATGTTTATTTCCTCTCCACCCCCACCCCCATTTATTTAGAGTTTAAACAGACAGAAGCAGCCGAGGCCAGTTATCAGAGTCATGAATTAGGCTTTTGTTTATTTTGAAAATGTTAAGATATCTTTTGGGGGTGTTTTAAGGAGAATCGTTTTCCTGTATAAGCCACTACTGCTCATAAGTAAGTGAAAGTGTGTTTGCATCTTCCATGAGTATGTTTCAATGTTACAGATCTCCCCTCTGTAGCAGATCCAGGCTTGGACAAAGTATCATTGTATATTAATATCAAGTTTTAAAGACTTGCCTGAACAGCCAAAAAGGTTAACTTTTATAGCACAACTAGAAACAATCATTTTATTAAGCTTGAATCATTTTATTAAGCTTGATTTCTTACATTACATGTAGGTTTTCTAAGCAACTAGTTTTGTTACCAGTGAGTCCAGAACTTTGTATGCGTGCAGCTATCTAGCTAGTTTATCTATCTACCTATATAGCTATTTAATTATTGGTCAGTTCTGAAAATGATGTCTGATACATTTAGAGGCAGAAAAAAATTAGTGGCAATGTCCTTTTTGGAAAGGAATCCCAGATAAATAGAGGGCATTAACAGCACACAAAGAATTTATCGATCCCTGAGACTTCCCCCGAGGGACGGTCCAGCTTTAAGCATGTCTTGGAGAGGGAATGTTCAAAAAGCACAGGTTGCATACATGTCCCATTAGCTAGGAACTTCACAGCCTCCTCCACAGGAATCTGTTCTTTGTTTGGGGCTTAGCTGGTTCTTTTGCAGGCATGATCAAACAACAGAAGTATCTGAAAACTGCAGAGAGTGAACATCACCTTGTCCATATGGCTCCTGGCTAATCTGCTAGTTAGAATGAAGAAATTCCGTATTCTGTGCCAAAGGTGAAGATCAAAGCATCAAAGACAGGATGACCCACCGCTTCCATCCGTGTGCAGAGACCAAAGTGCTGACTGAAGTAGCCTGGCCACTCAGGAAAGAGGAACTCTCAGAATGTCTGTACATTCTGTCCTGATCTGAAACAGGCTCTCGATACTAGAAACTATTCGGCCCGCTGTAGGCAGTTCACTCAAATATCTGCTACGTGGACTAAAGCTCCTCTGAGAATTCTTGTTTGTGATAGTCCATCTAGCCCAGGAGACTGGACAAGGTTTTCTGGAGCAGAAAGACACATAGGACCAGCTGTGGCAGGACACAACTTCTCTCCTGCACAGGTAGGAGATCAAACGGCTGGAGGTGGATTCTTATGAGAGTCATTTAGTCCTGAAACAGAACCACTGGCTCACGAAAAAGTCAACATGCTTTAATGACACACATCCCCCTGAGAAGCACCAAGCACTGGTTCACTAGGGTCCAGAAAATAACAGCTGCTGGGTTTTTACTTCTTTTTTGCTACCTTTACTTCAGCAATGACCTGTTCTGAGTTTTGTAGACCAGTCAAGAGTTAAACCAGGAATACAGTTTTATAATACATGACCCAACATCATTTTAATCACAGAGTAGAGAAGGCATGGCAGATCCGGCAGACCTCTCCTGGGCTTTCTAAAATAAGCTGGAACTCAGACTTTGGGGGGGGTGGCATGATACGGGATCCGATGGTGCCATCAAAGTCCCAGAATTGAATCCTACAGCCTTAGCAGATGCCTGCGTTCACCTGCTGGCCAGCTCCACTTTCTTCCCAGTGGGTGGTTATTTGCTTAGGGGTCTGGAGTGGTAGAGAGAAGCCTATTAGGTGACGATAAGGAAGATAACTTCTAATAATTGCTCAACAAGAGAAGAACTGGGGCTCCAACACTGGGTCTGCTTTGGTTCTCCCATACCATCCTTCAGGTATCTGGGATTCTATCAGTGTGGAGAGATGACTGGTAGAAACTCCAAAAATCTGACTGAATTTCCTGAAGACCTTGGGTGAGCAGCCCTCCCTCTGTTTCAGGCTGTCTCCTATTGTGGCAGTAGAAAGTCCAAGGCTTGAGACTGAGGCCTGGGCCAATGACCAGACAGATCTGCATCTGTCATCTGAAAGGCAATGGCATTTTGGTAAAGGTCAGTGGCCAGAATGGCAATCTTCAGAGACCAGGCTTTGCAAAGGAGTAATGCAGTGTACAATGACATATGTCATATAGCTGTCTCACAGAGCCACTCCACACATATTTAAGAGTAGTACCATAGTTAAGTTACACTATGGGGATTCTAAAAGACCTTTAGCCTGACTTAGTCCCTTTATCATGCATCTGCTCTCCTTAGGCCTTTTGCAGAGAAACACAAGCAATATCTTGTCCTATAATTTGTCTGCTAAAGCTGACTGCAGGAAGGCAGAACTCCTGTCACAGAGCCCAGCTTGGAAAGCAAAGCACAGAGAGGGGACCCTGCCTTGTTAGGAACCAAGACCTTTCTCTGTACTGGGCTGGACTCAGTTCTGCTTACAGCCACACTCCCGTGGGCTTCAGAAGTTTGGAGTCACCCCTCTATTGCTGTCCCCTTCACGGAGGGTCCAGGTATCTCTTCCTCCAGGGCTTCTTCTTCAACCTCTAGATCCCTGGAGGCACCCTGCAGATCTGCCCCTTAATCCTCTGGGTCTCCCTCCCTCCACAGACTTTTATAATACTTTTTGCATCAGTGCCTCTTCCACTAGGGCCACTGGTTTCTTCCCGGAAGAAGGAGCCTACGTCTCAGTCACCTGTGCACCCTCCAGGACCTAGGACAGCGCCTGACTCAACCCTGTACTCAATAGACACCAGTGAATACATCACACAACTTAGTTCCTGATATATTTAGGCATATTTTGCCAATGCCAGTACATTTATACTGCCAGAAAGATTAGCAAGTGACTATGATAGAACTGCAGACTATCAGCGCTGGCAGGGACGTGAGAGATGCAGCTTCCTTATTTCAGATGTAGGCAAGCTCAGGCACAGAGGTGACAAGCTCTGCCCTGGGCTGGGGAGCTGCTTAGTAGCAGAGCTGAGTCTAGAACCAAGGGATTCTGATTCATTGCCCCACGCTCTGAATTTATTTTAGTGAAACCTTAGTGGTGGCCGACGTGCCAGATAAAGGGGACTCTCTTTATCATGGAATGAGTAGCTCTCCCCTGACCCCAATGGCCAGGACAGAATGAGAAAACAAACCAGAGCCCTTTTGCAATGATTCACTTGCTGCTTGAGGCTCTGCGACCATCAAAGGGTGTGTGTGTGTGTGCATGTGTGCGTGTGTGTGTGTGTGTGTGTGTGCATGTGTAGTGCTGAGTGCAAAGAGCCTGCCTCTCTGGGCTTTGCACGAGTGGGCATGAGGATTTAGGGTATATTCCCTGCAACTAATCACGCAGATGTGTGGGCAATGCTCTTTGCTATTTTCAGGAGATGTGTCAAAGCTATTTAAAACCATGGACATAAATTTATCTTTATAAAGAAAAATTCAGCGAAGTTAGCCTCAAGGCTACCCCTCTGGCTTTACCCACAGATTTCTGCTTTTAAAAAGCAGCTTTCTTCAGAGTGAAGAAAGGTAAAGATTTGTATAATGCAGTGTCAGAGGAACAGGCGGTGTTTTCTCGATCTTGAACCCAGAGTAAAGCAAAGATGACACAAACTCAAGAGGGACTGAAAAAAAAAATCAGTGTTGTTACTAAGGAGAAGAATTTCACAAAAGCTGAGATGAAATCCTGTTGTCTCTCAAGGACAGAAATGCTCCCTGCTAGGGGTAATTCCATAATGGGCCATTGTGGAAAGAACTGATTTGTATTAACTATGTAGCTTTTCAAGATTGGTATCAGGAGCCTGGTGTGTGGATGGGTGTCCACTGATTCTGCAGGTTGTTTTCCTGTGTGTGTGTGTGTCTGTCTATCTGTCTGTCTGTCTTTCCCTTACACACACAGCCATAACTACCCGAACCAAATGAACAGCAGAGATTGATTGCTTTAGAATTGGATAGATTTCCATGGCATATGCCAACAGCTCCTTTGAAAAATAAATTAAGATTGGACCCTTAGGAGCTGTCTAAAAGCATACTGGTTGGTCCTGTGTTACTGACTGAAGACACATATTGTTTACCCTTGAGGAAGTCCCTGGTGGCTCCCTGAGATTCAAGAATAAAAAAATGGCTGAGGGAAAGCTGTCTTGCTTTGGGGCATTTCTCTAGCTTAGAGAAGACTGTGGGGTGGGGGGTGCCTGGGTGGCTCAGTGGGTTAAGCCTCTGCCTTCGGCTCAGGTCATGGTCTCAGGGTCCTGGGATCAAGCCCCTCATCGGGCTCTCTGCTCAGTGGGGAGCCTGCTTCCCCCTCTCTCTCTGCCTGCCTCTCTGCCTACTTGTGACCTCTCTGTGTCAAATAAATAAATAAAATCTTTAAAAAGAGAGAGAGAGAGAGAGAGAGAGAGAGAGAGAAAGAAGACTGTGGGGGACAACTGAGTTCCTGCTCTGGTTTCCTCCCATACTAGACTCAGACCTGCTCCCAAGGAACTGGTATTCTCAGGGGTCCCGTTTACTCCAGAGTCTTTTCGATGGGCCTTCCTATTTCCAGTCTCACTGCAATTCCTAGTTACTATTCCTTTCTGTTCACCCAGAGTCCACACACACCCAGTTCCAGACAGCTCTGGTTGCATGAGCCTGACAGCCTACATTTTCCAGGAAAGCGAAGTTTTTCAAAGGTTTTCAAAGGAAAATAACCCCATCTTCCGTGGGTGGCAGAGGTGTCTCAAGTCAGAATCTTGCTTGAGTGCCCTTTCTGGAAACCTGATGATAATAAAACATAGACGTAGGAGTCTTTTCTTTTCTCTCTCTCTCTCACTCTTGATTTCTGCTTTTTTTGTTTTGTTTTGTTTTTGTTTTTTTTTTTTCCTTTTGGAACACACTTGATGTTAATCTATTGTAGGCAGCCTTTTAAAAAATGTTACTTTATTCACCTTGTAAAATAAGTATTCTGTTTATACAGAAACATCTCAGCAGAGTGCATATTGTCCATCTAACCAGCGTTTCAGTATTTGAAGCTAATCAAGACCTTTTTAAATGATTGTGTGACTGAAGACAAAATACAGTGAGAATTAAAAACAATCAGATGCAGATTTTGGATATTTAAAACCTGTCAGCATGATTTATGACACTTTTCAAGGGAAAGTGAAAATTGTTCCTAACCTACACTCTATGAGAAGAAAAATAACTTTAAATTTTACCTCTCTGGTCTTAAAAAAAAAAAAAAGCAAAGAATAGTAAAGAAATGCTTCCCTTATGTGGAAGCATTCATTATTTTTTCCTAGCAACATTATCGGTCATAGATCAACATAAATCCATTGTGAAAAATACAATTACAGAACTGAGAAAATAAGAAATTTCTACAAGCATATTATGATTTATAAGGAAACCCAACTACCTTTAACCTAGGCCTTAGGAATCTTAATTGAAAAATGAATAAGCCATATGTCTCTAGGTCTTTTTTTTTTTTTTCATCTGTGAAATGCAGGACCAGTTCAGATAATGCTTTTACAGTCAATAATCTATAAATGTGGGATTCACATCCTAGTGGATTCAAGGTCTAGAGCTGGAAGTACCTCCCTAGAGCAGAGGCCCGGGCTTTCCTGCAGGAAGGCTCTGGTCAGCAAGGCAGCAGGAGGATGGGTCAAGCCTGCACAGCCCCTTCCTCTCTGATCCCAGGGGCTGCCCCAACCATCAATGAGCCTTTACCTGGGAATATTGATCCCAGCCCAGTGTGGACCCCAGACCCTATGCTGCAAATGGGCAGGACCCTTCCCCTCTCACAGGGCTGCCTTTGGGATGCACCATGTACCAGACTCTCATGTCCATCCCGGCCTTCCAGGATGCCCCACAAGCCCCACATCCATTTCTGCCAGTTTGGGTAACAGCTCAGGAAGCAGATGACAATGCAAGCCCAAATCTTCTCTGCCCACGTTTTGGGCAGCCTGCAATTGAGACCCCCCCCCCCCCCACACACACACTGGTCTGCAGAGAGCCACAGCTCAGGAGCAGGTGGCTTCCCTGTTGTCCTCGGCCCCTTGGCAGGGATCAGCCTCCACCACCGCTAGGCTGGCCAAGGCCCTGAACATGGTGAGTCGTCAAAACTCGGCACACAAGGCAGCAGACAGGTGCTGGGAGCACGTCTACAGGGATAGATGAATCAAGGTCCCACAATTTCCCGCCCGCCTCATCCCAAGACCCACAAGCACCAGCCACCCGACCCACAGCCCAGCCAGGCTGGCGTGGCTGAGACTGTGAGCTCTGGGTGTTCCTGGAGCCAAGGCTGCCAGCGTCGCCCTCTGCCGCCCATCCCCTCCTGTTCCCCTGTTGCTCTTCTCACGCCTGGGAGCCATACCCATGGTTTTGTAGGTGGTGTTTCCAGTCTCTGCTCCTGGATGAGGAGTGAGCTGGTGTGTAAAGCACAATTTTTCAAGGCAGAGAAACAAAGATTAAACCCTGCTTCACTACCTATCATGAGGGGGCCATAAGCATCTTACAGAATTTGAGGAGTCTTAAGTTCATCATCGGAAAAATGGGTATTTTGGTAGTAACCTTAGAGGACCACAGTGGTGGTTAAATGAAATGATATGAGTTGAGCAATCACCGAAGTGGCTGATCTGGCAGAAACTCCTTATATACCATCCTCCCCCACATCCCTCCCTTCAAAGAGGACAGACTTCAATTTAAGGAAACGACTTTGAGGCTTGAGTCTAATCTCTCATGCTGCCAAGAGTCATGGGCTAAAAATGTCCTTAGCATTTCGTACCAAATCGCAGCAGACACAGTGATTAGTCTGACTGCACTTTGGAGAGTTTTATTAATAGTCACTAAACCACAGAATTCACAAGGAATTTTTTAAAAGTACTAAATGTATAATGACTTACATCCCATGCACTTAATCAAAGTTCTACCAGGTTCTATACTGTATTCAGTAGAATTTCCCAACACGGCGAGTGGTATCACCTTCTTTGTTTTCACGAGTACAGTGCTCTGACTGAGGGAAGGGGCGTCCACACCGTGGCACGGACCCTGCACCGGAACCCTTGGGCAACAGAGATATTTGCCCCACACCAATCTCAAAGGGGAGGCAAGTGTCTTTCAACCCAAAGTCATGAACCTCAGGAATTGGAATTTAAGCGTAAAGTCAAAGTGAATGCTCCTATCCAGATACTGATGTCCCCCATCCGCAGTTTTCACTACAGCCCAGCAGCCCTTCATTGATGCCTATAATGCAGGTAGGGGGCAAAAACAGCTGGTTAAAGGCATAGCTCTGGAGCTGGAGCACCTGGGTCCGAATGCTGGATAGGATAGTGACTCAGGTCAGTTACATAACCTGTCTGCGTCTCAGTTTCATCATCTGGAAAATGGGAAAAACAGTATCCGCTATATATGGTTGTTAAATGAATTGCTTGTATTAGGGTGCTTGGATTAGTGCCTGGTGCATAGTAAGCATTCAGTAAGCATGAGCCATTATGATTGTGATTAGTCGTTTTTGGTGTATAAAGCCCTGACATGCTCAGGAACGCTCTAATGAGCGTGTCCTGGTAGAACATGGATTTGGGTGTCGGGCAGATCTAGACGCTTCTGTTCATTAGCGGTGTGATTCCTCTAATGTATTTAACTTCTATGAATCTGTTTCCTTATGTCCAATACGGGCATAAGGCATGATCTGTGGGATTACCGTGAAGGTAAAATAAGAAAGTATGTGGGAAAGTGCAGTATCTGATTGGTGCTTCCTAAATATTACTTTTCCTACTAATGAGAAGCCCACTACTTCTAGGGACATCCAGGGAGCTCTGAGGAAATGTTCTCTTTTTATCTTGATTTATGATCTAGCTTCATATGACTAGTACCTACGGGTCCTAATTCTACCTATTAAACCCAATCTCATACTTTTTCTATTTAATTAGAAAATCGAGTATTTGGAGGTTTCTCCTCTCTGGACTAATTATTCCTGGTTCCTGCCACATCTTGTCAGACTTGATTTTGGGGTCGTCTTTCCGCCGCTGCCACTCATTTGTGTGTCTCTTAAAATGTGACCCCATACGACACTATCAGTAAAATATGGTCATTAGAAAAGCAGACGAAAGTGTCAGTTCCCTGGTTCAAAGTATTAGACTTTGTTATGTAAACTGGATTAAATAAAAACAGTGTTGATGACTTCATCACACAAGTAACTCCTGTTATAGTTAGAATCAACTGAAGTCTTCTCCCACGTGTGGCTGTTGGGCTGCCCCATCCCCTGTACCCAGCTTTGCTCCTTGTGCTTATGTGGAGACATGACATTCATTCTATTAACTTTCTTGTTATAGTTGACCCTGCTTTCTAGCTGGCCAGATCTTTCTGGACCCCAATTTTATCAGGGAAAATAGCAGTATCCCCCTAGATTTTCTGTCATTTGCAAATTTGACAAATACAACTTTTATGTTTTTACCAAAGTCATTGATAAAAATGTTGAAGAAGAGTACCAGGGAAAAAAAAGTGCCCAGTTGACAAGAAAGATGCTTAGAAAATGTGAGCTGCTTCCTAGCAATCACCACTCGTGGTCATTTAAAGGCTCACAACTATCCCCTTACTAATCTGGCCTCTCATGTGGTTTGGGACCACATCTTGCACACCAAGTTGGAACTTGTGGAGCCTTTCTTCTTCCCTTGCCTGTCCTTACTCTCTTGCCCCTCACCCTCTTCCCCAGAGCTCGTTTGAGACCCCCTGGTACCCTTGAACATCATCCTTTGGTCCAAGTGACCTGGACACCTGCATTCAGAGAAGCCAGGCATTCTCTCATCTCCTAATTTGGGCTTTTGATGGCCTTGGGGTGCTTTCCTCCTTTCTTTTGCATTTTTTAGAAGATTTATTTATTTATTTTAGAGACAGAAAGAGGGAGAGAGTGGAGGGAGAGGCAGAGGGAGAGGGAGAGAGAGAATCGTCAAGCAGCCTCTGTGCTGAGTGCAGAGCCCAACCCGGGGCTGATCTCATGACCCTGAGATCATGACTTGAGCTAAAATCAAGAGCTGGTGGCTTGACCAACTAAGTCAACCAGGTGTCCCTCTTTGCAATTCTTTATCACAGAATTAGAGACTTTCCGCCTTCTCTTCTAGGTCATCCCACATTGCCCAAGTCAGGAGAAAGGTCAGGCATGTAGAAGGAAGGAGTTCAATTAACATTTGCTGTATGAGTTCTACTTGAAACCAAGCTAGCAGTTCCAGAAACAACTCACATGGGGAGGTGAAGAGTCCAAGGTCAACATTTAGGTGTTGCCAGAGTAGGAGGAGCTGCTATGTGCTATAGAGCAAACAGGTGCTTTGTGCCTGGACTTAGACCTCAGACACACCTGGGCATGAATTCGGCCCTTATCACTTTCTACCTGTGTGATCTTGGGAAAGTTAATTTCCTTCTCTGAGTGTCAATTTTGTCATTTATAAGATTTATGAAATTTCATCCTTTATAACCTATCTTAAAAAGTTTTTATTTATTTACTTATTCATTTATTTATGTACAGTTAGCCACTGTAATACATGATGAGTTTTTGATGTAGTGTTCAATGGTTCATTAGTTGCATGTAACACCCAGTGCTCATCACAACACATGCTCTACTTAATACCCATCACTGTTACCCCATCCCTCTACTCACCTCCCCTCTGAAACCCTCAGTTTTTTTCCCGGGGTCCATACCCTCTCACAGTTCGTCTCCCTCTCTGATTTCTCCCCCTCCAGATTTTCCTCCCTTCCCCATGATCCTCTGTGCTATTGCTTATGTGGGAAAGAGTCAACAAAACCAAGAGGCAACCCACAGAATGGGAGAAAATATTTGCAAATGACAATACAGACAAAGGCTGGTATCCAAGATCTATAAAAATCTCCTCAAACTCAACACTCAAAAAACAAATAACCCAGTCAAAAAATGGGCAGAAGACATGAACAGACACTTCTCCAAAGAAGACACACAAATGGCTAACACACACATGAAAAAGTGCTCAACATCACTCGGCATCAGGGAAATTCAAATCAAAGCCACAATCCCACATTGGATCCCACATTACACCAGTCAGAACGGCAAAAACTAACAAAACAGGAAACAACAAATGTTGGCGAGGATGTGGAGAAAGTGGAACCCTTCTACCCTGTTGGTGGGAATGCAAGCTGGTACAGCCACTCTGGAAAACAATGTCGAGGCTCCTCAAGACGTTAAAAATAGAGCTACCCTACAACCCAGCAATCACACTAGTAGGTATTTACCTGAAAAATACAGATGTAGTGAAAAAAAGGGGCAACACACCCCAATGTTCATAGCAGCCATGTCCACAATAGCCAAACTGTAGAAAGAGTGGGGATGCCCTTCAACAGATGAATAAATAAAGAAGATGTGGTCCATGTATACAACAGAATATTACTCAGCCACCAGAAAGGATGAACACCCACCATCTGCATCGACATGAATGGAACTGGAGAGGATGATGCTGAATGAAATAAGTCAAGCAGAGAAAGACAATCATCATATGGTTTCTACTCATATCTTAAAAGTTCTGATCACTATTTAGTTAGTAATAAGTGCTTCCCAAGTGGTATCTGCTGCCGGTTCTGTCAATGATAATCACTATCATCAAAGCAATTACTGTGGCTTAAACATTCTCGGCACTGAGGGCGACCGTTCCCACACTGTAACTCCCAGGCACCATACTTTCACCCCAACCAGCTTCTCCATGGAGTGTGCCTGCCCGTTGTTGTCAGTGATCAGAATTGGGAGGACTGATCTCCCAGGCCCAAACTCTCTGGAAGGCTGGCTTCTTCTGCCTTCAAAGGTTTATTCCCCCTTTCAAGTATTCTGGAATTCAGCCGCCTCTCAGCGGTGGCTCACATTATGGAATCCATTCAATCCCGCTGTTATTAGGATCTGCCTTAGAGATAAATGGATCAACCCAATTCTCTGTTGGTCTCCGGCACGATTCTGCATTCCCCAGTACTTTCAGTAAAGCCTCAAGTAGACGTAAACTCACAGCGAGGAAGTAGCAGTGAGTTGTGCCCTTGTTTGTTCCTAGTCATTTGTGGAGAAAATGGCAGTCATGGGCACAAAACACCTGTCCTTTGTGTTTTAAGAATATCTACTGGTTAAGTCATATGAGGTAAGGTAGTTTGTTCGAGATAGTTCCTGCAAAATCAAGGCTTGACGTATGGCCATGTACACTCCAGCTTGGGCCAGCCTGGTGAAGGAGGACTAGGGACACAGTCTCTTATCAGGCCTGTGGAAAGGCTCTGTTCTAGACCAAGGAGAAGGGCTCTTCCATCAAGGACAGACTCAGGTCAAGAGCATGGGTAGGAAATTACCAGTTCTAACCTCATCTGGATCAACAGCTAAAAACCCAGGAAGAGGCATATAGGGTCCCACAGGTCCATTGTGAGGCCTGCGGACCAAATGAGCATTTGAGGCTATATGCTTGGCTAGCAACAGGGACTGGTGTATCCAATCCGTGGGTCCTCCGAATTTTTATTTATTCCTCCAGAATCAAGCACAGCGGTGATCCTGGTGAAGGATGTATGGTTCCTTCCTTCCTGTAGAGAGTGACCAACTGGGACTTGCACGCATTTGTGTGCAACCATGTCAAATGCTGGGAGGGGGCTTGATTCTGTCTGGCAGCTCACGCGACAGGGCTGGGAGGCCAGGAACTCCTCGACGCTCTGTACCCGGAAATGTTTGCCTCGGAAAAGAACCAAAGGCTTAATTAAGCTCAGCTTTGGCCCAGCAGCCAAAGCATCTTCCTCGCCCCCTGGCCAGGCCTGCAACTCTGACAGTAATTTGACATGATGTATCATAGATGAGAGAGTGCTTGGATGGGGCTTCACAATGCCCCGTAATCCTCAGACAAAGTACACCGAAGTCTTCACATAAACTTGATACGATCGCTTCATTGCTTCACAGGAGCTGACAGTGGAAGAGGTCTCTTTCCCAGGGAAAGGCTGAGCCACTTTCAAGGTCACCCTGGCGGTGAGGGTTGTTTTACCACCGACCACGGACCCCTTTCCGGTTCAAGAACCCTGAGCTGTCTACTTTGTTTCCATACACTTATTCCATGATGTGTGTCTAAAGATTCTATTTTAAAGCACCAGCTACTTTTCTTTGTTGTTGTTGTTGTTCTGAGACTTTCAAAAAAGTCTATTTTAACACTTCATTAAATCTCTGTTTTGCCAGTGCAGTATCATTGATGTACGTTGACTTTATGTCCACTCCTCTCTCTGCCAACTGGGGACAAACTTCAGACCGCAGGGGACAAAGACCTGGCGACAAAGCCTCAGACCGTGTGGATGAGTGGGCTCAGGGTACCACAGATTACCACAGGCCGGGTGGTGTGGAAACAGAAATTCACTTCCTCACGGTTCTGGAGGCTGGAAGTCCTAGAGGAAGGTGCTGGAAGATTTGGTATCTCCTGGGGCCTTCCTCCTGGGCTTATAGATGGCCATGTTCTCCCTCTGTCCTCACGTGCTTGTCCCTCCACTTGTCTGTGTCCTAGTCTCCCTTTGGTATAAGGACACCACTCACTGTGGATCTGGGCCCGCTCGTTTGAACTCAGTTGCCTCTGTAAAGGCCCGAGTTCCAAATACAGTCATGTTCTGAGGCACTGGGTGCTGGAACGCCAACATCTGAATGGTAGGGGCACCCCACTCAGCCTGTAACCTTCATGTGACCCCGGGAAGGCACTCTGCTGTGCCCACTGTGCCCGGTGTTGATGTTTGCCCCCAGGAGGACACCTACAAAGAAGCCAAGTTGCCACGCGGAATTTGCAGGGACGTCTCATGGGCGTCCCAGCGGCCCCGCCACTGCAGACAGACCCGAAGCATTCCAGGGGGGACGAGACGGATGTTGTGGGGAAGCAAGGGGGCATCTGGAGTCTTCCACCTGCCCAAGACTCAGTTTCTCCATCTTTAAGAAGGAGATGCCAACAATACTTACCTCCTCGGCTGACCCGGTGGTTGAGACGGGACGAAGTACGTATGCATGTTAAGCGTCAGGCTGGCACCTGGCCAGTGCTCAGGAGTGGGGCTGTTCATGATAATGTACACAGTAAAGAGAACATCCCACCGTGGGAGGGTCACCCCAGGATCTCCAAGGGCCTAGTCACCCTGCTCCCGTCTTCCTTCAATTCAGGGCTACCCAACCATTTTCCAGTCACACTCTGCTCTTGGAAAGACTGCGGCTCCATTAATAACACTCTGGGCCTTTCTGGGGGCAAGGGCATCCCCCCATCACTTCCTCCACTGGCCTGTGGCGAACAACGCCAGCCCCTGCTATGGGGTGAGTTCATTCAGTGATGAATCCCACTAGAAAGCCTAGGGCAGCCATTCGCTCCACTCATCACGGCTCCTCCCCACACTGTGAATGTGCCTGGCATCTGGGAGGAGACGGCCAACAAGAACAAGGACAATATCACCCAGGGGCTGTGTAGGAGGACGCCCATCTGTCCCCCAGAGTGATCTAGGGAGTGTCCTTGGTGGGGTGAAGCCATGAGCTGAGATCGGGAGGGAGACACCTCCATCCCCAGAGCCCCGGAGAGTAGCAAACAAAGGAGGACTCTTGGTCACCGAAATGCTAATGTGTTCTATACTGACGGCCAGTGGCTTGTGGGGGATGAGGGATCAGGGACTCTCCAGCCACTGGAACAACGGCGGGCCAGTTAACGAGCCAGATGCCTTTTCCACAGCCACGGCCAAGCACGAGCATCTGCTCCCCGGGCGAGGACGAACTGGGTAACAGTGCCTGACATGCCGGCAAATCCAGGAAAGTCTAACTAATGTGCTGTGACATAAAAACACATCACTTGTTCACACAGTGGAGCCAAGCCGAGCTCTGGTCGCACAGACGCAGATGGGACCGATTCACGGTGAACGTGTCCAGTCTCTGCTGTTCTCAATGGTGAGTTTGTCCTTATTTTGTCTTCCTGTCCTAGACCTCGCCTCCACAGGCAGCCTGGACATTTCCCCAATGTCCTGCGCATGTCTGCTCTGTGCGGGCCCTGGCCTCGCTCCCCCCATGCCAGTCTCTACCTCCTGGCCCCCGGACAGGTCTCTGGTAATTGCTCTGCGTGAATGCTCCTCTCTGATCTGCGACCAACCACGCCCACTAGCGCTCCGGGACTCTTACTCGCTGGCACGGTGCTCCCAGGGGCCCTCAGCCCAGCCGGGGGTCCGGAGTTGGAAGCCACGTAGTCATCTTCCCTGTCTTTCCATATGCTTTTAAAAAACACACGGAGCCGACCTAACTGCATAACAAGTTACCTTAGGAGGACACCCGAATGACAACACTGCAACATCACTACTTTTCCTCTTCCAAATGACGCCTAGAGACTGAGTGACTGTGGCCTCAACCATTCCCTCTCTCATTTTGCACTGTCTTTCGCCTTCCAGAAAACCAGTATAAAACCAGGACTCCCGTGGGTCCCAATTTCTAGCCACAATCTTTTGTCCCATCTCTTTCAGGCAGATCTTACTCACTTGGTTATAATGCAAGAATGAGAGAAATCTGTATGGAAGCTTTTATAGGGTGGGATCAATTAGGGGTGCCCTCTGTTGTTTCCCCTTCAGAAGAGTGGGATGAGCATCTAATAAGACTTGAGGCTAGATCCCAGAGCTGATCATTTAGAGGAGTATTAAAGCAAAGGGTCCAAAGCATGGAAACTCTTCACCACCTACCTGGGACCGATGTAAATAGGGCTTTGAGTGTAGGCTGAGTCGCCCGTGTGTCTGGGTGTGAGGAACACTCTCTTCACCTCGAGATTCTGGTATACGAAGTGTTTGTACTACAGTACAAAGTGTTTGCCTCCACAGTCATATCTCATGTGACCTTTTCTCCTCCTCTTCCCCCTTGGAAAATCACAACAAAACAAACTGGCTGGTTGAGGAGCTGCCTTCACTCTAAAGCTCCCTAATTAGAAAGGAACAGCATGGGACAAATGTGGTTCAAGTGGCCTCTGAACCACGCTGGAGTTCTGTCTTCACCTCCCTGATTTCACAGCCCGCCGCTCCCTCCCTATGACACTACCCACAGGACGCAGACAGGACTTGGGCCAGGCTCCTGGGACTGGAGCATCTTTCTTCTTGTTTCCTCTCACACCACCCCTACCCCAGCCCTGGCCTGCTGTACGGGGACGTGCTGTCAGCGATTAAAATGCTGTTGAAACGACTGCGACTTGGAGGGCACCGGCTGGCTACAAAATGGAGAGACTTGAGTCACGTGGCACGTGTCCTGCAACGTGGGTCAACTTAATGTGGCTGAACATCTCTTCCAAGCATCCCTGGTTTTATGTCCAGGCTCCTCCTGGGACCAGACCCTGTGAAGATCCCTCCTTCCTGCTGGTTCCTCTTCGCCAGCATCTTCTCAGTACCGCCGAGGAGGCATTCCTCTTCCATTTCTCTGTCCTCAAGAAAGCAGATGGCTTTCCTTTGGGATCCTCGGTCTTGGGAAGACAGGTCCGAGTTACTTTCTGATAGCTTTCTGCCCCTCGTGATGTCTGCAGATGTGCTTAACAGGGTCCCAGAAGCTCTTCTGTTGGACGTACCAACATCCTTGCCAGCAATCCCGAGTTGGTCCTCGTTTCCAGCTCCTCCCCTCAGGTACTGGCACCTGCTCCCTCAAGTCACTGAATTCACCTGGGGAGGCCCCATTTACAGCCACTCTCTGCTCTCAGACCCTTTCAGAATTCAGCCTCACCGTTCTTCCGTTCGTCTGGGGGTGACCTGCCTCTCCTCCTGGCCTCATTCACCTCTACGAGTCCTGGCGGGGGCTCAGTGAGCTCATCGATCTCTCCAGGGGTGGGAAGGCTGTTCTGCTATTGTACGGCTTCAAGATTGAGACATTCTTCTTTTATTGAGTCTTTGCGTAGTGACATCATGGTATGAATAATTAAGGATAACAATTATGGAGGCTACAAGTCTACAGCGGTGAAGCTGGATTTGAACTCAAGACACTGGACTCCACTGTTTGTGTTCACCAGCATCACAAGCAATATCCAGTCTTCTTGGGGAGCAGGAATTTTGCCTTCTGAAGCAACTTAAAAAGTAGTATAATTTTAATGCCCCCAAATATTTGAAAACACTGAAGACAGATAGATATCTTTCTCCCAGACTCTTCTCTTCAAGTTACATTCCCTAAAGTCTGCTGTATAATATAGTAGCTACTAGCCACATGTGGTTTTTTATGTCTAAGTTAAGTAAAATGAAAAATAAAACCTAAAAATTCAGCTTTTAGGTGGAACTAGCACTAGTTTGCATGTGTAAGTAACATGTGCCCAATGGGGGCTTTGCTGGATAGTGCAGATAAAACATGTCCACCGCGGCAGGAAGTCCTGTTGGTTGGGCCACTCTAAGGGTCACCCAGGGTCCAGCTGACACATATCCTAGATAGATCACCATCACGATCATCCTCCTCGGTACATGCTCTCAAGGAACGGTGAACAGACACCAGCCCAAACTCTAAATTTGGTCACTCTGGTGCAGAATTCTGAGCAATCATTATCGCTTGTGGCCAAGCTGAATACAATACACATACCCTTCTAGGTCTGGGGGCTTACTGGGAATCGTGTATTTTGTTTTTAAATACTGAACTTAGTTTCAGGGTGTAATACCTTAGACAGAGGTTTCTGTAAGTGGGTCTCATGGCCAAATCCAGCCCAATGGATGCTTTGTAAATAAAGTTTGCCCAACACACAGCCACACTTATTCGTTTGTATATTTCTGGTGGCTGCCTCTACAGCTTAGTAGGTGCAGCAGAAACTAAAATTTCTGAAAATTCACTATCTGGCTCTTTTCAGGAAAAGTCTGCTAATGCTGCCTTGGGTTCAGAGAGCTCTGGCTGCCTTGTTAGACCAACCAAGACACTATTATGGGGGAGCTGTGGGGAGACAGCATCTATCTTTATAAGAACTGAGGTTCCACTTCTGCCAAAGATGCATGTCTCCCACCATTAGGGCCTCTAATTCTTTTTTTTTTTTTTTTTTAAAGATTTTATTTATTTATTTGACAGAGAGAAATCACAAGTAGACGGAGAGGCAGGCAGAGAGAGAGAGGGAAGCAGGCTCCCTGCTGAGCAGAGAGCCCGACGCGGGACTCGATCCCAGGACCCTGAGATCACGACCTGAGCTGAAGGCAGCGGCTTAACCCACTGAGCCACCCAGGCGCCCAGGGCCTCTAATTCTTACCAGAATCCTTAAAATGCAGCAGTTATTGGGTAATAATTCCAATGTATGTAGTTGGGCTAATTATGGTAATTTGGACAAGAATATTCAACAGCTGAAACCAAAGAACCTAATTTGGAAATGAAATGACCCCCAGAAATTCTGATTTAGCAAGTCTGGACTGGGACCTAGGACTCTGCACTTGAATGAGCTCCCCAAGAGATTTAGATGGAGGTGGCCCACTCGTATTTTCAGAAACCGTCATCGCTTTGAAGGACAGGCTCCTTTGTGGTGTTCCCTTTGAAAAGCAGACACTCCCATAGACTTTCCAGATGTGTAGGAGCCTGCATAGGTGTGTTTCATCTTGCAAATGAAAGCAGGCTTCCATCCCTTCCTCTGTTCCCTCTGTACCTGGGTCGCCTCTGGAGCCCAGTGACTTCATCCGCACCTCCAGATTCTGCCGGGTTGGGATTTCTGGACCCATGTCCTTGGCATGGGGGGGGAGGAAGCCGCAGCAGCTCCTGGGGAAGGGCATTGCCAGAGAACCCTCTGCAACTTACCACCTGCCTTGGGAACATGCCTTTGCTGGGACGCCTTTGTTTGATCCCCAGCAGAGCGATGGACTGGACCCATGCTGGGTGAACAGCCACAGGCTGCTGTCATGTGGGACTCTAGAGCTGGGCATGCTGGTGGCCGTGCAAGCAGAGGAAACCAAGCCGGAGAGAGAATATTTTTCGATGGCCAGGAATCAGGATTAGGTGGGGGATGGGAGTGGGAAGAGCCAGAGGTTCCCAGTGGAACGGCATAAGCAGGAGTCCAAAGAAGCCCAGTGAGGGGTTTGGCGGCCGGGTCCCAGTTCTGACTGTCTGGCCCTGGGGTGACTGCATAACCTACTTGGGTTTTTTCCCGTGTCACTAAAACCAGGGAATTGGGTTAGATACATGCTCTCCCAAATAACACGCTGCGCAAGTCTGACAAATCGTGGACACGAGCTCTGCCAGTCCTCTTTCCACAGCCTTATGGCGACCTCACTGCGGCTGGGACACCTCCAGGCCCTGCGCTACCCGCGTCCCCACTCCCTGCGCCCTGCCACGCTGCTCTGCTTTTGTCCCTCCAACTGTCAAGCCTGTCATGGCCCTGGAGTCCTTCTTAATGATTTGCTTCTGGGGACCACATGGCACGAAGTCCCCTGAATGTGTAGACAGCGGAGCCCTGAACGCCTGGGGTGTGACCGCTCAGCTCCTGTCGGTGCTTATCTTTCACAGCGGGGCGCGGTTGTCGGCATCTGTCCTCACGAGTTTCTTCCTAACATTTTCTTTTCTCTCGCTTTACGGCTAGAGTCTAACACACAACATACAAAATACGTGTTCATCGACTATATGTTACCGGTAAGGCTTTCAGTCAGTAGTAGCGTGTGAGTAGTTAAGCTCTGGTGAGTCTATGATTATATGTGGACTCTTGAGGGGTCAAGGGTTGGAGCCTCTAACTCACCCCCTTGTTCGAGGGTCAGCTTTATTATAAATGCATTTGCATATCTTTCTATATGTAAGATACATGTGCATATATTTGTATATCCGTCTGTGTGTATATGTGTGTGTAGATGGGTGTGTACAGATATCCCTGTGTGGGTGTGTACCTGCATGCGTGTGCCTGTGTGTGTGGGTGCACAGTGATGAGAATGGATACGGAGCGGGGCAGGCACTCGGTCCTGCTTGCTGTGCGATCATCAGAGTCTGGAACGGTGCTTGGTACATTCTAGACATTCAGTAAATATTAGGTAAAAGAACTAGTAAGTTATATGCCAACTATATCTCAATAAAACTGGCCCCCGAACCCCAGTAAGTGGTTGAATAAACCAGTGGATCAGAAATAAAGCAGGAGAAAAATCGGGGAGGTGTTCAGAATCTTCTCCCATTTTGTGGATGGGCACCGGGTCACAGAATCCCCAGTCCAGGCTCCTCTGTCACTCCAGGTCCTGACCCATGGCGGGGTGCAGGGGGAGCATCACCCAAGCTCGTGGGTCAACAGGAATTCTAAGGCACTCTGTGTGAAATTCATGGCTACTCTGAACATGGTATTTGATGGAGAGGGGTCACCTTCAAAGTCATGCTAAGTAACCGCCCCCTCTCCCAGGCAGATACCTGCCCTGCCGCCAACATTCACGTAAGCTCCAAGTGTCAGATGCGCCCCCTGGTGTTGACCCTCTGGGCGACACAGAGTCCTGGCGGCTTTGCTTTTCCATCACTGGATTGTGTGTGATGAAAAATTTTGTGAAGACCTCCCACCCCTCCCTCAGGCTCGTCCTGTCTGTGGTGATGTCGGAGAAGGTGGCATCATCCCTGTATGAAGGGCTCTGGTCTCTCTCCCTTTCCTCTTAAACAACGGAGACATTGTAATTTTAAGTTACCAGTGTTCAGAGCCCAGCACTGGGTGGGGGTTGGGGGTGGAGGAAAAGAAACAGCCCGAACTGTGGAGAGGGAAAGACAGCTCGAAACTGCCCAGAGCCATTCTGCTCGGGGCCCGTTTGTGCATCCCACCTGCCTTCAGTCTTGCTGCCGGTGGCAAGGGGTCAGACACTGGCCTTAATCGGCACCAAATGTTATTTACAACAAGGCACTCGCTGGATTCCATGAACAGCCGAAGCTCATTTTTCATGTAATTCAAATAAAATCTCTATATTTTCTTCTGCATGATACTCTTCTCTTCTCCCTTGGCTTCCTCCAGCCCTGGAAGCCGTGTAAAAACAGCGATGGAGGCACACAGAGTGGCCTGCCCCGGGGATGCGTCTGCTGGAGGCCGCTGGAATGAGACGGCGGCAGGCTCATTCTGCCCGTTCTCCTGTCCTTCGCCCACTGGAGTTCGTTTGCAGGATCTACTCTGTCTCGGGCACTGCGCCAGGCCCCGAGGATGTGGAGAGATCAACATGGATTCTGGCTTCATGGAGCTTTCTGCTGAGTTGCTTGGAAAGCATGTGCAAGCTCTGATGTGCTGTCAGGGAGAGTAGCAACGTGCCTTGTGCAAGGCAGAGACAAAGAACCTCCGAGATGCTAGGAGGAGCTCCGGGCACCGGCCCTCCTAGCGCCGCAGCCCGTTACCCCCTCCAGCTCCTCCGCCCCTCAGCTCTGAGCGCCCACAGTTTCTGCTGGGTCAGTCTCATGGGCATGAGAACAGATGGGCGCTGAGGGCTCATCTCGGGTCCAAGGCCACGTTGCACCAGAGGGCCTGGAATCTAGGCCACTATGGGCGTATCTGAACTAGAGATTCCTTGTTCTGATTTCTATCATATAAAAACAGTCCACCTACTTGACCATGAAGAGGTAATAAAATGCCAGCGCAGGGACTGTCACCAGGCTTGGCGTGATCACTACCACAGTGTTATCTTGTGTACAAAGGAGTAAGCGTGGGGGCTCGGGGCCTAGAGCACCTGGGCTGGGCTCCGCTCTCCTACCTGACGTGTGTGTGTGTGTGTGTGCATGTGTTCCACATATGTATACACATGTGCGTCAGTGTGCACAAACACACATAGATATCAGTCTGCCCACCTGTCCGTCTGTCCATCTATCCATGCATCCACCCACCACCCCTATCCATGCACTGATGCACCCATGTCCTGCACGTACGCATGTATGTATGTACCTACCTGGCAAGCTGCTGTAGGAGCTCTGAGCGCTCCTTTGTGTCTGCAATATTGAAAGAGAACCCGTGTGCCCTTAACTAGGAACGGCTTACGGTGAGGAATTCGGGGCAACGAAACTGGTAGCTGAAGGAATTCTACTCAATTAATGAGCCGTGAAGTCCCTGAAAGGCAGCTTCTGGCTTCTGTGTGCATCAGGGAAGATGAATGTTCGGGAGGATGAGACAGACTGTGGTGAGGGGCGCAGCCCCCAACTGGGTGCTTTTCCTCAGCCAATGCAGTCTGCACCATCTCACTCGCCTTTGCTCCGATGGCTTGCTCTGCTGGGGTTTGGGGACAGGCAGAGCCGCGTGCCATCCTACTGATGGCAGGGAGTGCCAAGGTCGCGTGGCCCTGATGGGGCGTGCTTGTTCACAGAGACTCCCCCCGCCTCAAGATTACTGTTTTACTCATCTCACTCTGTGTTGTCTGTTTTCCTCAAGGGATCATACTCTGCCTGGGGTCACCAGACCATTTCTTTTGTGTGTATGTGTTTCCATCTTTCCTGATGCCTACACCAGTGCCCGCATGCATCACAGCTCATAGCAAGTCACTATTAAGACTCTGCATTTGTTTCCTAGTAGCCCCGAAACTCCCAATGGGATATTTTTAATTAGATCAAAAAATTCCCTTGAAAACTATCAAAATGTTGCCACCAACAATTTTAAGAGTTGAGCCATATCACAGGCTGCTTACTTCATCTCTGTGTTTTATTTTCTTCTTTTTCAATTATTTTTATTTTTTCAAGATACTTATTCATTTGAGACAGAGAGAGAGAGAGAGAAAGAGCATGTGCATGCATGAACAGGGACAGGGGCACGAGGAGAGGGAGAGAGAGAATCTCAAGCAGACTAGCATTGAGCATGGAGCCCAACCCGAGGCTCCAGCCCATGACCCCGAGATCATGACCGGAGCTGAAATCAAAAGTTGGACACTTAACCAACCGAGCGACCCAGGCACCCCTCTGTGTTTTCCTTTTTAAAGCAGACTTCAATGTATATACAAATAACTTTTTAAGAATTCTATGTCTTCAAGTGTAGCCTGTTTTGTACACAAATGTTACTGAATGGTATATGATAAGTAAGAGGGGCACGAAAGCACTCTTGGTCAGTCTTCACTTCTCCTGGACTTGGGTGTCCCCAGGAGCTGATTACTGGCACCCTTGGGCGAGGTGACTTCCCAGACTGCTCGTCCCCTCCCCTTCCCTCCACATCTCCAGCTGCTCTAGCACTCACTTCCTGAACATGCTATCACTCCGCAAGGCTCCACGTTCCTTCAAGTGTCTCCCCCACCCACTCCTACCTTACTTCGGGCCCTCACAAGGTTGTGCGTGGATGACTGCAGCCACCCTTCCCCCACCCCCACCCATTCCAGCCTTCACTGTGACCCGCCCCCAATCCTACACCGTTTATAATCTGTAGCACATAACAGAACTCCCACTTGTGCCCGCCCTTCTGTGGGTCACCGTCCATCACTGAGAATCTGAAGTCACCTAAGCCTATATGAAGGGAAGGAAAAACAAGTAAAGACACGGGTGGAAGTCAGACACCTGGCTTTGGAAACAAGTCAAGTGAAAATCAGCCCATTGCTGTTTCTGGGAAGGCAAACGGGTGCAGCCACTCTGGAGAACAAGAAGGCAGCTCCTCAAAAAAGCAAAAAATAGAACTACTCTATGATCTACAACTGCATGGATAGGCATTTACCCAAAGGACACAAAAGTGGACATTCAAAGGGGTAAAGGCACCTGATGTTTAGAGCAGCATTATCCACAACAGCCAAACTATGGACAGACCCAAATGCCCATCGACTGACGAACAGAGAGAGAAGATGTGGTCTATATATACAATGGAATCCAACTCAGCATCCAGCACAATGAAATACAGCCACCTTCAGTGACATGGATGGAACGAGAGAGCATCATGCTAAGGGAAATAAGTCAGTCAAAGACAAACTCCATGTGATTTCGCTCCTGTAGAATTTAAGAAACAAAAGAGATGACTCTATGGGTGGGGCCAAAAGGAGGGGGGACAAATCATGAAAGACTAATGATACAGAACAAACAGTTGATGGAGGGAAGTGGGAGGGGATGGGCTAGATGGGTGATGGGGACTGAGGAGCGCACCTGTTAGGATGAGCACTGGGTGTTCTATGTAAATGATGAACCACTGAACTCGACTCCGGAAACCAATATTGAACCGTACATTGGCTACCTAGAATTTAAATTAAAAAAAAAAAGAGAGAGAGAGAGAGTGCCAGTACATCGAAGGAGGGAGGTTCACTGGAAGGGGCAGCCAGTGAGCCAGTGCTGGTACACCTCTGGAATGCAGGCGGTATGAAATGACATAATGGTCCAGTGATGAAATAATGGAGAGCAAAGCAGAAGGAAGATGCTGAGGGAAAAGCAAGAGCGGCACTGGTGAGTGCTGACCACACAGTCACCTCCTGTCCCACTGTCTAGGTTCAGCCCCACCCAGTTAATAAATGCCAGGTGCTGTGGCCATGCTACGAGGAGTTCAAAGTCCCTTCCACAGACCTGGCTCCCCAGAGGCAGCATCCCTGCGGTCCAAGATGGCGGAGAGAAGCGGCCATAGGGCAAGGGAAACAGTGAAGGGGGCAGTTAACCAGGCCTTACCAAGACGGCACATGGAACTGTAAGGGCCTGGGTGGCCAGAGGGAGTCATTTTGTGTTTACGCAGTAAACTTAGATTGACCCCGCCCCTCCCAGAGGAACTTACTTGCAAAGCCTAGATACAAGGGCGGGTCATGCCAGGTGAAGACATCCAATCAGTGGGGCAAACGTATATCTACTAGGGTAAATTGGAACAGAAGGGCTGGCAAAAATGTCTGGGAGCTGTGCAGCCCAGCAGCACCCTGGCTGAGAGAAGGCAGGGCAGAGCTGAGTCTACAGAGCAAAGCCCAGAGCCTCATCTGACCAGGGAATTTAGTGCATGCTCAGGACAGATTCAGGTCCAAAGGATGAGAACTACAGGCCCTGGGTCCCATTCTGTTGCCCTGCAGGGCAAGGAGGCTCATTCATGGCCCTCTTTATTACTGAATATAGCACCTAGTTCCAACCATCTGGTAAGACTGACCAGAGAATCCAGGCAACTGTGAAGCCCATCCTACAGCCTCACATGGGCAGGGAACCAACCCAGGAGTCCTACCCAACAATTCTCAGCCAGTGATTCAACCCCTCTATCCTCGTCCCCTGAGCTCAAACACTTGCCTTGCTCCAAAACAGACCATAATAGCAGGCCCCACCTGCCAAGCACATTACCAGGAGAGACACTCAGAAACCCAAACTGAGCTGACTGGTGAAGAACTGTCCCTGCCAAAGGAAATCTGTGAAGTCTGGAAGAGGGACCTCATTACTCCAATGTGCAGGCAGCAATGTAAGGCACCGGAGGGTTGTGAAAAGCAAGGTAGACACAATACCGCCACCGGAAACTGATAAAGCTCCAATAACTGAACTGAACGAAATGAAGACCGGTGAACAGTCAGACGATGAATTCAGAATAATCTTAAGAAAACACAGACAGCTAAATAAAATTAGGAAAATAATTAATGGAGAAAATGAGAATTTGGCAAGGAAATAACAACCCTCGAAGGCAAACCCAAAAATTCTAGAATTGAAAAATAAAAAATTGAACTGAAGAACTCAATAGAGAATTTCAAAAGTAAACTTGACCACATGAAAGAAACAATCAGTGACCTGGAGGACAGGACACGGGAAATTACCCAGTCCAGGGAGCAAACAAGAAAGAAGAATGAAAAAGAGTGCAGAAGGCCTAGAGGAGTGTATGGGCCATGCTAAAAAGAAACAATATTCACACTATGGGAATTCCAGAAGGAAAAGAGAAAGAGAAAGGGACAGACACCATATTTAAAGCAACAGTGGCTAAAAATTTCCCAAACCTGGGGAGAAAGATGGACACCCAGATCCATAAGGCCCAAAGGATCCCAATAAAAGATTTTGAAGACCCACAGGGCTACATGGAGATGTATTATTATTAAATTGTCCAAAGTCACAGACAAAGAAAGAATTTGAAGATCAGAAAGAGAAAAGAAAGAAGTTACATACAAGAGGACCCGCGTTAAGAGTGAATTTCTCTACAGAAAGAATCAAAATACTTCCAGCAACTCCAAACCCCTCCAGCCTTCCACGTCATGTGTCTTTCCTTCCTCCCAGAAGGTTTCTGATATCCTGGATTTGTCCTATATGTTTCATTATAGTGAATATCTTTGTAGTAAATATATATATATATATACATATCCCTAGTAAATATGGAGCTCAGTTTTACATGCTTTAAACTTCACATCAGTGGAATAACACTGACTGTATTCTTCTGTGATTTGCCTTTTCTTTTCTTTCTTTCTTTCTTTTTTTTTTTTTTAGTTTAACACCATGTTCCATAGAGTCATCCTGGAGATACTAAGGTCTGATTTTCATTCACTTTTCACTACTCTGTAGTTTTCCACCATGTGTGTGCATCACAGATTACTTTCACACTCCTATTGGGGTATTTCCCTAATATTTCTAATATTTCCTAAATATTTCCCTAAAATATTTAGGTTATTTTCTGGTGTTTCATTATTACAAACATTTCTGCTGCTATGAAACCCTTTTTCGTACAGTTTATTTGGACTCAAGTGGGAACATTTCTCTAGGGTGTAAGTCTAGGAATGAAATCGCTAGGCCACAGGTCTGTATATGTGTGTAAAGTCGAAGGTTTTTATCCTTCTTCCAACAGTGAATGTGAGTTCTAGATATTACACATCCTCTCTTCACCTGATACCAACTGATTTCTTAATTTTTGTGTATCTAGTGGGCGCAAAAGGCATCTCCCCCTGGTTTTCACGTGAAGTTCTTAGACTACTATATGAGGCTTAGCATTGCCTATGTTTATGGGTTGGCCAATGTGTTTTAACATGCAGGTTAACCTTTTTGCTCATTTTCTATTTTTTTTTTAAATATTTTTATTTATTTGACAGAGAGAGAAATCACAAGTAGGCAGAGAGGCAGGCAGAGTGAGAAAGGGGAGGAAGCAGGCTCCCTGCGGAGCAGAGAGCCCAATGCGGGGCTTGATCCCAGGACCCTGGGATCATGACCTGAGCCGAAGGCAGAGGCTTTAACCCACTGAGCCACCCAGGCGCCCCCATTTTCTATTTTTTGATAATATGCAAGGTACTTACATATTTTTAAGTTTGATTTTAAAACAAGGAAATAGAAAAACTAAAAATAGAAAAAAGGAAATAGAACATTCTAGGAAATAAAAAAAAAGTCATCTTAAAATTCACATAGAATCTCAAAGGATGCCAAATAGCCAAAACAGTCCTAAAAAAGAACAAAAAAAATGTTCTTCCAATTTCAAAATCTATTGTAAAGCTACAGTAACCAAAATAGTGTGGTACTGACATAAAGACAGGCATATAGAACAAAATAAAATAAAACAGATCCCAGAAAAAAAATCCTAGCATATATGGTCAAATGATTTTTGACAGAGGTCCATTCAGTGGGGGAGGGGACAGTCTCTTCAACAAATGGTATTGGGAAACTACTTGCCAATGAATGAATTTGGTGACACACAAAAATTAATTCAGAACAATTCAAAGATCTAAACATAAGACCTAAACCTTTTGGAAGAAAACACAGGAGATGTAAAGTCTCATCTCAAATGGATTTGGTAACAATTTCTTGGCTGTGACACCAAAAGCACAGGCAACCAGAGGAAAAAAAAGTAGATAAACTGGACTAACATCAAAAGAAAACAATCATGTTCATCAAAGACACAACCAACAGAGTGAAGAGATAATTTAAAGAATGGGAGGGAATTTTTTTGGTAGGAATGTACGGCAGTGCAGCCACTACGGAAAACCGTATGGCAGTTCCTTAAAAAGTTAAAAATGGAATTACCCTATGGCTCAGCAAATTCACATATGTATTCCACTGAACCAGCCAGGTGCCTCTATTCCATATATAAACCCAGAAGAATTGAAAGCAGCATCTCGCAGAGGGATCTGCACATGGCAGCATTGTTCACGATAGTCAAAAGGTAGAAGGAACCTAGAGACCTTTGACAGAAGAACGGGTAAACAAAATGTGGGCTATATACACAACGGAATATTCAACCTTAAAAAAGGAAGACAATTCAGACATATGCTACAGCACGGATGAACCCTGAGGCTACAACATTAATTATGCGCAGTGCTAAGTGGGAAAACAAGTAACATAGGGCATAATGCTAAGGGAAATAAGCCAATCACAAAAAGACAAATGCTGTGTGATTCTACTAGTACGAGGTACCCAGAGTGGTTATATACACAGAAACAGAAGGTCGAATGGTGACCAGGGGCTGAGGGAGGGGAAATGGGAGTTAGAGTTTAATGGGAACAGGGTTTTGGTTTGGGAAGATGAGAAAGTTCTTGAAATGGATGGAGGTGATGGTTATAAAACACTGTGAGGTATAGCCAAACTATGGAAGGAATGTAGATGTCCATCACCAGATGAATGGATAAAGAAGATGTGGTACACACACACACACACACACACGCACGCACACACACAATGGAATACTATGCAGCCATCAAAAATGAAATCTTGCCATTTGCAATACGTGGATGGAACTGGAGGGTTTTATGCTTAGCGAAATAAGTCAATTGGAGAAAGACAACTATCATATGATCTCCCTGATATGAGGAAGTGGAGATGCAACGTGGGGGGGGGTTTGGGGAAGTAGGAAAAGAATAAATGAAACAAGATGGGATCGGGAAGGAGACAAACCATAAGAGACTCTTAATCTCACAAAACAAACTGAGGGTTGCCAGAGGGGAAGGGGGTCGGGAGAGGGTGGTGGGGTTATGGACATTGGGGAGGGTATGTACCATGGTGAGAGCTGTGAAGTGTGTAAACCTGATGACTCACAGACCTGTACCCCTGGGGCTAATAATACATTATATGTTTATTAAAAAAAATTTTTTTTAAAACCCTGTGAGGTACTTAAGGCCATTGATCTGTACAATTAAAACTGATGAAGATGGTGAAGTTGATGTAATGCGTATTCTATCATAAATTAAAAAAATGGAAATGCCTGTTCTCTGCCAGGCTCTATGCTAGGTTCTGGGATACAACAGTGTACAAGACAAAGTCCTTCTCCTCGGACTTCCTGGTAGAGAGAATAAACAAGCAGACACATGAGCAAATACTGTGTCCCAGAGGCTTCTGAATGCTGCAGAGAAAGCAGAGCAGGGAGAGAGACAGGGAATGCTGGGCTGTAGGGTCAGGAAAAGCCTCACTGAGAGTTCAGAGAATAAGCTGTGCAGATGCCTGGGAAGAGACTCCTAGGAAGAGGGAAGACAGAGCAGGGACCCAGAGGCAGGAGTATTCATGACAGGTTTAAGACGCGAAGAGGCTGGAGTAGGGGTGGAGCTGAATTCCCTGGAGGGAGAGTCAGGATGAGCAGGGAGAAGGATCAGGGCCTTGATCACGGGGTGCAGACTTTGGCTTTTATTCTGAGCAATGCGGGAGGTCACTGCAGGGGTCTGAGTCCAGGAGTGGCAAGAGGACTCGTGTTTGGAATGGCTCACGTTGTGCTGTGTTGAAAACAGCCTGCAGGCAGGCTCAGAAAGGAGAACGGGGGACCATCTAGAGGCTCACGCAGTTATCTGGGGAAACCGAATAAAGGGTTGGTCCGAGCTGGGTATGGTGGGCGTGGTGAGAGGTGGTCAGTGTTAGATCCATCATGGCAGCCCAGTCAGCTGGATCCCTGGTGGGTCGGACGGGGGCACGAGGGAAAGGCAGGCGTCGAAGAGAACGCTGAGATGTTTGGCCTGAGTTGGGGCAAGGATGGAGTTGTCATAACTTGAGATGGAGGGAGACCGTGAAAAGAACAGTGGGGGAGGTGATTAAGGAGTCTGACTTTTGATGTGTTATGTTGGAGATGTCTTTTTAGGTCTTCCAGGGGGAGAGGTTGGGTGGTCAGTTGGTTGTATGTGCTGAAATTCACAAGAGGTCCCAGCTGAAGACACGCATTTGGGAGTCTTCATTTTGTAGGCAGGAGACTGGGAGACCCCTTCCCACCACGCGTGAGCAAATGTAGATATTGTAGACTTGAGGACGGAGGATGAGCACCAGGCCCTGGACCACTCGGGGGACAGGGGGCAGGAGGAGCCAGTAGAGCAGCCTGAGAAGGAACAGCCAGGTTGGAAAGGGGTTGACACCAAGTATGGTGTCCCAGAAGCCAGGGGAAGAACGTGTCTCTGGAAGGGAGGAATGATCAAGCAACAGGTTAAGTAAGACCAGAACGAGCACGACTGCTGGATTTGGCAACCTATGCCTTTGAAAAGAGCTTAGTGTTAGTAGTAAGTGTTTAAGAGAAAAGAGGAGGCAGAGAGGACAACACTACGCTTCCAGGGAGTTTGTTATTCAGAGAGACTAACGAAGTGGCTCCTGGTCAAGGGTATTTTTTAAATTCTCAGAGCTGTCATGTTATAACTGGCTGATAGAAACGTTCCACCCAGAGGGAGAAGTTGATTAGCAGGAGACAGTGAGGACAACCGTGGGGCTGATGTCCTTGAGGAGGAAAAAATAAAGATCCCCAGTGTACACCTGGAGGGCAGGCGCCGGAGAGGAGCACAGTGAATGGAATTCAGGATATGTGTTCTTTGTCAATCATTTGTGTCACTAATTGTTTTCTCCCAATCTACTCTGAATGAAAGATATTCTTAAGTTTAATATAGTCAAATTGACCAATCTTCACTTTATGAACTACGGACGTCCTTCCTGGCCATGCACACCCTTGGATCGGTCGGCCTACCCCTGAACCCCACAGGGCTGATGGGACGGAAGCTCATGGTCGTGGCATTGGGCCCATGTCTTCCAGGCTCATCTAAAGCGCTGGATTCTTGCTGTCATTGCAGTTTGGGCTTCTTCATTAAAAAAAAATAATAATAATAAAAAATTAAGTTTTAACCAGCATCATTTTCATTTGGAAGGTTTTTCAGGATATCAACACTATACTTGCCAGAAACAGAAGTCATGACTTATGTTTCTAAAAAAGAAACTGGAGAGAGAAAGACTCTGAAACTCTGATTTGTGAACAGTCTCTTCACTCCAAGGTATCATCGGAGGGATCCCAGCTCCCATCCGCCCTGTGTGAGCTGGGCCATGGACTTGTCTTGGGAAGGATGCCTGGCCCACTGGATCTCCACTGTAGAGCTGGGTAGGGGACCCTCAGGTTGGACAGTCATATGGCCCACAGAGACCCTTCCCGAAAGCTCTTTCTCTCTGGGCTTAAGATCCATGGAGGACATGGGGTGTTAGAGAGGAGAAGGGAGTTGGGGGAAATTGGAAGGGGAGACGAACCATGAGAGACAATGGACTCTGAAAAACAATCTGAGGGGTTTGAAGGGGCAGGGGGTGGGAGGTCGGGGTACCAGGTGGTGGGTATTATAGAGGGCATGGATTGCATGGAGCACTGGGTGTGGTGCAAAAATAATGAATACTGTTATGCTGAAAATAAATAAAAAATAAATTTAAAAAAAAATCCATTCTCCTAGGCGAACAGTGCCAGTCCTGGGGACCTCTCTCCCTATAATGTTCTACACAAACCCCAAGGACTTTACTTCACCTCCTTTGAAAATAGCATATATCTGAGTTTTAAAGATCTAACTTGAGTCTCTTCGCCTAATAGACCAACTAAATCTGTTTATGTTATGATTTAATTTAATTAGTGGTATGTCTGGATTGACTTCTACCATCTTACTGTGTGTATGTAGCATGCTTGGCAAATAAGAAAATTATTTCTCTTTCTCTTTTCCTATGCTCTGTGGGACTGATTTCCTCTACACATTTCACATATATTATTTTTAACAGTAGTTATCTTTACATTTTTAGCATGAAAATATAACCTTGTGTATTTCTTAGGTCTAGAAAGTTTATCAATATGTCTAGCTTTTTCTTGAAAAAGAAAGTGACTATAGAATATCTAACTTCCCTCTGAAATTCCCATTTTTATTTTACATGTTATTATAATTCAGACTTTATTTCCACCTCATTTTTATCCTCCATTAATTTTTTTGTAGTCAGTAATTATTACCGATGTCTTTGTTCATCTGTGGTTTCTCGTCCCACCCTCCTTGGTCTGCATTCTCAGTAAATTCTTCAGACTTCCCTTAAATTTATGAGTTTTCTCTTTAGCCAAGTACAATCTACTTTTTAATCTGTTTATTGAGTGTAAGTTTTCAATTATCACACATTTTATTTATAGATTTTGCTTGGTGCTTTTCCAAGCCTGTCTTTCAAAAATATGCTGTATTAGTTTCCTATTGCTGCTGTAATGTATTACCATTAAAAAAAAAAAAAGGTTTAAGCACCACAAATTTTCCTACAGTTCTGTAGCCCCGAAGCCCAACACAAGGTCTTACTGAACTGAAATCAAGGTGTCTGCTCCCTGCAAGCTCCGGGGAAGAATCCATTTCCTTGTTCATCTGGGATATTGGCTGAATTCAGTGCCTTGTGTTTATAGGACTGAGGTCCCCATTTCCCTGCTGCCCGTCAGCTAAGCCTGTTCACAAGCTACTCCATGCTTGGTGTGTCCCCTTCTTCCATCTTCAAAACCATCAAAAGTAGGTCAAATCTCTCTCACACTTCAAATATCTCCTGTCTTTTCTTCTGTCTTCTCATTTATGACTCACTCCTTGTCTTTCTTCCAATTTTTAAAAAAGATTTTATTTACTTATTTGAGAGAGAGAGAGAGAGCGCAAAAGAGCTCACATAAGCAGGGGGAGAGAGAGAAGCAGGCTCCCCACTGAGCAGGAAGCCCAAAATGGGACTCAGTCCAAGTACCCTCGGATCATGACCTGAGCGGAAGGCAGACGCTTAACCGACTGAGCCACCCAGGCATCTAGTGAATTTTTTTTAAAGATTTCATTTGCTTATCTGAGAGAGAGAGAGAGAGAGAGAGAGAAAGCATGAGTAGGGGGAGCGGCAGAGGGAGAAGCAGGCTCCCCGCTGAGCAGAGAGGCTGATGTGGGGCTCGATCCCAGGACCCTGAGATCATGACCCGAGCTGAAGGCAGATGTTTAACTGACTGAGCCACTCAGGTGCCCCTTGACAAGTGAATTTAGGAGATAGTTGGAAATGTGAACACTGCCTAGATATTTGATACTGTTAAGGAATTATTAATTATTTTAGGTATGGAGGTGGTATTGTGGTTATTTAAAAAACAACACAGAAGCAAGGAAGAAAAATTTCACTCAAGGTTTCACATGGGATGTGGAATGGGGGGTTTCTGTTGCATACTGGCCAATAATCTTAAGAATTAAAATTCTCATGTGGTTCCATACAAATTTCAGGATTATTTATTCTAGTTCTGTGAAAAAACGCTGTTGGTATTTTGATAAGGGTTGCAGTGAACCCATAGATTGCTTTGGGTAGCATGGACATTTTAATGATATAAAATTTCTGTTCCCCTATAAAATTCTTGTACCTCTTATTCACATTCTTCTTCTTTTATAATTTTCCTTTCCTCTCTCTCTTTTTAAAGATTATTTATTTGAGAGAGAAAGAGAGAGAGAGAGAGCGAGCATGTGTGCATATGTGAACCTGGGGAGGGACAGAAGCAGAAGGAGAGAATCTCAAGCAGACTCCTCACTGAGCATGGAACCCTATGATCCCAGGACCCTGAGATCATGACCTGAGCCGAAATCAGGAGTCTGGATGCTTAACCGACTGCACTACCCAGGAACTCCTTTCCTGCTCTCTTTTAAGCACACCTTACTCTCAGTGAATTTTCCCTGACTTCTAGTCCCCGACTCCGGAATTTCCTTTCTGTCCTTCTTTATGACTCTCCCCTGTCTCAGATGGCGCTCGCCCGGTTTTGCCCTGCAGGCAGGGCTCTGCACAGGGAGCGGGGCTGAGAGGATCAATCATCTGAGTTATTGTACACAGCAGCTCTTTTCTTTCACCAGCCATCGGGTAAGTGTGCGTGCGTGTGTGTGTGTGTGTGTGTGTGTGTGTGTGTGTGTATGATCCCATCAGCAAGGTAACCAGATGCAGAGCCCTGGGGCCATACCTGCTCCAGACACAAACTGCAACCCAGAACTGCAGCAACCTGGAAATGGAAGCAACCCACTCCTGCTCCAAGGCCAAACCCATTAGTCAAATAGCTACTTGCCTCATAAAAACTGGACACTATTTGACTTAACTTCTAACATGTTAGAACACAAACAGTTCTGTTTCCCTAAAGCAGGCTGAGTTTGGCCCCCACCTGGGGGCTGGGAGGAGGGTGGGAAAAAGAAGGTGGGGGAACAGAGCCCATGCCTGGGCACTGCTTGAGGGTCCTATCATCAGCGCCGAAGCCGCAAGCAGAAGCTTGTTCTGGAAGCAGCAGCTGAAGCTGTCGTACATCAGAGCTTACCCGCAGGAAATGAGCTGATGGGACACGCACAAGAGAGGTTTCATTTGGCACACTCGGGTCCTGATTCTGCCAAAATGCACGCCAGAAGACCTCCCAAGGGCCATGAGGGGAATAATGAGGACAGCTCACCTGGAAGGAAAGGGACCTGTTTCCTTCTCCTGCAAGAAGAGCTGCCACCTGTCACTTCTGCAAGCTGCCATGCCCAGCTACCACAATCACAACCCCCACCTCCACCAATTCTTGAGTGCCAAGTCCATGCCAGCCACCGGCTATGGCTCTATATATGCTCTTTACAAATGCCTTTGTTCTCACTGTATTTCCCACAGTCACAACAAACAGCCCTGTCCTGCCAGTCCTATGAACCCCATCTCACAGGTAAGACCGCCACTGCTCCGAAGAGTAAGTCCCATGCCAGAAATACATTGAGTCAGCACCACAGCGGGTATATCTCGGGGTTCCACAGAATGCCTTGACAGTTGAGCCCCAAGAGCCTCCTCCATACCCAGCCAGCAGACAGTCCCGGGGGGAGCCAGAGAAGCCAGCGAGATGTCAATTTCATGAGGATATAAGGGCACCTATGATTTCTTACCTGCCCACCCAGATTTGAGTCTCAGACCTGCCAGCTTGAGGACACTGGTAAATCCTTTCGTCTTTCTGTTTGCTTATCCATGCATATCCATGAGGGTGGGTGCAGCAGTGTCCCCATACAGTAACACCCGGGCCTGACCCGCAGGATCACTATGGGGATTCCAAGGGTGCTGGAAGCAGCCTGAGTGGTCTGCCAGCAGCAAGCCCGTCTGGCACTATGTTAACCAAAACTGTACTTAGTACAATTATTTTCATCTTTTTAAAGGTTTTACTTGACAGAGAGAGGGAGTGAGAGAGCACAAGCAGAGGGAATGGCAGGCAGAGGGAGAGGGAGAAAGCAGACTCCCGGCTGAGCAGGGAACCCAACATGGGGCTTGATCCTAGGAATCTGGGATGATGACCTAAGCCAAAGGCAGACACTTAACTGAAAGAACCATCCAAGCACCCCTTATTATTTTCATTGATAGGAGAAAAAGAACTTTGGTCCTTAAACCTTTCCACTTTCATTGGTTTAGCCTCCTACTTCAAAGCAAAGCAAAGCAAAGCAAGAAAAGTTGCCCATATTGATGCTTTGATTTGTACCTCTTCCCTCTACTGGGAAGCCTTTTGTGGACACATGAGGCTACCCTCGAAGGAAGCAAGCATGGAGAAGCCCGGTCAAGCCACTTGTTCTGTTCTTGGAAGATCACAGCCCAGGGGAAATGAAGAGAGGTTGAGCTCCTGTGGTAGGCTTCTCCACGGGCCACATGCCCATTCGTGACCTCCCCCAAGCCTCATATTAGCCTTCTTTTGTTTAGATGATTTGTTTCCCCATCTCCATAGGTGGAGTCCAGGCTCCCACAGGTTAAGCAAATTGCCCATAGTACTCAGATATCTGAATTCCACATGCCAAGCCCTGACATTGGAATTTTACCCCATATAGCACCTTTTTATGAAACGTGGAATCATCTGAGACATTTGTTACGAATCCAGAGCCCCAGGTCCACACGGGGCAGGACTCGGAATGTTGAGACACGGAGCCTTGCAATCCCATCTGAACCAGCTGCTCACGTGATTCTTTGACACACCAGACTCTGAGAACTGGTGAGACACAATAACCAGTACGAAAGAGTACTAAAGTACTATAGAGTACTAAAGTACTACAGAGGCGATGCACAAGAAGAGAGAATACTCAGTTATCATACCAGCTAATTTCAAATAGATGGCTTTTAAAAAATTTTTATTTATTATTATTATTATTATTATATTGGAGAGAGAAAGCAAGGAGAAGATTGCGTATGAGCAGGGAAAGGGTAAAAGGAGGGAGAGACAGAGTCTCAAGCAGGCTCCACACCCAGCGCTGAACCCGTCACAGGGCTCAATCCCACGACCCTGAGATCAACACCTGAACCAAAGTCAAGAGTCAGATCCTTTAACCAACGGAGCTGCCGAGGTGACCAAGTCGCTGGTTCTTTCAAACAGATGGAAAAAACGGTTCACTTTTATAAACATTCGGGTGCACGTGCCCCTTTGGATCACTACGTTTGTATCTTTAGGGTAAATACCCAATAGTGCAATTGCTGGGTCATAGAGCAGTTCTATTTTCAACATTTTGAGGAACCTCCATGCTGTTTTCCAGAATGGCTGCACCAGCTTGCATTCCCACCAACAGTGTAGGAGAGTTCCCCTTTCTCCGCATCCTCGCCAGCATCTGTCATTTCCTGACTTGTTGATTTTAGCCATTCTGACTGGTGTGAGGTGATATCTCATTGTGGTTTTGATTTGTATTTCCCTGAGAACCTAGATGTCCATCAACAGATGAATGGATCAAGAAGATGTGGTAATATACACAATGGAATACTATGCAGCCATCAAAAGAAATGAAATCTTGCCATTTGCGACAACATGGATGGAACTAGAGCGTATCATGCTTAGCGAAATAAGTCAAGCAGAGAAAGACAACTATCATATGATCTCCCTGATATGAGGAAGGGGTGATGCAACATGGGGGCTTAAGTGGGTAGGAGAAGAATAAATGAAACAAGATGGGATTGGGAGGCAGACAAACCATAAGTGACTCTTAATCTCACAAAACAAACTGAGGGTTGCTGGGGGGAGGGGGTTTGGGAGAAGGGGGTGGGATTATGGACACTGGGGAGGGTATGTGCTTTGGTGAGTGCTGTGAAGTGTGTAAACCTGGTGATTCACAGACCTGTACCCCTGGGGATAAAAACATATGTTTATAAAAAATAAAAAATTAAAAAAAAAAAAACGGTTCACTTTTTTCTCCACTTTGACACCGTCCTCCCTCCCCCACTTACGTACACTATCCATGCCTTCAGCAAACTTTCTCTTCAGGAGTAGCTCAAAATACTGCAGTTCAATCTCTGTCGAAATTAATCCTGAACTAAAGGTGCCTGAATTAATAAGATTTAGCTGTACTGAGGCTGTGATTTCACTGGGTGAGGGCATCAGCATCCAAACAAAGATATCACTGATTATAGCAGTCTGACTAATAGAAACACAACCACCAGAGAATAAAAATAGCCCGACTCTGCCTAGACAAGGGTGTCAGCATAAATCAGAAGACGGCTTCTTTATGTTGAAACAACCGAGCCCCAGAGGAGCCCGCGTGTCCCCACCCTGCATCTAGAGAAAGCACTCGGAAACCGTACTTAGAAGGGCTCAGTTCCGTGCACAGCAGTTTGCATTGAATAAAAACCCTCTTTCGTTCCCTCCTTTTATTGTCGGTTTCAATTAGCTAATGGGAGGTGGGAAGTGATTAGCTTGATACCAAACTGCACGGATATGCTTTTGTTTAAGGCGTACACAGAATACTGCGGGAAGAATTAGACTATACGAGACAAGATCTTTTAAAGTGCAGATTTAAGACAGCAGTGAGAATCGGGATCTTCCAGTGGGAGGACACTTAGAGGTCATCTCATCCTACAGCAGAATGCCAGAATTTTTTTCTGGTTTGAATGTCTGAAGGCAACCATCAAACTCTCTAGGGTCTTGCTTTGTCCAGGATAAATATTCTCAGTTCTGTCAACAGTTCTTCATTATGAAGTAGCTTTGAGTGCCTCGCCCCTTCGCAACTATCCCAATCAGCTTCCTCTGGAAACACAGTAATTTATCAAAAGCCCTCTGAATCGGTGGAGTGCAGAATAGGACACATTATTCCACGTGGTCCCATCAGCGCAAAATGCAGCATGACTCCTGTCTCCACCAGTCAGGACGGGGTATTTTTAATTAGCCCAGACAAGAAAGGCATTGCCCTCTCATGGAGCTGTCTGATGCTGTCGCTTGCCTTCCACCTGGACACTAAAAGCAAGACTTACCCTATCAGCACAGGTGCAAAAAGCCACAGGTGTAATCTTCCCTGAACACTTGGAATGAGCATTTTCTACTTAAATAGGTTATGTATTACAGGTAATGCGTGTTAAATCTCCATTTGCTGGTTTACATGCATCATTTCCATCTTGTCAATATCTTTTCGAATCCCGATGGAGCCATCCACTTAAGTTCAGGTTGATTTCATCCACCTATTTGATTTAAAAAATGCATCCTGGGGTGGGGGGAGGAACCTGGTGGCTCAGTCAGTTGAGTGTCTGCCTTTTGATTTTGGCTTGGGTCATGAGCTCGAGCCCTCCATCAGGCTCTGCACTGGGTGTGGAGCCTGCTTAAGAGTCTCTCTCTCTCTCTCTCCCTCTGCCCCTACCCCACTGCTTGTGCTCTCTGTCTCTCTCTCTCAAAAAATGCATCTTGTTTTACTAAGGAATTCTCACACCTTTATTACTTCAGCCTCTGCAGTTACAAAGTTGTAGGGGAAAGCAAAAATCATCCTAACATGACGCTGTTCCCCAATGAACCAACTCCAGCCCAAAAGAAAAATATTTCCTACTCAAGTATCTTTCCCCAGTCAACGCTAGCATCTGTGCCCATGCGTTGATTCAACATCCCTGTCCATCTTCCTCTGTGGAGTGCAAACACAGGGCAATTAGTTACAAAGTAAATGGCGAGTTTTGTCAAAAAAATAAATCTCCAAATCAAAACAAACCAATGCTCACTCTGTGGGAGAGGTGTTGGCGAACAGATAAGGTCACACAGTACGCTGCTGCTCAGTGAGGGCCAGAGGAACTGAGGAGTTAGCGACTGAAGTAGATAATGGCTAACGAGGACAGCGACTTCAAAGAGGGTTTGAAAGGGAATGGGCTGAATATCAGAAATTTAGTTAGAGAAGACTTGGGAAAACCTGATTAGGCTCTTATGAAAATAATTCACTCTAGAATTGCTCAGCAAAATCAAACATGAAGAATGATACACACGGCTTTCATACAGTTTTGGCATAACAATTACATCCCAAATCACTCACCTAACTAAAAAAAATTAACTTCATTGGATATAATTTACATATAATACAGTGAATGCATTTTAAGTTATAAATATCCATGATTTTTGATGAGTTTATGCAACCATGACAGTATTGTCACTCTCGAGATAAAGAACTTTCATCGCCCTGGAAAGTTACTTGATTCACTTTCAGTTCATTCTAATTCACTGCTGCATTTATAAGCTACATTTTATATTATTTTAAGATTTTATTTATTTATTTTGGGGGGGCAGTGGGAGCAGCGGAGGGAGAGGGAGAAAATCTCAAGCACACTCCCCACTGAGCCCAGAGCCTGACATGGGGCTCGATATCACAACCCTGAGATCATGACCGGAACTGAAACGAGGAGTTGGATGCTCAACCGACTGTACCACCCAGGAGCCCCTATAAACTCATTTTAAGAGGTTTTCGGCAGGGAGGGGTTGAGGTGTTGGGTGAGCCTGGTGGTGAGTGTTAAGGAGGGTACCTATTGCATGGAGCACTGGGTGTGGTGCATAAACAATGAATTTTGGAACACTGGAAAAAATTAAGTTAAAATAATTTAATAAACAATTACAAAAAATAAAATAATATTCCCTTAAAAAACCTTACTTTCATAACTTTTAGTTTTATTTTCAGAAAAGTTCTCAATCAAATATTGTTTCTACTTTTAATTTTGAGATTAAAAAGTGGAGAGACTTTTAATTTTCAGAGCAGTTTTAGGTTTGCAGAAAAATTGAGAAGAAAGTACAGAGTTCCCACGTATTCCACCTCCTCCATTATTATTATCATCTTGGGCTGGGGGTACATTTGTTACAACTGAAGAACCAGTATTAATACATTGTTATTAACTAAAGTCTATATGTATTTTAAAGATTTATTTATTTCTGAGATAGAGACAGAGAGAGCGACATTCACGCCCGTGCACGCAGTGGGGGGTGGGTAGGGGAAGGGAGAGAGTCTCAAGCAGACTTCCCGTTGAGCACAGAGCCCTTTGGGGGCCTTGATCTCACCACCTCAAGATCATGACCTCAGCTGAAACCATGAGTCTGATGCTCAACCAACTATGCCACCCACATGCCCCAACTAAAGTCTGTATTTTAAAGGAGGGTTCACTCTGTATCATACAAGGTTTCTTTCATTTGCTTTTTATAGATGCAGTGTCATGTCATCCGCCACTGCAATATCATACAGAATTGTTTTTCTGCCCTAAAACACCCCTGGTACTTCCCCTATTTGTCCCTCTACTCACCTCCCTCATCCCCAATCACTGGTCTGTATTTTCATTCTATGTACAGTTTTGCCTTTTCCAGAATGTCATACAGTTGGAATCATGGTATATGTCTCTTCCAAATGGGCTTCTACACTCAAGAGTCCACATTTAAGGTTCCTTGCTGTCTGCAAAGGGCTTTTTGGTTGCTTCCAAGTTTTGGCAATGATGAATCAAGCTGCTATAAACATTCCTCTGAAGACTGTTGGGTGGGCACTGGTATTCATCCATGAGTAAATACCAAAGAGCACAACTGCTGGATCATATGGTCAGAGTAAGTTCAGTTTTGTAGGGCGCTGCCAGACTGCCTTCCAGAGTACTCTTTCGGCTGGCTTTTTAATGCCTATACTTGATGCATATTCATCAGCAGTGAAGGAGAGTTCCTGTTCCTACACATCCTTGTCAGCATTTGGTGTTGTCAGGGTTTTGAATTTTAGCCATTCTCCTAGGTATGTAGTGGTAGCTGACTGTTCTAATTTGCAACTGCCTGATGTCATATCACGTTGAGCATCTTTTCCTATCCTTATTGACCACCTGTATACCTTCTTTGGTGAGCTGTCTGTTCATATCTTTTGCCCATTTTTAAATTGGATTTTTCTATTGCTTTCTTTTCCTTTTTTTTAAAATTTGTTTTTTATTGTGGTAAAAGATATACAAAATTTGCCATCTTCCCCACCATTAAGTCTATGACTCAGTGGTATTAAATATATTCATAATGTTGTGCAACTATCACCACTATCTATCTCTATAGATATTTCATCTCGTGAAACTGAAACTCCATATCCATTTACTCATACCTCCCCATTGCTCCCTCTCCTAGCCCCTGGGAACTGCCATCCTACTTTCTCTCTTTGAAGTTAACGACCCTGAGGATCTAATGCAGTGGAATCATACAGTAGTTGTCTCTTCACCACTGGCCTATTTTGCTCAGCATACTGTCCTCAAGGTTGATGTGGGTTGTAGCAGTGGTCAGAAGTTCCTTCCTTTTTTAAGGCTGAATAATATTCCATTGTATGGATAGACCACATTTTGCTTATTCATTCATCCATCAATGGACCTTTGGGTTGCTTCTACCCCTCGGTTATTGCAAATAATACTGCCATGAACATGGGTGTACAAATATCTCTTTGAAAGACCCTGCTGTCATTTCTTCTGGGTATATGCCCAGAAGCAGAACTGCTGGATCACTTGGTAATTCTAGTTTTAAGGAGCCATCACACTGTTTTCCATACAGGATGTGCCATTTTACATTCTCGCCAACAGTGCACAAGTGTTCCACTTTCTCCACATCCCAGTCAACACCTGTAATTTTTCTGTTTCATTTTTGTTTGTTTTTTTTGTTTGTTTTAAGAAGGGTCACTTCTCATGGATGTGAGATGATCCTATTGTTGAGTTTTACAAGTTCTTTTTACATTTGGATGCCAGTTCTTTATCAGATATTTTGCAAATATTTTCTCCCAATTGGTGGCTTGTCATTTCATTGTTTGAACAGTGCCTTTCACAAAGCAGAAATTCTTAATTAATTATGATATAAAGTACATTATATAAAATGAATTACCGTGAGTTAACAAAGACTTCTACCACATCTGTACCTCTTAGTTGCTACAAAAGTATTGAATAGGATGGTTCAGAGGTGCTGAGTATTGGATATTTCCCTCTGGGTCGACATTGATCAACTTAGACATTAATGGACATTTTTCCAAAGAAGATATACAGATGGCCAACAGACACATGAAAAGATGTTCAATAGCAATAATCATCAGAGAAATATAAATCAAACCCAGAATGAGGCATCACCTTATACCTGTTATAATGCCTAAAAAAGACAGGAAATAACAACTGTTGGCAAGGATGTAGACAAAAGGGAATGCTTATGAACTGTTGGCAGGAATATAAATTAGTGTAGCCACTGTGAAAATGGTATCAAGGGCCCTCAAAATATTAAAAATAGTATTACCATATACTTAAAAAAATTCCACGATTGGGTATTTATCCAAAGAAAATGAAAACACTAATTCAAAAAGATACAGGTACCCCCCTATGTTTACTGCAGCATTATTTGTAGTAGCCAAGATATGGAAGCAACCTAAGTGTCCATCAATAAAGTGGATTAAGATGTGTTACACACACACACGCACGCACATAAGCACAGGAATATTACTCAGCCACAAAAAGGATGAGATTGTGCCATTTATGGCAACACGGATGGACCTAGAGGGTATTATGCTAAGCAAAATAATTCAGACTGAGAAAGACAATCATCGTATGATTTCACTCCTATGTGGAATCTAAAACAAACAAACAAATGAACAAACAAACAAACAAAAGGTAGAATCAGACCTATAGATATAGGGAACAAACTCATGGTTGCCAGAAGGAAGGACAGTGGGGGAATGGCAGAAAGGGGGAAGAGGAGTGGGAGACACAGGCTTCCAGTTTCAGAATGAGCCAGTCATGGGAATAAAGGCACAGAACTGGGGATACAGTGAACAGTATTGTAATGGCACTGTATGGAGACAAGTGGTAGTTACATTTGCGGTGAGCATAGCATAATGTATAGAGTTGTTGAATCAGTACGTCGTACACCTGAAACTAATGTAACAGTGTATGTCAACTATACTCAAACAACAAACATAAATTAATAAAACCAACAATCCTGTTGACCAGGATTCCACAACTCATCTGGCTTATTCTATAAATGAATCATGGTGGCTTCTAGTTATGCTCTTCTTGTTAAAGTACTCACAGAGCATTTAATAACTCATTCCTGAGTTTTACCATGAGTCAACGTTATGCCTCCTTGGTAAAGAGTCTTCTTTCTCATCATTTGGAAAACCGAGGAATGATCTTCCAATGTCTTTTTCTTACCTTATAATATCTTCCACAATTGTGTCTGCAAACCTTTTCACTATCCTGGGGTAGAACTAACTTGGGCCTCAAGACTTGAAAGTGTTTAGAATGGCTAAACCTACTTCTTCAATCTTGCCTCCTTTCTTAGATTTTAACTCCTTCTTCATACAGTTTGTGTTTCACTTTTCCCACTCCATGTGAAGACTATCCTTCTGGGATTGGAGAAGATGGTGACACACTTCTCTCCAATGGTTTGCTACCCGCAGGGTGAAACCCACACCTGCACTACTAGTGGCCTCTGGAAAGAAGAGGCAAGGTCGGGGGAGGCACTCACACTTAAATCAGAAGGTCTGCTGAAGCTGCTCGGAGGCTGAAATGAGTTGCAGGAGATTGAGACCAGAGGACAGTGTGAACAGTACTCAAGGATACAGAAGGCAAACATTTTGGTTTTGAAGGAGCCAAAAGCATAGAGGGACAACCAGCCCACAGGAACAAGGGCAAGTCAAATATAGTATTCCCATTAAGCCATTAAGGACATTAAGCCAAATAAAATAAAATAAAACAAAATAAAATGAAATGAAATAACCAAGGCCAGTCTTTGCATAAATCAATGAACCCTGATAGCCACATGAGGGAGAACCACTTGGGCACCTTCTGATCTTGGCAGTATCACTCTAACACATGGACAGCCTTTGTCTGGTTTTGGAATTGGGAGAAGGTAGGAGGCCCAAGTACAAGCAGAGCTTCAAAAATCCACATGTAAGAATCAGTGGGGTCACAACAAGAAAGCAATTCTACTTTCTGTCTGTCACCAATTAGCATCCTGCCATCTTTCCCCAGCAGTGATGGCATGAGACTTTCTTGTTACGTTCTCACTTGGAACAACCAAAAATAGTTCTGTGCCTGAAATCTTTCATGAGGCTTAGCTCATCCTGGGGGTTTTTACTTGCCCTTATTTGGCATCAAGCCTTGGTTGTGAGCCTTTCTTATTTTCTGTACCTGCTTTTAAAAAACTCTGAGCTCTATCAGACAGCATCCTGGATTTCCCTACTCATGTGCTTGGTGACCTTGTTTACTTCATTTGTTTAATTTTTAAAAAGTGTATTTCTTTTTGACTACATAACACCTTCAACTGTTTGCTCTGTTCCAATCCCACTAATAGATAACCAGTGTTTCTGTTTTCATTTTTTATTTACTTAAACTCTATATCCAATAGGGGGCTCAAACTCACAACCCTGAGATTAAGAGTCACACAATCTTCTGACTGAGCCAGTCAGGTGCCCTGGTAACGAGTGTTTTTAGTTTCTTGTTTATCCTTCCAGAAATTTCTATAGCATATTCATGTAATATATGTGTCTATTCTTTTCGCTGTTGTTCTTTTCATGTTTTAAGTATAATTAGTAGTATACCTTGCTTTTTCCCTGAACAATATTTCTTGGAGATGTTTTTGTATCATCACCTGTGCAACCAATGTTTGTTTGTTCATTCATTCATTTGTTAAAGGTTTGGGTTATTTAGATTGATGAGATTTTATTAGGAAATTGTAATGTAAAATGTCAATCATCACAATTCTTTGGTGATTAAGGATATGAGAGATGAAAATTTAAGGCAAAATACAGGGTGATCAAATACTATCTGAAAAGCATCAGAAGATTCCTGTAACTTAAATTTCTTCAGATTATTCTGTCATACCAAATTATATACCATAACCTAATATCCAACCCTGATCACGGTAATAATACTTGCCATGGGGGAGCCTTGACAACACATCTTAGAAAATGGGGCTTACCAAAGAAAGTCACTCCCTGAGCATAGGGTGGGCAGAGCATTCATCAGTGAAGCACCTTTTTTATTAACCTGCAATTGCTTTTTTCCTCTTTGAAGAAGATATTTGTATTAGATAGCTCTTGATGCATAACAAAATCACTCCCAAACTTAGCAGCTAAAAGGAAAATGCAGTTATCATTTTACAATTCTTGAGAGTCAGGAACTTGGGAGGGGGTGGGGGCTCTGATTCAGTTTCTCAGGTTTTGCTGTCAAGATATCAGTGGGGGTTGGAAGGAGCCCTCAACCACTTGCTTCGTTCTCCACAGGACATCGAGTGTCTTCACAACAGGGCAGCAGCCTTCCCCCTGGAGCAAATGATCCAAGACAAAGCAATGAGGATGCCACTTCGTCTCTGAGGACCAGGTCACCCACCATCAGTTCCACCATGTTCTACTCACTAAGTCCAACCCATACATAAGGGTAGGACAGTCAAGCTCCATCTCTTGAAGGGAAGAATATCAAAGAATTTTGGGCTACCTTGTAAAACAACCAGGCACCTCAGTTTTCCTTGTCTCTAGAGACTTTAACTTTAGTTTTTTAAAGTAAAATAATATTTATTTTTTTTTCTTCAGTTACTTTTTCTTGAATGAGTATCTTCAGTTAATTAGGTCAAATAATAAACCCTCAATGAATTCCTTGGCTACAGTTATGAGTTGGAACACCTGGATGCTGCAGTATCATCACCGAGGAACTAGTGTTCTAGATTATACCCTAAAAGACAGAAGATAGGACTGAATTTAGGTAAAGGGTTTTGGTTTCTTTTTTTTTTTTTTTAAAGATTTATTTATTTGACAGACAGAGATCACAAGTAGGCAGAGAGGCAGGCAGAGAGAGAGGAGGAAGCAGGCTCCCCGCTGAGCAGGTAGCCCGATGCGGGGCTCGATCCCAGGACCCTGAGATCATGACCTGAGCTGAAGGGAGAGGCTTTAACCCACTGAGCCACCCAGGTGCCCCAAAGGGTTTTGGTTTCTATCAGGAGGATCCTTCTTTACTGACTGACCAGTAAGCAATGTTTCTTCTCTTGCTGCAAGATCAGTAATCTAATGGCAGTATTAGGAACACAGACTAGCTTGTGTTGCGGGTAGAGATGAGCCACGGACAGATAAAGGCATTAGGACTTCTTTCTTAGTGCCATTCAACACTGACCCAAAATCTCTAGAGCCAAGCTAAGTAACACACACTGAGCATCCTTATAAATGCAGGAGTCACTATGATAAAATTTCTAGAAGCAGATTCAATTGGTTAATGGGCATTTAAAATTTCAATGGATAAAGAAGTGTACACACACACACACACACACACACACACACACAAAATGGAATGTTACATAGCCATCAAAAAGAATGAAATCTTGCCGTCTGCAATGATGTGGATAGAACTAGAGGGTATCATGCTCAGTAAAATAAGTCAGTCAGAGGAAGACAATTATCCTATGATATCACTCATATGTGGAATTTAAGAAACAAAACAGATGAACACAAGGGAGGGGAAGGAAAAATAAGATGAAAATAGAGAGGGAGACAAACCGTAAGAGACTCTTAACTATAGAGAACAAACTGAGGGTTGCTGGAGGGGAGGCCGGTAGGGGGATGGGTGGCTGGGTGATGGGCATTAAGGAGGGCACTGGATGGAATGAGCACTGGGTGTTGTAGGTAACGATGAATCACTAAATTCTACCTCTGAAACTAACAAAAGACTATGTGTTAATTAAACTGGATTTAAATTAAAAAAAATTTCAAGAGCTATTATCAAATTGTCCTCCAGAATTTTTGTACCAATTTACCCCCTCACCAGAGTGTATAAGACTGCCAAATTCTGCTCTGGGATATCATCAAACTGGTCTTTGCTGTGTAAGAGGCCTAGCCATTCTCCCCATGTTGGCAAACAGAAGCAGGACTCCTATTTGTGAAAAGTTTTGAAATTAGCATCAAGTTCATTCAGCATCTGTGATGCTATTTGACGTAACGTGTCTGAGTAGAGGACGGAGAACTGAAGTCAGAAAGACGGGTCGAGGGGCACCTGGGTGGCTCAGTCGGTTAAGCACCTGACTCTTGGTTTTGGCTCAGGTCATGACCTCATGGGTCCTGAGATCCAGGCTTGTACTGGGCTCCATACTCAGTAGGGTGTCTGCTCGAAGATTCTCCCTCCTCCTCCCCCCGTCCTTCCCCTCACTCACACTCTCTCTCTAAAATAAGTAAAACTTGAAGAAAGGAAGGAAGGCAGGAAGGAAGAAAAGAAGAAAGAAAGAAAGAAAGAAAGGTCAAAAGGGAATAATGGGAAATGGCTTTAGGCTGACCGGCATGGGCGGGAAACACCTGCTCTTTATCTATAGTCAAACGGTGAATAGCATTCCACTGTAAGCTTGTACCTCTTTAGCTAGTCCCCCACTGAGGAACATTTCAGGTTATTTCTAATCTTTAGCTGATTACAAATAATACTGCGATTGTTTGCAATGCATATCCTGCTCATACTTCACGACCCATGCTTACTGGTAACGTGAATTCCTAGAAGGGAAGTACTAGGTCAAAGCAGGTTTGAATGTGTGGTTTTGATAATACTCCCATACAAACTGCCTTCCACAAGGGTTACTAACTTGTGCTCTCCTGGCAATGTACTGTTTCCTCAAAGTCTTGACAACACAACATATTATCAGATCTTCTTTTTATTCGTTGATTTTTCTTTGTCAATCGAACAGGTAAAAACCAAGAAAGTCAGTTTTAATTTACAGTTCTCTCACAATGAGTGATATTAAGCATTTTTTCCATACATTCATAGGTCATTCCCATTTCCTTTCCTATGAACTACCCCTCACATACTTCACACATTTTTCTGGTGAGTTGTTGGTTATATTGATTTATAAGGGCTCTTTGACAGTTTAATTCTTTGCCCCTTACATGAATTGCAAATAGTTTCCCCAGTTTGTCAGTTTGCTTTTTTTTTTTTCACTTAGTCTATGGTGATTTTTATTTTTATTTTCCACGATTTTTTTTTTTTTTTTTTTTTGCCAAGGACTAGACTTTAGGGCTTTAAAAAAAATGCCGTTTAATTTATAACTTAATAATCTTTCCGTTGATGACTCCCTGGCTTTGTAGCACAGTGAGAAGGGTAATAAAAGGATTACCTAACATTTTTATCTGGTACTCATAAAATTTCAGATTTTACACCTACAGTCTATTTGGAATTTATCTAGGCTTACGGCAGGAGGCTGAGTCATTTTTCCCTAGATGGCTCCCTCCTTGTCCCAATGTCACTTACTAAATAGCCCTTCTGTCCTTCACTTAGACAAGACGCCGCATTGACCGTAGACTCGAGTTCGCGCGTTGAGGTCTACTTGTGGGTGTTCTAGAACATTCCATCGGTATTCCTGAGACGTCACTGCACATTTCACCTCCGGAACAGCTAATGTACTGCCGATTCTCCTTCCTGCTCTTCTTTCTCAGCGTAAAACAAACCTGATTTGAGCTGGGAGAGCACGGCACCCATAAATGAATGCCGGGAGGACTGACATTCTTACGCTGTTGCGACACCGGGCGAGTTTTAACATTTTTCTTCATTCAGGTCCTGTAAGTTGCAATTGTGTTTATTACCAGGGCTTTGGAACTGTTTTGGCTGAGCTTGTACATAGGCTCTTTTCTTTTACATAGTTTCTGTCTGGTAGCTACTGCCATGACGAGCCCATAGGGCCAAAGGGTCCAACGCAGGTGATCTGCCCACAGACCATGTGCTTGTCGCTCACAGCTTCGGGAGCACCGGGGCTGCCGTTCCTGCTGTTTCCACCACCTGCACCTACTGTAGGCTTGTCTTTCCTTACTAGTCAAACTGCACTACTTCTAGGCACTTCCTTTCCCTCTTGAGTGGTGAAATGGTCCTAAAGAACATCAGATTTATCAGAGGACCTCCGTTCAGCTTAACAAGGCATCCAAAGATCAAGACGTTGAAATATCCCACTGCTCTTGCCTGTTCTCGGTGGTCTGCCGGTGCCATTACCTGCAGCCTCCCTCTGCCGGGGGGACCAGGGCCAGCTCCCCCTGCCCTCCTCTTTGCCTTTGCTCGACCTTCATCCACCACTAGGCTTACCTTCTGCCCCACAGTGCGTCTCTTTTTACTGTAGGATCCCAACAACTTCTTTGTTTGCTTGGAATCATTATTTCAATATTATCTTCAAAACTGTGCTTCTTGGAACGCTGGAGAGCACACATGTCCTATGTGGCACAGAGAGGGTTCTATGGGGACCCTGGGAGGTGCCCGGGGCTAGACGCCGTTTGTGAGGTCCCAGTGCGTGTTAACACTTTAAAGACAGAGAAGTTCTGCAGTAAAAAAGAACTTCCACGTTTCCCAGGGTGATGTGACCACAGAAGTCTAGTTAATTAACACCCTGCATGACTCGCATTCTGTGGCACACAGCTCAGGGTGCCTCTGAGACAATCAGCTCCCCGGTCCGCCTGAGTCAGTCTCTGCTGGGGACACCTGTGACGTCAGTTGCCTACCTGGGCTCAAGGGCCAAGTTCACCTATGAACTGTCAACTGGGAGAGAACATTTAAACTCAAACGTGCTCATTCAGGACAACCACATCATCTGCAGAGTCCACTTTTATTTTCAGTGGACTGCATATATGGGGAGATGGCCGTGGCAGGGCAGTCGGCCTCCCCTTCCTACGGGCCTGCTGCCCCAACCCACACCAGATGGATGACCCCAAGGGACGGCAAGCTCCAGGCCAGCAGGCACCGAGTCCTGGACTGGGAAGGGCAAGAGGCCCCTATCCAGCGAGACACCCACCAACTGTCACCAGAAGTGAAAGCCAAAAGGACTCTTCTCAGACCCACAAGGCAAGAGAGAGGCGTTTCTCCAGGCTGAGGCCCCAGTGATGTGAGGCACGCTTACGAGCAGGCCTCTCTGCCAGAGCAGGAGGAAAGGGAAGTGAAAGATTTCCTCTTGCTCACGATGGCATGGAGGCTTCTACGTGAGAGTGGGAACAAAGAGGGAAGAAGCTGGAAACACACGAGGACGAGGGAAGTGGAAGAGAGTCTCCATGCCTGCAGCTGGAGAGGAGGTCGAGGCTCTCCGCGCCCACCACCGCTGGCGCATCTGGGAGACCCTTGGGCCCCAGTGAGTGGGATGGGGTAAGACATCCCAGGAGGAGACGCAGGGGACCGAGCCAGGCAGCACTTCCCTATAGCCATTTAGGAATTCCGACTTCCTCACCCACGACCACTGCTTCTTAGTGGCCTGTTCACCGGCTCACCCACAGAGCAAGGAGCAACTCTGCCCTCCTCTTGATACAAGAACTCGCAAGAGATTCTGCCAGAAGAAACCTGGACTCTACCTCGCAGGTCTCTGCAAGGGCTTTATTAAGGTTGCAGAGGTGAGGTTTTCACTTGGCCTTTATTCTGAGAGGGGTCCTTGACTCTGGAGGGGCCGGGGGTGGGGGGAGCACATTTTGTGGCAGCAAAGGACAGTTTGGTTTCTGAGCTGTGATGTGGTGCTTCTGGGGGAACAAACTGGCATCTCGGGCCTTTGCATCTGATTGAGAAGAACAGAAACGTGCCTGGGAGAAAGATCAGTGCCTTCCGCATCCGGCCAGGGCAGCTCTTCTCCTTTTTATTTTTTTTAAAAGATTTTATTTATGTATTTGAGATCGATAGAGAGAGAAAGAGATCACAAGCTGGGGAGAAGGGCAGAGGTAGACAGAGAAACAGACTCCCGGCTGAGCACTGAGCCTGACGCGGGGCTCGATTCCAGGACCCTGAGGTCAGGACCTGAGCCAAAGGCAGAGCTTAACTGATGCGCCTGGAATGGCTCTTCCATGTTGCATTTCCCTGGGTAATTTTTTTTTTTTTTATTAGAAGGAAGTATTCGTCTGTTAAAAATCCCCAAACAAAAACTAGCCAATCAACCAAAGAAACCAATCAACCGACCAAAACTAACTGACCAACTAACCAGTCTCCTGACTGCGCACCTAACTAACCAACCTGTCACACAACGAATAAATCCACTGTTCTTCTCCGCCATCTCTCTCTTTTCTGTTTTAGGCACTCAGCACCCAGGGTACCCATGTGCTTAGCCTTGAACTTTGCAGGAAGCCACGGCCGGTGCCTGCACTGTCAGCTGCTACCGTCTTGAACTTGGCTTTGAATTTTGCTCCTTCGGCGCACCCCATCCCGCTGTGCCGCGCCTCTTCTGTGCCCTGCCCTGGGTCCGAGGACAGCCTTAGCAACTCTATGTCTACAGCCTGACTTGAACGCACACGGCAGCCGACACAGGCTCCCAGGTCTCCGAGTGCTCAATCCCACAGACCCACAAAAACACTCTGCCCTCCTGTCCTCGCTGTTTCTGGGAGCAATCTTCTATTCACGCCTTAACTCATCAAATGGCTGTTTTTGTCTTATGTGTGGTTTTTGCTAATGCTAGGTCTTCTGGCAGTTCAGTGCATAAAGAGATGTGACTTGGGTTATAAATTACTGTGTTCACAATGGCCTAGAATGCTGCCGTCCTCGAACACTATTTGCATAAAAATAATCCAGATATTTAGAAGGGGGAAAAAAGCAGTATGGAAGCAGGGATCAAGGAGATAACCTGTAAAGTAAACACATCACGTCTCCCTTCGTATGCTTTGGCCATTCCTGAGTCGTTTTCTACCCGCTGAGTCATCTGTTATCACTTTTATTAGCCTTCTCATCCAGGCTGACATTATTTTCTGCTTTACTGACGAAGGCCACACTTCTCAGAGAAAGGAGCGTAGGGTGGACAGCGAGCAGACATCGGGCCCAGAGACCCCACCGCGTCCACGTGGGCTTGAAGGCTAGCCAGGCCCACGTCCACCGGCTTCTGGAACAAACCTGCGTTCTGACTTCTCTCCCAGGTCAGGATGAGATCGGTTCCTCGGGGACCAGTTGCTTCCCCTGTAGAATCCTTCTCCGGGACCATGTCTGTCTCCTCCACCCCAAGCTTCATGCAGCCCAGAAGCACCTCTTTCTGACGAGGCAGGCCTCCCACTCTCCCTCACACATGACACTGCTTGAGACGCTGTGGTAGGATGTATTTTCCAAGTCAGTGGCAACAACACCTCCCTATCTTTGTGCTCATTCCCCAGGGATCTTGTCACCCTCTGGTTGAGGGGTGGGGCCTATGTCTCCGGTGAAACCGGGTGGCCTCAACAGCTCAACATGGCTGCCTTGACAGCAAAGGGATAGTGGAGACGCCATCGATGACTTCTGAGGCTAGGTGCTGAGAGAAAGGAAGCCTCTTGTCCCTGCTGGGCCCCTGAGCTACCGTGAAAGCAATCTGATTCCTCTGGACCACCATGCTGTGAGAAGTCTGGGCCACCCAAAGAGGCCATGTCAACAGGCTCAGGTTGACCGCCCCAGCTGAGGCAACGGGGGGGGGGCTGCAATTATCTGGGTCATCTTTTCCCAGATAATTGTAGCCCCCAGCTGTCGAGTTACTCCCCCTCCGATCAGATCTCCCCAGTGGAGGCTCCCAACATCATGGAGCAGAGGAGAGTCATCCCTCACACTCTGTTGGAATTCCTGACCCACCGAGTCCTGGGGTTTAACAAGAAGGGTGTTTGCGCCGTTAACGTTGTAGGGCATCTTGTTAAATGGCAACAGTAATTGGAACAGATGTCAAGTCTCAGATTTCATAGCAGGTTAAAATGCGACAACACTTTTAAGATCCTAAACACACTGATCCCCGGGAATCCTCTGCTCTGGGACTTTGTGAGGGCGCGGTTTTAAGAGAATGTGAAATTCCAGCCAGTATAAATGCCCACATGAATCTTCGGGGACGAGGGGTCGTAGCCTGGCTTTAATCACACAGCACAGGGAGGCACCGTCCCCCATCCTCGGCCCCTGCTTGAGCTGGAGCCTACTAATTACAGACTGGACTCATTCTAAAAAAATGACCATCAAGCATTTCTTTTTCTGAAACGACTTTATCATTGAAGAGCTCTTTCAGGACGGGATCAGTATATTGTTCTGGATGACAGGGGCTGACGTGAGTGTGAGGAGACAACCCCGACACTGCCCTGTGATCACCTCTTCCTACCATTCCCTCAGTTCCCTCCCTCCTTTCAGTGTCCACTATGTCTCCTCTGGCCACGTACTGAGCCAGCTGCTGGGGATTGGCAGGGGAGCAAAACAGACAATGATCCCTATCCTTATGTTTGAAAGCTGCCATTCCCAACAGACACATGAGAAAGTGCTCGACATCACTTGGCATCAGGGAAATACAAATCAAAACCACAGTGAGATACCACCTCACACCGGTCAGAATGGCTAAAATTAACAAGTCAGGAAGCAACAGATGTTGACAAGAATGTGGACAAAGGGGAGCCCTCCTACACTGGCGGTGAGAATGTAAGTTTGTGCAGCCACTCTGGAAAAGAGTATGGAGGTTCCTCAAAAAGTTGAAAATAGAGCTACCCTATGACCCAGCAATCGCACTAGTGATCCAAAGGGGCACATGCACCTGAATGTTTATAGCAGCAATGTCCACAATAGCCAAACTATGGAAAGAACCTAGATGTCCATCAACAGATGAATGGATCAAGAAGATGTGGTATATATACACAATGGAATACTATGCAGCCATCAAAAGAAATGAAATCTTGCCATTTGCAACAACATGGATGGAACTAGAGGGTATTATGCTGAGCGAAATAAGTCATTCAGAGAAACACAAGTATCATATGAACTCACTGATATGATGAATTTGAGAAACAAGACAGAGGATCATAGGGGAAGGGGAAAATGAAACAAGATGAAAACAGAGGGAGACAAACCATAAGACTCTTAATCTCAGGAAACAACCTGAGGGTTGCTGAGGGCAGAGGGAATAGGGTGGCTGGATTATGGACACTGGGGAGGGTATGTGCTATGGTGAGTGCTGTGAATTGTGTAAGACTGATGATTCACAGACCTGCACCCCGAAACAGGTAATACATTATATGTTAATAAAATAATAAATAAAACTGCCATTTTATGTCTGTAAATTCTTAAAAATTTTTGTCTACTCAGGATTCACATAAACCACATGGGAGCTCCTGGGTAGGGAGGCTGTCCATGCACACCCCGTCAAGGGTATAGATTTTCAGATCAACTCTGACTCTGCGCGCTGGGCCAGGAGCACGGGGCCTGTGTTCATTAGCCTAACACTGGCTACAGGGTCAACGCCCCGAAGTTGGAGCCTGGCACAGAAGTTCAGTTCTGTTTCATGGTGTGGGAGACAGGTGGCAATTCCCCGCTCGGTGATTTTCCTTCTGTTAGTGGCTCTGTGGTCCCCTGGAGCCTGGGATTCCTGTGTGAGTAGCCAGTGGAACAGGGAAGAGGAAGGGCTGGGGGAAATGCCCACTTGCTTTTTATCTGCCTTGGCTGATACAGAACACTTTGGAGAGAAGTCATTGGGCCCAATTTAGATGCCAAGGGAAGCAGGGAGATACAGTCCTTGGCCAGGGAGCCCCTCCTTGCAACAACCCTGTACCACAGTGAGAGCCAGGGGTCTCTGTCATGTCATGCAGTCCCCTACCTCGGTGCCAGGACACGAGGGGATAACAGTGGCTTGCTCGGGACTCCTGAGAGCTGGGGGCTTGGTCAGGAAACCGAGGTGTGTGTGTGTGTGGGGGGGGGTCTCATCCAACCTCTGTAGGAAAGATCCCTTATAAAGCCCCACAAGTCCCCAGAAAAGATTCTGTAAAAAGCATATGCGCGTATGTCCCTGTCTGCCTTGTCAATTCCCTCTGCTACCTACATGAGAGAAAACATCTTTAGTAAGGAACAAGGACCTCCGGGTTTCAACTCACTGACTTTCATAAGAACAAATGAATAAAAAACAAATAAGCATTTAAAATACCCCAATCCCCTCCACATTAATTCATAACAAAATATTAAGAAGCCTGTCCCCATTCTGTTGGTGGAGAAGTTAAAGGCTTTCTCTGAAAAAAAAAAAAAAAATTCTCTTCTATTTCCCTTCCAGAAAAACCTGTAGCAGAGTAATACCATATAATGGCTCTAACAACGTGTTCCTGCAACAAGGGAGCTTTAGTTTCCATTGCTTTTAATTTATTTTGTGTTATAAATTAATAATGTATTTGTGATGCAGAGTAACTCATTAAATGTAAGTGTCATAAAGTAGGGCACTCAGATAAGAAAAGTGTGAAACGATCCTGATGGGCTCCTAAATGTTACATTAAGTATATAAATAATTTTGTTTTCCCTCTACTTAAAGCAGAGAACAGCTCCGGAGGTAAATGTAATTACTATAATTCTATTTTAAAAGGTCCAGGAAGCACGAGAATAGAATTTGTGCAAACACTGAAAAAGGCAGCCAATTCTGGCCAGATCTGTCATCTTCTGTGACAAAGTCGACTAGATCATCTGGGGTGTGGCCACCGAACCAATATGCATTCTCAGGACCAGGCCCACCCACTCCAAGGCATGGCGAAGCCACTAACCACTGATGACCTGGGCTGGAAAATGCATCTGAAGTTTCCCACGGAGTCTGCTGGAAAGCCTCCACCATTTCAGCCCCAGACCTGGAGGGGTTTGGTAGGTGGGAGGGTGGGTGGATGGAGGGCCGGCCCGAGAGGGTCTGCACATGGGGCCTGTTCTGCACTGGCTGAAGCCAGAAGTGGGTAAGATGTGTTCTGGTGATCAGAGGGGGCTGCCTCTGTGACGCACTCGGCAGGGATGCCGGCTGTAGGAGAGGGTTTGGTTTGATTCTCTGTTGAGAATCGAGCCTAACAATTTCTGGTGACTGCTTTGCCCATGGGCTCCCGAATTCTCAGCTGAGGAAAGTCCACGTGGAATGTAATATAAAGAAATAACACTCATCTGTTGATGGACATCTAGGTTCTTTCCATAGTTTGGCTATTGTGGACATTGCTGCTATAAACATTCGGGTGCATGTGCCCCTTTGGATCACTACGTTTGTATCCTTAGGGTAAATACCCAATAGTGCAATTGCTGGGTCATAGGGCAGTTCTATTTTCAACATTTTGAGGAACCTCCATGCTGTTTTCCAGAGTGGCTGCACCAGCTTGCATTCCCACCAACAGTGTAGGAGGGTTCCCCTTTCTCCGCATCCTCGCCAGCATCTGTCATTGCCTGACTTGTTTATTTTAGCCATTCTGACTGGTGTGAGGTGATATCTCATTGTGGTTTTGATTTGTATTTCCCTGATGCCGAGTGATATGGAGCACTTTTTCATGTGTCTGTTGGCCATCTGGATGTCTTCTTTGCAGAAATGTCTGTTCATGTCCTCTGCCCATTTCTTGATTGGATTATTTGTTCTTTGGGTGTTGAGTTTGCTAAGTTCTTTATAGATTCTGGACACTAGTCCTTTATCTGATATGTCGTTTGCAAATATCTTCTCCCATTCTGTCAGTTGTCTTTTGATTTTGTTAACTGTTTCCTTTGCTGTGCAAAAGCTTTTGATCTTGATGAAATCCCAATAGTTCATTTTTGCCCTTGCTTCCCTTGCCTTTTGCGTTGTTCCTAGGAAGATGTTGCTGCGGTTGAGGTCAAAGAGGTTGCTGCCCGTGTTCTCCTCAAGGATTTTGATGGATTCCTTTCGCAACATGGGGGCTTAAGTGGGTAGGAGAAGAATCAATGAAACAAGATGGGATTGGGAGGGAGACAAACCATAAGTGACTTTTAATCTCACAAAACAAACTGAGGGTTGCTGGGGGGAGGGGGTTTGGGAGAAGGGGGTGGGATTATGGACATTGGGGAGGGTATGTGCTTTGGTGAGTGCTGTGAAGTGTGTAAACCTGGTGATTCACAGACCTGTACCCCTGGGGATAGAGTATTATGCCTCCATCAGAAAGGATGAATACCCAACTTTTGTAGCAACATGGACGGGACTGGAAGAGATTATGCTGAGTGAAATAAGTCAAGCAGAGAGAGTCAACTATCATATGGTTTCACTTATTTGTGGAGCATAACAAATAGCATGGAGGACATGGGGACTTAGAGTGGAGAAGGGAGTTGGGGGAAATTGGAAGGGGAGGTGAACCATGAGAGACTATGGACTCTGAAAAACAATCTGAGGGTTTTGAAGGGACGGGGGGTGGGAGGTTGGGGTACCAGGTGGTGGGTATTATAGAGGGCATGGATTGCATGGAGCATGGGGTGTGGTGCAAAAATAATGAATACTGTTATGCTGGAAATAAAAAAAAAAAAAAAAAAAAAAAAGAAATAACACAGGAGAAAATTCAAGTGCTGAAAAGTCCCTTTTCTCTGTGGCCCCACTGGAAAGAAAAGAGCTAAAAGAAATATGGTAGGTGTGCTAAGGCTGTTGAGGCAGAGAATGAAAATTCACCACCACCACCACCACCGTAACCACCACTCAACCAGTCCGGGGAGCAGTGACCACTGCCAATTCAACACCGACCAATGGCCAAGTTCCTGGCAGGCAAGCTGATTTGTGCAAGGTTCCCCCTTACCTTGCAGTCAGCCTGTGGAAATAGGCTTTATTGGCCCCTTTCTTTCTTCCTTCCTACATTCCCTCCTTCTTTCCTTCCTTCCTTTCCATTCCCCCCTTCCACTTTTCTTTTCTTTTATTTCTTTCTCTCTTTCCCTCTCTCTCTTTCTAATATTTATTTATTTTAGAGAGAGAAAGTGAGAGAGAGAGAGAGAGCACACATAAATGGAAGGGGCAGAGGGAGAGGGAGAGAGAGAACCTCCAGCAGCCTCTCCACTGAGCATGGAGTCCGACAAGGGGATTGATCCCATGACGCTGAGATCATAACCTGAGCCAAAACCAAGAGTCAGATGCTTAGCCAACTGAGCCACCCAGGCGCCCCATCCCCCATTCTTAAATATGAGAACACTAAAGTGAAAGGAGAGCTTATAAACAACTTATCCAAAGTTGCACAGTTTGTAAATGGTGGATCTGAGAACGTGAACCAGCCTGACCCCAGTGCATGGGGTCCCTCTTCCCTCGGCCATGTGGCCTCCTTCCTCCCTATATCCCTGGGGCCTGGTGTGGGATGACAGTAGTAGGTGCACATAGTATGGGGCAGGATGAGCGGTGAAGGCTCTGGAAGCCATTATAACACCTGTTCCTATGGCCATTCCAGTTTAGCTAGGAGTCTTGTACAACAAAGACTTAGGTAGTTCCAGTAGAAGAAAACTGATGTGCCTCTGCTTTAGCATTCTGCTCAGCACCAGCATTTCCCCGCTTTGCCTTTTTTTGCTTCCAAAAAATCAAAAAGAACATCAAGATCTTGACAGGACACTGCTTTTTAGACAAATGAATCACCTTGAATTTCTGTCTGGCTTTCAGCTCATGTAACACATGAGTTCTCTGCCCTTTTCCTGTCAAACTTGCCTCAAAGCTCACCTCTGCCAAGAAATGCCCCCATCCAGACAGCCCAAAATAATGACAGGGCAGGATACCGTTCTCTCTGCTATGGGCTCCACACCAGCCACATGGCTTAGCTGAATATTCATGAGAAGAAAGATGCAGTTTTCTGTGTTTGGGATATTCTCCATCATTATTACCACCATCACTGTCACCTACATCACCACCACCATCACCATTGGCATCCCCATCATCACTGTCATTCCCATCATCACCTTCATCCCCATCATCCTCATCATCCCCATCATCATCACCATCATCCCCATCATCACTGTCATCCCCATCATCATCATCATCCCCATCATCACGGTCATCCCCATCATCACCATCATCCCCATCATCATCATCATCCCCATCATCATCACCATCCCCATCATCATCACCATCATCCCCATCATCACCGTCATCCCCATCATCATCACCGTCATCCCCATCATCACCGTTATCCCCATCATCACCGTCATCCCCATCATCATCATCGTCATCCCCATCACCACCTTCATCCCCATCATCACCATCATCCCCATCATCCTTGTCATCCCCATCATCCTTATCATCCCCGTCATCATCAACATCATCCCCATCATCATCATCAACATCCCCATCATCATCATCATCATCCCCATCATCTCCATCATCATCATCCCCATCATCACGGTCATCCCCATCATCACCATCATCCCCATCATCATCACCATCCCCATCATCATCACCATCATCCCCATCATCACCGTCATCCCCATCATCATCACCGTCATCCCCATCATCACCGTTATCCCCATCATCACCGTCATCCCCATCATCATCATCATCATTCCCATCATCATCATCGTCATCCCCATCACCACCTTCATGCCCATCACCACCTTCATCCCCATCATCCTTGTCATCCCCATCATCCTTGTCATCCCCATCATCCTTGTCATCCCCATATCATCATCATCCCCATCATCATGATCAACATCCCCATCATCATCATCATCATCCCCATCATCACCATCATCCCCATCATCATCATCAACATTCCCATCATCATCATCATCATCATCATCCCCATCATCTCCATCACCATCATCCTCATCATCATCATCCCCATCATCATCATCAACATCCCCATCATCATCATCATCATCCCCATCATCACCATCATCCCCATCATCATCATCAACATTCCCATCATCATCATCATCATCATCATCCCCATCATCACCGTCATCTCCATCATCATCATCCCCATCATCATGGTCATTCCCATCATCACCGTCATCACCATCATCATGATCACCATGATTACCATCATCGCTATCATCTTCACCACCACCATCACCATCTTACAATCTGCAGAGAATGGGAGCCATGGTTTGTGTGAGTCTGGGGATTCATATATGAAGTCAAATGAAGATGGATACAAGACCTCTGGACCAAGTGTAGTTTGGGGCTTTATACAAACCATCATATTTAAGCCTGTGCAACTGGAACACAAGATCTAGACAAGAGCTCTTCAGAGCCCAGAGGAAGTACAATCCCAACTACAACCCCCAGAGGTTGGTATTGGGGGCTCTGTTTTACAGAAAAGGCGTGAAGCTTGGAGCTTTTGGTGACCAAATCTATGGCCACCTAGCGAAATAAAGGCAAAGCTGGGCTTTGAACCTGAGCTGTCCAAGGACAAGCCTAAATCCTTACCATTTTAATACTGTGCCCCTAGTGTCAGTGGGTGGCTTTCTTATCCACTGTTTTTCTGTCCTGCCCAGGAACTGCCTCCTTGTTCTTCCCTATAAGAAAAGAGTGTTGACCTATTTCCTTCCTGGCGGTGTATCTAAAGAGATCTGGAACTGAAGAGAACAAAGGTCTCACACCCCTTCTCTGAGCATCTGGGGCCTCTTTGATAATATGGATGAGTTGGATCAGAGAATCCTCAAAGTCACTTCCTGATCTTTTAAGATCTCCGTGCAGGTGATTTTTCCCCCTAAATGTGGTGAAATTTTTAAATTTCAATATGCCTGTGGGATGGCTTACTAGCCTTGACTGTGACTAAGAATCACATGGAAAGTAAGAAATGGCTCAACACTAGCTAGGTGGGCTGGGCTGGGGTCTGTGTCTCCCACTACAGGCATCTTCCAGCGGCCCATACACACCTGTGCGTGCCTCTCCGAACCTTCCCGCATCCATGCACAGAGGCCCTTCTCCATCATCTGACTTGTACAAATGTTAATTCTGCTCCTCCAGGATCCCTGTTCTGGAAAGCAACTCCTCCTTGCTCTACACCTTCCGTGCCACTGCAACTTGGATCTTAGCAAAGGTTCACAAGGGCCTTGGCACTTTGTGCTAAAAATTTTTACCGTATTTCTTGTTGACAAGTGTAGCTCAAGACATCTGGATCTCCAAAGGGCCATAAATCCATTGATATGGCAATTATTTAAATGGATACTAGTCTTCAAACCCACAAGCACGAGTATTGGATCTGACCTTTTGCAAAACTTCCATGAACTCACATGGGTAAGCGTAACCTTGTTGTAGCCGAATTTGATGTGCTCTGAAAGGACAAGGTTAAATTACATCACCTCTATAAACTGCTGAACTTCAAAGACAAACCCGACATCCCTCAGCGATTACCAAAGACCTGAGATAACCAGGGATGGATGGAGGCTGAAGTACAGTGAGAGCAGAGATCAGGAGCTAACACAGTATTTCCTACTTGCCTTAGGGACAGCTGATCAACCACTTGTGGAATATTCTGGACTGTCTAGCTGCCACTGAATCTCCCTGGGATGGAGCCAGCAGCTGTCTAGCTGAGATGCAGGGGTGAGGTGGGGAGGATACATGGGGAGAAACAAATGAGCTAAACTACCAGCACCATGAGGAGAGGACACAGGAGCGGACCCTGTGGAGCAGGGAGGGTGCTTGTCACCACTGGGTCACGATGACAGTGCTCTATGCCTCATTTCTCCACTAACACATCCCTGAATACTTCAAATGATACCTTAAAGCAGGCAGAGATGATCTAAACCTGTGTCAGCCACGCCTGCCTCGTTTCTTCTTTGGCTGACACTGGAACCCATTACGACTTCCCATTCAGACCTGGAACATGCGGCTTGTGTGTGCCGGTGGCTCCGTGTGCATGCGTCTGTGCGTGTGTGTGCACGTGCGCAACCACGTATGCGGTGTCTGGGGCGGGTAGGGAGGAGGTGCTCTGTCTCGGCAGCGAGCCTGACCCAAATCCCCTGGCACAAAGATGGTGACAGACCACTGCCATTATTTATCACCCAGCAGAAGACACAGGCTGATTAAGAACTAAAGTTCCCCAATTTTTGCCCATTTTTTTTTTTCTAAACCAGTTATAAAAACAAACAACAAAACATCAACCATCAACTGAAAGGGCTCTGGACATGTCGCTGCTTCGGGAGTTGATGATTTTGGAGAAGAACATAGGAAATAAGACGGCTCTGAGTCAGGAGGAAGGGGGAAGGCAGGAGGAGCCCCTGAGCATGGGACAGTTTGTGCCTCCCTCCATCAGCTGGACCCTCTGATGCTGGTGGCTCGACCAGGGCTCTCGGGTCCCACTGGAGGCCCAAAGGATCAGGCCTCCTTGCCACCTGACCCCGTATCCAGGGGTGCAAAGGTAGCTCCCCCCACTGGGTTATGAGCAACTTGAGGGCAAGAATGTGCTTGGAACTTCCGTTCCCCAGTGCCCTGTGGTGCAGGGTCAGAGTAGACAGCCAGTGAGGGCTTACTGCAGAAATGAGTGCTGTAGAAATCAAGAATGAATGAGCCAGTGGGTAAGCAGGGCTAACCCCAGGCATTTGGGTCTGGGTGGGGTAGGGAGATGCTGGGGTAACCACAGGCCTCATCAACAGACGGGTCCCCAGCCTGACACCACCGCCTCCCCACTCAGCACCCCAACCCTCCAGTCTTCCCAACTTCATGGGACATATCATATTTTGTTTATTGTTTGCTTCCCCACTAAAATGTAAGATCCACAAAGGCAGGGATTTTCACTTGTTTTGGTCACTGTTGTTATCCATAACACTTAGAACCTTGGCAGATTTTGTAGAACGAATGAAGGCCTAGCTCCATCCTCCTAGAGTGGAAGGCCGCTGTACCTTGATTGCACAGTGTCTTCAGCCTATAAAGAGCTGAGAACAGGCCAGAGCATGTCCGGGGCTCAGAGTAAGAAAAGTCAACCAAAGGAGACCACCAGCTTGCATCACACAGAAGGTCCCATGCTGGGGCATTGCTAATTAGGGCTGCTTTGGTGATGTCTTAGCATTCACGTTGGACCCCACTAATATGTGCCAACGTTTCCTAGAAAGAAGATTCTCCCCCTATTTTCGGAATGCCGAGTGTGCCGAGGAAATGACCACCAAAATGCTTTTCACCAAAAGTTTGCTTTAGGGTGAAGAAAAAGTGACTATTCAGAGCAAGAGATGTGACTGTGTAATACTTCAAGATGTACACTTACAATCTCAGCATTTCTCAGAAACAGGGTTCTCACTCCCCACCGCCCCCAAAAAGGAAAAAAAAAAAAAAAACCAAAGAAATAAAAAATGAAAACATGTGAGTCACTATACCGTTGATGTAAAATGGGGCATATTCTGTAAGCTATTATGGAATTAGCACTTGGAGCCTTACTTCTGCAAACAGCTCTGATGATCTCTGTCCTCAGCTCCAAATGTCCCCAAGGATCCCACTGCGTCCAGAATAAAGCCCTTGGTCCAGCAGCACCCAAAGACCTTCTGCTCTGGGCCTGAGTGTGACTACAGGTCTAACGTCTGCCCTGCCCTGTACACGCACTCCAGCTGCTGCCCACCTTCCTACCTGTCTCCTCTTTACAGCGCATCCTGGTTTTCATGTGGGTCTGTATCCCACTCAGTTGTGAGCTCCCACGGGGAGGAATATCACCTGCGTTCCCCACATGGGCCCGCATGCCCCATATGCGGACATCAACAAGTGTTTGTCCAACTGCGCCACTCCTCCTGCCGGGAACCAGCATCCAAGCGCTGTGTGCTTGCTCTCAAAGAGGCTGTCCCTTGGTCATCTCCAAGAAACCTTCCTAACCTGCCCCAGGACCCAGGCACCCGACCTCTTTCCCAGGCTGCCCTGTGCACCCCGCCCACCTTGCTTGCCTGTCTGACTCCCGTAACGGGTGCTCATTTATTACTATGTTCCTAGTGCCTTGAACACAGGAGACATGCGATGCCTCTTGCAGAAGGAACAACCTTTTGGATGGCAACTGCTCCACTCTGCTCCGTAGACTGGAATGTCAGAGCTACAAGACCACACAGTTCCTGCGTTAAGTCCGCACAGCTACGTACACACTATGTCCCGGAAGGATTTAAGATGAAAGGCATCAAAACTGCCCTTTCCCCTTCCTTGGCTCTGACCGGTTCTCAGTGTTTCTAACACAGAATCCGTTGGCTAGCTTACAGAAGCCCAGAACTACAAAAGGCAGAAGAAAACTCTGTCACCACTATATCGTTCACTTTTTTTGGCAGCTGCGCCACAGCAGAAGGTCCTAGCATTTGCTTATGAAAAGAGGTCAGTATGGGTAGAAATTCCTGGAAGGCCTTCTGACAAGCGTGCAGGAGCCCTGGACCTGCTCTGGCTGACCTCCGCTGCCTGTGGTGGCCCCTGGGATCTGAGACGCTGTGCTCCTGTCCCAGAAAGTCATAGCTCTCCAGGGCACAGACCTGATGTAGCCTCTTCTCCAGGTGCCCAGGTGTAGAGGAGACTGGGGACCCCCTCCCCCACGCCTTTCGGTTTTGCCTGCAGTTTCTACAGTGCCCACATGCATCTCCATGGCCAGAGCCTGTCCTGGGTCCCGGGCACTGCTGCTTCCTTGGCACATGTCTGCAAGGAACGGGACCACAGGCTTGAGACTGGAAACCCGGGATGGTTGGGCTGGGGGGATTTCACACTCACGCTCCTAATTCCTGACAACGGTGCCCCAGCATGAGAAGCCTGGGTTCAATCCCAGGAGGCCCGGTGCATCCGGAGTGGATTTCTCCAGGGAATCGCCCCTGCATGACCCTGCAGGGTCAGCGCTTGCTCTAAGACCCACTCCTGCTGTGTAAATAGATCATCGCAAGGCACCCGACAAATGAGGCCTGGGCTACGTGCTTGGATGTAACCCACCGGGGACAGCACAAGGCAGTGATGGTGCCACACATTTTAATGGCGTTTCACGGCTGCTAGCGCACTTGCGTGTACAGTGTCTCGTCTGATCACCCAATAATCTCGTGTGCGAGACAGTGCGTGTGTCATCAATGTTCCACTTACAAACGAGCATTGGCAGCATTTAAAAACCTGTAGCTAAGTCTCCCACCTTCAGGGCTGTTAGAGTCCAACAGCGGCCCCAGGGCCAGCAGCAGCACCAGCAGCATCCCTGGGAAGCTTGTCAGAAAAGCATAATCTCTGATCCACCTAGACCCACCAAATTAATCAGCGTCCACCCTTCAGCAAGATCCCAGGTGCCCTCGCTGGGTTTCCAGAGCTCTGTGCCGGGCAGTGGACGCTTTTCTCTCTGCTTTGGCTGCCGTTTCTAGCTTCCCGTTGGGGAAACCTAGCCTAGCGGGGGGAGGGCTTGGGGAAAAGAAACTTCCGTCTGATGGATTCCTGACAACCCCAAGAAAAGCTGTCTTCACTGCTTTCCTCTCTGTGAAAAAGGTTTCTATCTTTGCTCTTTTCTGCCCAGTCTCTTGCTGAAACACTTCTTTTAGCCAGAGACACATGTCCTCAGCTGCCTCTAGATCTTTCCTTCACCGGCACTCATTCCGACAAAAGCCCCAAAATGGAAGGTGTGATTTCTGTTTTCCTTGGCTTCCAGGAATCCCAAAGTCAGTTTCGAGAACTGCTGATGTGAGCTGTGACAGAGTCACCACCACTTAAGTCAAGTCAGTGATGTTTAAGTGTTTGTCTCCCTTTCCTGCGGAGGAATATTTCCTTGCCCCTCCAGTGGTGTGCGCAGCTTGACTGGCTACCATAACTGTTGGTGAATGGGCAGCTCTGCTCAGAGCAGATTTTTAAGAAAGATTTTAGTAAAGTTTTCCTTTTTTTTTTTTTTTTTTTAAGAGGTGGAGCTTAGATTTATTGTAGAAACTGGGCAGGGTGTTAGCTGGCTTCTCTGATCAAGTTGTGATTATCGGCCCTGCCCACCACCACTCTCCAGCTGACTCTACCTCCATCATCTGTTCATGGTCCTTCCTAGATGCTTTCTACAGGGACACAAGAGCCGAGGTAATGGTGGCTGAAGCCAGTGTTGACCTAATCCAAGTGAGGGACCTCTCCTTTTTCTCACCTGGACTCTTTAACCACCACCGAGCGTGGGTCCTTCTATGTTGTTCTTGGCAGTCAGTTAAGGGCTGTGGGGCCTGCCCTGAGTGGCCAGCAGTGGCTGTCTTTGTCCCGAGGTGAGCAGTGGTCACACGTGGGACATGTGTGTAAGGCGGCCACCCCGTCCTGCCCTCAGGGGAGGCCTCGTCTCATCGTAAGGGGTGAAGGGAGCAGGGAAGCACGTGTCGCCTTCTCTGCCAGTGGCCCTCTCTCAAGAAAGGCCGCATACGGTCACTTTCAGCTCCTAGTTAAGAAGAAGGAGCTCGATATTCTAGTCGGTTTAAGGAAAGGGGAACTTCTAATGACCAACTATGCTGAGAGCTCTACAACTGTCAAATACATTGTTTACTGAATACCCGTTCTCATCTGTGACCAAAAGCAGACTGTTATTTCCCTCTTGCCCTGGGGACAATCGTGGGTCTTACCAAAGTTGCTAAACCTGTCTCAGTCAGCTTTTGCCTACTCTCCAAGAACAGTACATTAAGTTCCTCTTTGGTAATTTCTGGCTGGTCCATGAGCTACTGGTTTAATTTAATATTGAGAACACTGCAAGTCTGGGCCCTGGTTCTGGACTCGAGGCCCCTCACTCCTGCATCAGACCCTGTTCTCAGATTTTGCCATGAATCCTTTCCCCTAAGGGGACGTGCAAGGCTGCCTTGTGACTCAGTCCACGCTCAAGGAGCCCCTTCCTCTAGATGCAGTGGTCTGATTTACAACTTGGTTTCCCAGAGAAGCCAGTCCAAATTCCCTCCAAGCTGTACAAAAGTTGGGGACCCCACACGTCCACCTGTAACTTTACAGGGACATCTAATGGTTGGTTCCTGGAGAACCAAAGATCCTGATCTGAGTCTAGACCTCCATTCCCTGAGCCCTTGTCTCCCTGGACCCGTGATGTTTTCAGTTATCTTATGACTTCTGATGGCAACGTCAGAAGAGGGCTGAAGCTCGAAGCAGATAGTACAGGAGACCTGCTGGTTTACAGGGTGTGTGTTTGGTGATATGGGATGAAGTGGGGAAGAAGGCAGTGGTGAAGGACTGAAGAACCTTCAACTTTGAAAATCCCCCCCAATCCCCCGGCCTGGGGCTGACCCCAGCTAAGCTCCCAGGGCCCACTTGGTCACCTTGGCCAGCATTCTTTCCCCTTTCTTTTCTGACTAGGTCTGATTTGGGTCAGCAGGAAGCCCTTGCCACAGCCCACAGAGGTCCTCAAACTAGGACAACTGTGAGATCCCACAACTGGCCTGGGATGAGGACTTGAGGTCAACACCAACGACCTGACTTCCGAGGGGGGCTGGGGGAACCCTGCTGTCTATAGAGGAGGAAGGTTTTTCAGGGTTCCTGGCTTCTTTGTGGAAGGAAAGCCACACCAGGGCTCCATATGAGAAAGAAGAGTCAACAAAATTCAGATGCTGCTTTGATTTTGAGAGCCACGCTGTGGGGTAACCGGACCCAGGCCATCCCATCACCAAAGGAGGGAATGTCTTGGGTTGGAAGGGGAATGAGTAATCAATTCTTTACAGCAAACATCTCCCCGAGGGGAGGTGAGCTGCAGGAAGCAGCCATATCCCCTGGCCCCACAGACTCACGGTGCTAACCCCAGCCTGAGGAGGACCCACCATGGGCTCTCTCTAGAAGATGCTGCCTTTTGTTTTGTATAAAGGAGTTCTTAGGGTGGAAGACACTGGAAGCTGGTATTTACCACCCCCAGGGGGGAGAGAATCCCAATCATGGCTCCACTCAGACAGCAGGTGACTCTGGGACCTCTCCCAGTGCTCCCACCAGCCCAACACAGCGCCAGCTGCCAGGACAGCCCAGCGGCATCAGCACTCAGGAGAGAAGCCCAGAGCTCAGGGCCTGCCGTCCGCAAGCTGCCTACCTGTATCTCTGCCTCACAGACTGCTTCTCCTCCGACTTGCAGACGTGCCCCACGTAATACAACGGGAAAAACAGAAAGTTCCAGTTGGTGGCAAACCACGTCAAGGTGAAGGGAGCATCGAACTTCCTGAAGGTCAGCTTGGCGAGCTGCGTGGAGCCCGCCCAGGAGGAACACACGCACAGCACCACCGCCACGCCCCAGAAAATCTTCTTGAGCTGTGCCCGGGAGCATCTCCAGCAGGGGTGGCTCGTTCGGCCGCTGGCATCCGCCCCAGCCGGTGCCTGGGCCTCCGCCGGGCCCGGGGAGTCCCGGGGGCGCTCCTCCCCTGGGGGAAGAGAAGGGGTTGGTTAACTGGGGGGCCTCCATACCTTCCCCCGCTGCCCCAGACCAAGGCGTGAGCAGGAGCAAGGAAGCACCTGACCCCACTGCTGCAGTCATGGCCTGCCACCCTGGGTGCGGGGGTGGAGGGGTGCGAATGAGGGGTTGTGGCGGCAGCTTTCTGAACTAGAAGTTAAACAGAAAAAAATTTTCATGGGTCTCGTTACCCTCCAGGATCCTGACCTTCACAGTGTGGTCCGTGGGCTAGCAGCATCGGCACCCAGCCCCCAGCTTGCTGGAAACGGAGCCTCTCAGGCCCCATTCCAGCAGCCCAGAAGCCGAAGCTGCATTTCAACAGGTGATTTGGATGCACATCAGCGCTGGGAAGCACTTCTCCAGCTCACTCGGGCTGAAGTCTTTCTACTCTGGTCCGTGTCAGCTCACCTGTCCTGCCGTGCAACAGGGGCACCGGGCATGCCAGGGGCCGGGGATGCCTGCATGAGAAGGTCATAGCCCCTGACCTCTAAAGGCTCCCAGGAGACTGCGAGATGCTCTTCCCGCCTGTTACTTATGGGCACAAATGCCAAGACGCCCATCATATTTTTGCATGCCTGGCAAAAATAGACCTTGCTCTCTGATCTCTAATCTGCCTCGTCTTCCTGCTGATGGCCTTCGGCTCCACCTCGAAGTGTTACTTAAAAACCACAGCCTCTGGCAGCCGCTGCTGTGGAAGGCCTCAGACACGCCATCCAAAGCCACGTGACTTCTGGAAACCAGGCTGCAGCCCACAGCGTGGCTCTGGGGCAGCGCTGTTCCCACAGCCCGCGAGGGGGTGAAGAGACCTTATTTCCCACTGTTGGGTTTTCATTCATGATTGTGTGCCTGTCAGTCAGCTGAAATTTAAACAGAGCTGTAACGTGCACAGGGTGTCACCACAGACAGACGCAAGTATCTGGGAGATAGTGTACTTGCCTGCTATCCGCTCAGCCTGGCTCTTGGCTGAATGCGGGGTGCCCAGTGCTAACAGGCGGTCTCTACCACAGGGGTACAGGATATCATGCAAAATATACCGGGGTCACACCTACTCTGTATATTTTGTTTAATGACATTAAACCAAGCTCGTAATTCTTAAAACACAGTAATTCCACAACACAAATCCTGAAAGCAGCCTCTAATTCAGGTGTTAGCTAATCCTGTGATAAATGAACGGCCAGCCCCAGCCGTACCTGTTTTAGCCAAGGGTAATCCCAAGCCTTATGCAGCTAGTGAGGGAGCGATCACATCCTTTATTAGCCCCAATCCTACTCGGCCCTCTCTGTACTGTGCTTCCTGAACTGCTTTATTAATGTTTAATATCCGTCTTCCTCTTACTTCTTATGCGAGTATGTAGGATAGCCAGGAAGCCTCTGGAGAATCAAATGCATAACCATTCTCTGAGTTTCCAACAAGGTGTGTGTTTCCGTCATAGAAGAGAGGACAGGGAGAGGCACAGGAGGGCGAAAGCAAGGCAGGGTCCCATCCTTCTGCGTTATGCCCTCCCACCAGGATGTCTGGACGTTGTTCTCAGTAAATCCCCACAACTTAAAGCAAATTCAGATAGAAGTGTGCACGTTTCAATTTATACGCTGATTGCCTGACATCGTGGGTGAGCCCGCAACCTTTCATTATTGGGATAATTTCCAGGCAGTGCTGGGGGTGATCTCTCAACTATCATTACCACTGTCAAAAACTCATATGGAAAAGACAATTATGGAGATGAAAAAAAATCTGTGGAAAAAGAAAATACAGTTTCACACAACTAACTTCCTACTGAAGACGGACTCTGGAGGAGGGTGAGTAAATTCAGGCTATGGCTTGTTTTTTTCATTTAGTTCTTCACTGTGGCAAATTCAGTTTTAAAGCTCAAAGAATTAAGTGATGACAGATGCCATGTCCTGAGATGATGACAGAGAAAGTCACCAGATCATATGATATTGTGTTAAAATGCTCCCAGAGATGTGGAATAAAGAAGTCATACTCTTAACTTTGTCACCATTTCAGATCATTTAACCAAAATAATATTTAATAATATACAAGCAATACAAAGACATCCAAAGCTAAAATCTATGCTATTCTTTAGAAATCAGATAGAACAATGCTTCCCGACATGCATTATAAGAAAAAAGGATTCCATGATCAGAAAAGTTTGGAAAATACTAGGTAGATCAGAGCCAGGTTCCTTTGCTTTAGGAATATTCAGGGCTAATAGACATTGTGAATTTCCATAGCTATAGAATATGTGTTTCTATTTTTAAAGATTATTTGATAGAGAGATAGTGCACACACGTGCATGCCTGAGTTGGGGAGGGGCAGAAAGAGAGGGAGAGAATCTCAAGCAGACTCCGTACTGAGCACAAAGCCTGACATGGGGCTCGATCTCATGACCCTGAGATCATGACCTGAGCTGAAATCAAGAGTTGGCCGTCCAACCAACTGAGCCACCTGGGGAAACTTTGTTTCCCATATTATTTAAATGTAACGCCTGCGGTAGGAATGGTACCCCTTGGAACACACCTTGGGAAACACTGGAATAGAGCCACAAAGAATCCTAGGCATCTAAACCGAATTCATCACAAACTTTCCATTTCACTGTACTGATCCTCTTATGATAATAATAATTACTTATCAATTTCATTACCTCACTCCTTCCTAATACTTCTGTTAGAGTAGACCTACTTCCCATAAACTAAAAAATATTCTTTGTACGTCATTTATAAAAGTACGGAAGAGCATAGCTAATAAAGAATACATACTAATCTGAGTACTCAGAGATAATACTGCTGAGATTTTGCAGCATTTTCCCTAGTCTTTTGTGTCTTTGCACCACACACACACAGATACACACACACACACAGCAAAACTGGGATATTATATTTCATCCAGCATTCATTTAACCGAATGCACAAAGGCACGGACTTTCTAAGTCTCAAAGGGCTACACACAGTGTGACGTACCACAGGAACGTCTCAGTTGGCTAGGGAACAGCCATGAGCATCCGCCCTGTGCCAAGAGCTCTGGACAGTCAATAAAATAAATACAAAGCATGATTACTCTTCAGGAACTTACAGTCTGTCTGGGAGTGACAAACAGACCTAGGAAAGCTTTACGGAACAATTATGTGCAAAGCAGATTTTGGCTGTAACGGAAATCCTGAACAGAGCATGGCCAGCGTGGGCTGTGATAACAGTGGAAAGAACCAGATGACGCAGAAACCTGGCCGGGCTCTTGAAAGACAGAAAGGCTCTGAGTAAAAAGGGGAGCGGAGTTCAGGGTCAGGAATATACATGGTCTGCCGAGGGGCAGTGAGCGAGGCCGTGGGATCAGAGCACCACTGCCGCCTTGCCCCACCGGGACCCCCAGTCTTGCCTTGGTCAGACATTCAGGCCAAGAGGACCAGAGAAGATTCAGATGTTAGTCCTACTTATTAGGAAGTACATACTCCAGCGTCTCTAACAAACAGCTAACATGAGTTAAGGAATAAGTATACAGTGATATGATACATTTGTCTGGCAGGCGCACTCCTTCCCCACCATTGAAAGGTGGCAAATGAGTCCCGTGTCATGCACCATTCTCGGGGTCATTTCAATGCACTGTTCAACTTACGCCCAGGTTCCAGAGAGGAGCAATGACAACGAGGGGGTGGGCAGTATCCCTTCTTAAGAGCCCCTCAAATCTTCAGGTGCAGGAAACGCTCGCTGACTTTCCTTCCCCTCCTAAATTGCAAGTCAAGCAATTCCTCTGCATTTGATTTCAGTCCTTTGGTATATATAACGGCTGAAAGAGCCAGTGCCGAGTGCCTCCAAGAAATCAGTGCTGAATTAGCCTCACTCTGTTTCCTGTTCCAGCTCCTCTCACCATTATTATATGACTAGGGATGCTATTTATGTCCCCCTCCCTCTCCCAACACCCCCTCCCGCTCACTACCCCTCTCCTGATGAGCTTGTGGCTTCCACCCGAACCTTGTCCCTCTGCTTACAAAGAACTCACCATCTTGGGGCGACTGAGTGGCTCAGTGGGCTAAGCATCTGCCTTTAGCTCAGGTCATGATGTTGGGGTCCTGGGGTGGAGCCCCGTGTCGAGCTCTCTGCTCGGCAGGGAGCCTGCTTCCCCTCCCTCCCACTGCCTGCCTGCTTGCTTGTGATCGCTTTCTGTCAAATAAATAAATAAATAAATAAATACAATCTTAAAAAAAAAAAAAAAAAAAGAATTCACCCTCTTGGGTCAAGTACACGCAGCTCCTAGAGACAGGGTCTTCTCAGGATGAGGAAACTCCAGGTCCTGATGGGTGAGCTGGAGGTCTGGTTTGGCGACCAACCCATTCTGAGACCAAGGCAAGTCCTCTGCCTCCTGAGTTGTCCACTGCTTTCCCCTGAGAAAATGATAAATTGGGGGCTTTTTGTGTTTATTCAGGTAAAGCCCATTTCTACAATGAGAAAGCAAGAAAAACTGGGGAAGCATTCACTCTTAACTCATTTCTCATGAAATGGCTCTTCCAAACTTCCAGAAGGGTAACATTTTTTTTTTTTTTAGGTCCCCTGAAAATAAGTGGACCCTGGTGACTAGCTCTCTATCAAAAAGCATCTGGAAAGTTTGTGCTTAGAAAGTGCCCAAGTCATGTCTTAGGGGTAAGAGATCCAGAGCTGGGATCAAAGGCGCATTGGCTGGCATGGTCCCAGCCTCCTGGAGGCAAAGCCATTCCCTTGTACAGAGACCAGGAGGGGGAAGCCCCCAGTGACACCTCCATTAATGAGACTTATAGAGCTATTTTTTATATAATTTTGAGGCATGCATTTCATAACCATAAAATTCACTTGTTTTAGGATTATAGTTTATGATTTTCACTAAATTTACAGAACTGTGAAATGATCACCACTATCCAGTTTTAGAGCATTTCTATCACATCTACATGAGTCCCAACGCCCACCTGCTGGCACTGCCCCCACCCCCCCCCCCACCTCCAGGCAGCCACATAGCTGCTATCTCCACCGATTCCCCTATTCTGGATATTTCCTACGTGACTTCTGCCTCTGGCTTCTTTCATTTACCGTCATGTCTCTGGGGTCCATCCAAGTTGTAGTATGTGGCCACAGTTCATTCTCTTTCATGGCTGGGGAGCATTCTACGGATATGCTTACACTGGGTTTCTCCATTTGTCCACTGATGGACACACACATCATTCCCCATGTTTGGCTGCTGTGAATACTGTTGCTATGAATGTGGACATAAAATTCTGTGTGTGACTTACAGGTTTTCATTTCTCTTGGGTGGACTAGCTATGTTTTGGGGTTGCGTATCCCACTAATATTTACTGACACCTGCTGTGAAGCACAAAGGGGCCCGGTGGCTATGTGCCCATGTCTTAGAGGGGTCGGTGCCTCTAGCTACCTCCAAATAGGACACAGTGGAGAGTTGCTCTGAGAACTAGAGCCTCCCCTCTGTTTTTCCTGAACTTCCCAGGGGAAGAGGGCCTACAGTCCCCATTTGTTGATCACGGATGCATACACCAGTTCAGGGCCAGGCCGCCCAACTAAACAGCTCTCATAAAACAAAGAGCTTAGAGGAAGACTTTTGTTCGTGGCTGTTTGCAAGAGTAATTCATCTCCTAAAAATGCACTCCTGGTTTTATATCATATCCTCTTTAAATACTTGCTCAGTGAGTTTGCATGTGACTGTTTTTTTGTTTTGTTTTGTTTTGTTTAAGTAGTGGTTTAGAGAAGAGGGAAGAAGAGGCTGTCACATGTAGAAGGTCACCACAGGCACTGGATGTCTCAAAGCAATCCCCATTTCACATATCCTGACCCACTGTGGCCACCTGAACTCGCCGGACCATCTGTTTGGACTTCTGGATTTGGGGTCAGAAAATACTCCCATTATTTGGACATGGCGGAGGCCCCATCATGCTCCTGACTAGCACTGGGCAGAGCAAAAGGACAGAATCCACAGGTAATTAGAGTTGGAGGCTGGGGCACCTGGGTGGCTCGGTTGGTTAAGCATCTGTCTTCAGCTCAGGTCATGATCCTAGGGTCCTGGGATCGAGCCCCACACTGGGCTCCCTGCTTGGGGGGAGGTCTGCTTCCCCCTTTCCATCTGCCTCTCCCCCAGCTCATGCTCTCTCTCAAATAAATAAAATCTTTTTTATTTTTTTTCTAAAGAATTTATTTATTTGACAGAGTGAGAGAGCACAAGCAGGGGGAGCGCTGATTTAGGCTCCTGGTACCAAACACCACCATCAGAAGCACAGATCACTAAAAATGGACTTCAAGTTTCCAGACGACAGACCCCGTTTTTAAACTTGGAAGAGCCTGACTGGGTGTGGGACTCTGGGCCAGGGCACCGCGCTCAGGAACCGAGGTTGTGACGAACTGGCCATTGGTGTCCTCCCTACCAAATTGATCCACTGCAGCCCTACGCCACCCCCAGCCCCGCCCCAGGGTGACTGCCTTTGGAGATGGAGCCTCTAAGAAGGTAAGGTCCAGGGAAGTTGTACACGTGGGTGGGACGCTGATCTGACAAGGTGTGGCCTTTTCCGGAGAGCTGGCGGAGCACTCCTGTTCACGCTCTCCCTGGGGGCACGTGGAAGGAAGGCCCCGTGGGGACAGAGCGAGGGGGTGGCCATCCCCCAGCCAGGAACCACGGCGGCTAACACCCTGATCTTGGACTCCAGCCTCCAGAACCGAGAAAATCAGTGTCTGCCGTAGAAGTCACCCAGCATGTGGTACTCAACTCACGGCAGCCGCAGCCCACAAGCCTGGGGAGGTCCCTGCCGTGCCACGGTGCTTGTGGGCCTGTGATGCACAGACCATGAACGCCACTGTGCAGGACGTGGGGACAGGCTGGGATGACAGAGTAGGTACCTAGAAAACCTTTGAGAAAGAACCGCCCTGCTAGAATTTCGGTATTAGATACCATAGATACCGTCTCCCATGTGCCTGCCTCTTGCGGGTCGCTTACGCCTTCATTGGAGAGCGAGTCCCGGAGGTAGTGTGCAGAGGATGGGACACATGGCAGCTGCGACGTTGTTTTTAAAAACCCGAATGCCTTCCCGGGTGTGGATGCAGAATTGGGAGGTGAACGGAGGCTGCTTTTCGGCAGGGTGGAGGGTGGGAGGCTTCTCCCCGATCCCCCCGAAGCCCTACCCTGTGGCACTTCGCAAGCTGGACTGAACCGCGCCTACGTCAGGCGGGCCGCCCCTGCCATCTCCTCCATGTCAGTAAAGACATCTCAGCGTACGCACGGGCATTTGCACCGCACTCCCCGTGTCCTTGGAGGTCCCCACACGACTCCCTAGTGTCCAAACAACGCCACCTCGTGCAGCGGGTTTAGGACCGTCCTGGCACGGACACAGCTTCCAGCAAACAGGACATGTGGGAAAATGTCTGGCAGGTAAGCTTTAAATAAAGCCGTGTGTGTTCCCCGGGGAAGGAAAGGTCGATGACTGTCTTGGGAGGGGAGCGAGGGCTGGGTCTGAGCCAGCTCGCTGGCATCCCGCTTGAATCCACGTGTCCGGCCCGGTGTGGTCCTTGCGGCCCCCGGGAACCTCACCATCTGCGTGCCTGTCCACACGACAGGTATCATCACATGCAGACCGGTGATATCTGGGAGGCTACCAATGACCCGCACACGGACACAGGCGAGCACGCACATGGCCCCCGCTGCTGAGGTTTACCCTTGGACTGGAGCTGAGGCTGGGGCGCTCACAGGGAGAGCCACCATTCCCAGAGGGCAGACTGTAGGCAGGGGATGGCCCCTCCGGGCAGAATGCGGCTCTGCAGGTAGGAAGGAGCGACCCCTGGGGCCTTCTCCCGGGACAACAGGGCCGTATTTTAACTGGCAGCATGGGAGCTTGCTTACTCAATTTATCTTAAAGAAGCACAGTTTTCTGAACGGAGCTCCAGCTTCCCAGCACTGGCAGGGAAGGACCCTGCCCTCTCCTTTCCTACACAGGCAGGCTGAACACGCTCTGACGTGGGGTGCACTTTGTGAAACTCCTCTTTCTAGGCTTTATCTCCCACCTTCTGCACCAACTGGGGCTGACATGACTCCGCTAATCCTGAGCCATGAGGCTTTTCTAGGAAAACACCCAGCCTGACCCGAGCAAAGCTTGGAAGTTCGCGGCTTGTCTCAAACCTCTTGTTTGCACCACCCTATCACCGCGGCGCCCGCGGTTTCCTCCCGCTCAAGATCATGGGGCAAGTTGTACCCATGCAGCTGGCTTTCCTCCCCATGCTCAAATACCAAAGTCACCCCTGAAACTAGGTGCACCTGCACGAACACGCCTGCCGCGCCCGCAGATGCACACACACGAGGACACGCACGCACAGCCCCAATCTCTTACTTGTTCCGGGTGTCACTCTCTTGGAGCTCTGCACTCTGAGGACAGCCAGTGAAGGGTTTTAATCAGATAAACCCATCTCTGCTAATGAGTAAGCTACTTAGCAGACGGACAATGTTTCCTGAGAAAGAGCCCATAGAAGATCTATTCAAATCCCCTGTCTTTGCAGAGAGGAGAAAGCCGGGCTGGCAGAGGTGAGGCGACACGTGTGGTGTAAGCGGGGGTGGGGGGTAGGAAGGGAGAGGTCAGGGTCCTGATTCTCACCCAGCATTCTTCCCCGCACATCTTCTCCCGAGTCACATGATGCCTTAACCACTGGAAACGTATCACTTGCCAAAAAGGCTTTTAAGAATTACATCTCTTCTTGGCTCTTCCAACGCAGCCGTCCTGAACCTGCTCCGACTTCTGTAGGCCTTTAATTCCCACCCATGATTTTAGGCAGTTGATCCCTCTTCCTACGTCACAAAGGAGACGAACACTGCCAGCTCAGGACCCTGGCTTCCCTCCCCGACGTCTCCACATTTCTCCGTGTCCTCGCCCGTCATCCCTCCTCTTTCCCCTTCTCAAAGCCGACAGTTCTCCCTCCCCACTGCCCCAAGCCCCCTGCCATCCCCCACCCCAGCCTGCTGCTGCATCAACCTCTTTTCTCTTAGGGCAACCTCACACCTGTGCTGGAATCTTCTTCCTCGGGTTAACAGCAACGACCAGCTTTCTCAAAACCCTCCCCCTGTGCCTCCGAAGGTAGAGAACCCCTCTCGCTGCCAAACACACTCACCAGCGATCCCGTAACCGCTGCTCCCCTCCGGCGCCCACCACGCGCCCCTTGCCATCTGGCTTCCAGACCAGTACCCGCTTCAAACTGTTTCTGCAAAACCGTCGTCCTCGGCTCATGTGATGCCACATCACGCTCCCTTCCCACAGCTTCTACGAGGCCATAGGTTGTGGGTCCTCTGTGCAGCCCATCAGACTTCTTTCCTGCCCTCCCTGTGGCTCTCAGGAACCCATGCCTGCCCACTGCTCTCACCGCAACATTCACTCGGCCTTCAGCACCTCTCCCTCTCCCTCCTGGCCGGCTCTGCACTGAAGCCACCACCGGAGCTGGCAGCTCTGCCCAGCTCAATCTGACGTCCGGTCTCTGCCTCAGGGATGCGCTTCCCTCCTACCCTTGCTGTTCCTTCTGCTGTTAATGGCCCCTCTGTTCCCTGAGCTGCTCAGGCTTAAACTTCAGAGCTGTCTTCGATGGCTCCCTTTCTAGCCCTCCGGCTGAAACTGCATCTGTGAGACGCTTTGGTATTTTTGATTCTATCCAAAATATCCTTTATTAAAAAAATATTTATTGTGACTGTTGAAATAGACTTCGTGACCCATTTTGAACACGCAGCTATAGAAGACTGTCTGATGTTCTCAGGCTTTGACAGTGCCCTTCCCCTTCCTCGGGAGCCAGCACTCAGGAGGCCCCCAAACTCTGGCCCTTTCGCTCCCCGCCAACTTCTGCAGCTAACACGAGCTCTGGCCCCAGCAGATGGCTCGCAGGTGCCAGCCCCTCCCGGCTCTGCACCTCTGTCTGTGGCCGCCTCTGCTAGGAACGAAGCGTTCACACCTCCCGCCCATGACAACGGAGGGCACAGAACAGCCTCTTCCACGCCGCCCTGCTCATGCCGAAGTCCAAGTCCGAAGAACGGATGGTCATCACCGGGATTTGGGTGAGGAGGAGGATTCTGAGGCCACATCCAGGCTCAGCAGGAAAGACTGTCATTAGATGAGAGCATTTCGGCAAAGCAGTGGGGAATGGAGACAAGAGAGCCGCGTAGTGGCCCTCTGTAACCCAGCCAGAAGTGAGCTCGCCCTTTGCTGAAACACGCCATTTATTTTACAATCCTTTCATGGAATTAAAAAAAAAAAAATGAGATTCCAAAGTGTAATTGTTATTTATATGCTTTTGTGACATTTCTCATTTGTTTGGAAGTTCTGTTGAGTCAAGGACTTAGAATTGACCCCCTGGCGTCCTCAGTGATATCTGGTTCATCCTTACTGATATCCGATTAGGGAACACATTTGTTCAATACACTATATACAATGACTTTTGCAACTGAGGTTTCAGGTCTTGGACAATTCAACCTGGGAAACATTTTTGGGTACAGGAACACTTTGGCAGTATATTTTCAAGACTCCTCTCACATTGGACCGGTAGGGCTGGGTCTCCGCTGACATGATCACAGAGCACCCCAGGATGACAGCTGTACCCCATGAACAGAAACAAAGCAGCCACACCCAGAGTGGGGGTGGCTGAGACAGGCCAACTGCCCCAGGAGCAGGAGAATATCAATCACAGGGAGCCCCAGGGGGGTCCAGACCTCTACCTCCCCATGTAGTGGGAGCTCCCATGAGCAAACCTTTGCTGAGCTCTTACAAGTGCATGAGCAGATGCCATTCTCACTGCTTCTCCAATGAAATGCATTTGTACCGGGTGTTGCCACCTTTCGGAGGCAGGTGGATATGGACATGGGGCTCGGCACCCTCGCTTTCCAACGGCATGACCTCGCGGGAATGATTTCTTTGTGTGTAAACTGGGGTGACAATGGCTATCCTTCCTTTTGGCGAAATAGCGGTAAGGCAGCGATCTCCCCAGACCACTGCCTGCACTGTAGTAGGTTCCAAAAAAAAAAAAAAAAAAAATCCCAGATTGGGGCGCCTGGGTAGCTCAGAGGGTTAAGCCTCTGCCTTCGGCTCAGGTCATGATCTCAGGGTCCTGGGATCGAGTCCTGCATCCGGCTCTCTGCTCAGTGGGGAGCCTGCTTCCTCCTTTCTCTCTGCCTGCCTCTCTGCCTACTTGTGATCTCTGCCTGTCAAATAAATAAATAAAATCTTAAAAAAACAAACAAACCCAGATACTCTCATTAGTAAGAGGGACTGTACTGTCGCACTCATTTCCATACGAGAGAACAGATTCCCACTGAGCTTCTGCCATTTGCCGAAGTTACTTGGCTCAGCAGGAGCTGAGCGGTGGGCGCTAACCCCTTCTGTCGCCTTTCAAAGTCCTCCCTCTTCCCACCTGACCACACGTTGCGGGCTTCTCGGCAGCGAGAGCTGTTACGCTCAACTACTAATCCCTGCTGAACGGAACTGTACTGACTGTGAATTAGCTGGTTGTGAACACAGATGATCCCAGCAAATACTCCTCGACTAGAAATGTGTTACTGATCGATAGTCAGCGTCTCAGTCCGATGGGAAAGAGAGGAAGAGGATATGAGAACGAGATATGCCATCAGACGGGACAGATGCCATCAACCTGGCTGGAAACCACTTTCCAAGCCTTGAGCCCTAACTGGGGCTCAGCTGCTCTCTCCTTCTCAGGCTTCCTGGCTAAGCCTGTGCACACACCATTCCTTCTGCCTGAAACAGCCTTCCCTCCCTTCTGTGCTTGACAAGTTTTCTCACTTCGGTTACAACACCTCTACCTCAGAAAGCTTCTTCCTCAGGGAGGCCTCCTCCTCCTCAGGAAAGTCTTCTCCTCGAGAATGCCTCCTCCTCAGACAGGCCTCCTCAGACAGGCCTCCTCCTCCTCAGGAAAGTCTTCTCCTCGAGAATGCCTCCTCCTCAGACAAACCTCCTCCTCAGACAGGCGTCCTCCTCGGACAGGTCACCTCCTCTTCAGACAGGCCTCCTCCTGCTCAGGAAGGTCTTTTCCTCAAGAAGCCCTCCTCCTCAGGAAAGTCTTCTTCTCCTCCTCAGACAAACCTCCTCCTCGGACAGGCCTCCTCCACAGATGGGCCTCCTCCTCGGACAGGTCACCTCCTCAGACAGGCCTCCTCCTGCTCAGGAAGGTCTCCCTCAAGAAGGCCTCCTTCTCAGGAGGGTCTCCTCACATTACTTAACGATCAGTGTCCCTGTGATGCTCTATTCTTAGCTTTGAACCAGAACTTACTATCTTATACTAGAAAATATATTTGTCTGCATGTCTCTTTTCCTCCAGACTAAAACTTTAAGGGAATGAAGCTAACGCTGTTTGTTTTTGCATTTCTAGGGTCTCACTAAATGACCAAGGGACATGGAGTAGGATGGAGTAGGGCTGGATGAGGTATTTGCCGAGTAAATGAAGTCATCTTGTCCATTTTTCCGTGTTGAAGTTCAACCAAGCATTGTATTTTCTATTTTGGTTTTATATGTACCGCATGCCTCCCCATAGAAGACACACTCCAAACCCTAATAAATATTTCTTGCTGGCCGGGTTCCAGCACTGTAGCCTGCCTGCCATGCCCACAGAAAGAGCCACAGTATGAGGACCACCTTGCCCTGTGCATCTAAGAAAAAACAAAATGATTCAGCACTTCCACAGCAAGCACCCGAGATGCAAATGTTTCAAAAAATAGACCAAAAGCCAAACTGAACAAAACACCAAGAAAAAAAAAAAACAAACCCAAAAACACCAGGCAGAGAAAAAAGTGCTACACGTATGCCCAGGCATGCCCTGAAGACTTCTGCTGACATAACAGGGATCCCACGCAAAAGGGGAACTGGGGGCTTTCTAGTATCACCAGAGCCGTGCAGATGCTTCTAGATACCGTCCCTACACACGTACTCCTTGAGAACAGCAAGAAGGTTTGCCAAAGGTGCAAGACAATCTGTGACAGGACGACTGCCAGACATTTATTAAGTACCTACTGTGTGCCAGACAGATGCTAAGTATTACCACCGACCTCACTGCGTTCCCAGAACTCAGCTGAAGTAGGTTGTTACTTCTGTTTCACCGGGGCTTAAACGAGGCCCAGCATTTATGGTTTATACAAATCCAGCGGCACATGGGAAAAGCACAGTCTTGAACCCTGCTCTCTCTGATTCTCAGGCACACTGTCTGCTACCCATACCCAGGTACGTGCAAACATTGGTTAACAAGGCTTGCTAGGGTTGTCAGTGTGGACAGGAAGCTCGAAGCTCGCCTGAGAGTAGCCCTAAGGGAACTGGGGAAGGGGGCCCCATTTTTATTCCTTGAGGCGAACCTGTCTCTGCCGTGTCACTCACTGCCTCCTGTGGCACCTCTGGGTCACGGCATTGAGCCTGGGTGACCTCACCATCCGTGTCCAGCTTAACCCCAAGTGCAGCTCAGACCTGTTCTGCATGATGGGTTGGGGATTACCAGTGGTGACACTGCTGTTGGGGAACAGCACTGACCTGCCTTACTTAAAAGGTGGGCATGGGGTGAGTTCCCACAAGGACCCCAGGAGTGATAGTCACTTCCATGTTCCCTAAGGGAAATATATATCCTTCCCCTCCCCAACTGGCATGTACATCTGGGCGGTGTCTCCAAGAAGGCCTGGAAGCTTTCCTAAGGGGAAACCCCCTTAGGAAAGTCGGCACCTGCACTCAGTGGAGGTGTAGATGACAGATACCAAGTCTCTCCCAAGATGGGGATGGGGGAGGGGAGGAGACAGCTACACGAAGTGGGGAATAATCAACCTCCTATAGACAGAAAATGTTGAAAAAGGTAAGTAGTTGCAGGTTAGTGCAGAACAATGTTCTGAAAAACATGGGCTGGGGATGGGAGGGCCCAGGATACCATTTCTGTTTGACCAACTATTAGCTGGCTGTAGGTCTTGGATGAGTCAGTCAGACCTTTCTGGGTCCCACAGTCCTCATCTGTAGGATAGGAGTAACGGTACCGGGTTGGTTCCTGGGAGACCTCCGTGGGTGGGCTATGTGTGGGTTACACCAGTGCCCTACTAGCTTCTGTCTTGTTCTTACTGGTTCCGTCTCACTGTAACAAACAAGAACTCGTGAGGGGATACAGGTCCTTGGAAGCCATCACACAGAGGTCCGGGCTCCAGGTTGTAGTCCCAGGGCATGGCAGAAGCTGGGCTTTCCCTTATGCACAGGCTGCACGGGGCTCTGTTCGTTGCGGGTAAGTGAGGGCCTGGACCAGAGGGGGTCTGCCTTCCTCTCCCCACTGGCTGGTGGCCCCTTGCCAGCCCTCACTTGGCTAAACTGGCCAGCTCTGTGGAAACTGGTTATTCTGCCTCCTGTTAGGCGCACTTAAGGACTGAGACCGGTCTCTCTCTCTCCATCCCCCACAGCCCCCTACCCACCGCCCTTCAGAGGAGAAGGTCCCAGACCAGCAGATGACAGCTGTGTCTGAGTATGTTTCTGTGTCTCTCCCCTGAGTGGGGAAAGGACCCGTTTACAGGCTGCTGGTGGCTTCTCTCTCACCTGCTCCCCTGCCCATTCTCAGGAGCTGGGCGGTCACACGGGTGGGCTGGTAGGCTTCAGGGGCAGGAGAGACGACTGGGCCTGCGGCATCTCCTGCCTCCACCCACTCAGCAATACCCTGTTCTGCCTCCGGGTGGGGGTGGGAGTGAAGAGGGATGCTCCAGACCCGGGGGGACTCAAGTGGGGTGTGTGTGCCGGTGTGTGTGTGGCACGGGGCGAAGGCGAGCACTGGTTAGTGTCTGCAGACCACCCCCCCCCGCCCCCGCCCCGTCCCCAGCTGGCAGGTGCCTCGGGACAGGACCGGCAGGAACTCAGGCCACGGCGGCCCCTGTTGCTGCCAGACGCGCTAGGGGCCACGCAAGGAGCCAGCGCTGTGTTCTGGCAGCGCGGGGGACAGCCCCGCAGACCCCGCAGCGGCTCAGCCCGGCCCAGGAGCTAGCGAGCTGCCACCCCCCGCAGGCAGCAGGCATCGGGGCGCTGCACTGCGGGCGACGCTTGCTGGGGAGCGCGGTGGCACCCAGGGCCACCAGGCAGCCCTGGCAGGGTGGCGGCCCCCCGCCGGGGCGCAGCGACCTCGCGCCAGCCCCCGCCGCCCCAGGCCGTTACCTTCCACTTTGGTGAGGGTAAGGACCGGACTGTTGCAGGCGCTGAGCGGGGCCACCCGGGCCGAGTGCTTCTTCATGATGAGCCGTCCGCCTGCAGGAGCGCCTCCGCCGATCGCCTACATCCTGCGGCCGGCCGGGGCGCGCCTCTCGGGTCCGGTCCCGGTGGCCTCCGGCGCGGAGGAGCGCGAGCGGCTGGCCGCTCAGGCCCTGCCCCCGGGGCTGCCGGCCGGGCTCCTGTCGCCGCGCGGCTCACTGCGGCGGCCGCCCCTCCGAGCACATCTTCCCCGGCCGCGCAGCCACTGCACACACGCGCCCACAGCCTCTTGCCTGGAGGTTGCTGCAAACTCCAACGTCACGTACAAGTGCACTCCCCACGCCCACCCCACGGGCTCACCTGCTCCGCCCCCCCCGCCCTGGGACGCCCAGCCCTGCAGCCCGGGCCCTCCCTCCCGGCCCTGTCCCGGCTAGGGACTGGGGTCAGGGAGGCAGGGCTGGCCAGAGGCTCCCCGGTCAGCCCTCTGCCGCCACCAGCTCCTGGGAGGGGGGACCCGAGAACTTAGCCTCAGTGTTTCACGAGTTTAAAAAGCCAGGCTTCTGACTTTGAACTGAGAGCTGACCCTTCCCTGAACCAAGTCCTGAACCGGGGTTTAAAGGAAGAAGTCCCATGGCTTTGAAAGAGTCTAGGAGCCCCATTATTTTGTCTGGCTTCAGTGGACTACAACTTTATTTTTTATTTTTTATTTTATTTTATTTTATTTTTGCGGTGGAAGAAGATGCAGAATCCACAGACCAGTGTGGCAAGAAGAAAACCAAGGCTTGAGATTTCTGTTCTTGTCCCCACTGCCCGGGTGGAGGGATGCCCAACTCCCTGGGAGGGGGAGAAAATTTCATTTTTGCCCAGCTCCCAGGTTCCTGCCTCAGTGGCCCGGTATGGCACTAGCCTCTGCAGGCAATGGTCTCACTGCTCCCACTCAGCCCCAGCTGTAAGGTCCTGGCCAAGGATGCCTTGACATCACTGTTGCATCGTTGGCTGGCTGGTCTTTAAGTGACCACGATTTACCCAACGATAATGCATCATTAGCAAACGAGCCCTACCATCACCCTGTGGGTAGGATGCACGAGGTTTGGGCAGCCCCACAAGTCCACAAAGCTTTACGGGCATCTCACTCACCCATGCCCAGGCAACAGTTTGGGTCCCAGCCTCCTCAGCAAACTGAAGATTTGGTGGTCCTTCAAGGTGGGTTTTGTCTTTATTGTGAAGTCCTTACCCAGAGTTTGATAAGCTCCTGCTCTACCTAGTTTCCTGTCTCAAAGCTGGTGTTGTACTGTATGATGTAACTCTCGTAACCCCTGAAGGGAGACTCGGTGGAGTGGCAGAGGCAGGGAACGACCTCAGAGCAATGGGTTCTGGTGACATCCACCTGTATACCCCCAGGTCTCTGGCGGAAGTGGCTCCTACAAGTTGTCCTGTTATTACTAGCCCTCTTGAAGAGCCATGATAGATAGGATGGTCCCTGAGTCTCTGGCTTCTCAAGCCAAGGAAAGGATTTTAGGGTCTCTGCAGAGCCCTCTAGTGGTAGCCTCTGCACTACAAGCCTCTAAAAGGAACTTGTCCCAAGACCCCTAGAGATGACACTCTGAAGTCAATTTTGTGAAATAGATTTGTAACAATTCAGCACAAAGAAGTCTAAGGCAAAAGAATTTCATCTTATTTAAAGAGGATCTTTTTTTTGAAAATATTTTATTTATTTATTGGACAGACAGAGATCACAAGTAGGCAGAGAGGCGGGCAGAGGTGTGTGTGGGGGGAGCAGGCTCCCCGCTGAGCAGAGAGCCTGATGCAGGGCTCGATCCCAGGACCCTGGCTTGATCCCAAGACCCTGAGATCACGACCCGAGCCGAGAGCAAAGGCTTTAACCCATTGAGCCACCCAGGCGCCCCTAAAGAGGATCTTTTTAATAAACAATATTATGTGTTGTTTCACCAAGTTCATCAACGTTTATTATAAACACAGTAACTAAAACAGATACAACAGAATAGCAGTACTTTTTTGCTGGGTACTTACTATGTATCAAGTACCAAGTCAATTTGTTTTACAGAAGGCACTTCATTATTTACAAAAGCTCTGTGAGATCGTTTTTGTTGTTGTTGTTATTGTTTGTTTGTTTTTAATAGATGGGGAACCTGAGGCTGAGAGAGGTTACATAAAATGTCCCAGGTCAAAGAGTGAGTAACTGGCCAAGCAGGGATTCAAACCGCAGTCTGAATGAACAAACACCAGCACTCACGTCTGCATTTACAAAAACCTGCCACGCTCTTCTTTTACGTTGTGGATGCAAAATGCAGACATTCCACTTAGCGATTCCAGTTCAGGTGGGAGATACTAGTCAAGTAATCCATAATCCATTTCCTGTCACTTGAAGGTGGTTCTGACTGATTTCATCATGCTCTTGAACCTCCTGGAGTCTGGGTCTCCCCCAGGACCTCAATCTTGAGCTTATGTGCTGCCGAAGCAAACAGACCCGGCACTTCGAATTAGCCTGTCCACATTCTACCAGGAAGCTCACAACAGAAGTGCCCCCAAAATATTTAACTGTTTTTTACTGATCTGCTTTCTATTTATTGCAACATCATGTGTAAGTTAAATAGATGATTAAATATTATTGTTAGACACTCCCATCATTGACTTCAGTCACTTAGTAATTAATTATACCTAAACCTTTTTCCCCTACAGGATACCCCCAGGACCTTCTGACACCTGAGAGGTCATCACCTCCTTGTGTCTGTCAACTTCTGCTTATCAAAGAGGAGGTACCAATTGTTATCTCAATGTCCTCCCTTAATTTTAAGAACTGAGTGCTGTTTGTTTTCTTCTTCTTCTTAAGATTGTATTTATTTATTTGACAGAGAGAGACACAGCGAGACAGGGAACACAAGCAAGGAGAGTGGGAGAGGGAGAACAGGCTTCCCGCTGAGCAGAGAGCCTGATGTGGGGCTCAATTCCAGGACCCTGGGATCCTGATGTGAGCCGAAGGCAGACGCTTAATTAACTTGAGCCATCCAGGCGCTCCTGCTTCTTGTTGTCTACACTCCATCCACTCACAACTTGTGTTGTTTCAACCAAAAAAAATCTTACCTTCCCAAATATTCCCTATACTCCTTTTAGAAATAAGAGTTCGTGCTGCTTAAACGTATGAAAAGTGATACCCCTCAGTGCACACCTTTGCAGGCAGTGGGTGTGGTGAGGCTGCTTAGTTAAAAACTCACATGAAGAAAATTATCTAATTATTCTAGAATGTTAACTGTGTGCTGGTGTATGAGCAAACAGTAGTAATTTGAGGATTCCAACAATTTAAAACCCTATGCTAGAGTGAGGCTACCTTGACCTAACTCAGGGACACCTAGAAAAATCACACAAGTTCCCCCACTTAAAAACTCAAATCTCAAATTACAAAAAAAATAAAAGAGGCGTTAATAATTCTTTCAATAAAGACAGAGACATGAGCCCTGAATTGTCAGTGGAAACAACCCTGTATATACAATGTTTAGGCAAGAGGATGGTTCATTTGTCCCTATAAACTCTTTGGAGAAAGTCGGTGTGAGCCAGTAACTCAATGGTGTCACTGGGTATCTACCTGTCCTCAATTTAGTATTATAGGAATTTATCTGAAAGAGGAACTTGGTAACTTTTTCAAGGTTGTACTCATTCGTGTCATCTTCTAAAAATGTACGGGACAGTGGTTTGCTCTTCAAACCCAGTATTTCCTCAGCTTTACATGACATGGTATCTGCTCTGAATGAACAATGTTCTTTGTCACAAACCTCTCTCTCCAGTTTTTCTCTTTTCATCGATAAGGCTGCGGTGGTGGGATATTTAATGGCTATCTGTGGCATTCCGGTATGGCAGGAGCTCATAAAGAGTTGGTGGGGTTTTGTGTTCTCAGCATTATGGTCCAAACAGTGAAGCAAGTTCACTGAACGGATACAGAGAGTAACAAGCCCATGATGTAGAACTTACAAATCATGAGTGTGAGTTTTATATTCCCTGACCTGCCCACTTCCCACACACAAACCAAAGAGTAAGGAAGTGAAATAGGAGTCCCAGATGAGAAAGGAGACAAATCAGCCAATTTCTGGTGTGACCGACAGGCTACATTTAAGTTGCAACTCCAGGTGGGGGCCTAGCCAGGGCCCTCTAGGAAGAGAGAGGTAGACAACCCAGGGATGAATTATCAGGAAGGGGATAGCTCTCAGGACCTGTTTGATTCCTGACATTCTGGAGGCTTGCTTGCTACTTTTGTTTCTGGTACTGGGCTCCCAGGCCTGCCTCTGTATTGAGGCTCTAGTTTTCCTAAATAATTAGTGGTGTCCAAACAACCTGTTCTGTTCTTCTTGGATTGACTCACATTTCTGCTGTCCATGGTGATCACTGGCCTATCCTTTCTTCTGTAATGGTATGTGAAGACACACTACACTATTCCAAAAAGGTATCCATCCACTCCTGTTGGTGGGGTGAAGTAATACTCATGATTCTCTTGAGCCCAAGAGACATGAAAAATGCCATGAATTACAGCCAATGACAGCTTGAATTTGAGCTCCAGCCCTGCCAAAAAGAGTGGCTAACCTTGAGGGGTCACTCAGCCTTTTCTAGCCTCAGGTTCCCAACGTGGGCACAAGACAGTTAGACCCCTATTAGTAGTTTTTAAGCTGTTTTTCCTGGTCTCTGTGCAAGCCAACTCTCCTTTTATAGGTTGGGGGGGTCCATGTTAGATTTAGTATACAAAAAAGTAGGCACTGTACAAAAAAAGCTTAGAAAACCATTGACTGAACAATCTCCAAGGTCTCATTTGACTTTGAAATTTGGGGTGTATGAAATTATCTTCCAAGATAAGACAGTTGTCACGGCCTCCAAAGATCTTAAGAGAATCATATCCTTCATGAATATCTCTGGTTACTCAAATGGACTCTAGCTTTAAGTGGTTTGTCTCACTTTTTTTTGACAGTCAGAAATTTGTTAAAATTCACAGTATCTCACACTAAAAATGATGAATGTTATTGCTAGTAGATTAGGTATCAATTTACAAATTGGTAAAAAATGTATTTTATATATACAAAAACATATATAAGTGACTCGAGGAGTGCCTGGGTGGCTCAGTGGGTTAAGCCTCTGCCTTCAGCTCAGGGTCCTGGGATCAAGTCCTATATCAGGCTCTCTGCTCAGCAGGGAGCCTGCTTCCTCCTCTCTCCCCCTCTGCCTGCCTCTCTGCCTACTTGTGATCTCTGTCTGTCAAATAAATAAATAAAATCTTAAAAAAAAAAAGTGACTTGAATACTTAATAAAATAGTACCCTTTACCATACATGAACACTTCTCTTCTATTCTATTTTACTCCATTTTATTCCCTTCCAATTTATCTTGTTCTGCTCTTTGATTGTTAAAAAAAAAAATGTAAGTTGGTTTCAGTATGATCCACTCTTGGTCATAACACATATGGTTTGAAAAATACTATTAAAATTATATTCTTTTTAAGTTATGAGGACAGCTTTATCTAATCTCTTCAAAATAAATAATAAAAAATTTGAAGTGCAGCTAAGGTTTTCAATAGTCAGAAAACAGACCACTTCAATTAATTTACCCTGAAATATTAACACTATTTCACAGTCCTTCACAGTATTAAATAGTAAGAATAACAAATTATTTTTGTGGTTACCAATGTTTAAAAATAATCACTTAAAGTAATTCCAGGAACCAGAAATGGAGTTTTACCCAAATAAATCAGTCTGCAGCATTAGAAGCTTTCAAAGTGGAGCATTCGTTGCTATTTCCAACAGGAGAGAAGATCTACTGATTGAAAGAAATTAACTCCGTGCATTGGGCAGCTCATTCCTCTGATCTGGCAGGAATAACTGATAACCTTTTTCAACAACTCCATGTGTAAGTTCAGGGAAACGAGAACCACCAGACAGAGCACTTGGTGGCCTTTCCCAGGTTCACAAGTTCCTTCTCCAGCAATGTGTATCACCAGGACAATCATTAAGGCCCCACTAGGATTCTTCCTCTTTTGCTAGAAGTAATGTCAAGATTGTTCTTGTAGATGCAGCCCCTTGGGGCACCCTCATGACTGCTCCAAGGGGAGCAGACAACAGCTGGCTTTGTGGCCATTGTGAGCCCAGAGTCAGAATCATGATGAACAAAAACAGGCATGGAGATGGGAATGGGATGTCTGTCACTTCCTTTATGGATCTATGATACCATGGGGTAGCCCTCTGCAGGACCTGGCCTCGGCATGGTGGAATGGAGTGGAATGGTGGGAACTGAGAAGGGGGCAGCTGTCTTGAGGTAGCAGCAGGGTCAGGAGGGATACTAGGGGTAGGGCTGGGGTTCCCTCTCCTGGGACCTTCAGAGACTTACCCCGGTGCCAATATAGATCCTCAGTATAGAGAAACCACACGATGTCTGGTCCCTAGAATATTCAAGAAATGATCATTCTCTCCCACTTTGGGAAACGAAGAAGCCACCTTCCACAGATGACTTCCAACATTGTGGATCAGTCTGCAAAGGGGGCACTGCGCATCAGTGCTGCCTCTCGGCAAGCTGTTTAATCTCCCTGTGCTCAACATTCGTCCTCACAATGGAGATTATAGTAGCGGGCACCCTCCAGCGCTGTTGTGAAGCTTACAGAAAGGAATACCTGTGAGCTCCATGGCAGGGCACCAGGCTGAGAGGCGGCGCTCACAAAGGCGTCGTTATTTCCAGGCTCTCCCACAAGGTTCTTTAATGGGGAGGGGCCATCTCTGGTTTGTCATATCTCCGGGGCCAAGCACCATATGCGGAGTATGTCGCAGGTGCTCAAAACCGGAATCTTGGAAGGAAAAGGGAGGAAAAGAGGGAGGAAGGAAGCCAGCCAGGGGCATATTCACAGGACCCAGAATTCTGGACTTTTCTAGAACTGTCTGCTTCAGCTGCTTCCCAGACTATCCCTCTGTGCTGGAATGGGAACAGCAGTGACAAAACGCTTGCCAACTCCCTTCTGCTCAGGGCTCTCTGCCCCTCGCTGGCTTCATCCCAGAGGAGGTGCTTTGGAGACCAGGACACCGACTCAAGGTGAGGAGAGAGATCTGATGCCATTTAGTTCAGAAATAGCTGCTTGCTGTGTTCCGGGTGATTCATCGACCACAGCTGGACTCCGGACTGGTGCCTCTGCTCTTCCTCCTCTGTGCAACGGGAACTAGAATACTGACCTACATCGGATCCTGGTCAATGCCAGCAGCAAAGTCCCCTGGCTGGTATTTGTTTCCAAGGGTGACTCAAGGGGACTGGCCATCAGACTGCCTTGAAAATGAGAAAGATGTACAGGTTTGGGAAGGCACCTGCTCCACTCTAGTTCCCGAGCGCCGGGCAGGGCAGGATCAGCAGGCAAAGGGCACGTTCACTGAGGATGGAAGAGGCTCCGGGTTGGGCGGATAGAGCTTCCGAAGTCCTCATCTCTGGGAGCAGGGCCTCCTCTGGAGTCGAGGAGCTCTTTGCACTTCTCTGAAGGTGGTGACCCTGTTGGTCCTGCCCTAGAGTTATGTGTATAGTTGCTTGAGCTTCCTGCTGGGCTGTGAGCACTGGGAATTAGGGACTTGCCCATGAATAGTGCCTCCATCAGCACTGATGGATGGATGGATGGACGAAAACTCACCACGGCAGAAGGAAGCAGGAACTTGTCCATGGTACAAGTGGACAAGATGCTGAATCCAGGGAAGAAGAACCAGGTTCAGCAGGTCTGTAGGGGATGGTACTATCAGGATCAGCTTCCTGAACTAGCCCCGGACACAGCCCCTTCAGGAGTCAGGAAATCCCACCCATTTGTCGGAGCTCTAGGCAGCCCAACCCCCCACTCTGTGTGGACAACCTCTGGGCACCCCACTCTTCACACTGACACTGAGTCCCCATGGCTTCTTTCCTCTCCTGAGAACCTGGCTTTTGTCTTTCATTCCCCAGTGAGGCTGGATCTAGAACTTAGGTCGGCCCTCCTGGTGCCTGGCCTAGCTCTGTGCCTCCGTGTGATCGAAAGTCACCAGAAGCCTCCCAGGACCACGGAGACTGTGTAATGCCTTTCCTTGTAAGGGGGCCACGGAGCGTCACGCAGGCGCCTGTAAACAACCCCCTACATTTTCCCAGTCCCGGGGCTCCGCATCCACACGGCACCCTCACCTTCTCCTTCCTCTACTCAGTAGGGCTCCCTCAAGCCAGGCTCCAGGCTCATGGTCCTCCCAGCCAAGCAGAACCTCCTGGGAAGTGTCTTCTGGTGACCTGACTGGAAAGGGGAAGCCCCCTGGCATTCCGGTGATGAAAGCCTCCTCCCTGCTAGACTTGCTTCCCTGAAGTCTTGGTCCAGGCTCACGTTACCCCTGAGGGGCAACTGTCCTCTGTGTTCTGGTGCACTCTGCCCCCTGTTCCAAAGAACAGACCAACTTGCCCACCCAAGTGGGTTTGGTTCTTGGCCAAACTACTGTCACTAGAAGCAGAGACCATTACCTCAGAGCACAGCTGGCCAAGCCCCTGTAACTCTCTGTGAACTCACTGGGCAAGAACCAACATTTTGCACACAAGGGCTTACCAGATGACTCCACCGGCCAAAAAATAGAAAATGCTCCCAGACATAATTGGATCTTCGCAAAACCAGCCCTGAGAATTGCTACTTTTCTCCCTCATTTTGCACAAGATACTAGTTGACCTACACTGGGCATGTGTGGGCACAAGTGTTCATATGAAACTGCAGTACTCATCAGAGGAAAGAGAGGCAGGACAAAGGGAGAGAGAGGGTCTACACTTTAACTGGATATGAAGAACACACCTCTCCCTCCCCCCTTTTTTTAAAAAGCCAACAAACAAAAATCCTGCTTAAGGCAAAGGTCGCTTTTTGCTGTAGGGCTCAAAGAGAAGGTCCCACCAATTGTGGGCAAAAGTAAGAAGAAGTCAGAGGTCTGGAGACCCATCCTGCTCCTGACTGAGGCAGCCAGTCAAGCCTTTCCCCAAAACCAACGGGCTAGTGTAGGGCAAGAATTCTCTGAAGTGCTTGGTCGGGTTTGGAGGAGTAAACACATGCATGATTTGTTCCCCAAATTATCTTGCTGGTGTCAGAATATTTCTGTCTCATGGATTCCAAAACTACCTTCTGACACTAGCTCCTTGTCATTTTGACAAAGATGGGCTTGCCAGCCCTCTGGGGTCGGGGGCTGGGGGTGGGGGTGGGATCTGAGGCCACATGACGCTGAGTGACTAGCCCAGAGCACTTGTTGGTGAGATAACCAGGCTTGGCTGGGTTTGCTACAGCACAGCAACCCCGTAATTATTTTCCATCTTGATGGGAACCTTTTGAAATTATCGGTCAATCCCCATTTTGGGGATTCTTCGGTCAATCCCCATTTTGATTTTAAGACGACGATCCTTGGAAATTTCACCTACTGCTGATGGGGATGAAATGGATATGGCCCTCCTGAATGTGGGCTATATACATCAAAATTCCTAGAAAGTACAAATGTTTATGGCCTATTGCTCACTATTTCCCATTTTAGGAATTTCCCCAAGAAATAATCCGATGTGAACACAGATATAGGGACAAAGATGTCTATCCAAATTTTACTAGAAGTAAAAAACGAGAAACAACTGAAAGGCTCAACAACAGGGCAATGGAAAATAAAGTCTGGTGTATTTACACAAAAGAGCGTAAGGCAGCTGATAAAAAAAGCTTCCAGTAACACAGGGGAAATGCTAAGGAGAGAAAAACAAGGCATGCATTTTATGCCCAATATGATTTTTACATATATTATATGTTTGTTTTATATGTAGGCCATATCATTCACATATATACACACATATGTATGTATATATAATATATATTCTGAAAAAAACCTAAATAGGCTACCCTTTTTTGTCAAAAATATGGATTCATTTACTTTCTCCTTGGCACGTCTTTTTTTTTTTTTCCAATTTATTTTATTTTAGAGTCAAGTATCCTATGGTTTCATTTACTTGTGGAGCATAAGGAATAACACGGAGGACACGCAGAGGAGAAGTGAGTTGGGGGAAATCGGAGGGGGAGACGAACCACGAGAGACTGTTGACTTTGACACGTCTTTAAAGGAGACGTTTATCTGCTTCTAGAAGGTCAGCAGTAGATGGGGTTGAGACCAATAATGATGCCTGAGAATAGTTTAAAGGGTCTAAAAGGTGTCTCTTGTAAGCAGATACAAATACTAATAAAATAGGAAAAGCCTTCATGTACAGGAGTGTGTAAAATAAGGCTGCAACTGTTTTTTTCTCTTAAAATATTTATTTTTTCCTCTTAAAATATTTAGACAATTTCTGTTCTTCTTATATGAAAATGCTTTCAGATCCACGCTTTCAAAGCCATTGTTCCTCTGTCTTCATGGAAGTGTCTGTTCCAACAGCAAAAGGAACATACAATTTTGTTTTCCGTATTTTGAATATCCTGTTTCTTCCCATCCTTTTTATATCCTTGCTGGGTAAGTTTTCAGAAGATGCTAGTAATGAAACACAGAGAGGGCAGAGGAGTACCAGTGTTGGCTTCTTCCTGCGGGAGTGAAAGGGATGCGCCCCCAGAGCTTTGAGTTGGTGAAGCCCCCAGCCCCACCCCCGGAGGTGGGGGCGATGGGAAGTGCCCTGTTGGCCTGGCAAGGACCATGTGCCTCCCCTTGGGACTGTTTCCTTAGGATGCTTCTGTCTTTGCTCCAACCTCAGTGAAATCTTGTCCGATCTCTTCCCTCATCTCTTCACTCCTGCTTCTACGGAGTTTTAGATCCTGCCTTGAGTTGTTCATGAGCGAAAAGGCTATTGAGTTGAGTATCGTATCAGATGAGAGGATGGCCATCTCCTGGTGTCCTGGTCAGCTCTGTGGTGCCCCAGGCACCCTGCAGTGGCAGGTGCTTGAAACCCAGAGGGCTCCGCCCTGTGAGAGAGGCGGGGATTCTGACGGGATACAGGAGAAGAGCTGAATGGCCCCACAATGCACCGCTTCCACGCCTTTCAGCACAACAAACACACTGAGCCTCTTCAGGGCACAGGTTAGAAATGATTAGGCACAGTTTTTATTAGTGGATTTTTAGACACCCATTCTGTATTTTGTATTAGTGTAAATACTCCTCAGCAAGGATTTATTTGGTCTGATATGTTCTCTCCACTTCCTGCAAGTTCTAAGGAGCCAAACGTGCCACAATTCAACCTACTGCCTGAAACACGCCCCCTCTGGCTACACCCTACCCCCTACTCAGCGCCCACTCTTGCTGAAAATGTACAAAAATGAACACACAAGACACAAAAGCAATTCATTGCACACGTACAATCCATTCAAGTCTTGAGCTTCCTGCTCACTGGGGGGAGGACCCATCGTGGTGGCAGCTCTGTGAGGAGGCTAGCTTACGGGAGATACTCACAAGACAAGCTCATCGATCTCTGTTTTAACCTTGACTGCTTATTTAAAGGGAGCTGGCATCAGATACTCTATTGATAGCAGAAGTCTAATTTGGGATCAGTAACAACCTAAAACATCTAAGACACAAAGAATGAGTGGAGCTTGAAATTCTGTCTCCAGCAGTGACATTTGCAGAATTTAAAGCACCCTTCACCCATGGCCCAAGCATCATTTGATTCCTTAATGACATGGGAGAAATAAACCACAAAGGGTTCAACTCAACTGTCCTTGGAGCTAAGTGAAGACAACAAATAGGTAAACTTCAGGTGTCAGGATAAACTAGAATAAAAAGGAAAAAAACCTCTTTCACTGCATAATGGTTATCTATAACCCTGCCCAGAAGTGATATAGGTAAGTATCTCTGTCTTCACCCAGATGTATTCATTTTCAGCAATCTTCTCTATGAATTTGGTTAGTGGTGACAAATCACACTGGGATTCAGAGTCCATGGGCCCAATCCAACTCACAGCCATGGGGTCTTGTTTGGATTTTGGTGACAGGCCTCCCCTGCATGCTAGTAGGCTTTGGGTATTGTCTTACAGGTGACATTCTGTGCCCATGCAAAGGAGGGCCTGGACACTGTTTAAAAGCACAGAACTCTGCAAGGTGGAAAGAGTTCTGTGAATGACCTAGTACATTACCCTTCCTTTGGGCCAGGAAAGAATAAAACAGAGAGGACCATGAGAAACAAAAAGCTGTGGCTAGGGGCGCCCGGGTAGCTCAGTGGGTTAAAGCCTCTGCCTTCGGTCATGATCTCAGGGTCCTGGGATCGAGCCCCACATCGGGCTCTCTGCTCAGTAGAGAGCCTATTTCCCTTCCTCTCTCTCTCTGCCTGCCTCTCTGTCTACTTGTGATCTCTATCAAATAAATAAATAAAATATTTAAAAAAAAAAAAAAAGCTGTGGCTATTCTGGGAATGCTAAATAGAAGTATCCTAGAGGTGCCTGGGTCACTCAGTCAGGTGAGCATCTGCCTTTCGCTCAAGTCATGATCCTGGGGTCCTGGGATCGAACCCCATGCCCTGCTTAGCTGGGAGCCTGCTTCTCCCTTTCCCTGAGCTCCTCTCCCTGCTCATGCTCTCTCCCTCTGTCTCAGAAATAAATAAATGAACTCCTAAATACAAACATACGTAATATATAAACATACATAATAGGGAAACATATTTCCCTAAATATATACCTAAATATACCCCCAGGAGTGCAGAGGGACTACGTGACGAGGTCCGTCCCACAGCTGCTGCTTTGAAGCCAGGAACACTTCAGATCGATGAGACCTGCCCGCATTTCAGAGACTCTTCGGGAGGTGAAAGAGACAGAACACTCTTTCTTGGATTTCAGTTGTAAACTTTGGACCAGATGCAGGAAAATTACAGTGTCTTCAAAGCGACTCCTTGTTTTTAGGAAAAGAAGTTGTTGTGTCTCTAGAAAAACAAACCAAATCCCCCCCACCCAATCTTAAGAAATAAAAGGCAATGTGAGTGCTTCCTAACTCCAAGCAGAGTCTTGTAGGAGGCGGGAGGGAAATTAGGGCATCAGGTAAGGCTGCACAAGGGCTCTGGCTCTGTCACAAACATAGCAGGCACAGGCAAAATAGCAAAGTCGTAGGTTTCTCCCCACAGGGATGTGAAAAGACAACAAAGAGAATGGGAGAAAATATTTGTAGGTCACATAAATGATTGGGACTTCTACTTAAAATATATAATGCACTCTGACAACTCAGTAAGATGATGACAAAATCTCACATAAAGAACATGCAAAGGGGATTTTTAAATGGGCCAAAGACCACATAAACACCTCACCAGAGAAGATAAGCAGATGGCAAATCCACACAAGAAATGATGCCCCATAGCACCTATCACCAGGAAAATGGAAATTAAAACAACAGTGAAATACCACTGAGCACTGGCCAAATCCAGAAAACCGAGAGCATCGAATACTGGTGAGGATGTGGAGCAATGGGAACTCTCAGTCACTACTGTGGGAATGCAAAATGGTGCAGCCACTTTGGAACACAGTTTGGCAGTTTCTTTCAAAATTCAACATACTCTTACCATACGACCCAGCAATCATGCTCCTTGGTACTTCCCCAGAGGAAGTTATGTCCACACTAAACCCTGCACATGGATGTTGACAGCAGCTTGATTCATAGCTGCCAAAACTTAGAACCATCGCCATGTCTCCTGGTAGGCGGACAGATAAAGAACTAGTGGTACATCCATACCATGGAGTATTATTTTGTGCTAAAAAGCAGCTCTCAAGCCACAAACAGCCTTGAGGAATCTTAAATGCCTATTACCAAGTGAGAGAAGCTGATCAGAAAAGGCTACATAACATATGATTCTAAATATATGACATTCTGGAAAAGGCAAAACTAATGATCCTTTCATAAAAGGATCAGCTGTTATGGGGGGCGGGGTGAGGGAAAGAGGGGAGAGATGAATAAGCAGAGCAAAGAGCATTTTCAGGATAGCAAAAATACTCTGTATAATGTGATAATGATGGATGTAAGTCAGGATACATTTGTCCAAACCACAGAATGTACAGCACCAGGACTGAACCGTAAGGTAAACTATGGACTTTGGGTGATTATGCCGTGTCTGTGTAGGTTAATCCTTGGCAAAATAATGTACCATTTTGGTGAGTGATGTTGATAACGGTGAAGGCTAAGCATGTTCAGGGCCAGGGAGTACATGGGAAATCTGTACCTTCCTCCCAATTTTGTTGTAAACCAAAGCTGCTCTAAACTAATAAAGTCTTTAAAAAAGTGGGGAAAAAATGAGCAAAGGACCTGAATAGGTATTTCTCCAAACAAGATACACAAATGTTTTATAAGCACACGAAAAGATACATAATATCAGGGGCGCCTAGGTGGCTCAGTGGGTTAAAGCCTCTGCCTTCGGCTCGGGTTATGATCTCAGGATCCTGGGATAAGCCCCATATCGGGCTCCCTGCTCATCAGGAAGCCTGAATCCCACCTCCCACCCCTACTTGTGATCGCTCTCTGTCAAATAAATAAATAAAATCTTTCAAAAAAAAAATACAGCACATCAACAGAAAACAGGGAAATGCAAATCAAACCACAATGAGAAACCACCTTATAACCACTAGGATGGCTAGAACCAAGATGTCGGCCAATAATAACAAGTGTTGGGAAGGTTGTGGACAAACATGAGAAGAATTCATACACTGCTGCTGGAATTGTAAAATGTGCAGCCACTTTGGAAAAGGTTAAATATAGACTTTGCTCTATGACCCAGCCATTCTCCATCTCAGTACATAGCCAAGAGAAATAAAAATGTATGTCCATACAAGCCCTTGTGCATGAATGTTCATAGCAGCATTATTCATACTAGCCCCAAACAGAAATATCCTGAGTGTCCATCGACTATACACAAATACAGACGACACGGTATATCCACTGAACACAGTATTATTCAGCTATAACCAAACGAGTACTGAGGTATGCTAACATTGGTGAGCCTTTAAAACATTATGCTAAATAAAAAGTGCCAGATCCATCAGTCCAAAAGGATACATCTTGGGTCGCCTGGCTCACTCAGCTGGTTAAGCATCTGTCTTCTCATGATCCCAGGGTCCTGGGATCGAACCTTGCATCAGGGAGCCTGTCTCTTCCTCTGCCCCTGCCCCAACTTCATGTGCACGCTCTCTCTCTCTCTAAAATAAATAAATGAAATCTTTAAAAAATAAAGCAAAATGAAATAAATAAACAACCCATATGCTTCTTAAAACCTAAGTTAAAAGTTTGTTCTGAACTATAGTCATATATATGTATTGGTATCTATTATTACATAATGTGAGGTTTTTCACAAAAATATTAGTAGCTATTGTGTTTGGCAGATGACTTTTATTTTTTAGGATTTTATTTATTTGAGAGAGAGAGAGAGAGAGCACGTGTGAATGAGTGAGCAGGGTAGGAGCAAGGGGAGGGGCACAAGCAGACTTCCTACTAACTGCAAGCCCAGTTCCAGGCTTGATTCCACCACCCAGAGATCAGGACCTGAGCTGAAATCAAGAGTCTGATGCCCAACTGAGACACCCAGGCGCCCCTCAGCAAGTACTTTTAAAATTATTACTCTTGTTCTTTTTTTTTTTTTTTTTTTTTTGGACTGACTTTTCTTAAGTACAGATGTGCTCAAAATGTTATAAAAAGAAACAGGCCAGGTTTTTTACAAGTGACTGCTAACAGCCTTTGCAGCCAGATAGCGCACCTACCCGCTATCCCGCAAGCCCTTGGGCTTTGACATTCTTTGAGTATTTGCCCTCGGAGCCCATTAAATTACGAGAGATGAGGATTACACTCTCTATCTAGGTATTTCAGCTTCTGCCTCTGTGAAATGGGCACAGTCCTGACCTCCTTGCGGGGTGGTGGAAGGAGGATTAAGCAGGACCCAGACTTAATCAGAACTCCTTCGCGTGGCAAGGACCTGGAACGGGGCGGGGCCAAATGCTTGGCTTACCTGTTGGTTGGTTGAGGCAGCTGGGGCTGGCCTGGCCGCCCACGTGATTCTGCCAGCTCCACCCCTCAGCAAGGTACAAGCTGCTTACCTCACTGATTATCAAAGATGGTTACTCGCAGCCAAAGTAATAGAGTTAATCAAGGTTGCTATAGATTTTCAAGTGTTCTGCCAATACCTACTCAAGACTATATATTTTTCCCCCTTCAGTGTATTTTTCCTAAGTGCCAAAATGGGGATGATAATTAGAAAAATAAGGACCCATTTCCCCTTTTCCTATGGTGCATGATTTTCTACAGTATAATTACACCTTTTTCTTGGAACTAGACCATCTACCCCTTCACAAAGATACCTAGAGCCTGAAGTCAAATTCATTAGGACTCGTACCTTCCATCAATTTCTCGGTCACCAAGCGGGAGGCTTCCCAAGCGAACTGGTGTATCAGAGCCACAGAGGATGAGGTTTCAATGACCAAACGTACAAATAAATGTCTTCAAAAAGAGTCTTGTATGTGTCCCTTTTTTCAAAATCCTTGAAGGCCTCACACGGTACAACCCAGATGACTTATCCTGGAATGTGGTCCGCCAGCTCTGGAAATGAAAGCCCCTGATTTGTGGCATTTATTTCATTGCTTTGGTGTAAAGATGATGATTTCAAGCTATCAGTGTGATGTCACTGAACTTGAAATTGGGAGGAGATGTGTAATTGGAAGGGGATTGTATGAACCAGCGTCAGTCATAAGGTGTGTTCAATGAGGCATTGATGATAATAAAATTTTGGACCACCCAGCTCAGCAACTACAGCACCAGAGACTGAGTACGCATCAGTAATGGGACTGATAAAAGTCCCATTCGTTAATCCCAACTGCCTACCATGGCCCTCATTCTCTGATGCCCAGCCAACCCGTTATCCATCAGGCAGCCTGGGCCTTGAAGTGTGCATAGGGGCAGACTGGTAATCTAGTCCAGTGTAGCTCAAACGTTCTTTCTTCCAGTACAGTTTTTCACTAAATGCTGCTGATGCCCTCCTATCCATGTGTTTTAAACACTCTCATCTCTCCTCTACATCTATTCCGATTCAAATCCAATTCCTTTTCCAATATGCACTGGCAAGCACCATTATTAGAGTGTCTTAACTGGCCTCTTGGCAGTGACTCCTACCCCCTCTCCCCTGCTTGATGCCACCAGAGGGGTCTCAATAAAATGAAAGCCCTCCAGGCCCTGCTGATCCAGTCCCTGCCTATCACCGCCCCCCTCCTCCCTGCAGACATGACCCTCTTCCTTTGGCACCTTCATCTCTGCTGGAACATGCTTTCTTTCTGACCTGTGTGTTCTCTTCTATTCCTTCTCTGACCCTCACTTGAAGTGTCACTTCTTGGAGGATGCCTCCTCTGGGCCTTCCCATCCCCCCAAGTGAGGTGGGTGTGCTCGCGGTCACTCACGGGCAGTCACCTGTCCATAGAACTTGCTCTTTCCCTAGACTGGCTGCTGTGGTTTCTGGTCTTGCTGCTCTGAATGAGCCCAGGGGGACAGGAGTCTGGTCTCTGGCCCCATCTCTGGTGTTTGCAGGTCACAGGGCACATAAGAGTCTTCTCAGACGTTGCTGCAAGAACTGACTGAAGGCATTAAAAAAGGAGAAAGGGACTTGTGACATCACCAAGACAGCGACATAGGACGTTCGTGACTCACGCCCCCTCCCCCACAAGCACAGCTAACGGTTGTTCAAGAACAAGATACCATCGAGAGAATCAGCGACATGGAGGTGAGATTGAAGAACCCTGATAGAGACTGGAATTGATGTGTCAGAGGGGAAGAGAAGCTGCTACGCACTGACCGTGTTGCTTTTGCCCCAGGCCAGCGCAACACCATGCAGAGCAGTGTCCCCCAAATCTCTGGTTCCTCCAGCGGGAACCCAGGAGGAAAAATCAGCCCCCACCAGCATTGCGGGTCACTTCGCAGGAGCCGCTATTCTGATCTCATACCATGGGGCTTGCAGGCGAATCTGTGGGTCTCAACCACTGGGAATCTGACAGTGATGGAGGAGGGCGGAGGGGCTTGCCCTGATGTGGGCAGGCCAAGTTCAGACCTCAGTGCCCAAACAGTGATGCTAACCAGCAGTTTTGTTCATCTGCAGAACCAGGTGGAGGATACAGTCTGACCAGGGAACTTGGCACCACACAGATCTGCCTGATTCAAATCCTCAAAAGAGGAGCTCTGTCAGCCCTAGAGCCCAGCTTGCCCACGCCCAGGCAGAGTGCTGAGTCACAGCCCCACCTGCTGCAGGGAGGGCCTCCCAGGCTAGATTTTCCCATCCTGGAAGCACTGCTGCTCTAAGGCACTCAAACCAAGAGGCGGGCAGGCAGAACTGACCCCCCCACCCTCCTCCCCCAGCACAAAGACAGTACTTAGCAGGGAGCATTCCTGGGCTTTGCACCCAGAGAGGGATTATTCACAGTCAAAGCAGAGGTCAGCTCCTGGCCCCTCCCAACTGGAAAGCTTGTTTGGGAAATTAACAATAGCCTGGAATGTCCCCACCCCTTCCCAGGGAAAGAAGGGGACTGAGACAGGACCCTGCCCACTGTGCAGAGTGTTTTCTGGTCTGTCTGCCCAAAAGGCCTGGAGACGAATTCTAGAAGCTATATGGCCCCGTGACATTCCAGCTGAGAGGCAGGTGGGCTGATAGTGTGCAGAGTAACACCAGTGACCCTGTTTGGCCAGACAACTTGGGGTATGGGTCAGGTGGAGTTAAGACAACACAAAGCTTTACCAGCTTTAGAGCTGCTTCCCCTGCTGTGTCTGGGGCAGGGAATCCAATTCATAGCCCTGCTCATTGCTGAGTACAGACTTCAGCATGTCTGACCAGAGAGGCTAACCAACACATGGGAAGCTCTGAAGCCCATTCAACAGACATACAGGGGCACCGAACACAGAGTATAGTCCCTGGCTGCCACTGTCTACAGAGCAAAGTCAGTGTCCTCACCTGACCAGGGAGCTCAGTGCATACTCTGGACTGATGCAGGTTCCCATACAATGAGATGACAGGCTCTGGGTCCTGGCCTATTAAACCTTCCAGGCCAGGCAGGCTAACTCATAGAACCCCTCTACTGAATATAGCACCCAGTTCCTAGCACTTACTCAGACCGACCAGAGAAACCAGGCACACGTGGAGCCCACCCTACAGCCTCACTTGGGCAGGGAATCAAACCAGCAGACTTATCCAACTGTTCTCAGCCAGTGGCATTCCCCACCTCCTGATCCTTGTCTTCTGAGTTCAAACACTTGCCTCACCGAAAAACTGACCCTATGGCAGGCCCCACCTGCCCAAGGACATTACCAGCAGAAACACTCAGAAACCCAAACTGAGCTGAATAGTGAAGACCTTCCTCTGCCAAAGCAAATCTGTAGAGTCTGAAAGAGGAACCCCATTACTCAAATGCACATTTACCAATAATGTGGAATCAAGGATCACGAAAATCTGAAAGGATTTTATAATAGGACACCACCAAAGGAAACTAATAAAGCTCCAAATAATGGGCCCTAGAAAATGAACAACTTTGAACTGTCAAATAATTCAGAATAATTCTTTTAAGGAAGCTTAGTGAACTGCAAGGAGACACACACAGGCGACAAAATGATTTTAGAAAAACAATGCATGAACAAAATCCAAAAAGTCCAAAAAAGTAACAGCAGCCATCAACAAACAATTCTGAGAGCTGAAAAATACAGGAACTGAACTGAAGAATTCCACTGAGTTTCAAACAGACTGGACCGTGCAGAAGAAATCGTCATTGACCTGGAGGATACGACACTGGAAATCAACCAGTCAGAAGAAGAAAAAGAGAAAAGAATGAAAAAGAAAGCCTACAGGAATTATGGAACACACTGAAAACAAACAATATTCTCATCATGGGAATTCCAGAAAAGAGAAGGAGAAAGGGTCAGAAAGTATATTTAAAGCAATAATAGTTAGACACTTCCTAACCCTGGGGAGAAAAATGGACATCCAGGTCCATGAAGTCTAAAGCATCCCAAACAGACTAAACCTAAATAGGGTTACACAGAGATACATTATATTTAAATTGTCCAAAGACAAAGAATTTTAAGAGTAGCAAGAGAAGAGAGAGAAGTTACATTCATGGGAATCTCCCCAAGGCTAATAGTGGATTTCTCAGCTGAAACTTTTAGGTCCAGAGAGAAAGGAATGACATACTCAAACACTGAAGGAAAATAACTGTCAACCAGGAATCCTATACCTGGTGAAGTTGTCCTCCAGAAACAAAGGAAAGATAAAGACTCACAAATAAACAAAAGCTGAAGGAATTCATTACTACCAGACTTGCCCTTCCAGGGACACAAAAGGGAGTTCTTTGTGTGGAAGTCAAAGAGTGCTAATTAACAACACAAAAGGCATGTACTTCTCACTGGTAATGGTAAATATACAGTCATAAGTTAGATTCAGCAATATGGTAATAGTGGTACATAATTCATTTACAACTCTAGTTTAAAAGTTTAAAAAAATGAAGTAAAAAACCCCATAACTATAATAATCTGTTATAAGTTATATAATAGTAAAAAAAAAATAAATCATAACAGCAATAACTTAAAATTTGAGGGGGAAAAGAAGGAAAATTGTAAAGTTTACAAATTCTGTTGAACTTAATCGATCAGTTTTAAATAGAGCGTTATAGGGGCGCCTGGGTGGCTCTGTCAGTTAAGCATCCCACTCTTGATTTTGGCTCAGGTCATGATCTCAAGGACCTGGGATCGAACTGTGCATCTGGCTCTGCCCTCAGCAGGGAGTCTGCTTGAGATTCTCTCTCCCTCTCCCTTTGTCTCTTCCCCCACGTGTGTGCATGTGTAGTCTCTCTCTCTCTCAAATAAATAAAATCTTTTACAAAATAAAATAAAATAGGGTATTATAAGTTTAAAATATTTTATGTAACCCTCACTGTTCTCACACACACACACACACACACACACACACACACACACACGCTGGAATATTATTTAGCCATAAAAAAGCAAAGAAATCCTCCCATCTATGGCAACATGGATGGACCCTGAAGGCATTATGCTAAGTGAAATAAATCAGACAGAGAAAGGTAAATACTGTTATGATCTCACTTACATGTGAAATCTGAAAAAAAATTACCAAACCAAAACAAACTCATAGGGAAAGAGATCAAGTCTGTGGTTAGCAGAGTCTGAGCAGGGCTAGTGGTGGGTGGGTGGGACTGGACAACTGTGGTCAAAAGGCACAAAATTCCAGTTATAAGATCCACAAGTACTAGGGACGTACTGTCAACATGATGACTGCAGCTGTCCTAGATGCTTCCTTTGTTTCTCTTCTGAAATCACTCAGGCGCCAGAGTGGATATTCGCCAGTTTAACCACCTCCTAAAAATCTCTCCAGTGTCCTGGAGTCCCAGTGATTTCCACATGCCAACACATTCTTCCCCTACTTATATTTACAGTACATCACAGGTGAGGACGAGACCCGGCAGGGTTTTCTAGCAGCTCAGTGTTAATTCCTACCTCAGTTTGTACAGCTTATCAGAGGGATAGATCTATTTGATCTTGTTAAGGATAAAAACGTGGGTGTCGTTCAGCTGCCTCTGTTTTTCTGGTTGGCCTTTCAACACAACAGATGTGTTATTGCTGCAAACACGCTTGCATTAAAACCTGATGCTGGTTCTTTTGAAATTTCTTTTCCCTCAAATCAATGATATTGAGTCAAGGTCAATGAAGATTCTGAGGCATCTCTGTGAACACACATTGTACAGAGATTGCAGAGCTCTGGGGGAGAGCCCAGCAGGCACAGGACCCTATTCTACGGCCTGAGGGTCTGCTGAGCTGTCGCCCTCCATCCTGGGTCCCTCCGTGGGTGGAAGAGCTTCTCCCTCCCTTCTGCACCCACCCCTCCACCCACGCCCCTCCCGTTATTCATTCACTCATTTGTCCACCGATTCAATAAATACTAATTGAGCACTTCCTACACGCCTGATACTGGACTGGTGGGTCGACACTGACAAAGATTCTCTTCTTACCTAAACTCTAGCCAGGCTCCTGAGGCCTCAACTGAGCCTCAATCTTGGCCTAGGAAGCCTTGAACAGGCACTGACACAGTTTCTAAGAGCTCAAGCCTCCCATCTCTGGGATGACCCTAGCCTCCCTCCAAGTGCCTGTCGGAGAAGATTCAAGGATGCCCAAAGAATCTTCTAGCCAACACTTGAAACTACGGCTCCAATCTTCCAGCCTCTGTGGGAGGGTAGGAGCCTAACTTGATAAGTGCCAGTTGGCAAACTCTGGTGGGTTTCATATCAATACCCTCTCTTCCTGCTTTTTGCAATTTTCCCCTTGCCTGACTCCCTCTCCTATCCCCCCTCCCAACTCCTCATTCTCCTTTTAAATCTTTTTTTTAAATTTTATTTTATTTAGTTACTTGATAGACAGAGAGAGATAGCACAAGCTGGCAGAGTATCAGGCAGAGGGATGGGGAGAAGCAGGCTCCCCGCCGAGCAAGGAGCCCGACATGGGGATCGATCCCAGGACCCTGGGATGATGACCTGAGCTGAAGGCAGTTGCTTAAGCAACTGAGCCACCCAGGAGCCCCTCCTCGTTCTCTTTTTAAATCACTGGGTCAGCCTCTGCACAAATTGGAATGGAACTCAGTACTTTCTCCTACTGTCAGCAGTCACTGTATAAAATGTTTTAACCAATGTCTGGTTGCTCCTCTTTGACAGGCTAAAGCAACTGCCCTTGTGGGGCTTATATTCCAGCAGGAGAGTCAGACAATGAGCAAGTGAAAGGAGGAGATGTGGTGATGTGCTAGGTCTGTGGGTGTCAGGGATGGTCTCCTAAAGGATGTGAAAACTAAACGGCAAGTTGAGAGGAAAATAAGCCAGGCTTTAAGGTGCTCGCCAAAGAGCATTCCAGCTAGAAGGGACACGTGGAGAGGATGACGATGTCACAGGAATGAAGCGAGCAGGAGGTACACTGAGAGATGAGGTTGGAAAAGTAGGTAGGAAGCCACGCCGCATGGACTGGACGCCTTGATAAATCTGGATTTTAAAAATGTTCCCTTATTTTGTTCCGCTCCGTGCCGGGCTCATGCTTGGAAGCCGAGAGATGGGGAAATCAGGTGGAATAAAGTCAAGTTTCAATCAAGAAACTGTGCCACGGAGATCTGGTGGAAATAAGGCAAGAGGTGAATTTGTAACGTGGTGGTCAGGATCACTCCGTGGCTGGAGGGAACGGAGGTCGAGCTGGTCTGGGACTTTTCGGACAAAGACTGTCTTGGCAACTGCTCACAGGGGGCTTCTTGGCCTGGAGTGTGGCGGGGCCAAGGGTGGCATGGACAGGGGAAGGACTTTGACCACATTTGTCCTCTGGGTGCTCCTTCCCACTTGTTCACTTGCTTCTGAGGTGTGGCTGGTCTTCCTTGTCCTTCTTGGGGCCATGTGCAGTTTTCAAAGGCAGGGATCCCGAGCCATTGCTGTACTCCTGCTCAGAAAGAGGTGTCTGGGCCAAGACTGGCTGCAGAAGGCTGTTCTGTGTCTTCCTAACCAACCCTGCAGAACTGGGCATGGGTGCGCTACCATGACAAGAACAGGGACATGGGTTAAAAATCGTCAAAAGTGGAACATTCTGAGACCAGGATGTGCTGGAGGAAACAGGTGAGTCGCCTTCTATCACAGGGTCTGGAGATGTCCAGACGGTCCCTCACATTGGTGCCTAGCTCCATTCCTAAGCCCCGAAGGGGTCTTGATGACCTTCCGTGTACTCAGGAGCTGCGCGTTCATTTTCCTTTCTTGGTCTGGAATCCTCTCTTCTCCAATTGAGTTGCTTCCTGACAGCCCTGTGCTTATGTGGGAAAGGCTTGGTTGGCAGCTTCCCTGCTGCTGAGTGGACCGCAGTGGCCTCTCCCTGCTGCCTTTTTTCATCTGTCAGTGGGGCCCGCTGGTAAAATGCTGCCTGGACATGGTGTCTACCCTGCACCCATGTTAGTAAGAATGTAGAGTGGAAGCCTTTGTTAAAAGTCTCCTTTTTGCAGGCTGTGGGAATTAAAGCCAGCGGGACCCACTGGCTGTCTGGCCAGGTGAGGACTAAAGGAATCAGTGCTAGAGTCAGAAAGGGACAATGTCATCTTAATACAGTCCTGACAGCATAAGCTTGGAACAGAAGACCACGAGCATGGGCCTGAACTCTAGGAGGTACCCAGATGCTGGCGTGATCCGAAGAACCAAAGCATTCACCATCTTCAGAATCAATGCCCTGATGCACATGCAAGGATGCTCTAAGCCTCCCCTCCAAAGCCCCCACCAGAACCCCCGGCTCTTCTCCAGAGCAGGATGGTTTTTCTGGAGTAGCCCTGTGGGTAGCACTCCACCCCCAGGACGGAAGTCCGTCCAGTCGCTCCCTGGGTGGCGGCCCTGCAGGCTGAGCTCCCTGAACGGACCCACACCCTGCCAGGCTTGGGGGCAGGCTTGAGTCACAAGCTCTTCCTCGGGGCAGGAACTAATGCGGTGGGTACAACATAAGCTACCTTAAAGTCATACAACGAAATACATTTGCGAGTCCCCCAAACACTCGCGTGTTTTTCAGGGCTACCTCTCTCTACTCTGCGAAGGGAGCCGTCCTGCAAACTGCTCGGCAACACACTTGGCTTCAGGCACATCTGGTCATTCACTGAGCCCGGGGCATGTCCGCGGCTTCTCCTTCGTAGCCCCAGCCACGGTCTTGCCTCTAGAAAGGCCCTCCGCCTCCTATCAGCTCAAATCCTACCTAGCACTCTGGAGCCGCTTGGAATCCCCTCCGAAGGCCAATCCTGACTGCTCCAGCCTGATGCGCCCCCCTTCCTGTGAACTGATCTGTCAAACCCATATCTATGGTACACCATCTATTCCTTAGAGATGGGAGGACGACACAGCTCGCCTCCTAGAGCGGGACCGTTGTCCTGGTTCTCTGAGGCAGGGACAGGATCATGTCCATCTCGATGCACCAGAGAATGCTCCTCAGGCTTCCCACGTAAAACCAACACCCAGGGATCTTGTGAAATTACAGATCCCGAGTCGGTCGGTCACCCGGGACAGACCCCCGAGATTCTGCATTTCTAACAAGCTCTCAGGCGATAGCAAAGCCATTTGTCTGGGGACCGAGCTCTAAGTAGCACGGGACTTTTATTTTAGGGCAGAGCCTGGATCCTGGTAGACTCTGAATAAACAGCTACTGGTTAGGTGCCGTTGTCTGTATTCTTCCCCTGGCCCATGGAGCTGGAGCCTCAGTCCCCTTTGAGGAACCAATGAGCACAGGCCCCAGAAGTGGAGTGTTAGCCTGTGGGTTTCGGGCAGCCAGGATGAGCACAAGCATCCTCTGAGCCCGTCTGCTCTAGCCTTTGGGCTGCATGGAGGGGTTCCCTCCATGTGTCAAACCCTATGCAATGGGCGTTATGTGATGTGCGGATGAGAGAAGAGACAAAACACTGGGTCTTAAAAACTCAGAATATTAAAATCTCTCACCCACTAGAGATTAATTTTTCAAATTTTCTTCATCAGGACTAAAAATGAAAGTCATAGGTCTGACAGCTTGTGTAGACTCAGTAGATGCTATATCACGGAAGCCATGCTGCTCTGTAGGCTTCCCAGAGCACGCAAAATAGTTTGGATACTTAACAACAATCAAGCTTACTCAGGGGGAGACTATTGTGCTCTGAGATTGAATATTTACTTAGGAAGATCTATTTTCTGTGAAAAGCAGAAAATACCAATAAGCTAAATGACAGCAACAAAGGATGGCCATCACACGGCTCATAAATGACCCACTTAAGGATGATTGATGACACATAAAACTGTGTTGTGTGACAGCACAGAGTGAACTAGAAAACCGATGCCATTAGAAACATCTAGATATATTTTCATAACGTCTAGCACATAGACAATCATTAATCAATATAGATTTGAACGAAGTGTCCTTTGTTGTTGTAGCTCATACCTCTCGTAATATACCAGTGAAAGCAAGTTAACAGATAAATAAAAATAACAAGTTGTGAACTGCTCTGGTCTGTGCCCAGGGCACAGCAGATAGTCAACAAAGCAATGTGGTTTTTTTAAATTTTTTTTTAATTTTAATTTTTTAATTTTTTATTTTTTATAAACATATAAACTGTGAACTGCTCTGGTCTGTGAATCGCCAGGTTTACACACTTCACAGCACTCACCAAAGCACATACCCTCCCCAATGTCCATAACCCCACCCCCCTTCTCCCAACCCCCCTCCCCCCAGCAACCCTCAGTTTGTTTTGTGAGATTAAGAGTCACTTATGGTTTGTCTCCCTCCCAATCCCATCTTGTTTCATTTATTCTTCTCCTACCCACTTAAGCCTCCATGTTGCATCACCACTTCCTCATATCAGGGAGATCATATGATAGTTGTCTTTCTCTGCTTGACTTATTTCGCTAAGCATGATACACTCTAGTTCCATCCATGTTGTCGCAAATGGCAAGATTTCATTTCTTTTGATGGCTGCATAGTATTCCATTGTGTACATATACCACATCTTCTTGATCCATTCATCTGTTGATGGACATCTAGGTTCTTTCCATAGTTGGGCTATTGTGGACATTGCTGCAAAGCAATGTTTTTACCCACAGATGAATGGATGGATGGATGGATGGATGGATGGATGGATGGATGGACAACAGCATGACAGGGCCATCTCACAGCCTTGCAGGTGGGCCCACAATGTCGTTTTGCACTTAAATTAGAAGTTTTATAAATATGAGACAAACCCACTCAGATGGCCACAGTCACCATTAAATAATGGACCCTATCTCGTTTGGTGAGTCCTTACCCGACCTGACTCCGGTTATAGGCATTGCTGACTCAGACAGGGATCTGTCAACGCCATATCAGGCCCTGGGGGGGGTCTTAGATTTTCACAATGACAAAAAGTGAGAAAACTCCCTTTTTTAAATTAAAATATATCTTTAAATTAAAATATATCTTTCTGAAATATTTAATATATAAAAATATGTATTTTCTCCAGAGATGGTATATCTGAAAATCAGACAAAGACTGATAGGGGGAAAGACTGATAAATTTGATCCCATGAAAATAAAAATGTTTGCAATCCTTTAAAAAAAAAACACCCTAGGGGCACCTGGGTGGCTCAGTTGGTTGAGCAACTGCCTTCGGCTCAGGTCGTGATCCCGGACTTCCAGGATCGAGTCCCGCATCGGGCTCCCAGCATCTTGTGGAGTCTGCTTCTCCCTCTGACCTTCTCTCTCATGCTCTCTCTCACTCATTCTTTCTCAAATAAATAAATAAAATCTTAAAAAAAAAAAACACCCTAAGCAAAGTAGAAAGATAAATACTTTGGGGAAATCATGTAAGTTATACCTCAAAAGAGTTTGTATCATTAATATAAAAGAGTTTTTGAAACTAGATAAACAAAGGCCAAAACAATCTTACAAAAAATAGGCTGCAGATATGATCAGACAGTTCACAGATAAAGAAATGTATATAAGATAAATATGACCTTGGAATGTCGTGTACAGTTTGGCCATTATAGTTATTAATACCATGTTGCATATTCGGAAGCAGCTAATACAGTAAACGCTGAAAGTTCTCAACACAAGAAAAAAGTTCTAACTATGTGTGAAGCAATGGATGTTAACTATTCTTATTGTGAGCTGATCATTTGGCAATATATACATAGATCCTTACATCATACACCCTCAAATTGTATGACGTTATGCCAATTATATCTCAATAAAACTGGGGAAGCAAAGAAAGGCAAGTGGCACTTAACTATCCACCTCATGGGAGAAATGTAGTTTAAACTGCACTATTTGTCACTTACCAACTTGGCAAAAGTCCAGAAGTTTGACAATATACTGTAGCTGGCAAGGCCACAGGGGAACAGACACTATGAATCACTGCACATGCAGATGTAACATGGTACAGCTCCTATGAAGGGGCAGTGGGTATCACGCAGCAAAATGATGTACGCATTGACCTTCTGCTCTAATAATCCCACTTCTGACAATCAGTCCCAAGAGATACCAAAAGACATCTGCACAGGGTATCTGCTCCAGCGCTACTTGTAACAGCAGAAGACTAGAAAGAAGACAAGCGTTCACCATTAGGGGTTGGAGAGTAAACCAGGGCATGATCACAGACCAGAATCTCCAGCAGCTGAAGAGAGCAAAGAGCACTCCCTGAACCCTGCCTGGGACCTCAGAATACGTTTCCCACTAAAAGGACACAGGGCTTCTGAGAAAAAGGCTGATTCTGAGTCTGGAGCAATAAATGTGCAAGATGATTCTGGAACACACTGTCATAGCAGAAGGAAAGGAAGCCATCAAAGAGTCAGGTCAAAAGGACACATGATTCCTCTGGGCAAAGATGGGACAACAGAATATCAACACAACTAAAAACTGGAAGAGACTCAAATGTATTTGTATGTCAGAATACCAAATAGTCTGAATCCATTAGTTTATTAAAAAAAAAAAATCCATTAGGAAGAACTTCTCGGCTACCTTTGGAGAATGAAGCCAACTTATTACTTTTTAAAAAATGATTTGGAAAAAAACAGGAAAGAATTAATGTATCTCACCATGAACTATACTCCAGGAAAGTGAAATATTCGATGAAGGGAAGTTACTCATTACAGAAGTTTTCCAGTGAGTAAAATGAAAAGAAAATTATAGAATATCACTATTTTGCAGTCTCTGATTAATTGCTGGATTGTAAACAGATAACCTGAAAATATGCATCTTGTGGTGAAAACACACAGAACCACATATGAATTTTTTTGGCAAAAAAAAAGCAAAAACAAAAACAAAAACAAAACAAAAAGCACACAGAAAATGAGACCAGAATCCAGCCAAGCTTTTACCTATTACATCTAATATAACACAGAGGACAAAGGCATATGTATTTTTTTTTTTTAAGAGAGAGATCAGAAGTAGGCAGAGGGACAGGCAGAGAGAGAGAGGAGGAAGCAGGCTCCCTGCCAAGCAGAGAGCCTGATGCGGGGCTCGATCCCAGGACCCCGAGATCATGACCTGAGCCGAAGGCAGAGGCTTTAACCCACTGAGCCACCCAGGTGCCCCCAAAGGCATATGTATTTTAATATATTTCTGATAACACCACAGAGCCGTCATCCGAAAAATTCAGATTGTGGAACACTCTCAAGACCGATAAACTTCTCTCTTCAACAAATAAATTATACAGGGAAAAAAAGAAAGAAAAAAGAAAGAGAAAAAATCCTGATTCGGATGGCCAACAGACACGTGAAAAAGTGCTCCACATTGCTTGGCATCAGGGAAATACAAATCAAAACCACAACGAGATACCATCTCACACCGGTCAGAATGGCTAAAACCATCCCCACAGGAAAAAGCAGGTGTTGGTGAGGACGTGGAGAAAGGGGAACTGGTGGGAACAGAAGCTTGTGCAGCCACTCTGGAAAACAGTATGGAGGGTCCTCAAAAAACCTAGAAATAGTACTATGCTACAATCTCCCAACTGCACTACTATTTACCCAAAGAATACAAAAACACTCATTCAAAGGGACATGCACCCCAATGCTTATAGTAGAATTAGCTACAGTAGGCAAATTATGGAAATGGCCCAAATGTCCACCCACTGACGAATGGATAAAGAAGATGTGGTATCTACATGCAATGAAATATTACTCAGCCATAACAAAGAATGAAATCCTGCCATTTGCAACAACACGGATGGAGCCAGAGTGTATTATGCTAAGTGAAATAAGTCAGTCAAAAGACAAATACCATATGCTTTCACTCGTATGTGGAATTTAAGAAACAAAACAAATGAGCAAAAGGGAAAAAATGAGAAAGACAAAACCAAGAAACAGACTTTTCGCTACAGAGAGCAAAGCGATGGTCACCAGAGGGGAGGTGCGTGGAGCATGGGGGGAGCAGGTGAAGGGGAAGAAAGCAGGGCACCTGTTGTGCTGAGCACAGGGGGTTGGATGTAAGTGTTGCATCACTAAATTGTACACGTGAAACTAGTATCACGCTGTATGTTAACTAACTGGAATTTAAATAAAAACTTAAGGAAAAAAATCCCGATTCAAACAAACTGCAAAAAAAAAAAAAAAAGGATTTATGAGATAATTCAGGGAATCTGAGTACTAGTAATTTATATGATGCTGTAAGATTTTTTTTTAAAAAAGGGGGTACTTATTTTTAATTTTAGAAACACATACATTTAGAAATACTTCAAAAGAAGTGATAGGACATCTGGAACTGCCTTCAAAGCAATGTGATGGGAGCAGAATGGATAGGAGGACAGCTGAGACAAGACTGGTCATGAGCTGCTAATTGCTACAGCTGGATAATGGATACATGTGGTTCCTTGAACTGTTCTTTCCACTGGGTGGACATGGCATTCTCCATAATAAAAAGATAAATAAGCAATGAAAATTTTTACAAAAAAGAATAATAGTCTCCTATATTCGCCCTCCTTCCTCGCCTGGGTGTGTGATGATTTCTATTTCTGGAACCCTTTACTCCAAGAACTCTGTGAACTTCATGGAATGTCGATCAGCTCTCAGGTGGCAGATGGAGGAACTACAGAGGAGAGGGAAATGAAATCCCCAGGACCCGGACTTGAAATACACAGTGACCTGATGATTCTAAATTCAGTCCCTAACCAGGCATTTGGAGAGAGAGTATGTGTGTGTTTTGAAGCCCTGGTGGGGCACAGGTATCCTCCTTGAGTCACTAAAGAGGCCCTCCCTTCAAGGAGTCATGCAGAAGAAATACCTTTCCTCCTCCTGGTTCCTTCCTTCTTTAGGGAAGGCTTTAGGAAAACCTGAAGGTCAAGACAGCCATCCCTCCATCCCCATCTCACTAGCTCTAAACTCGTGCCCAAGGAAAGGCCACAGACGCATTGACCCTTAGACCATGCAGACATCTTTGAGAAGATCTAGTGTGAAGAGTTAGCCACCTCCTTTCAAAAAGGAGGCAAGTCAGAGAAAGGCCCAGAGCAGTGAAGTGACCATAAGAGGTCACGTGCAGAAGCAACAGATGAACCAACCTAGAGCTACAGACTATGACTTCTAGACCATGGGCTCCCTTTACTCACCCTCACTTTCTTGAGGTTGACAGGGGATGAAAACATCTTATCCAGAAATCGAGTCCACATGATTCCAGAACAGAGCTCTATGTGTACTGTTGCCCAAATGTCCTTCTGCAGAGAGTCTAAGTGGCAACTCAAGGTCATGGAGCTTAGGAAGACAGAGTCAGGGGAGGCACCCCCACACCACCACCTTTTCGCTTCGTGCTAATAAAGCATCCTGACTTCCATCGCTGAAGTCAAAGAGGCTTTGGCCATCAGTCTCAGAGAACTGGCATGATTCCTTCCCCTACCTGCCCTTCCACTCTCTGTATTTTCTTCTTTAACTGAACTGGAACTGTGAGGTTATTTTTAACATAACTGGCAAAAATGCAAGAGGCTGAACGCCATGCTCTTGGGCTCGTCAAAAGCTTATTTCCCTCGGGTGTGCATCAACTCGGTGCTGATAAGAAAGCCAGGTATTAGTAAAGGAATTTCTGAACACTTGCCTTAAGCCTGCTGTCCCAAGAATTTAGGTGTGATTTTTTAAAGCAGTGTCTTTTATTTTTATTATTTTTTTTTTTTTGCCTTAGTTTTAAAATGCTTTTAAGCTCCCATCTGTCAGCTTCTTTGAGCTGGGAATCAAGCCCATGGACCTTCCACCTAATTGAACATCCTCTAAAATTCTTCCATTCACGGAAACCCTCACCTTACTTCTGTCCCACCAGGTCTGAAATCATCTCAGTGAGGGTTGGGGGGATTCACAGGCAGCATTCCCGCAGAGGGAGTGTGGGGTCAGGGGTCAGAAGATCCAGGTTCTGGCCATGTCGTACTGTGCCACCACACACCTCTCTGCATCAGTCTCCATGCCCATTAGGATATTACGGTCCAACTGTATGACATTCTGGAAAAGGCACAGTTACAGAGCGAGGAAAAGGTTCAGCGGTTGCCATGAGTTAGCAGGAGGGAGGAATAAACGGGAGCTCACAAAGGATTTGTAGGGCAGTGAAACTCCTCTATCCATTGGTAGATAGATGTCATTACACATTTGTCCAAACCCACAGAATGTACAACACCAGGAGCGGAACCTAATGTAAACTATGGATCTGGGGTGACTATGATGTGTCCATGCAGATTCCCTGATTGTAAGAAATGTCCCACTCTGGTAGGGGATGTGGACGGTGGGTGAGGCTACATCTGTGTGTAGGGGACAGGGTATATGGGAACTCTGTACTTTCTGCTCACTTTTTCTGTGAACCCCAAACTGCCCTAAAAATATGAGGTCTATTTTTAAATTTTTTTTAAAGATTTATTTATTTATTTTAGAGAGAGTGAGCAAGTTGGGGGAGGGAGAGGGAGAGAGAGAATCTCAAGTGGACTCCGTGCCCAGTACAGAGCCTGATGCGGGGCTTGATCTCACGACCCTGAGATCATGACCTGAGTTCAAAACAAGAGTCAGATGCTTAACAGACTGCACCACCCAGATGCCCTGAAGACTATTTTTATTTATTTTGTTAAAGGAGATGGTAGAAGCAGTCTATCTAATAGGATTACGAGATGAACTTCTCTCTCACTGAACTATGAGAAAAACCATACAAATGGCTGAAAACAGATAAGCATGTGTAGTTCTTGAAAGTCCTATTTCAGTTGGCCACGGCAGGTGCAGGGGGCAGGAGCACAGTGCAGCACTGTGGGCTGGGTGTGGCCCCTCCTGTCCCTGCAGCAATCCCAGGGCATGGTGGGACCATGACCCCTGCAGAACATGCATAACAGTAGTCTTGCAGAAGGACCCACCTGGGGAATGGTGCTCTTTTTACTGAAATGTTATCAACTGCTCAACCATTTTTGGAATTCTTTTTGTGGAACAAAGCTTCCAGAATCCTACTTCAGTATTCCCAGGGTATGGTTTTAGTTTCTGCAAAGAGTTGAGAGTCTGAAGCTAGAGTATGGTTTTAGTTTCTGCAAAGAGTGGAGAGTTTGAAGCCAGAGTACGTCCCAAATGAGGTAGGACTGGAAAGCAACCATGACCTGGCTTCCTTTTCTGGTTGTGAGAAATGAGAAACCAGACCTGCAAAAACAGAACTCCGACTTGCTCAATGGAAAAACTGCCAAACCATAATGTGTAACCTCAATTATTTGAGCTCATCTGCTATCAGGACCTGGCCTGACAGTGTGTCCCCTTTAGTATTTATGGTACGACTCCAGCTAACATTCCAAGACTCCCTAGAATAATTCTGCAAAGACCAACTTCCAGTGATGGAGCCATTTTGGAGTGGGACAGATCTGACTTGGAACCTCTGGGACCATAGTCTTCAGAGTTTGGGGAATGTAAAAAGAACCTGGAGATTATGATTATCATTTTTAAAGACTTACCTATCTGAGAGAAAGAGAGAGGGAGAGAGAGAGAGAATCTCAAGCAGACTTCACGATAAGCACGGTGCCTGAGACAGGGCTTGATCCCATGACCCGGAATCATGACGCAAGTTGAAAGCGAGAGTTAGACACTTAACTGACTGAGCCAGTTAATGTGTCCCTGGGAGATGATTTTTTAAGGCAGGTCACTGGTTCTAATTCAGTATTCCTGGGATAGGGCCCAAGAATCTGCATTTCCACAACGGCCCAGGGGGAGACTCAGTGGGTCTGAAGTAAATGGTCCATGACAGAAAGCAGCCCTGGGCTACCTGTCAGTCCCCTGGGGCTGGGTTCTCTCCCGGTGAGCTATCAGACTGTGGGGTGGCTTTTAAGAGTGACCGTCTGAAGGCCTTTCCAGTAGGTTCTGAAGGGGATCCTGCTCTTTCACAGAAGCTGGCAATCAGGAGGGCCCAGGGACCATTCATGGCCAATGGGGTGGACAGTCCTCAGAGTTTCAGAAGTGGAATCCAGATTTCCCTTGACTAACTCATTTCATAACATCACACTAAAAATGGTAAATATTTTTCTCTTTGTCCCTACTTGGAAATTGCTTTCTCCACAGTGCACAGTAGAGTCTAGACACTCTAAGAAGAGCTGGACCAGTTTCCAGTTCTCAAATATGAACTACTTAAAACACCTGAACTCTAAGCCACCCACAACCGCTGTGAAATTGTTCCCTCTTGGTAAAGACTGCAAAACTGCCCTTGGAAGCAGAAGTGTGTGTGCGATGTCTTCAGATCCTCTTGGCCCAGTGTGGTTAACACACAAGTCAGCATATGGCTCAGGAAGGAGATACATCACGTCCCAGAAAAAGGACCAGGGTCCGCCTTCTGGTACCCTTCAACCTCGGGCTGTAGGGCCGGGGTGGATACGGATGGGGTGCTTGCTGTCGGGAAGAGCTTTTGAGGCTGGGGGACCTTTGAGGGGGGGGATGGGCTCACAGTGGGGTTCACCAAGGTGTGGAGGAGGGAGAGACATGAAGCAGAGAAGAGGCAAGAAATACTGAGTGTTTTCTGTGCACTGGGAGCGAAAACAGGGTGTGGTGTGTCTGGGTCTGATCCCTGTGTTCCTGGACTCCTGACCTGGGCCTGAGCCGTTCTTCCTTCATGCTGGTATGTCTGGGCTCTGAGACGGGCTGCCCACCGCATACAGCTGGGCTCCGACAGTGGATCCTTGCTGTCCAGAACCATGGACATACTTCTGGACCCACTGGCTTATCCGGACCTCTATTCTAGTCAGCTGGTGTGGAGCCACTATTTCTTCCAGGACATAGGGTGACTCAGATGGCTTTGCAGGCCAGTTCTAACCCACCACTTCCTCTTGCTCCACTCCCCTTTACTTTGCCAAAAGATGTAGAAATGGTCCTTCTTGCTGGCTGGGCACATGAGGAAATTAAGATAGTGTTTAAGAATGAAAAATAATTAATTGTCCTACTGCTTCTGGACGTGGTAAGAAGAAAAGAATAGTTGCTAGAGATGGTTCGTTTTGATCAAAATGAAAAGGATTTTCCCAGGGAAGACACTGCAGAGCTACTTTGATTGCAAAGAGAGGTGAATAAAAGCAACCAATGAAGTGAGAGGCATTTAATGAAAAAGTTTATGGGGCAGGGTAACTATGGTGACGTCCCCACTCAAGATACAGAAACTGCATGCCTGTTTCTGAGTCTAAGAAAATTCTGAAATTCACAGATCTCTAAAGAATTTAGGGTGGTAAGCAGCAATAAAATCCTCCTCCAGGTCAGCTGCCATCTCAGATGGGAAGCAGCCTCCCATCTCCCTTGTAGCCTCCCTTAGGACTGGCCTCTGTCAGACCAGGGCCTCAGCCTTCTCTCCCTCATTCCCTACTGTGAAAGCTTTTCCCATGTGGATTAAGTAAAAAAACAAACAAACAAACAACAACAACACAAACCCAAAAAGCGCCCCCCCCCACTGTTCTTGGGGGTGAGCACTGGGGCTGTTCCTCAATCAGGTTTACAGGCATCCGACCGGCGACCGTTCATACAAACGCCTTCCCAGGTTTCTGAGTCGTAAATACTCTGGCTCTGCTCCATGGCGTGGTTTCCTCAGGACCTCCGGCTGGAGGCGTGAGAGTCTCTAGGCACAGATGCTCACACACATACAAGGCAGTGGTGTAGAATCTGTTTCAGGACCTGCTCACCATGTGCCGTCAGGCAGGTCACTAACTTCTCTGAATCTCAGGTTCTTCCTGTGCAAAATGGGGATGATAACTACCTCTCAGAGAGACCCAGGTACGATGAAATAAGATGGTGTCCTTAACTCACAAACGCAAAAGACTGTATGGCACATAGTAGGTGCTCAATAAATAGCAGCTATCATAATCATTATGTAGCCACAGTGGGTAAAACTACTAGTTTTTCATCCACTAATGCCAAGTCAGGTTGGAATAACCTTCCAGAAGGCTGGGGAATATGGGACAAGGAACATCTTGATTTCATCTCTGGTCATGATCTCAGGGTCGTGCAATGGAGCCATGCATCAGACTCCGTGCTCAGCACAGAATCTGCTTGTCCCCCTCCCTCCCCTCTGCCCCTTCCCTTCACACAAACAAATAAATAAAATAAAATCCCACATTATATCCTAAAACTTTCCAAGGATTTTGCATTCTCATCCTTATTATGGCTGCTCTTGTTACCCTAACAGGTATGCTACCTTCCTCAAATCTGGCACTATGTTTAGCCCGTGCTTTGGTTCTCCCTCCCTCTGGCTTTCTATCCTATGACCCCAGACAGTGTGTGCCCGTGGTTGGGAAACATGGGTTTAAGAGAATTAAAGGGGCACAGCCAAGCTGCCTGGCTCAGATTCTGGCTCCCTTCTTTACCGCTGTGTGACTTAGCATAAGTCATTTAACCTTTCTGTGCCTCTCTTTCCTCATCTGTAATCTTGGGATGATAATAAGAGTATCTACACTATGAGGCTTCTGTAAGGACTAAAAGAATTAATATACATCTTAATGCTAAGAATAGTGCCTGGCATGTAATCATACCATAAGTTTTTTTATATTTTTATGATTCTCATTTGTGAGCTTTCAAGTGGGAGCTGAAAGGCAAGGTTTTTATTCCATCTTCTCTGCTAGCTCTGGACAAGGACCTCCATTCCCTGGTAAGCTAGATATCAGAGCCCTTTGTGAATGGGCATTAGAGAAGCCTGAAAAGTCAGAATAAGGTCTCCAGTCTAGTTTACACTGTTGGACCAATGACAATTTCCTGCTATGGTCAAGTAAGACACTGCCATTGGGGGAAGCTGGATGAAGGGCACAGTGGACCTTTCGTATTGTTTTTGCAATATCCTGTGAGCCTAAAATGATTACAAAATAGTGAAGAAACGTGATTGCTGTGTTTCTGGGGGCTGTGACACTGACCACAACATAAGCCATCTGAGATCTCAGCTCAGGAACTAGCTAGGAGGACTGGGGTGAGCTCAAGGAGGGCAGGTGGGAGTCTAGACATCAAGAAAAAGGTGGGTGTTCATGGCTAGCATGGAGGTTAGAGGTCAGGAAAGGTGGGGACACAGAAGTCCACGCAATCGGACACAGGCAACTGTCAGAGGCAAACCCGTGTGCTATAGGAGACATGACACTGGACGTTCCTCATCACTCTGTGCTGGAGAGGGGTTCCTTCAGTCATGTGACCTGGGGTGGGAGGAGGACCAAGTTCATAGACTCCAGGTGGAGGAAGACAGAAGCTTACTGGGGACTGAGACTTGGGAGCCTGCAGGGGAGCTCAAGCACGGGCGGTCAGCCGGTACCGTAGGAGGCATGACCCTGTGTGGTAGATACGATGCCACAGCTTTGCTTCAGACACGATTAATATCGGATTTTTTTTAAAAGATTGATTTATTTATTTGAGAGAGAGAGAGTGCTAGCAAGGGGTGGGGCAGAGGGAACTAATCCCCAAGCAGACTCCCCACTGAGTGTGGAACTTGACACGGGGCTCGATCCCACCATCCACAAGATCATGAACTGAGCCGAAACCAAGAGTCAGATGCTTAACCGACTGTGGTCCCCCCGCCCCCAGTGCCCTTTAGTAGCTCATGTTGAGCCTGTCACTAAACAGAAAAGCCATACGACTGTTTGAATCACTAACACTTTCCCAGAGCCAGGCAGGATAGGTGACAAACAAGGGGTCTGCTTTCATGAAGCTTCCATCCGACAGGGGGAGCCCCATAAAACACACGTAAATAAGAGGTCAGTGGTGGTAGTGCCAGGACTGGAGAAAAGCACGGCGTTGTAATACAGAGCACGTGGGGCACTTCAGTCTGGGAGGTCAGAGAAGGCTTCTTTGAGGAGGTGGCACGTAAACTGAGACCGAAGTAACAAGAAGACACAACTCTGGGGAGATCTCCAAGGGTATGAGCTTCTGGGAAGAGGGTGCAGCATGTGCCAGAGTCCCAAGGAGGGCACAGCTTGGCCTCGAGGACGGGAGCAAAGGCCAACAGGACAGGATACAGTGGACAAGGCAAGGAAGCCGGGGCAGAGAAGGAGTGTGGATGAAGAGCTTTTAGAAAAAGCATTTCCCAAACCAGGCTTCCTCAGCCTCAGCACTCTTGACATTTGGGCCAATCATTCTTCACTCTGGGGGCTGTCCTGTGCCCGCAGGATGGTCAGCAGCACCCTGGCCTCTAGGGTTAGATGCCAGCAGATGCGCCCTCGCCTCCAGCTGTGAGAACCAAAACTGCCCCTGGACATTCCCAAATGTCCCCTGTCTTTCTAAGGAGATCACGGTTCTGGACTCAGGACGTATAGAGTTTTCACACGGCAGCTCGAAGAGCCGAAGGAACAAATATCGTTAAGTGCCTGGCACAAAAGTCACATTCAGTAGATACTTGCTGAGTGAAAAAAAAGGGCCCAGGTTGCCTTTTTGGTGACTACTATGCTGGTTTTGACTCGAGTAGAGGCTGGGGGTGGGGAAGATACGGGCGGCAGAGGAGTGACCAGCCCAGAGAGCACAGATACTTGCCCGGAGCCTCCTGGGACAACTGGCACTTGTCAAGGCCAGCTGAGGAGGGGACAGCAGGCACCAGCTGCTGAGTGCCTGGCTACCCTGGGAGGCGCTGTCTGACCCCAGTGCTTGCAGAGAACCGAGCCCCGCAGTCAGGACTGGACCTTTAACCTCCCAGACACCATACCCACTTGGGCCCAGAAGCTTCTATTTAACTCAGACACTCTTCAGGAAGAAGAAAGGTTAAGAATGGAGAGATGATGGCCCTGTGCGGAATGAGGCAGAGGCCCCGTCCCACTGCCACTTCTCCCAGCTCTCGTAGGCTGGGCAGCCCTCGCACACGCCATGCAATGTTTTGCCACAGAATGACACAGGGAGGGGGTGTGGAGGCCCTCCTCATGGGCCAGAGCCGGTGGCATGGTTCCAGCTGTGCCCAGCTCTTCCAGGAATGGCTTCTGGTGTCCCCTTGTCCCAGTGGAATGAGGTGAGGACCATGAGTGGCTGGGGTTTGTCCAATAAAAACCAGACCAGATAAGAGGTCTGTGTCATTTTGTTCTCTTGCTCACAGGGCTGTCCGCCCCGCAGATAAGAGATATAAGTGCCAAGAGATTTCACAGACAGAACAGGGGCTTGGAGAGAAGGAGGAGGAGCCCAGGGAGCAAGGGCCCAGGGCCCAGGGCCCACCAGGCCACTGCCCACTCCCACGTCCCTGCCCTAGCTCTGGGAAGGGGGCAGGAAGAATTACTTCTACTCAGGGGAGGTCAGGCTCCCCAGCCCATCCACTCCCACAGCTGTTATGCCCTCCCCGATCTGAACACCTAGAGCTCCCTCAAACCTGGCCCATGGTTGGGGTTGAACCATGTTCCCCGAAAAAATATGCTGGAGTCTTAACACTCGGCACCTCAGAAGTGACTTGAGTTGGAAATAGGATCATTGCAGATGTAATTAATGAAGATATGGCCATGCTGGAGTAGGAAATCCCCTAATTCAATATGACTGGCGTCGTCACAAGATGAGGAGAAGAGACACAGTGACAGACACAGAGAGACAGCCAAGGGAAGACTGGGTCAGAGACCAGACAGTGAAACCACTGTCACAAGTCAACAAACAGCTCCTGGAGCCACCAGAAGCTGGAAGAGGCAAAGGATTCTTCCCTAGAGGCTTTGCAGGAGCACGGCCCGGCCAATGCCCTAATTCCTGACTTGTGGCCTCCAGATCTCAGCCACCAGATTTGCAGGATTTGTTAACAGCAGCCCTAAGAAATAAATACATCTATGTTCTGTATCCTGTGAATAAAAGTGGGCATAAGGGCAGCTGCCTGTTTGGAGCCTACATTTCTCATATGGAGCTTGGCAGACCATCTACTTCAAAATCATCTGCAGAATGTATTCCGAATGCAGATTCTAAAGACCAAGCCCGATACACAGAATGGGGATCTCTGGGAGGGTCTGGATCTGGCTTTCCAGGTAATTTTTACATACATTGTAGTCTGGGAAGAGTTGCCACAGGTTGCCTCAACTTCCCAGCTTCTGGAATCCTGAAATTCAGGCTTATTAATTTCCCTGGGGTGGTAATATAAGCAGGGTCCATCTGTTTGAGCTGCCCAAGCCCATGATGGATTGCGTTCTAAGGGAAGAGCAAACGGAGGTTTGGATTTATGACTTCATGTTGCTGAGCCATCGAATGCCAGCCCTGCTAGGTGCTCTCCAGGGTCTTTGTAGGCATGAAGCTTTCACTCATCACAACATGTTAGGGCAAGGCGGAGACTAGAAGCCTCATGCTTTTGATGAAAATACAGATTCAGAGAAGCTAACCAAGTTTTCTAAGACTGCATAGCCAGAAACCCAGAGCCTCCCAGCTACCAGGCCGGGGCCCCCACAGCCACCCTGGGTATCTCACCATGGCGCATTCATCAGCTACCCATATCCTTGGCCGCCCAGACTCTGCTGGATTGCTTCCCCTGCTCCAGCCCACCGGTCCTGATGGGTAAGCACGCAGGTGTCCGATTCCTAAGTCAGCCTAGACACTGAATCTCCGCACCACATGGGGACACGGTGAGAGAGGTTGGCTGCGGTGTGTTACGTAGTCTGGGTCGTAAATCGATGCACTAATGTGTTCTCTCCTCAACCATGCACTTGGCATGAACATAATGCGAGGCCACGTTCTCGAGTACTCATGTCTAGGTTGCTCCCAGACTAAGAAAACCGAGGCCTCCGAGGCTGGGCTGGTGTACCAGTACTCATCAGAGCTCCTCAGGAATGACACTGAACAAGCCATTCTGGGACGCACACATTGGGGTCCCCTGGCAGACTTGCCACAACCCCGAGCCCTGGCCCCTCCATCCCAGGGTTTTGGACTCGGGAGGTCTAAAGTAAAGCCTGGGAGTGTGATCTTTGAGCAGGCTCCAGGGCGCTGCCGGGCAGCCAGGCCGAGGACCACACTTAGAACCACCGGATGAGGCAAGAGTGAGCAGAATGAAGAGACACGTAGCCTATTTTTATTACAACAGGATGTATGGAAATTTCTCCTCAGTGATCTAAGCATGAGTTTGCAAATGAAATTTCTTAATTGAACTCTTGGCTTCACCCAACAAGGACCAGTCTGGGCTGCCAAGAGCCTGAGAGGGCAACCGTCCCCACGGCAGGGCCATGTCAAAGTGACTTGGGAGGAAAGGAAACGATGCTTCATTAGGACTGGAAGTCCTCGGTGTAAATGCACTTTGGACACGCCCTGTCATGTTGTTTGTAACTCTGGGCCTCAGTGCTTCCGATCTGCGTATGCTGTGGACCCTGGCCCTATAGGGCTGAATTCTGGAGCCCGGGAGCAGCTAGGAGCCAGAACACACAGCGCTACAGGGAGAGGGTGGGGGTTTGGGGGATGCCAGAGGGAGTCAGAGGTTTTGCTTCTCTGCCGAGGACAGGTATGGACACCTGGGTGGCAGTCCATCGGCCACTTGGGACTGGTCTTGGGTTCAAGTGGGCACTTCATACCCTGGAGCCTGCTGGCCACTCGGCTTCAGTGTCTTCTCGGAAGGTGGCGTGATGAGGAAGAAACAGCTTTGGTGTTGGGTTGAGACCTTCAGTGTGGTGAGATGAGGCCCACTGACCTCACGAAAGGAATTTGCTTTATCCCAGTTTATTGATTTCAATGTCAAAGCTCATCTGAGAAGGGGCCTCAGGGCAACATCCAGACCGGCGTTTGACCACTCTCTGGGGACTGTGACCGGCCAAGTGGACACATAAATAAATCATCACAGAGGCGAGAGGGAGCGGGGCTGGAGAAGACACGTGGAGGTCTATGACGTCTGCCCTGAGAAGATGTGCGGCCACCTGGTGGCTGGTATCCGTCCACTGGACTCCACGGAGGCTGACGGCCTCTGAGTTCGGGCCCCTGGGGGCCCGTGGTTAACAGGCATCAGTAAGCACTATTCTCAGGCGGTGTTCCCTGACAGTGTCCCCTAGCCAGGCACACCAGGGGACCCAGTGAATCTTCCAGGTAGAGTCTATTGCTTTTTAGGCTGCCCATCACTACAGAAGCACGGAGTGGTCAGAGCCCACAGGACCTGATGGGAAAACTAAGGCCCAGGGAGGAGGATGGCCTGCCCAGGGTTACATGGCTAACAGGCTACAGAGGTCGGGTGAAGGCCCAGGCCTTCTGACTACAGCTCGTACATCAAGCTGTAGACACATCTGAGGACTGCCCCCCGCCCCCCCCCCCCTCTTGCCCCTGGCAGCCATGGCATCTGTCCCAGTTCCAGCTGGTGTCCAGCTTGGATACCCGACCAAAGCCAGCCCAGTCTAACTCCCTCTCCAGGGAACTGGATCACAGGGACAGATCGCAGAGACTGGGACTCCCGGGGGCCAAGCTTTGAGAGGCCAACCACGCCATGACGTCACGCTGCAGGGTATGGCTCCCGGAGGTCCTGGCCTCTCCCAAGACTGGCCGTCCTGTGATACCCTGGACTGCCTGAAATTTCTGGGTCCCACGGACTGCCTAAAATCTCCGGGTCCTCTCGGAGACGTTCCTTGATGCCTAAGGGCAGCCAGTCCCCCACCCCGGGTCCCAAAGCCGTGTGTGCAGGTGCCGAGCCGCTGGAGGCAGTGGGACAGCTGTGTGTCCTCTGTACATGCCAAGCCCCAAGCTCTGGCAGGCGGGGCTGCGGGGCGTCTGGCCACGTAATTGCACCAGCCTCAAGGGAGCTGGCTGGGCGGAGTCCTCAGGGGGTGGCTTTCCTCTACATGCTTAGGTCCCTGCGACTCCAAAGCCGCCTATCAGGCCCAGAGGCCCCATGTACAGCCGGGACTATATAGCCTTCAACTCTCAGCCCGTGCTTCTGGGCAGGCGGGCAGCGGCGCAGTCACAGACACCGTGCTCCCCTTACAGGAGCCGTTAACAGCCGCTGCTCTAAATAACAGTGACCCTCTGGCAGGCTGTACTGTCCTGTCCACTTGGAACACTAATCAGACAGGCCTGCGGGCCAGAACGGCGGTGACACAGATAGGACAGTCCGAGTCATGGCTACACACTTCCGCTCCATTCATTTTGGGAAGAGGGGAGAAGGGGTGGGCGTTCCCGGGGAGGCAGCTGCAGCCTGGCTGCGTTGGAGGTGGGGTGACGTGGGGGCCATCAGGGACTAGAGAGCCACCAGCTACTCAGACCCCCGAGGGAGCCTCCTGACTGTCACAGTGCCCTGAGAGGCTCCATGACACGAAGCTGCAATGAATCTTTAGTGACCCTCAGACAGCACCTGGAAGTCACATTCTGGGCCTGGGGTGCAGAGCCCTAGCCCTCGGACTTGCGTCTGGCTTGAATGAAGGGCGGTGAGCTACACCAGAGGTTCCCGACTCCAAACAAGCACGCTGACCGTGGCAGGGGCCAGTGCCCAGTGTGGCCCGCCATGTCCGTGGGACACCGCAGGGCCCGCCGACTCAGGCCCTGTCGTCGGCAGCACGGCTATGTCTGGTTGTGCCTGGGACCCCATGGCCCATGAAGCCTTAAGTTGTTCTATCAGATCACTTCCGGAAAGAACTGGCCAACCCCTGGACTTGGGGACAGAACTTGGACTTGGGATGGGCCACAGGACAGCTTCCCCGGGAAACAATAAGCAAACCGGCCTCACTGTGCTCCACAGTTCTCCCCTGTGCAACGAGCCCAGTGACACCCACGTGTGTGTGTGCGGAGTGGGGGTGCTACATGACGGGAATGTCTGGCATAAGGGACATACTCAATACTAATTTTTCCTTCTGCTCAGTAGGAAATGGGGCTTGTGATGGCCGCCCTGTGTTGAAAGGGGTTATGATCTGACCGTAGATAGGAAAGGGCCCCGAAAAGGTAAAGATGTTTCGTACTACAAAGGTAAGGTGTTTTGTGGTGGAAAATCTACTGCAAGTATCATTCCCGAGCTGTGTGGAGCCCCACCCAGGTGAGTCAGGATGGTTCTGCACGGGTAGCTGGGCACGGGCAGCCTGTCTGGCCACAGATTGTGAGGCAGTGCCCTTCCCCAGCGTCCTCCGTGGGCAGCCTGCCTCCCCCTCAGGGTTCCGGCCCACGGGAGACGGGGGGCCATGGGCATTCCCTCTGCCTCTCTGGGCCTCAGTTTCTCGCTTAAAGACAGAGATGCCACTCACACTTTCTCAGAGGAGGGGCACAATGAGTAGTGATGACACAGAGAGAGCTTCACACAGGAAGCCCTCAAGTGCCAGCAGCTGTTTTCATTGTGATTCCAGGTAGGGCAGGACTGAACCGCCGGGAGGGTGTGAATGATCTGCTGGGGGGAGGGGGAGGACTGGGACAGTGAGAGGAAGGAGGGGGAACGAAGAATGAAGAACGAGGGGGTCTGTGCTCCCACCCCAGCCGCTGCCATAGGTCTGACCCCTGGAGAGAGAAGCAATCTCTCCACCTCGTTGTCCATGCCTGGCATGAGTGGAGGGTGGTGGAGGGCAGGACCTCAGATGCGACCTTGAGCTTGGGGTGGGGCGGGGAGGGGAGAGAAGGGGAAGGGACGGGAAGAGAGGGGAGGGGGAATTTCTATAATCCCGATTCCTCCCCTACAGTCTCCCCTGCATTGTAATTGGGGTTTTGTTGGTGGTGGTTTTTTTTTTTTTTTTTTTTTTTTTTTAATTAGCAAGGGGATTTTTTGTTTCTCTTTCTTTCTGAGAAGGCCTATTACTTTTATATTGGAAGCTGAGGGGAGAAAGCAGACGAAGTCTGAATGCGCTTTGTCTCTCCCAGCCCGAGCAATGGGAAGACGCTAGCAGCTGAGGTGCAGCGGAGCTCATCCAAGCAAGAGGGGAGCCCTCCCGGGAGCCAGCGTGGCTGGGCTGCAACAGAACCAGTTCTGCCCACAGGGCGGCTCGGGAGGGAGAGAGCCTTGCCAAACCTGGCCGATGGATTTAAAAATAAGGCCATCTGCTCGCTGGGGCACCACGAAAATCTGTTCGGTTCACGGCTTCCCCCTCTAACAGGAGGACTTTGCTCTCGGAAATCTATGAGAGTGTATGCAGGTCATGTCTGCTGCACACGGGTGGCCCCTCCAGGCCATCATGACTTCAGGCACTGTGGGAGTGGACCTCCCCCCGCCCCCACTCTGCCCTCCTCCCCCCTGCAATCAACAGCCATGCTCTCCCTCACCCCCTCTGACCCTGCATGGCTGGCCTTGCCGTACAGGGCATCTCCCCCTGCCTCACCTCTGTCTTCCTTTTCCCCGGCCTGTCTGCATCGCCCCCAGTGCCACGCACCCCACGGCTTTCTCCCACGTTCTGCTAAATCCCAGTGGCTTACAAGGAAGAGGCGTACCCCATCTGGTGTGGAGGGGAGAAGGTGCTGACATCCGCATCCAAACAGATGGGGCAAGTCGTGCTAGAAATATCGAATACCGCAAGGGGAAAGAAACAGGTGGGAGTTCAACATGTCTTGAGGCCTTAGGAAGAGGACAGTCTTTTTGGGTACAGGCATGGAGCAAACTGCAAGGCAGGGCATGTTCCCCAGGGAGCAGAGCTGTGGGTGCAAAGAGCCACGCCCACTGCGGTGGACAGCCCAGAGTCCGGTTCCTGCGACCAACTTAACACGCTTTGGGAGTGCGCTCTGGGCGGACTGTGACTACACTCGGCACTAGACAGAACCCGAGAGAAGCAGCGTGCAGAACACCTGCCTGCTCATCAGGCCAGAGGAGGCTGTCCTCACGGCTGGGGTTCCCGGGGGAAATCGGTGGGGGGAACCTCAGGTGAACAGACAGGGGCTTATCAACTACTTGTTGTCTGCGTTGTCTCAGCCCGCTGCGCTGGGCCTTGATTATTCCTTGGTGACTTTCTTGCACCAGCATCCCTCACGCCTTTTTCTAAGGCCTCCAGGAATGAAGGCTTCGGGGGCTAGAAAGAGCAAGTGAAGAGAAAGAAACCCCAAGTGAAATGGTCTCTTCCCCTAAGGTCCAGGCCAGAAGCGGCCTCTGCCGCTCACCCCGAGCTCCCTTGAGCCCAGACCCGTGTTAGCCCTGCTGGCCTGCGGACGCTTGGGGAGAGCAGAAATGGACCAAGACGGCGATGCAAGGAGTCAGTCCAGATCTAGCCTGTCCTGCACAAGGTGGGGACATTCTGCCTCCACAGGCTGTTGGTCCTGTTCTACTTAGGACTCTTTCCCGTACTTGTTGAAGACTCCTGTTCTTAGGCCAGAGACCTAGCCTTGTTTCTGGAATCCCTGAAGCCATCTCCTCCGCTGGGGGCTCGGTGAGTCGGGAGTGGGTGGGAGAGGGGTACGTAGGAGAAAACATGAGCCCCCAGAGAGGGAGAACGTGTAGCCAGCATTCCCAAGCTCTCGTCATGCTGGAGGGCCCCTCAGTATTGTATTTACCTGCGTCAACACTGCCAGCCGGGGAGCACCAGGCCCGAGAACAAGCACCGGAGGCTTTTGCAGCTTGCCTCCCAGGAACAGCAAGCTGTGCTCACAGGGCAATTCATGTCAAGAGGCAGCTGTGGGCCCCAGAGAGCCAGGGACAATACGACAAGGATAGTAGCAAGGACGGAGCGAAGGCGCCACACACTCCCATGCTGGGTGTGGGGACCTGTGTGCGGGTACCGAGCCAGCAGATGGCTCAGGCTGCAGATGCTCCAAGGCCATGAGGGGGGTGACGTCGGGGGTGAGGAAGGCACGCATCAGAGCCCGGATGCTGCGGCGGGTCCAGAAAGGATACATAGGGCACGGAGGCCAGGAATTGACTACAAACCAAGGTGTTCTGGTTTGAGGGCAGAGCCGTTGATGTTCACTGCTGGATCCCAGAAAAGAGGCACAGTTTGTCAAAATGATGGGAAGCAGAGTGGGAGCAGTGCTAAGAACTCCACCACTGGGGGCGCCTGGGTGGCTCAGTGGGTTAAACCGCTGCCTTCGGCTCAGGTCGTGATCTCAGGGTCCTGGGATCGAGTCCCACATCGGGCTCTCTGCTCAGCAGGGAGGCCTGCTTCCCTCTCTCTCTCTGCCTGTCTCTCCAACTACTTGTGATTTCTCTCTGTCAAATAAATAAATAAAATCTTAAAAAAAAAAAAAAGAGAACTCCACCAATGGAGAAAGACATATCTGGATTGGACCCCAGCCCCCATGCTGACTGTCGGTTTGACCCTGTGCCAGCAGTGAACATTCTCTGTGTTCTTTCTTCCATTTGCAAAACGTGGGATCATACCACCATGCACCTCCAAGCACCTCTGGTTCAGGCATAGTATTAGAAGTCCTAGCAACAGCAATCAGACAACAAAGAGAAATAAAAGGCATTCAAACTGGCAATGAAGAAGTCAAAACTCTCTCTCTTCACAGATGATATGATAACTTTATATGGAAAAACCCAAAAGACTCCACCCCCAAACTATCTAGAACTACATACGGCAATTCAGTAATGTGGCAGGATACAAAATCAATGCACAGAAATCAGTTGCTTTCTTATACACTAACAATGAAAATACAGAAAGGGAAACTGGAGAATTGATATCATTCACTATAGCACCAAGAACCATATGATACCAGGGAATAAACCTAACCAAAGAGGTAAAGGATCTGTACTCAAGGAACTACAGAACACTCATGAAAGAAACTGAAGAAGACACAAAAAGATGGAAGACCATTCCATGCTCAAGAATTGGAAAGATAAACATTGTTAAAATGTCTATACTACCCAGAGCAATCTATACCTTTAATGCCATTCTGATTAAAATTCCAACAACAGGGGTGCTGGGTGGCTCAGTAGGGTTAAAGCCTCTGCCTTCGGCTCAGGTCATGATCCCAGAGTCCTGGGCTCGAGCCCCGCATCGGGCTCTCTGCTCGGCGGGGGAGCCTGCTTCCGCCTCTCTCTGCCTGGCCTCTCTGCCTACTTGTGATCTCTGTCTGTCAAATAAATAAATTAAAAAAAAAATTCCATCAACATTTTTCAGAGAGCTGGAGCAAACAATCCTAAAATTTGTATGGAATCAGAAGAGACCCTGAATTGCTAAGGAAATGTTGAAAAAGAAAAACAAAACTGGGGGCATCATGTTGCCTGATTTCAAGCTATATTATAAAGCTGTGATCACCGAGACAGCATGGTACTGGCACAAAAACAGACACATAGACCAGTGGAACAGAATAGAGGGCCCAGGGGTGGCCTGGGTGGCTCAGTGGGTTAAGCCGCTGCCTTCGGCTCGGGTCATGATCTCAGGGTCCTGGGATCGAGTCCCGCATCGGGCTCTCTGCTCGGCAGGAGCCTGCTTCCCTCTCTCTCTCTGCCTGCCTCTCCATCTACTTGTGATTCTCTCTGTCAAATAAATACATAAAATCTTTAAAAAAAAAAAAAAGAATAGAGGGCCCAGATATGGACCCACAACCCTATGGTCAACTAATCTTCAGCAAAGCAGGAGAAAATAGCTAATGGGAAAAAGACAGTCTCTTCAATAAATGGTGCTGGGAAAATTGGACAGCTACGTGTAGAAGAATGAAACTCGACCATTCTCTTACACCATACGCAAAGATAAATTCAAAATAGGTGAATTTTGAATTCCTGAGGCAGGAATCCGTCAGGAATCCTAGAGGAGAACATAGGCAGTAACCTCTTCGACATCGGCCACGGCAACTTCTTTTGGGACATGTCTCCAAAGGCAAGGAAAACAAAAGCAAAATGAACTTTTGGAACTTCATTAAGATAAAAAAGTTTCTGCACAGCAAGGGAAATAATAGTAAAACAAACAAACAAACAAAGAGGCAACCCACAGAATGGGAGAATATATTTGCAAATGACACTACAGACAAAGGGCTGGTATCCAAGGTCTGCAAAGAACGTCTCAAACTCAACATTCCCCCCAGAATAAATCAAAAAATGGGCAGAAGACACGGACAGACAATTCTCCAAAGAAGGCATATAAATGACTAAGAGACACATGAAAAAGTGTTCAACATCACTAGCCATCAGGGAAATTCAAATCAAAACCACACTGAGATACCACCTTATACCAGTCAGAATGGCTAAAATTAATAAGGCAGGAAACAACAGATGCTGGCGAGGATACGGAGAAGAAGGGGAACCCTCTTACACTGTGGTGGGAATGCAAGCTGGTGGCAGCCCACTCTGGAAAACAGCATGGGAGGGTCCTCTAAAAAGTTAAAAATATTATGACTCAGCAATTATGCTACTGGGTATTTACCCCAAAGATACAGATGTAGTGAAAAGAAGGGCCATCTGTACCCCAATTGGTTTATAGCAGCAATGGCCACAGTCGCCAAACTGTGGAAAGAACCAAGATGCCTTCAAAGGGACGAATGGAAAAGGAAGATGTGGTCCATATACACTATGGAGTATTATGCCTCCTTCAGAAAGACGAATACCCAACTTTTGTATCCACATGGACGGGACTGTAAGATATTATGCTGAGTGAAAATTGACAAGCAGAGAGAGTCAATTATCATACGGTTTCACTTATTTCTGGAGTATAAGGAATAGCACAGAGGACATTAGAAGAAGAAAGAGAAAAATGAAGGGGGGCGGGAAACCAGAGGGGGAGACGAACATGAGAGACGATAGACTCCAGGAAGCAATCTGAGGGTTTCAGAGGGAAGGGGGGTGGGGAGACGTGTTATCCCTGTGACAGGTATTAAGGAGGGCATGTGTTGCGATGAGCTGGGGTGCAAACAATGGATTGTGGAACACCACATCAAAAACTACTGAAGAACTGTATGGTGACTAACATAACATAAAAAAAAAAAAACTAAAATAAAAAAATAAGAATTAAATTAAAAAATAGTATCTCGATGTTTAATATAAGTAAAATATAAATTCACAGGAAATACTGAAGGATAGACAAATACACATTGCTGGGGTAGAGTATGAGTAGAGTTGATTTTCTGTGGTATCTCAAGCTTTTGTAATGAATGTGTATTAGTTTATAACAAAACAAACAAACAAACAAACAAACAAACCATAAAAGCTATTCTTAAGTAATCCTGTCAGTGAAAATAAGTACTCAGCTTACTTAGAAAAATAAGATGGTCTGACTCAAATGACCCAAAAGAGTGGAGAAAAATAAAGTTATTCCCTCAACCCACATTCCTTTATATTGTCGAAATGCACGAATCTTTTTTGAAATCTGGAATCATGACTTCTCAGTGTGAGAACAAAAGACCGAAGAAGCCAAGAATGCAAACTCAGAAACCCAAACTCCACGGGAAAAGACGATGTTCAGAGGACACGGTCCCCCTTGCTCAGGAGGCTGTGTAAGGACATCGGATGTGACAAACGAACAGTGACTCTTCCCCAGGAGAAAGCAGTCATGCAGTTGCACTGGGTCTGCAGAATCAGGGTCTTCTTACATAAACATATACCACAGAGGTAGGTGCTTTCCTCCTGTCTTCTCCTTTTTTTATTTTTTATTATTTTTTTAGGATTTTATTCATTTATTTATTTGAGAGTGAGAGAGCCAGCACAAAGAGGGGGAGTGGCAGAGGGAGAGGGAGAAGCAGACTCCTCGCTGACCAGGAAAGCCTGACGTGGGGCTCGATCCCAGGACCCTGAGATCATGACCTGAGCTGGAGGCAGAGGCTTAACCCACTGAGCCACCCAGGTGTTCCTCTTTTCTTAAATTATGAAAAAGTGTCAAACTATAACAAAATCGATGATGTCACAAAGGTAAGAGCCAGACCACTAGTCCCCAGTGGACAACCGTGAGCACTGGGCTTTAACTCTGCACGAGCTGGGAGTCTCGGGGGAGTTCTGAGCAGAGAAACTGCGGGACGTCCTGATGTTTCAAAGGATCATTCTGGCTTCCGTGTGGAAAACAGACTGTGCAGGAGACAAGAATAGAGAACAGGAAACCAGTCTGAAGGCCACTGCTTGGATGAGGCGGTAGCAGAAGAGGAGAAAACATAAGCATATTTTCCCTTATTGTAACCAGAATCATCTCGAACCTTCTTTCCCCCCAACAGCTGCCCTGAGAGATAAAGACACATCCCATACAATTTATGAACTTAGCAAGCACGCTTCCATGGTTTTTACCGTATTCATTGTTAGGCAACCATCGCCACCATTGATTTTAGAACATTTTTGTAGTCCTCCCCTCAATTTCTGCACCAGCTAGCAGTGTCTCTCCTCTTCCTTCCAAACCCCTAGCCCTAGGCAACCCACCAACTCACAGATTTGCCAATTCTAGACACATCATGTAAATTGGCATCTCACCATATGTGGGTTTTTTGGAGACAGACATCTTTCACTTTTCATGACGTTTTCACTGTTCACCCATGTTGCACAGCGCACTTCACTTCCTTTTACTTCCAAATAATAGCCCCCTGTATAGATAGACCATATTCTGTTTATCCATTCATCGGCTGATTGGAGATCTGGGCGTTTCCCACTTTTCTGGCTTCTCGTGAGAATAATGCTGCTATGAACATTCATGTATCAGGACTGTTTTGTGGATGTATGTTTCAGTTCATCTTGGATATGTACCTAGGTGTCCAATGGCCCGGTCATAAGGGAACTCCATGCCTACCCTTTGGTCAAAACTGCCAGACTGTCTTCCACTTACATTCTGTCAGCTATGCTGATGATTACAATTTCTCTACATTCTTGCTAAATGTTATCTTTTAATCCTGGACACTTTTGTATTCCCCCTCGTACCCTTGATGATCTCTTTAGGGTACCTGGCGAGATATGGCCCTGCTGGGGTAGAGACTGTGTCCTTTTTAAAGGCTTCAGGTATATATTGTAAAATTATCTTCCAGAGAGGCTGTCCCAGTTTGTAACTGCATGGATAGTGTATGATTAATGATTTCACCACATTCTCACCAGCACTGGGCATTACTATATTTTCCATTTTTTTTAAATATGGAAAAAAAAATGCTACCTCTGTTTTTTGCTGTACTTCTCTGACTTACTGTTTGTTTGATGTGCTCATTGGAAGCTGTTCACTATTTTATATTTAAGAACGTTTCATGCATTAAGGACAAATTTTTTTGGTATCAGCTACAGATATGTTTTTCCAATTTGCTATTTACCTTTTGATTTTCCTTATGGAGTTCTTCACCACACAGAAGTGAAAAATTTTAGATGGATATATTTATCAACATAAATTTTTTTCATTTCTACATTTGACATGATGCTTAGAAAAAAGTCTTACTGCCCTCAAGAACATATAACTATAAAAAAAATTTCCCATAGTCATTTTATGTTCTGATTTTCACATTTCAAAATTACTCCACCCTAATTCTTTTTTTTTTTTTTTTAATCTCTAAGGTTTTCATCCTTCAATAATCCATCCTTTCTGACAAATCTGTCAGGCAATTGTTAGCATTATTTAATCTGTGTGTTTTTGAATCCCTTTCTTACTTTCTATTCTTTCCATTAAACTACAGTACTACAATATTTTAATCATTGTATGTTATAAACATATTTTAAAAACTATGAAGCCAAAAATCCCCTTAAGATTTTCTCCTCTTCGAAGTTGCCTGATTATTTTCTCCTGATTTTCTATCAAAGGAATTTTTTTTTCAGATTCCACCTTAAAAAAGAAACCACTGATAATCTACAAATGTAACACAGTTGAAATCAGACTAACTTGGTTGTAAGCCAGCCATTTTTATAATATGGAATCTTGCAATGAAGGCATGGGAACTTTCTATTTCTTCATTGGACTTTTTAAAACGGTTCCTGGCTCTTTTGCTATTTATTGTCATTGATCCTACACTTTTCAGTTGATTTTAAACCTTTTATAATTTGTAGATGGTCTGAATCAGATTTTAAAAGTAATGTTTTTCCTACTGGTTACTTTTGATAGCTAGAAAAGCTACTGCTGCCCATTATGCTAATAGATTTTAGCTAATTCTCTTAGGTTTTCCAGGCAGAGAATCATATCGCCTGCAAATAGTAATCTTTCAGCTTCTTTCCCAATATATGCCTCTTCTTTCTTCTGTCTTTCTGCACTGGCCACAATTTTCAGACATTAATAAGGACAATCACAGTGGATACCGTTTGGCTGCTTTTGGCTTTTTAAGGAATGCCCCTCCTGTTTTCCACAAGGTCCAATGTTGGCCCTGGGTCTGAGATACGTCCATGGTCATTGTATGGAAGAAGGACCTGCTAATTTCCAGTTTCCTGAGAAGTGTTGTTAAAACCAGCGATCAGTTACCACCACATTGACTACTTCTTAAACACAGAACAAGGGAATCATATAGGTTAGCACTGTTGGTATATTCACATAATGATGATGACAGGATTTCCTATCATCAGGTGGTTCTTGTATTGGGGGATTAGTCCTAGTCAACCAAACTACATTATCCCTTTTCATATACTGCTGGGTTTGATTGGCTAATCTTTGATTTGGAATGTCTACATCTATCTCTCTAACAGGTTTGTTTTGCTTCCTCTCTCAGGCTAACCTGCCAGGATTTGGTGGTGGCCTGGGTCCTTCCTGCAGGTCACAGGGCCATCTGCTTTATGAGAAACCCGGGGTCGGGGGTGCTTTGGACCACATGGTGGTAGCCTTGGTGCGCCCTCGGTAACTAGGCCCCTTCTACTTTCCCATTTCACTCCAACCCTGCCATTCCCAGGAGGAGCTGGGATTCTAGACTGCCTTGAGCACTCTGAAGTGGAAGCCCTCTCATTCATACTACCATCACCTTCCTGACAGTTACTTACAATCGTAATCATTGGCAACTCTGCACAAGCTAGGTCCCACATTTATATCGATGGGTTAATAGCCAAACAGGAATCTGCCAACTCCCCAAAGTATATAAGTAGCTCAAGTGAAAAAAACTTAAAATGCAGAAACGAGAACTTTTAGTACTTTCTCAGAGGATCTTCAGGCAAACCTCACAAAGAGCGCTGCAAACCAGGTAATTAAGAGGCTCACGAACCTCTTCATGTCTCCTCGTTCTTTGCCGTTCAAGTGCCTTTTCGGCCACAGACTTTATTACCCAGAAGCCTGTGTCCACTCAAGGATCCCGAGTGATGCTATGAACTTGAACTGGTAGAATTCCACGGAAGGGAGACATGCTTAGTCACCACTGTGGCGGTCAGTCCCCTGGTGCACCCAGGATGGATGTGGAAGGGAGGTAGGAAGCATGTCTGATACCGCTGTGGTTCATGACCCTTTGTGGGCTATAGATTTTTTGGGAATCTGATAAAAACTATAGTCCCTGCTGCCCCAAAAGTTGTGCACATGCATAAGCACACATAAGCACCTTAACAGAAAACTTTAAGAGGTTCCTGGGCCTCTCCAATCCACTCATGGTACCTGGCATGGGGTCTGCAAATCGGGCTGGGTCTCACACTGATCCCGTGGAGAGCTTCTGATAACACTTGGTCTTAGGCCCTACTCTAGAAACAGCAGAAGAGAGTCTCAACGGGGTGTGAAGGTATCTTCTCAACCCCCTGCGGTTTAGGACAGAGTAGCACGCAGGACAAAGGCCCCACAGGTCACTGATCCCCAGGTCAGGAGCCCGTGCTGTAGATGCTAGAGCAATGCAGTGTAAAACTCATGGGACAACCCAATTCAGAAATGCATGTAAATTTACCCCTTAGGGGCTACAAATGAATCCGAGAAATTTTACTAGAACAATACACTGGCCCCTAAGACAAGGGTAATCAACTATGGAAATACGGAGATCTGACCTCTGAAGGCAGGGAAAAGAGCAGCCGCTTGGCATTGGTAGAACTATGAATACAAAGAAAGGAAATCCTCTAAACTCTTGCAACCCAGAACTGGATCAGTTTAAGAAGGACAGACTAACAATTTTCCAAAAGCTGTTATTATCAGGGATAGAACTAGCTTCCAATTCAACGACTTCCAATTTAAATTCTAATCACTTTATCCTGGACATCTTGGGGGGTGTACGTGTTCATGACTGAGAAAGCATAGGGCTCAACCAACTATTTCATTCAACATATAAAATCATTATCAACTGAAGAGCAGTGTTCCTTCAGAAGGACAGGGAAGTTTATCAAGATTCTTTAAAACAGGGGTGCCTGGGTTGCTCAGTGGGTTAAAGCCTCTGCCTTCGGCTCAGGTCATGATCCCGAAGTCCTGGGATCGAGCCCCACATCGGGCTCTCTGCTCAGCAGGGAGCCTGCTTCTCTGTCTCTCTCTGCCTGTCTCTCTGCCTACTTGTGATCTCTGTCTGTCAAATAAATAAATAAAATCTTTAAAAAAAAAAAAGATTCTTTAAAACAACGGGACAAGGAACTAGTCCCAAGAGAAACCTTTATTAGACTATCTGCCCCAAAGTACTAATTCTCCCTGAAATAAAGTTGTCCTAAAACAAAATAAGACAAAGGAACAGTAACAGGGAAACCCGTTCTACTCATACCTGTTTATTTTGCTCCCTGGTGGATTTCTTTTGTCATGACAGCAGGTAAGGTCCCCTCTAAAGCCTGGGGCAGGGCTCCTGGATAGGCTGGAGGTGGCTGGATGGAAACCTTTAGAAATACCAAGTCCTCGAAAGATTACAGGGGCACTCCATATTAAGCTACGTATTGAAATAAAACTGGTTGAGAGTAAAATAAGTGGAAGGAAATCTGACAACGACAACAACCTGATTTTTAGATTTTTAACTATGATGGCTAGATCTGGGGGAAACAAGAACATTGTTGAACATCAAATTTGTTTTCCGTGTATTTGCTTTTGGTGCCCCACATGGCCCCTGAGGTTTCTGACAGCTTCCTCACTAACTGGTATTATAAGAGCGCTCAGGTTCATTTTTCATATTTCCTGCCCAGACCTAGGAATCAGATATTTTTTCCAAAAGGCCCTGGTTTCTAAAAATGAGCAAGGGTGGCTCACTCACTGCTATCGGGCTGGTCACTGGATGAAGAAATACTTGTATGCAACAGATAAATGGACCCATACATAAAATACCTCGCCAGTTCATACTGAGAATCCCAGCTCAAATCTAAGACTTCGGGGCTTTAATTTAACTTCCCCTGTTGTATCTGATCTTCTTTCTTGCACGCTAAGAATGTGGGTTTTCAAAGATGTACACGGGATGTGGAATTAAAATGCAGTGCATTGTGCTCATTTATCTTATACTGTACACATAAGAGTCCCTGAATAATAATCCTAGTTACCACCCACACTATTTCTGAAAACACTAACACAGGTTTAGGGGGTAAGCACTCCACTTTCTCCCCCTCCATTGTTACAGTTGGGCTGTACCACTGTCAGAACACCTGTCACATCCTTTGAGTTTACCCTGACTTAGCTTAATGCTCAACACAAGTCCTTATGTCCATGTCTCTTCAGTTAGTTGGTTGTCTGAAGATACTCTTCCGGAAGATTCTTCAGGAAGTGTTCATGGGAACATTCCCTGAGTTCTTGCATGTTGATAAGAGTTTATGCTCTTTATACTTGGTATAAAATCCTTGGCAAACTTTCATTACTTGAGTAGATGAATATGTTATTCCATTTTCCTCTGAGATCATGGAAAAGTTGATAATAATCTATTTTTCTTTCCCTTTTAAATCACCTACTCTTTTTTTTCTTCTAATACTAGAAGGGTTTATTTTCTTTTTCTCTAAAATCCAGTTGTTCTATAAGAAAATGTCTTGGTATTAGCTATTCTGGGGCTGTTATTCTCAAATATACAGTGTACACTTTTCATATGTTGCTTCAATTTTTCTTTTCCAAGAAAGTTTTCTTTAATGACAGTTTTTTGGTGTTTTATGTTTCATTGCTTTGTTTTTTCTTATGGAACTCCTGTAAGCCATAAGATCTAGCTTTCTTTGCCCATATTTGGATTTTGCAACTTTCTCTCAAATTCTTTTTAACTCTTTCTGACTTTACCACATTCTTTTTTAAATTAAAGTATAATTAACATACAGTTTATATTAATTTCAGGTGTACAAATAGCGATTCAACAATTCTATACATTACTCAGCGCTCGTCACAGTAAGGATACGCTTAATTCCCTTTATCTGTTTTACCCATCCCCCACCCCACTTCACCTCTGGCAACCACCAATTTGTTCTCTGTATTTAAGAGTCTGTGTTTTCTTGTTTGCTTCTTTTTTCTGTGTTTGGTAATTTGTTTTGTTTGTTAAGACCCGCATATGAGTGAAATCATATGGTATTTGTCTTTCTCTAATTTCACTTGGCATTATACCCTCTAGGTCCATCCATATTATTGCAAAGGGCAATATCTCTTTCTTTTTACAGTTGAGTAATATCCCATTGTGTGTGTGTGTGTGTGTGTGTGTGTGTGTGTGTGTGCGCGCGCGCGCGCGTGCACACATCTTCTTTATCCATTCACCTATGTTTGGACATTTAGGTTGCTTCTGTATCTTGGCTATTGCAAATAACACTGCAATAAACTTGGGATGCAGATATCTTTTCAAAATAGTGTTTGCATTTTCTTTGGATAAATACCTAGTAGTGGAATTACTGGATCATACAGTAATTCTATTTTTAATTTTTTGAGGAATCCCCATATTCTTCTCAACAGTGGCCATACCAATTTGAATTCCTACTAACTTTCTTACACCATCCACAAAAGTAAACACAAAATGGATTAAAGGCCTAAATGTGAGACCTGAAACCATAAAATTCCAAGAGAACATATGTAGTAATTTCTCTGACATCAGCTGTAGAAACACTTTTCTAGATAAGACTCCTCAGACAAGAAAAACAACAGCAAAATTCAACTGTTGGGACTACACCAAAATAAAAACAAACAAACAAACAAACAAACAAACTTCTGCACAGCCAGGGAAGCAATCAACAAAACATAAAGGCAACCTACTGAATGGGAGAAGATATTTGTATATGATACATCCAATAAGACATTAATATTCAAAATATATAAAGAACTTCTACAACCCAACACCATTTTCCTCTTTTTTTTACCTTCTATTTCTCTTAAGGCATTATGTTATGTTTGTTACTTCTAGATCAATCTTAATTTTTTTACAAGACTGATTTATTATTTGAGAGAGAGAGCATGTGTGCATGAATGAGGGGAGGGGCAGAGGGAGAGGGAGAGAATCTCCAGCAGACTCCCCGCTGAGCACAGAGCCCAGTGGTGGGGGGCAGGTGAGGGGGGTTCAATCCCATGACACTGAGATCATGACTGAAGCCAAAATCAAGATATTAAGAACCACTCAGGTGTCCCTAGATTAGTCTTAATTTCTGAAATAAATTTTATTTCTAATTCTTTCCTGAGTTATGCCCCCCTCATTTCTGAGGGTCGCTTATTCTGATTTATATTGTTCTTTTGTATCTGACCTAGTTTTCTACTATTCTGAAATGCCAGGTTGCAGTTTTGTTCAGTCTGGGGACGTGTCTTGCCACCATAGTTCTCTTGTGTAGGGTTTTTATTTTGCTCCCTGGTCTCTTTTTTCTTATAATAACTTTGCCTGGGATTTGACTTAAATAATTTTTCTGGTGTTCATTTTTATGTAAAATTTGTTCTTCTGAACTTCTAGAACAAGATGGGTTTCAGGGGTGTTTCTCTAGCTTCACAGGGCTTCTTTCTGCGGTTTTCTGTGGTTTACATATATGGCCACTTGCTCTCTGGGAATTCCTGGCTCTGTCTTCCTCCCCAGCTGTCCTCTGAAATTAGTCTTCCCTTCTCTGTTCCTCGCCATCGTGTTCAATTTTGACTCCTCCCCCACAGTCCCTCTTGTGGAAGTTCTGTCCTAAGAGGGAACCCTGGGGGTCAATTCCCAGAAGCCCCATTAGCTCAATGACTCTGGTCCTTCAGTCCTTCTTGCCATGGACTCCTTGAGCTGTCCTGGTACTGGAGTGAGCAAAACCCCATCCAGTTTGAGTGTGGTTCTTACAAGGGACTGTTCTTTCCAGAGAACACCTGTTGGGTGTTCCGGGTCTTCCTGTTCTCATGTCTATCAGCAGCTGCTCCACACACAGACAACCATCCCAGCACGACCCATTGTCCATCCCATCTGTGCATTCTGGGATCGCAGGGATATCTTTTCATTTCATTTCACTATAAATGTCCATGGGCTTTCGTCTTTGCTATCTAGTTTCTTACTTCAGTGCAGGAATACAGTGAAAACTGTATACCACTGCTACCATTTTCCTGGGACCCTCTCCTTATTGGCTGACATTGATTAATTAATTAATTAGCTTTAAAAAAGATTTTATTTATTTATTTGAGAAAGAGAGACAGAGACAGAGAGAGACAGTGAGCGCAGGTCGGGAGAAAAAGGCTCCCCACTGAGCAGGGAGCCCAACATGGGACTCGATCCCAGGACCCTGGGATCATGACAGGAGCCGAAGGCAGACGTTTAGCTGACTGAGCCACCCAGGCATCCCCCTGGCTGACCTTTAAACCACCAGTAATGGATTTCAGTTTGGCAGATATGGGATATATTCCATTGATACTGTCCAATGAGGCAAGATATGGAAGCTCGCAAAGGAATGAAAAAGAAAATGAGCAAGCATTAAAAAAAAAAAGAAAAAGATCTTGGGATCACACAGAGATCATTTGAGTATACCCTGACAGCACAGAATCAGAGAAGGTACAGACACAGACCTGACAAAAATGTATGAGATAATGGTATAGCATTGGCTGGAGATCGAGAAATGCTCAGAAAGAGACACAGCCCACCAGGCCTTCCTACCCCACAGCCTCAAAACCAATCCGACCCTTCCCTAAAATCTGGGTCACCAAATTAGGCTGGCCGTTTCTACTCAGAGAAAAATCCGTTGCTTCATTGACTGAACATTTACATATATATACATGTTCTGCCTCAGGAAGTATAGAGTTGCCCCTGACAACTCTTTTTACTCAATTGGAGTAAAAATTAAATGGGGACAATTAGCTGAACCGTTAGAGAATAAATCTAGTTGCCAGAGCTTGTTGTTTTGAGTATGAGGTTTAGGTAAACAAAGGACTATCAGAACATGGCTTTACTGCTGGTTACGTACGTGGTCTGGCGAGAGCCAAAGCCCATGGGATCAGATGTATGAGAATCCCGGGTGGTTCTAGAACCTTCCTATGGCAGGAGCAGCTGCCCTGGGAATCTCTCTGGAGGAAGGCCAAACATGCCACGTGTGGTACTCATTCTCTGACAGGATCTGGTTTCCAGGTACCATCCACTCTGCTTGAGATTAGACTCTTCTGTGCAGTTATAATACATTTTGTTTGTTTGTTGTTGTTGTTGTTTAACTTTTTTATATTTTTACATGTTTTTAAAATATTTTTTAAATAATTTTTTTATTTTTTTATAGAATACTTCTTTGAATGGCAAAATACATAGTTATTTATACATGTTAAACATGTTAAAATGCATAATGTTAGACTTCCTAAAGGAAAACTCAAAACAAAACAAACCCACTCCTGATTCTAGTGGATCTGGCCAGGGATGTGAGGCAGCTCACATTCCTTTGGAAATATCAGTTGTGAGAATATTGTGCTCGGGGGTGGTTTTTCAAGTGGAGGAAGAGAAAAGAGCACAAAAAATGGATGTCCTAGGGTTCATAGGGTCAGCAGAGTCTTTGTTCTTGAAGATAGTCATCAGAGACGAGCTGATGGCTGGGCGTAGAGCTGTTAGCGAGTTCCTGGATCAAGTCACTGTGTTGGAGCCACTCTCCAATTTAAATGTCACAGTTCTAGTACCACAGCCCTTTGGAATATCTCATACCAGTCTGTAGGAACCTCAGCAGAGACCTAAAACCATTCCTAAGCCTAGAAAGACACATAACGACTAAAAAGGTCAATGCCATAAAGAAAGATAAAGAATTCAGATTGGACTCTGGGGAAAAGAAAAACTCTTGGAAGCTTGAGCCAGAAAGTCACCGTCCAAGTTCCACTTGTTGTTGGAATCTTGTCCACACAGGTGTGGACCCAGCTTTGCTTGAACAACAGCAGAGACACAAGCAGCCTCAGGACGCAGATCTAGTCCTCGCCCCCCTTTCCTACTGACAGATTCCTTCCATGATGTCAACCACTTGTGTGCTCCTGACTCCTATATGGCTCTCCCTGGATTGGATTCCCTCTCACGCTCCAATACAGCTGGCTGCCCATTTGACGTCTCCACGAGGTGAGGAAGCATCTTAAATGTAATTATGTCCTAAAGAGGACCCTGGATTCTCTGCTCCCGCCCTACCTCCTACCCCCACTCTACGTCCCTACGTGTGTCCCGAGATGTCCCACCCCAGGAAGCGGCCCCATCTCCAACCTGTTGCTCAAACTAAAAACCTGGAATTCATTTGGTTTCTTTTTTTTCCCCTCTCACTCCCATATCCAGTTCCTCAGTACATCCTATCATACCAACCTCCAAACTATATAGGTGTATTAAGCAGACTTTATTTTTTTAGAGCCCTTCGGTCCACAGCAAAATTGAACAGAAAGTACAGGGATTTCCCACCCACCTTCCCTGCCCCCACTCACGTATGGCTTTTCTATTCTCAACATCCATGATCACAGGGGGACATTTGTTACAACTGGTGAAGCTATGCTGACACCATCATTCCCACTCAGAGTTCCCAGCTCACACTAGAGCCCAGTCATAGCACCGTAGATTCTATGGGTTTCGACAAACGTACAATGACATCGATCCACCACTATGGGACTACACAGTATGGTTTCACTGCCCTAAAAATACTCTTTGCTACACCTATTCGTCCTTCCCTCTCCCTAACCTCTAGCAACCACTGATCTGTTCACTGTCCCCATAATTTGCTGTTTCCAGAATGTCCTACAGTTGGAGCCAAGAAGTATGTAGGCTTTCAGACTGGCTCCTTTGACTCAGAAATAGGCATTTAAGGTTCCTCAGGGTCTTTCCATAACTAGAAAGTGCACTTCTTTTTAGCACTGAATATTATTTCATTGTCTAGAGGCGCCAACATTCATTTATCTACTCACCAAAATATATTTCTAATTCATTCTTTTCTTTCAACCTTCATTCGGACCACCAGAGTCCAAAACACTATTCTCTTAGGTTGCCACATTAGTCTCTTGACCAGTCTCCCTGCTTTAATTTTTGCCAAACCATCATGTTTTCTTTACAAAACAGCCAGAGTTTACCTTCTTAAAATGTAAATCAGGTGATGTCTCCTTCCTGCATACATGGTCAAGATTTCTAACTATGCTGGATATGAGCCTGGGTATCCTGGAGGACTCGTGCAGCCTGGCTCTCCAGGGAGGTGATCTATCTACCTCCTGCTCCTTCTAACGTGTGGCTTTTCTCTCCCTAGTTAAACTTCAAGAGGAAAATGTCGAAGAGGCTTTCTATAGTGAAGACAGTGTTAGAGTTCAAGTTGTGAGCTCCACTGACTGCTGCTGCCTCCCTAAAACCAAGTCTTGAAGGAGCACCAAGAATTCATAACCAAAAACAAAAGGGGAAACAAACCTGTGGGAGGTCCCCAAAGAGCCTGAGGAATCCTGAACCCATGTGTGAGGTGCTGAGAGGGTAGCTGGAGACCACAGCGAGGGCAGTCAGAGGAAAGCCTTCCCTGCTCTTGCCCCTCTCTCTTACAAACTCTGGTGGACCATCACTGCTGATCCCCTACTGCAGATGCCAGCACCACGAGCCTAGGACACGGGCATGAGTGTTTGTACTAGCTTGGAGGTGCCAACCCCACTGGGGCAAACCTTACAGGAAGGGCCGGTGAGTACTGATCAGCCAGCCCTGGGAAATCACTCCCTCTTCCTTTCTCCTTCCTGCCCTTAGGATCAGTGAGTAATAAGAATAATAAATCAGAGGAATTAGCCTGTCTGGCCCCACTGTTGCATCTCCTTGAGACAGCACTCAAAGTGTGGTCTCTGGGGCAGCAGCACGTGCATCACCAGGGAACTTGCTAGAAATGCATATTATCAGGTCCACCCCAGCCATATCAATAAGAGACCCTGCGGATGGAACCCAGAAATCTGCTAACAAGCTCCCTCTCCACAGGATTTCTGAAGGAAACAAAAGTCTGAAACTACCTCCCTATGTGTTTACAAGTGAAACCCTGAGCAGAAGAGTGGTAGGGCTGGGCATGATCAAGGGTGGCTCTGTGATGCCTTGGGACCTGGCTGGTCTTGAGTTTATTCTCCAGTCTCATCCTTAAATTCTCCTGGCCTAAGCTGACTTTGGGCCTTTTATTAAAATCATTACCAGACTAACCAATTCTCGCAAGGAAACATGACCATATGGATCAAAATAATTCTACATTGAGGAGTGTAAGCTGGAAATAGAAAGACCAAAAAAACTAAACAATAAACACCATGCAAAGCAGAGGTATTTAAAAAGATCCACAAAACCTTTAAGTACATAAGAAAACCCTACTTAGGAAGATCAATGTAAGGCAAGAATATGAAACCGTAACAAAGAACTAAGTAACATTAGTTCTGGATATTGTAACATTTGAACTAAAAACACAATAGATGCGATGAAAGCAAACTGGATGTAGACTATATAAAAGCTAACAGATATGAAGGATGGAGGTAGAAATATCAACACTAGATTCTATGAATTCCAGGAAGGCAGAAAAAACACACAGAAAGGGCACAAGTCCACTAATTTCTCAGAATTAAAGAGTGCCAAAGAGGAGAGATAAGGATAAATCCATCATTAAACATAGTAAAACTCAACATTAAAAACGGGAGAAATTTTTGGTCTCTTTAGAAAAAGAGCAGATTACCTATAAAGGCAATAGAGAAAATGATGCCAGAAGCCACATTAGCAGCACTGGGTGGAAGAAGACAGTGGAGTAACAGCTTTATGGGTCTTGGAACCTAGAATTTTATGTCCAGCCAAACTGTCACTTGGAATATGTAGCAAAACTCTTTCAGGCATAAAATGTATCAGGAGTTTTTCTTACACTATGACCCACACCAAAAACACCCTTAAATAAGAGAAGAGAGACAAACAGATGCTACAAAAAATATGAGAAGGAAGGTGAAAAAAAATAGTTGGTAAGTCTTTATTTTAGCTTTATGGGGGAAAAAAAAGGCAGGATCAGAAAAAAAGGCAAAAGACAAAGTATATCCATAAGAATTAAGAACTAAAAATCTAGGGTGTGCCTGGGTGGCTCAGTGGGTTAAAGCCTCTGCCTTCGGCTCAGGTCATGATCCCGGGTCCTGGGATTGGGCTCCGCATTGGGCTCTCTGCTCGGCAGGGAGCCTGCTTCCTCCTCTCTGCCTGCCTCTCTGCCTATTTGTGATCTCTCTCTGTCAAATAAATAAATAATTAATTTTTAAAAAAAAGAACTAAAAATCTAGGCAATAGCAAACTCTTGGGTTGAAGAGGAATGAGAAAGACAGAGGGTTGTTACACACGACCAAATACTTGTCCTATAGTTGGGAAGAGATGGATACTGGCATATTTAAAGAATAATGGAGGTTCTAAATGTAGAGACTGATACCAGAGGAACATATTTCATCAGAAGAAACCAAAGAAAACTTCATTTATGCAGTGTAATTCAGGAACAGAGAAAAATACATTACATGAAAATGACATAAAACTGTGGAAAAACTGTTCTAAAATTATGGTTACTGTCATCAATTTAAATGGTTAAAAATAAAAATAAAAACAAAAAATAAACAGAAGCCACAGACCAATTAAAGAAGAAGAAAAATAAAACCCACAACTACATGTATGTAAGAGGCTCGCATTAAACTAAAGTGACCTTTAAAAACTGACATAAAATAGGGAAAAAGAGACCCCCTGCAAATGTAATTAGAAAGAAATCTGGGTAGAATCTTACTACGAAATACAACTGAAGACCACAATTGTCATAAGATACAAAAGAGGACAATGCACTTGGTAAAGGAACAGAGAGGAAGAACATATAACCATCATAAAGACATTATCTCTAATAATTCAGCCTGGAAACAGAAAAAGCAGCAACAGACCAAACCACAGGGAGAAAAAAATTTGTAATTGTAGATGGACATTACAAGTGTTCTCAGAAGCTGAGCAAATAGACAAAAAGAAACAGACTACCGCAGATCCGGTAACCATGTGGATGCCTTGTTAAATTCAAATGCTCCAGAGCTCCCCAAAGTCTGACCCACTGCGGTCCAACTCCCTCAATAGGGGACAATCTAGGATGTCATTCCAAGTGGATTTTGTTCCTGGCAGTTTTGGAAGAGTCTGATTCTAACACTCTATCACTCAGGGCACTACAGTGTGGGAAGGGGCTCAAAACCAGTGTCGCTGTGAGGTTCCTAGGCATTTTCTCAGGATATAGTGGAAACTCCCAGGACTGCAGTGCTGGAAGCGGGTCCCCAGTCTGGCACTATTTAACATTTCTTTTGTCAACCTGAAGGATACGATAAGCAGACCAAGGTCTTATTCCAAAAGACCCAATGAAAATCACACAAAGATCAGTACAGCTGGGATGGTGATTATACCAAGTTAAGTGTAACTCTCCTTTCCAAATGCTATTTCCTGCTTCTGGCAATACCCTCTCTTGTCCCAACACCATGTGTCCTTCATCCCGCTTGGCGGACTGTCCCTCTGTTCTCTGTGCCACTTCCTAGACAGGTTACTGAACACACCCCCATTACTGCACTGGTCGTGTTTGTATGGCATTTCTGTTTTCATCTGTAATCCCGTCATCAGACTCAGCCTCCAGGAGAAAGGGGCACTGATCTGGTCATTCCTCTACCTCTGGACTCGAGCAGTGATTCTTACTGAATATTTATTAAGTGAATCAGAAGCTAATCAAAGAAAGAAAGTTTCTGTGTTTAACTCCTAGAGGAACGGCAAGATCAGAAATACTCGGCTGATGCCTGGAACGGTCCACAGACCATAAACACACCTGACCAAAGGCAGCAAGTGGAGAAACACACACAAGCCACTGCCCAGGGACAAAGGCCACTGGGCAGAGGTACAGATACCGTGCTGCAAAGAAGGAATCAGAGCCCAGAACCACCCATCTGTCATGGGAAGGCAGAAAGGACATTCTCCAAGGAGCTCTGTGTTTCAGAGGGGCTAACCCCCTGCCTCCCCCACAACAGACTGCTCCCACTTTTGGAAACCAAAGGAACCTAAAGTCAGCTCCACACAGCCCAACACAACATGAAACCACGGGCAGCTCTGTGTTTTGGGGTGCAGGGCACTGAGTGTCTTAGAAATGGCACTTTGTGCTCAGGAAGCTTGAGACTTTGCTCAAGAGTGGGGACACGGGCTTCAGACGACACTGGGCATTCTCCCCCGTGCATTCTCCCCCCCCATTCAGCTCCACTCCTCCAGAATCTCCATCCCAGGGGCCCGGGGTCCCTCCTTGGGCCCAGTGGAGGGGAATGTGAGCACACTGTCTCCTGGCTGCTGAACCATCCCCACCCCCCGGGGCCCCTGCCATGTGTCATCCCATGACCCCTCTGAAGAAGAGGCCCCCCCGAATCTGACTCATGACACAGATCTCTCAAGGACAGTAACACATCTGGCCATGAGCAACCACGATGAGGTCAGTTACCCCGGACTCCGGGGAGGGAAAGAGATACTGAACCTATGGTCAAAGGGTAAGTGGCAGGTGCTATGGAAGCCAGAGAGGCCGAGGCATAAAGGGGGAGGCGGAAGAGAAGGGTGTTCCGGGCCAAGGACTTACTGCCTGGGGATCCAAGAGGACCCTGGATGCAGAGGGGGGTCGCTCCAAAGATGGGCTGGAGTGGCGAGCCGTGTCACATGATAAAGAGCCTCGCAAGCTACTTCGGAATCCATCCAAAGGAACACGGAGCCACTGAGGCACAAAAAGAGGTGAGCTGCTCACGATGCAGGGTCAGTGAGGGGCAGCGAGGGGCCTGGGTCTCCACCCCCGCCCTCCGCCGCACGCAGCAAGAGCCCTACGAAACCCCCCCAAAGGCTTGAGTCGGGACATCACTCATTAGCCCCTCCAGTTTTCACGCTTTCATCGATTACCGACCTTCCTCTGATAACGGATGATCTGGTGGCAACCCCGGGGGAGGACGCCATCCGCACGGCCAGCGAGAAAGTGCTGACCTTGTGGTTTCTGCCAGGCCTGTCCCCAGTGACCACTCCACAAACCAGTCTTTGCTACACCGTGTGGTGGCTTCATAATGGAATCGCCACCCTGTGCCCAACGCCCAGCAACACGTTAATTCCGTCCAATTAGTAGCTGCCAACGACCCTTGTCATCCTTCTTTCTTGGAAGTTCCACGTCTGCCCATCAGGGATTCCAAAGAGGTTTCTATGCAGTAAATTGTTTTGTCAACCCAGGGGAGTGGTGACGTCTTGGCAACTTGAGGCTTCAGTCAAATTGCCTGCAGGCAAAATTGTCAGGGAAGGCCTGTGCGACAGACAGGGTCGAACTTATTATTCTTATGTTTTAGATCAAGCAGGGAGGCTCAGTAAGTCTCCTGGACCTGGAGGAGAGATTCATAGACAAGGGATGACTGAGCCCATACATCAAAACCACTTCCCTGGTGATCTTTTATTATGGACCATCTACCATGCACTCCTCTATCCTTCCCAATGTGATTTGCTGAAGCCCCAAATCTAGAAAGGATGGGGGGCGGCAGACCCGTTACGTTTCATTATAACTTGTATTTCTGAAACAGTGTCTCACTCTTCCTTATTCACTGAACAGAGGAAAAACTGACATAAAAAGCTGATATAAGAACTGTTAAGTGCATCCTTCTTACAAGTGCGTCCTGTATGCCATTTCTATAGAATCCTGTAGTGCCTTCATTTGGAGGTTTCTTTCTTTTTTCAAGTGTAAAATACCTCTTTTTGGAAGATATAGCGTTGTTTCAGGAAGAATAGCGACAGTTCTTACTGCCCATTTGAGTCTTCTACATCTTTTATTTTTTTTTTTTTAAGATTTTACATGTATTTGACACAGAGAGAGAGAGAGAGCAGGAACAGGGGGACTGGCAGAGGGAGAAGCAGACTCCCCACTAAGCAGGGAGCCCCATGCAGGGTTTGATCCCAGGGCCCTGGGCTCATGATCTGAGCCGAAGAGATGCTTAACTGACTGAGCCCCCCAGGTGCCCTGAGTCTTCTACATCTTACAGAAGTATGTGACCTGGAAGCTGAGCTCAAAGAGATATCAGAGGTTACGTTAACACATTTCTCAAAAATCGTCCTAATGTCTCCAGTTAGGAAAAATCTTGAACTATGCATAGTAATACAGTGATAGATTTCAGTCTTATGTCCACCAACTTTTAAACGACTTAAAAGAAATGGCCACTTTGGGATTATATAGTGTTGTTATAGGAATATAAAGAGGCCATCTGGTCCTTAGAAGGCCCTATTCAGGGGCGCCTGGGGGGCTCAGTCGGTTAAGGCATCTGCCTTCAGGTCAGGTCAGGATCTCAGGGTCCCTGGGATTCAAGCCCTGCACCAGGCTCCTTGCTCAGTGGGGAGTCTGCTTCTCCCTCTCCCTCTGCTCCTCCCCCACTCATGTTCTCTCTCTGTCAAATAAGTAAATAAAATCTTGAAAAAAAAATTAAGGCCTGTTTCACATGGTTGACCCCTTGGCTGCATCTGTGAACTGATTCCAAATCTGAAATAAACCACAATGTGGCTTTTTTTTTTTTTTTTTTAAATTTTATTTATTTGAGATAGCGAGAGAGAGAGCACAAGCATGGAGAGGGGCAGAGAAAGAGGGGAAAGGAGACTCCCCAATGAGCTGGGAGCCCAAAGTGGGGCTCGATCTCCTGGGATCATGTCCTGAGCCAAGCGGATGTTTTAACCAACTGGGCCACCCAGGCGCCCAACAATGTGATTTATACTGAACACTTGCTTTCCTTCTGGGGTCTGGAATCTTGGTACCTGTGAGGCAGAGGGTGCCTACAGGACCAGTGTCCCCAAAACCATGCGAGAACTGAGTTCCTAAAGAGCCTCCCTGGTAGATGACCCTTTTACATATATCGCGACTCTGCTCTGGGTCTTAAAGCCTAGGATTCCACCAAAGGGGGAAACGCGTGGAGGCTTGCGCTTGGTTTCCTCTAGATTTTACATGTGCCTTTTCCCTTTGCTGAGTTTGCTTTGTATCCTTTGCTGCAATAGGCCCGTAGTCAAGAACCTGACTGTAGGAGTCCTCCTAGTAAATCCTGCAATTCCCCAGGTGGGCGTGGGCACCTCCCACATAAGGTGCCCAGTTAATGTCATCTTCAACAAACAAGCTTCTCTGTTACCTTTCCATATAGAGATTCAGTTTCTTTCTTTCTCTCTTTCTCTTTTATTCATTCATCCATCCATCCACCCTTCCTTCGATCCATCCACCCACACATCATCCATCACTCACTCTTCCATGCCTACAAAGTGCCAGAAGTGGGCTGGGTGCTGACAGTATAGCTTTTCCCAGGATCTGCAGGGCCTAATCCTTCCGCCTTGGTCAGGCACTCCCTGAGCCTCAAGGCACCTTCCTTCCTCTCACCATGACTGCATGGTAGAAGGTATCACAGTCAGGACCCAGCCGCGAGGTCTGAATCCCCTTGTGCTCAGGTAGGGGTCTGGGCACAGGGCGTCCACGTCTTCTGGGTGACCTCAGCACGCAGGCAGTGTTGGAGCTGAGGGCCACACAGCTGTCCTTCACTCTATCTTATTTTCCTTCATTGCACTCAGGGTTATGTGGGAAGTTTTATTTTATTTTTTTTTAAATGTTGCCTGTCTTCCCAATTAGAAAACACATTTGATAAGAGCAGGAAATTGGTCTCTTTGTTCAGTGTGATGTCTTTGGTGCTTAGCTACATAATGGATGCTCAGTAAATATTTGTTAAATGAAAGAACACATTATTTTCGTTTCTATGGCATTCAGAGCTCCCGGTGATCTGAAAATGTCACCTTTTCCTGCTGCTCTCATTCCCTTCTCTCATATACACTCCACGTACTGTGGACTATTTCGGTTTCTACCTCATTTTTCATATTCATCAGTCTCTCTCTACTGGCGCCATCTGGGCACGTATCCCTCTGCCTCTCAAGATGAGAGGCCCCATGTCTCCCCGGGCTCTCTTAGCATGGTGCTCTGGTCAAGGCAGGTGTTCAGCCCGCGAGCTGCATGGAATGCATCCTGGATCCATCAAATCAACCACATTTCAGAGCAAGGAAAATTAAGCCACCAAATTAAGCCACTGGTTTTAATCAAGCCACTGGATGAACAGCTCCCTGGAAGGGAGGGTTACAGCCACGATCTTACTCCTAGCTTGGCACCTTGATTGAAACTGCCAGCAGTTACAATGCCTGACATCCCACCACCATCATTTCTGATGCACGCATGCATCTTGCTTTTCCTACATTTAACTCTTGATCAGCTGGGCCAGTTGTTGGGACCCTGGTGACAAGAATGGGAAGTAACGGGTCTTCCAGGCTGACAAAGTGGCATTTCCAGCACTGACCCTGGGTCAGCTTACTCTGTTGTTCATGTGCCACGGGGAACTTGCGTAGGAAGAGCTGGGGACCCTGCAGGTCCCCCGTGGGACAGAGTGCTTCATCGAGGACAGCTCAGGGTAAGGGGGTGAACTCTTCGCCTCTGTCTGCACCTGCTTGAAACACAGGCCAAAGGAAAGCTCCCTGGAGAATTTCAGGGACATTTCACTGCTTCGGGTCTCCTAAAAACGTACATTGGTTTTCTCATTGCAGAATAGGTACGAGGTTTTTGTTTTTTTGTTTTTGTTTTTGTTTTTAATTTTTTGAACAAATGGGATCATATTCCAAATGACTTCAGCTATTTTGGGGGTGAATTTGATGCACATAAAAAAGAGAGATGCTGTAATTCTCTGGAAAGACATTCCCTCCGAAATAAAAACTGAAAATAATATGTGCAGAATCAGGCTCAGAACATTAAAATTCCTCCTTTGTCGCTTCCTGGCTTTGGCTTCTTAAACAACTTACTTAATCACCTTGTGCTGCACTTGCCTCCCCTATAAATCTGGCACCGTAACAGTTGTGTATCTTGGAGACAGCTACAAGAATTATATAACTCAGTATGTGTAACACACTTTGAACAGTGCCTAGCATGAAGTTACCCCTCAACGATTGTTGGTGATTGCTAAAAATGTCTAGCTATCACTGGAAATTCAGTGTAAAAATTGAAACTAAAGCTCTGAAGGAAACATGTTCATCTAATATTGGAACGGGAATGCCCTTTCTAAGTATAGTGCTCCAGATTGAAATTAAAATTCACAAATGCAAAATGCAGAAAAAATCTTGCCATGCAGGATATCGTTCTTAATACATAAGGAACTCCGATGTAGCAACAATAAGAAACAACTAATAGCACTATAAAAACGGACAAAAGATTAGAAGAATTAGTTGATAAACGGAAAAAATATGGTCAGAAGCATGAAAAAGTTTCAAGGAAACATACATATTGGAATCGCGGTATGCCACAGTTCCTCTATCAAACCAAACTGCAAAGCTTTGAAGAAATCTAATGCAGACACTGTCAAGAGTGCAGGGAAAGGCTGCCAGGAGTTGCAACATGTGGACGCCAACCTGGCCACACGTGAGACATTTTTCACCTTGACATTTCTTTTTTTTCTTTTTCTTTTTTTAAAGTATTTTATTTATTTATTTGACAGAGAGAGAGACAGAGAGAGAGGACAGTGAGAGAGGGAACACAAGCAGGGGGAGTGGGAGAGGGAAGAAGCAGGCTCCCCACTGAGCAGGGAGCCTGATGCGGGGCTCAATCCCAGGACCCTAGGATCATGACCTGAGCCGAAGGCAGATGCTTAACCGACCCTGGTGCCCCTCACCTTGACATTTTTCATCCCCTTAGATTCAGCAAGTCCACTTCCAGAAGCTACCATAGGAAGATAATTATGGAAACCTACCAAGGCTCCCTGAAGCATTACTTACACCAATGAACAATTCAAATTAGCAAATTTCCTCGGCTGCCATTACAACTGATGTTGAAACAGGGTGTCCTATTATATGAGCAAACGTTCAAAACATATTTTTCAGTGAATAAGGCAATCAATGACAGGATGTGCAATAGGAGCTTTTTTTTTTTTTTAAAGCGTATGTAAAGAGGAAGAAATAACGGAAAACTGGGGGTTATTTGTGAGCAACGAGGTGGTGGTAGGTGTGTTCTTTCTGTCTGTCTTATTTACATGTTCCCTGTTGGGCATGAACTAATTTCATGATAAGCAAAATGTTATAACACAGAAAAAAAGAGAGAAGAAAAGGCAGCAGAAGAATCTGAGGGTTTCAGCAATCCTCTCTGATTCCCACCTTGTGAGATGAAGCAAATCCGGCCTCTCTTATTTTCCTCCTCACCTCTGTATTAAGGCAATGTTTCTGACGTTCCCCATCCCAGCTGCTGCCGGGGGAAAAAGAAACGCATGGCCTCCCCCCCGCCCCGCCGTTTATACATAGTCTAGAATAAACAAAAACTTTGTTTTCACAAGAGAACCTTATTATTATTACTTACTATTTGCTGAGCGTCAACAGTTCTTTTATAAAAAGCGACAAGTGAGCTGTTCTAAATTAGGCCAACTAATAAGTGCCTGGCTCCCGGGGAATACAGCCACCTGCCAAATGCTCGGAGGTCAGGATCTATTAAAAGCTGTCCCCTTGCAGACTCCTCTCCGCAACCAGGAGAGAGACACTGGGTGGACAGCACTGCTGAATGTGTTACAGATTCTAGCGACATCGATACCGGGGGATGGTGGACTCCTTCCCTCTGCAACTGGGAGCTTAGAGCAGTGTGGAGGGTCACAGTCACCATCTCGAACCCCAGCTCCATCTCCGGTTTCTTTCTGACCTTGGCGGATGGGGCTCCGTCACACAGCGGACATCAACACCCCCCCCCACCCCAGCCCACCCTGAGGAAGTCAAGCAGGAGAGTTGTGCTGTGGCGACAGGGCTGGGGAGGAGGGAAGCTGGAGGAGGGAGAATGGCTTGTGTGCACGGAGCCCGAGCCCAGTAAGGGCCGCGGGCAGAGAAGCAAACCGCCTGTCTGTGACCTTCACCTACAGCCCCACGGGAAAAAACAGAAACGTAGATATGCAAAAATTCACCTGCTTTCCCGAATTTTCTACATTCTTCAACATTTCTCAAGGAGATAATATAATGTCTTCAACAACTTTTTATTCAGGCATAACACATACACTGAAAACAGCCAATGGTAAGTGTATGCATCAAGAAATAGAAGATCCTGGGACCCAGACACTCCCCCCATGACCCTCCTTACTTCCATTCCCTCCTTTACCCGGAAGTTAACCAATACCCTCACTTCTAACACATCATTTTGCTTCTTTTTGAATCATACAAACCTGAAATTATACGATGTGTTTTCATTTGCGAGATTTTTTCCCCGTGTTCCATTAGACAGTATTTCTTTATTTTCATGCTGTGTAATATTCCCATCAGTCAATATATGAGGATTTCTTTATCCAGCGCATCGAGAGCTGGTTCCATGTTCCCGGCTGTTATGGGACTGCCTCCTACACCTGTCCCTGGCCCACGCATGCTGTGTATTTCAAAGCAGAATTGCTGGGTCATGTGGCATGAGCATATTCAGCTTTAATGATCCTGTCACATAGTTTTTTTACAAAGTAAGTGTGTGAATTTACACACCCATCGGTGTCGGAGAGTTTCATTTGCTCCACATCCTTGCCAACGCTTGGTCTTGAGCATCTTTTTTAAAATTTAAATTACTGAGTGGGTGTGTGGTGATGTGAACCAGTAATCTAGTTAGTAAATATGTCTCAGAGTTCTGTGAGCCGTTCTGGCAAATTACTCCAACCCGAGGGGGTGGGGTCTCATTGGAGCCTCCAGTCTACAGCTGGTTGGTCAGAACCACAGGTGCTGGCCTGAACCTGAGACTGGCAATGGTTGGCAGGCGGGAAGAGAGGCAGACTTGTACCACTGGGCCCCAGACTTAGTGAGTGTGATGCCATATTCTAGGTAGACAGGGTCAGAATGGAGTGAATTTCTTGGTGGAGTGTAAAAACAAAAGCAAAAACAAAAAACCAACCACCTACACTGGGATTGGATGCAGAACCATTAGGTGAGATGAACTCTGATTTTAATCTGTAGTTCTCGGATACCTATGTCCAACCACTTCTCATATGCCTATTGTCCATTTGGAGAATTTATTTTGCAAAATAATGTATAAAATGTCAGAGTGCCTACTCAAGTCTTTTGCCCAATCTGGTTGTTTGAATTCTTTTCTTTTTATATGCAACTAATGAATCTCTGAACACTAAGAAAATAATAATAAATAAATTCTTGCTGCGTCTGAGTGGCTCAGTGGGTTAAGCCTCTGCCTTCGGCTCAGGTCATGATCTCGGGGTCCTGGGATCAAGCCCTGCATCGGGCTCTCTGCTCTGCGGGGAGCCTGCTTCCTCCTCTCTCTCTGCCTGCCTCTCTGGCTACTTGTGATCTCTCTCTCTGTCAAATAAATAAATAAAATCTTTAAAAAAAATAAATTCTTTTAAAAAGGGTCATGTTAAAAGGGTTGCAGGAGAGAAAAAGAGGCACACATTCAGGAAAGCGTGTATGCGCACATGTGTGTATGTGCTTTAAAGAAAGACACCGAGGAGTTGTAGTCCAACGTGGCAACATGGGAAAAACTCACCTCCTCCATGGAACACGCCAAAATTGCACCTGGTAATACAACACTTGCTCCCAAAGAAGAGCTGAGGGCTGACCCAACAGCTACCCAACAACCAAAGGCAGAGCGAACGGCAAGAGGACAGCAAGAGAGAAGGAGCCATGGTAACAAGGGCACCCCTGCCCCCTGTGCTGTGAACGGCTGTGGGGAGGGGTAGTACTGAGAGACTGGATCAGATCCCTCCGTCCTTGGGCCCTGGGGAAAAAAGCAGAGGTTTAAAAGAGCAGCTAGTATATAAAGGAGACCACACTAGAACCTCAAGAGGCAGCCGAGGAGCTGGCCGAAAGCTCTCCAGGTTAGAGAGACTAGAGAATGACACAATTTCTGTTCCCACCTCACCTTAAAAACCCACTCCAAAGCAGAGTCTGGACCCCATAATGGGCAGGTCTGGATGCCATACCAGGCGGGTCCCAATGCTTTAACTGCCAGGTCCCATCATCACAGGGACCTTGTAACCCCAGCAAGCCCAGGGTCCCCAAGCCCACACCAGCCCAGGTAGCACTGGGATTTAGGGGGAGGGGCGGAAAGTTTTGGTTTTAAAGGGTAGAGGGGTTGGGGCTGTGGAGACACTCTCTCCCACTCCACCTTTAAAGCCCAGACTGGAATAGTCTGAAAGTGGAGGGCCGGGATAGGAATACCTGCACCAGACAAAAAAGACTTTAAAACAGACTCTAACAAGATACAAAGTAAGGGCACCAATCTAACAAGCAGATATAGCAATTGTAAATACCTATACACCCAACAATGAGCACCTAAATACATAAAGAAAATATCGATGGACACAGAGAAATTGACACTACAGTAATAGTAGAGGTCACGAGAGTAAAAGGGACAGCAGAAGGAATATAGTCGATGATATTGCAAAAATGATGTAGCAGGCCTGATGGCAGCTTCACTTGTGGAGAACATGGCATGATGTGGAAACCTGTCGAGTCACTAAGTTGTATACTTGAAAGTCATGTAACACTGTATGTTGACTACACTCAAATTAGAAACAAAAAATTGGGAAAAAAAAAAGATTATTTACTTAATTTGAGAGACTGAGTGAGCCAGAGAGCAAAGGCAGAGGGAGAGGGAGAAGTAGACCCCCCCGCTGAGCAGGGAGCTCCATCCGGGACTCCAGGATCATGGCCTGAGCTGAAGGCAGATGCTCAACTGACTGAGCCACCCAGGTGCCCCTGGCTGTTTGAATTCTTATCATGAAGGTGAAAGAATTATTTCTGTCCCGGGTGCATTCCTTTTTTTTTTTTTTTTTAAATTTATTTGACAGACAGAGATCACAAGTAGGCAGAGAGGCAGGCAGAGAGAGAGAGAGGAGGAAGCAGGCTCCCTACTGAGCAGAGAGCGCGATGTGGGGCTCGATCCCAGGACTCTGGGATCATGACCTGAGCCGAAGGCAGAGGTTTTAACCCGCTGAGCCCCCCAGGCGCCTTCCGGGTACATTCTTGATCAGATATACACATTGTAAGTATTTTTCTGCACTTGTGCCTAGTCTTTCTGAATAGTGTCTTCAGGTGTTTGTATATGGTGATGAGAGTTTCTCACTTTCTCCTTTTATTATCACTTTCTTCTTTTATTATTATTCCTTTCTAAGAAATATCACCTCAAGGTAATCAAGTTATTTTTCTACGTCTTCTTGTAAGGTTTTACAGTTTTTGCTTTTACATTTAGGTCTACGATTCCGCTTTCGTTCATGGTGGGAGGTACAGATCAAGGCTCATTATGCCCCACGTGCATATCCAGCTGTTTCCATATTCTACCATCCAGATGACATTAGTGCCTTCACGAAAAATCAAGTGGTTTCAGGACTTGCCGGATTTATGAATTCTGTATTCCTTTCCATTGTCTGTTTGTCTATCCTAACATCAATTCTACACCGTCTTCATCAGCACAGCCTCGTCATTTTTGGAATCTCGTAGTAGCGTTATGTAAATTTGTTCTCAGTTAGCCTACATTTCTTGCTGTAGACTTTATAATAATCTGTTTGTCAATTCAAAAAACCATGGCCCTTAGTGCTGGGACCTTCCTATTGCCCTTGGCCAGGTGATACAGAGAAAGCAAAGGGCAAAACGTGTATCACAGGGTTGTAAATCCAATCCAAACACCCTAGACCTGCCAGCTCCCTGAAGACCAAGTGTCTTGGATCTTCGCTTCCTTCCTAACTCCTGTTGTCTTTCTGAATAGACCTCATTCCGGGCCTCTCTAGATTGGACTCTTCTTTCTGGACTGGATGCCCGTGCTACTTGGAGAACACAGCTGGTCGACACTTGCCCCAGGCTCTTTCAACTCCTGGTAACCATCTCTCCCCTCTGAACCCTCACCCTGGGACCACCCTGAGGGTATGTCCTGGTCCTCTGAGGGAGCAATGGACAGATGGTTCTCGAAAACATGTTGGTTTTCACTAGGTAGAGCTGACTCATGCCATGCTAGGACCTTCGCTCATAAACATGCATGAGTGTACTTGTGTATGTGTACGTGATACTTGAGCAATATTTATTTTGACACTTCTAGTGCATTCTTAGGCAACATATAATCTTTCCAGATTTATGCTAAAAAGGAACACTGCCATGCTTACAAATCTCTTCTGCTGTAAACTCGTGTTCAATTTATTCCCTTCAAAGAAAATCTAGGGCATCATATTTTTGATACTCTATTATGGTAATACTTGTATATTGACACACCTAAGTCATCATCCCACAAAGGAGGCTTTTAAATCAGTCCATTTATGATGCTATCTTACTTTTTTTTTTTTTTTTTAAAAGCACCTTGTTCTACATTTTTTCTTCTACACAGGGCCAGGAACATCTGCCCCTTCAGCTGCACCGAAATGACAGCATTATCCAGTCTGCTTGAATCATGCCCAGGAGAAGGCTTTCTACAAAAATACGTCTGAAAGGACCTCAGCCTGCAGGGAGTTACTGGGGGTCATGGCGACGGGTGCGGTACTTGATGTTCATGAAGCGAGGAGAGAGGGCACATCTCTATTTCATCAAGACGCATGCAGTGGCATGAGGGACATTTATATGCAAGTGCATGCGGCTGTGCATGTAGAAGTACTTGAAAACCCCTTAAGAGTTATGCAAATATAAGACAGGGCTATTAAACAGCTCTGAATCACAGAGAAGGGCTGATGATTGGGAAGCGAGCATGGAAGAAGTGAGTAGTTCCAACCGGGGCCATGGGGAAGGTGCTGTGGAGGAACCTAGACAGTGAGACAGGCAGGCAGCAATATGAAGGAGCAGATGATTAACACACACAATGATTTGGGTGATTCTCCAGGGCATTATGCTGAGTGGAAAAAGCTCATCCCAGAAGGCTGCAGGCTGTAGGATTCCATTTATGCAGCATTCTGAAAATGGCGACCAGATGAGCGCCGCCGGGGATTGGGCGAGTGGGTGTCGGGGCAGGTGTACTTCTGAAAAGCCAACAACAATGAGCCAGTGGTGGAGTCACTCTCCTGTATGTTGGCTGTGGTGGTGGACACATGCGCCATCCTAGATGGTGAAACTCTACACAACTAAACACACCCATGCCTGCACGTACCAGTGCACATGTGCACACCCACAAATGAGTACAAGGCAAACAGGTGACATCTGAGTGAGATCAGCGAATTGCACCAATGTCCATCTCCATCCGGGTTGCAATATTCTACCAGAGTTTGGCAAGAGATCACCAAAGGGGGAACTGGGTAATGGGGATGTGGGACCTCTCTGTTATTTCTTATAACAGCACGCCAATTTACAATGATTTCCATCAAAAAATGCAGTTAAAAAGACAAATAGGACTTTAACAGATAGAGATGAGCTGACGTATTGGGGGAGTGTGTATGGGAAGATAAGCCTTCAAGATGGAGGAAGAGATTGGGTTGAGACGCATGAAGCTTAAAGACGTGGTCAGGAAATAGTCACAGAAATCAAGTCATAGCAGCAGAAATCATGGTTTCCATTTATTGAGAAGAACAGAGACCAGGCATAGAGATTGTCACCTGTTAAGTAATTTCAGACCACACAACCCCATAAGGTGGATACTATTATCATCCCCATCCAAGAGGACCGCACTGCAGAGAGAGCAGTAGGGAACTGTCCAGCAGCTGCCTGCCCCCCAGGGGGCTTCTAGCTCACTGACACTGTCTACTTTGTGTCTATTTCCCAGTGTCCAGCACTGCGAATCCAGTAAGAATTCAACGTTGCTGGCAAAAACCAGCAGCAAAGATGCTCCATGGGAGAACTCCGTGCCCTCTATCACACTTATGCTCTGCCTTTGTCTTTGCCTGTGGCTCCTTTGACGTCGTCAAAAATTGGAAGTTAGACTCCCAGATGCTACCTGCAGACAGCGCATCAGAGAGGTCAGTGTCAAGAGGACCGACAGTTGCCGGGATTCTGCTGGTTGCTTGGCTAGCTCAGATGGCTAATAAGCCCACTGGGACTTTCAAACCAAATTCTCTCTTAAATCACAGCCATAGAAGCTGCCCACCGAGCCTCAGATGGGCTGATCTCCCATGTTCCAGATCTGGGGGCCCAAAGATAGGCCTTCCTGTTCTTCTCTCATTGTTGTTCCTTTGCCCCCAACCCCTCACTCCTGCCACCCTTTTAAAATTCCTTTTCTTCTTCTAATTCCCCTCTATGGACAGAGAGAATGTCATTGCATAGTCTGGACTAAGCATCAGTGTTCGATTCTACATGCATTAATGTTGCCACACTCCAAAATACACCCAAGTGTAAGATTTTTCCAAACTCAGTACTGAAATCTGGTAGAGTCATCTGTCTATACAGGCAAATAGTACCTCTCATCTCTGGTGAGCATGGCCGGGGGCACATAATTTATAAAAGGAGAAAGAGCAAAACCGATTCTATACAGTTTTCCTGGTAAATCGTTACAGTGCATGACTGCAAAAACGCTTAATTACTGACAATGTTAAAGTCCACATGAAACTATCTTAATTAATATCTCTAATTAAGATTAACCTGACATTTCCAGGTTTCTCTTAAAAAAAAAAAAATACATGACATTTGCTCTATCATCAAGAAAGTAACCTTTTGAGGCACCTGGCTGGCTCAGTCGGTTAAGTGCCTGACTCTTGATTTCAGCTCAGGTCATGATCTCAGGGTCCTGAGATCAAGCCTCACGATGGGGGACATGCTGGGCGTGGAGTCTGCTTGGGATTCTCTCTCTCCCTCTGCCTCTACCCCTCCCTCTACCCAATTTCTCTCTCTCTCTCTCTCTTAAAAAACATAATCTTTCATTTTTGTAACTGATGAAAATAACATGGCCAGAAGTGAGAGAAAAGGAAACCTATCACGTGCTTTTTTCCCCTACTGAAGGAGCTGTAAATATGGGTAAGCCTCAAAAGGCTTAGCATCTGAGTTTTTCTTATATATACTCTGCCACACAGGAACCCAAAGAGGCCAATACTAGGAATTTGCTGGAAACCTATAGCAAGGGACACAAAAAATCCAATGTTTTCAGGCATTTGGCAGAATGCTTGAGATTTAGCAATTGCTCAATTTAGTAAATGCTTCAAGGACCCTTGAAGATAAACACAGCTGATGAGCATTTTGAGTAGAAAAATGTAAACGGACTGTTTCACAGACAGTTTCTGGCCACGAGGTGGCCTGTAGAGAACACGGGTGTGATTCACAGAAGCTACAGATCCAGCCCGCCTCTGCCTCTCTCTGGACAAGGAGAAGGAGAATAGCAATGGCCTTGGGCTTCGGATTCTTCCTCTACAATAGGAGGCCAGTAAGGATCGCCACACCCAGTGTTCTCACGCTCTTCTAGGTAACCGTGGCTCCAGACGTGTGGAGAACCTTGACTGCTTGGGGCAGGAACAGTTGTCTCCTTGGACTCGAATGCTTGGCTGTACCTGACAGTCAGAAGGGAAATAGCATCTGTGTTCTAGAGGCTCCGGGGAGCTCAGGGTCCAAGGAAGGGTCAAACTGATGGGCCAACGTGCTGAACGCAGTTCCCAGATGATGGGAGATGCCCCAGAGTTGTGAGCAGGTCTGCTACTATTAATATAATTCCCAGAACAACGTAAACCAGTATGGTCTGTGTTCTGGTGCTGGCAGTGCCGATTTCCAATGCTTTGAGAAGACACTTGAGAATTCATGTCCATTCTGTAAGAAATGAACCCCCCCACCTTCCACTCAGTAGTGGAAAGGAAGGCATTAGGCCTTTCTCACTCGCTGCACTATCAGTATTTTATCTTCTGGAAGACTAGATACTCTTTAAGTGAAAACAAAACAAAACCCACAAAAAATGTCAACCAGTCATTTCAACAGACTTCGGGTATCCCATTTTTATCACAGCCAGGCACAGTGAAGGGAGCTCTGGGTTTAGGGGTAGATGGGCTCCTTCTGCAGAGCTCAACGTTTTCTGTGGTTTCTTGTCCAGTCTATGGATGGGATCCTTGCATGAAGCCCTTCAAGCCAGAGTCATGGTGTATGGGCACAACCTCTGCATTTAGCACTCAGAGCTGAGTCATGCCCGGTGTCCTCGAAGGAAAAGCAAGCCCAGTGAAGGAGTCCTTGGTCTCGCATTTTAGAGGACACCAGAAATTGTCAAGCATGGAATACACAGATGGAGTAAGGGAAAAATATGAATGAACTTTCTCTTACTGAATTCGTTCTGATTTCGGTGACAAGACTAAAGGTCATAAAAAAGCAATCTCCCTTGGGATAACTCCAGTAGCTCCCAGATCTCTCTTGCTAAAACCCATCTGCCATCAAATGAACTGGATCTTTGAAGACGTGGCTGACCTCAGGGCTTGGGCCGAGAAAGTTCTACGTGAGCCTAGAACTTCTTGTTGCAGTAGAAAGAAACTAAATCAAATAATGATTGGAACACATCAAAACGACACAAACACCAGCTTAAAAGAAGACTCCATGGGCCAAATGTAGGGCAGTGTGAGCATGAAAAAAATGTAATAGTAATAAGCTATAGCTTGTATAATAATGAGATCGCATGAATCCACATTGACCAAGGCAAAGAAATAAATAAGTGGAGGAGGAAGGAAAATTTCCCCTTAAAGTTGAAAGCCAGTCAACAAGTACAGAAGAAATGGTGGCATTTTGAAAAAGGTGGTTTGTTGATCGCTAGGATACTTGTCTCCAACATGAATCAACAACGGATAGCAAAACTAGAGGCATGACTGATGACAAGCAGGATACTGACCTAGTCTCTTACATCTTTCAATGCGTATCTATTAATTGCAAAGGGAAGTAAAAGTAACTTTGTCCCAGGGAGACCTGTAGACACCACTTGAGCAGGGGACAGTGACCTCAGCAGTGATGTTGTTCTGTGCCTCCCGGTACAGAGCAGGGGGAACTTCCATTGTGTTTCCGACAAAAAGGCATAGCCTGCATCTAATAATGGGCAAATATCAAAGCGAATGATGACATGCTACAAAACAAATGGCCTCTTCAAAAGGGTCAAGGCCATGCACAACAGCGACGGGCAGATGAATGGTTTCAAGTTAGAGGAGATTAAAGAGACATGAGGACTAAAGCCATGCGTGACTTTTGACTAGGTTCTGCACCAACAACACATTCTCCCTTCCTATAAAAGACCCTAGTAGGGCACTTGGTGAAACCTGAGTTGTTTGCGTATTAGAAAATAACACCACACAGGTGCTCCTTGCTGTTGATGAAAGTCTCACAGTCATGTAGGAACGTCTTCATTTAGTGTATTTAGAAGTAAAGGAAAAAAGCACTAGACCCACAACTTTTTCTCAAATGTTCAGAAAAAAGAGAGAAACTCATAAAGTAAGCATGGCAAATGATTAGTATTTAGGGAATCTGATGGTATATGACAATTCTTTTGCTATCTTTATAACTTTTCAAAGTCTCACCTTCCTTCAAAATAATCTTACCTGAACTTAGGTTTACCTTGTTCTCCATCATTCAGACTTCAGAAATGGGTGGTAAGTTAGGGCAACAAACTGGGGTCCTAAGCCCTGATACAAGGCCAAACAACAACAACAACAACAACAAAAACCACAATCACAAGTAGAGGAACAGTCTGAGGGAAATGCTTTGGCTCGGCCATCAAAAGCAGCCAGGATTTTTGGTCCTCTGAGGACTCTGCTGTGTAAATGCACACAGGGACCAGAGACCAAAGAGAGGCATAAATTAAAACTACAAATTCCAAAAGCACCCCAAGCTGAGGCATCTTACAGAAGCAGATACATGGTCGCAGTGGGGGGAAGGGGCAGAGCTGGGGATGAGGAAAGGGATGGTGGGTCAGAAAGGAAACTCTGAAGCCCCCTAGATGGCAGACAGAAGCCTTGTGGGTCATGTTCCCTCCAGGAGGGGAAACGAACGTCACACTTAGGCAGCCCCAAGCAAAAGCAGACAAGACTAATGTGCTTCTCGGAAGGGACAGGGAGTCAGGGCAAGGGAGGTAGAGCCTGAGGACCTCCTCACATTGATCTGTTTGTTTTCTAGACCTTATGAGCACTTTCCTCCCTCTAGCCCAGGAGCTATTTCCACCCTAAGAGATACTTAAAAACAAAAACAAAAAACCCAACCTGTGGCAAAAATGCACATGACTTAGTCATTTCTACGGACTGTTTCCAAACAAAGGAACCAGGTTTAAAAGACACTCCTTTAGCACCATCTTGTGTCTGCACATGGATGTGACGAAATCCCCTTGCCAATTCTTCCTGAACACCTAAGACAAGACATTTCTTCACATTCCAGCCTAAAATTCTGCCAGGTCTTTAAATCTTATTCTGAGGCTTTTTTTTTTTTTTTTAACACATGAAATCAATCAGCAAACAAGGGCATCATTTTCAATGCCAAGCATTCGTGAATCCAAGGGAGAGGTTTATGGTTCTGCTCAAGGTAAAAAGAGCAAAACCAAACCAGTCACCACTCCTAGATATTTTAACCACCATATGGTATTTTGCAATTCTCCTCTCAAACTAATAGTCCTTCATTATAACAGAACCTCTCATAAATACATCAGTTTAGAATTATAGACCTACCTCAGAGACACTGAAGGTTCAGTTCCAGACCAGGACTATAAAGTGAGTTAAATGAATTTTTTGTTTCCCGGTCATATACACTTTATGTTCACACCACACTGTAATCCCTAAGTGTGCAATAGCATCACATTTCAAAAACAGCACACATATCTTAATTTTAAAATACTTGCTTGCTAAAAAATGCTAAAGATCATCTGAGCTTTCTAAGCTGTAATCACTGATCACAGATCACTACAACCCCCAGAATGACAGTGACAAAGTCAGAGATAGTGCGAGAACGGCCATACTGTGACCCAGAAACGCAAGTGCACAAATGCTGTAGGAAAAAGGGCGCTGCTGACAGACCTGCTCCACACGGGGCTGCCATGAGCACCACTGGGTAAAAAATGTATCTGCCAAGGGCAATGAAGCAAAATACAAGAAAATGAGGTGTATCTGCAAAGATAAATCAGTCCTATAGAATACAGAGTTTTATTCACTTTCCTTTCTTCATATTTAAAGGAGAAAATACCCAATTTTAAAAAAGATTAATAACTTATTTATTTGCGGGGGCGGGGGAGTGCACATGAGAGTAAGCATGGGGGGGGGCAGAGGAAGAAGCAGGCCCCCGCTGAGCAGGGTGGGCTCCATCCCATGCCCCAGGATCATGACCTGAGCTGAAGGTAGGTGCTTAGCTGACTGAGCCACCCAGGCGCCCCTACACAATCTTTTTTTTTTTTTTTTTTTAAAGAAAATTGTTAAAAGCCTTTTAAAGATATTCAAGTGTCTATTATCCAGATCTGTTTCACTCTATACTTGAGCAAAAATACAAAATAGGCATCAGGCATCTTCATCAGTCCTAAATACACATGCTCGAACCTTCCAAAATAAGAGGAGAGATCTATAATGGTATGCAAGCTGTGCTCAAGCCACCTCATGCTGCTCATTAAGACCGCAGTGCGCGTCTCGAACACAGGTTCAGTGACGTCACACTGGCACATGAAATCAGCTGGAGGGCGGGGAGCCGCTTCACTGCGGAAACTGACAGGCGCCACCGAGTCCACTCCTGGAGAGCCTCTGTGAGATGCTCCCCTGCACAGAGCTATGTGGGGGAGGAGGGAGCACCTCATCACCCACGCTAAAGAGAAAGACTTCATTTGAGGGCGTTCTATCATGAAACCCCTAAACACCTCTAATCCCAATTACACCTTCCAACACCACCTACAGTATCAATGCCTTTCTTATCTCTCATCTCTTCTTAAATTTCTCATAAGCTAAGAGACCACAAATACTAGCCTGTAGTGAGGGTCTGTGGAGCTTCCCTCCCCGCAAAACCAAATTTCTCAGGAAGAAAAGCAAAAGGCCAGGGTTGAGGGCTCTCCAGCTCTGTGCTGGCTCCATTCTGATTCTTCTGTGTCTTGGGTATAAGGCCAAGTGCTTACGTCGATGACCCTAAGACTTTAATCTGCGCTAGGCAGAGGGGATAAATGCGGGAATCATCAGAGGCTCATAAGGCTTCTCTGCTTCCCTCAGAAACTTTAAGCAATGGCAGAGACAGCTGTTCCTGGAACCAGCCACTAAGAAGGCGAGTTGGACACTCCCCGAGACTGGGGAGAACTCCCAACTAGAATGCAAGAGGGTGGCTGTTTGAGATTTCTCTTGGAAGGAGGGGGCAGAAGGTAAATTCCAACACAGGATTTCCGTGAGAAAAGGGGTAGAGGGGTGTTCTGTGCACTGTTTTAACTTCAGGAACAGGCTGTGCATCCAAGCACAAGTTTACCCAGCCGCCTTGCAGGGCTGGGGCTGCGGAAACTTAGCACACCCTGCTCCAGGGCCGGGAGGAGTCCCTCCCGTGCACTGGGTTCTCCCAGAATCCGGATGGGGATTCCGCGGGCTATGGAGGGACAAGGTCATCCCTCCCCGGATGGTCTCACTGTGCCCTCACACACCAAACTCGCTACTTCCTCTACTTTAAAAAGAAGACTTTTTCTTTCCTTGGAGTAAATTCTCAGAGCTGTCTTGTGGTTCTCAGCAATGAAGCCCCTGTCCGGGCAGGTGTGCCATGAGCCAGCAGAGGGCGCACGGGCCCCATGGTGTGCTCTGACTCTGGCTCTGGCTCTGGGTTGGGGAGGAGGTCCCCAGAAAGAAGCTTGCAGAAAGCCAGGAAGCCTTTCCTTCAACTCATGCAAACAAGCCCTATTATCCGGAAGTGGGAGCTAAAGTCCCAAAGTAAAATTTGCCTGTGGCTAAAATATGGTGCTTTTCTTTCCTCTGATTAAAAAAGAAATGGTTAACTTACTATCTACCTTAAACTCTTGTTTTCCGCGTTTCCTATAATAACGTCCTAAAAGCACGGCATCCAGAGAGAACCACAGCTCATGCAATTGAGCTGATGCTAGATTTTTCATAGAATTATAAAAAGCAGAGTCTTTCCATCTTTTCAAACTTTAAGGGGCCACACAATTCTATTATATTAATTTAATGAACTTGATCAATACCCTTTTTAGAGTGTTTAAAATTTTTGTTACAATAGCCAACTTGTTCTTGTTAAAACAGCCAACTTGTTACAATTCCAACTTGTTCTGGAGTTAGGATTCTTTCCTCAGGACAAATTACAGGAGGCAAATTACTGTACCTAAATGTGTATGATCTGTTTGGCTAAAAGCTCTTCCATCTCATGTTACCATCAGCTGTGGATGAAATTGCCTGTTTGACAGCATCCTACTGAACCTTTTTTATTGTGTCATGTGTCAAAAACTTGTATGTCATTATCGATTCTTTTGATTACTAGAAAAATGGAATTTATTGTCTATTTTTATGCATTGTTTGTATTCAAAGACTTGCTCATTCATCCATCCATCCATCCATCCGGCAAATGTTTACTGAGCACCTACTATGTGTAGGACATCGTGCTCAAACTTAACGCGTGAGGTGTACACCTACGCTTGAGCTGTACACTGTGTGGAGCCACTTTCTATGAAATTCACCTTGGATTCCATGTTTCTGAGACTCATCCTCCTTGCTCTGTTCCCATGGCCACCAACTCTTATCTTGGCACCCAAGAGCTCTTGCAAGGACTGGGGGGTCTAAAGTGATATCCTACTATGTATCCAGCTTATGAGCTCTGCACTGCGATATTCTATCTTCCCTCTACTCAGAAATCTCCCCCATTTCTCCTCCTTCTCCTCAAATTCCCCAGCTGGTGCTCCAAGGCCTCCAAGCTTCTGGAACCATCCTACATTTCCAGTCTTATTTCTATCACCTTCCCCATCATGCCATATGACTGCCAACCTGACCCAGCCGCCGTCCTTTGAACAGGGCTGTTCTCTAGCAGTGGGTGCCCTCGGCCATGGGATCTCCCTACAGCTCTGCCTCCAGAGCCCCCCACCCAAGCCTAGCTCAAACCCCTCCTTCACCAGGAAGCTGTCCCTGGTCCCATGGCACAGATATTCCTGACTTTAGAACCAGGTGGTGTCCACTGCACCCTCCCCAGACTGCCCAGAGCACAGCATCTCCTTCTCCTCCTCCCCCTTGGTGCCGCCACTGAGGGGCCAAGGGTGATGTGCTCACTTTTGAATTCTTTCACCTAGAGCAGTCCTGCCATACAGCTGTCTCTCCACAAAGGTTTACTGGAACAGAAAACGAATGAAGAAATGTGTGGGTAACTAAAGGTGCTAGCAGCCATGTAGAGAAGTCAGTCTGCAAACGCAGACAGAAACAGCAATGAGAAGCTCAAGGCCAGTTCCAGGAGTCTCTGAGGCCCAGCTGCGGGCCACCCTTCTGCCAAAGGGAGATGAGCTTGAGGACACACCCGAGACTCTGTTCTTTCATGTACTGTCCTCCAAGTCTAGTACCTTCCGAGGACATCCAAAGGGTGAGAGAAGAAGTTTAATCTGTGGGCTCTGATGCAAAAATTCCAGAAAGGACATCTACACATTCTAGAATTCCTTCCTGCCCCGATCCACTGAAGAGCGCAAACTTAAGCAAGAATGTTCTTTCTTGCACCAACCCCACAGCAGGGCGAGGATTTCCTGATCCTGGCCTCAAGCCAAAGGCCTCCCTCCCAATGCAAGTGCAGATCCACCAGGAAGACGGCTCCTGGCAGTTGCCCTTCTGCCATGAAAATCCCATCTGGTGTGTGCCAACTGCCTGTGTCAGGGGCTGCCTCCTGCAGGGTGGTCGGAGCGGAATGACCTTCTCAGTAGAATATTCTCCCCCCTGAGATTTCTGACAGCCATTTCAGACCCTGCTCCAGCAAGACGCTGTGTCGGGCCACCTGCTACCTGAAATCCAGTCTGTAAACAATTAGAAGAACTGTGTCCCTACATCTCGTAAGTGCTACAGCAATCACTTGTGGGAGATGTGGGGAAATCTAAAAATCGGAAGGCGTGCTTACAAAGACAACCAGGGACCTCCCTAGGACTTTTTTCCCTTTGTTTAAAAAAACACACGCGGGTGCCTGGGTGGCTCAGTGGGTTAAGCCGCTGCCTTCGGCTCAGGTCATGATCTCGGGGTCCTGGGATCGAGTCCCGCATCGGGCTCTCTGCTCAGCGGGGAGCCTGCTTCCTCCTCCCTCTCTCTCTCTGCCTGCCTCTCCATCTACTTGTGATTTCTCTCTGTCAAATAAATAAATAAAATCTTTAAAAAAAATAATAAAAAATTAAAAAACACACGCAACAAACAGAGCAGTTTTTTTTTGTTTTTGTTTTGTTTTTGTTTTTTTCCTGGACACAAACATGAGGCTGTATTGGAAGCGGACAATATTTTTAATTAAAGATTAGGAGTGATAGATTTTCAGTGGCTTATTTCTGGAAATAATAGCATTTGGGCAGTCTTTTTTTCTGTGGGAGCTGATGCGTATGACACCCATCACTCAGACCTGGGAGAAAGGAAAAAGGAATTACAGACCCCGTTTCACCAGGCAAGTGCCCAAATAAGCAAGTTGGATTTTCCAAATATGATAAATAGGGGCCATAAAGGGAGCTCCTCACGCAGTCTAGTCCTAGTGATTTATAATTTGTACTCTGACTGCTGCCACGAATAAAAGGCTGGGAGAGAAACAGTGTTACTGTTTACCAAGGCCAAGCCCGGGCCCTGCAAACTGCCTTCCTTTGCTTTCTCATTTAATCTGTAAAACTTGCTTTATAACCAAGGAAACCTAGGCTCAGAGATTTAAATAAACTGAGGACAAAGAGTTAGAAATGCATGGAGTTGGGGTTTGACCCCAGGTCTACGTAAATTAGGCCCGTGTTCTCTCTATTCTCCTGGGCTTCGTTTCACAGCCGTACACGTGCTACTGAATCAACGAGGTCGCTCTCCGCTGGACGCAGAACGTGACACTTGGTGTGGGAGGTAGGACTGTTAGGTCCCAGCTCTGCACTCCCCGTAGCCTGTCCTCTACCTTTGCAGGGCCCTCCTTATTGTGGAGGGAGAGCACTTTTCCAACCCAGGAAAATGGCCGGGTTTGGCCATTGACTTGCTTCGCCACAAGAATGTGCGTAGGGTGAGTCCCAGTTCAAGTGGAACCCGACCCACCGCCCAGAGTCCAACCCAGACACCTGCAGTGTAAAGCAGAGGCACTCTGCAAAGCTTACCCGGATCTGCCAGGCTCAGACCTGTGAGCGTAAGAATAACGATTTTGTTGTAAGACGCGGAGATTTTGAGATGGCTTGCTAGAGAGTATCATTGTGTTAATATCAACCAATGGAATGGATTAAAAACAGTTTAAACAAATTCACATGGCAAGAGGTATCAAGTTTGGTAGTTCCGGGACTGGTTTGGTGAACCCATGGTGGTAAGAAAAATGAGGATTCTTTTTCATTCTACCACTCAGCTGTCCCGAGGGTCTGAGCAATGCTTCCTCTCCTGCGGGCCCGATGGCTGCAACAGTTCCATGCGTTGTGTCTTCACATGATAGCATTGCAAGGAAAAAGAAACATGGTAGGTCTTATAGACGGAATTGTGCCCTCTTCCTCAAATTCCGTTCTTGAAGCCCTAGCCCAATGTGACTGTATTTGGAGATAAGAATTTTAAGGAGGTAATCACAGTTAAATGAGGCTATAAGGGTAAAGCCCTGATCCGGTAGGATGAATGTCCTGATAAGAAGAAGAAACACCAGAGCTCACTCTCTCTCTCTGTGTACTTTCACACACACAGAGGAAAAGCCGGGCGAGGACACAGAGAAAGCGCTATCTATAAGCATGCAGGAGCTCTCCCCAGAAACCAATCTGCTGGTATCTTGATCTTGGGCTTCTAGCCTCCTGTGGTATTCTGTTATGGCAGCCTTAGCAGATTGTGACAGTGGGGTCAACTAGGATTCTTTAATACTGCTCTTTCATCATTGAGGAAAATTTTTCCCAGAAGTTCCCCAGCAGATTCCCATTTCAAACCTCATTGACTAGAACTGGTCACATGACCACTTCAGACCAATTACTAGCAAACAAGAATGGGACTCCCATGACTGCTTCTGACCAATCATGATGAATCACCCAGGACTGGGAACACCACCGCCCAAATTTGGGGTGTGTATCCTTCAGAGCAAGACAGGATATTCTATAGGTACAAATTCTGGTGGTTTGCCACAAAGGTTTATTTCAGAGTCATGTGGCATTGTCTACTATGGATTGGCTACAACTCTATCTTCTTTGCTCTGACATGCAGAATGATGGAACACAGAACATGGCTGGGACTGGAACATGGCTGATCTCATGGCTGAGGGAACAGAGAACAGGATAAACCACAAGCTGGCTCTATGGCTTCTGCCCAGAACTGACATGTATGATCTCCATTCATACTTCATTAGCCAGGGAAAATCTCATGGTCAATCCTGATGGCAGTAAGGCAAGGAAAGACAATCTTCCCTTGGGGAGGGGAAACTGATCTTTGTGAATAGTAATACAATCTGTAAGTTTGCCTTCCTGGTCATAAATACTCCCATCTCTTCCCACCTGCAGAACACCCTCATCTCCTCCCTCAGAGGTAGCTCCCAAAGCCCATACTATCACTTTCCGCCTCAAAATGCAGGAGCCTCCGTGTGGTGCCTAGCAGTATCTTCCAAGAGTTACATGTATGGCTCTTCTTTACTGGAAGACCATTTCTCACCCCCACCCCAAATATGATACATGATGGTGAATATATGATGGTAGGAGCAAAATCACTTTGACCAAAATTCCCATTTGTAAAGGGGAAGAAATGCATACATAGATTAACTGGTGACCCACAGTTATCTTGAAGACCCAAGACTCTGCCTTGGGGGCAGAGAGTATCCCTTGATGAGGCCTTGATCTTACATTGTGGGAGTAGCTTCCTCATTATTGGTCTCCTGGCCAATGACTCTATCCTCTAGAAGGTCCTTTTTAAAATTATCTTTGTTGGCCTAATCTGAAAAGAACATTGGAGAATATTCTCTCTTTGGGAACTGAGGCACAGTCTAGCCCTGCTTCCTACCCATAAAAGGTTGGGGTCCAAGGGTTGCCTTTTCTTTCTATCTTCACTGAGATAAAATTGACATATAACACTATATAATTTTAAGATGCACAGTGTGTTGATCTGACCACTCATTTACTGTGATATGATTGCCACCATAGTGTTAACTAACACCTCCATAATGTCACATAACAACTATCTCAAAAAAAAAAAAAAAGACTCGGACAAATAAAATCATAAACAAGAGAGGAGAAATAACAACCAATACAACAGTGATACAATCATAAGAGAATAATATGAAAAATTAAATGCCAACAAATTGGACAACCTATAAGAAATGCATAAATTCCTAGAAATATACAAACTACCAAAAACGAAATAGGAGGAAACAGAAAATGTGAACAGACCAATAAACAGCAAAGAAATTTAGTCAGTAATAAACTCCCAATAAACAAAAGTCAGGGACCAGGTGGCTTCACAGCTGAATTCTACCAAACATTTAAAGAATAGTTAATACCTATTCTTCTCAAACTATTCTAAAATATTGAAAAAGGAGGAAAATATGCAGATTCATTATATGAGCTCAGCATTACCTTATTACCAAAAGCAGATAAAAACGCCACTAAAAAAGAGAACTACGGGCCAATATCCCTGATGAACACAGATGCAAAAATGCTAAACAAAATACCAGCAAACCTAATTCAACAATGCATTAAAAAGAATCATTCACAAAAATTCATTTTTGCTTTTGTTTTGCTTTGCCTTTGGAGACGTATCTTGAAAGAAGTTGCTGTGGCTGATATCAAAGAAGTTACTGCCTATGTTCTCCTCTATGATTCTGATGGATTCCTGCCTCACATTGAGGTCTTTTATCCATTTCGAGTTTATCTTTGTGTATGGTGTAAGAGAATGGTTGAGTTTCATTCTTCTACATATAGCTGTCCAATTTTCCCAGCACCATTTATTGAGAAGACTGTCTTTTTTCCACTATATTTTTTCCTGCTTTGTCGAAGATTATTTGACCATGGAGTTGAGGGTCCATATCTGGGCTCTCTACTCTGTTTTGCTGGTCTATGTGTCTGCTTTTATGCCAGTACCATGCTGTCTTGGTGATCATAGCTTTGTAGTAAAGCTTGAAATCAGTCAACATGATGCCACCAGTTTTGTTTTGCTTTTTCAACATTTCCTTAGAAATTCAGGGTCCCTTCTGATTCCATACAAATTTTAGAATTGTTTGCTCCAGTTCTTTGAAAAATGCTCGTAGAATTTTGATTGGAATGGCACTGAAAGTATAGATTGCTCTAGGCAGTATAGACATTTTAACAATGTTTATTTTTCTGACCCATGAGCATGGATCAACTTCCATCTTTCTGTGTCTTCTTTGATTTCTTTCATGAGTGTTCTGTAGTTCCTCAAGTACGGATCCTTTACCTCTTTGGTTAGGTTTATTCCCAGGTATCTTATTGTTCTTGGTGCTATAGTAAATGGAATCAATTCTCATCAAGATCAAAAGCTTCTGCACAACAAAGGAAACAGTTAACAAAACAAAGAGGCAACCCACGGAATGGGAGAAGATATTAAAAAATGACAGTACAAAGGGCTGATATCCAAAATCTATAAAGAACTCCTCAAACTCAACACACACAAAACAGATAATCACGTCAAAAAATGGGCAGAAGACATGAACAGACACTTCTCCAATGAAGACATACAAATGGCCATCAGACACATGAAAAAATGTTCATCATCACTAGCCACCAGGGAGATTCAAATCAAAAAACCACATTAAGATATCACCTTACACCAGTTAGAATGGCCAAAATTAACAAGACAGTAAACAACATGTGTTGGCAAGGATGTGGAGAAAGGGGAACCCTCTTACAATGTTGGTGGGAATGCAAGTTGATGCAGCCACTTTGGAAAACATTGTGGAGATTCCTTAAGAAATTAAAAATAGATCTTCCCTATAACCCCACAATTGCACTACTGGGTATTTACCCCAAAGATACAGATGTAGTGAAAAGAAGGGCCATCTGTACCCCAATGTTCATAGCAGCAATGACCACAGTCGCCAAACTGTGGAAAGAACCAAGATGCCCTCCAACGGATGAATGGATAAAGGAAGATACGGTCCATTTATACTATGGAGTATTATGCCTCCATCAGAAAGGATGAATACCCAACTTTTGTATCAACATGGACGGGACTGGAAGAGATTATGCTGAGTGAAATAAGTCAAGCAGAGAGAGTCAATGATCATATGGTTTCACTTATTTGTGGAACATAAGAAATAACACGGAGGACATGGGGAGATGGAGAGGAAAAGGGAGTTGGGGGAAATTGGAGGGGGAGACAAACCATGAGAGACGATGGACTCTGAAAAACAACCTGAGGGTTTTTGAAGCAGGGTGGTGGGAGGTTGGGTGAGCCTCATGGTGGGTATTATGGAGGGCACAAATTGCATGAAGCCCTGGGTGTGGTCCATAAACAATGAATTCTGGTACACTGAAAAGATATTAAAAAAAAAGTTTTAAAAAAATCATTCACCACAATCAATTGGGATTTACTTCTGGGCTGCAAGGGTGGTTTAATATTTGTAAATCAATTAATGTGATAAATCATAAAGAACCATATGACCACTACAATCGATGCAGAAAAAGTATTTGACAAAGTACGACACCCTTTTATGATGAAAAAAAAAAACCCTCAGTAAAATAGGTTTACAGGGAACATACTTCAACACAATAAAGGCCATCTATGAAAACCCCACGGCTGACACCATCCCTAATGAGGAAAAACTGAGAGCTTTTCCCCTAACATCAAGAACAAGACAAGGATGTCCACTCTCATCACTTTTACTCAACACAGTATAGCAATCAGACAACAAAAAGAAACAAAAGGTATCCAAATTGACAATAAAGAAGTAAAACATTCACTATTTGCAGATGGCATACTACATATAGAAAACTCAAAAGACCCCACCAAAAAACTGCCAGAACTGATAAACACATTCAGTAAAGTCACAGGATACAAAATCAATGTGCATAAGTCTATTCCATTTCCATACACTAATAATGAAGCAACAGAAAGAGAAATTAAGGAAACAATTCCATTTACAGCTGCACCAAAACCCACAAGATACATATGAATAAACCCACCAAAAAGATGAAAGACCTGTTCTCTGAAAACTATAACAAAAACTGATGAAAGAAATCCAAGACAACACAAATAAATGGAAAGACTTTCACGCTTCTGGATTGGAAGAACAAATATTGTTGGAATGTCCACTACTCAAAGCAAGCTACACATTCAGTGCAATCCCTATCAAAACGCCAATAGCATTCTCATAGAACTAGAACAGACAATCCTAAAATTTGTATGAAACCACAAAAGACGACTCAAATAGCCAAAGCAATCGTGAAAAAGGAAAACAAAGCTGGTGGCATCACAATTCTGGACTTCAAGCTCTATTACAGAGCTGTAATCATCAAGACAGTATGGTACTGGCACAAAAACAGATACATAGATCAATGGAACAGAACAGAAAATCCAGAAATAAACCCACAATTTCATGGTCAATTAATCTTTGGCAAAGCAGGAAAGAATATCCAATGGAAAAAACATAGTCTCTTCAACAAATGGTGCTGGGAAAACTGGACAGCAATGTGCAAAAGAATGATACACAAAAAATAAATTCAAAATGAACTAGAGACCTAAATGTGAGACCCGAAACCCTAAAAACCCTAACTCCTTTGACATTAGCCATAGCAATTTTAAAAAACGATTTTATTTATTTATCTGACAGAAAGAGAAAGAGCACAGAGAGAGAAAGAAAGAGAGGCAGGCAGAGGGGGAGAGGAAAAGCAGGCTCCCGGCTGAGCAGAGAGCCTGATGCAGGGCTCGATCCCAGGACCCTGAGATCATGACCTGAGCCGAAGGCAGAGTAGCTTAACCCACTGAGCCACCCAGGCGCCCCATCAATTTTTTTTTTCTAGATATGTGCCCTGAGGCAAAGGAAACAAAAGCAAAAATAAACTATTGGATTACAGCAAAATAAAAAGCTGTACAGCAAAGCAAACAATCAATAAAACTGAAAGGCAGCCTATGGAATGGGAGAAGAGATTTGCAGATGACCTACCTGATAACGGGCCAGTCTCCAAAATGTCTATTCAGATTCTCTGTCCATTTTTTTTTCCCAGAGTCAGTATTTTTATTGGGATCCATACTAATTTTTTGGTAGTTTCTTTTTTTTTAATTTATTTTTTATTTTCAGCATAACAGTATTATTTTTGCACCACACCCAGTGCTCCATGCAACCCATGCCCTCTATAATACCCACCACCTGTTACCCCGACCTCCCATCCCCCACCCTTTCAAAACCCTCAGATTGTTTTTCAGAGTCCATAGTCTCTCATGGTTCACCTCCCCTTCCAATTTCCCCCAACTCCCTTCTCCTCTCTATCTCCCCATGTCCTCCATGCTATTTGTTATGCTCCACAAAGAAGTGAAACCATATGATAATTGGTATTTTCTTTTTTAACTTTGTTTTTACTTTACCTTTTTTCCCCCAATTTTTATTTAAATTCTAGTTAGTTAACATACAGTGTAATACTGGTTTCAGGAGTAGAATTTAGGGATTCATCACTTACATATAACCCCCAGTGCTCATCACAAGTGCCCTCCTTAATGCCCATCACCCACTGAGCCCCTCCCCCATCCACCTCCCTCTATCAACCCTCCCTTTGTTCTCCATCAGTAAGAGTCTCTTATGGTTTGCTTCCCTCCCTCTCTCTCCACTTTCCCCTTCCCATATGTTCATCTGTTTTGTTTCCTAAATGCCACATTTGAGTGAAATCATATGGTATTTGTCTTTCTGCAATCGACTTATTTCACTTAACATAATACACTCCAGCTCCCTCCACATCATTGCAAATGCCTCTGTCCATTTTTCCCTCAGATTGCTTGTCATTTCCTTTTTTATTATTGAATTGCATGAATTCTTTACACATTTTGGAAATGAACCCCTTGTCTGACACATGGTTTGCAAAAATCTTCTCCCATCCCATAAGCTGCCTTTTCATTTTGTTGATGTTTCTTTTGCTGTGCAGAAGCTCTTTCCTTGGATGTGGTTTATGCCATTTGATGTGGTTTTGTTTTGCCATTGTCGCCTGTGCTTTTGGTGTCACATCCAAAAAGCTGTTGCCAAGACCAATGTCAAGGAGCTTCTTGCCTATGTTTTATTCCAGGGAGTTTCACAGCTTCAGGTATCACATTTAAGTCTTTAATCCATTTTGAGTTAATTTTTGCGAGTGCTTGAAGATAGGGATCTGATTTCTTTTTTCTGGATGTGCACGTCCAGTTTTTCCAGTACCATATATCAAAAAGGTTGTCCTTTCCCTATGAGTATTCTTGGTTCCCTTGACAAACATTCATTCACCGTATATGTGGGGGGTTATTTCTGGGCTCCTAATAACTGTTTCATGCATCTCTGTGTGTTTTTATACAGGTATCAGACAGTTTTGATTAAACACAGCTTTTGTCATACAGACTGAAGTCAGGAGGGTGAAGCCATCAGGTTCTCAGGACTTCTTAGCTACCCAAGTCTTTCATGGCTCCATACACAGGTGAGGTTTTTTCCCTATTTCTGTGAAAATGACATTGGAATCTTGATAGGGATGACTGAATCTCTAAGTGGTTTCAGGTGTATGAATATTTTAACAATATTCATTATTCTGATCCACAAATATGGAACAGTTTTCCATTTCTTTGTGACGTCTTCAATTCCTTTCATCAACGTCTCTCAGTTTTCAGAGTACAGATCATTCACCTCAGTTAAATTCATTCCTGTGTGTTGTTTGTTTCTGATGTTTTGGATGGGATTGTTTTTATTTCTTTCACAGATGTTTCACTGTTAGAGCATGGAAATGCATATCCTGCCACTTCACCAAACTTACTTATCCATTTCAAAAGTTGAGGCTTTAGAATTCTGTATATATAAGATTTTGTACACGTGAGTCCCCTTGAAGGCAGAACATAGTTGGGCCTTTTTTTTTTTTTTTAAAATCCAGCCAGCTACTCTGACTTTAGATCAGACCATTCAATCCACTTGCATTTAGAATTATTAATATGGGGGGCACCTGGGTGGCTCAGTTGGTGAAGCATCTGTCATCAGCTCAGGTCATGATCTCAGAACCTGCATCAGGCTCCCTGCCCAGCAGGAAGCCTGCTTCTCCCTCTCCCACTCCCCCAGCTTGTGTTCCCTCTTTGTTATGTCTCTCTGTCAAACAAATAAAAAAAATCCTTAAAAAAAGAATTATTAATATGTAAAGACTAACCACCGCCATCTTACTATCTTCTGGCTACTCTGTAGTTCCTCTCTTTCTTTTTGACTCTCTTGCTGCATTTTCCCCTTTCCAAACCAATGTGACAACTGGACCAAATCTTGTGGTTCTTAATATGATCCCAAGATGCCCTTCAGCAACAATCGTCAGGAAACTTTTGAAAAATAAAGGTTTATGACTCGCAAGACCTACAAATTACATCACGAACCTGGGGTCTACACGCTGGTACAGAGTCAGAGAGCTCCCAGGGCAGGGGTTCTGCTTTTATTGGGATACAAAGGCATGGGGAGAGAAAACGCAAGTGGCCCAAATGGTGGGTTGCTGAAGTCAACCGAGGTCTCTGAAACAAAGAAGCTTCGGTTGGGGAAGGCAGCCTGGGTCTTGATCTAGTTGTGTGTCCTGCAAGAGAGCCTCTGACGAAGCGATAGCTCTTTGAAAGGAATGCCTCAGCAAATCAAAACTGGAGCCAGGCACTTGTGTCACATAAAAGGAAACAAACAAGCAGAAAAACCCATCAAGGCTTACAGGACTTCTCTAGACCTGTGATCAAGATGGAGCCTGGCGACGCTTATCAGTTACTGTCATTGGAGGCCCGTGACTCAGAAAGCTGCAGTCCTCGAGCATGTCTGCCTATGCACAGCTCTGAGGCCAGCCACTGTCCCCTCCTCTCATGCTCTGGGACCCCCAGCCTCCGAGGGTGGCCCTGAAGGCAGATGTGCTTGTGATTAGAGGCAGATGCTTAGATGCATGCGTTTCTCCTGTGAATAATAATGACACGGAATTGCCAAAGCAACATCAGGGAACCATTGAGAAAGGGGGAGAATCGAGGCAGGCAAACGCACGTCCATTGGCTGATGGCCTTCCCAGGGACAGGCCAGCTGGACCTCAGCTCACTGCCGTCTCTCTCGTGTACTGACCCAAAAACTGTGCTCCAAATTTTGCCCACAAAGCCACATCCATCTCTCTTTCTTCTCTACCAACTTCCACTTATTTACAGCAAGGCTAATCTTACATCTATATTCTGCAGAGGCTTTTTTTCTCCCCCCGCAAGCACTTGGATGTCTTCATAGAGTGTGACATAGAACTTTGCCTAGTATCGATCTGATGGCAGACAATCATGACTCTCAGGGAATTTTCCCGTGCTCTGTCCTGTCCCTCTTTCCTTCTCTCCCATTTGTTTGGCTTCTATTTCAGTTGCAAGCAGATAAATGAGCTTGCTTGGCCATCTGTGCGTGTTTCCTGCCAGAAACTTTCAGAAGTTTAGACTTCAGCTGCTGTGGTTTGGAGTCTCCACGTGGAAAGCCGGCAGCTGCTTGGGCGGCCTGCCTCCGTGCTCGTCTTGGGGGGCCACGGCTGCAGGAGGACTCCGAGGGAGACATGAGAGTTGACCACGGCACAGGCAGCGGCCATGGCACGATGACGTCTTGGGTTACTGGTGCCTTCAAACTCACCTGCTGGGCACTGGGATGTGAGGGAGCTCAGGCACGTGCTCACCCGTCTGTCACCCACCACGGGGAGGAAACAAGGGGCCCAACATCCCAGACTGAGAAAACACATGAAACAACACTGCTGCAAGGTTGGGTCCTGCACAGGGCTGGGCCCTTCTGGAAAAGGCCTTCTATCTCTTTTCTTGCTCTGAGAGCCCAGGACATGTTCCTGAATCTGGCTTCTCTGTCTCCTCCCAAACCAGGAGGCAGGAGTGAAAAACCAAAAGGCAACAACAAAAACGTCCTGAGCAGATCTGGTCCAGATACGAATCTGGATTGTATCTGAGATTTCGTCCTCGAGTTTTGTTCAAGAGTGCCACAGCCGATCTGGGAGATGTGAGCTGCCTCTTTTGCTTGCACGCAGAGATGGGGGAAGTGTCCGTTCTTTCCGGGCCGCCGCTGGCGCTGATCCTTTCCTCAGGGCTGGGAGCTGAGTCCAGACGGGGGCACGGCAGTTACAACTGGCACAGTGGCCCTGGGCTCCCCCAGTCGGAAGCAGTGTGTGGAATGGAGGCAGCGTCTCCTCTCCATGGGGTAGGAGCCGCTCCCCAGCCTCTGCTTTAGGTTTCCCGAATCGGGGACAGAAGACACACTTGGCCAATTTTAAGTTTTTCTGGCTGTGGCCATGACAAAACTTAAATGCTTTGCCCACAGTTAACTGAGGGTCACTGAAGAAGGACCTCGGTTTGAACTTACCTCCGGGCCGTTATTTGACCTCTGGGCCTTCCAACATGTTTTCTGTCCTACTGATGTAGAAAGAGAATGTGTCCTGACTAGTTTGTTAAATTCTGGTAACCCCCATGCCTGAGAACGCTTGGGCACAAGATCTGCAGGGGTACTCTGCGGATCCTCCTCAGCTCAGGAAAACAAGCAACTTGACTGAGCATTTACTGTGTGCCCAGAACCATTCTAAACATGCATTTTTTTATTCAAGCCTCACGATGACCCATATATTGAAGTGACTTTGCTAAGAATGTGTTGGTTCTCTGACACAAACAAACAAGAATATGTTGATTGCACTTCCCTGATCCCCCTGAACCTGCAGGAGACCCACCAATCACACACGTAAGAGGTGGGCGAGTGGCAGGACAGTGACGGCAGCCTGGCCGAGGTTCTCTCAGCACTGCTGCTTTACCCAGTTCCCAGGGGTACTAAGGCGGAGAACATGACACTGTGTTTCTTTTATAAATGCAATCAGTGTAAGTATTCATTGAAAAAGAGTATTTAAAGAGGGAGGAGTCAAGATGGCGGAGAAGTAGCAGGCTGAGACTACTTCAGCTAGCCGGAGATCAGCTAGATAGCTTATCTAAAGATTGCAAACACCTGAAAATCCATCAGCAGATCGAAGAGACGAACAGCAATTCTGGAAACAGAAAAACAACCACTTTCTGAAAGGTAGGACCGGCGGAGAAGTGAATCCAAAGCGACGGGAAGATAGACCCCGGGGGGAGGGGCCGGCTCCCGGCAAGCGGCGGAGCAACGGCGCACAAAATCAGGACTTTTAAAAGTCTGTTCCGCTGGGGGACATCGCTCCAGAGGCTAAACCGGGGCGAAGCCCATGCGGGGTCAGCGTGGTCTCAGGTCCCGCAGGGTCACAGAAGGATCGGGGGTGTCTGAGTGTCGCAGAGCTTGCGGGTATTGGAACGGGAGAGCCGGCTACAGAGACAGAGCCGACAGTAAGCTCACAGCTCGGTGTTACCTTGAACCGGTCGCAGGCTCGGTGAGCTCGGAGCGCGGCCGGAGGTCAGGCAGACGGGAGTAACTGGGCGCTGTTCTCTGAGGGCGCACTGAGGAGTGGGGCCCTGGGCTCTCAGCTCCTCCAGGCTGGAGACCAGGAGGCCGCCATTTGTATTCCTCGTCCTCCGGAACTCTACGGAAAGCGCTCAGGGAACAAAAGCTCCTGAAAGCAAACCCGAGCGGATTACTCACCCCGGCCCCTGATAAGGGCGGTGCAATTCCACCTGGGGCAAAGACACGTGAGAATCACTACAACAGGCCCCTCCCCCAGAAGATCAACAAGAAATCCAGCCGAGACCAAGTTCACCTACCAAGGAGTGCGGTTTCAATACCAAGGAGAGCAGCAGAATTCCAGAGGAAGAGAAAGCAAAGCATGGAACTCATGGCTTTCTCCCTGTGTTTTTTTTAGTCTTGCAGTTAATTTAATTTTTTTCTTTTTCATTTTTTTTTCTCGCCTTCTGCTTAAATTTTTTTTAACTTTTACCTTTTTCTTTTTTAACGTTTTTTAACTAGTTTATCTAATATATATATATTTTCTTATTTATATTTTTCTTATTTTCTTTTTTTAAATTCTTTTCTTTTTTTTTTCTCTTTCTTCCTTTTTGAACCTCTTTTTATCCCCTTTCTCCCCCCTCATGATTTGGGATCTCTTCTAATTTGGTTAAAGCATATTTTCCTGGGGTTGTTGCCACCCTTTTAGTATTTTACTTGCTCCTTCATATACTCTTATCTGGACAAAATGACAAGACGGAAAAATTCAACACAAAAAAAAGAACAAGAGGCAGTACTGAAGGCTAGGGACCTAATCAATACAGACATTGGTAATATGTCAGATCTAGAGTTCAGAATGACAATTCTCAAGGTTCTAGCCAGGCTCGAAAAAGGCATGGAAGATATTAGAGAAACCCTCTCGAGAGATATAAAAGCCCTTTCTGGAGAAATAAAAGAACTAAAATCTAACCAAGTTGAAATCAAAAAAGCTATTAATGAGGTGCAATCAAAAATGGAGGCTCTCACTGCTAGGATAAATGAGGCAGAAGAAAGAATTAGTGATATAGAAGACCAAATGATAGAGAATAAAGAAGCTGAGCAAAAGAGGGACAAACAGCTACTGGACCACGAGGGGAGAATTCAAGAAATAAGTGACACCATAAGACGAAACAACATTAGAATAACTGGGATTCCAGAAGAAGAAGAAAGAGAGAGGGGAGCAGAAGGTATACTGGAGAGAATTATTGGGGAGAATTTCCCCAATATGGCAAAGGGAAAGAGCATCAAAATTCAGGAGGTTCAGAGAATGCCCCTCAAAATCAATAAGAATAGGCCCACACCCCATCACCTAATAGTAAAATTTACAAGTCTCAGTGACAAAGAGAAAATCCTGAAAGCAGCCCAGGAAAAGAAGTCTGTAACATACAATGGTAAAAATATTAGATTGGCAGCTGACTTATCCACAGAGACCTGGCAGGCCAGAAAGAGCTGGCATGATATTTTCAGAGCACTAAACGAGAAAAACATGCAGCCAAGAATACTATATCCAGCTAGGCTATCATTGAAAATAGAAGGAGAGATTAAAAGCTTCCAGGACAAACAAAAACTGAAAGAATTTGCAAACACCAAACCAGCTCTACAGGAAATATTGAAAGGGGTCCTCTAAGCAAAGAGAGAGCCTACAAGTGGTGGATCAGAAAGGAACAGAGACCATATACAGTAACAGTCACCTTACAGGCAATACAATGGCACTAAATTCATATCTCTCAATAGCTACCCTGAATGTTAATGGGCTAAATGCCCCTGTCAAAAGACACAGGGTATCAGAATGGATAAAAAAACAAAACCCATCTATATGTTGCCTCCAAGAAACTCATTTTAAGCCCGAAGACACCTCCAGATTTAAAGTGAGGGGGTGGAAAAGAATTTACCATGCTAATGGACATCAGAAGAAAGCAGGAGTGGCAATCCTTATATCAGATCAATTAAATTTTAAGCCAAAGACTATAATAAGAGATGAGGAAGGACACTATATCATACTCAAAGGGTCTGTCCAACAAGAAGATCTAACAATTTTAAATATCTATGCCCCCAACGTGGGAGCAGCCAACTATATAAACCAATTAATAACAAAATCAAAGAAACACATAAACAATAATACAATAATAGTAGGGGACTTTAACACTCCCCTCACTGAAATGGACAGGTCATCCAAGCAAAAGATCAGCAAGGAAATAAAGGCCTTAAACGACACACTGGACCAGATGGACATCACAGATATATTCAGAACATTTCATCCCAAAGCAACAGAATACACATTCTTCTCTAATGCACATGGAACATTCTCCAGAATAGATCACATCCTCGGTCCTAAATCAGGACTCAACTGGTATCAAAAGATTGGGATCATTCCCTGCATATTTTCAGACCACAGTGCTCTAAAGCTAGAACTCAACCACAAAAGGAAGTTTGCAAAGAACCCAAATACATGGAGACTAAACAGCATCCTTCTAAAGAATGAATGGGTCAACCGGGAAATTAAAGAAGAATTGAAAAAAATCATGGAAACAAATGATAATGAAAATACAACGGTTCAAAATCTGTGGGACACAACAAAGGCAGTCCTGAGAGGAAAATATATAGCGGTACAAGCCTTTCTCAAGAAACAAGAAAGGTCTCAGGTACTCAACCTAACCCTACACCTAAAGGAGCTGGAGAAAGAACAAGAAATAAACCATAAGCCCAGCAAGAGAAGAGGAATCATAAAGATCAGAGCAGAAATCAATGAAATAGAAACCAAAAAAACAATAGAACAAATCAACGAAACTAGGAGCTGGTTCTTTGAAAGAATTAATAAAATTGATAAACCCCTGGCCCGACTTATCAAAAAGAAAAGAGAAAGGACCCAAATAAATAAAATCATGAATGAAAGAGGAGAGATCACAACTAACACCAAAGAAATACAAACTATTATAAGAACATACTATGAGCAACTCTACGCCAACAAATTTGACAATCTGGAAGAAATGGATGCATTCCTAGAAACATATAAACTACCACAACTGAACCAGGAAGAAATAGAAAGCCTGAACAGACCCATAACCAGTAAGGAGATTGAAACAGTCATTAAAAATCTCCAAACAAACAAAAGCCCAGGGCCAGACGGCTTCCCGGGGGAATTCTACCAAACATTTAAAGAAGAACTAATTCCTATTCTCTTGAAACTGTTCCAAAAAATAGAAATGGAAGGAAAACTTCCAAACTCATTTTATGAGGCCAGCATCACCTTGATCCCAAAACCAGACAAGGATCCCATCAAAAAAAGAGAGCGATAGACCAATATCCTTGATGAACACAGATGCGAAAATACTCACCAAAATACTAGCCAATAGGATTCAACAGTACATTAAAAGGATTATTCACCACGACCAAGTGGGATTTATTCCAGGGCTGCAAGGTTGGTTCAACATCCGCAAATCAGTCAATGTGATACAACACATCAATAAAAGAAAGAACAAGAACCATATGATACTCTCAATAGATGCTGAAAAAGCATTTGACAAAGTACAGCATCCCTTCCTGATCAAAACTCTTCAAAGTGTAGGGACAGAGGGCACATACCTCAATATCATCAAAGCCATCTATGAAAAACCCACCGCAAATATCATTCTCAATGGAGAAAAACTGAAAGCTTTTCCGCTAAGGTCAGGAACACGGCAGGGATGTCCATTATCACCACTGCTATTCAACATAGTACTAGAGGTCCTAGCCTCAGCAATCAGACAACTAAAGGAAATTAAAGGCATCCAAATCGGCAAAGAAGAAGTCAAATTATCACTCTTCGCAGATGATATGATACTATATGTGGAAAACCCAAAAGACTCCACTCCAAAACTTCTAGAACTTATACAGGAATTCAGTCAAGTGTCAGGATATAAAATCAATGCACCGAAATCAGTTGCATTTCTCTACACCAACAGCAAGACAGAAGAAAGAGAAATTAAGGAATCAATCCCATTTACAATTGCACCCAAAACCATAAGATATCTAGGAATAAACCTAACCAAAGAGGCACAGAATCTATACTCAGAAAACTATAAAGTACTCATGAAAGAAATTGAGGAAGACACAAAGAAATGGAAAAATGTTCCATGCTCCTGGATTGGAAGAATAAATATTGTGAAAATGTCTATGTTACCTAAAGCAATCTACACATTTAATGCAATTCCTATCAAAGTACCATCCATCTTTTTCAAAGAAATGGAACAAATAATTCTAAAATTTATATGGAACCAGAAAAGACCTCGAATAGCCAAAGGGATATTGAAAAAGAAAGCCAACGTTGGTGGCATCACAATTCCGGACTTCAAGCTCTATTACAAAGCTGTCATCATCAAGACAGCATGGTACTGGCACAAAAACAGACACATAGATCAATGGAACAGAATAGAGAGCCCAGAAATAGACCCTCAACTCTATGGTCAACTCATCTTCGACAAAGCAGGAAAGAATGTCCAGTGGAAAAAAGACAGCCTCTTCAATAAATGGTGCTGGGAAAATTGGACAGCCACATGCAGAAAAATGAAATTGGACCATTTCCTTACACCACACACGAAAATAGACTCAAAATGGATGAAGGACCTCAATGTGCGAAAGGAATCCATCAAAATCCTTGAGGAGAACACAGGCAGCAACCTCTTTGACCTCAACCGCAGCAACATCTTCCTAGGAACAACGCCAAAGGCAAGGGAAGCAAGGGCAAAAATGAACTATTGGGATTTCATCAAGATCAAAAGCTTTTGCACAGCAAAGGAAACAGTTAACAAAATTAAAAGACAACTGACAGAATGGGAGAAGATATTTGCAAACGACATATCAGATAAAGGACTAGTGTCCAGAATCTATAAAGAACTTAGCAAACTCAACACCCAAAGAACAAATAATCCAATCAAGAAATGGGCAGAGGACATGAACAGACATTTCTGCAAAGAAGACATCCAGATGGCCAACAGACACATGAAAAAGTGCTCCATATCACTCGGCATCAGGGAAATACAAATCAAAACCACAATGAGATATCACCTCACACCAGTCAGAATGGCTAAAATCAACAAGTCAGGAAATGACAGATGCTGGCGAGGATGCGGAGAAAGGGGAACCCTCCTACACTGTTGGTGGGAATGCAAGCTGGTGCAGCCACTCTGGAAAACAGCACGGAGGTTCCTCAAAATGTTGAAAATAGAACTGCCCTATGACCCAGAAATTGCACTATTGGGTATTTACCCTAAAGATACAAACGTAGTGATCCAAAGGGGCACGTGCACCGGAATGTTTATAGCAGCAATGTCCACAATAGCCAAACTATGGAAAGAACCTAGATGTCCATCAACAGATGAATGGATCAAGAAGATGTGGTATATATACACAATGGAATACTATGCAGCCATCAAAAGAGATGAAATCTTGCCATTTGTGACAACATGGATGGAACTAGAGCGTATCATGCTTAGTGAAATAAGTCACGCAGAGAAAGACAACTATCATATGATCTCCCTGATATGAGGAAGTGGTGATGCAACATGGGGGCTTAAGTGGGTAGGAGAAGAATAAATGAAACAAGATGGGATTGGGAGGGAGACAAACCATAAGTGACTCTTAATCTCACAAAACAAACTGAGGGTTGCTGGGGGGAGGGGGTTTGGGAGAAGGGGGTGGGATTATGGACATTGGGGAGGGTATGTGCTTTGGTGAGTGCTGTGAAGTGTGTAAACCTGGTGATTCACAGACCTGTACCCCTGGGGATAAAAATATATGTTTATAAAAAATAAAAAATTTTAAAAAAAAGTTATCAAACTAATAAACCTGATTAGTGCAAAGCTAAAAAAAAAAAAAGAGTATTTAAAGAAAGGGAGGCTCTCTGCCCACGTGGAGCTCCCAGGATGAAAAGGAACGTGGAACCTGCTGTTTAATGAATGACCACTGCAGTGGGTCCTGGAACGCCCAGAGACTGAGACCTGTTTGGTGGCTCAGGGATGCCTTTTCGGACACCTCAAGCATGACAAGGAGTTAGCTAATTCGGGATGGAAAGGCGAGGCGGAAAAGCATTCCCAGTGGAGGGAAAGGCATGGGTGGAGACCATCTGGTGGGAAGAAGCCAGTGCTCCGAAGGCTGGCAGAGGACCCAGGTGGTTGCGGTTGGTGGGATGAAGGGGGATGAGAGAAGGGGCTCCTGAGGTAGGTCACCACCAAAGAGTGGCTCCAGAAAACCCTCGGAGGGTATGCAGCAAAGAGCAGGAATAACCAAGTGGCTTAGCGGGCGTCCGGCCCCGCCCTGACCCAGCTCCTTCTGGCAGAAGTCACAGGCCCCATAGAAAGAAACACATACATAATCCAAACCCTGCATACGGCACCAATTTCTGGTGCCACGGGGAGACCAGGTTTCCGTTTCCTGGCTTAGACCCAAGAGAGAAGGAGTCCCTCCTTCGCCCGCTTGCTTCTCGTCTCCCTCCCACAGAACAGAAATGGGCGTATGTGTCCACACTCTCGATCTATTTATTTCTAAGTTAGATAGCCAAGTTGTTCCAGGATTGTTTAGACTCACTATAACAACACACAGACTTTGGGAAGATTCTGCACATTTCCCTGGAAAAGGCACAGAGGAACTGATCAAAAACTCCCAGGCACTGGAAAGAAGACTATCCACCTGATCTTTATGACTCTCTGTCTGCAAGCCAGCACCGGCTTCCTGGGCATCCTTCTACTTGATGTAGTGGAATCCACACACAAATGCCACTCGAGGAATGGCACATAGATGTTGAGAGGATGATACAGGTAACACTAGCCATTATAATTGCTCCCAGAGATACTGCAGCAGAAACTGAAACCAGGATCTTGGGGATCCTGGAGAAAGAATTCAAGTATCTGAGAAGGTCTGCATCTCTGCACAGAGGTCTCAGAATGCTGAGGGAAAGCCAGGGTGTGATGGGGAGGAGGACAGTATTCACTCGTTTCTATTCTGTTCCTTTCTCTTCTTTTGAGGGTTATCTAGCTGTCATGGTTTTTGACCAGAAAAGACCTAATCTGTAACTGCGTGATTAGGAGCTAAGGTTCACACCCTCGTCGTTCAGAGCACGTCGGATGGTGTGTGGTGCGCTATGGAAAGCAATCGCTATTTAAAGCTCGCTGGCACTCCCACTGCTTTCTTGGACCGTTAACAGAATTCTGGGAGGCTCCGTGCCATCAACAGAGTCAGTATTTCTAAGTCAGGCTTGTGATAACAAACTCACACCGACTCAAAGGGGCAGAACATTTCCATTTTACATTCTGCAATCTTTTATCTTCCCATCAGTTCCTCCAAGTCATCCAAGGGTTACAGAACCCCAGCTGTGTTCCCCACACCAGGCAGGGGGCCTCCTACGTGGGCAAGTGTCCACACTATCCCTTCCACCATCACCTCCACCACAATCACCACAATCACCATCACCAACATTCCCTCACCTCCACCACCACCTCCATCACACTCTATAATACGACCCTTACCACCACTGTCACCACTGCACCAGCGCTACGTGGCAAGTGCCTTGAGTGTGTCCGCCCCGACTGGTCTCTCCATCTCTCTCTCATTTCCACCAAACCGGCCCATATTTGTCAGTCATTTTACTATCCACCAGTCAGATGAACCCGAGCCCTCCTCCTCTCCACTCCTACAGCCACAGACTGAGTCCAACTTCCATAACTTATCTGCAGACAGGGGAGTACTGGTGGCAGAAGAATGCTGTGCTGGGAGACGGTGGGGGTGGGGAGGGCTTTGGCTCAAGTCTCAGCCCCAAACCCTGCGCTACCTGGTAACTTCCCCCAGCACGAGCAGTTCCTCTGTACAGTGAGCCAGTGATAGCTGGGGCTCTGGCCGTTCCTAGGATTTAGATGAGGTAATGTTGTATACAAAGTGCTCTATACCACGTAGGTGCTCAACAAACAGAAAATGCTGTTTCCCTCACTGCACAGTTAGCTTCGTGAAGTCCTCTGTACGGGGGCTCCTGCCTCCACACCAGCCCCGCCCCTCAGCTCCATGTACCACACCCCGCGACAGGGCCCCCTTTGTAAAGGACAGAATGGGCTCATCTCACATCTCAAGGTAAGATGCTTCGATGACGCCTGTAGTTCTGGCTCCAGATCCAGTGCTCCCCACCTCTCCAGTCCTGCGTCCCACAACCGCTGCGGGGCCCTTTGTTCCAGCCACAACGAACACTGCGTAGTTCCTCACACGTCCCACAAATACAGCTCTTCCTATCCCGGCTGAGGAGGGATTCAAACCCATCCAAACGGAGATGGAGCTACCCCCTCTGTCATTCCATGTGACAAAGAGCTGGTGGCATAGCGAGGATCCACGAGGTGAGCAGAGGGGAAGCCCCTTCCACAGCCTGACCAGAGCCATGACCAGTCGCCCTCTGAAAGGATCCCTCTCCCAGGGAAGCTTCAAAACTGGTTCTTCATCTCTGGTCAGATTGAGGGAGGAGCTGGCTGCCTTTCCCGGGCCCCTGGGAAGGGTGAGGTGAGGGGGTGCTGTGGGAAAGAGGAGGCGGCCATTTTGTGGCTAACGTTTTGATTCCTCAAAACACAAAGGAGTTCAGGAGAAACCTGCAGACCCTAAGAGCTTCAGAGGGAACAAAAAGAAGGGGGAAGGGAAATATTTACAGAACACATGGAAATCAGCAAAAGGAAGGCGAAAAAGGCACTGAAAGGCCACGTTCGTAAATGTGAGCTGCGTGTTGTTTCATAGCTCGCGGAGGCTGGGGCTAGAAACAATTTTCTATCTTAGGCAGACACAAACCTATACAAAAAAAAAATCTAAGTAGAACCTTCCACCTATTTTGGGGTGGAACGGGGAGTGGACTCACCCCACCAGACAGACCTGAGGAGTCCTTACATGCTAATAAGCACATTTCTAAGTGCTTCCCATGTATTACCTCCTTCATCCTCACCCCCTCTCTATGAAGGATCCTACCGTTATTCCCACTTTACAGAAGAGGAAACCGAGGCCCAGGGAGGTTAGCAACCTGGCAGAATTCTTCCAGGAAGTGGCAGAATCGTGATGGGCCCCCAGGCCGCTGGGTTCCTGGGGTACCACCACCAACGACAACGATCTGCCCTTCGTGACACGGAGTCCCAAGTTCTTCGGCATCAAATCGTCTCTTGTTTAAACGAAATCTCCCTCTTTAAGAGATTCGTGTAGGCTCCAAATTATGAGAACCGACTCAGGCAGGGTGCACGGATTTGAAGGGTCACACGTGACGTCACGTCACCTTCCTCGACTTGGAGTCCAGTGGCCTCCCCAGCTCTCCACATCCCCTTCCCCAGTGACGCCTGCTCTTCCCTCCTCAGCCCGTGAGGGCTTGGGGCGGGCCATGATATACACGTGTGCGTGTCCCCAGCTCTCCAACCCCCTCCTTCTTTCACACTCGCCACGCAAAACCCAAATCTGGTTAAATCCAACTCACTGCACCCAGCCAAGCTGGCTGGCCCACTAACTTCGAGGTGCCATCCCATAATCCTCCTGTGGCTTCCTAGAACAGGAGGATCCACTCCCTTCTTCTCTGGGGGTGATTTCAGGTCCAATAGTAAAAGTTAATGGAAAACCATGGCAACTAAAAATGGCAGAACCCCCGAGAACTCAGACCTTTCAGAAATACAATCTGGAGATACCCCATCAGATGAAGCAGCAAGTACCCCCGGGCAGATGGTGAAGGTCAAGCGTGACGCATGGTGAGACACGGGAGTTCTAGTATCAACGACCAGCTCCAAAAATGAGGGCTGTAGCAGATAAGGAGGCACATTTTCTTCCCTGTTATGTGTCCATATGGAGATACCTACGTGTAGACGTGTGTGGATTTGTGTATGCATGTAGGCAGAGAGAATGAAAAAGAGCTATTGTTCCCTGTTACCATCTTAATTCATCATTTGCCATTCCTGCCCCCCTTACGTACAAATCTGCCTCCACAACTGCCACGGATCCCCCCGGGTCTCCCTGATGCTTTATCACCAACCTCCCAGCCCATTCCCATGCTGCCATGACATCCAGGAACTTCTGAAATGGAGAAAGGTTTCGAAACTGGAGGCCCTCACAGCTGCTCTCAGGGTTGGGGAGTGCTGTCCCCAGAAACTGGACATCAGTCACTCGCTGTTTCTATGGAGACCATCGCCAACGCAAGCAGGCATCGACTGGGAAGTGCGTCCGGCGCCCACAACGGCCTCTCTGACTGCAGCACATCACTCCTTCGACGCGTGGCTGGTGGAAGAAATCGCCGGGAGCACGTCGTGCTTCTGCTTTCTGAAGCCCAGCTTCAAATCATTCACGGCACGAAGCGTGGAGTTAGAGGATTTAAAAGGCAAATCAATCTCCTACCAGTTCCAGTTGGATTCTGAGGTTGAATATCATTTATCTGGCCTCCCTCCAGGACAGAGGCTGAGCAGGAACCTGTACAGACTCCCTCATCTGTCTTCAGAATCACAGGCTTCTGTGATTTCTCTCTAAATTGAGCGACTGCCAGAAACAGACAGAACCAAATTCTGGGCAACCACTCAGCTCCCAGAGGTGAAGGCAAGTTTGCACTGCAGAGAGCCGATGCGGGAACCCCTGGTTTGACCCGTCCCTCGGATGTCCGACCTGACATAGCCCCTGTGAGCAGGGAGCTTGGCTGCCCCACTGCCTGGGTGGTCTGCTGCCCTGACAGCCCTGGTGAACGGCAGGCCTGGCCTTGACCAACATGTTTGCATCTGGCAAAAACATCTTGCAGCTGCAGACGCCCCCTCCAACGGCATTCCAGTCTTTCTTGCCCTTCCCAGTGCATTCTGATCATCCTGCCGCCATGTACACAGGGGAAACCGCAAAATGTGGGCCCACTTGTCTCCGTCCCTGTTCAGAGTGCACCGACGAGGCTGCTGTTTTCTTTCTTGTTCAGCTGGACCGATTCTCCCCCTTTGGAACTGCCCAGAGGGGGTGCTGCCAGGGCCCAAGCTGGAGATGGGAGAACCGAGACAGCAGCCCGAGACCGTCTCCTGGTCCCCCTTTCAGGGACACACCCCATGAAGGAGCTGATCTATCTGCACTTCTCCAGGGGGACCTGAAGCTATCCTAGGGGAGAAACTAAACAATGGAAAGCTTGGTCTTTGCTCATGAAATGACTAATAAATAAGCACAGAAAAATGCTGGACAAGCGTGGGGTGGGGTGATGGGGCCTGAGAGCTGGTGGGAGACAAAGTATGAACCAGGTCGGGTTATCAGTGTTGACATCTTGTAGCACTTTTCCATTCGCCAGCGTCTGTGCCCGTATATTACATCCTCAGAAGGGGGTGGGAATAAGTCAGGAAAGCTGTCTTGGAGCAGATGAGCTCCACACACCGGGTCAGATAAAGCATCTCAAATATGTGTCCTGGCAAAGGGCTGGCGGCGGGAGGCCCACCGGGAAGAGTTACATGCGAGCATAGTCCAATGGTCCCTCATGGTCATGTGTTGGTCCTGACAGCTTCCAGGGGCCGAAACAGACACGGCCTCACACTAACTTCCCAGAGAATCCCGAGAAACTTTTCAAAAATTAGGAAACCGAGGCTCAGAGAGGTGAAATAAGTTTCTTACGATCCAGAGACTCTATGGGGCAAGGGCAGGCCCAGACTCCGGAGTTCATCCACAGGGATTCAAACTCAGTGCCTGCAGGGGCGAGGCCGGGAGTGTAAACGGATGACGTCATGGAGACAGGGAGCCACGGAGACTCCGCCACCTGGACAGCGCAGATGCTCTCTCAGTGACTGACACTTTTTTTTTTAAGGTTTTTTAGTTGAAGTAATCTCTACAGCCAATGTGGCACTCGAACTCGCCACCCTGATATCAAGAGTCACATGCTCTTCCAACCCAGCCAGCCACGTGCCCCCCTCCCCAATCCTCACTTTTCCTTGCAGTACTTTGCATCCTCGGTAAAACAGGTGGGGAGCCTGGGCAAGTCTTCTCAGCACCGTGCTGGTCCTGAGACCACACTCTTAAAAGCGGTCCCCTCAGGGGTTCAGAATGGCAAGAAACATGGGGACAGCTGCGGGGGGCTTCCTTCAGCGCGCAGCAGTCTGGGTCTAAGAGCTCCAGCAGAGGTGGGAGAGAGAAGGGAGGGAGGACCCCAAGAGGAGCAGTCAACTCTCAATCCCTTACTCCACCGCTTCTATGAAAGCCTAGGGACGCCTCTGCGCAGGATAAAGCAAGGTGATAAAGCAGATAAAGCAAGGTGGAGACAGGCTTGCAGTAAGGAAAAAAAAAAAAAAAAAAAGGAAATTCTAGAACCCAAGAGCCCGTCCTTGCAACTTAAATCTCAAGGAGGAGCTTCTCTCTGGGTGTGCCTCATGCTCCCTGGGAGGCGCCCAGCAACCTTTCCACCAGCCTGGCTGACCTTCCCGCTCCTGGAAGTGGAATTCTAAAAATGAAACGGCTAAGCCCTTCGTGGTGTGGCAACGGGGCATGAACTGCTGGACATTAATGGGAGGAAAACCAGCTCCTCATAATTATAGGCAGCCCAGGGGACGAGATGGACACTAATGGGGCTCAAGGAAATCAGCATGCTGACTCTAAGTCGGGCAGGGTCAGCTGAACACGGCCCCGCCATCCCACAGGACACTAATGCAACCGTTTACGGCAGCTGTGGAGAGGCTTGGAAACTGAAGACAGAATAAGTGGAAAAAAGCAAGTTATCAAATGACATGGAAGGAAGAAGGATCCCATGTAAATATAAACACCCTCTCCCCCATAAGGAATCCCCATGTCTGCATGTTCTAAGTGGGTAGAAGAAGGTCTCAAAGACCACAGAACAAATGAATAACGTGTTTTTTTTCTGAGGAGTTGTGGTTTGGTGAGTGGGATTGCATGAAGTGAATTTTTGCTTTTCCTTCCACGTATTTTGGTACAGAGTGACTCTTTTAGGATGCAAACATATTCATGTGTTACTTGTGAAATTAAAAAGACAAACAAACGAACAAAAAACCACAGCTGAAGTGAAGTCATTATGGCACAACAAACATTCCAGGCCCGAACAACTCCATGTTGTTGTGTCAGGACCCTTGGAAGAACACCTCCCTAGCCCCCGCTCTGCTATGGCTGTGTGCATCTCTCTCCCCAATTCGAAAGCGGAAGTGTGTCCACCTGCCTGTTTCCTGGCTTGACTCTGGGGTCTTCGTGGGTTGGACGTAAGTTTTATTCAAATCTGTCCCTCTAGCACAGAGCACACAGTGTCTGGAACCTGGTAATGCCAACTGAATGAATGCATGGCAGGAAGCACAGGTGACACACCTGGTCACCCAGGGGACTGAGGGAAATGGAGGCGGTGACCTCGGGTGGCCCTCTGTGACTGCCAGCATCATGCCAAACTCCTATTCATAATCTAGCTTTACATTCCGGCTCTTTAAACAAGAGTTTCAAGTACTTGACCTTTCCATCTACTTTAAAAATATGTATGATCTACAAAGGAAGACATTCTTTCAAAAGGAGCTCTCCTGGCTTCCAAGGCCTGAGCACGCGGAGCTGAGGCTGGCGTTCCTTTTTATCTTGCTTTCATACCGAAACCAACGTGTATCCTCTCCTTTATTTCTGTGCCCTATGCCTCAGCTTTTGCTTGCTGCCCACACAGTGACCAGAGTGCCAGGTGACTGATCCCTGGGTGGTCAGAGACTCAGGCCACTGCCCCTGCTGCCCCCCCGCCCCGTGGCAGATGCCTCTTCATGCCCGCACACACTCTTGTCTTCCTTGAGGTACAAATGCTGGCAAGCTTGGTCCATCCGGAGACTTGATCACCCAGGCCCCTGGCCCTCCTGCAGCTGGTCGAAGGACCTTCTGAAATGCCTCAGGCCGCTGCCCTTCCCAAGGTGGGTGACAGGTGTGAGACAGTCCAGGGGCTTACCTTCTCTCCTGTTTGCACTCAATACCCCCAATCTGACGCCCCCCATTGTCCAATACGGTCATTGCTGCTCGGTGGGCTGGCCAAGCCTGGCACCCATCAGGAAGCCCACTGCCTCCTTCTCTAGTCCCTGGAAGCCTTCCCTCATCGCCTCCTTCCACCGAGAGCTCCACCTTCTCTCCATCCCCACAGCCCACGCTGACTTCCAGGTGAAGGACACTCAGGTGCCTTCAGGGGCTGAGCCGGTAACTCGAGCAAAATGGCTGGGTGTTATACAGAAACGGGGAACAGCACGCCATGTGTGAGATTTTGCAAGATATTCTTGTAAGATGCCACTGAAACCCTCCGACAGAAGGCCACCAGCTTTCCAGGTACATGAATAATGACATGGAACCCTCAGAGACCTCTAGGGTTCCCTATGGAACTTGGAAGTTCCTTATGAACACAGACACATACAACACTGCAAAGCCCAAAATGCTTCCTCCAAAAATATGAGACAAACTAAACTTAAAAAAAAAAAAAAAAGAATCTAATCCATGGCTTCTATGTTATAATAGGAATCCAATCATTCATTGACTCAAAAATGTTTAGTGAGTTCCTTGTATGCTCCAGGCGCTGTGGTAGGCGCTGGAAGTACAATGGCAGGGAAGACATCAAGTCCTTGTGCTCATAGAGCTGACATTGGGGGCAGGAATGAAAATACAAAGAAATAAATATGGAGTATATCATAATGAGGGGGTGTGAGCAGAGTGGGCTCCCTGAGTGACGAATGAAGAAAGGCTGTGTAACTATGGGAGACAGGCACAGTCCAAGCGGGACAAAAGTGTGCAAAGGCCTTGAGACAGCAATGATTTCATTGTGTCCCTAGTCACCAAGGGAGCCCCATGGCTGTGACAGAGTGAGCAGGAAAGGGCAGGGGGAGAGGAGGCAGAGGAGGCAGAAGAAGGCCGGGTCGCAGGTAAGAACTATGGACTTGCTTCTAGGTAGGTTGAAAAGCCAATGGGATGACCCAGTTTGGTTTATAATTGAAGGGCTCAGGAAAGCTGTTGCCTGATGAACAGAATGAAGAAAGCCCGGACCAATGGAGCTGTGGAATAAAGTCCAGAATGCCGGAGCCAGCTGGCTCATTTAGTAAGAAGAGCTGGGTAACACGGGGAAGGACACTTCATTCAGGGGCACCCTGTGCCCCTCTCCAAGGAGAAAGGACAGTCCTGGATCGCTGACCACTGGGTAATTCCAGCTCCAACATTCAGAATCTGGGCACTGAGCACTTAGTCAACACCTAACAGGTACACCACCCGCTAAAGCGAGTGTTTAATCGTTGTCACAGAAGGCTGGGCTGGCATGAGACATGAAAAACTTCTAAAAGCTCCACAGATGAATCAGATAATCGTTATTTGGTATGACTGACTAACAAAGATATCCTTCTCTGCACCCCCAAGGGGCATGGCACACCCAAAGGCTTAGAGGTCACCCCGGGGATGGGGGAGTTGGTGGCCAGTAAAGTGGGCAGCAAAGGAGAGAAACTTCCTCTTATTTGTGCTTTTGTCAAGCACCTGCCCCAGCCCGGAGTGCAAACAGATCATGTCAGGCTCACAGGTCAGTCTCAAAGAGTTCTGAAAGGACTCGGCATCTGAAATACAACCATGAGATGAAGGGGCAACGTATGACACCCAAAGAAATCTGACTCATAGTCCTGCCATGAGTCTCCCTCATATTCTGACGACGCTCTGACAATGGGCCAGACATTCCTGGGAAGCAGGACGAGGCTGTGGATGGGGCAGAGTGAGGGCCATAGGGAATCTCTCAGCTACCCACCAAGCTTGTTCATTTTCCGGCAGCCCCAGGTGGTGTCTTTGAGATGCCACCAACTATCTTTTTTTTTTTTTTAATATTTTATTTATTTATTTGTCAGAGAGAGAGGGAGAAAGAGCGAGCACAGGCAGACAGAATGGCAGACAGAGGCAGAGGGAGAAGCAGGCTCCCTGCCAAGCAAGGAGCCCGATGTGGGACTCGATCCCAGGACGCTGGGATCATGACCTGAGCCGAAGGCAGCGGCTTAACCCACTGAGCCACCCAGGCGTCCCTGCCACCAACTATCTTAATTGTCATGACATTCCACTACACCAGCTACCCACTCTCTAGCTGACACATGGCTCTGCAACCTCGATAAGCCTTGTATGATTGACAAATACATTCCAGCTGAGAAACCCAGCACCCTGGCAACCCGCAATGATTAATCATGTGTAATCAAGCTTATACTGTGTTATGGCAAAGATTCTACAGGACTGAATACACACAAATTATCCCTTTCTTAGAGGTAAATACATCTCTCTTTTCAATATTAGCTTTCTGTCCATCAAGTTAAGAAAAGCATTTCCTCTTAAAATACAGACATGTTCAGCTAACTCCTCCACTTCAAAATGCAGTGACAACTCCCAGCTGGCTAGGGAATAAGGTCTAAACTCCTGGACATGGCTCTCAAAGCCCTTCATAATCTCAGCCCCTCACTTGCTTCTTCCCCAGTCGGCAGCACACATCACGGGCTTGAGCACTATAGGACAGCTTTCCATTTCTAGAACATAGTTTGGGTGTCATGAAGGGTCAGCTGATTTTAAGGAGATGGACGCAGCATATGGGGATATATCCAGATCCTGAGTTAGACAAAAGCAATTCCAACAGGGGCCAAATTCATTAATTTATCCATTCATTCACCAATCCATCCATCCATTCATTTCTCCAACAGTTTTGCTAGGCACTGGCTAAGATGCCATGAGGGAAGGGTACAAACAAAAATGAACAAGTTACCTTCTGACCTCAAGGAACTTATATTCTTTTCCATGAAAATATACCGAACTGCTGATATTTGACTATTTTTGACCTAAAAAATGGTGTTTCCATATGGTTCAACCCAACAGTTACACTATATACCGCTTATTTCCAGGTGATTTCTCAACCACGGATCAGAAATTGTCCCTTCTTAGAATCAGACAGCACCTGAAATTCCCCAGAGAGCAGCCATAATAAAAATGGGCTTACAGTGAGAGCCTCTACTCAAGGAAACATCGTTGACAGAGGCATAAGGTTTATGACCTTTATAGCCTTCAAATAAGAGCAAATCTCTAGTGTAGGGACACTAAGGTCTGGGTACTAGATGGCTTGGATATATATTACACCACAAAATTGGTTGCTAGACAGGCCCGGACTCAAGTCAAGCAGTAATATCCCATTTCAATTAAGTCTGGAAGGAAACAGGGGGCATAGTACAAGAATTCTTGAGAGGATGCTTATCTTCAAATCTGGCTAGTCAAAAATTCCAGTAAGACCTGGAAAACAAAACCCAATTATTATTGAAGGCCCAAGGTGATCATCAAGATCTAGGTATGGATAATTTCTAGGTATGGATAATTTCATCACCAGATGGGAAATCTCCACCCCCTCCCACTTGGTCGCGCAGTTGTATCTCACAGCCATGGAAGCCTTTCTCAGCCAAAGACTGAGTGGGGAAGCCTGGGCAAGCCTTTGGCATAAACACAAAACTGGTGCGTTTCTGCAAGACACTGTCAGAAATCCATGCCACTGGTGTTCTCTGCTCTGCCCCCTAAAGCTCTCGCCATACACATACAGGATTCAGGCTGAGTCTAGAATGTCCACTTCTGATATGGCTCTTTGGTCCTTCTAAGGGCCAAAATCCCCCAAAACAGATCCAGAAAGGTGCTCCAATCTGGAGATGCCAAAATATATTCAACCAGCATTGAGAACAACCAGTCTCGGTTGGGTAGCCTGGTGTTTCTGAACTCTCTGTTCCATCTAACGTCTTTGAGATTTAGAAACTTGACAACCCCTTTTATATTTCAACAGAACCTGTGAAGCCAAGGGGTCGAAAGACCTGGGAGCGTCTAGAGGCTGGGAGTTCCATTCAGCCATCAAGGGTTTCCTTCTGTCCTCTGCTAATTTCCCCACCATAAACAAACCGAGATGTTCTCTGGAACCCATTTCAGCACACTACTTCTTTAGAGTGGTTTCTTTAAAAATATACACATCTTTAGGCCATGTCCTTAGGCCACCAAAGTTAGTTGGTTCTAGGCCTCAGAAAATATGTGGTTTTTTACTGTGTAGAATTGGCTTTTGGAATTGCTAATGCTGTGCCTCATACTGGCATCCTAGGCACAGTTGAGTGGGATCCACTGGGAGGCCTAACCACACAAGTACATATAAAATCTTTAAAGGCAAAAAACTATTTGTGACCAATCTGCTCGCCTCTCCAGTCACACATTTTTTGGAGCGATTCCTCAGCAATAACGTGACCAGGAATTAGAGAAAATGGTTCATCAGAGTGATAATCACTTACTTTCTCTTCTTTTTCTTTTTTGGTTGATAATCACTTTTTTAAAAAATTGTGTACCAGAAAGCTACTTCATTTCCTGCCTCACAATTCCTCTCCCACCCAAAATGTATATCCACCACAGCTCAAAGCACAGAGCTATCCCGATGGCAAGAATGCAGGGCTTCTGGAATCAAACAGATACATGAATGAAAGATTTCTCAGAAGAGGTTCAAGGCTTATTCAAACCTTCCCAAGAAACAACTGGAAATCAGATGGGCAGCCCAGCCTCACAAGCTCTCTGGAATGAATACAGCGGGGTCACAGGAGACACTTGGACAGAAAGGAGGGAATCTGTATGACTCAGGACCCGTGTGCAACTTCCCTGTCGGAGACTCTGTAGGATGTACGTGGACGCAGGAGAATGGCAAGCTCCAACAGTGAGGAGCAGGACAGATGCCACTAACATTCCAATGCAGGTCAAAAACCAACAGAAGATGTCAAAAAGCACCAAGCAGAACAGAGCAAGTGATAGGAAACCAGCACGGAAGAGGCTGAGAGACGAAACAGCCAGGGCACTCTGTCGAGGAGTGCTCTGGGAATGAGCATTCCTGGTTTTTTAAAACCTATGAAAAGTCACCTCTGGATAACCAGATAAGCACTGGACGTCAGCTTAGGAGCCACACAGGACAACAGACGTCTGCCCAAGCCAGCTTTCTTACCAGCATGGCCTCATCATTTCCTGCATAATTAAGGAAGAAAAGGTAAATCAGAAAGAGAGAGTGAAAATGTCTTATCTCTTTTCTTCTTCCCGCCCAATAGGTAATTTGAGTAAAAAATAAAATAAAATTCTTAGATAAGCCTCCCAAAGCTGTTTGATTGTTCAGAGTCAGGCAACAGGTAAGGATTACGCGGGGCTAAAATATGATCACTGGGAAAATACTACAAAAGGATGCCGATTACCTCAGGTTTGCACACCCCATGCTTACGTAAACAACAGGGCAACCTCTTCGCCTGGGAATTAAAACCAACAAAGTGAATGTAAAGCCAAACAGTCTTCACCTCACTGCTCTGTCTTGGTTGAGTTTTTGTGACAAAGGCAATTCGTTTAAGCTCTGGGCAGGTGGAGAGTGGATACCTCAGAATCCAAGAATGCATGAAGACATGGTTCCTACAGGTGTTCTTACTTACACATGAAGTCGTTTGTATACTTTCCAAGAAGTTGTTCAAAAAATGACAGGAGAACCTGAGAAGGGGATGAAAGCTATAGACAAGTGAGCTACAGTTCACCAAATCTTATAAGGACACTTCCGCTAGTAGGCGTGGATTATGTATTACGTGAATCTATTTTGTATATTAATATAAAGAGCAACTCTTCCCTGGCCTCATAGAACAAATATGAGAGTGCTGCTTTGAAGGGGTGCCAAGTTACCAGCCCACCAGGTCTGGGGCCCAGACCTGGATGGTGCAGGAGCTTTGAAGGTGTGTGGTCTTACAGTGGCCCAGAGCAAGGGCAGAGGTCCTGGCTAAAAGCATCAAGAAACAGCGGTCTGCGGAAAAGCCGTGAATGGGCGACTTCAGGCACAGCGAAGGGTCTGTGGTTCTAACAAAAGGATGCTCACCCCACCGCAGGGGCTCAGGGCAGCCAACTCCATCCGTTGCCCCTCTTCCAAGTCCTGGCTCTTGTCATGGGAGCCAGCATTGGCAGCTTGGAGCTGGGTGTACAAGTCCCACAAAACACTGTGTTGTCGGGATTCTGTTCTCTAGTGCCACCGGGACTCAGTTATCTGACGACTGCATATGGTGCTCCTATACGTTGCCTGGGGATCAAACCTCTCTCTGTGAGAATTCTGGTCCCAACGGTATAAATGTGTTCTGAATTGCAACCAACCACGTCATAGACAGACACTTGGCCCACACGCCATTTGTAAATTGGTCACAGCCTGTAACATTCTGGCCAAGGCATGGGTTCATGTAGGGTTTAAGAGCTTTGGGGGTAAAGTGTACTCAAATGAATTTGGCTGTGAAGTACTGGACTATCAGTAAGGGTCAAGACATCGAGGAAGGAGGCCCAGTTAGAAGGCCCTTAGTCCCACTAGGTATTATCATTAAATGTATGGCGGTGGGAATGGGGAGGAAAGGAACTTTATAAGATGTTGCCAAGTAAGCCTAGCTCTGTAGGAGTGGATCATGATGGGGGTGGGGAAGATAGAGAGGTAGAGGAATTAAATATTACTCTGAAGGTCTTTTCCTTTTTTGCATATTTTCATTGAATAAAATCCACATGACATAAAATTTATCATTTGAAAGTACACAATCCAGCGGACTGTGGTCTATTCAGAATGTTGTGAAATCCGCACCACGGTCTACTTTGAGAACATTTCCATTGCCCCCATACCTGTTAGCAGCCTCTCGCGGTTTCGCTCTCGCCCCACCCTTAACAAGTACTAACCCACTTTCTTTCTGCATGGATTTGCCTATTCAGACATTTCATAGAAACGGATCATAGAAATCATAAAATTCCTGGCTTTTTGTGTCTGACTTTTCTTCCATGTTGCATAATTCATCTATACAGTAGCATTTATCAAGACGTCATTCCTTTAAATGGCTCAATGATATTCCACTGTGGGGACAGAGTACAAGTACGTTTGTCTCTCTTGTCATCACTTGGTGGACATTAGGGTTGTCCCTTTAGCTATCACGAATTATGCTGCCATGAACATTCGTGTGCGGGTTTTTGTGTGAACATAGGTCTCCAACAGAATCTAGATGGAGTGTTTTGAGGAACTGCCAACCTATTTTCTACAGTGGCTGAACCATTTTATATTCTCACTGGCAAAGTATGTTCCAATTCCTCCACACCCTCACTGTTATTTTCTGCTTATTAAAAACTTACTCTAGCCATCCTAAGTGGGTGTGAAATGGTAACTCCCTGTGATTCTGATTTACATTTCCCTAATGATAAGTGATGTTGTGCCTCTTTCACATGTTTGTGGAAAATTTACATATCTTTTTTGGAGAACTGTCAATTCAAAGCCTTTGTCCCTTTAAAACTTGGGTTGTCTTTTTACTGTTGCATTCTAAGAGTTCTTTATATATACCGGATGCTTGACCCTTATCAGATATAGGATTTGCAGATATTTTTTTCCAGGTTGTATTTTGACGCACACAAGTTTTTGCTTTGGATAATCCAATTTATCTATTTTTCTTTGATTGTTTATGCTCTTTGTGTTATATTTAAGAAAATGTGCATAATCCAAGATCACGAAGATTTACCTCTATGTGTCCATCTAAGAGTTTTAGTTTTAGCCCCTCCATTGTGTGTAGGGTGTGAGACAGGGATCTCGTGGTGTGAGATAGGGATCCAACTTCATTCATTTGCATGTGGATCTCCATTCATCTCAGCAACATTTGCAGAACAGACTATCCTTTCTCTATCGAACGGTCTTGGCAAGTTTACTGAAAATCAGCCATGGATGAATGGGCTTATTTCTGGATTTTCAATTCTACTCTCTTGAACGATAAATCTATCACATGTCAGCACCACACTGGCTTGATTACTGTTTCTTTGAAGTAAGTTGTGAAATTGGTAACTCCAACTTTGTTCTTCTTTCTTCAAGACTGGTTTAGGCTACACATGGTCCCTTGCATTTCTGTATGAATTTTGGGATCCGCTTATGATTTTCTTTCCCGAAAAAAGGACAGTTGGGATTTGAGGGATCTTTTAAGCCCTCTGTGTAGATCATAACACGGTCAGGGTGGGGAATACGTAAAGGGAGATGAAGAGACATCAGTTTTGACCTACTAGGTCAGGTATGACTTCCTTCGGTGGGTCTATTTTTGTTGTGTAAAATAAGATTTTGGAGTAGATGATTTCTAAGCTCCAAATCTGAAATTCCAGCATTCTAAAAAATATATAAATTAACTACAGAAGAAATTTAAACACCTACTTGAGCGTTAGCCAGGGACAGAGCACAAAGTAAGAAAAAGGCTTAAATTAGGCTTCAGTCCCAAGGAATAGAAACATGTGACGGTCGGACTGAGAAAAGAGAGCCCGCGGAGCAACCTGCAGAGGATTCCTTCTCTGGAGCTTCTGGAGAGGTGGGAGGATAACCAGAAAAGTGGAGGGTATGGGAAGTCCAGGGAGGAGACTGCTTCAGAATGGCGGGAAGGGTCAACACCGGTCGTGGACACTGATGTAAAATGAAGCCTGGACAATGTCTACGGTCTCACGTGTCACACAGAGGTCTCTGGTGGTCTTGCGGAGAGCAGCTTTGGCAGAGGAACAGGGTCAAGAGCCAGAGTGGACGTACGGGCCTGAGGAACGAGCGGGAGGTGAGGGAATGGAGGCGTGGAGGGTGAACAGCTGTTTTGAAAAACTGGAGAAAAAAGAGGGGTAGCTGAGGGAGAGGGGGAGGAAGAGTGGAGAGGAGTTTGCTTTTTTTAACTTGGGAGAATTGAGGCCCCTTTAAATGCCAATGAAAGGTGCCAGGAGGGAAAAGGCTAATAATGCTACAGAGGAGAGAGAAGACCCTAAGACGTGCTGAAAGACAGAAGGTGTCGTCTTCAGGCCACAGGGGAAGGGAGGGGTTTTGGACGGAGGACTGTATTTCTCTGCCACAGGAGCGAAGGGGAGGATGTAGGCAGGTTTGAGATTTCACGGTAGGAAGCAGAAGCACTTTCTCTCTGGGAGCTTTCACGTTCCAGGAGGACAAACTGGCCTGTCATCTGCTGGGCAGGGGGAGAACTGAAGAAAGGAGGGTTTGTGAAGAACGTTTTCCATGGAAAGCAAGCACAAAAGCTGACGAGAAACCCAGGAGGCATGCCAAGGCAGCACTGTGGGCCATGTGGGGCTGAGGACCATGAGTTTATCATGGCCCCAATGTGCTGGGCTGCTGACTTCCTGCAGCCACACCCACACACGCAGCCCTGGCTGAAGCAGATGGGACCTCTGAGGTGGCCAACCCACCAGTCAGCCAGTTCTTCACACCCATCTGTAGCAAGAGTCTTTGCTAACTCCCAGCAGCTCTCACCCCTGTCAGACTCGCTCCCCTCAGGCAGCACACTCTGTTCACAGAAGAGAAACCTTGAGCTATGACCTGTCCTCTGAGAAAAAAATCCTTTGGTCCCCAAACCTTCCCATCATGGGAACTTCCCAGTATCCCATCTGATACTACATTCGAATTACAGCCAGCTATCGGCCCCACCTGGCAACAACACGTGACAAACACAATCTCCTATTTCGCATTTTGTTTATCAAAGAAAAAAAATCAAGTAGTGAATTATCAAAATTATTACCTTTCCAACCTTTCTTCAGTGTTCTCCAGATTCTGCCCACTGTCCTCTACCATGAAATCTTTTCACTTACTCCTTGTTGCCGGACAATGCGGAGAGCTTGGTTCTCACGTTGAAGGCCTTCCGTGTGGAATGAGTGAGTGCAAGTGCTCCTGCACATTCTTTCTGGACTCTTCTCAAGATAACCATTCTTAACCTTCTCCCACTTTGTCAGCATGGTGCCATCCACTTGCATGACAGACATGTTTCTGGGCAAATGTGTTGAGAATGTGTTGTGTACTGAATATGTGTTCTTTTCTAGAACAAGGCCACTCTTCCCAGAGGTAGTAAGAGAAGTTCTTCCCTTGTGCCATGTGTGGTTTCCTTTCTGACAGTCGCTCCGTGGCTACCCACAATAGCAAACTGTATCATGCACTTTAAATGTGTTTGCCTTCCCTCACTTGGTTCCCAAGACTTCCACTTCCATTAGATAAATACTTGGTTCCTCTACCTTCTCTGAACCTTCTCCGTTCCTCTAAAAAGGACAGCTTCCTGCCTCTGAGAAATCCAGAGCCTTGACTCTTCCTAAAATTCTTCTGGAGCTCCCTCTGCCCCTCACCTGCCAGCTCTGACAAGTCCCAGTGTGACTCTGGGACCCACACAAGCCATCCTGCACCCAACATCCTTCATTTTCTCACAGACTTGGACATTCAGGACTCATTTGCACATCTGCATGGGCCGAGCTGTCTTGTGATGGTTACATAATCTGTCACTGTGTTTCAAGTATGTACATCTATTTACCTGCTCCCTTCTCTTATCTTACAAGTTCCTGTGGGACAGCTGCTTCCTCCACCACTGCTTCTGGTGGTGCCCGGAGTTCAATCATTGTTCACTGGTGATGAAGTAAGAAGGAAAATGCTTGGCCATGGGGAAAGAAGTAGGTGTAGAAGAGATCACTAGGGGCAGTAAAAAGAAAACTGCACTCACAGTCAGATTATAAGTTTCTGCCACAGCCTAGCCACTTTGACCTTGACCAAGAGGAAGGGGAGGGGAGCCTCGGTGGCTGAGTCAGTTGAAGCTCTACCTTTGGCTCAGGTCATGATCTCAGGGCCCTGAGACTGAGCCCCACGTCGGGCACCCCACTCAGTGAGGAGTCTGCTTGTCCCTCTGCCCCTCCCCCTTTATCCCTCCTCCTGTACCCCCTTCTTCTGCCTCTCCTCACACTTGTGTTCTCTCTCAAATAAATTAAAGCTTTATAAAAAAAAAAAAAAGAAGAAGAAAAAAAAAAGAGAGAGAGGAAACTGAAGGGGGAGAGGGGTTTACTTGTAAAGAGCAGGTGACCGTAACACCTGTGGGAAGAGGATGATTTTTTTCAGACCAAAGAACCAGAAGGGAGTTTCTTGAAATGCAGCACCAAGGACATCCACAGAAAGACAGTAGAAGGCTAGATGAAAAGTTTTGGCTAACCAAGGACTCGACATGGCTTCCAACAGGCTTAAACAGGAAAAGAAATTAAAGCTTACATGGCAATGTGACCATATTTAACACTACTTAACTTTACACTCAACCATGGTAAAAATGATAACTTTTATGTTATGTGCATATTACCCCCAATTAACCATGATACTAAGAGGAAGAAACTAAAGCAAGTAATGTCACCAGTGGGATTTCCTTCTGAGGGATGCCTGATGCAAGAGGTAGAGGTGAGAAAGACACTATCAGTCCAGTGATTTTTCACTATTGCCTGGGTTTTCACTGTTCTGGAAAAAAAAAAAAAGTGGTAAGTGACATACATTAATCAGACAAGATGAAATGATTTAAATTGATCTGGTTCAGAGAACGTCGGAATAATTTTCCAGGGTCTTCAAACGAAGGAGGAGCTAGGGGAAGGCATTAGGATGCATGGGCTGGAAGGCTCATCCACAGGCTCAAGCAGCTCTGGCCCCCTGCTGCTATCACTGCTGTCATACTATATTCCTCCATTCATGCCAGGGGCTTATGGAGGGCTGAAGGAACAGTAATTAGTCTATGCTCATCTGGTATTTGCCCTCTAGTGGGAGAGTACAAACACATGCACAAGACACAGTTAAGTAAATGGAATCACTCTGTGCCCCTTCCGTGCACCACCACAGTCTTCCTAGAGTCCCACCAACTCTCCTGGTTTTCACTCTGCTCCTTCCACCACCTGTTTTTCCATAAAACCACCAAAGTGGTTCTTAAAACCTTAAGTTAGCTCATGTCACACTTCTGATCAGAGCCTTCCAGGGCCTTCCCGTCTCTCCCCACAGAGCCACGGTCCTTATAATGCCCTCCAAGGTGATGTCTGGCCTCTTGTTACCTGGTACCTGTGTCTAACTGCTCTTTCTGGATTCATCCGTTTCAGCCACCCTAGTGTTCCCTGGTTCTTCAAACACTTCAAGCACAGCCTCATCTCAGGGGGATGTGTTGGCTTTCTGCTCTGAGATACTTTTCTTCTCAATATCCACAAGCCGTCTGCCCTTTCTTCAGGTCTCTGCTCAATCATCACCCTATTAGCTTCACTTCTTTGATGACCCCATTAAAAATAGCAAGTTTTCCCACCCCATCCCACACCCTCCCTAACCCACTCCACCTGGCTAGATTTTCCTCTCTTGTATTAAATGCCACCTAGCATATGTATCTCACTGTTAGCTTAGTGCCTCTCTCTCCTTCCACTAATGAGGGTAAGGACTTCGTGTTGTTTGTTCCGTTAACTCCAACAACGTCTGATTGGTACTCAGAAAATATTTGTTGAGGGGCGCCTGGGTGGCTCAGTCGGTTAAGTGTCTGCCTTTGGCTCAGGTCATGATCTTGGGGTCCTGGGATCAAGCCCCGTGTTGGGCTCCCTGCTCAGTGGAGAGTCAGATTCTCCCTCTCCCTCTGCCCATCCCCCCCCCATGCATGCATCCATGCTCTTTCTCTCTCTCAAGTAAATAAAATCTTTTAAAAAAATGTTTTTTGAATGAATTAAGGGTCCAAGTGACACGCAAAGGCAACTGTCATTAATAGAAAGTCTGTTTATCTGAAAAAAAAGACAGAAGGAAGCATATGGTCACAGCAAGCTCCTTTCATTAAGTTCAACTTTCTTCAGAGATACATAAATGCAAACACAGGGCAAAGCTATTTAGAAAAGCTGGGGGGGGGGTGGATAAAAAATAAACTCACAGTATTAAGATGGTCCTATTAGTCAAGAAATTCCTGGAGTTAGCAGCACCATATAGGACAGTCAAGCTGCCTGCAAAATCCACTGTTGTTGAATGAATTTGTCAGGCATCACTATCATAAATTGGATCTAAAAACAATTATTTGCACTCAGATACATTGTCCTATGTTCTCTGGTTCCCATTGTGAGCCACTGCACTCTCTTTGGCTTCTTGATCCATTTTTCTGTCCAAAGCCCAAAACTATGCCCTTTGAATATAATGAAACTCTCTTGCCTGGAGACAGTGGAGTCTTTTAATTCCCATAACTTAGACAACGAGTCTACCAAGTTAAGAACAGAAAGGGTGGTCCATGGCCATTAATTATATCTTAATGAGAAATACCAGTAGGAGGTACCGAGTCTGAGAGGCAAACAGGCTCAGAAAGTCTATTGCTGTTGCTAATGTATCTGACTCCGAAGCTATAAATCTTTTAAAGAATCCTGCTTTTCCCTCCTGAGGCTTTACCTATTTAGTGAGAAAACCACATACTCATGGCTCTGCAGAACATATGAAGCTTACTGAATATTCTGAAAAAAAAAATGCTACTTATTACAACCACCGTAGTGGGAGTCATGGGCTCAGATCTTTACACTGATCATTTCTATTGGACCCATTAATGTTGTACTCTTAATGGAGGCAAGAGAAATGGCGAAGATCTGGAAACCCATGAATTTGGTAATTTGAAGACCGTTCACCCATCTGAGCGCTCAGGGGCTCACCGCCAGGACACCGCAGAGAGCAAGATGAACGCATCTCTGCCCTCACCGAGCCCTGATGGAAGCCACCTTCTGGAAATGCTTCTCAAGTCAACACCATGAGGGTAGAGATTTTTGATTTTTGATTTTGATTTTTGATTTTTGATTTTTTGATTCATGAGGTGTCCCCAGGACCTTGAATGGCACCTGGCATGCAGGTCGTCAGTGACTATTTTTTGAGTGAATAAAGCACCCGGCAAGTGCTCCCATGTTGCTGTTAGTTCACTGAATTTCCAGGCCCTGCCATAATGCCCCCCTCCACCCAGGGTAGAGGTATGACAACTCCTCCGAAAGGACGTTCCGAAGGGGACACCCATTTGCTGTGCGTGTAACCACACAGACACTCTTGTAGAGAACCCTGAAAGGTCAGCGGGCTGCAGCCAGGGCCTCAGGAGGGAGAGGGAACTTCTCTGCAGACTTTCCCTCACCTCCCAAAATGGAGGGCGAGTGTAAGTTCCCAGGGTACTTCCCAGCACCACGTATGGCTTCTGGTGCTAACTCTATGCACAAATCCAGAAGGTTCAGAGGAGTGTTAATGGCTCTTTTTAAGTGGCCATCGCAGGAAACAGCTAGAATGAACTGATGGGTCATGCAGTAACATAAAAAAGATGTCCATTATAACATTCCCCCAAACACTACAGAAAACAGGCAAGTCCTTTACATAGGGTAAAACAGAAAGAAGATGTTAATTAACGTGGATCGTTAGACCAATCCTATGAACCCAATGAGGTAGAAATCCACATGGAAACTATCTAGAATGTTAATGAAAAAGAAGCTGGGGGCACACCCATATTTGTCTATGGGAGAGAATTAATATGGACATGGTGACCATATTATCTCAGCCAGAAACTGGCCAACACGATCTGAAACTAGGACACAGTATTTGGAACGCGGACTTACGTTTTAAAAAGACTGGACTCTGTGGTCGGCATGCCCATGGACAAATTCTTCAGTATATGGGAGAAACAAGCAATGTCAAAGTTCTGCTGGAAAATGAGGACGTAAAGGCGATGTTTTCTACTTTCATGACTGCATCTTCAGGCTGGAATCGTCAGCCCCTGCACCCTGCAGGCCTCGCCAGCGCGCACCCATGACAGTCTGCCAAGGACCTATCTGCACGAAGGGCGGGCAGAGACTTCTAGGGAATACCCAAGAATTCACTTCCTGTAAGAGGAGCCAGACATCCGTACACAGATCCAGGAGGACAGCAGGCTTCGTACAGCTCAGACCACAGCCTGGCCCCACACCTTCTCCCAGCCATGTGAGCCAGCCTCTTGGTGGGGGTGAGGGTTTAGAAGAAGAGGCGGGGTGAGTCTGTGTGGAACCAGAGCACAACACAAGGCCACCTGCCCTGATTCCAGAATCATCACAAAGCCAGATAAGCTGAGGCAGAAGGGTGTCCTTCTAGAACACAGAACGGCCCCCTCCCTGGGCCGTGCAAATCTGCAGGGCAAAGCCATCAAGGCCAGATGGAGCTGTGAGAGGAGGGACAGAAGTGCCCTGGAAAAGGTTCCAAGTGGCTGGGGGATACCCAAGAGGGGATGCCTCAGAGACCTGGGGAACCAGTCCTGAGGGCGCTGGGCTGAGCTGGCAATGAGAACCTTCTTTTGGCTCTGGCTGCTCCTTCCTCACCTACTGATTTCCATTAGGCAGACGCGGAGGTTCAGCACGTGTGGCAGGGCGGTGCAGTCTGGTGCTTGCCACCGGATGCTCTTCCTCCAGAGTCCTCTGGAGGCCTGAGGACCGAGACTCCATCCTAAATGCTGGACAGGCTAAGAGGAAGCCGCGCAAACTGAGCCAGTGGGCCTGACTGCGCGGGGTGGCTGCGGGGCAGGAAGCAGCAGAGGACGGGGGGGGGGGGGGGGGGGGGGGCGCTGGCGTCCTTCACGGCCTCCTTGGGGAAACTGATTACAGTCTTCGCGGTCCTCAGGCACTCGCTCCTCCTCCTGTTCCCACTCCGGTGTGCACCTCTGTCTATTTCAGGGAGTGCTAATGGGGCCTCCGTTACAGCCAGAGGTGGCTTCCCTTAACACTGAGTCTGGTTCCAGTCCCGGGAATTAATTAACCGAGCGGTGGAGCTGACTTCTTCCCTTTGCACCCCTCCCGGCGATTCTGGCTGTTTCAGACCCGGGGACGTTCTGTCGATACACAAGTTTCAAGAGGAAGCCACAGAGCAGAAGGCAGGGACACGAAGACATTCCCTGGGTGTGTGGAATTCGTCACCCCGAATCTCATGCTCACAGCGGCTTGCCTTCCGCATTTAGAGATGTTTCATTTCTGATTTCCAGTTGGCAAAGCTTCTGCCACTTTTAAGCTCATCCATCTCCCTTGTAGTCTCATAATGATTTATTTATCTTTAAAACGCTGCAACATCCCAAGGATGGCCTTGACCTTTTTATAATATGAGCAAATGTCACTTCGTTATAGAGGCTTCTGCGACCTGAAGCCGGGCTGCCATTCAGGAACAAGCAAAGCCCACCTCTGGCAGCCACACTGCGGTCTCAAAGGCCTCATGCTCATGGCCAGATACTTCACTTGCAGGTAAAGGTAAAGGACGTAGGTCGTCTGTGTTAGTTATCTCAATGCAAAACCACAACCAGTTTATTTGCTCGTGATTCTGTGGGTTAGCAATTTGGCTTTGCCTTGAGTGAGGCCTGTGCCTGCAAGCGATCCGGCAGCTCCGCTGGGGTGGGTGGGTCTAGGAGGTCCCCACTCACACGTGTGGCAGGTGGCTCTGGTGAGTGGCTGGGCTTCTCTCCACGAGATTCTCACTGTCCACAAGGATAGCTCAAGCCTCCTCACAAACAGGTCCCAGGGTTCTGGCAGAGCGAGAGCAGAAGCTGGAAGGCTCCTTGTGGTCTAGACTCGAAAGATACAATGTCCCCTGATCATGGCCAGAGTCAGTCTTGATCAGGAGATGACTCACAGTGTCCTAGAGGGGATGTGTGGTGGCCTTCCTAGAAAACTGTACACCACACCCTCATTCACAGCCTCCCAACCAGCGTTTAGATAAAATCCTAATATGGTTTTTAACTTGGCTTTTTGTCCCCAACAGTACATTATTCTAATACAGCAAATGAGAACTGTCAGTAGGCTTGTTTGCTCAAGGCGGGTATGCTGGGAGTGACAGTGATAGCCTGTTGAAAGCTTCAGAGCAAGAAAGTAAGAGGCAGTTCTGAGAACCTAAGCTGACATTTCGAGAAGCCTACACGGAGTTGTCACTTATGGTATGCAGGTAAGGAAGTCATGATGCCCCTGTAATACCCTTATATTCTTATTAAAACAGCCTAGAGCAAGTGATGATCATAGCGATGAGCTTTGATGATCAAAATTGTAAAAAGCAGAGTAGAATAACACATTTTTAAAAAATTCTATCTATTTGAGAGAGAGAGAGAGAGCATGAGTGTGGGGGGGGGGGCAGCAGGGAGAGGGACAAGCAGACTCCCCACTGAAGCCAGAGCATGACCTGAGCCAACATTAGACCCTTAACCCACTGAGCCACCCAGGGGACCCAGAACAGCACACTTTTAAAAGATTTTCATTATAAGTTATTTGTGAAATTTCTGGTGCTTTAAGGGGCCGGCATCATTCATCCAACAATGAACTCATCCGGAATTATGTATTCCCTAGTGACTTGCATGAATGAGGAACAATGAAACTGTGTGAGAATATAAACTTCAATACTGTGTGTGTGTGTGTGTGTGTGTGTGTGTGTGTGTGTATGAGAGAGAGACAGAGACTGACACAGAGACACAGAGACAGACAGAGAGAAAGTGAGCATTTGGCTTCCCTGCTTTGCCTCCAAGCACTCCTGTTAAGTAAGAAGTGAAGCAGAAGACAAACTGTATCTTCAGGGGGAGGTGGGAGGGAAGTGAAGACGGAGGATGAGCTCAGGAACTGGAAAGGCCTGGAAGGCAGAGCTCTGTGTCCCCAGTGTCCTCCCATCCTCAGCTCTGGGTGTCACTGAAAGAACAGACACCAACAAGCACAGATTCCTGGACTTGCTACCACGTGGAGCCCCAGCCGGGAGCCAAGTGGGACTAAGACATGACAGCAAGAAAGCCAGCAGGACTGGGGTGCAGTGAGCAAGGAGAAAGGGGTTGTACAGGAGGCCAGAGAGCCTAGGGTGTGAACGGCAGATCCCAGGCCCGGGGGAGCTGGGCAGGGGTGAGACAAAACTGTGGAAGTACCATCCCCTTGGGATTACTTATACAGTTAAGTATTTTTTCCCAGCCCACGGAAGGACCCCAAACCATCCGCATTGATATGTAAGCCAAAGTAGAACAGCGCCACCAGGTGGCGCCAAGGTGAAGCCAGGATGGGATGGACGTGGCTCATCCCTCAGGACACCTGACCTCCCACCACAGGTTTCCTGCTGCGCTGGGGTCACCTCCCTGGTTTCACTACGTCACAGTAATGTGACCCTGTGTTTCAGCCCACAGAAATTTCTGGACCCCAGGAACAGTCAAGTTTTACCATATTAACTTAGTGTTTAAGTTTAATGTTCATTCATTAGATTTTCCTTATTTTTTTAAAAAGAATTTATTTATTTTAGAGACAGAGAGAAAGCACGAGCAGCGGGAGGGGCAGAGGAAGGCGGCAAATCTCAAGCAGCTCCTTGCTGGGCATGGAGTCTGATGTGAGGCTCGATCTCACAACCCTGAGATCACGAACTGAGCCGAAATCAAGAGTCGGACACTTAACCAACTGAGCAACCTGGGTGCCCTCACTCATTTGATTTCCTTAAACTGAAGCACACCTATCTAAATTCTCATTCTTCTAGCTAAACAGTCAATTCTGGAACTAAAAGTTTATGTTTTTGCAGAGTTTCAATTAATGACGATTGGTAAGATGGGGTCAGGTCAAAAGCCAGAAATGGTTTATTTGCAACGGTCATACATACAGTTCTTAAATCTTCAGGTTAATATCCACGTGTCCACTAAAGAAGAACATGATATATATTTTTCATAACACTCACAGCAGACTCATATATTATGATATATAAGCCTTCTTCTAAAAGCAACAGTGCAAGGATGGAGATATATCTATATATCTATATATATCTATATATATATATAAAAGTCGATTTTCCACTCTCAAGTCCTGAATGTTCCCAGACCTGAAAATGTAAATGTCAAGCCAGAAGCTAATTTCTTTTAAAAAATATGCATGTTGTATAGGCAGCTCTCACATCGCAGAGATCTCATGTTCTCCCTTTCCACACCCACGACTGTGAGCTCTGTAACTGTACAATACACCCCTTCAAAGACACACACCGACGATGCCAAAAGCTCCTTCCTTCTCATCACAGACACGCTCCGTGTTTGGTTATCTTCAGGTTACTTGAGGCAACTGGCCTTGTGTTTCACTGTCTTCTTTTTAATTTATTCTCCAATAAAGTAAAGTAAAGTAAAGGCGTCAGTACTTTGATACTGATCTTCTAATATTCTACTTTGGCTTTGAGTTTCTGCTTCCAAAACTGACTGGGATAAACACACATGATCCCTTGTTGTTCTGGGTTTCTGTGAGGGGAAGAGAAACGCTGGTAACAAGTAATCCGTGTCCCCAGATACAATAATGCTAAAACTATACATGATTTACCCTGGGATGTGTTGGGACACAGTTTTCTAAGGCAGTTAAGTGAAATGATTTTCATGTTTTAACTTGATTTAAGAGTGCACATTAAAATCCTACGGAGTTAATTACAGAAAATGACCACAATTAGCCACAGCACAACCATGCTACAGAAAGATATTGCATGTGATTACTGTGTTGGGCTAAGCCCTAGGTCCCTGGTGGCGGGGAGGATGCTAAGTGACCCACCTGCTGGGGGAAAACATCTAGGACTTACTTACAATCCTAGAGCAGAACTGTGATGACTTCACGAATCACAGAATAAAGTCACTGTACAAGATCTTAGAGGAACTTTCTAAACACCCACTGAATAAATGAAAGTTAAAACAAGATACCTTTTTTTAAATCTATTATACATGAAATTAACCCCTGAAAAAAAAGCCCTGCTTATTTGGTAATCCAAAACCCAACAAGTTCCCAGTCAAAAATCCCACCTAGTAACAGAGCGCTAAAAGAAAATGACAGAAATGATGGTAGAATGAGACAGTTCAACAGTAATATCGGAGACCTCAATACCCCACTTTCCTATGGATAGAAGCATTAGGACAAGATCAACAAGGAAAGAGAAGACTTGAACACCATGATGAATGAGTTATGCCTAACTGACATCTATAGACTACGCTATCCAATGGCAACAGGATATACATTATCTTCAAATACACCCTGAACATCTCCAGGAGAGACCACATGTGAAACCACAAAATAAACCTTGATACAGTTTAAAGTATTGAAACAATACACCGTATGTTCTCTAACCACAGCAAGATGAAATTAGAAACAAGAAATCAGTAAAGAAAAATATCTGAGAAACTCACAAGTATGTATAAATTAAGCAAAACTCTCCTAAATAACGAATCAAAGCGATCAGAAGGGAAATTAGGAAATACTTTCAGATGAATAAAAATGAAGACACGACATATGAAAAACATATGGAATGCAGCTAAAACTGCTAGAGGAAATTTTATGGCTGTCAATGCCTATATTAAGAAAAAAGACATATCAAAACCTAATCTTCCACCATGATGCTGGAAAAAGAACAAACTAAACCCCAAACAAGCAGAAGGAGGAATATAATGAATAGAATGATGGAATTTAATGATACAAAGAATAAAAAAAATACAGAAGAGTCCATGAGGGGCATGGGTTTCAGGCAGTTAACTGTCTGCCTTTGGCTCAGGTCATGATCTCAGGGTCCAGGATCAAACCCCTTGTCAGGTTCCTTGCTCAGAGGAGAATCTACTTCTCCCTCTGGGCCTCCCTCTATTTGCACTCTCTCCCTCAAATAAATAAATAAATAAAATCTTTTAAAAAATTCAGTGAAGCCAAAAGCTGTTTCTTTGAAGAGGCCAACAACACTGGCAAACCTTTAGCTGGAGAGGAAGAAAAGGACAGAAAACTCAAATTACTAAAATTAGAAATGAAAGAGAACTCATTATGACTAAACTTATGGGGGAAGTGGGGGTTTTAAAGGAATACTATGAACATCTGTATACCAATAAATTAGATAATTGAGGATGAAATGGAAAAATTCCTAGAAAGACAAAAACCACTGGAACTGTGTAAAGAAGAAATTGACCATCTGAATAGAACTATAATGAATAAAGAGATCAAATTAGTAAAAACAAAGAAACCAAAAACTGAAAAACTACCCATAGAGAAAAGTGCAGTTTCATATATCTTCATTGCTGCATTCTACAAAACATTTAAAGAATCAATGCAATTATTCACAAATTCTTTCAAAAACAGGAGGAAGACCTGCCAACTCCTTTTATGAGACCAGCATTACCCTGCTTTTATGAGACCAGCATTACCCTGATAGCAAATTCAGACAAAGACATCACAGGGAAGAAAACCACAGACCAATACTTCTTGTAAAAGTGAGTGCAGAAAGACTCAACCAAAAAACTAGGAAACAATATAGCTACATATATAAAAATCATTACACATCATTGCTAGGTGGGATTTAACATGGGAATGCAAGGGTAGTTTAATACCCAAAAGTAAGAAATATAATAATACACTGAATCAATAGAATAAAGACAAAAACTGCACTATCATCTCAAAGATGAAAAGAAATTCACAAAATTCAATACTTTTTCATGATAAAAGCACTCAGTAAACAACAAATTAAAGGGCACTTCATCACTCTGATAAGGGCAACTATGAAATCCTAGAGCTAATATCACATTTACTGGTGAAAGACTGGATGCTCTCCTGCTAAGACCAGAAACAAAACATGGATATCTGTCCTCACCACTTACATTTAATGAGATACTGCAGGCTCTAGCCAAGGCAATGAGGCAAGAAAATGAATTGAAAAGCATCCAGGTGGGGAGGGAAAGGTAAAATTTCTCTGTTCACAGATGATATGAGCTTATATATGTAGAAAACCTTAAGAAATCAACTACAAAAACCTAGATAACTATTTAGATAAGGAAACTGAGAGACAGTTGATGTCATGTATAGGAAGGCTGAATAATGTCAACATGTCAGTTCCTCCCAACATGATCTATACATTCAGTGTAATCCAAATAAAAATCTCAGCAAGTTATATTGTAGATATAAACAAACTAATTCTAAGGTTTACATAGAAAGGCAAAAGACCCAATATAGTCAACATGCTAATGAAGGAGAAGAACATTATTGTACTTCAGGACTTATTTTTAAAGCTACAGCAATGAAGATATGATGGTGTTGGCAAAAGAAAAACCAAACAGATCAATGGAGCAGAAGAGTGAGTCCAGGAATAAAGACATAGTCAACTAATTTTTGACAAAGGAACAAAAGCAATACAATGGAACAAAGATAGATTTTACAGCAAACGGTCCTGGAAAAGCTGGATGTCCACATGCAAAAAAACTTGAATCTAAACACAGACTTTACACTCTTCACAAAGCTAATGCAAATGAATCACAGATCTAAATTTAAAATGAAAACCACAGAATTCTTGGAAAACAACAGGGTGCCTGGGTGGCTTAGTCAGCTGAGCGTCCAATTTCGGGTCAGGTCACAATCTCAGGGTCATGGGACTGAGCTCTGTGTCAGCTGTGGAGACTGCGTGGGCTTCTTTCCCTCTCTCTCTGCCCATCCCCCACTCATGTGTGTGCATACTCATTCTCTCTCTTTCTCTCAAAAAAAGAAAAAAAACCAACAACAAAAACAAACTCTTAGAAGATAACATGAAAGAAAACCTATATGACTTGGGTATGGCAATGACTTTCTAGATACCAACAGCACAATCCAAACAGCAAAGAAAGGCACAATCCATGATAAAAATAATCAATAAGCTGGACCTCATTAAAATTAAAAACCTCTCTGTTAAAAATAGTATCAAGAGAATTAGAAGACAAGCCACACAGTGGGAGAAAATACTTACTAAAGATAACCTGTTACCTGTTATTAAAAACATACAAAGAACTCCTAAAAACTCAACAATAAAGAAAACAAGCAAGGATATTAAAAAATGGGCAGGGGGAGGAGACAAGATGGCCAGGAAGTAGGAGAAGGCGCCCGTTCAACCTGCACCCTAAAGTGAGCTGATTACCTTCCAAAGATCTCCAATCACCCACGAAATCAGCCTGAGATCAGAATTATACACGTCTGGATCTCTACTGGAGCAGAAGACGCCAGTGGGCAGGTAAAGCAGAGTGGGAAAGTCCGACTGATATTGGAAGATAAACAAAAGGGGGAGGGAGCCACCAGAGGCGACCGGTTGGAAAGTAATAACCCAATACAAGAGAGTGCCCTGCACCTGGGGACCAGCATTAACTCGGGAGTCTGGTAGAAAGCACTCAAAAAGAGCAAAGGATCACGGCGGGGAGGGGAGGGGATTGCGGGAATCGGGGTGTTAGGGTCGGGGCTTAAGTCCCCAGACCCCGGACAGCCACCCCTGGCGCTAAGCCAGAGAGAGTGCGGCAGAGAAACCGGGAACCAGGTCTCGGTCCCTGAACTACTAGCGCTCCTGAGAGCGCATGGTACCCGGCTCCCGTGAGAGGCTGGGAGCCTCGCCAGCCAACAGAAGCACAGCCTTTTTGCAGTCCCCACGCAAGTGCCCTGCCCTGCCATCAGAGTCCGAGTCGTGCTGGTGCCCTCCCCTGAGAGAGGTGCACACAAACGCCAGCCAGGCGGGTGCTCTCGGACCGGAAAGACCAGGCACTCCCAGGCCGGGCCAGCTGGAAAATCTCAGTGTGTGATCGCTGCTTGGAACTTCTCTGGCAGTCTGGAGCTGCCGTGGTTTTGGGTACAAGCAAAAAATCCTGAGGCCCCAGGGACCACGACTGGGAACCTGCTCTGCTAGCGGCCAAGGGGGGATTTATATGGGCTCTGCAGCCAGACTGAGGCTTCTCTCTGAGAGGGAGGTCAGGGTGCTTTCCTCTAAACCTACAAAAACCATCAAAAGCGGTCAAGGCGACAGAGAAAAACAAAAGTGAACAAATATAAAAACCTCCAGAAAACAAAAGCCTGAAAAAACCAGTTTCCTCAGAGCCCACCCCCTTGAGGGGGGCGGGAGGACTTAGCTGAGAGAACTTCAGGGACTGAAAACCCACGTGGCAGCCCCCTCCCCCAGAAAACCAACCGGGAGAGGAAAAAAAAAAAAAAAAAGACGACAAGAGAACAACCACCACTACTTCATAGGACAATTTTTATTATTAATTCGATCCCACTATTCTGGCTCATTTATTTATATAGTTAATTTTTTATTATTATATAGATAATTTTTTAACCTATTTACCGTCACAGTGAGATGTCCAGTACATCAAATTCCATAATAACCTTCTAACCTGAACTTTTTGATACATACACCTGTGTTTTCCTTTTGCATTTCTATTTTTTAAATTTCTTTTTTTTTTAATTTTAGTTTAGTTTAGTTTATTCCTTTTTTTAATTTTTATTTTCTAATATTCATATAGAGTTAAACTTCAAGGTAATCCCCTTTCCCCAATCAATGCCACCCCTAAAGGTAAACCAATTCCTAATCCCCTCTTATCTTAGGAAAGTTGAGTCCTTTAACAAAGATATCAAGATACATCCAGGAAGAATCAAAACAACCTTCCTCACCCACACTGAGAATTTACAACCACTCTCCCATCTTTTTCTTCCACCAGTATTTCTGTGTTATTGTGTTTGTCCTGATAGTATATAAATCTTACACTCAGGGTTCTTTTTGATGAGGTTCTTCCTTTATTTGCATATATATATATGCAAATATAATATATATTGTTTTTTTTTCTCTTGTCATATACTTTTATCAGTCTTTTTGTTTGTCTGTGTCTGTTTGTATACTTCATAAATCTTACCTTAGGGCCCATTTGGGCCAAACCTTCTCTTTTATCTCACCTTTCTTTCCTGTCTCTCTCCCTCTCTCTTTTTTTTCTTTTCCTTTTCTTTTTCCTCTCATTTGGGTGTGGAACCCTGATTTCTCAGAAGCATTCCAGGGTGCACCTTGACTGCACCACAGTTGATACATCCAGCTACACCAGTTCAGCCATCTCTCACCAAAATGACTAGGAGGAGGAATGCCCAACAGAAGAAAAATACAGAGGATGAACCTTCTCCAACAGAGCTAATGGCTTTCAACATAGACAATATGTCGGAAAGAGAATTCAGGCTAACAATTATACAAGCAATAGCTAGGTTGGAGAAAGCCATGGGTGACCAAACGGAACTGATTAGCGCCAAACTGAAAACGACCAGAGATCATGTTTTCAATATTAGGGAAGAGCTGAAAGCTACCAGGGATGAGCTTCACAATGCTCTCAATGAGTTCCAATCTAATCTAAATTCTCTCAACACTAGAGTAACTGAGACAGAAGATAGAATTAGTGATCTGGAGGACAAACAGATAGAGAGAAAGGATCAGGAGGAAGCCTGGAACAAACAGCTTAGAAACCACGAAAACAGAATCAGGGAAATAATGATGCCATGAAACGTTCCAACGTCAGAATTATTGGAATCCCTGAAGGGGAGGAGAAAGAAAGAAGTCTAGAAGATCTAGTGGAACAAGTTCTTCATGAAAATTTTCCAAATCTCGTGAATGGAACCAGCATTCATGTACTAGAGGCCGAAAGGTTTCCCCACAAGATTACAGATTCTCGAAAGTCCTCAAGACACCTAATGGTAAGAATGAAGAATTATAATTGTAGGCAGAACCTCTTGAAAGCAGCTAGGACAAAGAAGATCCTTACATACAGAGGAAAGCCCATCAGAATAACGTCAGACCTGTCCACAGAGACCTGGCAAGCCAGAAAGGGCTGGCAAGATATATTCAGGGCACTGAATGAGAAGAACATGCAGCCAAGAATACTTTATCCAGCAAGACTGACATTCAAAATGGATGGAGAGATAAAGAGTTTCCAAGACCAGCAAGGCTTAAAAGACTATGCAACCACCAAGCCGATACTGCAGGAAATATTAAGGGGGCTTCTTTAAAGGAGGAAAAAGCCCAAGAATAGCACTGAACAGAAATATAGAGACAATCTACAGAAAGAAAGACTTCAAAGGTAACACAACGTCAATAAAAACGTATCTATCAATAATCACCCTCAATGTGAATGGCCTAAATGCGCACATAAAATGGCACAGGGTTGCAGACTGGATAAAATGACAGGACCCATCCATATGTTGTCTACAAGAGACCCATTTTGCACCTAAAGATACACCCAGACTGAAAGTGAAGGGATGGAGAAGAATCTTTCATGCCAATGGGCCTCAAAAAAAGGCTGGGGTAGTGATTCTCATATCAGACAAATTAGATTTTAAACTAAAGACTGTAGTCAGAGATCCATAAGGACACTACATCATTCTTAAAGGGACTATCCACCAAGATGATGTAACAATTGTAAATATCTATGCCCCCAATATGGGAGCAGCCAATTACATAAGAAAACTGTTAATAAAGATAAAGAGTCATATTGATATGAATACACTAATCGTTGGAGATCTTAACACGCCTCTCTCAGAAATAGACAGATCATCGAAGCAGAAAATCAATAAAGAAACAAGAGCATTGAATGACACATTGGACCAGATGGACCTCATAGATATATACAGAACATTCCACCCTAAAACAACAGAATACTCATTCTTCTCAAGTGCACATGGAACTTTCTCCAGAATAGACCACATACTGGGTCACAAATCAGGACTCAACCGATACCAAAAGACTGAGATTATTCTCTGCACATTCTCAGGTCACAATGCTTTGAAACTGGAGCTCAATCACAAGGAAAAGTTCTGAAGGAACTCAAACACCTGGAAGCTAAAGACCACCTTGCTTAAGAATGCTTGGATCAACCAGGAGATCAAGGAAGAACTGAAACAATTCATGGAAACCAATGACAATGAAGACACTTTGATCCAAAACCTATGGGATACAGCAAAGGCGGTCCTAAGGGGGAAATACATAGCCATCCAAGCCTCCCTCAAAAAAATTGAAAAATCCAGAACACAGCAGCTATCTCTACACCTTAAAGAACTGGAGAATCAACAACAAATCAAACCAACTCCACACATAAGAAGGGAAATAATCAAGATTAGAGCTGAGATCGATGAGATAGAAACCAGAGATACAGTAGAACGTATCAATGAAACTAGAAGCTGGTTTTTTGAAAGAATCAATAAGATCGATAAACCATTGGCGACACTAATCCAAAAGAAAAGAGAGAAAGCTCAAATACATAAAATTATGAATGAAAAGGGAGAGATCACAACGAACACCAAGGAAGTAGAAACAATCATCAGAATTTATTATCGACAGTTATATGCCAATAAGCTAAGCAACCTAGATGAAATGGATGCATTCCTGGAAAACTATAAACTCCCAAAATTGAATCAGGAAGAAATTGACAACCTGAATAGACCAATATCTAGTAATGAGATTGAAGCGGTGATCAAAAACCTCCCAAAAAACAAGAGCCCAGGACCTGATGGATTCCCCGGAGAATTCTACCAAACTTTCAAAGAAGAAATAACACCTATTCTCCTGAAGCTGTTTCAAAAAATTGAAGCAGAAGGAAAACTTCCTGACTCTTTCTATGAAGCCAGCATTACCCTGATCTCCAAACCAGGCAAAGACCCTACCAAAAAGGAGAATTTCAGACCAATATCACTGATGAATATGGATGCTAAGATTCTCAACAAGATCCTAGCAAACGGGATCCAACAGCACATTAAAAAGATTATCCACCATGACCAGGTGGGATTCATCCCTGGGCTACAAGGATGGTTCAACATTCGCAAATCAGTCAATGTGATAGAACAAATTAATAAGAGAAGAGAGAAGAACCACATGGTCTTCTCAATTGATGCAGAAAAAGCATTTGACAAAATCCAGCATCCGTTCCTGATTAAAACGCTTCAAAGTATAGGGATAGAGGGAACATTCCTGAACTTCATCAAATCTATCTATGAAAGACCCACAGCAAATATCATCCTCAATGGGAAAAAGCTTGCGTCCTTCCCATTGAGATCAGGAACATGACAAAGATGCCCACTCTCACCACTCTTGTTCAACATAGTATTAGAAGTCCTAGCAACAGCGATCAGACAACAAAGGGAAATAAAAGGTATCCAAATTGGTAATGAAGAAGTCAAACTCTCTCTCTTTGCAGATGACATGATTCTTTATATGGAAAACCCAAAAGACTCCACCCACAAACTACTAGAACTCATACAGCAATTCAGCAACGTGGCAGGATACAAAGTCAATGTACAGAAATCAGTGGCTTTCTTATATACTAACAATGAAAATACAGAAAGGGAAATTAGAGAATCGATTCCATTTACTATAGCACCAAGAACCATAAGATACCTGGGAATAAACCTAACCAAAGAGGTAAAGGATCTGTACTCGAGGAACTACAGAACACTCATGAAAGAAATTGAAGAAGACACAAAAAGATGGAAGACCTTTCCATGCTCTTGGATCGGAAGAATAAACATTGTTAAAATGTCTATACTGCCTAGAGCAATCTATACTTTTAATGCTATTCCGATCAAAATTCCACCGGTATTCTTCAAAGAGCTGGAGCAAATAATCCAAAAATTTGTATGGAATCAGAAGAGACCCCGAATCGCTAAGGAAATGCTGAAAAACAAAAATAAAACTGGGGGCATCACGTTACCTGATTTCAAGCTTTACTACAAAGCTGTGATCACCAAGAGAGCATGGTACTGGCATAAAAACAGACACATAGACCAGTGGAACAGAGTAGAGAGCCCAGATATGGACCCTCAACTCTATGGGCAAATAATCTTCGACAAAACAGGAAAAAATATACAGTGGGAAAAAGACAGTCTCTTCAATAAATGGTGCTGGGAAAACTGGGCAGCTATATGTAGAAGAATGAAACTCGACCATTCTCTTACACCGTACACAAAGATAAACTCAAAATGGATAAAAGACCTCAATGTGAGACAGGAATCCATCAGAATCCTAGAGGAGAACATAGGCAATAATCTCTTCGATATCAGCCACAGCAACTTCTTTCAAGATATGTCTCCAAAGGCAAAGGAAACAAAAGCGAAGATGAACTTTTGGGACTTCATCAAAATCAAAAGCTTCTGCACAGCAAAGGAAACAGTCAAGAAAACAAAGAAGCAACCCACGGAATGGGAGAAGATATTTGCAAATGACAGTACAGACAAAAGGTTGATATCTAGGATCTATAATGAACTCCTCAAACTCAACACACACAAAACAGACAATCATATCAAAAAATGGGCAGAAGATATGGACAGACACTTCTCCAATAAAGACATACAAATGGCTATCAGACACATGAAAAAATGTTCATCATCACTAGCCATCAGGGAGATTCAAATTAAAACTACATTGAGATACCACCTTACACCAGTTAGAATGGCCAAAATTAGCAAGACAGGAAACAACATGTGTTGGAGAGGATGTGGAGAAAGGAACCCTCTTCCACTGTTGGTGGGAATGCAAGTTGGTGCAGCCTCTTTGGAAAACAGTGTGGAGATTCCTCAAGAAATTAAAAATAGAACTTCCCTATGACCCTGCCATTGCACTCCTGGGTATTTACCCCAAAGATACAGATGTAGTGAAAAGAAGGGCCATCTGTACTCCCAACGTTTATAGCAGCAATGGCCATGGTTGCCAAATTGTGGAAAGAACCAAGATGCCCTTCAATGGATAAATGGATAAGGAAGACGTGGTCCATATACACTATGGAGTATTATGCCTCCATCAGAAAGAACGAATACCCAACTTTTGTAGCAACATGGATGGGACTGGAAGAGATTATGCTGAGTGAAATAAGTCAAGCAGAGAGAGTCAATTATCATATGGTTTCACTTATCTGTGGAGCATAACAAAAAGCATGGAGGACATGGGGAGTTAGAGAGAAGGGGTTGGGGTAAATTGGAAGGGGAGGTAAATCATGAGAGACTATGGACTCTGAAAAACAATCTGAGGGGTTTGAAGTGGCGGGGGTGGGTGGGAGGTCGGGGTACCAGGCGGTGGGTATTACAGAGGGCACGGATTGCATGGAGCACTGGGTGTGGTGAAAAAATAATGATACTGTTATGCTGAAAATAAATAAATGAAAAAAAAATGGGCAGGGGACCTTCACAGACCAGGGAAGACTTACAGATGGTAAATAAGCACATGAGAAGATGCTCCACATTATACATCAGGGAAATGCCAAATTAAAGCCACAATGAGACACCACTACATACCAATTAGAACGGCCAAAATCCAGAACGCTGACAACACCAAAGGCTGGTGAGGATGTAGAGCAACAGGAATTCTCATTCATTGCTCATGGGAGTTAAAAATTCCACTCCCTTTTAGGGCAGGGAAAATATTCTGTATAATATTATAATGATGGATATATGTCATTATAAATTTGTCTGAACCCAGGGAATGTACAACACCAAGAGTGAACCCTAATATAAATTACAGACTTTGGGTGATTATGAGTTGCAAAAAGAGGCTCATCAACTATAACAAAGGTACCATTTTGTTGCATGATTGTGATAAGGGGAAAGGCTTTCTGTGTGTGAGGGAAAAGGGTGAATGGGAAATCTCTGCCTCTTGCTCAATTTTGGGGTGACCTAAAACTTCTCAAAAAAAAATTCTTTTGGAAATAAAAACTCTTAGAACTAATAAGTGAGTTCAGGAACTGTGCAGGAAATAGGCTCTCTAGATAAAAGTGAATTGTATTTTTATTCTGTGCAATACACAGCCCAAAAATGAAATTAAGAAAACAATTCCACTTACAAAAGCATAAAAAAGAATACAATTCTTAGAAATAAATTGAATAAAATAGATAGTAAAGTTATACTCTGAAAATTACAAAGCATTGTTGAAAGAAATTAAAGATCAAAATGGAAAGACAGCCCATGTTCCTAGAGCAGAAAAGTTAATACTATTGAACGGTGATATTCCCCACATGGATCTACATTTTCAGTGCAACTCTATCATCCCTGCTGACTTTGTGATAGAGACAAACAAATTTTAAAATTCCTATGGAACTGCAAGGGACCCATATCTCAAAATAATCTCTGAAAAGAAAAACAGAACAGGAGCCATCACACCTAATGATTTCAGAAGTTACTACAAAGAAACAGTAATCAAGATACTGTGGGACTGGTGTAAGATACCCTTATCAATCAGGAAAACAGAACTGAGTGTCCAGGTATAAATCCACACAACCACAGTTAACTGATTTTCAACTAGTGTGCCAAAACCATTCAAAGGAGAAAGAACAGTCTTTTTAACAAAAGGTACTGGGACAACTGGATATCCACATGAAAAAGAAGGGCTGGCCCCTTACCCCGTCATGTACAAAAATTAACTCAAAATGGATCAAAGACCTAAATATAACAAATACAGAAGAAGACATAGGGATACATCTTCATGACCTTGGATCTGGCACTGGGTCCTTAGATACGACATCGAAAACGTCAACAACAAAAGGCAAAACACACACTGGTTGAAACTTGAAAACATTATGCTAAGAAAGAAGCTGATCATAGAATATGACATATTATGTGATTCCATTTAGTCTTTTTTTATTTTTTTAAAGTTTTCTTCTATTCATTTGAGAGAGCAAGAAAGCACTCAAGTTGGGGGTGGCGGGGGGCAGAGGGTGAAGCAGACTCCCCACTGAGCAGGGAGCCAGATGCAGGGTTCCACCCCAGGACTCAGGCATCATGACTTGAGCCGAAGACAGACACTTTGAGGCACACAGGTGCCCCGTGATTCCATTTAAATGAAACTTCCAGAATAGGCAAATCTATATAGAGAGAAAGTAGACCAGCGGTTCCCTAAAGCTCGGCGGAATGCAAGGTAAAGCATAAAGTGTGTGGTGTTCCTCTCTGAGGCCATGAAGATGATCCAAAGTGGACTTGGGCTGATGGCTGCACTTGCCTATGAAAGTACCAAAACCCCCTGAGTGCTGACCTGTACAATATGTGAATCATAGCTCAAAAAAAAAAACAGATTAAAACACCTGTTAAAAACAGATGTTTCAAGAAACAAAATATTAAAAAATTAACTGTGATCAATATGCTCAGGATTTAAGAAACTGTGAGATTTATATATATTATATAAAGATTGTATTATAAGAAAGAAATAAAGAACAGAAAAGAAGATGGGCTGGCTGGGCGGCTCAGTGGGTTAAAGCCTCTGCCTTCAGCTCAGGTCATGATCCCAGAGCCCTGGGATAGAGCCCTGTGGCGGGCTCGGGAGGGAGCCTGCTTCCCTTCCTCTCTCTCTCTGCCTGCCTCTCTGCCTACTTGTGATCTCTGTCTGACAGATAAATAAATAAAATATTTTTAAAAAAGAACAGAAAAGAAGTTTCAGAAAATAAAATGAATCAATAAAGTGAAAAATAAATCAAAGGAACACCTCTAGAATCTTGAGCAAAACACAGAGTGGGAAAACATGAACACAAAGGAGAGAGACATGAATCAATCCAGGAGATCCAATTTAACAGGACTCAGAAAGTGAAAGAATACAGAGAATAGAGAGGAGAAAGGAAAAAAAAAAAAAGAAAAAGAAAAGTGGAGCATTTTCCCCAGAGCTAAAGCCCACAAATCCTCAGATTAACAGCTCCACAGAATTCCTAGCAAACAATTTAAACAAACAAACAAACAGAACAAAACCAAAAAGACAAAATCTATTAATCAACACAGCCTTATAAAATGTCCGGCTCAGGATCCTAAAAAGCTCAGAAGCTTCCAGAGAAAGAGAAAGGGGGAAAAAAGTTAATTCAAGGCAAGAAAGATCATTCTAGTATTGAACGACAGGGGGAAAAAATGGACACGTGCCTTCGAAGTTACTTTCTAACGGAAATCCTATATCCAAATACCTGTAAAGGTAAGATCGGGAAAAAAAAGAGATTTTTTTCACACATGCAAAATCTCTTTTCTCGCTGGCATCTCCATCCTGATTTGTGACTTGGCTGTGAGGAGCTTCTGTGAGGATCTGCTCAGGAATTAGTCTGTACTTCCAATCTAAGAGCACCTCTGTCTTCAATTCTGAGTAATTCTTGGCTATCTTCTCTTTATTTTTTTTTAATTTTTTCAATTTATTTATTTTCAGAAAAACAGTATTCATTATTTTTTCACCACACCCAGTGCTCCATGCAATCCCTGCCCTCTATAATACCCACCACCTGGTACCCCAACCTCCCACACCTCTGCCACTTCAAACCCCTCAGATTGTTTTTCAGAGTCAATAGTCTCTCATGATTCACCTCCCCTTCCAATTTACCCCAACTCCCTTCTCTCTAACACCCCTTGTCCTCCATGATATTTCTTAGGCTCCACAATAAGTGAAATCATATGATAATTGACTCTCTCTGCTTGACTTATTTCACTCAGCATAATCTCTTCCAGTCCCATCCATGTTGCTACAGAAGTTGGGTATTCGTCCTTTCTGATGGAGGCATAATACTCCATAGTGTATGTGGACCACATCTTCCTTATCCATTCGTCCACTGAAGGGCATCTTGGTTCTTTCCACAGTTTGGCGACTGTGGCCACTGCTGCTATGACCATTGGGGTACAGATGGCCCTTCTTTTCACGACATCTGTATCTTTGGGGTTAGTACCCAGGAGTGCAATTGCAGGGTCATAGGGAAGTTCTATTTTTAATTTCTTGAGGAATCTCCACACTGTTTTCCAAAGAGGCTGCACCAACTTGCATTCCCACCAACAGTGGAAGACGGTTCCCCTTTCTCCACATCCTCTCCAACACACGTTGTTTCCTGTTTTGTTAATTTTGGCCATTCTAACTGGTGTAAGGTGATATCTTAATGTGGCTACCTTCTCTTCAAACACTGCTCTCTTCTTTTTCCTTTTTCTTCTGGAACTCTTGTTAATTGGTGAATTTTCTTTTCTTAATCTTTTCTCCTTGTCTTTTACTACTACCTCCAGTTCTTAAGAATTGTTTCCCACGGCGTTCCTGCGGATTCTTCAGGACTATCTTTGCATGACTCATCACTGCCTTCAATTGCAGCCAGTCTAGAGATTTTCTTATCTAGTGCATTTGTTTCACTGACAGAAGTGTTCCTTTGTAAGATTTGTAATAAGATATCTACTTATTCTTGTTTTACTTCCACCATAAATTCTTGTGCTTTTAAAATGGAAGTTCTGTCATCATTTATCCCTGCAGAGATATCCTTAAATTTATTTTAAAGTCTTTGTCTTTCTGCTTTAAAAAATTAACTTCATAGGCTGTGAATTCATATCCTCATTGCTGTCATTGTTGTCTGTTTTACCACCAGATTTCTCCATTTATTTTGCGGTTTTGACGGGCACACTAATTTTGGAAGGGAGGGGTTTTCCTTTTTTTTTTTTTTTTTAAATTTTTGCATTTTTTCCCATCTCTCTTCTTTCCTGTATTTCAGTGAGATGCTCTGTGACTGCTCTTTGGTCTTTAATCCACCATCAGGTCTTACGATGGCATTTCAGGGTTCCTACTTCATTGTCAGATATGCACCACAGCTAGCCAGTGGCTTGACTCAGCTCCTAGTCAGGAGCCTAAGTATTCATCTGCCCCTTTCTCCCCAGATGCGTGACCCGACGATTTCTGATATAGCTCTTGGCAGGAACTTCACTGCCTTGTTTTTCCTTTCATGGGCAATAAGGGTAGGGGTGAACTTCCCCCATCCCAGTCTCTGGCCTCCCCCGCTCCAGCTTTACTGAGCTATGACTGACATATAACAGGGGTTTAATTTAACACCCAACATGGGTTAATTTGATACAGTTACATGTTGGGATGTGATCACCAAGGCAGCATTACATAATTCCATCTCATTACGTAATTACCACCTCATTTCTCTCTTGTGGTGAGGACACTGCAAGATCTACTCTCTTAGCACCTCCCACAGATTCAATGCGTGTTCTTAACGGCAGCCACAATGATGTGGATCCCATCCCAGAACTTACCCACCTTCTAACTCCTCTCTGATCAACATCTCCCCACTGGTCACCACCATTTTACTCTGTTTCTATGAGCTTATTTGAGATTCCACATGGAAGTGATATGATCTAGTAATTCTCTTTCTCTGTCTGACTTAGCTCAGTTAGCATAATGCTCTCAGGGTCCAGCCACACTGTCAAAAATGGCACAATTTCCTTCTCTTTCTTGGCTGAATAATGTTCCATTGTGCATATGCATATATTTATGTATGTGTGTGTGTGTGCCTACACATATATGTATATGTATATGTATACATGCACATATGCACACTGTATCTTCTTTACCTAGGCTCTGGCTTTCAGCCTTGTCCTTGTGCTCCACAGGGACCAGAAGTAGGAGGAACTGCTCTGGGGTGGTTCACTTACCACAGTCGAGCCCACTGGTTACTCTAAGAACTGGCTGGCCCAGGGAGGGTTGGCCCCTCCAGAGCCAGGAAGGTTTTTTTAAGATGTCAAAGTACCATAAACTACATAAAATAAAACCACGATTAATAGAGTGTATCAAAGCACAGAGGCACAGATGCATCTTGACCAAAACAGTGTTTCCGGACTTATCAACTTTAGATTATATTGTTCCCTCAGTTTGAAAGATCAGAAACTTATTTATAGCTCCCCTTTCTTCCCTTCTTTCAATGTTCATAAATAATAATAATATATACATACACATGCATAAGGTATATATTAATTATATATATACTTAATATACATAAGACATATACATTTTATACGTATATATAAATAATGATTTCCTTATTAATTCTAAATCATATTCTTAAATTTACATTTTCTCCCATCAGTTTCCAGCACATCTCTATTTCTTGATTCCTGACATGTGGGATGTGGACATTGGAGCCTCACCCTTTGCTCCCTCTTGCACACACCACCTCTGCCCGCTCACACCTTGACTAGCGCAGTATCAGGTCTAGTGATGTTTACATTCTGACCTGCAGCCCTCTCTCTCCAGCTCTGACGACACAAGGCTGCTGAATTCTGAGAATAAAGAGAGGGAAAAAAACCCTCGATGGCAGCAGTGTAAACATTAGTATTCGGTTCATGGCCAAGAGGTGTATGCAATACACTTTGCTTCTTGGTGGGGCTCAATGTCATAAATCCTGAGGCATGTGGAAGAAAATATTTCCAGTTTTAGATCAAAAGAATGCTCATTTCCCTCCTCCTTCCCTCCCCTTTTACCTTTAATCTACTGCTTAAAGTCATGCTCTGGTCTAGTTTGTCTCTTCTGGACCACAGCTGTCTTACACAGTTTTCTTTTGTGTTTTTCCTGGAAGTTTCTGACCTGCCTTGCTTTCCCTTAAGTTATCTGCCTTTATGCGAGCTTCATTTCCCCCCAAACTTCCAGACACGCTTTTTCTGACAAGTCAAACCCCACACACTTCAGAAATGTCTCTCACAGACTTTATCCCCCTTCTTCAACCCTCAAGCTGGCTGTTCCCATTTCTTTGTTTCTCCTTGCTTCCTCCCTTACTTCGCTGGACTGAGTTTCTAAGATTGAGTGGATCTGCGATTCCCTAATCTCTTCAAAGAGACTTCCCTGTGGTTGAATAGTCTGACCTCTTGATCATTCTAAGATTTTAGTAAAAGGCTGGACAGCCACACCTTTGGCTTTTCTCTAGAGCACGCTATCCTCTTAGCAAATCTCAACCTTCAATGTTTGCTTGGCAATTTCCTCAGCTAAATATCCAAGGTCACTGCTTATGAATTCTGCTTTCTGCACAAGAGCAGGGCAAACCTTTCTGCCACAAGCATCTCCTTTCCTCCAGTTTCCAGGAACTTCCAAAAACATGTTCCTTATCTCCTCCTGAGCCTTGGCCTGCAGAACCTTTAGCATTCACACCGCTGCTAACAATCTATTCAGTACGATTTAGGCATTCTGGAAAGGTTTTAGAAACGTAGTTAGGTTTTCGCCATGTTCCTCACTTTCTTCTATGTCTGCATGATACACTGCCCTAGCATGAATGTCCCTATCTGTACGAACAGTCCGTTCCAAGGCAATCTAGGCTTTTCCAGCTGGGATCCTCAATACCCCTCTGTCCTCTTTCCACCAGTCAATTCTGAAACCATTCCACATTTCTAGTGTGTTCCAGTAGCACCTTACTTCCAGATGCCAAAAGCTACACTTGTTTTCTACTGTTGCCCCCCCCACCACAAACCACCATTCAGTTCTGTGGGTCGAGGCCTATAGGGGTTTCGCTGGGCTGAAGTCAGTGGAGAGGAGAGCTGCGTTCCTTTCTGGTGGCTCAAGGGAGGAAAATGGGTCTTTCTGCCTTTCCCAGCTTTTAGAAGCTTTTTTTCCCCCAGTCTTTGCACATAGTCCCTGACATTGTCAGAACCAGCAACAGGATGTCAAGTCCTTCTCACGTTGCCGTTTCTCTGATCCAGCTGGGACAGATTCTCTACTCTTAATGATTCATGTGATTAGACTGGGCCCACAGCTGTGAGGCCAGGGAAATCCGTGCAGACAAAATACAATGGTGGGGCAGGCAGAGGACAGACATTTCCACTCCAAAAGGGAGAAATAGGAAGGAAGGAGTGACAGGTCCTAAGGACATCTAAAACCTAGCAAAGCAAATTCCAGGAAACCTTAAGGCTCAAGAATAATCCTCTTCGGTTCCAGGCCCCATCTTCTGGAGCCCTTGGGTGGCAATTCTGCCTTCTGGATCTATTGAGGCAGTTCTGCTGGGCAGAGGTCCCACACCTGTATCTTTGCTTCATGGCCCTGCTGGCGAGTCTCTGAGGCTCCATCCCCAAGGCTTCAGGCAGTAGCAGCCTGGCCTGTTGAAACCACCAAGGAAGCCCTGCTCTTTGAAACGGTGGTAGAGGCAGCCTTGCCCCCAGGCCTCTGGTGAGAATGGCAGCCCTGATGATCTCTGGATCCTTCCCAGTAATGTTTGCAGCTGAAGAGCTCTACTGTTCGATCCTGTTCCCTTTGGTCCAAACTGGAAGTGCCTCTGCTTAAACAATGCCCTCTCTACTCCTGGTCCCTGCTTGAAACCTTGGGGAACCTCTTTACATAGTGATTATCCAACCACACCCCTGGTTTTCCGTCCAGAACCAACTTCCTCGTTTTTTATAGTATGGCTAGGTTAAAAAGTTTCCCAGTCTTCATGCTCTGGTTCCACTGGGCTTCAGGATCCCTTCAGTGCATCTCTCTCCTCACATTTTATTGCAGTTGGGAAGGAAACCCAATGCCTTGCTTGAAGCTTTCCTTTAAATATTAATGTCCAACTGACAGCCAACCAACCAATCTCACTGCTTGCAAGCTGTCCTCCACAAAACAGAGAACAACTCAGACAAGTGTTCTACTACTTTAGGACAAGGATCAGTAAAAATCTATTCCTCATCTCTACCTGAGACTTTGCCAGAACTCTTGGAGTGCTACCAACATTCTCTGTTACTGTCTATACACTGCCTAGGAAGAAAGACTTTCTGTGTAGCTCTCCTCTCTCCAATCTGTGATCTCACCAGAATCACCTCTAATAGCCAACTTTCTACCAAAAGGCCCTTCATGGAAATCCAGGCTTCCTCCAACACATACCTCAAGATGCCTCCAGCCTCTACCCATTTCCCAGTTCCAAAGCCACTCCCACAATTTTAGGCATTTGTTACAGTAGCAGCCCATTGCTCAGTGCCAGATTTGCATTAATCAGGGTCAAAGAGCTAATAGGTTGTGTATATATAAATAGATTTATTATAAGGAATTGGCTTATTCAATTACAGAGGCCAACAAGTTCCAAGATGTGTGGTCGGCAAGTTGGAGACCCAGGAGAGCCAACAATTCTAGTCTGCATCCAAAGGCCTGAGAACCAGGACAGTCATTGGTGTAATTCTAGTCTAAAGGCTGGCAGAGTTGAGACCCAGGAAGAGCTGATGTTTCCAGTCAAGTCCAAAGAGAGAAAAGAGCTGATGTCTCAGTCCAAAGGCAGGAAGAATTCTTTTACTTTGGGAGGAGGCTTTTGGTTGACTTCAGGCCTTCAACTGACTGGATGAGGTCTGCCCACATCAGACAAGGCAGTCTGCTTAACTCAGTGAACTGGTTCAGAAACACGTCATCAAAAACACATTCAAAGACACACCCAGAATGTTTGACCAAAGTCTTCGCACCTTGTGGCCCGGTCAGACTGACACATAAAACCAACCATCACCAGGGACATTAAAGAACTGAATAAAGGAAAGACATATCGTGTTCACAGATTAGAGGACTATCATAAATCTGTTGACTTCTTCCCCAAAATAATCTTAAAAATCAAGACACGTTAAATGAAAATTTCAAGAGTTTCCATGGAACCTGACAAGAGGATCCTGAAATTGAGGAAAGAACAATGGGCGAGTTTATTGACATGATTAAGAAGAAGACCAAAGGGGCACCTAGGTGGTTCAGTGGGTTAAGCCTCTGCCTTCGGCTCAGGTCATGATCTCAAGAGTCCTGGGATCAAGCCCCATGCTGGGCTCTGTGCTCAGCGGGGAGCCTGCTTCTCCCTCTCTCTCTGCCTGCCTCTCTGCTTACTTGTGATCTCTATCTCTGTCAAATAAGTAAATAAAATCTTTAAAAAGAAGAAGAAGAAGAAGAAGACAATGACCAAAGAGGGAATGGGAATTACTCAGATGATAATTTTAACAAATTCTGGAGTAACAAAAGCTAGAGTAATTAAGGGTGTGGGGGGCCAAGGTACAGGAGAAGGTACAGAGAAGAACTGAAAACAGAAGGCATTACAGTCAACGGGACTTTTGAGTAAATGGTGCTAGGAATATCCATACTCAGGAAAAAAAAAAAAAGCAGAGTTAGATATCTATTTCACATCATGCAAAAGATGAATTTTAGGCCTTCAAGAACTAAATGTGAAAGAGAGTCTTTATGTTTTTCAAAATGTATAGAAGAGTATACTCATAGCCAGGGTAATGTGTGTTGTGATTCATAAGAAATATATATTTGGTTGTTCAAATTATCAAAATACATTTGTCATATTATATTTGTTCCTCATGTCCACAGTTCCTGGCTGATTTCCTGGGCAATAAGAGCGATGGGAACATCTGTTTTTGTAATATTTGGTTTGTCTTCAGTTCCTGGAATCTTTAAAGAGCTATAAAAGTGAAGTGAGACTTTTTGTAACTCATAACAAGCCCCTCTCTGCAACTGGGTTTTTGTTAATGAGATGACTTTTGGAAAGTTCCTAAAGCTGGACAGAGGGGTTGCTGGTGACCAGTGAACCAACCAGGAACTTTCAGTCCCATCCCCTTATTTCCAAGGAGGGAAAAGAGGCTGGAGGTTGAAACAATCAGCAATGGCTCATGATTTAGTCAACCGTGCCCAGGTACCAAAAGATGGGTGTTAGGAGAGCTTCTAGGTTGGTGAACCAGAGTGTTTCCAAAGGAGCTCCTTTGTTCACAATCTCACCCTATGTATCTCTTCATCTGGCTATAGATTCATATCCCTTAATATCCTTTGTAATAAACCAGTAACCTAGTGAGTAAACAGTGAGCAACAATTTACCAAGGAGGACACCTGAATGGCCAATACACATATGAAAAGTAAGCAAGGAACTGCTAATTAAAACCATAAAAAGATATCATCCATTTCATTAGCATTAGATTGGCAAATAATCCAAAGTCTTCAAGACCAACTGTTATCTAGGCTATAGAATAATGAACCTTAATACACTGCTTATATATTCCCAGTATAAATTTGTACAAACACTGTGGAGATACTATTAGATAGTATCTAATTTGATATAGGTAATTCAATATTAGTCATTTGGTAATGTTTTTCGAGGTGAATATGCTCGTAACTTCTGACCTCAGAATTCCACTTTGCAACACACACCCTGGAGAATCTCTCCTACATATGCACAAAGAAACACATGCAAAATGATTTCTCCAGTGTGGTTTTCAGTAGTAAAATGCTGGTAATAGCTTAAATGTCTATCAACGGGAAAATTATCAACACAGAATATTATTTAGGTATTATGGAGCAGAATAGCAGATAAGAATATATCTACATATCAACATGAATAAGTATATAAAACAGTTGAACAAAAAGGTTGTTGACCCCAAAGATACAGATGTAGTGAAAAGAAGGGCCATATGTACCCCAATGTTTGTAGCAGCAATGGTCACAATTGCCAAACTGTGGAAAGAGCCAAGATGAAGAGCTAAGAGCCTTCAACAGATATGGCCCATATATATAATGGAATATTATGCAGCCATCAGAAAGGATGAATACCCAACTTCTATATCAACATGGAGGGGACTGGAGGAGATTATGCTGAGTGAAATAAATCAAGTAGAGGAAGTGTGGAGCATAAGGAATAGCATGGAGGACATTAGGAAAAGGAAAGGAAAAGTGAATTGGGGGAAACGAACCATGAGAGACTGTGGACTCTGAGAAACAAACAGGGTTTTGGAGGGGAGAGGAGTGGTGGGAGGTGTGAGCCTGGTGGTGGGTATTAAGGAGGGCACATTCTCAAGGGATCCTTAAGACCCTTTAAAAGATTCTGTAACATTGAAACTATTTTCATAATAATACTAAGAAAGTGTTTTCACTCTTATTCCATCATAAAAGTATAACACAGTTTTCCACTGGCTGGTGACACGTGACATCACAATAACTGAATGCAGAAACAGATATGCGAATCCACTGACTCTCACTGAGCCAGACATAAAGAAATTTACAAAATATAAAATAATGTCATTCTTTTACTTTGGAAAATGCAGTTATTTTTCACAAAAATGTTATTTGTATTAATGTATAATGAGTTCATTATAATTTAAAATAAGTTAGTAAATATTTCTAAGATTTCTTGGTTTCCAACACTGTAATCTTGATAGTTAGAATCCATACAAATAAAAATACTTGCAGTCCTCAATAAATTTGAAGAATGCAAAAGGATTTTGAGACCAAACTGAGAACTGCTGGTGTAAGACTATATATAGGGAGACAAACATCAAGTTGAAGGTTCTGGTTACTCAGAATCAGTGGGGGAGGGGCACTGAACAAAGTGATGGGATCTGGGGGTAGGGACTCTAAGGTACCAGCAACATTTTTTTCTTAACAGCAAAACAGAATTCAATAGCACTAAGTGGTAATAATATTGTATTTTTGTATCTTTTGGTGTACTGAAACTAGTTCATAATGAAGAGAAATGGTCATAAGCATACTTAGACTGATAGAAGTAATTACCAGAAATACTAACAGCCACAATAGTTATGAAATTTCCAGTAGGGTTTGGGGCTAGAGGTGGGCGAGCAACCGTGGGACGCACTGCTCTTCATAGCAGGTCCTTTTGTGCTGTTTCATTTGTTATTGTGCACACCCACCACATGTTCACAAAATAGAACCTTTAAAAAAAAAAGGAAAAAAGAAAGAAAAAGGAAAAACGACATGAACTATGCAAAACATACAGACGAGAGTAAAATCTGGAAAAAAATAAAGTAGAATCAAGGAACAATTGTGCTAGGATGCTGGGATTATGGATGAGTTTCCTTTCATTACCATATATTCTGTAACATGGCTGTATTGTCTATACGGTAGAAGATTATTTTTAAAATCAGCACTGTATCAACAAAGATGTCAAGGTATTCTCTTCTCCTGAGGAAGAAACTGATGATGGCTGTCATCTGGGTTTCTTTTATTCCTTTGGCTCTTTTTACATCATTGCCACCTTTCATACCTTAAAGACTATAATCACAAATAGATTCTTCTTTTAACTTGTAACTGTAGGAGCCTCTCCTTGGAGATGCAATTAACTTCACGGAATAATACAAAATTGGTGCTGTGTCATCAGAGAACGTTAAGCACGACACCACGTCCTTCAGGGTTCTCTTACGACTGTGCTAAATCAAATATAATTTCTGATATAAATAACTTGATAATGATCCACGCTGGAGGTTCAAATGAACTACTTATTGTATCCTTTACTGTGTACCGTTTCCTCTGTGTCGGTGACGGCTGTTTGCTAGATGAAAGCAGAACATTGTATGAGGGGGTTCACGGTGCAGCTGGCCTGGTACGCAGACTCATGGGCTCCACCGAGGCAGGTAAGGTGAACGTGAGCAGTGAATGTGCGTGGTGGACATGCGCATGTCAAGATGATGGAAGACCTTGACCAACACCCCTTCCCCACTATTGTGAGAGGCACAGGTACCAGGAAGAGGTTTCTGTTTTCCTTTGTCTTTGATATGGACTATCTAAAAAAGGACTCCTAGGGAATCATATAAACTAAGGGAAGACAGTTTCATGGAGCTCTCCTCCCACCCACCACCAAAAAAAAAAAAAAAAAAAAGGATAGATGTAGAGGTTTTATCCGGACAAAACTTAAAAGGCCCATTCCTATACCATGCTGAGGTTAGACTTAAAAAAAATTCCCATGCATGGAATCATAAGTAAAGAACTTAAGAGGGAAAAATGGAACATTTCAGTGGGTAGTCAAGGAGTATCTCATTTCCTAGGACTGTGGAAACAAATGAACAGAAACAAAGTGGCTTAAAACAGAAGTGTATCCTTTCATGGTTCAAGAGGTAAGAAGTCCAAAATCAAGGTGTCTGCAAGGCTAGTTCCTTCTAGAGGCTCTGAGGGACAGTCTCTCCTGGCTTGGCCGCAGCTGGCAAGCGTTGGTATTCCTTGGCTTGGAGCTGCATCTCTTTAATTCCTTCCTCCTTCTCCATATAGCCTTCTTCTCTGTGTCCTCTTCTCTTCTTATAAGGACACCAGTCATTGGATAGAGGGGCCACTCCAAACCCAGGATGATTTCATCTGGAGTTCTTTGTTTAACTGTGCCTGCAGAGACCATATTTCCATATAGGGTCACATTCTGAGATTCCAAGTGGACACAAGTTTGAGGGGTACGCCATTCAATCCACCATACGGGGCCACGCAGAACAAAATATTAAAGGCACGTGCCACTGGATCTAATTCTTGCTGCCAGCAACAGAGAACTGATTAAGATGGGCCATTCGATAAACTCTACCCAGACTGCAGCGGAGGTTGTTTAATTTCAGAAACAACAACTAAAATGATTTCTGACTTATTCTGCCCACCCATCATCCATCCATCCATCCATCCAAGGGTCTACTCATCAATATGACTCTTCAGCATCTGTATGTTTTCTCACGGCGCTGGATACAAAGTACTTTTAATGGAAACCGAGGCTTTGTGAAAATTACTAAGTGTAAAGGAATACCATCTCATAATCCCTTGAATAAGCTGTAATGCCACTTCGCATCTGCAAACAGAATACACAATGGGCAAGGGACCAGAGAGGCATTCAAAAGAGCAACTGTGAAACGTGCTATAGTTCTGCTATTGTCCGGCAAATTTATCGCTTGTGCATGTATCCAAAGACAGGAAACCGGCCTGATTGGCTAGGTGGGTAGCTGGACACATGCTCTCAAATCCCCATTTTCTCTTTCTGGATAAAAAGATTACGTAGCACTCTCCAGCCCCCTTTGCAGTTAGGCTGGAAGCACGAGACTGAATCCTGACCAGTGAAGCCGGGTGGCAGTGAAGTCGGTCACTCTGAGGTCTGGAAAAATATTCCCCCATACAGTTTCCCTTCCTGGAGATCACAGTGGCATGCAGTTCAACATGGAAGAAGCGTGGGTCCCCAAGGAACATGTAGGAGCAAGACCCAACAGGGCTGGGATTCACATCACACAGCACCGGGAGTGAGGAACAAACCTTTAATAGAGTAAGCCACCGAGATCTGGGGTTTGTCATTACCCAGCAGTGGCACTTACCTTGTGTCCCATGACTGACCCTACAAGGTTAGCTCTGGCTAACATCACTGATGATGGCCATCACCAAAAAGAAAGCCTCTACCCTCCTGAGCTGCTTGGATGGAAGTTACAGATGGATAAACCCTGCAGAGATGGCTTGCGTGTTCCTACCCACGGAAGGTTATTCACACCTTACAAGGTCATTGTCGGCCAGCTCTCCTGCGGGCATTATGTAGGATCGGTAAGAGTCTTCTCTGCTCATCCTGCAGAGTCCAGCTGAATTAATTTCTGGTGCCTTCTAAGTGGCAGACCCCCCACTCGGCTGCACTCAGACCCTTTTTCAGGTGGATCCCAGGACAGCACGCATCCCCCAGAATCTCCCGAGAATGATCATGTCTCCTTAGGTCCTCCTGGCCACAAACCACAACCAACACTGTCTGGCCCCCCACAGGCATCAAAGGACCACCATCAGGAGGCTCTCCACCCCGCCGATGGCAGGCAGCACTCCCCACCACCAAAACCACACAGAAAAGCCTGAAGGCTGATGCCTTTGTGTCGCTGCCGTGCTTGTGTTATCTCTGCCACACTTCCTTTAGCTAAACTGCCCCTCCCATTAGTGCTGCCATCACACATCTGTGACTCAAGATGCCTCGCTGCCCCCTAAGGGGCAGTGGCCTCCCCCCGCCTTCTCATATGGCCATTTCTACGGAACACTGACCACACACCAATGTTGCCTTTGCAAAGCCTCCCCAACTTCCCCAGGGTTGGGAGAACTTCCTTCTTGGGTTCCCACAGCCCTCAGTTCACACCCTGTTTGCAGCATTTATCAACTTGTACTTCCACTTACCTGTCAGAAAGCCCATCTTCCCAACTGAACTGTGAACCCCTCAGGAGCCGGGGATGTACTTATTTTCCTCATCCAGAGACATTCTTCCCTAACTTCCAGAACACTCCGCTCTCTGGGTTCCATCACCGGCTGCTCCAAGGTCCCTAGGGTCACTCCTCGGGACCTTTTCTAGTCTGACTCACGCTGCAGAACATTTCACCCCATCTGGAGCTGCAAAGATCTTCTAGAAGTTGATGTCCCCCAAGCTGGTATCTCTAATGCAGGCCTCTTCCCTGAGCGCTAAGTGCCATATTCAAAATATCCACCCACCTCTGATTAAATGTCTAATGGGTGTTTCCAAACACAGCCAAACTCTGACATCCACCAGGAGTGGACTTGCTTACAACTGCTCCTTCCGTAATCTTCCCTATCTGACAACTGGAATGCTTTCCTTCCATTTTCCCAGTCCTGAGACTTTGTCGTTCTTGACGGCAGTCTTCCACACCCCACTTCTAACCTCTGAGAACAACTTGTGGGTGTCACCATCCAGAATCTGAGCACTCCTCATCCCCTTCTGTTTGGATACCAGAACTGCCTCACAACAGACCTCCGGGAGAGAGCCAGAATAGTCCTCTTGAAACTGGAAACCAATCCCGTCATCTTCCCATTCAAATGCTCCCATGGCTTCCCATTATATTTCAAATAAAACATACAGTCCCTACCTTGGCCCGCACATGTTTGCAGGACCTGACCCAGCTCATCTGCACTCTCATCCCTGCCACTCTCGCCAGACACAGGGGCTTCCTTCTGTTCTGCAAACAAGCCATGCCCACTCCTGCTCTGGGGCTTTGGCACAGAACAGAAATTTAAAACTCAGTGGAAGGATCATAAAACATAAAGCTGGGGATCCCAGAAGGCAGAGTCAATGTAACAGGAGGTGGAAAATAGAAGAGAAAAGCAAAGATGCTTAGAGGACCCGGGCCAGGCTAGAAACCCGATGCTCAAACAAAGAAGTTCTAGAAAAGAAAAAGACAAGAGAAGAAATGATCTATGATACAATTCAAGAAAATTCAGTAGAATGGCAACACATGAGTTTCTGAGAGCTCGGTCTGAAAGATGAAAATAAGCCCACATAGAGGCACACTGTTTTGAAAAACAGGAAATACTATAAGCTTCGGAAAGGATGACAGCAAGAACAGAAAAGAAAAGCTGCATGTTTCAATGTCTCGGAAATCACACTGGCTGCAGACTTCCCAACAGCGCTTTCGCAGCTAAAATGCAGAACAAGAACTTCACTCTCTGAAGGATCATTATTGCCAAACCCAGCAGACGATCACGTAAGTATAAAACCAGATTAAAGACATGTACAGAGGTACGAGATCTCAACATCGCCTTCCCAAGCACCCTTTTGCTGTTTGCTTCTGGAGGACGTGTTCCACCAAAAAGAAGGGGAGCGGGACCTAAGGAAGGGGAAGGTACAAGAGGCAGGACGAGAGTACCGAAGGAGAGGACAGCTGTGTGAGGCACAGCGGGCCAATGCTAAGAGGACTCTCTAAGAAGATAAAATTTTTGGAATGCTGATGTGCCCTAAATGCTGGAGAAGAGTTTAAAACCTCAGCAAACAAAAAAATACGATGGTTAACTTCAGGAAAACTCCAAGCTTGCTCAGGAAAGGAATGGTAATCATATGTACAATTTCAAGAGTAAATAGGATTTAAATAAGAGAGGAATAACGATCTTCAAAAATTATGATCTGAATGACTCAGGAGAATGGATGGCTGGGCAGGGTGCTTGGGGACAGCACAAAACAGAGAGAAAAGACAGCTAAATTCTTACTTTTTATAGTGCCAAGTCAACAGATAATGCCCAAGGCGGAACACTCAGGAATGATGAATGCATGTACGCTATTTAGAAATACAGAATTAAACACCAAGAGAGTCAGCTTAAAGAGCTGAAACAGACCGCCTTGAGGAATGGGAAAATGGATGAGGGAGGTTCAGCGGCTGTTATTTCTGACTACAAACCCGATGCAATTCATTGACTCCTGTGCATTCATACATGAAATGTACATTTTAAAAAGCAGGAAATAAGCAAGTGGCTTATCCTGGATGGAGCAGAAGTTTTAGGATTGGAGAGGGAGAAGGGTCATTCTGGCACTTGGTCTCCGGTGACTCTGACAAGGGATCCTTCTTTGGGTCCGGCTGTCATGTGCTCTTTCACTGTAGGCAGCCTGGAATCGAAAAGGAGGTCAAACGGGTCTGGAGGAGACCTGGGTCCTTTCTGAGTTCACACATGGGTGGTGACTTATTTTCTTCAAAGAAACCATGAAACACACGATACAGCACGAGACCATGGTCTTGTGAACATGATAGGCTTTGACTGAGCCTCGCTGTAAGACTGCGTATACACGCGACTGCGGGAAAGACCATCTACACCAGGAAAGCAGGTGGCGTGCAGGAAGGGGATCATTCGGAACGAGAGAGGGATCCATATGGCTCTGGATCTTTGGGTGCGAGTGGTAATAAACTCCCAGCAAATTCTCATATACATTCTGGCCTTTCTTCTCTGGTCCTGCCTCCGTTGACACAAATGACGGTCACAGGCTAGGAAAGCAACACACTGATACTCTATTCCTGTCCACACAGGCAGAAAACTGGCAGAGAAGTAAGATGTAGTTTGTCTTGTTCTCCCATCAGAGGTCAGACCTAAAAATGGCAGACTTTGAAAGAAATGTCCCTCAGGAGAGGAAGTGTTAAACTAATCCATCCGTCTTTCTCCTGGCCTCCCCCTCCAGGTTCCTCATTACAATTCCAGGAACTCTATGGTTTTATGCATGATGCTGGAGGGGTTAGAATTATATACTACCAAATAGTACGCATGTGCACACGTGTGTGTGGCTGAGTGTGGGTGTGTGTGGCAGATAAATTACATGAAGATCAACAACTAGTCAAATACCAGCAGTTTCGTTAGGGAACTTGATACTCTCATTGTATTCCTATGCCAGTCCTCTGAATTAGACTTAGGTTCGTTAATCCCATTTAAAGATAAAGAATGTGGGATGCCTGTGTGGCTCAGTCCCTTAAGCATTTGCCTCCGGCTCAGGGCATGATCCCAGGGTCCCGAGATCAAGTCCTGCTTCGGGCTCTCTGCTCATCAGGGAGCCTGCTTCCCCCTTTGCTTGCCTCTCCCCCCTGCTTGTGTTCTCTCTCTGCCTCTCTCTGACAAATACATAAAATCTTTAAAAAATAAGTAAATAAAGATGAAGAAAGAGCCTCGGGGGAGTTAGCGCTTCATAACCAGCTCACCCAAGGGAATGGAAACGATCAACTGCCTGAAGGAACAGAGCTGTCCCAGAAGCCGTGAGCTCTAGGAGCCCACGGTCTGCGGCTCTATACTCAGAACACGTGTGGGTGCAGTGCCATGTGGACCTGCAGGCATATTCTCCTTCTCAGCTGCTACCTGACGTCACCACAGATCCCCAGGAAGCAGGCACATCATTTTCCTGTATCCAAACTAACAGTGAGAGCACAGGGCAGTGCTGTCAAGGAAGACATGTCCAAAGGATGCCTGCGGCTGGGCGATGGCCTAGGGGAGAGTGGTATGACTTTTTTTTTTTTTTTTAACCCAGTAAGTGTAACAATTGTTGTAAAAGATCATTTTGAGAATAGCCTATTCCGTCTAGCTGAATCAGAGTTCAGAGGGAAAAGTAAAGTGACAGCCAAGTGCTACATTTAGTATCAACTATTTGATTTCTATTATTTAATATAATTTAAATAGCTCTCTAGAATTATTTGGCCAAAATCTCCTTGGCTAAGGAGCATGGCAGAAAAACAAACACTTCAAAAATAAAGGGAAAGAGAGTGAGGGAGAAATTTAGCAAGACTCAGAACTTAAAAATTACGGACAGCACAGGAGCTTGTGGAATAGTAAGAAAGGAAGGATTTTTTTTTTTCCAGATTGGTCTCAATTACATTCTTTCCAATAAAAGAGAGGAACAAGGGTTTTCCTGCTTGTCAGTGGAGTCTCCAAGCAGCACATGTGGTTTTCTGGCAGGGCAGGATCTGTGGATCTAGGTACTAGGGGCTCAGAGCAGTCACACACAATCCCCACTTTGCTCCTGAGGCCCCGTGTCCACATCACTTTACTGTGCTCCATCCCCGGGCCTGGGTTTGCTTACTGCCCATCTGTTTCCCCTACAGACAGAGAACCTCTCCACAAGGCTGGAATCACTGTTACTGCCCATCCCAAGCACACCGCAACCAGAAATGATGAGTTTTTAAACTGAGCTGTAACTGACACAGAACACTGTAACAGTTTCAGGTGTACAACCTGATTTGGTATCTGTGTATACAGCAAAAAAACAGATCACCACAATAAGTCTAGTTAGTATATCCATCACCATACATAGTTACAATTTCTGTTTCTTGTGATGATAACCGTTGAGTTATTCTTAGCAACTTGCATATACACACGACGGCATTATTAATCATAGTGACCATGCTGTACGTGACATCCCTTATTTACAGTTGCGAGTCTGTGCTTGTTGAGGCCCTTCACCCACGTTGCCCACCATCCCAGTCCCACAGCCCTGCCTTTGACAACCACAGATCTGCACTGCGTATCTATGAGTTTGGTTTGATTCTATATGTTAAGTGAGAGCATGTAAGTGAGATTACACACTATCTGTCTTATTGCACCTAGCATAAAACCCTCAAGGTACAACCATGTTGTCACAATGGCAGAAGATTTCCTTCTTTATTAGGGCTAAGCCACATTCCAATGCTTGCATATGCCACAAGTCCTCTATCCATTTGTCCATCAGTGGACACTCAAGTGGCTTCCATGTCTTGACTACTACAGATAATGCTGCTGTGAACATGGAGGTGCAGATATCTTTTTGCATTAGTGTTTCCTTTTTTTTTTAAACATATAATGAATTATTTCTTTCAGGGGTACAGGTCTGTGAATCATCAGTCTTACACAACTCACAGCGCTCACCACAGCACATGCCCTCCCCAGCGACCATCCCCAGCCTCCTCATCCCCTCCTTCCCCTTCCCTCCAGCAACCCTCAGTTTGTTTCCTGAGATTACAAGTCTCTTATGGTGTGTCTCCCTCTTTGGTTTCATCTTGTTTCATTTTTCCCTCCCTTCCCTTATGATCTCCTGTCTTATTTCTCAAATTCTTCATATCAGTGAGCTCATATAATTGCCTTTCTCTGATTGACTTATATCATTTAGCATAATATTCTCTAGTTCCATCCATGTCGTTGCAAATGGCAAGATTTCGTGGGTTTTCGATGGCTGCATAGTATTCCATTGCATGTGTGTGTGTGTGTGTGTGTGTGTCTCACATTTTTTTTATCCTTTCATCTGTTGATGGGCATCTAGGCTCTTTCCATAGTTTGGCTATTGTGGACATTGCCGTTATAAACATTTGGGTGCACGTGCCCCTTCGGATCACATTTGTATCGTTAGGGTAAATACACAGTAGTGCAATTGCTGGGTCTATCACTCTGTCTTTGGATAAATACCCAGAAGTGAAATTGATGGATGATACAGTAATTCTACTTTTATTTGAGGAATGTCCATACTGTTTTCCACAGTGGCTGCACCAAATTCTATTCCCAATAGTGCATGAAGATCCGCTTTCTCCACACCCTCTCCAACCCTGTCATTTCTTCTTCTTGACACTAGCCCTTTTGGCATGTGTGAGGTGGTATCTCATTGTGGTTTTGATCTGAAGTTCTCTAAAGATTACTGATGTTGAGCATCTTTTCACATATCTGTTGGCCATTTGTATGTCTTTTCTAGAAAAATGTCTATTCAGACCCTGTGCCCATTTTTTAATCAGACTATTTGGTTTATTTTTTTGTTTGTTTGTTTTTTTACTATTGAGTTACAGGAGTTCTTTACATATTTTGGATAGTAACCCCTTAGCAGACATATGATTTGCAAGTGTTTCCCCCAACCTTGTAGGCTACCTTTTTATTTTGCTGATGGTTTCCTTTGCTGTGCAGAAGCTTTTTAGTTTGATGTAGTTCCACTTGTTTGTTTTTGCTTTTGTTGCCTTTGCTTTTGGAGCCAAAGCCAGAAAATCACTACCAAGACTAGTATCAGGGAGCTTAGCACCTATGTTCCCTACAACGAGTTTTATGTTGTCAGGTCTGACAGTCAAGTCTTCGGTGCATTTTGAGTTAATCTTTGTGGATGGAGTCAGACAGGATCCAGTCTCGTTCTCCTGCATGTGACTGTCCAGTTTTCCCAACACCATTGTTGAAGAGATTCTCCTTTCCCCATTGTGTTTCCTTGGCACCTTTGTCAAAAACTGACAATAAAGGATTTCTGAATGGATCAAAGAGGAAGAATGTGTCGACCTATTATTTATAGGTCAGTTTTCAGAGCCAACTTACAAAAGGTCCAATGCTTCCTGCAGTTCCATCTCCGCCTCCCGGGTGTGGGCCCCTGGCGGTGTTGGCTTCCCTGTCCCATCACAGCTGTGCTCAGTGCTAGCCACGCCCTGCCCCCAACCTCTCCAGCAGTTCTTCCCAACTATGGCTCTGGCCTTACACCCCTGACTCCAGCTTGCAATGCTCCTTCTGCCCTGCTGCCCAGAGAAAACTGAGGTGGTCTGGTATGCAGGCAGGAGGGTACGAGCTCGCGTTCTTCTATCCTCACACCGACAGGCCCCGCTGTCCTCCAGACTCACGGGAGGAGACGCCTTGCGTGTTCACAGCTAGTTTCTTCACCTGCCTCCTGACTCCCACCTCCTCTGAAGTAGCCAGTGGCCTCTCTTCTCTGGATGGCCTCTCTGTACTCTGTACTGACTTTTCCGCCTTCCGTGGAGGAACACTCTCAGTTCTCAACACCCAACAGCTCAAATCCTCCCGGGGCGGATGGAGACGGGGAACTCCACTGGCCACAGTCTCGCCCCCCACCCCCGACCTGTGCAGGACGCCGGGACAGTGAGCTTCGGCCCTCATCTAGCCCTTGGATCTTTTCGACAGGCAAGGGCATGTGGACACTCAGGTCAGGGCTTTTACGCATCAGCTGGGGAAAACCAAAGTGCTGGGGAAGTCTCTTAAGCTTCCAGGCTCATATTCATGATCTGATCCACAAAGCCTTTCCCAACTCCTCCGACTGTCACCTCCCAGCAGAGCTGCCGCACCCCACAGACACACAGAGGTTTCCCTCTAATGACTGCTTCCTTCACTGATAGGAGCTCATCGGATGAAAACGCGGCGAGGCTCTGAAGCTAAGGGTGAGGGAGCGCCAGGGCCAGGGCAAGCAGGGAGGAGTCCTGCAACCCTCTATCCCTTGGGTCTCCTGGTCGCCTTCATGTTCTTATTCCCGCGTTCAGGATCAGAAGGATGCGCTCCAGACAGCTTTGCCCGTTGTCTTGCCTTATCGTGTCTTTGCTCACGTGTTCCCGCTGACACTTTGCCCTGACTTCATTCACGTAATTCCTGCCTCCTGCTAGCCCCGTCTGGCCCTCTCCTCCTCTGTGACTACACAGTCCACCTCATCGCCCTTCTGAGTCCCCCCTCTGGCAGATCCTGCTTACTCAACGTGCATGCCATCACTGTGTGAAACTATCTTGCTTTTCTATCAGCTTATTCTTTTACTATCTCCCATCCATGGAATGCAAGCCCTAAGGATAGCAACATTATTTTTTTTTTCTCCTTTGCTGCTAAACACTAAGAACTAAAAGATGGCAGGTTCTCACTTGAATGTTTGCTAAATGAATGAATTATAAATGAATAAACAAAATCTCCTCATCCAAACAACTAGTCACTGTTTTATCAATTCTATTTAATACCTCTCACATCTGTTCCTTTCTCTCCACCATCTGTGACCGCTGTACCTCAGTCCCTCACTTTCTCCTGCCGAGAGAACAGCCCTGTGGTCAACCTATGGTTCGACCCTCCACCCCTTATATCATGACCAGATGGGCTGGAACCCAAGAGGAATCATGGCACTGCTCTGCCCAGACCCTTCCACAGCTCCCTGTCATCTATCCTGGGTAGCCTGACGCCCCGAGTTTATATACAGCTCCCTGTGACCTGGGCTCCCTCTACTTCTCAGCACCCCCTCTTACCACTTTCCACTTCCCTCCTTCTCCAGCTCCATTAAACCATCCACAGTACCCCTGATGCCCCATGCCTTTTTGAAGCAAACTTTTTATCTTAAAATAGTTTCAATTTATAGAAAAGTCAAAAAGATAGTACAGTGGATTCCCCTATATGCTACGTGGAGTTTCTCCAATCATTAACATCTTACAATATTTCGATACATATTACAATTAATGAATCAATACTGCCGTATTATTATTATTAACAAATATCCAGACATTATTCAGATTTCCTTAGTTTTACCTCATGTCCTTCTGTTCCAGGATCCCACCCAAGATATCACATTATGCTTAGTTGTCATGTATCCTTAGACCCCTCTTTGGTGGCTGTGAAAGTTTCTCAGGCTTTCCTGTACTTTGATGATCTTGACAGGTTCGAGAAGTATGGTCAGAACGTCCCTCATGCGGGATCTGTCTGATGGTCTCCTCAGGTTAGGAGTTTGGGAAAGGAAGGCTCCAGATGGAGAGTGCCTTTCTCATCAAATCACATCAAGGGCACCCGCCACCAACATGACTCCGCTGTGAGGATGACTCTGCTGACCCGGCTGAGGTTGTGTTTGTCAGGTTTCTCCACTGGCGAGTAACTGTCCTCTGCCCATTTCTATACTCTGCTCCTTAGAAGGATGTCACTAGAGGCAGCCCTCACTTAAGGAGTGGGGATATACGCTCCACATCCTTGAGAGCAGAATGTCTCCATAAACTATTTGGAATTCTTCTGTAAAGCAGATTTGTCTGTTTGTCCCCACTCATTAACTTACTCAATTGCTTCTTTGTATCAGTATGGACGCATGCATTTTTATTCTATACTGTTTAATTAGGTACTACTTTTTAATGTTGTTCTTCAAATTATTCCAACTTTGTCTACATGGAAGTTCTTTCAGTGGGCTCCTAAGCCCCTAGGACACCCCTCCCCCCTACAATGTATTTGCCTGTTTGTTTGAGTACTTCCTCTACTTCCTGGCATGGTAAGACATTCCAGGTTCATTGGCACATTTCCGCTCCAGTCCTGAAGTCAGCATGTCTCCAAGAAGCTCTTTGTTGGAGGAAAGTATTAGAAATCATGACCCAAGCACTGGGCATGCCCTGTGGTCACTGACCTCTGTGCTTCCTCCGTAGGTCACCTCTTTGACACCCTCCTCTGCTCCTCCATCCCCCTTCCTTGCTAATAATTCCTCATCATCTTTAAAACTCAGTGTGGGTACCTCCTTTTTCAGGGAAACCCCAACTCCCTCCTGAGGCAAGAGTGTGCTGTCCTGCTCTGTGGTCTCATTGCCCCCTTGCTACAATGAATTGAACTAATGTGCTCGCTTGTTTGACTTCTCCACTGGACTGAGCTACCTTTAGGTAGAGACAGTGTTTATGGCTTCCGAGAAAGAGTCAGACACAGATGGGCCTACATCAGGTTGAAAGACACTAAACATTTCTTTTTGGTAAATGCATTAATAGATGTCTCACTAAATATCCTGAATGCAAAATATTTTGAGGCTCTTCATGGACCTTTTGAGAATAGTGAGCACTATCTTCCCAGAAGCACTTAGACATGTCTGAGCCAGTTGCCAAAGGCCATGTTCAATATCAGGATCAAGACCTGAGTTCACCAGAGTGCTGCCTCACAGGTGAAAAGTTGGGCACAATACACGCTCCTAGGACAGTATAAATGTGAGGCTGGTTACATTACATGTTCTAGAAACACCTGTCAGAAAAGCCTTTCTTGGTAGGTAAAAAGCTTGAGAAATGGCCCTGCAATGGGGGTAACTGAACAAAAAAAATAAAAGCCTGAACAGGAAGGGCAAGGTCAGTAGTGACCAAAGGATAGTTCCACATCCAACATGCCAAATGTAGGACAAGAGTCCTCAAGCTCTTTTCCAGAGTTGCAAGAGCTGGAAGAGCATCATAGCCTAATTACAGCATCTAGTGTCCACGTCAGGGTGAGTTATGTCACTTGGGGTGCCAGGCCTGGTTATTCAGCTAGTCAAGAGTTGTAATATTCAGTTATGTATTACACTGATGCACAAACAAGGAGGCAATGACTAACCAATCAATGAATCCAGTTGGTAGATAAAATATTTCAAAAGGCAAAGGCAAAGGGAAAAATCTTTCTTGGGGAAGATTTTCTACTTTTTCATTTCAAAAAAGAAATATTATGTGAGGTTAGGGACTTTGCATTAATGATGGCAGGTGAGCATGTCCCAAGAATGATGAGTCTATTTCAGAACTCAAGAGCAGAATCCCTTCCTTTACCCCGGCTGCCTGCTTCCTTCTATTACCGTCTAATCTCAGGAACTCATCTTCCCAAAGCACCAGCCTGGGGTGACTTTCCAGGCTCAGTGGTGACCTTTACGTCCAAAGTCCCGAGGGTGCTGTGGATGGGAGTGTGTCTTGTAGAGTCAACCAACAAGAAAATTCGGTCTTAGAATCAGAAGACCTGTATGGAAGATCTGTTCTTCCCTGTGGATGCCAAATGTCCTGATGCATCCCAGGGGCTCCCTGAACCTCAAATTCCTCACCACAAAAGGGAAGGATGGAGAGAGGTTCTTTCTAAAATCTACAATCTTCATAGCTATGTTTTTATAAGGCTTTCTGAGCGCCAGCTGTGCATTTACTGTATTAGTCTTGCATTTCTAGGATCCTGCAGTAGCCACTGAATGCTCTGGGGCCATTCGCTAAATGGCACCTTTAAAGCATGAACTACAAAATGCCTTTATTCGGGGAGCACAAGCCTAGAAACACTGTGGTGAATTGTCAGGCCTAGCAGAGGAGTGGCTGCTGGAGACCTGTGTGCAGCTTTTGAAGCCATTTCCCATCCTACAATCTTGGCCTCTTATTCTATTCAGAAGAAAATCATTCACAATAAAAAATTCTGTAGCACTGAAGGAACTGCTGCTAATTAGAATCTTCTAAAACCTTAGGTTCCTAGGAGGTACAGAAAGAGAAAGAATGAGCTTCTAAAGAGTAGTCTGAATGCAAGCAAACGTTCGGCAAGCTGATCTCCTCCTGCTGCCAGTTTACAATGTAGGAAAGCAAAATCTCTAAAAGAGAAGAGGGAGTTAGGAAGGAAGGGAGTAAGAAAGGGGAAAGGTATACTGCTGCCTCAATATCTGATTTAGAACCTCACGAAGAGCAAAGGACTTTAAGATAATAACTTGCCTTTTACCCATAGTTTTATCTCGATTTCTAAGTACAAGCAGAGAATTTGGTTATGATGCACACAGAAATATATCATACTAGAGAATCTATCTAAGGGTAAATGAATATACAGCAGAATCTGAAATCTTTAAAAGCCAAGAAATGAATAGGAACCCAAAACATTCAAAATTAGGTCCAAATGACTAAAACTACAACACAATAAAATCCCCCAAGATAACAATGAAGCAAACACCTGGGGTTTCAACTTCTTTAACATGAGATGGAGTAGCAAGTCAGCCAGAGCTGATTCACGTGGCCACAGAAATGGTCCGCAACGCGGAATCTCATTCTCAGTGCTCAGCTGTGTTAAGTTGCTATCATCATGGGAAAACATTCATGTTCTTGCTCAGAAACTGCTTGGAGTTGCAGTTTATCAGGCCTCCTTACACTCAACTTGCCCTTGATGGACCACCAGAATCTGCTAACTGATTAATCCCTGGCTCTTGGCATTTGCAGATTTCACATTTGTAATTTTAACCATTCAATCCCTCAGGGGGCCCTAAATGGTCAAGACAATGGAAATGTGTGTTTTTTCTGAGGAATTAATTCTAATCATATACGGTGAGCTATGAGTATTGGGTCTGAAGATATCTAGAGAGGAAGGGGTTGTAATGAGTAAGTATCTACTTGAATAAGCTACAGTGTCCAGTTCTTTAGTCAAAGATCAGTGCAGATGTTGCTGTGATGTACTTTTTAGATGTGATTACTATTTAAATCTGCAGACTCTGATTAAAGCAGATTACCTTCCATAATGTGGGTGGGTCTCACCCAATCAATTGAAGACCCTTATTAGAAAAAAGGACCCAGCTCTACTGAGCAAGAAGGAATTCTGCCATTAGACTGCCCTGGACTTGAACTACACTCTTCCCTGGACCTCAAGCCTGCCAACCTACCCTGCAGATTCTGGACTTACTTGTTCCCATGATCTCATGAGCCAGTTCCCTAAAATAAATTTCTCTCTTGGTCTCTCTCTCTGCCTCATCCATCCATCCATCTATCCATCCATATCAGAGAGGTCAACATCTCGTGAAGGCAGTAGGAGCAGCCAAAAAATTTCCCCTTAGACTTGGTCAAAATGCACCTGTTATTTGGTCTCCATCTTGGTTCTGGCAAACACAGGCCAGGAAGTTCTTCTGGACTACCTGGAAGCCTGCTTCCACCTGCTCAGGCTGGGACAAGTGCCAGATGGAAGCTGATTCGGGTCTTCTTTCATCCTCAAACATTTAGCTGCTGTAATTTGAATTATCAATGCAACTGACGCATGCAACGGATTCCTCCCAGAAACACGGCATGTCATCAGCGCAGGCAACCAACGAGGAAATCATATTAGAGAGAAAACAAAAGAAGAAGCTCAAAGAAAGTTATTGGCAAAATAAAGAACTTCCCAAATGACCCCCAGACCATGCTGCCAAGATAAGGTGAGTCAAAGAAATGTAAATCAAAGCGAATTTTTGGCAGAAATACATGAATCACTGCTTCCTGCGAATGAGCTCATTCACAAGCACAGGAAGGCAGGTTAGCAGGCTGGATCTAGAGATCTCGGACCAGATTTGGCAATGTGTTTGGACTGACTACACAGCTCCTGGTGTTCTTTCTTCCCAGGATCTTCTAATTCCTGGAGGGAAGAGGTGAGGTCTTACAGTCTTTGTATTCAGTATTTGCACTTAGCTGGTCCTTGCATATGGTAAGAAATATGGAAGGAAATAAAGGAAGGAAGGCAAAGAGGGAGCATATATGGGTAGGGGAGAGGGGGACGGTCAGCAAAGAGAAACCTGGGGGTGGTCCCCTCTCCTACCATCCCCTGCACTTCTGGCCACACTCCCTGCAGAGCCAGCTAAACAAACGCAGGGGGTGGGGCAGGCCTGGGTCCTGGTTCCTGTCTTCCTCTGGGAGCTTAAACAAATGAGAGTAATACAACAGCAAGCATTTTCTAGAAATTACTGTGTCAGGTATGGTTGATCCTCATTGTTCACAGGTTCCATTTCTGCAAGTTCACCTACTTGCTAACATTTATTCGTGACTCCAAAATTAACACGCCAAGTGCTTCTGCAATCATTTGCTGTAGCGCACGGAGAGGTGAAATATTGTGTCCCCCCACACTGCATGCTCCCAGCCAAGTTCAAACAAAGGCCACCTTGTTTCAGCCCTGATGCTAGTAAAGAAACAACCTTTTTGTGCTCTACTCAGTGCCACGTGTTTTGCATTTTTGTGTTTTTGTTGGTAGTTTTACTGTTTAAAATGACCCTCAAGCATAATACTGAAATACCACCTACTGCTTGTGGATACAAGAAGGCTGTGACGTTCCTCACTGAGTTACAGAAGCTCTGAGTGTGCATATGTCATCATGCTCTTGGCCACGAGCTCAGTATTAATGAATCAATAATGTATGTTAGATAAAGTGTCTTTAAACAGAAAATCACAGTGGGTGTCTAGGTGGCTCAGTCAGTTAAGCGTCTGCCTTCAGCTCAGGTCATGATCCCAGGGTCCTGGGATCAAGCCCCATATAGGGCGCCCCGCTCAGTGGGGAGTCTGCTTTTCCTTCTCTCTTTCCCTCTGTCCCTCCCCTCTGCTCATGCTTGTGCTCTCTCAAAATAAATTTTATTTATTTCTTTTTTTTGAAGATTTATTTATTTGACAGAGAGAGATCACAAGTAGGCAGAGAGAGAGGGGGGAAGCAGACTCCCCGCTGAGCAGAGAGCCCAATGCAGAGCTCGATCCCAGGGTCCTGGGATCATGACCTGAGTCGAAGGCAGAGGCTTAATCCACTGAGCTACCCAGACACCCCTCACAATAAATTTTAAAAAATAAACAAAAACTCACAGAAAACAAGGTTACCTCTTGACCAGCAATCTAACTCTGTATTACTCCTAAGAGTGATGCTTCAGTATACCCTAATCCAGTGTTCATAGTGACTTTATAAAACATAATCAGCACAAATAATGAGAACTGACTGTGTGTGTATATGATTACATATATTATATATATATATATATATATATGGATTATATATTATGTATATATATTATATATATTATATAATCCATATATATATATATATATATACATACACACACACTACACACACACACACACACACACACACACACACACATTTATTGCTGAGTCTTTGGCCACCCCAATCCTGGCCCCCGTGCTTGCACTCTGGGGTTGCAGTGTCTGAAGCCTAACTACCGTGAACAATGAGAACGGCCTATCTCTTCCATCATCTTCAGTGGTTACTCTATAAGGTATGGACTATTACCGGTAACACTTCCAAACTTAACCTCTTTGTGCCACAGTCTCCTGTGGCAGACTGGTAAGGCAAGCCTATGGACTATGGACTCCTTTCCAGAATAATGTTTTTAATCTCCCAAAGTACTCGGGATGACAATAGAAATCAATTGTACTGAAATACAGTCATCAAATTACTAAAAAGTAATTACCACTTAAGTGCCTGCAAACAACCCAAACGAAGGCAATGTTTCATTTCACTATAAGTTGGTACCCTAGCCCTGTCCTCCAGGCCCCTGCCCAGGGCACGCTCCCTCTTCCCCTGCATCCTTCCACAGAAGACCCCAGGGCCCTTGCACCTGCCAGCATCGGATCTGAATGAAGAGGCTGATGAAGGGCTGGGGGGTGGTGCACACTGAAGTCTTTTGGTTCAGAAATCACTTTTTCTACATTCACATCCTAGGTTGTGGGAGGTAAGTGGGCTGGGAGGGATTGCCTACCTAATTTAACTTTAGGATCTGAGAGGGATTTCCCAAGCAACATCCTAAGTGGAGCAAGAAAGAGGCCAAAGCTGGTGAGGTCCCTCAGACTGTACACACACAGACAGGTGAAGCCACCTCAGACTGTACACACACAGGGTGGTGGAGTGTGTAAGCAAACTTGAACAAGCCTCTGTGCTGCAGGTCTCGGCTCACTGTGTTAACTCAGGTTCTGAGCAATTTCTCACAATGGAGCTGATTTCTTCCTTTCTTTCTTTCCTTTTTTCTTTCTTTCTTTTTTGAAGGGCAGCAGTTTCTGGGGACTGCCACAAACACAGAATTAACATGAATCTCACAGAGAGTAACAAGGATTTTTCAGGTATCTGAGCCCCCAAAAGTGAAACTGACTCAGTGAGCTACAGAATTCTGGTGTTTGACTGTATTTGGTCACTCAGCAAAGCGGAAGGGGGTGGTGGTGATTATGCTATCCTGGCCTCTGGAGGGGCTGGGGAGGGAGTGCTGATTTATTTGTCCTGATCAAAAAGGCAGGGAACAATTTCAGACTGGGATAAGCAAATTAAAAGAAAATTCTCGCTTAGAGGAACCTCATATGATTGCATGTCAGCCTTCTGGCCGATGTGAGAACAGTAACAAACTTAATGGAATTACGAGCACTGCACTTTGAATCAGCTTGAACATGAAGTAAATTGATAACAAGCATCTAAGAAAATTAATTTCCACGAGCATCTGCAAACAAAAACTTGTCCATGGTACCCAGCTTGGAAGGCTGGAGTGTTCTGCAAAAATCCATCTGAGAAAATGAAGGCGGGAAAGCCCAACTCCATTTCATACTTAAATGCCTCTATTTCCTTCAAAAAACGAACTGAATAGTTCTGGTCTGCTTTTGTTCAGTAGACAGGAATGTGGGGATCATACAGAAAAAGATCCGTATTTCTGTGAGTTTTAGCATCATGCAAAACAATGGAGAAGCTAAAACCCAAAGGGGAAAAATACCTTTTAGAATACTTTATCTAAACTGTGTAGGCAAGTGATTTGATGTGAAGAGAAGTACACTTTTACCCTTTACCTGCATTTAAAAAAAAAAAAAGAAGAAGAAGAAGAAGGAGGGAAGGAGAGAGACAAGACTGGGTCTGAGAACTCAGTGATGGCTTGGCTCCCATCCCTCTCCTGCTGGTACATCGGAAACTGGGAAGAGAGATAAAGGAGTCAGCCCTGCAGGACTGTAGAGTTGTGGCGTGGGGAGACTGAGAGCAGATGTGACAGGCTCCTGGGGGTGCCGGGTGACAGCCAGCAGTGCCTGTGCAGGCACGTGCCATTCCGGGGAACGCCAAGAGCAGCGAGCAGGGAGGGCCCTGCCAGCTCCCCCTCCCTAGGGAGGCTGCACCTGGAGGCTGGTCCGGAGCAAGGGTCTCTGTCTCATTAAAAGTAACATCCAGGTTTGAGTGAGAGGAGCAAGACCGGCTCTCCAAAGCCTGGAGGAGACTAAAAAGCATCTTAGTAAGCGAATGGCTGGAACCCAGGGGATGCACAGGAGAGAAGAGAGGAAAGAGGTAACATTATGCACAGCCCCGACCAGACGGGGTCCGCTTCTGGCTGGGGAAAAGGCTTGCTTTTGCTCAGAGTGGTCCATTCTCCGAAGGGGCATGTTTCCAGGGAAAAAAGAACTGATGGTGTATCGTGAACCAGTTAGTGCGTGAAACAGTATTTGGGCTTCATTTCGCCGTCCTGACTTGCACACTTGGAATCCTGCTCTCTTCTATCAGCGTTTCCCAGGATGCCATGCTGGGCTGCTGAAAGCTGCCTCTGGGGAGGAACCGAACAGGTGAGAAAGAATGGACGCAGAGGAAGAGAAGAAAGGGCGTTGCCATTTTCCACTCAAAAGCAACCACAGAGCACCCAGGGCATCTTTCTTGATCTCTGGAGTCGAGAACTCAGAGAAAATAAAGCTTATCAATTTTTCATTATTATGCCTGATCTTTCACCAACTACGTTCATCTAACTAGTCCTAACTGAGGAGGAGGTCCTGAGATGTCTCCAAAAACCTGAATTTTTGATAAAGCCATGAAGGAGAAAGCATGTGATAGGGCGCACGCCTGTCTGAATGGCTAAAATCAACAACACAAGAAATACCATGTGTCGGCGAGGATGCGGAGAAAGGGGAGCCCTCGTGCACTGTCGGTGGGAATGCAAGCTGGTGCGGCCACTGTGGAAAACAGCGTGGAGGCTTCTCAGAAAGTTAAAAATGGAACCAGCCTACGATTCAGCAATCGCACTACTGGGTATTCATCCAAAGAATTCAAGAACACTAATTCAAAGGGCTACATGCACCCTGATGCTTATGGCAGCTGTATCGACAATAGCCAAGAGATGGAAGCAGCCCAAGTGCCTGTCATTAGACGGACAGACACAGAAGATGTGGTATCTTGCCATCTTCAGTGACACAGATCTAGAGAGTATAATGCTAAGCCAAATAAGCCAGAGAAACACAAATACCACATGATTCCAATCATATGCAGATTTTAAGAAATAAAACAAACACACAAACAGAAAAAAACAGAAACAAAAACAAAACAGAAAAAAAAAATCGAGAGACAAACCAAGAACAGACTCCTAATGACAGAGAAGGAACTGACAGTCGCCTGAGGGGAGGGGATGGGGACTGGGGGAACAGGTGCCGGGGACGAAGGGGCACCCTTGGGATGAGCACAGGGTGATGTATGCAAGTGCTGAGTGACTATACTGTACGCCGGAAACTAATATAACACCATGTGTTAGCTAACTGGAATTAAAATAAAAACTTAGAAAAAAAAAAAGCCACGTATGTAACAGGGTAAAGCAGTCAAATGGCCCAATGGATACATTCCATGGGACTCTGAATTCTCTACGACAGATGTGAAATATTTATGCTTTTCCTTTTATGATCAGTGTCAACACGTTAAGGAACGTGTATTCAGAGCATGTCTGTGACCACCCACTAACCAAGAAGCTCAAAAGGCAGCGTCCGCGTTTGAGTGTACAATCCTGTGGGTCCCAAGCCAGGCTACTCCTTGCACTTGCTTTAACAGTTTGCTAAGAGCCGTGAGGGGTCTCACCCACAGCCAGCACTTGTCCACAACAGGGACTTTGCCCCAGCTGTTCCCTCTGCCCCAACATGCTTCCCTCAGAATGCCACATGGCTCACTCACTTCTTCAGAACCGTAGTTCAGGCAGCTGAACTCCTCAGTCTACTCAAAGCTCAGCCCCCCTCCCTCAGCATGGCCGCCCATCCCTACCCTGGCTCAATGTTTTCTTTTCCACAGCATTTATCTTTTAACTAGAATTTACCTTTTTTAAAAAAATTATTATTATTATGAGGTTTATTGTTTGTTGTCCAGAATAGGCCAGGAAACTAGAGCCCTGTAAGCAAATCTGGCCCACTCCTTGTTCATGCAAATAAAGTTTTATTGGAACACAGACACATCCACTCATCAATGGCTACAGTTTTGATGTTACAATGGCAGACCTGAGAAGCTGTGATAGAGACTGAAGGGGACACAAAGATGAAACTATTTACTCTGGCTCTTTATAGAGGAGGTTTGCCCATCCCTAGTCTAGAATACAGGCTCGGCAAGGATGGGAAACTGATACATTCATTCACATATCCCAAGTACCTGTTGTATGATAAGTACTCCAGAGACATTTGCAGAAGGAATTTATGTGAATTTTTGTTTTTATGTCTGGCTTGTTTGGGTGGCTTATATAGAGAAAATCGAGTAACCACACCATGACACCTTAAATCACACATGGAAAGCAAAGGCTCCGAGCAGTAGCCATGAGTACCTTTTATTTTTATACTAAATAAGAAGACACTAGATGTTTATGAGAATTTTTCCCCATAAAAAGGGGTACGTACATTCTCAAGTTTGAGAAGCACAGGGATAAGGAGTTTGGCCAGGAGAGCTGGTCAACCAAGGTGGCTCCCATGACTGTGAAACTGAGAAGCAACACAAACCACCGAATCGCCTAGATTCCCAGGACTCTTACCTCTTGTCTGGCCCCCTGTTCCTGTAAGGACAGCTGCACTTAATAAGGTTATATGTTTCAGTGTCTAGTTCATAGACAAGGTTTTTTGTTGGGGTGGGAACAGCCTCCAGAAGAGGGATATCCCTGTTACCAGTCTCAGACGAGGAGAGAAGGAGCTGGCACTTGTACACCCAAACCTCTCTGGTATCTTGAATCCAAGAGAAGAATTGGGAAAACACTACAGTTCTATTTCTTCTGAAGGTCTGAGGACATCTCTTTGAGTCTTACAGAATCAAGGAATTATCCTAGAGCATAACAGCAGGAAAAATGTAACTGTGGACATCATCAAAACCAACATGTTCATCTCCCTCAGAATGAACGGTTCAAAATTTTGCCCCAAGTCAAACCGCACTGGTGACAGAGTCAGGCTGAGTGTCCCCATCTTCAGTCTCTGGGGCAGTGCTCTTCCTGTGACACGTCTCCATCTTCCCTCAGAAACCACAGAGACATCCTCAATGACCAGTTCCACCATCTTGGTTTTTTTAGAGATGGGAACTGCAAATCTTGCAATTCCCACTTCAAAAATCAGGCTAAGAGGCCTTTTCCTGCCCACGGAGGTCTTGTACGAACAAGATCTGGCAAGAGCTTTGCTGGGCATCACAATCAGCATACGCCTATAGACAAACATTTGTTTCACCAAAAAGTCACAAAAGGGGATTCCAAAAAATTCCATCTGCTCTACACTATTACCACTGCTGCCACCGCCCTCATCAGATCATCAGGACCATGTCGGTGGCACAAGCATCCGTTTCCATTCCATCTGACTTAAGAAACAAACAAACGAATGAATGAACAAACCAGAATTAGATCTGCAGGAGGCAGGGACCCATCCTTCAAGTAAGTGGTGATCTGCTGAGTAAGGAAACTTAGGTAGTAAAAGGACTCCGCATCTGACTACGCCAAGTCAACTCAATCTCTGTGTGCCTAGGGGCTGGCCCAAGCTTGCCCCAGGGTCCTTCAAATCCCTACAAGCCTACAAATTACACCATAAGAGCAAAACTCAAGGAAATGGTTTTGCTATAAGATTTAGATTAGTTCATTCTTGCAGGAAAAGCTTGCTTCTTTATTATTAGTCCTGTTTCATCTTAGAACATGTGGAAGACCCATGTGTTCATTCCCAGAGACCTACAAAATGGCATCTATGGTTTGGGCTTGGCTTCTCAGGAGCCTGATGTGGCTGAGCTCTGGGGGCCCCACCCCAGGTTCAGAGGAAGTAATGAGTAATACAAACTTGCAGTGAAACGTTTTTTGAAAATTCTCAAGGATTTCTCCACTTTTGCTATTTTCTTCTCTTAATCAAGACTAAAAAAATTCTTTTAATTTCCTGCTAAATATTCCTTCTATAGAATCTTCTTAAGTAAATTCCTTTTCTCTAAGGATTATTGCCTCTATGATTAATGAATTCCCATCTTAATGCACCCTGAACAAGTCACAAATGTGCATAGGAGAGGATAATTCAGGAACTGTAAGACAGAACAGCCACTTGAAAATAAGGAAGCAAAATTACAGTGACTCATGTACTATGGGCATGAAACAGGTGTATTTATTTGAAAATTACCTGATTTCTAACCAAGAGAGCTATTTTCCCTTGAGCAATAAATGACAGCTTTTGGAACTTCAGCAAATATATGATGTTGGAAAAAACACACTTCCATTTTTTTAAAAGGTAACTTTGGGTTTTTCCCCTTTTCTGTAATTTCTTTCTGTAATTTTTCCTTTACAAAATTCATTTTTTAATTTTGCCACTAATACAGAAATCCATTCCCTTTGTTCAAAATTAGACCATCACAATGCATTCTGATCTATATTCCCCATCTCACTCTCCTTCGCCCTTCCCAATGACAACCAATACCATGCCATTCTGAATATTATTATCCACCTTTATTTTTTCATGTATTATTTTTTTTTAAAGAGAGAACAGAGGGGAGGAGCAGAGGGAAAGGGAGAGACAGAATCTCAAGCCATCTCCATGTCCAACATGGAGCCTGACACGGGGCTTGATCTCATGACTCTGAGATCATGACCTCAGGTTGGACACTTAACCAACAGAGACACCTAGGTGCCCCAGGCTATTACCCACTTAAAAAAAATACTTTTATATCTACATGGATATACACACAGAAAATACATTGTATTCTTCTGTGTGTTTCATTCTGTTTATAGTTACTATTATGTTTCCTTCTCCAACTTGGTTCTTTTTTTTTTTTTTTTAAGGGAATTATTTTTGAGAGCTATCCAGTTGGGAAGGCAGACAGCAAGTGGGTAAGAGAGAGTTCAGTCATTCCTCTACAGTGCTGTTTACTTTCCCATTATGTGCATCTTCTACATTTTATTCATCCTCCCAGGGATGGGTATTAGGCTGTTTCTAAGTTTTTTCTCTTATAAGAATAGAGCATTCTTCTTCATCCTGTCTATGCGACTCTATGTTTGCGTATCTCTAGGACAGACCATTAGAAGTGAAGGGCCTGAGTCACAGGGAAAGCAGTGACAGTGTTACTAGGTTCTATCCAACTGCAGTCTCTAGTGGCCCAAGCCATTTATACCCCAACAGAATGGTGAGTATTGCTTCTCCGGACCTCACCAGCTCTCCATAGTCTCAAGCCACTAAGTTCTTGGACAATCTGCTGATGTATTTTAATTTGCATTCCCTCATCATTAGTGAAGCTGAACACCATTTTATTCCTTGGCCATTCCTATGTTCCTCTTCTATGAGCTTATAGTTTTCATTTTGCCATTTCTTGCTTTATCTCTATTACTAAATTGTAGTTGTTCCTTCTATATTCTTCCTTTATACCTTCTTCTGGCTTTATCTAGTTTCGTGTTGTCTTTTATGATACAGAAGTTCTAAATGCTGATCTAGTTATCTTTAACAGTCTTTGCGCTTTCTGGATTTTGCCCTTTGGTGTATGTTTTGTTGAAGAAGCTGTCCCTACTCCAACATTGTGCCAATGTCCTTCCATATTTTTTTCCAATTCATTTAAAGGTTTAAAGGTCCCCCCCCCCCCCCGCCACAGTTGGGTCTTTAATTCACTGGACTATGTATATCGTTTGTGGATATCACTCTGTTTTGTAAGGCTTACCCACTGGAAAATCCCATTTATTGAATCATCTTTTCTTTCCCAACTGGTGGAAAAGCCATCAATCATACGCTGTACTTTCTCTCCAATAGCAAAAAAAGAAAAGTAAGAAGGAAAAAAATAGTCCTCTGCTCTTCCATGGACTATGGGAGTTATGCATTTCTTCTCCTGGCTTCAGGTAGCAATGTGAACAATCAGACTGGATTAAACATTCTCTAGGTCTCTCAAATATTAGATTATAAAGGCAAATACAATATTTTATATGCTTTATTTTTCATTCCTCATAAATATTTGGTTATTAAGAACTGAGACTCACCATGGTTTCTAATATTCTTCTCCAATAACTAACTGTGGCTCCCTGGAGAAACGGCTGATTCTAGGACTGGGACAGGAAATACACCAAATGATCCTGTGGCATCTTGTAATGCCAAGAAGTCAAGTGCTCAAAACCAAACAATAACAATAAAAATCCCACACACGACGGCAGAGTAAGTCAAAGTGACTTGGAGGCTAAGGGACGGGGCTCCCAATGGACAAAGCCAGGACAATTTGAGCAAGTAAATGGCACCAGAATGTGACCCCAGGTACAAAGGAAGTGTCTCTGAGTCGTACATCCATATGGGTGTAAATAAGTGACTGAACGTACAACCAGAAGGAAGGAGGAGAAACAGCTCTCCCATGTGGAAGAAACTCATGTGTTTTCTGTAGACGCCCTGTCTTCAAGGAGGTGGAGCGCAACACCCCACTCCTCAAGTTCAGCTGCACGAGGGAACGTCCTTCCACAGAGCGGGGCACGCACTCTCCAGTGGAGACACCTGACCAACACCCCCTCAGCCCAGAGATTGAGGCCAATGTCGATACTGAAAAGGCATGTTGGTGCCTTATACTCTGAGCCAGGGGGAGGACTTCTGCCATCCATCCCTCCACCACAACTGTACTCTCACCACGACGAAAACATCAGGTCCCAAGGGAGGGGCGGTTTACAACATGTCCGCCCAGCACCCCACAAAGCTCAGCAGACTCAAGACTGAGAAACTGCCACCACCCGGAGCAGCCTAAGGAGACGTGGCAACTAGGGGCGATGTGGTACGCTGGACGGGGCCCGGAGCAGAAGGACTTCAGGGAAGAGCTAAGGGCCTGTGAATAAAGGACGAATTCCATTTAAAATAACGTATCTCTACTGGTTCATCCACTGTGCCCAGAGTACTCTGCTGACGTGTGATGTTAACGACAAGGGAACTGGGTGTCGGGTATCTGGGAACTCTGTGGACTACACAATGGGTCTGTCAATCAATCCAAAACTATTTGAAAATAAAAAGTTTATTTAAGAAAAATGGAGAGATGCACGACTATCTTTTCATGCAGTGACATCCCTGGTGGGCGGAAAACCACATCACCAGGAGCACAGGGACCCCGAGCAGAGGCTGGTGGCCTTCCTGCACGGAGAGTTGACCTGTGTGTTTCAGCACTTGGAGCGGACACATCGACTGAAGTCGGCTTGCCCTTCTACTGCCTTGACCACGCCTTCGGGAGCTCAGGATCGGCACTCGCTTCAGCACCCCCAAGACAGCAGACAGAGGAGTCACCAAGGAACCTTCAAATAACACACCACTGCACGCAGAGTGCCGCGGATCTCTGGTCGACCACCTTCCTCGCTGAACTCTTCTTCTAGGGAACAGGACGAAGATGTCTTCAACTATGGGACCTAGAAAAAACTGACGACCACCAGTGCTAGTATCTGTGCTGTATCTGTGACAGTCCTGTTAAGCTCTACAAGCCTCCATTTCCTTGAGTAGAGGACGGGGACGGTGCCCACCCTGTCTGCTGCCAGGGTTATTGCTGGCCAACTGAGGGTGACTGATGGAAGGCGCACCTGGGGGCTCAGGAAGCATGGTACATGGGGAAACTTCCCATGGCATAGCTGGTCACAATTATGACAGGAGCCATTCATCCAGGTCCTGCTGTGTGTGGCCTGGCTGCATGAGCAGCAGGTACTACTGCCCTGTCTCTCTTTTCCAGAGCTGATTCAGGGTGGGTATTGCTTGTTTATTAGGTGTCATTTGAGGAGAGAGATACCCCGTGCATGACCAGCTTTCCCTCTTATGCTAAGACACATGCTCACAAAATAATTTAAGGTCTCACTGCGTCACGAATCCCTGAAAGCACAAGCACTTTTAGGGTGGCGGATTTCTGCTTTCCTGCCCACGTTGGTCCAGCAGGCTAATGCGGGCATGACCCTTTAAAGACCAAGCTTTGTCCATTGTGGGGGTCACCCAGACTTCAAGGCCCAGCTCCCAGTGAAAGAAGCCAGCCTCGGCCAGGATCAAGTTCTCTGCGCTCCTGCCTCCTGGCTTAAGACTTGTTCTTTCTCTCCGTGTCTTCACAAATTAAAGCATTAGCCCTCGAGGGGAACAGCACTGTCACTGTCAAACAGTTGCAGCCATCCTCCCTTTGTGCCAATTACAGCGACAACAGCCGGAGGAAGCACAGCTCTCCGTGAATAAAGAAATTAGTTCCCCAGCAGCTCCTGCCCGCTCTGGCCTGGCCCCCACAGGCTCCGACGAAGGTCCAGCTGTGAGGCTTCATTCGTGAGCTCGATAATGTGCTAATTCACTTTTCCACTATAAAAAATCAGGAACAGCTGGATTTTCAAATTTCCATTTGCAGAGAATTCAGACCCTGCGTAGCTCCTGTTCCATTACCGTTTTCAGTCACAGAGGGGCACTCCGCAGTTGCTTTTGTGTTTGAATCCAGAAATCAATAGCCTTCCTTACACACAGCAATGGCTTATAAAACCATCTCCTCTTGACATGATGGGTGTTCCCATGTCTCTCTTAATAATTCTTTATGGCCCCTAGTACTGGGCCTCAGACATCAGGATGTCGAAACACAGATGGTGGATTTCATGCAGCGTGCTACCCAGCAACGTGTCCCCGCCATCGCCTGAAACTGGGAACCAAGGTGGGCTACTTCCCTATTAATGACAACACCAAACCAAATCTAAAACAAACATTGTATCTGTAGCTTCTGAGATGCACGCTTATTAAACCAGAAATAGGGAGCTAATTTCACCAACGAAATGAAAAGCAGGGACGCCTGGGTGGCTCAGTCAGTTAAGTGTCTGCCTTCAGCTCAGGTCATGGTCCCAAAGTCCTGGGATTGAGTCCCACATGGGGCTCCTTGCTCAGCAGGAAGCCTGCTTCTCCCTCTGCCTGCTATTCCCCCTGCTTGTGCTCTCTCTCTCTCTGATAAATAAATAAAATCTAAAAAAAAAAAAAAAAAGAATGAAATGAAAAGCAGCCTATATTTCAAGCTATCTGCATGTACAAATTAGTTGCTGAGTTAGAACCTTTGTTGTTTAACGGTGGTGTTCACCTTCACTTTAAACATCTTTAAATACCCTTGTTATGTAGGGATTAGAGTTTCTGTAATTAAGAGGATATATTTTGTGATCTTAGAGACAAAGGGTTTGCCAGGAAACCTATCGCATCCTGAGTATACCGGGGTTATTCTCATTATAAAAGGACCCTGCTTTTTTTTTTTTTTTTAAGATTTTATTTATTTTACTTGACAGACAGAGATCACAAGTAGGCAGAGAGAGAGAGAGGAGAAAGCAGGCACCCTGCTGAGCAGAGAGCCCGATGTGGGGCTCGATCCCAGGACCCTGGGATCATGACCTGAGCCGAAGGCAGAGGCTTTAACCCACTGAGCCACCCAGGCACCCCAGGACCCTGCTTTTTAAAAGAGGAATCATATCCAAAGTATTTAAATATTTCCATTGAAGCATGCATTCATTTCAACTAGTTGTTAACAACTGCCTAGTTTGATAACAGCGGTGCTATGAGGGACATGGAGAGATCAAGACCCCATCCCTGTCTTCATGCATTTCAGAGTCCAGGAAGAACGTATACAAATAAAGACACCTGCAGACAGTGCACACAAACAGAGGTTCGAACAGGCAGGGGAGAAGAGCTTGGGACGACTCGGCCACCTGTGTGGCAGGCAGCCTCTGAGCTGAGATGGGACCTGGGGCAGCCCCAGCAGGGCAGCCATTGCACCCAAGAAGCAGAATGAGCAAAGGCGCAAGGCTGGGACGCTGACCTGTGCTGAAATGACAGGGAATGACCCAGCTGAGCTAGAGAACAGAAACTGCACATGGAAGAGCAGAGACCAGACTGGAATGGCATGGAGCGCCAACGCAAGGAAGAAACATGGTCACGGCCACTCTGGGGAAAGAGCTCTGCCACTATGCTTAATGGATGGACCGGAAAGGTGAGACATGGACACCAGGTGACAAGTCCCAAAACCCTAAAGAGGGGGTCCAGAAGAGTAAGGATGTCCCGAATCTCCACCATGAATGATCATTCAGAACTGGTGCTCCGATATCCTGGAGTTCACACTTGAAGCCAGGGGGTCAACAGGACTCAGGAGTGGGAAAAGGAGGATTACCCCGACTTGTCCAGGAAGACAGCTCAGGTAAAAGGCGGTACCTAGCATGGCATCCGTCCCGTCTTCTCTCCCCGGCCTTGAGGCCAGGAACTCTAAGTCATGCCGAAACCTCTAATGCCTACTCTGTAGTAAGAATGGAATAATGAGGGCGGCCTGGGTGGCTCAGTCGGCTGAACGCCTGACTCTTGGCTTTGGCTCAAGTCATGATCTCATGGGTCCTGGGATCCAGCCCCTCGTCGGGCTTCTGTGCTCAAGGCAGAATCTGAGGATTCTCTCCCTCCCCCCTGGCCCCTCCTCTCACTCACATGCTCATTCGCTCTCTCTCTAAAATAAATAAATAATCTTTAAAGAGCAGTAAGCCAAAAGCCTTTGCATATATTATCTCACTTAACTCTATCCAGAATCCTACAAAGTAGGCATCAGAAGCTTCATGCTATAGATGAAGAAACTCTCTAGCTCCCAGCAGGCTGATACTTTGTAATATCTGTTAAATTAACTCATCATTCATAAGCAAGATGGTCATTTAAGGACACATCAACAAAAACCATTGTATTTTCCATTATTAGCAGATATTAGATATTTTTATATATTTTAGCAGATATTTTCTAAATTAATTAATTTTTTTCTAGGTTTACTGAGATACAATTGACAAACCAAAACTGTATGCATTTCAGGCATGGAATGTGATGTTTTGTCATATGCATACATTGTGAAATGACCACTGCAACCAACCAAGTTAATTAACATTTTCACCACCTCGAACAGTTTACCTTTTTTACAGTGATGAGAACACTCCAAATCTATACTCTTTGCAAATTTCAAGCACACACTAGAGTATTATTAAGTAGAGTCACCATGCTAAGTAGCTGACACTTTGCACTCTTTGATCAAAGTCTCCGGTTTCCTTTGCCCCACCCCCTGGCAACCACCATTCTACCCTCTGCTTTTTCATAAAAGTTTATTTGATATACACAACTGATACTATGTGGCCTTTCTCTTCCCATGATGAGATGTTTCTTTACCTCTGCCTCGACAACTGTCCATTTAAACTTAATTAAATTTAATTAAACATCAAATTCAGTTTCTCAATAAACCCAGCCACAGTTCCAGGGCTCAGGAGTCACACGTGACCAGCAGCTGCTGAGCTGGGGCGCCGAGGGAACGTTTTCATTACTGCAGAGTTCTTTTGGACGGCACCCCTCCATGATTCCGAAGGATTTCCTGGGAGGAATGGTTCCCGGAGCAGAGAGTCACTGCCTGGCCAGACAGAGCCTCGCTCCTGAATATCTTTCCACGCCCCACCCCAGCTACAGCATTTCGGCAAATGACTGTTCCACATCTGCTCTATATTAGGTGTCATACTCACTACGTGTGGGGGACACAAAACAAAGTCTGAAGGGGTTTACAGCCTAGCAGAGGAAGGGGAAATATTTAGTTATAATTAGATGCTGTCATATTTGCAGCACATAGAACAAAACATTGATCCCCCAAATATACATAGCCTGGGAAACTGCCTCAGTAGGAGAAGGACCAAATGGTGGTGTATTCCTTGGAGAGAATCCCACAAGGAGTTTAAGTGATCAAACCGGAACCAGAGATGTCAACATGGACACATCATAAAAGCAAAATATTGAGGGAGAAATTAAAATGCGGCATAGTATTTACACCGTGATACAAGAAAATTTAAAGATAAAGAATGATGTGTGCTGTTTATGGATATACATACCTCCGTATTTTTGTTTTAAGTAGGCTCTACACTTAGTGTGGAACCCAGTGCGGGGTTTGAACTTGGGACCCTGAGATCAAGACCTGTGCGGATATCAAGAGTTAGACGTTCAACTGAGTCACCCAGGTACCCCTAGGTTTTTTGGGGTTTTTTGTCTGTTTGTTTGTTTTTTATTAAAAACAGACTGGAGCAAATGTGAACATGTGAGCAGTTATTCATTCTAGAACTACTATACTTTACAAAATAAAAAGGAGGTGGTGGAGGAACACAAAAGCCTCCAGGTCAGGGAGGAAGTAGCAGCCCGCCGTGGAGGGGATAGGGCCTTGTGGGGCATGAGGATGAGGAAGGGCGTGAAATGGAGGGGCTGCAGAGATAAGTCAGGCCAGGAGAGTCAGGAGGGAACAAGAAGCAGCAGCAACAAGGGGGAGTTAGTGAGGGAAAATGCACGCAGTGCAGTCTGGCCAGAGGCAAAGCAGAAAGGCAGGTATGGTGAAAGGTCCTGCAGAGGAGGTCAGCAGCCGGTCCCGGGATCTTACATGCTGCCCTAAACCTCTGCTCCAACACCCCTTGGGCAATGGGGAGCTATTGAAGCACTGCAGGTTGCGGGAGAGCAGGGCCGTTCCATCAAAGACCATGAAGACCGTCAGCCGAGGGCTCTAGAAGTACAGCAGAGACCGCGCCCCTCTGCCTTTCCCACTGCAGTCACACAAGGCAGAGTCCAGCAGTGGGGAAATCAGGGAGCAGGTGCCAGACGAGGCAAGGAAAGCAAAGCTGAGTCAGAGTGGAGAAGGTGCCCCGTGGATTCTTCAAGGTTCCACTCCAATGTCACTGCCAAGCTGTCCCTGGAATTGACCTCCAGACAGACCCACCTCTCGGCTCCGAACCCGCCCTTCACTCCACTCTGTGACAGCGCCCAGGAGGAATTCAGGGAAGCAACTTCTGCTGCCGTCAGCACAAGGGTCCACTTTCCCAGCACTGGGGGCCGAGACCCTGCAGGAAGAAGGGACCTGTCTCCCTGACTCCAGGGTCACACCAGCGGTCAGGGACATGGCGGTGGGGCCAAGGTGGGCACACGGCGCTCTGACCTGGGCATCCCACAGAGCCCAAAGTCTCACAGTGATCTCAGGGCCCTGGCCCAGCCTGGTGACCTCCTGCCCACGGACTCACCTGCACCAGCACCCTAACTCCCTATGCCTGCTGTCCCTATCCAGGAGGCCTGCCACGCAGCCTTCCCAGTTCAGACAGCGGCTATGACAGGCCTCCTACCCACCCCACTGCCCTCGCTTCCTCTGCACAGCCACGCTCATGCCTTCCTGCCCGCCCGCTGACTGCACGCCGTCCCCAGCCCCAGAGAGCCAGCACACGTCTCTGCCACCTTGGGGGCAGCAGCCCAACCTTCACAGGCGAGGTGGGCCCCCCGCCTTGGAGAGGGGCCTCCATCCAAGTCTGTCCTCCCTTGGACTCTCTCCCTCCACCCTAAGGTACCCTGCAGAGCTCTCTACCATTGCACGGTCACTCTGTCACCACCTGACACTTGCCTCTTTAAATCACTGTGTGCTTTCTCTGTCCAGGTGAGACCACACTGATAACACAGATCAGAAATTCTACTTTTATATAACAACTACCATTTTGATGCCATTTTCCCGCTAGACTGAGAGCTCCATGAAGGCAGGGCCCATCTTTTATTCCAGGAACATAACAAGGTAGTGGGGGGGAGGGGTCCCAGACATCAAGAGCATGACTACGGGCAAAACCCTCCCTGTACAGCAGTGTGCTGACAATCCCAATGTGTTTGCTTGTCCTGGAAGCAACTGATCCTGCCCTGCCCTGCGTCTTGCTGCAAACGGACTGCTTTACATCAGGTGGAGTCTTGTCCTTCACCAGCAATTAAAAAAAGAGAATTCTTGGGGCGCCTGGGTGGCTCAGTTGGGTAAGTGTCTGCATTTGGCTCAGGTCGTGATCTCAGGGTCCTGGGATCGAGTCCCATGTTTCGCTCCCTGCTCAGCGGGGAGCCTGCTCCTCTCTCTGCCTCCATCCTCCCCCTCCCCTTGGCTAGTGGATTCTCTCTCTCAAATAAATAAAATCCTAAAAAAAAAAAAAAAAAGAATTATGAAAACGTACCTGGTTCCCTGGAGAAACCCTCAAGGCCTCCCTCGGAATGGAAATCGCTGGGACGCTAAGTAAGCGAACAGGGGTGTTGCTCTCGCCAACACTGTGCCCAGCATTCCTAGAGCGTTTTATAAGTTTAGATGATAAATGCACCGTCTTTAAGTTTCATTTAAAAACAAACAGACCCCAAAGCCCCCAATGGTTAGGGCATACTCGTGACCGGGAGGAGCAGAGCCACAACCCTGAAGGCCGTGGAGCTCAGACGACAAGCCGGGCCTGTGGGCTCGCCCACAGTCCAGCCCCCGCCATCAGCCACCAGCCGTTTGACTCCTGGCAAATTTCTTAACCAATTCCACCTGGTTTCATCACCTCATTAAAATGCAATGAGATTACCTGCTCGTTGTATCTACGTATCTACGAGTGAATACGAATGAGTGCCACGCAGCACAGAGCCAGGGCCCTCGCAGGTCCCCAGGGATGACAGGCCATTACTAATTATTGCAGAGTAAAAGGTCCTCAGAAAAAACCCTATGTCCCCATGAAAATAACTCAGGAGGCTAAGCTGCTCACCACAGGAGCACATACATGCGTTGTGCTGGCACACACTGGAGAGGGAACGTTCTGGCAACCAGGGAGGCCACAAACTGCCCCATGTCCTTATCTTCCCGAGGGGCTCACCTCGCTCACCTGTCCTCAGCTGAACTGCCCATCCTTCCAAGTTCCCACTAGACTGGCTGAGCACAGGAACAGAGAGAGACTGTGTGTGTGTGTGTGTGTGTGTGTGTGTGTGTGTGTGTACAAATGACTCATAAAATGCGCTATCTGCTTGAAGATGACAGTAAAATACCCACAGGTGAGGACAAATCAATGTCGTTCCGCTGCAAACCCCAAGCAGGCATTCAGCACAGAGACAGGAAGACGTCATTTGCCTCCTGCTTCTCTCCAGCTACGCAGTTCCTAAAGAACCCGGGAAGACTGGGAGAACACTGTGCAGCGTGGTCGGGAAGGGGGTACCAAGACGCCGGGTTCAGCAGGGGCCCAGCCCCATCTGGCTGTGTGGGCCTCCCTGCTCCCCACTGGGGCAGACACGCTGCACGGAGCAGGTCTCCTGCAGGACTCAGGGACCCGACGCTGGGGATTTGCAGGCACACCTGCTGACACACACCTGTCTTGTTCGGGGCTAAGCAGGGTCTGTCACGGGCCCCTTCTGCTGCAGACACTCTGACACGGCCCCAAAAAACACCTCCTTTCTCCAGGCATTGGGAAGTATCTGAAAACAGCTCGGATGGTCACCGCCCAGCTGACTCCATCACAGACCAGAGCAGCTTCTCCCACAAAGAGCAGCGGTCAGTCCCCATATAATGGAGACTCCGGGCACAGCCGGGGGTTCATTTAAAGTACAGGACGCTCCTCTGCACATACATGGGACATGGCAACTAGGCGTCGGTCCACCCCCCTCAGTAGGGCCCCCACCTCCCATCTGAATTATGGTCAGTCCCTCCCATGGGCACCCACTGTCAGCTTCCCACCGCCGACCCTCCCTCTCCCTCCAACTCCCCCTCCCATCCCCCTCTGCTCTCACTCAGAAACGCCTTTCTTGCAAACTTCCGTATCTCCATGCCTGGCTTCATCCCATGGGAAAATGCACACGTGGCTACATTTCAGATATATTCTTAGTACTGAGTTCTAGACCACTGTTCATCCATGGATGATGAAGATGATGGTGATGATGGTGGCTACTATTTCTTGGACACTTTCTGTGTGGTTGGTGCCCTGCTATACATCTTATGCACTGTCTAGCCCTGCCAGTGACTCTATGAGGTAGAACGTTCTATTTTTACAAACATGACATTTGGAGTTCATACACGGTAAGAAATCTGCACAAGAACACACAATTAGAGGGGCGCTTGGGTGGCTCAGTTGGTTAAGCGTCTGCCTTTGGTCCAGGTCATGATCCCAGGGTCCTGAGATCAAGTCCCACATGCAGGAAGTCTGCTTCTCTCTCTGCCCGCTGCTCCCCCTGCTTGTGCGCTCCGTCAAATAAATAAAATCTTAAGAAAAAGAACACACACACGCACACATAAAAACACAAGCAAAACACACAAAAGGTCCAGGACTCAAACCAAGACAAGCTGTCTCCGGAGCCTATGCTCTGCCCACAGGTGATGATGTACTTTTAAATTTGGGGAGTGGCTGTTGTTATTTTGAAGAGTGAGACGAACCATAGAAATTATCTCTTCGAAGATCTTGCATTTTATTTTTCTAAGATTTTTATGTATTTATTTGAGAGAGCAGGGAAGGGCAAAGGAAGAGAGACTCTTGAGCAGACTCAGTGCTGAGCCGGGAGCCCCGATGCAGGGCTCGATCTCCGGACCCTGAGCCGACACCAAAAACTGGACGCTTCCCCTGAGTTCACCACCCAGGAGCCCTGAAAATCCTCCACTGTAAAGATGAAGAAACTGAGGTCCAGGGAGCTGTTTTCTAAAAGCCACGTTGGGGACCCTGACTAAGCCCAGGTTCCAAGCCGGTCACTGAATTCCCAGAAAGTACATTCTGTCAGGAAGTCTCTGCAGACACAGTGTTTCACTACGTGCTTAGAGGAGGACAAAGACAACTACAAGGGCCCAATGGCGGACCAGGCTCTTCACCAAGCAGGAGGCAGGCAGCTTGCCTCCAGATCACAGCGCACGCAGTGCCCAGCAGTTTCAGCGAACAGGCCACATCCTTCCACGGGAAGATGAATTCAAACACAGCACATTCTGCTGTGCTTACAGAGCAATGGACGAGGGCCTGTGGTTAAAAGCCTGTACTCCATCCAGACGTACGTTAGTTCAGATATAAATTCCTACTCTCTCTCTCAGGTCTGCCACCTTGGCTAACGCTCCTCTATCCTCGGTCTTCTCATCTGTAAAATGGGGACAAGGCACGCCGCGAGGCATTTTTATACATTTTCAAAGATCACACAGTCCCCAGGAAGGGCTCATAAAAGTTTGTCTGTTGTCACTGTTAATGGTTATTACTCCACACTTCTCCCCTGGGCTGTGTCTGCGCAGCACAGTGGACACGTGCCCATTCCACTGCCCGATAAACCCACCGAAAGACACAAATGTTCCGTATCTGTCAGGGACATGTGCTCTTTAACTCCGCTTCTCCGACTTCCCGGTGACAATTAAATACCCTTCCCCCAAGTCATACAGAAGCACAATTACTTTATATTTGTCACTCTGGTAACCAGGCAACTGACAGTCTTTTCACACAATGAAAACGCTCCAAATGCTTCACTCTGATTCATTTTAGCAGGCAGCAGGTCGGGCAAGCTGAGTCATCTGTACTTCCTGAGAGGTGCAATTAGGGACCTTGGTTTTTAGCAGAATCACTCATCGTTCCCCAGGTATCAGGTGAAGCTGAGAGCAGAAGCCCCAGTGCAGATGAACCCCACACCGACTCTGGCAGAGCTTTTTCAGGGAGGTGGTGTGTGGCTGACTGAAGAGCTCTGGTCTCAAGTGCCCCCACCGAGCCGTGCAATCCAACACAAGTCATTTAATGGCCTGGGTCTCTGTTTGCTCGTCTGTAGAGAACGTCTCCAAGGGCCTCTTAGCTCTCGATCTGTCTGATTAAGGAGGAAGGGCTACTTACGTGGGAAAAACCCATTACAGAGTGCCTTTCAGACTTAAGAGAGTTTTGTTCAATCTATTACAGAAACCTACAACTTCAGCTGTGGCTTCGGGCTTCCAAACAAGTTCCTCACAAGGGTCAAGACAGACAATCTTCAAATTGAATACATGTAGTCCTTTTCCAAGGTCAAGGCTGCTCTCAGCCACTGGTCCAGAAAGACCGATCAAGCTGGGCTTCGTCAAGCTTGGCAATATGATCATTTGTAGCCTTTGGACTTTTTCTTTCCTTTGATGTTAGCTGCAGGCTCTCCTGAGCTCAGAACTCCCCATAGGAAGAGCGAAGGGCACAGGCATGTCACGTGCATGGCGACGACAGTGGCCTAGCGAGAGCGTCTGTGGCATGGACAGCACGGATCCAAAAGTCCTGGCTCTCGGGGTTTCCCTGGGGCCCCCCAAAGCCCTCTCATCTCCCCTTACCTGCCTGTTCTCCCTTGCCCCCAGATTCCTGCTAGATGCCCTAGGTTCTTAGATGCTCCTAGAATCCAGGCCTTGTGGTGTGTCCCACCAAATTCTCGTGAGAACAGCTGCATAACTCGCCTGCCAGACCGAGGCTCCCTCTGCCACATCAAATACTATTTACTGACTGTCTCTACTCAGTGTGATGGGGCAAACCATCTCCAGGGAAGCAGTAGAGGAGGGTCCCTCCTGCCCCACCCACAGACAGGTCCTCTCACATTCCTGCCCAAGGAGCACTCTGGCCTCCTGGGTCGCTCATCGGCTTTGTGGGTCATGTGTCCACTTCTATTCTCCAACCAACTTAACAGTCTTTCATTTATTGTCCGCAACGCTCCCCATCCTCACTGGTATGGTGAAAGCTCTAGCAATCAGCCATTTTTTCTTCGTAATACTGGATGAATAACAGATTTCCATTTTTATTTTATCCAACTTGGTTCCAAAAACAGGATTTGAGATTTTTCATAAAATCATTTGTAATCCTGGTAATTTAAATGAAGTAGATAAGGGAATGAGGGCAAAGAAAATACAATCGTTTTTTAAGTAGGTGCAGGTGAAGTTTAGGCCTAGAGATACAGGCTAAAGGTTTCGGAAGGGTTGTAAAATACGGACTACAGTAGCTTCCAAGCTTCCCGGTGGCCAGAGCAAAGAAGAAAATGTAATTAGTAAAAAGATTTTGTAGAGTCTATAAGTAAAAAACAAATCAGCACAACTTGCTGATATTCCGCACACGAGGGAGCTGAACGATGAGGCAAAGCCCAGAGCGGCCGACAGGACAGAGCAACTCAGAAAATAAGGAGAACCCGAACATTCTGGATCAGAGGTTGGCAGCCAGATTCCAACTCTTAAGGTCACTACAGTGGTTCCTCGGAGAAGGATTCCAAGGCCGTAACAAGGTTCTGGCTCGCTTACCAACACAAGTGCAGGGGGAAAAGCGGGGCTCATCTAATGCCTGTCTCTTAAGGAGACCCCCATCATTTAACACATCTCAGCTTCTGACAACGGCGGGCCGCCCGAGCATCTGAAATGCTCACTTCGCCAAGGGCCTGGAAAATACCACACGTGGGCGGGTCCACCTGCTGTGTCATCATCGTCACTCCCGACGTCATCACCATTCTGTAACCATTAATAGATCAGGTACTGAGCGCTTACTAGTTTCCAGGCACTTAATCGTAGGTACTTTAATATACCGCGTATACACTGGGCTGAAGAAGCAGAAAATCAGATGTTAATGTGCCCACAATCACATTGTTGGTAAGGAACAGAGCTGAGCTTTGAATGGAGGTCGGTCTCCTCCAAATTCTTTTTTTTTTTTTTAAAGATTTTATTTATTTATTTGACAGACAGAGATCACAAGTAGGCAGAGGCAGGCAGAGAGAGAGGAGGAAGCAGGCTCCCCGCTGAGCAGAGAGCCCGATGCGGGACTCGATCCCAGGACCCTGAGATCATGACCTGAGCCAAAGGCAGCAGCTTAACCCACTGAGCCACCCAGGCACCCCTCCTCCAAATTCTTAACTTTAAATTTAACATTAGTTTTTTACTTATTTTATATACCCCCACTACTAAAACCAAAATTTGAGCACAGCCTCCCAGGATCTATGTGAGACTTTTAAAAATAAATTATATATATTAATTAATGTTATCATATCCATTATAAAACCACTAAACATATATATTTCAAAGAATGAGCGAGCTAAAGATGAAATAAACAGTACTCAATTTTTTACTTCATTTATTACCAGTACACTCTTTTGCTGTCACTAATATTGTGAACAAAACATCATGACTTTTTAAAAATCCTGCTTCACTATTTTATGACACAGTGATCCAAGGTCTGGCTATAGATTAAGTTTACTTGGATATTTTGACACTGGTGACTGTAACATATACACATATATGGTGATAAAATGTGCGTGCATCTTTGTTCTCATTAAATAATGGTATTTATTTTTCAGTTTCATCCACAAGTTAGGAAAAGATGTTTATTGTAATCCAGGTATCAAATTTCCATTTTTCTTGGATTCAATTACAAATTAATCAAAAGGTAAGATTTCTTTTTTTTATATATTTCACACATGGGTTCAAAGCCTACTGCAACTCTTCATTTGCAAGATCTTCAAAATGGTTAGAAGATTTGTTTTCAAGTTTTGAGTATATAGGTATGAGTTTAATATGTGACATTGTATTCAATGAACCATGTCATATTTCAAAAGTCTCAAAATGCTCGTCCATAGGTAAGTGGTTCCCTTTTAAAATACACTATTTTCTCATTGTTAAAACATTACCTTTGCCTTAGACTGTGTTTGTTTGCGTTATTTGCTTAGCATACATTCCAATAGCCCTTGTTGTAACAGAGAGGGCCACGATTTATACTGCTTGCCTTTTGTAAAAGGAAAACATGAATGTCTAACATCCTGAGATGTGATAACATGGCTAAGCACTGTGTCATTAAAAAAACAAAACAAAACAAAAAACCAGAGAATCTCAGGCTGGAAGAGGCATTTTTTTTTTTTTTTTTGGAAGAGGCAATTTTCATGCAACTTTTCTACTTCACTATAAAGTGCAATAAATATACTATTTGTCTTTTTTTTTTTTTTCTTTAATGAAACTAGCCAGGTAGCACTACCAAAGGCCAGCATATTTCAGCATTCCAAAAGAGGACGAAGGGGGCCCCACGGTCTGCCCTGCCATGCTGTGGGACTCCCCTGTCCTCCTTCCTATCAGGAAGTCCGTGCACCTTGCCTAACCCGTGCCCATCTGGACAAATGTATCGAACCAGTATCAAGTGTTAATTTTACAATACTAACAGTAAAGGCTAAGTTACTTTTATTTTTTAGATTAAAAATATAAATGGAAATTCTCCTACTACCTTCCTGACCCCAACAGGACACCTTGTATATCCCCTGGAATAGGATTTCCGTTCTTGGAGACCACTGCTTGAGCCCACCATGTCCTACTGCCTCCTAATCGACTCGACTGCCCTCCTTGAACAATCAAGCGAAGGGCAGAGCTGAAATTCTCTCCTGAAAATCAAGGCGAGCCTTCTGATAAGATGTGGCGGAGTAAACCCACCTTTCACCTCAATTTCTCTGCAAATCTCACTACAATAGTAAAGACGAAACAAGTGAAACTCCAGAAGGACAGAGAGATTAGGAGAGAAAACCTGTAACAGTCAGGCGGTGTCCGTTTAATTTTACTTAATTTTTTTAAGTTTTTATTTTCATTCCAGTTAGTTAACATTCAGTGTAATATTAGATTGAAGTGTACGATTTAGTGATTCAACACATACATACAAAACCTAGTGCTCAGCACATCTGCCTTCCTTAGTCCCCATCGTGTACTACACCCATCCCCCACCCCACTCCCCTCTGCTCACTGTCAGTTTGTTCTCTATAGCTAAGAGTCTGCTTCTTTTACTTCTCTCTTTTACTCTTTTACTCTCTCTTTTACTCCCTATGCTCATTTGTTTTGTTTCTTAAATTCCACATACAAGTGACATTATGTGGTATTTGTCTTTCTCTGACTGATTTATTTCGCTTAGCATAATACCTTCTGGTGCTGTCCATATGATTGCAAATGAGATTTCATTCTTTTTTATGGCTGAGTGATATTCCAGTACACATGTGTGTGTGTGTGTGTGTGTGCAGACAGATATCCCCCATCTTCTCTATGTGCTCATTGAGAATGAGATGTCTACACAATTGTAGAAGCAGAAAAGCGGATGACAAATGGCCATGGACTGAGCAGACCAAACAAAGCTGAATATTTGCCTGTGATGGAGGAGGGAGATAAAGAGTGTGTAGGGAAGGACAGAAGCCAGGAGGCAAGTCATTTTGAGCGACAGGACCCCTGAAGAGCTCAGTCATTATTAGCACCAGGTACTTCTGGAGGCAAGGGTGTAGGCGGGATAGAAAATAGGGAACTGGCAGAAAGTCTGTAGAAGATGCAGTTAGGCCTGGACCCTTGTGTGGCCAAGGCAAGATCTCTGGGAAGCAAGAAAGAACTTCTGGGATCGGCTGCTCGACTGAAGATGAGGAGAAGTTTATATACCCCATGGAAGACCCTGCTCGGCCACCTTTCCCACTCGTTTCCTAAAAAAGTAGCAGCCACAGCCATATTTTTCAGGCAGGGAACAGGATGACTGCTTTCTGGAGGAACTGACAGAAACAAGAGAAAGCACTCCCAGTTACTAATGGTTCTGGAGTCCTTCATGAAACCACCTGATTCCCAGCCAGCAGCCCTGGAGTCATCTTTTAAGAAATACTACTCATGCCCTTAGACCTTCCACATGGCCTTGTTTTGTGCCTCTGTCTTAAGTATGAATGAACAGCAAACACCAGTCATTAGAGTAAAAATTCTAACATTAAAGACGGCAAACAAAGCAAGTCAACAACGAAAGGACTCTGGAAGAAAGAGAGTCAATGCAGGAAACAGGAAAACTGTAGAACGACTTCTATAATTAGTAAACCTTCAAGACTGAGAGATGGGAAGAAACTGAAAACAGTCTGAAAGAGCTCTTTAAAGTGAAAATATAAGGAAGAAAGAAATCAACGGAGGAGGTAAAGTATTAATTTTGAAGAACTCTCCCTGAAAGACAGACATCTGGAAAATAAGACATAAAATGTAAGAGGATTCTAAGGACAATATAGGAAATCCAACATCTGCATGATAGGTGTCCCAAATTGGGGGGGGGGGGGGGGGGAATTGAGCGGGAAGAAATTATCAAAGAAATAGTTTAAAATATTTTCCCAAATCTAAAAGGAAAGGAGTTTTTAGATGAAAAGATTCCACCAGGTGGCCAGCAAAAATAATTTTAAAAGTCTTACAACCAAGTTATATTATTGTAATGTGTCAAAATATCAGAGACAAAAGTAATATCCTGAAAGCTTCCAGAAAGAAAGGATAGCTCAACGTCGAAAGATGGGGCAGGGGGTCAGAACAGCTTTAGACTTCTCAACAGCAACACTGTGATCCACCAAAAATACAATGGAGAAGTGCTTTCAAAATTCAGAGGAAACGGTTTCCTACCTGGGATTCCATACTTAGCAAATCTTTCCATCAAGAAGAGGTTCAGAAAAAGACACTTTCCTACCTACAAGCTCACAACAACTGTACCAATCTTACCCAGCTTCTCAAGAAGCTACTGAAAGAGGTGGGTCAGCAGAAGAGGGAAGAAGACAAAGAACGAAAAGTGAGATCAGGAGGCAGAAGAGAACAGTGGGGATGACGATGAGGACAACCCCAGAGCCCCCGAGAGTAATCCATCCACAACGGAGCCCAGCAGATGACTCCGGGAGGCGTCTCCAGTTAAACAAATAGGTGACTTTGATGTTGGAACCTGTCAAGGGGGTGTTTTCCACCTCTGGTGGAGAGTATGGGCTCAGTCTGTAATACATAAATAAAAATGAGGCAGCTGTTAAAAATCATGCAGTTCTAAAATTCAAGGGGAAAAGGTTACGCAGTAAAGGAAACACACCCACAGTTCACAGGACAACTCGGCCACACACACGTAAGAGCCAAACTCATACAAAGTCTGCATGTTAATGGAATAGCTAGAGAATGTGGAGAGCAGAAGAGAGCTAAAATCCTTATTTTCTGTACTTGGAAATCAAACACTCATTTTAAAGACTACAAAAAATATTCTGAGTGGAAGTCATTAACAAGAGAAAAAGGATGGAGGGCGGCAGCCTCTCAAAAGGAGGAAACGGGAGTGGAGGGAAGGTGGGGAGAACGTTATAAGCCTCCAACAATGATCTGAATTGTTTAAAAGCTTCCTGTTATTCTTTTGGTAAAAATACAAACGACACCTCAAGAAACACGAAAAGAATATTCAGGACAGGATGAGAGAAGGAAAGCTAACATTCTGCACATTTATCGTGTCTGAAGTACTTTTTGTGTTAACTCCTTCTCTGCCCCTCAAAGCCCTATGAGGTAATAAGCACTATTATTCCACTGCCCACTGGTCGATCAGCAGAGTGAGGCTTAGAGGTCTCGAGTAGCTAGCCAAGGCTGCAGTTAGGATGTTAGGAAGCAGGGAATTTTACCTGCACGCCTGACTCTGGAGCTTGCGTTTTTCACGACCCTGCTATCCCAAGGAGGAAGGTGTTTAAAAGGCATGCCAAGAACATTTTGTCTGATTAAAAGTCCATCCATCTCTGCAGCGAGTTTCTGCAGGCAGGACCAAGAAAGTCTTCTCAGAGAACAGTCCTAGGTCTGTGCCCACACAAAGACTGTTGGGCAGCTGTGTTTGCAACATGCTCTGCCTTATACTTTTAGGCATGATTTTAGTGGAGAGAATTATCTAGCATGGCCATTTAAAAAGTCTCAATAAAGCCCCCCACCCCACCAAGAATGCCTAAAAGAGGCAGACTGCTGAAAACAGACCCTCATTCACTTATACAATATAGCAATGACTGAAGTAAGATGTGGAGAACAAAGGACTGTGTGGGTCTCGAGAGGGTCCAAGAATCAAAGTGCCTCATCACAAAAGGACTGCACATCCATGCAAAAATTATGAAAAATAAGACTTTAGCCCATCTTCCAGAAGCAGCTGATAAGAGTCCTCCAATATAGATTCAGTCACTGTAGGACATCAGGCAGAAGAAAAAAGTGATTGCAAAATGTATGCAGTATTTAACTCACATTACAGAAAAAATCCCCATGGAGCACCGGAGTCTTGCCTGGCCAGTTGATTTTTTTTCCTTAAGCCATACTATGTGCTGTTTGGTTAAGTGCTATTATTTCTGGCAGACAAGGCTCATCTGGAATCAGAAGACATGATGTCCTATGTCATTGAGGGTCTTACTGATTTCCTAGGAAGGGAGCCTTGATGAATTCAGTGACTGCTTCCTCCCCTTCCAGTGCCATTGAGTTGGCCTCACACCAGGAGCACAGGCATCATTAATAGTCTTTCACATGGCATTTTATACTCTTCAAAATATGTGTTGCTCTTTCTGGGTCCTGGCCTGAATCTGCAGAGGGATGGCACAGACAGGGCTGTCCACGGTGTGGTGAGCTCAGGGGCCAAGAGAGAAGAGTGAGTCACGGAGCTTTCTGAATCCTTGTCCTCATGAAAAATGACAACACGTCACTGCCACCAAGCACCATGAACCTGACCTTGATTTAATTTCTGTTGCTGACAGTACAGAGGGGTAAACAGCCTGAGCAAAGGCCTAGGAGGGATGGGAGAAGGAACCAGTAAGGAGTGAGTCAAATGTCTTGAGACCAGTCACCCTATTTCCTGAACTTTCTGTCATAGTCATGGTTATGCTGTGAACTGGTGTCAGGCCATGAGTGGCCTTGGTTCAGTGCATGAAGCAGTGTTTCCAAATCTAAAGGAAACCCACACATGTGTAGACAGGCCACCTCCTGGGACTCTTTTATTTGCTCCTAAAATTTCAATTGAGAGAAATGAGCCCTACTTATTGCCTATTACGATGAAGAAACCAGTGGGGGTTTTCGCTTTCATCGAAACTATGTATATTACATGCGGACTCTCTTCATTTCTGTTGGTGAAGCAGTTTCTGAAGGAGCTGGTTGGAGAGGATTGCTAACAAGGGAAGTACGCAGCCAGCAACCTTGGCTGTTGTGTATAAATTAAGAGGCAGGAAAGAGGACACACTGGGAGCAATTCTATGAAAGAAGGAATAAACGTTAAGAAATAGGTGTACTGAAATCAAAGTCTTACAAATTTGTATTCTGGAAGCTTATTACGTTTCTATGAAGGTAACTAAACAAACAAAATGTAGATACTTTGTGAAATTACTCATTTTTCAAATATTAAATTTGAATGACTGGTATTATTTATGAACTCAGTTCTGTTCTAAATGAATTTATCACCTCACTCCTGTAACAAGGGTACTTGTTCCCAGGTTCAATCAAGGATCAGGTAATAAAAGAAATGAACAATACTTCTTTTGGGTTGATCACGCTCTTGCCAAATTTTTAATCTTAACATAACAAGTTTCAGGACAGCAAAAATTTGAAATGTACTTTATGGTGGCTGAACAACAGCGATATAGACCAGTCAGGTGAGATCTGTCTTCAGAGGTGGAGGAACACAGAGCTGTGGTTGTTGCATTGTTCTTGACGCATTTCCTCAACAGGGACTAAGGGTCAGCTCCCAGCAGGAGCTGGGAAGATGCAGAGCCTGCTGGAGGGCTGCAGGACCCCCCCCACCCTGCTCCTGTCAGCTCCTGCTTGTCTAGATCCTGGCTCAGCCCCCAGATTCCCCAGCTCCCAGGACTGACGAAGTCCTTCCAGTCCCTGTGAGTTCTCATGGCACTGTAGATCTCTGTCGTGGCCCTTCACAAAGCCAGCCAAGAAATCTCTAATGCTATGAATAATTGTTAAGGTCTCCCTCCCCACTAGACTGTAAGTTCTGTATGGGCAGGGACAATGACAACTCTCAGTGCTGAATTCCTGGGTCCTGGGTGTCTTGCATATAGTCAGATCTCAATAAAAGTCAATGTGGCTATTTGACAAAGGACTTGTATCTAGAATATATAAAGAACACTCAAACTAAATAGTTAAGAAAAATCAAATAATCCAAAGAGAAAATGGACCAAAGGATCAAAAAGACAAGACATAACAAGTGTTGGCGAGGATGCAGGGAATAAAGGAGCCTTGTGCACTGTTGGTGGGACTGTAAACTGGGGCAGCCACTCTCGAAAATGGTATGGGGAGTCCTCAAAAAATTAACAATACCATACAATCCAGTAATTCCACTACTGGATATTTACCCAAAGAAAATAAAAACACTGGTTTCCAAAAAAGTATATGCAACCCTACATTCATTGCAGCATTATTTATAATAGCCAAAATACAAGTAACCTAAGTGTCCACTGAAGAATAGACAAAGAAGATGGGGTTTATATATACACAATGGAGTATTACTTGGCCACAGAAAAGAATGAAGTCTTGCCATCCATGACAAGAGGTTATTATGCCAGGTGAAATATGTCAGAGAAAGACAAATACCACATTTATATGTCAAATCTACAAAACACACACACACACCCCCCAATCAGAAACACCTATAAATACAGAATACAGACTGGTGGTTGCCATAGGGGGAGAGGGGTAGGGAGAAAAAATAGGCAAATGGGGTAAGACGAAATAGGTAAATGGTGTTAAGAGATACAAATTTCCAGTTATAAAACAAGTAAAGTCTCGGGGAGGAAAAGCATAGCACAGGGAATATAGTCAATATTTTAATAACATGGTACCGTGACAGATGGTGACAGCACTTACCATGGTGAGCACTGAGTACTATACTGAACTGTGAAATCACGATGCTGTACACCTGAAACTAATATAAAACTCTATGTCAATTATACTTCAAATTTAAAAAGGAATATAGCATGTTACTTAAAATTAAATTAAAATTCCTAAGTCAACATTAACCAATAAAATCTAACATTAGGGAAAGGAAAGAGACAAAAAAGAGATGAACACAGACTTCATCAAAGAGGATACATGATTGGCAAATAAACACATGAAAAGATGTCCGACATGGTGTGTCATTAGGAAAATGCCAAGTAAAACCATGATGATACGTTACTATGTACCCATCAGAACACAGGAAACCAACCACGGTGGCCATGCTAAATGCTGACAAAGATACAAAGAAACGAAGAAGCGGGATCCCTGGTGCACTGCTATTGAAGGTAAAACAGTGCTGTGCTCTGGAAAACAGCTGGTCAGTGGCTTCAACAACTAAACCCAGCTAAGCCAACTATCACCTGGCAGTTACATTTCTGAGCATTTATTCCAGAGGGAAAAACTATGTCCACGTAAAAATCTGTGCATGAATGTGCACAGCAGCTTATCATTAAAAGCCCCAGACTGAAAATGACCCAAATGTTCTTGAAGGGGCAGATGGTCATGTGACCATGCACGGCCACATCATGGACTCCTCGTGGTGGGATAAAGGCAGGGTTGTGAGATGCACAAGAACTTGGGTGCGTCTCCGGGGCAGTCTGATGAGGAAAAGTGGTGACCTCAAAAGATGAGGTACTCTGATTCTATCTGCAGAGCACTCTAGAAATGACCAAATAGCAGAGATGGAGAGGGCTGGCGGTGGGGAGCCAGGATGACAATGAAGGTGTGGTGCGAGGGAGCCCCTCAACGTGAGGGACCAGTCTGTATCTTGACTGTGGTGGTGGTTACACAAATCTACACACACATTTGCACAAACAGGCACACACACAGAGTGCATGTAAAACTGGTAAAATCCAGTTAGGGTCTGTAGACTGTACCCGTGTCCACTTCCTCGGTGTGCCAGGTCTGACATGATGGGACCATAAGGGAAACTGCAGGAAGGGGGTACAGGATCTCCAGGTGCTCCTGCTGCACCTCCCTGTCTTTAACTGTTTCAAAAGGAAAAGGCAGGAACAGCCAAGCAGAATGAACGTGGGGAGGGAAGCTACAGGTTCAGGGGGAAAGCAGCAAACTTGGTGAGCAACCTGGCCTACGAACAAGGGCCCACAGAGTGAGGCTGACGGGGACCTGGGCCAAGCGGGATCGTTGCAGGGCCATAGTTGGGGAGAAGGACACAGGCATCGTCATCTGAATAAACGCACGCCCGAGGCATGCTGAGTTTGGGCTCGACTGGCACAGGCACGGGAAGGCAGCTCTGGGTAGAGGTGGTCAGAGCCCAAGTGCTCGGGTCGGAGTAAGATGACCTCACACCTCACTGCATCTCAATTTACATTCAGGGAAGATCCATTAATCCTGGTAATTATTTCTGGCAAAGCATTTCACATTCAGGAGGGCCCTAGGCTGTATGATAAGACCCATGGACACCCTCAGGGGTAAGCCCCTCATGGTTTTCTGAGCAAACACAAACTCAGAAGCAGGATGAGGGTGAGGACATGAGTTAGACCCTAGGAATGGGGCTCTGGCAAGGGCTCAGGAGCTGACCAGGGACAGAACAAGCAGGGGCCACACAAGCCATACTGGAATCAGAAATCCCAGCCCTCTCTTTACTTAAACTTTTCTATTTTATTCCTCATGGATTTTTTGGTATTAATTCTGATTCTTTAAAAGAGTACATTAAAATTTAGCCAATTGTCATTATTTGCAGATTATGTATTTGCGAATTTGTGTACTGGCTAAAATTGATTTTAACCTCAAATCTGAAGGCTTCGTGGCAGTGGCAAAAAATTCCGATCACTGGACATGTGCTCCTGGCGGAGGGAGAACCAGGAGACACTGCCTTTTCTTTTCAGCTCTCAAGCGTCCTTTTTATGATCTACTTAGTGCCATATTTTTCACTTTTTTGTTTTGGTTTGTTTTTTTATTGGTGATACTGCTGCTCAAAGTGGTCCCCAAGCGTGGTGCTGAAATGCTACCTAGTGTTCCTCAAAGCACCAGTCTGCAGTGTTCCTTATGGAGAAGATAACGCATGGTAGATAAGCTTCATTTGGGCATGGGTTCCAGAGCCAATGGCTCTGAGTTCAATGTTAGTGAATAAATAGTACTATTAAGGAGTCTTTAAGAAGGAGACACACAAAACAGGATTACGCATTGATGAATTGACCGAACTGTTGTGACCAGAGGCTCTCGGGAGCGTGACCCTATAATTCCCCTAGGAGCAGTGGTTCCCCATTCACTAATACAGAGTTCAGGGTGACTTTATAGAACGTAACTACTGAGAATAATGAGAACTGACTCTATTATTTATCTTGCTTACTAGGTTTTTGGTACACTAATCCTAGCTGGTGATAGAAGCCCATGGCTTGAGTTTTCCAGACCATAGTTTTCCCAAAATATTGGGTACAACCTAGGTTTCCCATCACTTCATTCCACCAGATAAGGCCTTCGAAATATGCATTACTATCTCGAGTGACTATATGTTAATAAAAGAGAAAAACTGAACACCAAAAACGTAGGAAGGAGAAGATCTCAAAATCAAGGAAATCTCTTCTTTTAAAAAAAGACAGCAATTTTACACTGTTTTAAAGAACAGGTTTTCCAAAATTTTTAAATGCATGCAAAATAAAATTTTGATTTTAGAATATTACTTTGCACACTACTACTTTTCTTATTTTTGCCAATCTAAGTCGAGAAACGTGATACATATTCTTAAATTTATCTTTAATCAGATCTAAAAGAGACAAGATAGCAAACCATTAAAATTCTGTATTCTCAGGGGCACCTGGGTGCCTCAGTGAGTTAAAGCCTCTGCCTTCGGCTTGGGTCATGATCCCAGGGTCCTGGGATCAAGCCCCGCATCGGGCTCTCTGCTTGGCAGGAAACCTGTTTCCTGCCTCTCTGCCTACTTGTGATCTCTGTGTGTGAAATAAATAAATAAAATCTTAAAAAACAAATCTGTATTCTCCAGGTAGACTGCCAGGTGCTCAAATCCTATCCCTGCCCCTTCCCAGCTCTGTGGGTTTAGGAAGGGGAAATAATTAAACTGATCTAAGCTTGACTTTCCTTACTTTCAAAATGGGCAGAGTAGTATTACTTAGTAGATTTGTGACAAGAAGTCAATTTCATTAATGCATAAAAGATGGTAAGACAATGCTTGGCACAAACTACATGCCCAGTGAATGTCAGCTGTGATCATCTGATTATAATGATTACTGTCATGAGGACAGTTGAGAAGGCAACTTCAAATGTCCAACTTATTTCAGTATGTTACCTAAAGTCAGTCACTAGTGAAAAAAACGGTGTCACATAGGTATGATGATGACAACACCATTTCACTCCATCTGGAAACGTGAGACATGAAATACACTGAGAATCCACTGCCTGTACCCACTGTGGTCCTCAGGACAGAGAGCCACGAGAGGAAAGTAATGTCCTCCAGCACGATCCCCATGGACTGCTCAAAAGAATCTGCAAAAATCTGCAAGAATCTGCAAGGCAGCCCAGCTCAGTCTCCCCCCCGCCCCAATCAGGGGAGGTGGATGGGGACAAGCCAGGAGCTTCCTCAACTATCCAGCTGGAGAACAAGAGATCATCCTTCTCCTCCACATCAGGTGAGGCAGACTGCACCCCAGCCACAACCACCCACCTCCAGGAGCAGGTGGCCCTGGTGCATTAACCCCAGGAGTCAGGAGTGAGGGTCTCTTCCCTAACCGCCACCAACCTCTCAAATTCAACACGGTGCCCTGAGGTGGGCCGCTCCTATGTGTCACCCCAGCCTGCCCTCGCTTCCCTGGGAATGAGACGATGTGTCTAACCACGGCGTGCGGGCCATTAACATCTGTCCACCTCGCTACGGTCCCTGTGAGACGAACGAGCCTGCCGCTGTCGTGTGCAGAAGGCAGGAAACGAGGCGAGGCTGCCAGACGTCAGGACAAAATGTCCTTTCTCTTCAGATCACGCTGCCCGACAGGCCTGGGTTCTGTGTGGCCTGAATAATTCACCATATGCTTGTTTTTATTAGTCCCGTGGGTGTTTACACTCAAATTGCTTTTCTAATCATTTGGGGGACCCAGAAATCCAATGTGAAGGGAGACTTGAAATCACATGGAAACACACAGCATCACTTCCTTCATTACAGGTGAGAAAAGCGGAGCTGAGAGGTCGGGGTCTCCCTGCGGCACACACGGGACCGGGCTGAGTCAGGAGTCGGTCCTGGGAGACAATGTCGCAAGACCTGTGCCCTGGAGTACACCATCCACTTCATTTATTTCTCAACAGCCGCACAAAACGCATTGGCCCTGGTTCCCTACGTCCTCATGAAGTAAACAGAGGTGACGGGCCATAAACATCACAGACACCAAGTGAGTCACGGGCAGAACGAGGAGACAAGACCTCAGGAGCGGACTCCAGTGACGTGAAGCAAGTCAGAAGCCCACACCCAGGAGCACCTGCTCCCCGACAGGGGCCCTGCAGGTTCCGTCTGGGGGTCACTGCTTTGCACTAAGGGATGGTAATAACCAGGTGCTTTGGAAGACTATTCACACAATCTGTGCCCAGGAGGACCCCCAAAGCCCCACCATTACATGTTTCTTTAGGAAGGCCTGTTTGCGGGGCACCTGGCTTTTTTGGTTGTCTGCCTTTGGCTCAGGTCCTGGATCCTGGGATCGAGCCCCAGGTCGGGCTCCCTGCTCAGCGGGCAGTGTGCTTGTCCCTCTCCTGCTGCTTGGCCTCCCACTCATGCACGCATGCTCTCACTCTCAAATAGATAAAATCTTTTTTCTAAAAAAGGGAAGCTTCTTTGCAAAGTAAGAAGGCTGTAGTTTCTGTACCGGTGGATGAAGCAGTGGTTCCAAATACAAAAGCCACCCCCTCAACCCCTGATCCCAGGGTGGGAGGGGCCTATGGACTGACGGCTGCCAGCAAGGAGGAGGGTGCACTGACCACCCCTAGGCAGCTGCCACACACGTAGTTTCTCTGTTTCATCCTGGTCCCCACCTTCCTTCTCCACCTCTTTCCTTCCTCAGAGCTCTGTCTTGGTGCGCCGCAGACACCTGCCAGCCTCTGGCTGCCGTGATCAGGCTCCCCTGGAGTCCAGCACATGGGACATCCCAGCTACCTGCAGAAACCCTTCACTGGACACACGGACATCCTGTGGGACACCTGGCAAGATGCCGGAGGAGGAAACCCAAGAGCTGCCATCCCTTCTCATCGGTGTGTAACATGTGTAAAGCACATAGGTAGTCCCTCCCCACTTCCTGCCGGCTGAGGCCTTCAGCAGCCCTCTCATCTTCAGTGAGCGTCAAACAAAAAGCATTCATGGACCTGAGCCAGATGACTGGGCTTGACGACTGCTTATTTTGCTTGGTTTCCTTAGACTTGTACCTGCATCCAGAGCTTAGAACTGTGCCTGTCCTCAAGAACTGAGAAACTGAGCCGCCACTGATGGCTGGAAACCCAGGGCAGGCTTGGGGCCATAATTTATGTGAGCCGCTGGCCAAACGGCTTCATGAATGATGATATCAGCATGACTTATCAGCACATAGTAACAGGGCCTGAAACACACAGTACAGAGCAGATCTCGAAAAAATACTACCAATGCAGGTTCTCTATTACTGCAGCAGAAAAAGAACATCCAAGAGCCGGGACCTTCCTGTGCAATGCAGCTTCCTCCCTCCTCTATCGGGTGAGGACAGAACCAGGTGCCTGGGCAGGCTGCGATGAGAGGGAGCTAAAAATCCCGGGGTTCTTTGATCTGAGAGCGGGGACTCCACAAGTCTGCTTTCCCTGTCCATTTTCTCCAGTGAGACCCAAAATTGCAACTCTGATTCCCACAGGGACTGAGAGGTAGAGGATTTGTTTGATCTTCCAATAAAGTTTTACATGCCGCCTCAATAATGGGAAGAGAAACGAATCCTTGCAGCTACTTAAGGCCAACATCCTGGCTCCAGAACAAGCCCTGAGAGAAGCAGGGTGCAGGGATGGGGGGTGCTGGCATGGGGGGTGCAGGTCCAATTCTCAGACTCATACGGAGGCAGGTAGACTAGATACAGCTGGGCTAACCATGGGGCGTGTGCCACATTCCTTCCACCAAGTGACATTTGCACGTTACCCCCTTTGCATTAACAAACATGCTTCTGGAAAAGGTCTCAGGAAGCGGGCTGCTGCGTTTGCTGTAAATGCAATGTCGGATCAATTCTCAAAATGTTACCAGCATCACATCTGGAGGGTAACATCCATTTAAAATGTAATGCCAACCAGACCATGAAATAATGCCCAGGGTGACACACTCTGTTCTACTTTGTCTTCCAGTAACGTGGGAGTAAAAAGCAACTCAGGATAGGACATTAATTGGAAAAACATAAAGTGCACCTTCATATACACTCTGAAGCTTAAAATGCTGTGAGGGCACAGCCAAATACCCGTAACGGCTTCAAGTCAGAGACATGAGAAATCTCTATGTCACCCTCTACTTTTGTGTTCAGGCTGAAGTTTTCCATAACAGAAAGTTAAAAAAAAAAAAAAAAAAAAAAAAGAAGGAAAAAAGAAAAGAAAAAAAAACTTGAAAATAATTGTCAAATGCAGTGAAATGTCAGCTGTGTTTGATATTCATAGGACTGGTGATGATTTCTATTTTTTCTTGTTCATCTTTACATGCGGTTTCAATTTTTTTTCTACAAGACCCTATTATATTTATAATTTAAAAAAGCCAGGTTACTTACAAAATCTGTTATAAAAATGAAAACTTTCTTGAAGAATTATTATATTTTCTTCTCCCCCATCCCCTTCTTCCCTCTTCCTTTTTTTTTTTAATAGGAAAAATATATTTTCTTTTTTTGTCCTGGCTTGTTGATGGGAATGACATCAGTTCTCATGGTTGGTTTCTTCCTTTCTCCTTCTCATGCTGCTTCAACTGTTATCTCCCATGTAGAGAAAACCCAGTGCACACATATACAGGCATGCCATAATTGGTGCACGCCTTTCCAGTCCCTTTGGAATGAGATGAGGCTGCCATACACAGGCAGAAGCTAGCAGACCAGAGTGAAGGTGTCACAGTCCACGAGAGCTGCATCGGGTCTCATTTCTGGCTTGTGCAGTGGCCCAGAGCAGCAGCCCCTGACTACTTCCTCCATGGACAGCTGGTCACTGACCCTCCAGCCATCACCCTGGCCAAGGCAGCTCAGGAAGAGGAGCCTGGGGCCCTTCTCCTGCCACTGAGGTCCGGGTCCCATGACCAATAACACATCTATCACCAGTGGACAGTGACAGTGGCCCCTAGTGGCACTGCCATTTTATCACTTGTCAAGTAGAGACAGAAAAGGAGGGAGATTTCTGTCTTCATTCCCCCTTGACACAGAATCCTCCAAACTCACAGGACAAGGACTGGCAAAGGTTGTCTTAGTTTCTTAGAGGTATTGCTCAGATAGTCCATAACTGAATTCTTTTCACGGGATCCCAAGTCACACAGTAAGCACCTTCTGGGAGAACAGACACACGCCCTCAGCACCTGCCAGGTATCTACGATTTTTCAGCAGACAGCTTTGTTTGCAACATCAAAATGCCTTTCTTTGTCTTCTGCATTTATAGAAATCCTCTAGCTACCCCCATGGCAATATTTCTCAAAATATGTAAGACTAGGGGGTGGGCAGTCGCTAACATGCAGATTCCCAGGCCCTGGCCCTGCCTTCCCGACTCCCAGGCTCTGGAAACAGGGCCTGGAGTGCTTGATCTCAGCCTTCCCACAGACGACAGTCCTCAGAGAGGTTCAGCACCTCGGCTCGCTGCCGACGCCTCCCTGCGCTTCCCGCACGACCCCGGCCTGTCTTGTCGTCTTGTCTCAGAATTGCCTGCCATCTGCAACCTGCACCACACAGATCAGGACCGGTGACGTCTTACCTCTCCAACACCAAGTCTTTATGCGGCTTGCCTCCCCTAATACTATGATCTCACAGTAACCGAGGTCTGCATCTCTGTGCACAGTACATGCCCAAATCCATGTTATTGCGTTTATCTGAGACACAGAAGGAACTCAACCACGGCTCCTGGGGAGACAGATGCTTTTGCTGGACGCTGATCTATTAGTCACAGGCATGTCTGTGATGGGTATAGAGTCCTATAATAATACAGAAATTCGTTCCAAGAGTCTGTGAGAGCAAGAAGCAAGAAAAGGCACATGCTGGCTTCATGCACGCTTACTGTCACGGGAGAGACCCGAACGCTGGGTCAGGGAGCGAGCAGGGCAGAATGACGGCTTGTGAACGGGGCCACAATGATGCTTATAGAAATAAGGAGGAAGAACCCTCTGGCTTACAGAACAACCACTCAGAAACCAAACAGAAATATGTTCGGCCTTTGAATGGGTTCAAAAGTTTTCCTGAAAAACTTATTTTCAAGAGCACACTGCCATCGGAGACAGTTTCTGTAGTGAGCAAACACACTGAGTCATAAGCCAGGATTTGAGTTTAGCTGGAGGCTTGGAAAAAAAAAAATTAAAAATCAGAATGAAGGTGTTTGAGGGATTAAAACGTTTCTTCAAAGTTGACTGTGTAGCCAAGTCTGTAATGAGACTTCTGAAAATTTCTACATCAGCCATGTAATAAGAGGACAGTCTATGCCAGCTTCAAAAAAAAAAAAGGACAAAACTGAAAACTGTCCTAGATCTGCCACCAAGCCAGCCTGCCTACATGCTTTTGAATACCTCCTCCTTCCCTATCCCAAGAGAAGAGGGCATCCACCTTGCTTGGCCATCCTCATAGCCACAGCGACTGGGGCTCTATCCCTCCCAGCTCTCCTGTCTGTATTACAGTCGTCTCTGTTGTCTTCGATCTATCTCAGAAACTCCTCGACAACAGGGACCACCCACGCAGGACTTTGAGTCCCCAGTTCTGCCTAAGAATCTGAGATGTAATCGAAGAACTAGAAACGTCTGGATATTTCTGCAGGATTCTTTGCAGTAGCTGTCAGTGCTGGCAAGCCCTCCTCTGCAGGGTTGGACCCAAGAGCTGTGAAGCTGAAGATCGCAGGGCTAAGGGTTGTCTACCTCACGTGTACAGACATGGTCTCCCAAGGCCACTGCCCTGGGTGGCCCAGAGCATCTGCCACCTCTCCTGATGTCTGCTCCCTTTGCCACAAGTGCTTCCTTCAGCCCGAGACACCCAGCTACGACGCCAACTCCTTCAGCTGCATGTCCATCCTGAAAATCTTCCGCACTATCAATTTCAGCACCAAGAGATACTATTCTAGACATGACAGGAGACATGGGAGTCACACTTCTTGGATGACCAATGGGCCTGAAGATGGGGTCCCCAAGCCATGCAGGTATGTGGTGGCCCAAGGTGAATATGTCCTGGGACGCGAGGCAGACACATCCATCGCAGGGGACAAGAGTGGTGAGATTTGGATGCAGAGACGGGTTAAGCCCTAAGTTCCTCCTGCCATCCTGCTGGGGAGGAGGGGTCAGGACACTCTGTGGTTGGTTTGGGCTCTGTCCCTTGGTGACATAGCTGTGTGGCTCACTGTCTGAGCCTTACTTTCCTCACGTCTAAAAAAATAAGGTTACACGTGGTACACATGAGAGCTTGGTGACAAATTGTATCGTACATGTTAGTCCCCAGGATGCCGCATTCAATAACCCAGCCCACCTAAGTGACGTGCTTGAACAGAGAAACCAGAAAGCCATCCTTCGTGTGCATTGCCACCTCTCCCCTCACACTGTCGCGATGATGAGGACAACCGGCGCTGGGTGTGGAGATCACCATGGGGCACCTTCAGCGCACCTGCTCCTCTCAGAAACCACAAGACAGCAGCAGCCTCTGCGTTTCCAGGATGAGGAAGCTGAGGCCCAGAGAAGGTGGCCGGGCCAGGAGTCAAACCTGACCGGGTCCTTAATAGCGACTATTACTTCTCACACCCCCTTGGGGAGGGGGGAGGAATTTTAAAAACAACAATAAAGAGCTCACATTAAGTGTCGCTGAGGTGTTGGGTGCTACTGAAAATGCTTTTTGGCATGTTGTGCTGTTTCATACTCACCAGTCCCTTGACGTGGATATCATAATTTTCCAGTGTGTTCCTGGGGAACCTGAGGCAGGATTTGAGGCCTGGCAGTCTGAGACCAAAGTTCATGGCTTCAGCATCCCACCCCACGGCCTCTGTGCCAAGCATGTGGTCACACAGGGGAACACGGCAATGTTGGCTCTTAACGGCCAGAGAGCTTTAACACACTGCTTCAGACACCGCTGCCAAGGGAGCCATGGCCAGGAGGAGGCTGACGGCTGTGGCTTCCAGGAGCCCCAGGAACTCAGGGTAACTGCTCCATGCGTACAACTGACGGAGGCTGGATACGCCACCAGCCCCCGCCGGTTCCTGCCAAGCTCTCAGGGCAGTGGGAGCTGTCCTTTCCCACTGGACTGACAGGCCTGGGACATTCACGGTGTTAAGTGGATGACTGGTCCCTTCCAGGAGCCCCAGCGGCTCATCTCATCCAGCTGGGACCCAAACTCAGGACTCCTGGTCCGAGACTGTGTGGCCATCTGCTTTACAACAGGGAGCCATTGTAAGGGGCTGTGACAACTCTACTTCTTATCAGAGGGTCTGACCTGAGTGACAGATTCCTTCTCCTCCCGCTGACTGCTGTCACCAGATGCTACAGTAGGATTTTGTTTGCCAAGGGCTCTCAGAAACGAACCTTCTTCCCTTTTGTTCTGGTGTTCCATTGCAGTCAGAGAGCACCGTGACACAGCGGGGACGGGGAAGGGACAGCTCTTGTCTCCGGGTGTCCGACTCCTCCTTCACACGGCTGGCAAGTGTGTACCGGGAGCAGAGGGCGCTGCGGACATCAGGGACACCCAGAGGCACTGAGCAGCCAAGTCCTGGACATCACGCCTCATGCCCCGGATTTAGACGGTCTGCCCTGAACCGGCGGCCAGACACGAGCGAAGAGAACAACCACGTCCGTCAAAGTAATAACAGAACAACTGCTTTTTAAGTGTCAGGGAACAAGCGCAGGGGCGCCTGCGTGGTTCGGTTGGTTGAGCGTCTGCCTTCAGCTCAGGTCCTGATCTCAAAGTCCTGGGATCAAGCCCTGCATCAAGGCTGGCTTCCTCTCCCCACACTCGCGCGTTCTCACTCTCTCTCTCAAACACATAAATAAAATCTCAAAAAACAAACAAACAAAAAAAAACTGAACAAGCCCAGCTAAAGATCAGCGAGCATGTTTAGGTATCTAACCCAGTCCAAAGTCTCTCTTCGTTGGCGAGGGTGCCCAAAATACCACAGACCAGGTGGCTTACACCACAGAATTTATTTTCCCATGGCGCGGGAGACGGGAAGTCTGTGATCCAGGTGCGGGCAGGGTAGGCCGTTCCTGAGGCCTCCGTCCTTGCATGCGGGTGGCCACCTTCTCCCCGTGCCCTCATGTGGGCGTCCCTCTGCGTGTCTGTGTCCCAACTGCCGCTTCTCATAGAGACGCCATCAGACGGGATTAGAGCCCACTCTAATTATCTTGTTTTACCTTCATCGTCTCTCTGAAGACCAAATACAGCCACATGCCGAAGTACTGGGGGTTAGGACTTCAGTCTGTGAACGGCAGGGGGGCGGTGGGGGAAGCACAGCTCAGCCCGTAACAGTGTCCTCTCTGGCCCCGAATTCATGTCTTTTTTCACATGCAAAATGCACCCAACCACATCCCCGAGGTCTTGAAAGTCCTAACACATTCCAGCACCAGCCTGAAGTCCAAGACCTCATCGAAACCAGGTGTGGGTGAACCCGAGGTAGAATTCATCCCAAGGCCACAGGTCTTCTCTCTCTGGGGTGTAGACCCCTGAAATGAGTAGCTTCTTCAAAACAGCTTGCTGAGCAGCCCCACAGCTACTCCTTTTCCTGGCACCCCTGGAGAACAGCTGGGTGCCCTGGTCCCCATGTCACTCTATGGTCCCCATGTCACCACAAGGCTGGGTCCAACTGTGGCAGAGGCCACCAGCGTCTGCCCATCACCTCCTCTCCCCTGTTCCTTACTAGAAAAAACCTTGTATGGCTGAGAGGTAGCAAACTGCCCCACTGGAAGTGTATTTGCAAGCCTCCCTTGGTTGGGGGTGGGGAGGGTCCAATGAGATGAGAGCAGCAGCCCAACAGAGCTGTGCCAGGGAATCCACCTGGGAAGGAGTGTGCCCCCCTCTTTCTCTGGCCATTCCTCCTGCCTGGGGTGCAGCTGTGATGACCAGACAACAGAAACCCACATCAGCGATGGTGGGGCAAACAGACAAGACAAGCTCGAGCCTCGTGGTGTCAAGGCACTTACTAGCCCTGAATAGTATATTTCTGGAATTCACGTTAAGGGAGAGAAAAATAGACACCGATCTTTCTAAGTGATTATTTCAGGCCTCCGTTAACAAAGCTGTTAAAGACAGCCATGCTTGCTGACACCAGGTCCAATGCCCTATGCCGTACTCCACATTCAGTAACTTAATTAGCTGTGGCTTTTATGTGACAGCTTTTCTTTGAAGAAGCAGGAGAGCTGCACAGAGAAGCCTCACATGGTTCCTCTTCTTCCCACTGCCAAAGAGGAGTGTAAGGACACCAGGGGAGAAGACGGGGGTGGCCACAGACAGGCAGGAAGGGCACCGGGGAGAAGAAAGGAAGGAGGAAGGGCAGGCCAGAGAGCATAGCCAAGCTTGGGAGGCACTGTCTATGCCGATCCTCAGGCCATGCCTCCTTATGGAAACCATGTCGGCTCTTTGCAAAGAGTGCCCATTAGGACTGTACCCACAGCCGCCACAAGGACCTCTGTCCACTGTGGGAAGGAGTGGCCCTCCCCATAGCTCCTCTGAATTGAACACCGTTCATGGAAGGATAAACATTCCAGGAGAAATCCATCCAAGAGGAGCAATGCCCAAGGGAGGGATAATTCAACAACACTGTGCAAGTTTGGTGCGGCCGCTATGTGCATACTCTATGTGATGGTTGACTTGTGTCCCCAAGAAAGACCTGTGAGGTCCTAACCCCCAGTAACTTAGATTTCGATCCCACTTGGAAGCAGGATCACTGCCAATGTAATTAGCTAAGATGAGGACCTCCTGGAGGAGAGTGGCCCCTAATCCAGGACACCTGGGGGCCTTATGAGATGCCAGACAGGGGAAGACACAGACACCCCGGGGGAATGCTGCGGGAAGATGGACACAGAACTAGAGGGATATGTCTACAAGCCAAGGAACACCAAGGATTGCCAGCAACCAGGAGAAGCGAAAATGGAGGCCCCTGGCCGATTCTCCCTTGGGGCCTCCATGAGGACCAGCCCTGCCAACACTGTGATTTTGGCCTTCCAGCCTCCAGATGGAGGAGACAATGAATTTCCGCTAGTTTAAGCCACCTCGTTGGTTGTACTTGGTTACGGTAGCCCTAGGAAAATAACACACCCCCATGTTCCTAAAACTTTCCATTCACTAGTGAAATTATAGTTTCACCTTATCAGCAAGGTTTTCTTTCTCTTTTTTTTTTTAAGCTTTTTAAGAAAAAAAACCTGATACAACTTAAAACAGAAACATTAAAGAACTTGCTTTTTCCATTAGCAGTTACACTCATCCTAGGCTTCAGCATAAATGCATGCCTTTTAATAGTCCAAAATGAAAAAAAAATATTGAGCATAGGCTATAGTTTTTTTTGTTTGTTTGTTTTTAAAGATTTTATTTATTTGACAGATAGTGATCACAAGCAGGCAGAAAGACAGGCAGAGAGAGAGGGGGAAGCAGACTCCCTGCTGAGCAGAGAGCCGGATGCGGGGCTCGATCCCAGGACCTGGGGACCATGACCTGAGCCAAAGGCAGAGGCTTTAACCCACTGAGCTACCCACGCACCCCTGGGCTATAGTTTTTAAGACTAAATTAAATCTGCTTTAAGAAGATTCTTTAAATGAAAAGCACCTATGTGTAGTTTCTTGCATAAAACTTCTTTTGACTGAGTTCTGTATTGGTCTCAACTCATAAATTTTTTTTTATTAATAGACCAGCATAAATGTAATTATGAAAATAAGGTCAACACGCTGAAGGGAACGAAGTAGGGCATATACTGAAGTTTACATTTCTTTCATATGTAAACAGACGGACAAACAGGTGCTATGAGACCCCCTTGATATATTTACACTCATGGTATTCTATCAGTCAGCTAATCTATGTAAAAAGTAATTCTTATCTAAAATTAAAACTACCTATGAATGCACAGAATTCCTTGCCAATGATCTTGTTTTCTTTTCCCTCTCTCTTTCTTTTCCTAGAAAGGCAGACTGCCATACACAGTGCCTCCTATGGATGTGCCTGGAGTCCTGGAAGTGTGACCACCCTACATTCTCCTACAGATGGGCCTTGAGAGCTTGTTTGCAGGTTCTAGCCCAAGGGGCACGCAGCTTCTTGGATACCCTTGACTGAAGAAGAATGGTCCTCCTCTATCAGGGAAGGTCGTCCTCTTCAACTGTCCGTGCGGGTTCAGGAGAGACGCTCATGGAACAGCGGAGGGAGGAAGGGGACATCGCCAGATCAGCCTCATCCACCCTGGCAATCAACAGGGCAGCTGTTGTCCCAGCCAGAGCACCCTTGCATCCCTGTTTTCTTTTTTAAAACCCATACGAAGGAACAGTATTCCTAAAAGAGTGTTTAAAATACATGGCTGGGGCAGGGGCTCTAATTTTCAACTGAAACGCCTCTACAGTAGGACTGCCAGATAAAACAGAGGATGCTCAATAAAATTTGGATTTGAGATCAACAACAAACTTTTTGAGAGTAAGTATGTCCCATGCCATATTTGACATAATTTTACTAAGACATTATTTGGTTTTGACGTGGAGCTCAAATATAATGGGGTGCCCTGTATTTTATTTGCTAAGTCCAGCAATCCCGTTCTCCAAGTCTAGATGGACAGCCGAGTCACTACAAAGGAGCTTGTGACCCAGGGAAAGGCAACACCTGTACTGTGTCATACAGAGCTGGAAATCTGTTGTTAACTTGTTCATTCAAGGCTAACATTGATACCTTCTCGCCAAAGAAAACAAAGGAACTGAAGCCCAATCATGAATTTCCTTAATCTTTCTATAGAATTCCTAGAACCACTTCCACCCCCCCATAAATCTACATTTGACCCCAAATAAAATTAGCCTGAGAGCAGAGAAAGGCTTTCTCTGACAGGAAATTCTAAAGTTGTTCCGTGAATGGGTGAGTTCTGGTTTTTCTCTAAGAGTATCAGAGATGGTTTTCCTAAAGAATCTTTAGAACTCGGTCGAGTGGAAATTCCTGAGGCTCTTCTGGCCAAGAAGGGGGAGTGAGTGGTTATCCCCATCCAGATCAGGTCTACCAGATCCAGATCTCTTTACTGAACACTTTCTTATCTCTTCTGGCTACTCCGTAATACGGTAGCACTACTTAGTGGTGGACAACAGCACACACTGATTGCCATACTTTCTGTGGGTCAGGATTCAGGACACAGCAAGAAGGCATCCTCTGCTGCAGCCAAGGTGCTGGCCAGGCTAGGTTCTCATCGGGAGGCTTGACTGAGAAGAATCTACTCCTAAGCTCACTCAGGTTACTGGTGGGATTTATTTCCTTGGAGGCTGTAAGAATTAGGGTCACAGCTTCCTGCTGGCCCCTGGCTACAGGCTGTCCTTGGCTCCTGGAAGCCACCTTTTGTGGCTCGTCATGTGGGCTTCTTCAACAGGCTCACGGCCTTCGGCAAGCCAGCAAGTCTCTCTAGCATCTCCTAGCAAAATGAGCTCTTATACAATGTTACATGACCAGAGAAGTGACAGCCCATCACATCTGCCATATTCTGTTGGTTAGAAAAATGTCACAGCTCTGGCCCACACTCGAGGAGGAAGGGATGGGACAAAGAGATGAGTACGATGAGGGACAATCAAAAGTTTAGCCTTCCAGCTCTGAGTGTGGAGAGGTGCTTAAATAATTTACTCTGAATTCTAAGTAAAAGAAACAATACTAAAGAGTATTTATATATCTTTGGTGTCTTGAGTTCAATTTTTGATGAACTACCATTTACTATCCTTTGCAAAGGATACCAACTCTTTTTTTAAAATTTTTTTATTTTTTATGAACATATAATGTATTATTAGCCCCAGGGGTACAGGTCTGTGAATTGTCAGGCTTATACACTTCACAGCACTCACCATAGCACATACCCTTCCCAATGTCCATAACCCCACCACCCTCTCCCTATTACCCCTCCCCCTGGCAATTCTCAGTTTGTTTTATGAGATTAAGAGTCTCTTATGGTTTGTCTCCCTCCCAATCCCCAATCCCATCTTGTTTCATTTTTTCCTTCCCTACCCTCTAAACCCCCCCCCCATGTTGCCACTCAAATTCCTCATATCAGGGAAATCATAATTTTCTTTCTTTGATTGATTTATTTTGCTAAGCATAATACCCGCTATTTCCATCCATGTTGTTGCAAATGACAAGATTTCATTCCTTTTGATGGCTGCATAGTATTCCATTGTGCATATACGCCACATCTTCTTCATTCATTCATCTGTTGAGGGACATCTAGGTTCTTTCCATAGTTTGGCTATTGTAGACATTGCTGCTATAAACATTGGGGTATACATGCCCCTTTGGATCACTACATTTGTATCTTTCGGTAAATACCCAGTAGTGTGATTGCTGGGTCATAGGGTGGCTCTATTTCCAACTTTCTGAGGACTCTCCATGCTGTTTTCCAGAGTGCTGCATGAGCGTGCATTCCCACCAACAGTGTAGGAGGGTTCCCCTTTCTCTGCAAAGGATACCAACTCTTAAAGAACTCACTTAGTTATATATTTTAAGAAGGACCCCATGCCCAGAGACTAAAATATCAGCTGAATGGCTATAGATAAAGGTTTAAAAAAAATTTTAGCCCCAATAGTGCATTTCTCCAGCCCCCACTGTTGAGAGCCCAACAGCAATGACAATCTCAAAACACTGGCGACAGCAGGGGGCTGAGGACGATTTTACTGGTAAGAATCCTGGTGGCAGGTCAATTTGCCTTCACTTCCACAGATTAGTGGGGGCTCTGCCTGCTTTGATGTTGGGGTGGTCCGCTCAAATCTCCCCTGCCCTGGTGAGTATCTTTCCCCGAGGTAGGAAATGTCATGGCCCGAGCAAAGGCAGGACAGGCCGTGATGTCGGCCAGTATGGGGCAGCCCTGGGAGGGGCTCACCCCAATGACATGTGGAGCTACAGAAGGACTCACACCACACACCCACACCACCATTCCACTGTGCCATCCCTCTTTCTGCTCCCTGTCTTCTAACCCTTTGCACAGATGTTTTCTCACCCCATCTAGCCCTCAGCTGGAGCATCGGCTCCACACGGACAAACAGCCCTCTCACACCTCTGGTTCTCCCACCTCCCAATCTACGGCCTTCACAGGGCATTCCATGATCCTCAAAGTAATCTCGTTCCTCACGAATTTGGCTCTGTTGTTGGATCCCTCGCACCTAGAACAACACATCTGCCCCATACCTGGTTGGGTCCTCCAAGCTGCCAGCGTGCTGGGCACCGAGGGGGGCTCCGGGTGAGCACATCTGGATGAACACATGAGGGGACCCGTCCCTCAGTCCAGCTCCAAGCCACCCAGCAAGAACTGCTGGCTGCAGCTCTGATGTGCCAGTGCCCCTGCTCCAAGCCACGTCCCACGTCACTGGGCTGGAGCCTCGGCCTTACAGGATGGAAAGGGGGCGTGGTTCCTCAGACTATTAGCAGATGTGTCCAGACACACTTTGAAAGGTTTCAACTGCCACATTCCATACAGAAAGTGGCACTCTTTTGCCTTAAACTCTTCAGAAATGATGGCAATTTCTACAATCTGCCTTAAGTGGGAAAAGCCCTCCTCCTGGTGAGGAAGCACTGATCTGAGGTATGGCCCACAACGGGTGGGTCTAAGCCAACCTGATGCCAGGAGCAGTAAGGCTCCAAACCAGAGTGTCTCCAGCTAACCTGGAGAGCCAATTTCTCTTGCAAGCATGGGGGTAACTGGGTTATAGTCAATGACTGATGGTTGAGCTATGCAGAGCAACGCTCTGACACAGTTCTGGATTCATCAGTGGTATGAGGCAAAACAGGACCTTCACCTTCCCAAATCTCAGAGGCCATACGGCTTTCAGGCACCTGTGTTAGTCAGCTTGTGCAACTCTGCCCTGACTCCAGCAACCTGCACCCAACAACTGCAGGGTGCCCCAGTGCAGGGCAGAAGCCCCTACCTTCCCAAAGGGCTCTCTGTGCTGGGAGGGAGGGGGAGACCGAGTAGGTGAAGTGATTCAGTGATGGGAAAGCCACCGCTCTGACTGGCCCACCTTCAAGACTCGAGAAAGAGAAGTTCCAATGATACCCGTGCATGTTTGCAAGAGCAAAAACAGAGAGGGCCCCAGACAGCTAGAAGGAGCCATCTGGTCGATGTCTGTCTCTGCTCTGGGAGCAGTCCACAGCTGAGGACCGGGGATGGCATCCGCATCGCTACCTCACCACAAAATTCACTGCAGATGCAGTGAGAACCAAAGTCCCCGCGGCTCTTCCAAAGTGCGCGACCACTTCCTAAGCACGTTGTAGCTATTTTGTTAGGCGGCCATGCGGGATGTGGTGGTTAGCTCATCACGGCCCTGCCAAAAAATGAAGTATTCCTATTCCAGCCCCTTCTTAGTCACGAGGCTCACTGAGGAGAAGGGATGCGCTGGAGAGGTCTGAGAACATCTCAAAAATGTAACCTTTAGTCCCATCTGCGATATTAGTGCGGTTTGCCCACCGATGACCAATCACCAGTGTCAGCTACTCACCGAGCACAATCTCACCTGTGCAATGTCAAAAGAAGCAAGTCCTCAAAGCAGAAAATATGTAAGAAAGGGACGCAGGATAAAACATTAACATAAAAATCTGACCTCCGGTATGAAACTACCAACGAGCTCAACTCTTCTTACTCTGAACTCATTTTGTCTGACTAGCAATTAGCTGCATTAAGCACAGTAGGAGCTCAATAAATGTGACATGTGTGCTCAAAGATTCACGGACATGAATGTTTAGTGCAGTGCGGCTGATGCAGGAGAGCTGGAAAAAAAATGGACATTCCAGCAGTAAAGACACAGATAGGCATATTTTGATATATGTACACAATGTAACCATTTAAAAATCACACCCTTGAAGAATAATTAAGGACAAATGGAAACTGATCTGGACATTATGTTAAAATTAAACAAATGCAGAAACCCATGTTATATACATCGTAGGCATTTCACAGAAAGATATCTGTAAAAATATACAACAAAATAAAATGTTAGCAATGGTTTTCTCAGTGGTGGAAATATAGATGGTTTTACTCTTCTGATATACACACTGCTGTGTTTAACTGGGTTGCTATAGGATATTTACTCTTAGAATGAGTGAATGAATGAACAAAGGAACAGAAGAACAACCCCATGAGGAATTCGAGAACCATCATTCTGTAGCTGCATTCTCTATAAATTTTGACAGGAACATGCCAGAAAGCTCTTACATCCCCACACCACCTTTTTCCTGGTCACACTATTAGCACTACTGCTCTGGGTTAAGACACAGACTCTGCTCCAGTTAAAACACACCTGACCTTCACAGGAGGGCACTGACACATGAGCAGAGTAAGCTGGAGAGCTGTCGCCCAAAGGAAAGCAGGTCCTGTCAGAAAGCTGAGGTGGGGACCCTAAGTCAGGATTTGAGAGTGGCGGGGCAAGTATGAAAGACCATCAGACCAGTGCTTCCCAAAGTGTCAGTTAGGAATCTTTTGGGATACAGACTCGAATTCAGTAGGTCCAGGGCCCAGGACAGTCCCTGAGGAGCTCCCAGGGGGAGCTTGAGCTGCTGGGCTGCCCAGCCCACTCTGGGGAACAAGCCACAACAAGTGAGCCCAGGAAAGCTCGGACAGTCAGGGTGACATGAAGACAAGGGTCCCTGGAATGGACTGGGAAAGAAGAATGCTGATGGCAGAGACAGCAACCAAAACGGGGTGGGGTGGGGGCAGGAAAAGGGAGAGACAGGGTTTTAGAGGTCAAATTCCACTGGCTTTGCGTGTTTTCTCAGATGCACACCTGTCTCCCCCTCTAATGGATACCCACAGGCTATATTGGTTTTCTTTCTGGAGCCTCATCCACTGCTGAGGCAAAAACCAGAAATCACTGGGGGCATGTTGTTGTTTTCTGAACAAGGATTCGAAGGGATGTCCTCCCACAGACTGAGTTCTCCTGGGGGAACTCAGAGAAGAACAGGTAGCACTGGGAACAGTCCCACCCACGGGACACGCGATCCTGTGGGGAAGCAGGTGCTCCTCTGGGAGGTGGCTCTGGTCTAGGCCAGGACTTGGGGAAATGGTGCTGGGGTGTGGGGCCCGAGAGATGTGGGGCTCACTGCAGCACCCTCCTAACCTCGCCTCTGCACAGGAAGCAGCTGAGGCTCCCAGGCAGAGAGAGAAAACGAGTTACCCAGGGTCAAGGTCAAAGGAATATCTCCGTGTCCAGCATTTTAGGCAAGCTTCATAATACCCCCAACCCTCCAAAAGGATGTTAGCAGTGGGTCTCCACTCTGGTCAGCCTCTGCTGTACCTTCCTCCCCTGATGAAGCACAGTGTGACCCAGAACCTGCCTCATGGTGGAATTTAAATGAAGGAAGTCTCCTGGGGTAACGTGAGAAGCGATCTAACCTGAGAAGGAATGCTAATAATTCGCGTTGTCCAACAGCTGAATGGGCCAAGGTGGGAAGAAATGACTCCTTTCACCTGGGCATCCAAGACCAAGTGGCAGGGCCATCTGCCAGGCTTCCTGCCAAAAGAGACACCGGCCGGGTAATCCTAAAGGGCCTTTCTACCCTAAACTCTATTTTAAAGTGGCACAGGTTTACCGGCCTGGGAAGAAAAGTGGTTCTCTGTACTGGAGGATAAAGAAAAAAAGAAAAAAGGGACAAATAGTGACCTCACCTCAAGGCCTAGGAGGAGCTCTGTTTTCTCCTGGCAAGGGCAGGGATGAGGGAAAGTGAGGGCACCTGCTCCCGCAGGACGGCAGTGATGAAGGAGGAGGAGGGAGAACCAGACGGCCCGTTAACGGGAAGGCTCTGTGTATTCGCAGATCACGCAAAGACAACACACACACTGCTATGTGAACAGGCGACCCACACCCAGAAAGTAGGCAGTGACCTAGATTTTGACAATCCTGTCTGGGCCCCAGACGCAGAGATGAGTCTGTCTGAGGCCAGGAAGCAGAGTATGAAAGCAAGCGTGTGCTGGAGAGGCGCCTCACGGCAAGGGCGTCTATACCCCACCCCCACCGAAAACCCGGCACCCCACAGCGATGCTGGCGAAAACAAACCTCAGCAGAAGTCTGGCGATCCAGGCCCTCAACGTCCAGGCCACCCACACCAGTCAAATCGGGTTATCTGGTATTTCTGAACCTCCCGGGCAATTTCAAGGTACAGGCGTGGCTGGAAACCATGGGATCTTCTCCCAGCCCTGCCACGCCAACAGAGCAATCCTGGCCAAGTCACTCAACCTCTGGGCGCCAATGAAAGGGCAGAACAGTAGAAAAATCCATCTCTACAGTCCCCTTCAGCAATAAAAGTTCTGTGATTCCACGAAGCTTTGAAAGCCAGTGGTCACTCGGACCCGTGCGGTCCTGAAACGTGACTGCTGTTCCTAGTCCCGAGGGACAAGAGCACAGTATCCAGCTTGCATCCACCGGTCCCCCAGTGGGACCTGCTACTGAAAATCCATTTGACATCTTTTTTTCCCCTTTAACAGCATTTGCTGCTAAAACCCTCCTAACTCCCTCCCCAGTGAAATGCTCTCCCCTGGGTCTAGAGGAAACGAAAAAGGCCATTGGGGAGAGATTTCCTTATGTGTACTTACTGCCTTTTTTTTTTTTTTTCCTGTTTTCTGAAGCTGTAGTTAAGGGCAAAAAGTCTTTAAGTCGTTTTGTTGAACTATCTGGCTGTCAAACGAGTCCATATTGCAACTACAGATAAGGCTCAGCTGCCTTCTCTAAAAAAATACTTGAGTTGGTGAGAATTAACCTTAATGCACTGCTACTGTATACTGCTTTCTATCTGGGAATACGGTGGTGAGAAAGTAAGAATAAACTGGAGGGACACACACACACACACACACACACACACCCCGTTAAAAAAAAAACCAAAACGATTCAGTCAGTTGCTCAAACGTGTATTGTTTCCTAACAGCCTCTGGGGATGAGTGGCAAATGGAAAGTAAACTGTTCCAGGAGCGGGTGTTGTGTGTGTGTGTGTGTGTGTGTGTGTGTGTGTGTGTGTTTCCCCATTATTTTTGTTCACTTGGAAGTACCTGATCATATCCACATCCACAGTTCAAAAAAAAAAAAAATTACATAAACAGTTGTTTGAAATGTTTTTCTATTTTCTGCCATGGAAAAAAGGGTAAGGTTTAGGGCAGCAGCTGGTGTGTTTTGCTTAGTTCTCAAAGGTCGAGTGAAACTCCAGCGAGGTTGATACTTGCTTGTATACTTATTTATATTCTGTAACTTGGAACTAATCTTTAACTCACTCCCTTCCAGAGGTTCTGGGGTAACCCTGGATTTCAGCTGTGGCATCACTATCAGACGGTAGGATGAAACTGACGGCCTAACGCCATTCTGCCTTTGTATGTGGTAATTTTAAAAATACTTCCTAGTGCCACTATCTCTCGCAGCGTGTCCTCTCACGCTCACCTTGCACATGCCTCTCTCTCTCTTTTTTTAAGATCTTATTTATTCATTTGTCAGAGAGAGATAGCACAAGCAGGCAGAGAGGCAGGCAGAGGCAGAGGGAAATGCAGGCTCCCCACGAGCAAGGAGCCCGATGCGGGACTCGATCCCAGGACCCTAGGATCACGACCTGAGCTGAAGGTAGCAGCCCAACCCACTGAGCCACTCAGGAGTCCCTCTCCCCTCTCTTGACCAAGATTTGTAAAATCTTTGAGTTGGAAAGGAGCCCAAACATCACCTGGCTGAACGTGCGGCAGTATGCCCTACAGAATCCTCATAATGGCCACAAGGTCCCCACTAGACCAGGCCTGCCAGGCATGAACAGCTTCTGCTGCCTGTTTGCCCGAGCCCACCTGGCTGCCGGCACTGAAGACACAAGGGTGAGTCATGACCATTCGGGAGTCCCAGTCTCACTCAGGAGAACGTGGCAACTAACCCAGTATCTATGTCCAGGGCACGTAAAAGTGGTCACGCCGGCCCCGAACTGGTAAGCACTACTTACAGATGGCTTAGGAACCCAGTAAGCCCCGGCCGTCAGAAAAATCATTATACACAACTAATGACTCATCAAACACTAATGATGTGCTATAGCTTGGCTAACTGAATTTAAATTAAAAAAAAAAAAAATCATCATTACAGGCGAAAAATGATAAACATATGATGGTACGGATCCCTCGGGAGGAGGAATTCAGCAATGGTGATGCTTATGGGCATTTCTAGCCTTGCCTGGGAGAGGCAGCAAACATCCCCACTTTGGAATACTGACCCCAGTGACCCTGAAAAAAGGCCACCACAGAGGCCATGGGGTATGAGAGGCTGAGAAACTGGAAGGGAAATGTTATCTCCTCAGCACCCAGGTGAGCTTCCAGAAGCTTCCAGTCCCAGCCACCTGACCACAACAACCCGGTGAGACTCAAGCAGCAGCAGAACTGCTGGGTCCCGGCCAACCCACAGGCTGTGGCCAGTGACCCAGTGGTGGCAGTTTCCCGTCACTGCGTTTGGATGTGATTCGTTCCAACAGGTCACTGAGACGTTCGGCGTTCGGCAAACATCACGCAGTTCCGTAAGGCCGGGTGCAGGTGTCCTGCAAGGAGGAAAACGAACGAGGCCAGAGGAGACAGAGCACAACCGGCTGGTGGGATGAAGGAGGCTCCCGCTTCTCCCCGTCACCGCTGACTGCGTTCTGCGTGCTCTCCCTCTCTTACCAGCCGCTTTTCATGAGTAAGCTCGTCCTGCTTAAAACTCCAGCTTCTTGTCTGATATAAAACAGTCTCCCCGCCACTTGGGTATTTGACTGCGGACTGCGAGTCCTGAGGCAGGGACGTGGGCTCTTTTACTGTCCTCCCACCTGCCTCTCTCAGCGTCCCCGTCCTTCAGGGTAAGGAGAGGACAGCAGGACAGGGGCATGGGCAGAGGCCTCCTTCCTTTGCCGAGAGGAGCTGTAATCTGTTCCTGGCAGGTCACTGTGGTCACCTAGAATGAGCTGGCATCCTCTGTGTGCTGCCCGTGCTATGGGGCACATGCATGGGGTCCCCGGGGGGCCTTGCATGTCTCCCCACCACACAGTTCCCGGATACGCCAGCTCAGGCTTCTGCTCCACCTCCCCCACCCCCATCCCCCTGACCCCTCTGCCACCGCTGCTTGCTGCTGGGGCCGTCACAGCAGGCCGCCTCCCGGGTGGCAGAGGTGGGGCAGTGGGCACCGGAAAGATGTCTCAAGTGGAGAAAACTCCCACATCATCAGGCACTCTGAGGCCCAGGAGGGCTGCTCCCCTGCGGCACCCATGCCCCCCACCCTGGCCTGCCAGATCTTTCCAGTGCTCTTTCTCCTGCCCCACTGGGCCCAGCACTGAAGCAAATGTCCACTCTCCTATTGGTGCGTCTCCCCCACTCCAGACATGGGGAAGGAGGAAGGACCCGAGGGAGGGGAGGGAGGGGCTCGGCACAGAGCCTCCCCCCGGAGCGAGGACAACTGCTCTCTGCAAGGCACACACGGGTCCTCCCCCCGTGTCGCCAGCCGGCTGGGGGGCCTCCCGGCCACGTGTGGTGGCCGCATGGGGGCCAAGCGGGAGGAAGGAGGGACACGGGCTGTTCTGGCCTCGATGTTGGCCGACTTTAAGAGACAGATGTTGGCCATTCCAGGGCAACAGGAAAGCCACACACAACTTTACGTTCTGAACAAACTGAACGGCTTGAGCGGTGACAAGTACTCAAGTACAGGAGGCGTGACACTGATGTGCCATGCAGAGGGTTACTTAGTGTCCCTAGGAAGGCATGGGACTGCGAGACCAGCCAGGAATGCCCCTAGTGGCACACGCGAGGGACAGGGAGAGTCTGGGCGGAGGCAGGTAGAAGGGGAGGGGCGCGGACATGAAAGTGAAACCCACACTCATCGTTCATATACCATGATCATGACCCACGTGTGCTACAGAGACAGGACCCACCCAAGCTGTCCACCAGTTAGAGGTACGGGTTAGAGGAGGCTGAACAGGTGGGGTACCTGGAGGGCTCGGTCTGTTAGGCGGCCAACTCTTGCGTTTTGGCTCAGGTCATGATCTCGTGGTCATGGGATCAAGCCCCACGTCAGGCTCTAGGCTCCGTGCAAAGTCTGGTTCAGATTCTCTGTCCCTCTCCCTCTCCCTCACTCTTTCTCTCAAATAAATAAATAAAATCTTTAAAAAAAAAAAATGCTGAGTGGAGGTTGACTCCTAGTTTCCAGCCTGGGGGACCATCAAGGGGAGGCGCAGGTATGGGGGCAGGGGGAAGAGCTGTCTCAGAGACCAGGATAAAGGAGTCCATTCTGCGGCGGCACCACCCCGATCCACAGACAGGTCTTCTTGACTGAATGAACCTCTTCCTTCCTGCAACTCAGAACAAGATCGTCGTCTTGGTTAAAAATGAATTCAGGATTCAATCAGAGAAATCCGGCCAATGCGGGCTGAAACAGACACAGTTGCTTCTTCTCATGTGACAAGACGACTGGAAATACGTGGTCCTGGGCTGGTGTGGCTGTTCCTGGAGGTTGGCCAAGACCCAGATTGTTCCCCTTCCTCGGTCTGCCGCTCTTGTTGGGGAGCTTGTAGACTTGTGGCTGCAAGAGGGCCCCGGCATTGGGTCTGCATCCCAGCAGGAAATGGGAGGGCACAGGACAGAGCACGTTCTCCCGGGGAGGCCTCTCCTCTATTTGTAGTAAGGAGCTCCTCTCCCAGGCCTTCCCATGTGTATCTTGCAGCCCAAAACCACGGCACGTGTCCAGCTCCAACACAAAGGATGCCTAGAGACGGAGTTGCCTCCAGTGCAGCCTTCCTAGCACGGCTGGACCCAGGCAGCCGGTCACAAAGGCTGCTCCATTCCTGAGACCCCCTGCCATGCCTCTTCTTTGGTGCCCCCTTTCCCTGCTCTAACCGCCACATGACGCAGGACACGCCTTACCATCTGGTCGCCGCCCCTGTCCCTTTCTAGCACACCCTATTTTGCCAGAATCTCAGTCTCTTTCTTTAGAAGAGGTTCTGTTTTGGAGCTGGGTTCAGACGGAGCCCAATCCTGAGGGATCAGGATGGGCTTATTATTACCTGTCAGGACCGTCTGCGTTACTGTCTCCGTAACGCAGCTCGGCCTGGCCTGAGCTTTTCTCCGTGGCCATGTCTTATGGTCGGCTCACACAATCGGCACCTTTTTGTTCATTTTTGATGCTGTACCCTTCTGATGCTCCTCCTGCCTCCCTGCCTTGACTCTGGTCCAGGTTCTCTGCCTCCTTCCGTTCCATAAATATCATTTCTCGCAAAGGATGTGTCCTTCGTCACCCGTGTTCTGGCTCATTCCATCCTGTGGAACTGCAGGGATCACCCACCACCTGTATTTGTGCAGGTGCCACTTCTCTCCTAAATCTCACTCCTGCTGAGAAAACTGCCTGCCAGACACAGGCCATCAGCCAAGATAGCACGGGGCAGCCACCTTCTCCATAGGGACAGCCACACCAGCGGAGCCTGAGAGACACTCTGCCAGGACTCCGCTCCTCTGGAATGTGATTTGGAGGGCATCTGCGAACGCTTGCCCTGTATCTCCCTAATCTGTCATTTTAAGGTAATTGTACAGAGCCACTGCAATGACATTTGTGTTGACGTTCAAGTTCACTCTCGGAAGATAATCTCATTTCTCTTTTATCAAAAGTATGAATCCTCAGTGCAAACCCAGCTATCATTTCAGTCTCATTTATTCTACTTCTCACTTACCTCCAAGCTTTAAATCACTCTTAACTCCTCGTCCCCCCATCAAATATACCTTCAAGTATTATTGATTTTTCCTGGTTAATATCTTTCATATTTCTTTCTTACCATGGCAATCTTATCACCACCAGCTCATTTCAGACCATGAGTGTCTCACACCTGAATGTCACCTCAGGTTTTTAGGCTTATCCCCCGGCTCTAGTGTTCACTGGTTTTCAACCGGCCCTTCCCAGTACAACCACAGTGTTAATCCTCAAGCTTCTTCTTCACTGTGTTCCACTATGCAAAGCCTTCTAATGGCCATCCCTCGTGCACAGGCTAAAGGTCAGAGCCCTCCATTCGGAAGGAATACTATATTAAAGTGGCATAAAGTCAATACCTTTCCCTTACCTTCTTAGAAATCATCCAAAAGCAATGAAAGAGAATGAGGAGAAACTGCCGTTTTGGGTTAAAACTAAGAGTAAAAAAATCCCAATTCCAAAAACTGATAGGAAGCCTACCTAAGTCAATGGCAGAAGAAAACGGGGGTGCACATGGGAATGAGGAAGGAAGAGGAGAGAGGAATCAGAGGCTGGGGATGAAAGAAAAAAAAAAAAGCACATTTGTCAAAGCTGAGAGGCGTTTCGGGAGATGGATAACCTGAATGCTCTGAGTGGTCCGGCAGAAGCATGGCGAGCAACACACACCGGGCCAAGTGTGACCACGGGAAGGACTGGGTCCAGGGACTGAAGGAGAAAAGGCGGGAATAAGTCTGCATCTGGGGCAGTGGCGGGAGAAGAGAGTGCTTTCGCAGTGAAAAACCCCACAGCTTAGTCCCACTGGATAGGGGGAAATAAAATCTAAGTGACTTTAACCGTAAAGCGCTGGGTCCTACGGAATTCTGAGCCACCCTGGAGCCTGGCCCAGGGCCACCTCACTGCAGCCTCCCCAACAACAGCACTGTCCGAGGAGGCGGTCAGCTGCTTCACTGATACGGAATCAAAATGCAGCAAATGTGTGGTGAAAGCAAATGGCAGATAAAGAACAGTCACCAGTCTGTGGAGCAGATGGAAAATGTGACCTCTGTGCTGGCATTGAAGAGAGTATAATGAAGAAAGAAGATCTCTGAAGAAATCAGAGTCTTTGACATCAGGAAAGAAGCAGAAATGCACATACAACAGTAAGAAGTGCAGGAAGGAACTGCAGGCAGCACAGGTAACAGAGGTTAGAAATAAAAAACCAACCCAAAGGGAAGAAAGTTCAGGAAGACTTATGGGTGTTTGAAAGAAATGATAGCTATGAGAGATGAGAAAGGAAGAAAAAAGCAGAAATGGACTCATAAATATAGAGAACAAACTGTTGGTTGCCAGGGAGGAGGGCTGGGCCAACTGGGTGAAGGCGAGTGGGAGGTATGAGGCTCCCAGTTCTGGAATGAGTAAGTCACAGGGATGAAAGGCACAGCCCAGGGAATACAGTCAATGATCTCATCATAGCGTTGTGTGCTCACAGATGGGAGCTATACCTGTGGCCAGCCCAGCACCAGAGACAGAATCACTGGATCCTGACATTGTACACCTGAAAGCACTGTAACACTGTATATCAGCTAGAGTTCAATTAAAAAAAGAATATATAATAAACATGATTACGTTAATAAGTAAAAAGGTGGCATATATATACATATATATAATGCATATGTATATATATGCATTTTAAAATCTATAAATAACTGAAATCTCTGAGAATGGACCCTGAGACAATACCCAGTCAATACTTAAAGATACATTTGTTACAAAGAAGATGCGAATCTACATGCCGGAAGGATACAATATGTCCCAGGAGAAATTGACACTGGTTAGTCAATTACTGTGTTTCAAAAAGCTGGAAACAAAAACAAAACCACCTCTGGGCAGGCAGGCAAAAAATAACAAGCCACTTAGAAACAAAACTCAGGCTGGCTTCAGACTTCTCCAGAACAACAGTGAATTCTAGAACACAGTGGAACTATGAGTACACTGTCCTAAGGAGAAAAAGCATGGCCCAACCTAACTGTGAGGTTGTAGCCCCATCATCCCTTCTTGAGGAAAGCACCAGAGGACAGGTTTCCAACAACTGAGGATAAAACAGCTGGCACCATGATGGGATTGGAGGGGTTGTAAACCTCAGATTTATTTAACTTCGGAGCACGGCTAAAATAAGTGTTGGGACCTCAGGAAATGGAACAGACTTCAAATGTCACAGACTAGGACAATGAAGAATGTATGTCAGGTTAGATCCATGCCTCATACTCAACACAGGGAAAATTCCAGATGGATCCAAGACCTATAGGTACCAAAGGTGTGTGCCTTTTGAAACGCTAAATGGGGGGGGGGGGGGATAGACTTTCTAACTCACACACAAAACCCAGAAGCCAAAAACAAAAGAAGACTCGTAAGTTTGATAATGAAGAGAACTTCTCCATGACCAAAGCGCCGAAAGATAATCAAAAGACATTTGACCAACTAAGAGTTATCTGTAGTTTTTATTATAAATGAATAATTTCCCTTTTGTTTCATTCATCTATTTTAGGGAGGGGGAGAGGAAGCCCACAAATTAATGGTGTCAGACAATAACCCTTTATTTGCTCACATTTTTGGAGGTGGCAGTTCAGGCTGGGCTCAACTAAGGGGTTCTGCTCATCTGGCCTTGGGACACTCTTTCAAAGGTAGTTCTCTGGCGGAGGGAATGGCTCCGTGACACCAGATGACTCATTCACACGTCTCACAGTCAGTAGTACACCGTATGCTCCCTCATCCCCAAAGAAAGCAGCCAGATTTCTCCCCATGGCCCTCTCAAGGCAGCAAGGGATGAAAGAGGGATATGCCAGTCCTCTTGCGACTTGCCCAGACATCACACATCATCACTCCCTCCAGAGTTCACAGATCAAAGTGAGTGACAAAGCCAGGCCCATTTCAAGGCATGAAGAAGCAGATTCCACCTCTAGAGGGGAAAAATTGGAACTGTGGGAGCATCGTTAATCCCCTCACACATTTAATATGTATTTTTAAGTAATACCTGTAAATCACTAAAAACGAATTAACTGAATGTGAAGCAATACCTCAGAGAAAAGGAAATTCAAGTAGCTCTTAGAAGAAAAGACAAAACTCACTCATAAAAGGAGAATGCAGATTAAAAATCCACCAAAGGTCCTACTTTTCACCAATCAGATCGGCAGAGCGCAGTGAAACTTCACCATTTTGACAGTGATATGGCGGCCGGGGCGGGGGCGAGGGACTCTCATTTCTGTTTGGAACAAGGACAACATGGCAGGAACAATCCTAGCAAAGGGTATTCCCTGAGCAGCAATTTCATTTTCAGACCTGCATCTCCCGGACGGACTCGTCGGCATGGGAGCCGAGTCCGTGTAGGTCAGTCTTGGCTGCACAGCGAGTGAGGACCAAACACTGGGGACAGCCTAACTGGTCACTATAGAAGCAGGTGGGGAGAGACTATGGTTTTGCCAGGCACAGGGAGTCCACGCAGCTATCTAAGTGGCCAAGGAGATTAATTCCATGTAGCTGTGTGGACCACCACTCATGGGCGAGACAGAAACACAACTCCCCAGTAGCTCCCCAGTAGGATAAAAAAACTGTATAAACGAATAGTAGCGTATACTCTCCTGGCCCTCTAGAGTCCGGGGCCGGCTGTGTGAACACATTACCCAGCCAATAGGTACGCGGCTTTCTGCGTTCCCACGTGAGCACTTCCAGCCCCCTGGCTGCAGGTGACCAGCTCAGGACTCCCCACTCCGTGCTCGTCCACACTGCACTCGCTCTCACCAGAGCCGTCTAACCTCTGCCCCATCATGCACCTACCATCGGGCTCCTCAGCAGCTTTCTCTGACCTGAAAGTCCCTTTTCTTGCCCACCCACTCTTCCAGATTCACCTCCGTGACTCCCGACACCTCTGGGGCCCCCGCAGGTCTCGGGGCGGTCTGTCTCCTCCTGAACTCCCTCAGGAGCTCATCGTCTGCTCGATGTCTGTGCTCTCTACTTTTTCCCGGTCATGTCCTTCAATTCAGAAACATCTTTGTTCCCCAGCTAGACTGCACCCCTCTTGAGGATAAGACTCCATGTCTGTCGCTTTGTTTCTCCTTCGTGTTAGCCCCCTGCCTTGCACGTCACGGAACGTCAACAAGTGGTGTTAGTGTGAGACCGAGGTGATCCCAGGGCAGGGGAGCTGATAATGGTTCCCAGAGATGTGTCACCACCCTGATTCCTGGAGCCTGTGAATGTTCTCTATCACGGGACAGTTTCTACAGTCGTGATCAAGCCGAGACTCTTAAAATGAAGAGGTTACCTTGGATTACCTGGGTGATCCCTGAAGTCACCCCAAGGATCCTTACATGAGGAGGACAGGGACCTCAGATACCACGCGGAGGAGAAGGCAAGGTGACCACAGAGGCAAGCCGGGTGTCACACAGCGACAGGCGGGGACCACCGGCCGTCACCGGAAGCTGAAGAGGCAGGGCCTGGATTCCCTCTCAGTCAGCATCTGAGCACGAGCCGTGGGCCCACGTCCTGACTGCAGCCCAGGGAAAGGCAGTGCGGACCTCCTGGCCTTCAGAACCGAGAGAGAACAATACCCGGGGCTTTAAGCCACTGGGCTGGTGGTGATTGCTTATAACTGTGACCAGAAAATGACAGAGCTGGGGATGAAGTGTGATTCACCTGCGGGACAGTACAGGGCATGTCAGGCCACCAGGAGAGCGGGGCCAGGGAGCCTGCTCCAGGCCGGACATGGAAGCAGCACAGACACATCCCCCAGACATCTGTCCGGGCCTCGGCCTCATCACCTCAAACTCCTCTACGGCCTGGTGTGCAGGCCCAGACCCTGGGACACGCGGAAGTCTGAAGCAAGGTCACATTGTCCTGATGTGATGGAATGGTTTCTTCTTGATTACCAACTCCCTTGTCGAGGATGACCTTAACCACCCGTATTTTCCTAGACGTTGAGAGGTTACTATTTCTAGGAAACAGGGCATCCCACCCATTTACCACGGCGAACCTTCCTGAGAACAGCAGCCCTCCCAAAGTCTCTGCTCCGAGCTGTGGGGCCCGCGGCAGCGTGGGGGCCACGTCCCTCATGCCGTAACAGCTAATCACACGGTGTCCTTCAGAACGGTCTCTCAGAAGCCTGATCTACCGCAGCTAGATGCACTTGACCTAAGAGACACGTCGTCCCACACTGCAGAGGACGAATTTGTACACGAAAAGCATTTCTCCAAGAAATCTGTCCCCACGCCCCCTTCCTCCTCCCACCTCAAACTGTCCAGGCAGCAATGTGCCTACTGGAAAGCCTTCCTGCTTCCTTATTTTGAGTTACTACCATTAGAGCTTGTTACTCTGAAAGCAAGGACTGTTCGGTCTGTCCTTAAAGTCAGCTGCATCTGAGGACCACAGAGATACTGCGGGGAACCAACCGATGCTTCCCCACCAGGGAAGGCAGACAGACAACACACACACACACACACACTGGCAAATAAAGATATAGAACACCAGGGCACCAAGGGAGTAAAGGGATAAACATGACAGGGAATGCGGTTTTAGAACATTTTTTTCACCAAGAAGAGTTTGTTTTCTGTAGCAATTTTTTTTTTTTTTTTTGGCTTGAGGTGCCATTTATAAATGGAGGGAGGGTGGGAAACATTTGATGGGTGGCCACTTTCTGGCTCATTTTCCTGTTTTCCTCTGCGGACCATTTCCTCTGAGAATGGATCAATCTGACGGAAATAGATGATTGTCCTCCACACCCCTCAGTGCTGAGACCCACAGGCTTTCCCACCTCCCCTGCGCAGGCATCTGAGAAAGACAACTGGGGCCTGGAGGACGGCTCCCCACCACGCCTGACCGGAGGCCACCTTCACTTGAGATGACAGTCCCTGGTGACTGCAGGGCCCAGCATCTCTGCCCTCTGGGCCGCTCATGCACATCTAATCCGGCCCTTCTCAACGTCCCGCTCTGGCTGCCAGCGGCACCAGCCAACCCGCCTGAGGACCCCTATGTGCTAAGCCGCAGTGAGTGCGGGTAGGGGCCCGTTCTGGGGCCCGCGTGCTCTGCCAGTCTTTCTGCACAGCACTCTGTCAAGAGCTCTAGACAGCACGGTCCTGAGGGAGCTCTCCTCAGTCAGTCAGTCATCCTTTAACATTCTTCCAGTCACGGCGACTGCAGGGTCAAAGGCAGAAGCATTTCCCCCTAAACACTCTCTACCCCCCAGTCATGACAGGCTCCCGCTCAGATTTGCCCCCTCTCTAGCAAGTGCCCCCCTGATCTCCCTCCAGCCTGCGCCTTTTCATCCATAGCACACTGTCCCATGAAAAGCAATATTCTTAAGATACTGGCCCCATTTATCCCCGGCTCCAGAGCTCCAGGCAGACCAGGGCAAAACCAGGCTGACGGGGTATCCTCAGCCTTTTCCGCAGCCACTGTGCCCACAATAAGGTGAGCCCGGAGGCTGAGAAGCTAAGGGAGGGGCAGCACCAAAGACAAAAGGAGAAGAAAACAAGGTCCCTGAGGAAAGGTCAGGGAATGCAAAGGAAGGAAAACACGTTCCCTCTAAAGTCAGAAGGTGGGGTTATGGGAACGCGAGCTTGGCAATCACGGGGTGGAGGGAGGACATTCTGGACGGGGCTCTGGAGTACGAGGCTGGGGGCTCTGGCGCGGGTTCCCCTCCCGGCCGTGCGGCCTCAGACCAACTCAGCTCCTTGCAGTTGGCCCGCGAGGAGAGACACAGCCTCCCACTCTCGGTGCTGAAGCGGGGCTGTGCTCGTGTTCACGCAGGGAAGCCCACCGTGGAAGCACCGCAGCTAACTTCCCGCCTCTGCCAGGCCTCACCTGGATCCTGCCTTCAATTTCCAGCCTCTACACTTCAACGACGGCGATACCCTTCGGAGCCTCACACTTCGTGAGACACTGCCCAGAGGCTAACATGGAAACCACCCCTCGTGGGGCCAAAAAGAACCAAAGACAGTTCTGGAGGCAGAACATACTTAATGATCCACTGACATGACCCTTCGGCTCTTGGCCCTGAGAACCAACGGTCTCGCTATGTGTTTGCACGTGTTTCCAAGAGACAGATCTTTCTACCTTGTCTCTTTTTTTTTCTTTTCATTTTTCTTTTCTTTCTTTTCTTTTTTTTTTTTTTTAACACTGCTCCAAGGAGCATGGACCTGCCATGGAGGATACTTGTTAAAATTCAGATCATCCTGTCTCCCACGTGAGGTGGAGCTAATCAGATAAATTTGCACAAATGAAATCTTTTTGAATTGGAGTAGACTTTTCAGGTTACTTATCAAAAATCAGAAGATCTCAAGCAGCGTCCAGTTCGTGAAGTGTTCTTTATGGCTCATTAAGTTTTGGAAAGTATTCTTTAAAGACTTTAATTAGTTGCAAATATTCAAGTTCAAGAGTTTTCACCCAGAAATATTAACTTTAAGCTTCTCTTAAAAAACCCAACATCTCCCCATGGTGACAGATGGCAGGAGTGAGCAGAGGCTGTCCCCATTAGAAAGCCACATCTGTCCAGGCTACCCCAGGCCCCACCACAGCTTACTGTATTCCCCATACCAAAACTGAGGCCAGATTTCAGTTTCCATTTATCACTGTGCTTCTGCTGCTCTTTTTATTAGAAGAGATTTAAGAAAAAAATTTAATATCTCTTGAATCCATGAGTATATCAAAAGCAGTAACACAAAGTACAGAGAGAGTCTCCAGGTTCAATAAAAGTGGGGAAAAAGACGATTTTTTTAGTAGAAGCAAAAATTATCCTTGCCGATGACTCATTTTCATCATTTTACCTGATTCTCAACTACATCTGAATATTCTGCCCACCATTTAATCCAACTCTCCTATTCACAAATGGTAAAATTAAGCCACGGAGAGATAAGGGATGTATTCTAGATCACACAGTGGGATAAGAGCAGAAATCAGATTTGAACACCAGCTCTCCTGCTTGACTTCATCAGTCACGTCACTGTTTGTAAATGAACTTGCACTAGCTAAAAGTGCCGCCCACTGTAGCCACTATTTGGGTGCACCATTCTGTGGTTACCACTGTCCAATACACTCCTAGAAATCCTCTCCAGGAAGCACCTCAGAGGAGGGCTTTCTAAATTCTCGGTATCCACTGACCAATAAGGGTGCTGTCATGTGGGCCATCAGTCTTAGAGAAACTGTTTTAAAAGATTCATCCAGGGGCACCTGGGTGGCTTGGTCAGTTAAGTGTCTGCCTGGAGCTCAGGTCATGATCCCAGAGTCCTGGGATCGAGTCCCGCATCGGGCTCCTTGCTCAGCAGGGAGTCTGCTTCTCCCTCTCCCTCTGTCCCTCCCCCTGCTCTCAATTGCACATGCTCTCTCTCTCATATTAATAAATAAAAATAAAATGACAGTAATGATGGTTTCATATGAAAGAAACACTCTTTGCAATTGTTCATGAACATATCTGGCTTCAAGACAGCCTGAACTACGTTTATTGGGTATCTTTTCTTAATTTGTATTCTTATTGCATTAGAAACACCAAACAAAATTACAGGCCATTTTGAACGGCAGCAAGAACAGGCTGGCTCTGTCAGACAGCCCCAGATAGTCAAACTAAAGGTGGATTCCGAGCTCTAGAGCGAGGTAGCTCACTAGAGAAATCTACAGCTACATCACCCAGATACCCAGCATCTTCCGACAGCCGGAGCTGGGAGTCATGGTGAACAGACTCCCGTCTACCCTCTGTTGCGCTGGAGTGAAGTCCTTCTGCCAAGCCTTTCTTCTGCACATGTGTGTGGCCACAGATCTCTTACTCTAACTATTAGAGAAAACTGGTGATTGCTGGGAAAGTGTCAAACATTCAGCAATCAGACTGTATGTACCACAGTCTGGGCTCCTTAAGAAATTCTGAAAAATCCATCTTCAACGTTAAAAGCTAGCATATGTTAGCCCCAAGGCGGCTGACCCAGGCTATTCAAAACGTGGCGTATACCCCTGAGATACGCAGCCTGAACCATCCACTTGAAGTCATAGGAACATGATTTTCCCCGGCTTGGGTTTCAGGAAGAAGCGTTGTGCCTCATCCCCAGGTCAAAAAGCAAAGTCACAGAAACAGAGCGGAATGGTGGCTGCCAGGGGGAGGGAGATGTCAGTCAAATGGGGGCGAAATTCCAGTTACAAGATGAGTAAGCCTGCAGGGATCGAATATTCAGCCTGGTGATGACAGTTAACAATACCGTATTATAGCCTTGAAAGCTGCGAAGAGGAGAGATCTTAAATGTCACCACACACACACACAAAGTTGTAATTATGTGAGCTGATGGATGTGCTAATTAACCTTATTGTGATCAGCTCACAATATATATGTGCATCAAATCATCAGGCCGAGCACCTTAAGCTTACACAAGGTTTCACGCCAATTGCATCTCAGTAAAGCTGGGGTGGGGAGGAATGCAATATCCTGTCAAAAAGTAAAAGAAAACAAAATCTTTCCTTCAATAGTCAGCGACAATCGTAATGGAAAAACAGCTTTATAACTGCTGCTTACTTATTTTGAAATGTCCTCTGGAAGCAGGTACACTCACTGCCCACAATATAACAACTTTTCACTAGTGCCTTCATGGGGAATCACATCTGGGAGGCACACTGGGGACCTCGGTCTGTGCTCTGTAATAAAAAGAAGCTACACGCAGCCTGGCTGTCAGGCGCAAAGCCCTTCACTCTGGTGCCAGGGCCCCTTCTGCCCACACATCTCACGCACTCCATCGGTACTGACCCTGAGTCACCACTTCGGGTCCCCATCGGCATTCACGACATAATCATCAACCACGTGGAAACCCTCTTCTGCTTGCATGGAGTTTCAGTTACAAACGAACAAGAACAGAAACCCCAGCCAACCATCGTCCCTCCTGTACACACGCAGTTACACTACTTCATACTTTGTATGTCCGTGGTTTTGTCCCAGTCTTGGCCACATGCTTTTGAGGACGCATGCGGATATCAGGTGTTCTCCTGGAGACTGATAGTCATGCAAGTTCCGACAGTGTTCTTAACGAAGGAATTCTGCCGTAGTTCTTTCTGTTCCCTCCGTAATCATAAAAACAGAATTTATCATTAACTATGCAGCTGGCTTCCCAAGCTCCTCAGCCATGGTACAACTTGTGCCTGTTTCCGCCATGAGGAGGGCACTAATGACACTTCCCTGGCTTTGATCTCTTCTCTGCCATTAGCAACAAAATGCAACCCTCTTCTACTGGAAAACTGTAACTTTATCTGCTTTCACCTAGAAACACTTGGTTTACAAGAGGTCAATCCCCTTTGTTTGCAACTGACCTAGGAGGATTTCGCATGCCTGCTCCAGACCCTGGGAGATAGTCACAGGGAGGAACCAGAGCTCCTAAGCACTGGCCTCAGGCAGTCATGCTCCGTCCTTGATGTGCAAGTCCTGAGCTAGACACCAAAGTGGAAACTGGAAACTACAATGGACCTGAGGAAAGATTTAGAGCTGAATGTCAATGTGAGCACCACATTATACATATATTAAAAGAGAATAAAGACTAGATGTAGATGAAGAAAGTGTTCATCGAGAAGCTTAAAAACAAAAAAAGGAAAGAAAGAAAAGAAGAAAGGAGGCTATGGAGGAAACCCCAAAGAAAAATAAAGTGAAAAATTAAAAGTGAACTTAAATCTTATTTTTTGAGAGAGAGAGTTGGGAGGAGGAGTGCAGAGGGAAAGGAAGAGAGAGAGTCTTAAGCAGGCTCCATACCCAGCATAGAGCCCAATGCAGGATTCGATCTCATGACCGTTAGATCATGATCTGAGTCGAAATCAAGAGTTAGGCACCACCAACCGACCCACCCAGGTGCACCACAAAATTCACATTTAAAAAAATTCAATATTTAAAAAAATATATTTTATTTATTTGACAGAGATCACAAGTAGGCAGAGCAGCAGGCAGAGGGAAGGGGAAGCAGGCTCCCCGAAGAGCAGAGAGCCTGATGTAGAGCTCGATCCCAGGACCCTGAGATCATGATCTGAGCCGAAGGCAGCGGCTTAACCCACTGGGACACCCAGGTGCCCCTAAAAAATTCAATATTTGTAAATTTTAATTTACAAATGGACTAATTATCCAATAAATTTCAACTTTTAGCTATTCGCTGAGGTTCATCTTTGACTTTTAATTGGTTTATGCCAAGTTATCACATTAACAGAGACAAATTTATTCATTATCTGCACTGGAGTCCCTGGCATTCTTGAAATTCAAGAGGTTATTCTAAACTGTAATATGTTCCTCTTTTATCCATGCTTCCCCACTGTGATGAACCACCGCTCACCCATTTTCTTACATTAGGGACATAATATTACACAACTGACGCAGTAAAAAATGCAAACTTGGTAGAAGTAATAACCAAAAAACGACACATAAACATATTGGCCAAATCTACATGCATTTTGTTAACTAAATACGATTTGTGCATTGGCTGGCTGAGACTTGAAAAACAAAACAATTAAGAATTCAATGAGACTGTGACAAAATCATCTGGAATCTTTGCAAGTTGGGGAAATGTTTGTGAACAAGATTATTTCCCTACTTTTCATTCAGAAAACCACCAAATTGCCTTTGGACTGCTGATAACTGATGGAGATCTACAGACCATTCTTTGAACCAAGTTTATGAGCCAAATGAGATAAAACATGCTTTACAGGCAAGGTTTGCTTTGAATGTCACAGAGTATTTCCTTTATGGGCTCCCATTTTGATCCCTGCATTTCCCTCAGAATGGTGTCTGGATATTTGCTAAAATAAAATCTAGCCTCCACTCCCCCATCCATGGAAATATGGGCTGTTTCCATGTCATGGCTATTGTGCACGACAGGAAATCCTGCCACTGGTGACAACCTGGACAAACCTGGAGGACATTACGCAAAATGAAGAAAGGCTGCACAGAATCACGAATATTGCGTGATCCCACTTACAGGAGGTATGTAAAATGGTCTATCTCACGGAAGCAGAGAAGAGAATGGTTGCCAGGAGCTGGGTGGGGGGAGAGAGAAACAGGGAGCTACTATGCACAGTGTATAAAGTTTCAGTTATAAAAGGGAAGTAATTTCTAAATGGCACCTGTAGTTAACAATATGGAGTTGTGCACATAACAATTTGTGAGGTGTTCCTACCACAAAACAAAATAAGCAAAAGGCATAAGGAAATTGGGGGGTAGGTAAGTCTAGTACATTGACTGGGGAATGTTTTCACGGGTATAGGCATATGCTGGAACTCATCAAATTGTATACATTAAGTGTGTGTGGATTTTCTTGTGTGTATCAATGATACCCTCCTTAAAGCTGTCAAAAAAAAAATCTAGTCTCAAAGGTTATGATTTACCACCCCGCAGCTAATCAAATGTTAGTTTCTTTTCATGCAATTTACAAAGGAAACTCCCTTTAAAGGGGTTCTAAAAATAGAGCCATGGCGGCACTGGCATAATAACGGATGGACCTCCACTTGCCCACTGTGTAACTAATAATCATTTGGTGTCCAATTTGTGGTATAACTGGTTTTTCCAAACCCACAAACCTTTACTTGATGGATTGATTCATTGATTCCACAAATGCGTCGTGAGCACAGACCATGTGAAGCAGTGTTGCAGATATCAGGGTACAAAATGCACAGTACATGACTCCTCTGTGTTGCACGTTCCCCTAGTGGGGCTGGCCTCAGGGAGGGATTCACATTCAATATTCCGGGATAGTTGTTAGATCGTGGCTTTAAAGACCCGTCTCTTACCTCTTCCCGGAACACTGAGTGACAAGATTTTAAATCTATACATTTATTCCAGTAACAAAGTTATGATGTAAGATCACAACAGCTCAGAATAAATGAGTTCCTAGTAAAAAAGGTCTTAATGTGCTATGAGGGATAAGTGAAATCTCCGGAGAACTAACAAGGGGCAGAAATACCATAGTTACAAAAATGAGAGGAAGGCACGTGCACGGGGACTCGGCACCTTAGCTACAACCATATAAGGTGCGTGGAAGAGAACAGTTCATTTCCCTAACTGTTCCAACTGCCTACGCTCACTGCAAGCACAATGCAGCAGCTAGTCAAAGGATTCTTAGTGGTGGCAAAGGGAAAAAAAAAAGGAAAAATAAGCCTGTGGCCCACCCGGTACATGAGGAACTAGCAAGTGCTAAAGCCAGTACACGCTGTTTGGAAGGTGTTCTGCAGAGAGTGTAGCTTACCAGCAATATTAATGTGCAGTCCCTGTGGCCAACATTTCCCAGTAGCTGCCCACAGAAAAACCAAAGACCAATCTGCAAGATAAATGTGCAAGGAGAGTTACTGTAAAGATGTTAATAAGGTGAAAAATCGGAAAAACAAAAAACAACAAAAAAAAACCCTACTTGTCCCCCAACAGGGAGAGGCTCAGAGGAAGGACCAAGCACGCTGCAAACGGTGGCGGGGCGGGGGGGGGGGGGGGGGGGCTAGGCAATACGTCCCATGTAGGGGTTTGGTTTGATTCAGTGAAAAGTGCGTGTGACAACGGTCTCCTTGGGGGAGGAGCACATGAAGGAGCCGGCCCAGGCTTCGGAATCCGGTTCTGAACGGAAAGCTCTTGCTGCGGGGGGCCGAGAGCGCCTAAGGGACCGGCAGGTGGAGCAGGACCCCCGGCACCGTATTTCATTCCCCGCCTCTCTGCATGCACCTCTGTCTTTGGGTGCCTTTTTCAGTGTCACTGTCTTCTAAGCCCAAACAGTCAAATGGAAAAATCAGTCTGGCAATCGCCCGTCACTTGCTTCACTGGTGCTGACAGATAGCGACGGTATTACGTGTGCGTGTATGACTAAGTGAAAACAGCGAGCTGCAGGACAATGTGCAAATTATGATCCCATCTCGGCAAAAAAAATATAGGTGTGACTGCCTTTGCTTGCGGCTGCCTCGGATAGATTCATTGGGCTCATACCAATATACAAAAGGTGGTCACCCCTAGAGAGTAGTTTCAGAGAGTGGGGAGGAGGTAATTATTTTGTGTTATCCCCTGTGTGCTCTGCTCAAATTTCATAAAATATCTTCACAATTAAAACTTTTTTAATTTTTTTTTTTTTTAAAAAAGGGAGGGGAGCACTATGACCTTTAATCTTTGAGCTTCTGACGGTTTCCATAGCTTTTCGGCTCCCCCCTCCTCCTGGGAGTTTACCAGGCTCTGCCTTGCCTCACAAAAGGTTCAGTCCCAAGGGCACTTAAGTGAGCCATTCTTCTGAACCGGTTCCCGCTGATTTCTGTAAGTGGCTCACTTGCGGGAGAACCCGCCCAAGCACTGATGGATGAAGCACTCTGTTGTCTCCCAGCTGTGGCAGGGACGCTCGTCCAATCTCTGTGACGCTGGCTCTGCTTTATTCCACCAGAAGCCGTTTCTAACCCAAGCTGAGACTTCCACGTCTTCTCTGCACTGGGGATTCACCGAGTTCCCAACAATACTTAATTACATCGGTGTCTGAGCCAATTAGACAGGAAGTGGCATTTATTTATTTAGCTTGCTGTTCTAAGCACTAACTACCACTTTTAGATCCTAGCAAGACGAAAGAAACCCAAGCATCATACGTAATAAAGAACGGGAAGCAGGGATGTGCTCGTCATCCCAAATTCTGGGGTGGCCAGTGGGGAGTGGTGCTCAGAGAACAAACACTCTAATAATGAGCCAAACCTCAACTTCCCTAAATGCTATGTGGCCTGTGATGTCTACCAGTCCTGCTTTCTTATCCCTATTTCCTTTCCCTGTTTCTGTGACCTTCTATTCTTTTACTTGTTCTCCTTTTGTCTTTCTGACTCTCCTTCATTTACCCAAGCTAGTTCCTTTACATCCATGTGTCTGTACATCATCTACTTCTTAGCCTAACTAGTTTCACTGACCACACCTTCCTTAGGTCTAATGACCCTTTTGTTGTTGCATCTATCCACTCTGATTACTGGTCTCCCAAAATCCATTACCCATTGCTTTTAATCTTGACAGAAGGCAATATTCTCAACCTGACTCTCACTGCCGCTTCCCAGGACTTAAGCCAGGGGCACAAGATTCTCCAAACCCCGACCTCCTGGTATGGGCAGAGGATGCACCTGTGAGCCAGACTGAGCCAAACATCTGCCTGTAAATCTCAAGCAAGCAAAGTGGAGATGGGGGGCGGGGGCAAGTGAAGGTCAGATTGATCAGTTGCAAGCCTTCTTCTTAGAGGACTTTGCGGTGGTCTCTGCTTCCTAATATCTGGAGCCCCAGCGTCATGTCCACTTTTCAGGCCTGGCCATTCACTCTCCCGCAGCATGTATGAGTCTGCAGTGGTCTTTAAAAATTACCATTTTGCATGTGATTGATAGACAGGGTATCTTCTGCTTGTGAACAAGAACCCCAACTAACCAATGGGAGCCACTCCATGGATTCATGGTTTCATGTAATTCCTGTCACCTGGACTTTGGTAATGGTAGTCAACCCAAACCTCTCCCCTAAATCCTGGAAACTATCTCCATCTAATGAATGGACACTGCTCTCCAAAGATCAGCTAGTGGCCACGTCAGAAACATGAACATCATCCCCTCCTCGCCCCTCTCGAGCACTTGCCCTATGAGCCATCAACCTCGAACTCCATCACTTCTAACCATCCCCCAACAGGCTCCCCTCTATCCCACCTTCTGCATGCCCGCTCACCTGGCCTCAGTCAGCACCCCTGTTTTCTTCTTGCCTAAATGACAGCATTTAGCTTCCGAGCCAGGCAAGACCTTCCGCTCAGCCTCCACTCTGTTTCAGAGCTGCTGTTCCAGAATAAAGATCTGACCCCACTACTATCTTTCTCCAAACACGTCAGCAGCTCTTCACCTACATGAAGAGAGTCTCAGCTCGCTCTTGCAAAGCATCACACAACTCCAAAGGGCACTTTGGTGTGACCATAAAATAACTGATGTCTTCCAATTCACAGGAAAATAAAAGACTTAATGGTTCTCATAGTGCGCAAGCACAGACGGAAAGCTGATCAGATGGGCTGAGATGGTCTTTGCGGCTAACTTGGCAGGAGCAGAGATCTGCAGACAGATGGCCTTAAATAATTTCCTCCTTATCTTTTTTTTTTTTTAATCCAAAAGGTGTATCACATCTTGGATGTGATACACACACACACATATACGCACAGAATGCGTATCCTGAACCCTCTTCCATCATTTGGTTTGCATTCAGTTACTTTCTCTATCATGGCTAACTCCTTTATCAAAGACGCCACTTTCTAAAAAACACCCTCACCTCCTTTTCTAAGGCTGGGTCCTCCCATGAGTAGCATTCGAATTCATTTACAGCTTTTTCCTACCTCTTACTATATGAAGGTGAGGTTCTTTATTTTTCCCCTTTCTATGAAACTTGGTGCAGGGCAGGGAAGGGTCTTATTTTGATGTAGTGGTGCCAAATGTCATAGACCGCTGGATCCACAGGGATAGAAGGGAGAAGGGCAGGGCGGGGGGAGACTGTGAAATTCTAAGAGCAGGGATGGTTCCCACAAATGCCAGAGTCTGTAAGAAGAGAGTGGCCCTGGATGGGACCCGGTCAGAGAAGCACCACCAGAACTTGCTCACCTCCTGCTCTCTTGTGCTGAGATGTGGGTTTTGATAAAGATGGGCGTGGACTGTAAGACATGGAGCAATGTCCCAGGGCTAACCTGGGACCCCAGGGAAGCCACAGCAACTAAGGAGGAAGGATTTCCAGAAGTAGGAATACTTAGAAACTATTACCTCTTGGGAAGTTGGCAGTACTGACCAGCACCAAAAACAAATACATAATTAATATTAATTTAGAACTTAGAACCAAGCTCCGGTCTCCCTTACTATGTAGGAAGATTCAAGAAACCTTTCTGCAAACAATGAGAAAGAGCTGGATAATAAAAACTAAAAACTGTAATATTTATTGAGCCCATCAGAGAACCAAGGTCACAGGGCAAACATGGAAACTGAATTCCAAAGAGTGACAAGTGGGGATGAAACACACCATCTGTCTCACCTTCAGCAAGCAGAGAAGAAAGAGGAGGTTTCCATGCCAGTGGACAAAGAGAAATCACCTACATTTTTAAAGAATTCTTAAAGGCAAGGTATAAACTAGTGTATCAGTTTGCAAGAGCTAATGGTCTCAGGCACAAAGGGCATCCGCATCCACTCACAAGCTCTTTCCCTGAGCCTCCACCAACTAGGTCACTAGAAGGACTGGGGGCGTGGCCAGAGACATCAAGGGCCAGCCAAGGAAGCACAGACTTGGGGCAGGTGATGGGGCTGCTGGGAGACAGGCATGGTGCCCTCTCCACCTTCCCAACCCTGATCTCCTAAAAAGCAAAAGCCTGAGGCCACTGGGCAGCAACCTCTCTTACCCCAGGGCCAAGGGAAAAAAGCTAGTGCGTCTGGGACAGGAGTAGGAGCAAAGACAGCCCACTCCATGGGTGAAATAGAAAATCCTCCTGCCCCAGGATACAGGTAAAGATCCACTGCTGCTTAAAACAGGAAACCCACGAAAACCCAAACTCAGCTAGACTGACTCAGCCTCCCACACAAATGGCCTGACACAAAAAGATGTGTGCCCATGGGCACGGATAATACAGGACAGTCTGTTCTGTCCCTGTACATGCAACACCCAGTAGCCAATTGGATCTTATGAGACACACAGAAAGTCAAGGGGAAAACCACCCTTTGTCAAGAAGCAGAACAGTCCATAGAATCATACGCAAAGACGACTGGACATTAGTTCTTTAAAGACAGGAACTTTAACGTAACTATGATCACACGTTAAGATGCCGAGTAAAACAGGTGGACAAACACACCTAAACAGGTGGGCAATGAAGCAGAGATCTTTCTGGAAGATGGTTCTTTCAAACGGATATGGAAATTATAAAGGAAACCTAAAGTTTCTAAGAGGCATTACATGATTCCCTCTGTCAGATCATGCCCACATGAGAAGGCGTCATAGCAACAAAATACCCATGCTGACACAGTTTCCTTCTAAAGGACAGGACACAGCTAGATGTCCACTGGCACAGCTCTCGCCTCTGTAGGAAGCTAGCTACTTTTGCATCACAGTGAAAGCCTATGGCTTTTTTGGATCATTTCAAAATTTAGTAGGCAGAGCTCCTATATGAGTGGCAAAAATAAATAGCCTACATGCCCATAATATTCTATTTCATGATCTGGAGGCAGGGAACATGAGTATATCCATTCTGTAAAAATTCATCAAACTGCACACTTACAACTTATGTTCATTTCATTCTGGATATTTTACTTCAATGAGAATGCACTTTAAAAATAGCTCATTAAAATATTTCCAGTAAAAATGTATTTATTCTCTTCTTGCCTAAGGATAGTTTTCTTTGAAAGCAAATTAAATGTATGGACTATATGATTCATGAGTACAACATTTAGCTGGCCAGTTATTATCAGGGAAAGGATCTGGATTACCTAAGTGGATTTGTGAAGACTTCTTTTAGGAATAAGGAACTGAGGGCACCTGGATGGCTCAGTCAGTAGTGCATCTGACTCTTGCTTTCAGCTCAGGTCATGATCTCAGGGTCATGAGATCGAGCCCCATGTCAGGCTCCACGCTGGGCATGGAGACTGCTTAAGATTATCTCTCCCCCTCTGCCTCTACCTCTCAACACCCTCTCTCTTAAAAAATAAAATAAAATAAATAAATATAAAGGAATAAGGAACTCAACTGCATACAAATTCTCTAGTAGCAGATGTAATGGAAACATACGCAGCAAAAATGTCTTGGAAAATGGGGAATGGGATATGGATCCCTGGCCATTCACTTTGCTCTGACATCTCACTTGGGGAAGCTCTCATGAGCAGAGAGTGCTTTTAATTCAAAAGATAAAATATGCATCCATCGTATAGCCTGGACATATCTGAACTCACTTAGCTGCAGAATGGACGCCCCCACACCAAACTTCTCAGCAGTGCATGAAGAATGTGAACAGCTTACACAGTCATGCTCTAGTGGATTAAAACACTTCATGCCGAACATGAGACCATGTGTTCCAACGGAGTAGGATAAGCGACAGGAACGAACAGTACGAAAACCACAGCTGATCTCTATGTGTGTTGGAAATGCGGTCGGATCCACCCAGCCGGACACCATTCCTCCAGCCTGGCCCCAGCCCTCCTGAGCTCCTCATCCCCTTTCCCACACCAAGTCCCGGAAGTGCTCTGTCTCCAGTTCTAGAGTCCTCGGGTCAGAATGCTTCAAAGCCCCCCGGTTCAGGAAGCAAATCCTTTGTTCTACCCCATTACATTAAAAGTATGGTTCTAAGTGATGAATTCACTTTGTATTTTTTTAAATTTTAAATATTAAAGGCAGATAGACTTTAATTTTTCAAATGAACTTCAAATTTTCACCTGCAAATATCTGAAGACTAAAAGTCACAGAGAGGATGGTACTCAGAATTCTAGCCAACAAGAGGTTGGCTGGACCAATAGAAACTACTGAAAGCATGGGGATTTAAATGAAGAGAAACCTTCCAACCTTAGTTTGGGCTACTTCTTTCCTAAAAACTCACAATTAGCATGGACAGAGCTTCTAAGTGAACCAACTGTGCTTTCGCATTCTTGTACCTCCTATGTCATCTTCTGGGAGAAAACCAGTAAGCAGTAACATAATGGCAAGGAACGGTACAGAGACAGGGTCATACACAAAGTCCCAATTATTCTCACTAGGGCCTCAGTGTCCTTGTTATTACTTAAACAGCCCAAACCTGGGGATTTAAGCATACCCATCTTCAGAAATCCCAGTGCACTAAAATAAGAACCTAAATCGGTGTGTTGAATCTGTGCAGAGAGAAGAGAGCATTCCTATAAAAAGGGGAAATGAGATGCACTTCTATTTACAAGCATCTAGATGTCCAAAATAGATGAGACTATGTTTAAAAGTTACCCTCCTATTCAGGATTTCAATGAACAACAATGAGCACGACAACAAAGGAACCACAGTGCTAATTTTAGGTTGTGATTTCCACGGATCCTAGATGGTTACCAACCTCCATAAGCCACCCAATTTATCCAGGGACCAATGTCCCTCTGTAGAGGAGTCCCCCCCTTCCCAACAACCACTTTCTATAGAAAAGATTTTTAGATCGACGGATATGAGGTCCAGCAAAGCATATGGGGACTTTTTCACGCCTGCATACCCTTTTACACCCCTATACCTAGCCATCCAGACTACCGTGCAGAATATTTCCACAAAGCCAGAAAGCAAGCTCCCTCACAACCCTATCTGGAGCCACGCTTCTTTTATCACCAAAGACCAGCTGCGGCCATTTCTGAGCTGTATATAGATGGAATCATCGAGTATGTTGCGATAATTCTCTGCAAAGTTCCCTGACTTGTACAGACCCCAAGAACCACAAGCAAAGAGCCATGTATGCTGAATGGACTGTTCCGTAGTCCCCAGGCAGGCCTTCTAACACCCAGAGCTTGCCGGGTGGGAAGCCATGACCCCTCTGTACAGTGACAGAGAAAGCTGAAAGATTCATCATAGCTAGCTTCACCCCAAGATAGCAGAGATAAGGTGTGCTGCAAAAGCACAGAGGTGCAGCAGAGTCCTTCCCAGTTGGACACTGATAAGATGCTCGCAGGGCCAGCTCCATGCATTAGAGACTGCCCTCGGGAGGACAAGGCTCTCCACGTCCTTGATAAGCTTCCCTTATCAACTGTTCTCAAAGGGGCAGCTCCCCAAAGCTGGTCCTGTCAACAGCCTTTCAAGCTTCCCCCACTTCTATGCCCTCTCTCCCCTCCAAGAACAACGGCTCGCTGGACTCTTCCTGAGACCACCTGCATGGAGCTGCCTGTGCAAAGACCGGCAGGAATCACAAGTGGCCGTGACAGTGGTGCAATCTCTTCCTCGGGGAACTTATCCAGAGCTCCGTAACCATCTTACAGGAACAACAAAACCAGTGTGAAGTCTCCCGATCATTCCTTCTGCTTCCCAAAAGGTGTCACCCAAAGACAGGTGCTCTCATGGCTCAAACGTAATCCTTGTATTCTTTGAGATTTCACTAGGAACCAAAGTGGTCACTGCTCTTAGTTTTCAGAGCTTTGAAACGCAAACATAAAATCTACCTTGTTTCAGTGTTGAAGGTAATCAAAAAAGAGTGAGTCAGGATATTTGTGGTCAATGCACCAAAGGAAATAAGATAAAAAGAACAGGGGATTCAAAGGAACTCTTTACCCCACGTGTTTCCCTTTCCAGAGACTTAGTGTCCGAGAGCCCCACTGTGGGCTTCGCCCACTATATCTTGCAGAGGGATTCGGAAATGGACTAATGTTCTAGACAGGACCCAGGTTTGGTTATCATCCTTAATTTTTCTTTCTTCCTTCCTTCTTCTTTTTTTTTTTTAACCTCTAAACATTCATTTCCAGAATAAATGAGTTCCTCAGATGTTAAAGATAAATCTTAAGCTCATCAGACTATTTGCTGGTAGGGAGAGAGGAGGATCTTGCCAAATCCCTTCACTGAACGTGAACGGTAAGGGATGGCCGGGCTGGATAAGGGACCTGGTCGATGACACCCAGTTAGGAAGCGGCAGAGCCGAGACCAGAATTCAGATATGCCCTGTTGCCTGGTCCTGTTTCTTTTATCTTGTGACAGATTATTTACCAGTCTGCTCCCCACTGACTCTTTTCCAGGAGGCTGAAAGCGAGATGCTAGCTGGGCGGGTCCTCAACCTGAGGGCTCAGCCGGAGAAGGATACGATTTTCCAGCAGTGCAACAGCTGGAAGCACCTGTTCCTGAGGGCTGTAGGACCTACAGCTCGCTTTCTTGCTGGTTGTTGGCTGGGCACCTTGAGTACTGAAGGCCACGTGCAGCTCCTTGCCATGTGGCCGACACGTGGGCCGTGCTTCATCAAGGCTGGCAGGAGACAGAGAAGATCTAAAGAGCTTTCTGTCTACTGCAGCCCTGAAATTCCACTCCGGAGCATCTAGCCGACCGGCGTGAGCATGAATACTCGTCTAGGACAAGTGCAAAACATTCACAGCCGCTCGGCAAAGTCGAATGTCACCTCCCTTCCCTTGGTTTTAGCAGCTTCCCTGCATGCTCCTTCCCGCGAGGACGGTCTGAGATTCAAACCCCACTCTTGCTTTCTGCTCCACACCCTTTCTGACCTCGCGCATCCCTCATTCCCAACCCGATAACTGTCCCCACTCCCAGCACGAGGACCACTTCCTCCTCCTCACACGGTAGCATCTGTGCTTTCCCTGTCTCACTGCAAGTTCCCAAAGGTCTCCCTCTGCCCCATGCTCAAGGAGCAGATCTTCTCTCCTGGAACCCAGGAACCCGCACGACTTCTCAGATTGCCCAATACTCACGAGCTCACCTTGACGCAAGAGTAACATTATCCCTGTGCGGTCCATTCACTATTCTGTGCCTTCATTTCTCAAGCCACGAACAGCAACAATGATGCCTTCCTAGAGACACTGCCAGGTGAATTCTGCCAGGAATGGCAAATGGCGATTCTTCATCGTCTGTAGTGTGTGTGCTGACCCACGGAGACCAAGAGACCTCCCTCGCCCTCTCCCCTGTGGGGGCCTGGGCCCCTGCGCGCGCACCACCAGAGAGTTCTTCTCCAGGGAGCAGCTGACAGAGCAATGTCCTTAGGGCCATCTCCACAAATAAATAAATAAATAAATAGGCCCTCCCTCTATGGCCTCACCCTTATCCTTAGGAGCCAGGAGGACAGACAAAGCGCCCATGAGACCTGGTCAGGAGAAGGCCAGGTCCGAGCGGCCAGCATCGTGAGGACTCAGCACCAGAAGCACGACCTGCCCTCCGGGCCAACAAAACCTTGAAAACAGCCCTTGAAAACGTGCAGACACACGTGTCATGCTACCTGTCCACTCTCCAGGAAGGCCAGGTGTCCCCAGATTCAAGCCTATTTTTATCTTATGGGGTACAAAGTTCAAGCCCTTTGAGAAATGGGCTGGAACTCCAAATCTCTGGAAAAAATAGGTTTCCTTCATCAGAAGACTCCTGGAACATAAGACAAGTCCCACACAGCAAAGAGCACGTCTTTTGTTTTAGTTAAAACCACCTTATTCAGTACGGTGTGACTGACAGACAAAAGGCTACACGTGTCTGACGTACACAGCTGCTGAGTCTGGGGCGCGCGCCCAGCCACTGCACCGCCCCCGCATTCTGCGTCGGACACACACCCGGGTGATGAGCCAGTCTGAGGGAAGGTGATGCGGCCGGAGGTGGCAGAGGGAAACCAAGGCAAATGTAGCCTTTGCGCCTTACTGTTCTGGCTGCTGTCAGGCTACCGCAGACCGAGTGCCTTGCGAACAACAGAAATCTCCTTCTCACAGTCCGGAGACCAGAGGTCCAGGCTCGGGACCCAGTGTGGCCGGCTTCTGGGGAGAGCCCTTTTCTGGGCTCTTGTGAGCGTCTGGTGGCACACAGCGAGCGAGCTGGCTCCCCTGGCATCCTGTTAGGAAGGCACCATCCCACTCTAGAGGGCTCTCCTTTGTGAACCAATGACCTCCCAATAACCCCACATCTGCCTCTACCCCGGCACTGGGGGTTAGGATTTCCAAATGTGAGTGAAGGGGCGGCACGATGAGGGAACACGCACAGTCAGACCGTACCCACCTAGGCTGTGTGCGACCTGGACGGTGGTGCTGAATGCTGACTGTGGCTGAAAGCGGCCTTCGAAGCCAAGAGCCTCCATCTTCTCGGAGATAACCTGCAAGGTTCACACAAGCCCTCCTGCTTTTTGGCTAAATTCTGACGTGATAACTCTACCTGAAACCTCTGAGTCCTGGCCTGTGCGATGCCACAGCTGAAACAATGACATTCTTTATTCTGAAAATGTTGGTGCTTACAGAAAGGCTGAGAAGATAGTCTCATGAGCACACGCATATCCATTATTCAGATCAGCCAAATATTAAAATTCTGCCACATTTTGTTCACCCGCCATTGCATCTGCCTGTCTGTACTTGTTGCTGCTGAACGACTTGAAAATACATTATAGACATAATGACACTTTATGCCTAAATACCTCAGTATCTTTTTTAAAAATGATTTATTCATTTTTTTAAAGAGTGAGAGTGTGTGAGTCAGGGGAGGGCCAGAAAGAGAGGAAGAGAAGCAGACTTGCTGCGCATGGAGCCCAACATGGGGCTTGATCCCATGACCCCATCATGACCTGAGTTGAAATCAAGAGTCAGACACTTAATTGACTAGGCCACCCAGGTGTCCCTAAATACCTCAGTTCTCTTAAAAATAGGGACATTATCCTAAATAGCCACACTAATATCAGATCCAAGAAAAATAACAATAGTCCCTAAAATAATTTAATAAACAGCATTCAAATTTACCCAACTGCCTCTAAAATCTCTTTTTTTTTAAGACCTACATGCAATACTGCGACTTCTACTAAGAAATATACAACACACCGGAAAGCAGATTCTTAACCATACAGAACAAACTGATGGTTACTAGAGAGGAGGGGCTGGCGGGATGGAGGAAACAGGTAAAAGGGTTGAGCGTGCACTTATCTTGACGAGCCATGGATAAATTACAGAACTGTTGATCGCTATACTGTAGGTCTGAAGGGACCACGGTATGTTAACTCTACTGGAATTCAAAAACAAAAGAAATACATATGTGGTTCTCATGGCCGCCTCTGGCAAAGAGCTCCTGAGACCCTTGGAATTTCCTGCTTGGTAAGAGCCGTAAAGGTGAAATGAGTCTCTTCGGTTGCTGGTTCCTGAGAAGCCCCTTCTAGGCACACTGAGATGATGCTACTGAGGTGACTTCTGGAACGCCTCAGGATGGAGGCCGGTTGCCCGGGGAACCAGCTCTGTGTGATGAGAGGGCTGGAACTCTCAGTCCCCACCCCCAACACCCACCTCCGAGAAGGGAAAGGAAATGGATGTCAAACCAAGCACCAAATGGCCAATGACTTAACCACTCCTGCCTCTGTCCTGGGCCCTCCATATAAACCCAGGAGGAGGGCATCTGGAGGGCTCTCTGGGGTGGCAGGTCACGAGGAGGTGCCGGGAGGGTGGTGCACCCAGAGGGGCCGTGGGAGCCTGGCGCCCCTTCCTGCATGCCCTGCCCTCTGCTTCTTTCCACCTAAGCTCTATCCTCTTACATTTCTAAGTTACATCCTCTTACGATACATGGAGGATCTAATAAGTAAACGACTTTCCTGAGTTCTGGGAACCACAGGGACAGATGAATCACACCCGAGGAGGGGGTTGTGGAAACCCCCAAATTCTAGCCAGCAGGTCAGAAGCACACTAACGACCTGGACTTGGGGACTGGGGTCTGAGGTGGGGGCAGTCTTACAGGACGGAGCCCTTCGCCCGTGGGACCTGTTGCTGTCCCCGTGTATGCAGCACTAGAATCCAGAGAATCCATTAGATTACCAGCTGGCACAGCAGAGTGGGTTCAGGTGGAAAACCCTACCCACCTCTTTGGTGACCAGAAATGTCAGATGTAAAGTCCTCTCCAGAGAGGACTGTGTGTAAAACAAAGGGAAAAGACAGTGTGTCTTTTCTCTTTATACTGTATTTCCCCCAAAGCAACACAGACGCTTCTAGATAGAAGTAAGGCAGGCCCAGGGCATCGCTGTCAGCTCTGAGGCAAGACTTCTGAGCCACTCTTGGAGAACTGTTACCTTGTCAGCTCCCGGCTTCCTATTCCATACGAGGCGGCCCAGGACCCTAGTGGCCTCAGCCCCCGCCCTCTGCCTCCAGGAGTCACATCAACCAAAAAGCAGTAGAGAAATCTAGGAACCCGGGCATTGATCCAAGGAACTCGGGGCCACCTGCTGACCACCAGCGAGCCTCAGTTCCGAAGACACGCAGCCTCCTGTCCGGGCTCAGACTCCACGTGCTCAGCATTAAGAAAAGGTGGGGGCCAGAGAAAGAGGCAAGCGAGACGACAGGGGACAGAAGGGAATGCACGGTGTCCTCCAACCACCTGTGTCCTACATTTTAGCTCAGCCACATCCCTGAATCTTAGATTCATCCCCACGAGGGGAAACGGCTCCAGGACGAGTCATGCAAGAAACCACTGGGTGGAACTCCAGATCTTCACCATCCTTGATGTTATGGCGTAAAGTCATGGTCACGGTAACCGGGACACTCTGATTCTTACTACCGTACAGAAGTAGAGCCGGCCTTTAGAAACATCACTCCCCTTCACAGCTACAGGAATTCAAGAGTGCTAGGACTCTCAGGGTTGCCAGAGGAGGAAGGGGTACAGGACTTAATTCTGGGGATTTTTCTCCTATGGGCAACGGAGAAACCATACAGACGAATGAGCAGCAGCAGGGGAAAGAACAGGCAGAGCCGGAAAGAAATCCCAACGCTTTTCAATTCCAGGCCACTGTTTTTCTGCTTGGCCCCTAGTCAGAAGAAGAAGAATGTCTCAGGTCTCAGGCTGGCTTTCTTTAGCACTGGAAAGAACCAGAATGCCTGCGGCATAAAACATTAGGGGAGAAATGTGCTGGGTTAGTGGCTTAATCTCATCAACCCAGTTAAAAAAAAAATCTTTGTTTGTTGCATGATTTCACGAAAAGAGGGAGAAAAAGTGTTGAACTGCTAGGATACATCAAATAAATGAATTAGAACTCCGATGACAGCAGCAGAGCCGGAGCTTCCGAGGAAATAGGAAAAGAAGTTTGCTGTGGCTCACTGCCCTGGTGCTGACTGTCTACAGTGCCCTACGGTTAAGATAATATGCGATATCATGTGTAGAGCTTAGTGCAAGACTGTTCAATGCCGACCGCAAATACCTCCAGGTATTGAGTTAGGGAAACACCAAGAAGACACACTTAGTGCATCTGTGAGATGGCCCCAAGACAAGGAAAGTATTATAAACTGGCATATGTCTGTCTCATCCCCCGACTATGGAATTTTCCAGAAATACTGTAACCACATCATACACTTCTATTTCTGTTAGAAGTGAATATATTTGTTGCCCTTTAGAAGTAGTGAACTAGGGGTGCCTGGGTGGCCCAGTGGGTTAAAGCCTCTGCCTTCGACTCAGGTCATGATCTCAGGGTCCTGGGATCGAGCCCTGCATTGGGCTCTCTGCTCAGCGGGGAGCCTACTTCCCCCTCATTCTCCGCCTGCCTCTCTGACTACTTGTGATCTCTGTCTGTCAAATAAATAAATAAAAATCTTTAGAAGCAGTGAATTATTTGGTGTCTGACTGAATGAAAGGATGCATGACTGGGTGGTTGGGGGAGGTGGGGAGTGGGACAGGGGGAGGGAGAGCTACACATCCACTATGGTTCAACGGTTTGATCTGTTTCCACAGCATTTACAAATAAACCCCTTCGTGAGCAGCATTTGGGCTTCCAGGCAGTGGTTTGCTGAAGCCTCTGTCTGGCCCCTGAGCCTCTCAAGAGGGAGTAAGACGGCAGGGGGGTCTAAATTGAAAGTGATCGTCCCTCACAGTGAGTGTCCTCAGAGCCCCCCCAGAGAACCACAAGATACAGGACAGGTTACAGAGAGAATAAACACCATTACACAGGCACCAGTACCAAGGCTTCTGAGTGTTTTCTAGAACAGTCTAATTATATCATTTTGTTCACATGTAACTTTGAAAACATACGCACTGCCTAAAATCAGATAAATACTTAAATAGCTTTTGTATGTTCAATATTTCATAAAAGAAAATGCTGACTTAAACTGAAAGAGTCTGGATGAACCCCTGAAATCTGGGGCTCTGGATTATAGCATTTAAATAGTCTCCAAACGACCTGACTCTTGAAAACAAAATGAACAGAGGTGGAGATTTCGAGCCCTTCCTAGGTATGGCACACCAGCGTGATGCCTAGCTCCATGAATAGTGTTTCTTAAACTCCCACACGCGTGGCATGAGAACACTGCGGAAAACCCAAGTGTTTCACACCGAGCATCATAATTATGTTCATTTTTTAAGAAGCGGACATCTCAATGTATGTTCATCGAATACGAGCAGACTCGGTTTCTAAAGAGGAAAGTGAGGAAGCAAAGTCCACACTCATCAGGAAGCCTCTTTCTTCGGACCCTTTTCGACAGAACCTTGAGGATATACCCAGATGTTATCATACACACTGTTAGGAAGTAGATGATGAAAAAGGATAAAAATAAATTCTTAATAGATTCCTAACCAGGCACATACAGCAGACGATACACAGCAGACTGACAGGTGGAAAATCTGAATGTCACAGAAAACGTTTGTCAAAACTAGGAAAGTGTTCTGAGAGGTTCCATTCATACTCTCCATCTCGGACAGCCGGTACAGGCCCCGCCCTTCCACGCTCCAAGTCACCTCGGAGGAGCGATTTCTTCCCTAGAATTTCGAGTGCTGTCACAAACTAAGGCTGCCTCAAGCTGCGTAGGAGAAAAGTGTGTGCCCATGTCCAAGGCCACCGTTCAAGGTCCCGTCACCATCTGTAGCTGAAAGAATTTCCCAGTTCCTAACTGTACAAGTTCCTTTCTAGACTCTAAGAGAAGGAAACAACACTGGTCTGTAACTCTCCTGATCAACGCACACTCACCAATGAACTAAAAGACATCATGTAAAAAAATAAATAAATCGAAGACAAATCCCCTCCACCCCCTTCACACAGGATAAGTAAATACTTAATCCAGCTGGGGTTACTGACTGTCTGCCTCCTTCTGAAGCTTGCCAGTGACAGAGGCTCCATAATCTTTTTTATCTCAGCAGTCAGGACGTGATTTCTTATTGCCAATGGAAAATTCTTTGGTATGTATATCCTTGTTTTGTCCTACATGGGCCTGTAGAAGTGGCTCAGAAATATTATTCAGATGGGAGTCTGCCGGTGCACAGAACAAAACCCAGCTTCTGCTCACTTAGCAGGAAGGGGCTGTGGCACTGCCACAGTGCCAGCTCCTGGAGCCCGGAGGACGAGCTCCATCACGACCTTGACCCAGGAGGTAAACAGCACCCAGCATCGAATCCTGAAAATTGCCACTGGTCCCTCTGGGTCACTCTGCACATCTGGCTGATTCTTCTGTGCAGAACAGCTTTCCCTGCCTCCCCATCCCCACGGAAGCCAGCAGAGCCCCTTCATAGTATCTCCTCCACTTGAAACAAGACCATAACCTCCTGATTTTAGCGTCAAATTCCAGGAGGGAGATACTGGGTGAGTCAGTGTGTGTCAAGAGTCCATACCAACCTAACCCGTGATGGCCAGGAGATGAGGCAAGTCTGACTGCTAGAAGCCCACCCACGGGATGTGGTGCCAGGCAGGGAAGGGCATTACGGTGAGCTGGGAGGACACCCCCAAAGGTTCTGGCTCCAATCGTTCTCATAGAGTCATGTCATAGGCCCATTTTACCTCTCCCTCCCCTGATACTTTATTCTTGCCTAAAGATCATAATTCCAATCCCCCCTTGATCCATTTCTCTTCTTCCCTGGGCTCTGTTCATTTTTCCACAGCATTTTTACCAGGAGCTTATTGAAACTGCACTAAACGCTCTGATACGCCGTGGGCAAATGTAAGCTGGAGGAGTGAGATTGCTTGTCACTGTTTGTAGTTGAGTCAAGGTGAAGACCCGGGACACTGGCAATGGGAGGCCCATTTCTTGATGGCGAAAGGCAATCCGAAGGGCTCCGTGCAGGATAATTCTGGAAGACCCCACAGAAATGTAGATGCACATCAGCCGTGTGTGTGTGTGTGTGTGTGTGTGTGTGTGTGCACGCGCACACGTACACATGAAATTTCACTAATATATGTAGTAAACATTTACTGCTTTTGGTGCCAGAAATGCTCTGCAACTGGGGGACACAACCACCAAAGTCCTATGGTCCCAGAGCCAAGGACTGGGGACACAGCCAGGAGCCCTGCCCTTGCAGGCTTGCCGTCTTTCATTTCAGCCACACACTTAAATCAGCTGTGACAACAAGTGTGTGAAGTGACTGCACTGTGGAGCCCCTGGCAAGAACATCTCGCCAGATCTAGATGGTCCTGGAGACTCCCTGGAAGAAGTGACACTTAGCCTGGGACCTGGGTGGGTGAAGGGACAGGTATCCATGGCCTTGCTGATGACACACATCCGATAGCTGGAGCGTAACACACTCAAGTCAGTTTCTGCTCACAGACAGCCTTCACCAAGCGGCCACAGTCCAGTCAGGCTGAGTCACCTTCTGGGAGTAGCGAATGCACATTTCTGCAAAGGTGCTGGTCATCTGTATGGAAGGCAAACCTTCTCCCACCCCCCGCCACCTTCCTGCGGCTTACTCTGCCTCCAACTTTGGAGCCGCACTCCCCATGGTGAGAAAGGGCTCTCGAAGCACCCCCAAGCCCATCTTCACCATATGTCGGCTTGCTTCAGATTTCCCTCTCTCCCTCTGGCCTGGGAGACCCCAGCATGAGGACTGTGTCACTACCCTCTAGACGCTAGTAGAGTCCTCACACTAAGAGCTCAAAAAGTTTGCTGAAGAATAAATGAAAATGAAGGATTATTTATAGATGCCAGATGCTCTATATACATTATTTCATTTATTCCTCGTGACAATCCTTGAAGAGTGGTGACATTATCCCCAACTCTACAGATGAGAAAACAGAGGTTCCCCATGATGAGTGACCTGCCAGCAGTGACAGGGTGACAAAGCGATAGGAACCCAGCCGCCCGAGACCCACTTCATCTGCTTCCCCTGACAACGTGAGATGCGGAGGTTGCCCTGCCTGCACTCAGGCTACAACTCAAACGAGCAGCCTTGTCGGCACCTGGTAAAACCCTTCACAGAGCTCAATGGTTCATCCATGGGTATATGAATTGTTTAACTCAACCAAAATGAATATTTCCAGCTGCTTGAGGGAAGGACAAATGTCCACCCTGGTGTTTTAGATCAGGTGCCTTGTAAACAGAACCAGGGGCGACTTCTGCAGAACAGTGAGAAATCTCTGGGCCCGGGCTCTGCTTCCCTAGAAGGGAGACCATGGCCCTCCATGACCAGAGGCAAAGGGTTTCTAACCCCTGTCCATGATCTGAGCATACTGGGGAGCACTGTGCTTCCCTACAAGAGAACAGTTCTGCATTTAATTCTTTTGACTCTCTGAAAACCATTTACTACTTAGTTAACACGTATTCCATTCAGGAATAAAATGGACTCTCGGAGACGTTAGAAAGTGCTGTTTATGCTCTCTGCTCACTCTTGCCCTCTGCCCCCTCCAACTTTTTTTCCTTTAAAAATCTTTTTGATCTAGTATTTCAATATGCCAAGGCCCAACCCAGAATAAACATTTACAACCAAATTATAAATCTCTTACAAGTGGGTCATTTTTGAATTGCTGACCTGACCTTTACTATTTTGGGAGGACCGAACAGAGGTTGCTCACCATGAATTATACCCCGAGCCACCATTCCGGCTTTCACTGGTCATGGCATCAGCAGCCTGTACCGGCAGTCTGGGCTGAAATGGCAAAGAGCAGAAGAAAGATGCTCTTTCTCTACCAACTGCCGCCCCCGACCTCACACAAACCCTTTCTGATGCTTTTGACCTGGAAGATCCAAAAACACAAGATTGCTTTGTTACTGGGAGAGTTACCCAGTGACCTCTTTCCCAACTTGAACTAAAAAAAGGTCACCCAGCTACATGGATGGTTCTGCTCCAGAATTCCCATGTTCCCAACCAAGGCTCAACTCGCCAACTACAGGCTAGAGTGGACTAGACATGGGAGGGGGGGTTATTTGGGACTAACCAACCCTCCTTTCTACAAATGACTTAAAACTAAACCCATCAGCACTGTTTCAAAAAAAAAAAAAATAACCTTTATCTGAACGGGTCAACACCATGTAATATTACTACATCTGCTCAAAAGACAGCTATACCTCATTTTAAGCCGTAAACACGACCACGAACACCCCCCCACACACACACCCAAAAGCTATTCCTGAAAAGTTTCTTTAGTTAGAAAAATGTTTAAGGGCCTGTTGTTTGAAGCCACCCATCAGGGAAACCTTCTGCGAAGTACAGCCTCCCTGTGACTGTAAACAGGGCGCCCATCTCCTAGATGAACAGATTTGTTGATCTGTGCACATCTGTGCACATCTGTGCAGTGAGCTTCCTCTCTCATCACTGATCTCTGTATTCTGGCATTTTTAAGTGCTCCAAAAAAGTTTGCTAAATGACTAAATGAAAATAAGGAGTAAATGAAAATAAGCATTTATAAATGCTCCTGCATCCTGCCTGAGAGGCTCCATCTGGGATCTGCAAAGTTGTGACTTCAATCATCTCTGTGCCGGAACGCCACCCGGCCCCACCGCGTCAGGCCCAACTACCATCACACTGATGGCTTATACCAGATCTCTGTTCCCCACCCCTCCCTCAGTGGTGTCTACACCAGACAGCCGAGAGAGCAAGGGGGCTCTGTGATACAAGGTCGGAGGGGAAAGGAAGTCACTGAGAGGCTCCAGGCATGTTGTTTTGAATTCAAAAACACTTTCTACAGGCTCCTGATTTACGGTGATTGGGTACCAAGCCATGTCAGCTGGAATGGCAACAGGCTCTTCCAGAAGGATGTAGATTCGAGCCAGGCCCGTCATGAAAACCGAAGAAGGGGTCCAGGAGGAATGAAGACAGGAGGTCAGGAATCCAGAAGGCAGGCTTTTTTAGGTTAGCATGACGGGTCACCAGAAGAGTTCACCTGGAGCGTACCCTTGACGTTAGATTATGAGGGCTTCTTATCCAAAGGTACACTCCCGGGAGACACGTGGCCATATCGGGAAACATTTTTGGCTGTCACACTGTGGGGCCGGGGGTGGGGGGGTGGTGGCAATGGAGTGCCAAAGGCCAGGGACACTGCTGAGCGCTCTACAATGCACAGGACAGCCCCCCACACTAAAGAATTATTCAGGACAAAATGTCAAGCATGCTGAGCTTGGGAAACCCTGGGCGAAACCAAAGCTTGCCATCAGGAATCCTGGCCTAGCCTACGGTCTGGAAAGCCAAGGACGCAGTTAAGATGGGAGAATGCGGAAGGAGGGAAGCCATTCCAAAAGGACAGGAAGGCACCAGAAGGAGTCCAAGGACCCAGACCACTACAGAGGTCCAGTCAAAGGTTTTCTCCCACTGAGGCCAGTGACTTGGACCATATGTACTCACTCACTCACTCACCAAACATTTACTGAGCGACTGCTCTGGACCACCTGCTCTCTGGGATCTGGATATGCTCACAGCTAGGAACCCAAGGAACCACCGAGAATCCTGCCCAAGAGGTTTGGTTCAGAAATACGGATGTGGAGCTTCCAGGACTTGAGCCCCTGGGGACCGGACCCTGACCCAGCCTACTTGCTTGTTTCTAGTTTAATTCTCAGCTGACCGCTCCATACATACCATCCCGTGAGACCCAGGGGACTTTAGTAGGAGTTTTTTGGTTTTGTTTTTGTTGTCCCCCCCCCAACAATTCCTTACAAAAAGTCCCTTGTCTAGAGGGAAACTTGTTCCTCTCACTGACAGGAGAAAATACTGAGCAAAGGCCATGTCTGCACTATTGAAAGTTAACATCACTTAGCTTAGCCACCCAAAACAAAGACCAAAAATCAAGAGGATAAGAATGAATCCTTGCTTAGTTCAGTAATGTCTGCTGCTACAAAGGGAGCACATGTACACCCCTCAAATAGTCAGAAATCCTCACTGGGGACTCCTTCAGTGGGGACACAGACAAGCCACTGTGAAAGATGGCCAAAAAGTGACCTACCAATGCCAAGGACATGGCATGCAGCAGCCCACGGCCTGCTCCGCATTTATTTTGTAATCATCGCGTCTCCCGGCTTGCTCAGTACGATGATTCGCCGACAAACAGAACAACTGATACCAACATATAGATAAGCCTTTTTATTCTTCCTTCTACTCTGATAGAAATAGCAAACAGCCAAAGGACTGCCCTAAGATGTCTTTGACTATATTAATAAAACATTAGCTTCTCTAAATTTAAACTTAAAATCTAATTAATTCATCAAAATGTCAGCTGTCACCTAAAGCATTTTAGAAAAAAGGAACTCCCCTTAGAATTAAGGCAAATCTTCACGGGAACAAAAAGACTGGCGAGAACGGACATTAGTCAATCCCAGTGATCGCTGCTGCCCTTTGTGTTAATATTATCCCTTCAATGAAGCCTCAGATAGAGGATATTTAAGAATCCACTAGTGGTACAAGAAACGTGTTTTCTATACGGCCTGTCCCCCGTCTTAATTATAAAGTGTGTTTGCACCGAGCACAGTCATCAGTGATATGGCTCTATGGCTCCCTGCCTCCCCGCCAAGTCACAAACCCTAGTGAAAATTTCCACAAAGCACGTAGGGCCACATCACTAGTAAAACTAGTGACAGATCTCTCCGTGGCTTTGGGGACTAGAGGACTCCAGGAAGGTTCTGATTTACACGACTGTCTTTAGTTATTAAGAAAGCAGAGAACAGAACCAAGACATGGGAAACTTCTGATAGAATTCCAGCAAGCGGAAACAGGACAGGTCTTATCTTTACATATAAGACAAATGGGTTTCCTATGGGTTTACGTTCCTTTTGCATTGTTTCACTCTACGCACAGCATTCTGCTTGAAAGAGAACTTGGTCCCTTGTGTTCCTTCTGTCATCCAAAGCCAATTTAGCAGCTAGGATTTTAGCAGCAGAAGCTGGAAACTGGAGGAGACACAGATAACCTTTTAAAGGTTTATACAGAGTTAAACACAATCACCGCAGTCCCTTAAAAGCAAGTAAGGGCATGAAAACAAAACATTAAAATCCCATATTTCTTCCTGCAAATAACTTAAAAGTAACCAGCTAACTGCCAGCATCCTGCTGACCTCTCTGGCTTGGAATCAAGGGGTTTAGGAGAAAATGAGACCTATTTTTAGAGCTCAATATGATTAATTTACAAAAACCTGATTTTTTTTTCCTAAGGACCAATAAAGTATGTTCCAATTTCAAGGAACGAAGGGGAAAAACATATCTCAAAATCATTAAGCTATTCATCTTTATCACAAATGAAATGAAGCAGGACTCATTTCTTAACTGGCAAGTAAAGGGCAACGTTTTTGCTATGCCAAAGGACGGTGATGGGGCCACTAATTACGGTTTAGAGTTACGGGTATCCGGAGCTGGTCGTGGCTGACTTCTTCCTTCCTAACCAGAGGAAGAATTGCCCACCAGATCAGTCCTACTCGCACAGGTACTATCTGTACGACTGATCACAGCTTTGCCAAAGCCATCAGCTGGGGCCCACTGGCAAAGAAAAGTTTCAGCTGCTGCCCCTGGCACCAACCCTCTCTCTCTCAGGAACCAAATGCCAGTATCTAGAATGATCCGGATTAACCTCCACGCAGAGGACAGATAGGGAAAGGAGCAAAAGGAGCCGAGTAGTTTAAAGTCAAGGCCCCGGAATCTTCCACCATCACCAGGGCCCAGGAGACCAAGGGAAGAGTTAAAATTCCAGGCCCACGAAGTCTGCAGTCGGTCCCTGAGCCAGCTGCACCCGGACCGGGGCGAGTAACACTTTCGAATCCGCAGGGAAAGCACAAGGCGCAGGCTACAATGGGTTTCCAATCTGTCTCCCCACTGCGACACGACACCTCAAGAGCAAGGGGGTGAGAACAGAGAAGCGTGTGTGGGAAGGGGAGGGGGTGTAAGAGAACGGATCAGAAATTCCCAAAGGTCCCGGAGAACTCCATCTCAGGGTTTCTCCTGAAAGTTGCAAAGCTGGGGCTGTATCTGTGGGCAGGGGGGCGGCTGGTCGCGTCGCCGCGATTGCTCCCCAGCTGCCAGGGACAAGGGCAGGGGAGACGGGCGGGCGGACGCGGGGGATCCAGGGGGTCTTACTTTTGTAGCTCGCTGCCCAGGGCTGGTAGCCATAGTAGCCTGTGATGCGCAGGATCCGCTCCTCAATGGACGTGAGCCCCACGGGCCCGCTAGTGAGGTCCTCCACAGAGCGCGACCATTTCAGGTCCTCCTTAATAGCCTCGTCCACCACCAGGTACTTGAGCTGCCGGAGCTGGGGGCTGATGTCGGACAGTCTCCGGGGGCTGACGTCCGGTGACCTCCTCATGCCACTGAGGCCGCGGGCGGGCAGGTGGGCGGGGAGGGAGAGAAAGAGTGGGGGATGCAGGTAAGGGGCAGGTCCGAGGGCGGGCAAGGGCGCAGCAGGGGCAGGTGCCGAGGCAAGGCCGCGCTGTTCCCCAACCGCTCGCCCGCCCCCCACGCCAACTGCCCCGGCAACCTCGGCGTCGGGTCCCGTCTCCAGCGCCCGGCCCCGGGCGCCTCGGGGCAGCGCAGATAGGGGCGAGCGGCGACGGAGAGGACGCCCGAAACTTCCCGAGCAGCTCCGCCGCGCGCCGCCCCTACCCGAGCCCCGGGCTGCCCGGCGTCCCGGCTGCCGAGGGCCGCCCTCCGCGCCCCCGCGCCCCGCGAGCCCGGGCGCTACTCACACGGCGATGCTTTTGCTCCTGGGTGCGCCGCCGGGAAACTCTCGGATCCCCATGGGCACCGGCAGCGTGGGGCCGGGAGCTCCCAGACTTGAAGGCGGAGGGGCCGCGCGGGCCGGAGCCGCCCGCAGCCGCGGCCCGGGGAAGTGGGCGCGCTGCCCACCGAGGGTCCGCCCGGCGCCGACTGCCCGTGCCTCCCGTGCGCGCCCGCGCCCGCCGTCCCCCAGAGCCTCCGCGGCTGCCGCGCGACACGGGCGCGGCGGCTCACCCGGCTCCAGCCGGTCCGCGGCGCTCGCTGCAGGCAGCCGGCGGCCGGGGCGGGGCGGGCCCGGGCCCCTCGCCTGTCGCCGTCGCCCCAGCACACGGCGGGCGCGGGAGCCGCGGCCCCGGGAGAGAGCGCCGGCAGCTGCGTGCGCTCTCTAGGCACCTGGGCGGCGGGGTGAGCCCGGCCGGGAGCGCGGCAGCCAGGCGGGGGCGCTGCTGCCCCCTCCCCGCCGCCGGGCTGTGCCCAGGGCTCGGAACCGGCGCCCGCGCTGCGAGCCGGGGGTTTGGGGCGCACTCCCCTCCCCCCCCCGGGACTTGTCGGGTCACTGCGCCCCCGGTTCCGTGGTTCGGTTCACTCCCATCAATCTCTCTCCAGCTCCTTCTCCTCCTTCTAAAACAACAGCAAAACTACTTGGAAAGACGGAAACCTGGTTCCGTTGTCAGCAGAACCGGGCTCGGAACGCCGGGTAATTAAACAGCGTTTCCTGGGCAAAGCCAAGACCCAGGTGGGACAACTTATCACGCCGCGGGGTAGCTCATCAGGCCTGGCCCTCAGAGAGCTTGCCTTCCCCTTGATGACGCAATTACTAAATCAGGTCCGCCTCCTTGGGCTTCCGTTTTAGCCTCTCTCCGCTCTCCTGTCCGCAAGCCATTCTCTCTGGACGCCTCGTCCGTTCTCATACTCTTATTTTTCTGTTACAGCAAACAACGTAGGTCCATTGAGGCAAATTTAGAAAATACAGAAATGTGTCAAGAAAATACTCGTTTTCCAGCCAAAGATGACTACGTTGAATTATAAGTGTATTCCCTTCCACTCTTTTCTCCCGTGTTAAATACTTTTCACAAACCAGAAACCAGCTGTATACGCTAATTGTGCAATGTTTTACATTAAAATTATGTTGTGTCTCAGCAAACCAGGAATCGAAGGGAGCTTCCCTAAATTAGACGACCTCTACAGAAACTGACAGCTAACGTCGCATTTCACGGAAAGAAACTTACTTGCTAAGATCAAGAGCAGCAAGGAGGACGTCTCTTCGCACCACTCCTTTTCAGTATGGACTGCAAGCCCTAGCTAACGCAGTTTGTAAGAAAAGGAAATGAAAAAGTCTACCTTTGGGGAAGGAGGAGATAAAACTGTCTTTGTTCACAGGTGACATGATCATCTATGTAGAAAACTTCAAGCAACCCACCAAAAATTAACCTGGCACAAATATGAGTTATAGCAAGTTTGCATGATATAAGATTAATGTACAAAAGTCAATCAACTTCCTATATACCAGCAATGAACAACTGGAATTTGATATTTAAAACATAATGCCACCCACCTTAGCACACGGAAAAAGTGAAATACTTAGGTATCAATACAATGTGTACAAGTTCTATTTGAGGAAAATTGCAAAGCTCTGATGAAAGAAATCAAAGACCTAAATGCAAAATATCCAACGTTCATTGGTAAGAATACTCAATATTAAGATGCTTTCCAACTTGATGTACAGATTTAAAGTAATCCCAGTCTCTCCCTCAGCAAGTTATTTTGTGGCTATCAGCAAACTGATTCTGAACTTTATATGGAGAGGCAAAAGACCCAGAGGAGCCAACAAAACATTGAAGAAGTCCACAAGTTGGACTGCTGACACTACCTAACATCAAGACTTACTATAAAGCTACAGTAAATGATACAGTGTGGGGATTGGTGAAAGAATGGACCAAGGAATAAAGAGAACAAAATGTAGAGCTCAGAAACAGACTCACAAATACAGCCAAGTCATCTTTGACAAAAAAGCAAAGTCAATTTAATGGAGAAAGGATAGTGTATTCAATAAAATGCTAAAACAATTGGACATCCTCATGAAAAACAATGATCACAAGCTTAAATATAAATTGAAAAATTATAAACTTCTTAGATTACTTCAAAGAAAACCTAGACAACCTTGGGTTTGGTGATGACTTTTTCAATACAAAATCAAAAACATGATCCATGACAAAAATGCTGAGAACTTAGACTTCATTAAAATTACAAACTGCTCCCCAAAGCCACTGTCAAGAGAATGAAATGACGAGTCACAGACTGACGGAGAATCTGTGCAAAACCATATCTGATAAAGGACTATTGTCCAAAACAAGCATACTTAAAACTCAACAATAAGAAAAAGAACAACCCAATTTTAAAAAAATGGCAAAACATCTGAATAGACATGTCACTAAAGGTGATACACAGATGGCCGATTAGCTTATGAGATGACGCTCAGCATACATCACCATGCAATTACAATTGAAGACAATGAATGAGGTACCATAGCGCACACCTGCTGGAATGGTCACGATCCAGAACCCTGACAGGAGCAAACGCTGACGAGAATGTGGAGCAACAGGAACTCCCATTCACCGAGGGTGGAAATGCAATAGTTGGGTGGTTTCTTATGAAACTTAGCAAACCAAGTATGCTCCAGCAATCTCATGCCTTGATGTATTTCTAAATTAGGTCGAAAACACATGTCCACACAAAACCTGCACACAAATATTTACATCTTTATTAACAATTGCACAAACATGGAAACAGCCAAGATGGCCTTCAACAGGCAAACACTGTAATACATTTGCACGAGGGTATTTATTTGGTGATAAAAAATGAATCAACTCTCCAGTCATGAAAAGACACGGGGGAAACTTAAATGTATGTTGCCAAGTGAAAGAAGGCAAACTGAAAGGTGTTATTCTATATGATTCCAAGTATATGACACAGTGAAGAGGCAAAACTATGGAGATAATAGAAAGATCGTGGCCCTCAGGGACTCCCGGTCGTATGGGGCGGTGGTAGAGAGGGAAAGATGAATGAGTGAGCACGGGACATTTTGAAGTCAGTGAAACTATTCTGTATGATAACGGTGGGTACATGTCATTATAAATTTGTCAAAAAGCACAGATGGTACAACACCAAGAGTGAACCCTAATATAAACTATGGGCTTTGGTGGCTAATGACCTAACAAGCAGACTATGACCATTCGGGATATGGATGCTGGTGGAGAGGTTGTGTGTTTTTTTGGGGGGATGGGTTTTGGGAACTGTGTGCTTCTCTGAATCTAAAATTGTTCTAAAAAATAAGTCTATTGATTTAAAAATTATATTATGCAGATTTCCAGTGTCATAATATTCCTCCAAAATATGAGTTTTACTGTATATATTATTTTTATGGCTGTTATGTCATAAAAGCAATAAAGTCACTGTAAGAAAAAACCTAACAAGAAATACCCAGGTTGTATAAATAAAAAATTAATATCCTCCATAACTGTACCTAATTTTCAACCCTTCTTTTGTGAGAGCATTAGAAACAACATGTCTCGGGGCACCTGGGTGGCTCAGTGAGTTAAGGCCTCTGCCTTCAGCTCAGGTCATGATCCCAGGGTCCTGGGATCGAGCCCCGCATCGGGCTCTCTGCTCTGCAGGGAGCCTGCTTCCTCCCCTCTCTTTCTCTGCTTGCTTCTCTGCCTACTTGTGATTTCTCTCTCTCTGTCAAATAAATAAAATCTTTTAAAAAAAAAAAAAAGAAACAACATGTCTCTCTCTCTCTCTCCATGAGTGTGTATATGTAAGTTTTCTTTTTAATCCCTTCTTCAGAGACTCTGGGACAAATCTTTTATCCCCCAGTACCTGAAATATCTTAAGCCGGCCGGTCTTGGACTGCCATGAAAAACACTTCGACTGGTGTTTCTGGAGCAACGTCAGAGGGCCACCGGAAGTCAAAATCATTCAAGACGGTTGATTAAAAATGCTGATTCTGAATCAGTTCTCAGTGTGGGCATGGAACGCTCTCATGTCACTGAAATCTCCAGGTGGACACTCTTTGCACACGGAGAACCAACCATGTACACAATGCCTGGAGTCTTGTGAACTTGGCATTTCCTCACCTTGCTTTTCCAGACACATTTACTGAACCCGAGGGAAGGTCTAGGCAGAGTCAGAGGAGAGGACAGAAGCCGCTCCTCCATGTCATCATCACATTCTGGCTGCTGTAATTCCAGGCAAGATTTTTAACCTTCTTGAGTTCCCGTTCCTGTATCTGTATAAAAAGATGACCCTTGTGAGACTGTTGTGAAGACAGGAGTCAATACATGTAAAGTACTTAGAACAGGGCCTCACACATGGCCAGGGCCAATACTTAATAGACTCGAGCTCTTGTTAGTGATGGAGCTACATGTTGAATCTTTTTTTTTTTGACAGCCACACCAAACTGCTGACTCATATCTGTGTTCCTGCTGCCTAAAATCTCTACATAATGCTCACATGTGCAGCTGCTAAGCCACTCACTTCCCCCCTCCCCTTTTAAATAAAGAGCCTGGGGTTTGGAGTCTGATAAAATGGCTTAACCGCTTGATTTTCCACTCATCGGTTAGATAGTCTTGGGAAACTTCCTTAACTTCTCTAAGCCTCCTTTTTTCCACAACACCCTCAAATAGTTGTTATAAAGATTAAATAAGTTCAAGTACATTAGGAACTTAGCACAGGATTTATGGGGCACCTGGGTGGCTCAGTCACTCAAGCGACTGCCTTCAGCTCAGGTCATGATCCCGGGGTCCTGGGATCGAGCCCCGTGTCTGGGTCCCTGCTCAGCGGGGAGCCTGCTTTTCCCTCTCCCTCTCCCCCTCCCCTTCCCTTTCCCTTCTCCCTGCTGTGCACGCACCAGGCATGCTCTCTTTCTCTCTCTCTTTCTCAAATAAATCTTTAAAGTCTCTCTAAAAAAAAAAAAAAATCAGCACAAGCTTTAGTGATCAATAAATATTAGCCAGGACAATTATTGTCACTTCCATAATGTTTACCTTTGTCAGATGTAGTCATTGCTGTGACAAGTCAGAGGATTGGGATGGTGACTTTGTTAGCCGTTGCAAACACTGCCCCCATCTCACCGAGTATTCTCGCCTCCACGAGCAGTCCTCTTTAAATCTTGGTCCAAGGTCTATAAATGATATTTACACTTCTGCAGGGGCCGCGTGATACTACAGGTGCAGTCCCTTGTCCACACTGGAGCCAGCAACCTACCCTTCTGACCAGGGCTGGGGGTCAGCCAGCATTACCCAGGGAAGGCCACATCCAGAGACAGCCACTGCAGGCCCTCCTATCACCCACCTCACCCAACGCCTGAAGCTCTGCTTTGGGGCATGGTCAACAGCACAAATGGGTTATCACTGGTGAAATGACTTGTCTGTTGGATGGCATGATAAGGGTTAGGAATGGGCTCCGGTGGGGAAAAGCCTGGAATTCAAGACAGGTGGATCAGATGGAGTATTTCAAAGATCCATGTTATACTGGATTTGGAACCTTGCTGGCGGAGGTCATTAAGATGATGTGAGCGCCAGTGGACCTGTGAGCTTGAGGCAGGCAGTTCCCCTGTTCTCGAATGTACGTTCTACCCACCACTCCCTTCAGTGGGAGCTGTTCCAACCAGGCAGTCTGAGAGAGTAGGGTGTTGAGACTGTGTGGACAGTATTACTGAACCCAGTTAAGGCCCAGTTAAGATTCTGAGGGGCGGATGCAGAGATTTACTCATCTCGTGGCTGCCCAAGACAGGCCTCCTATGTAAGTTTCCTTGCTCAGTAAACTCGCCACCTACCAATCTGGAGGAGTCTGCCTCTTTCTCCGGTCTCTCATTGGCAAACACTCTCTTCCCAAGGCCATTTTCAATCTTCAGCTTGTACCCAGAACTGGCTAATATGCCTGGGGGAAACACAGTTGGTGACCATCAGCTACCATAAAATAGTTTTGCCCTTCAAGAATATAAATTCACCTAATCATTGTTCCTTCCACAGCTCTCTGATACCTTTATAAATATTATTTACCTGGCTTTTTAAATTGCTGCAGTGAAACTGTTGCTCTGCCAAGACCTACTACATCCTACCTAAATGTCAATGTCTTCCTGATACATATTTTTATAGATATTTATTTATTTTCCTTTTTAAAAAAAGAGACAGAGTATGTGCACACACAAGTGGGAGGAGTAGAGGGAGAGGGAGAGAATCCTGAAGCAGACTCCCCACTGAGCACAGAGCCTGATGTGGGGCTCAATCTCGTGACCCAGAGGTCACGACCTGTGCCAAAACCAAGAGTTAGATGTTTAACCAACTGCACAACCCAGGCACCCCTATTTATTTTTCTTTTTTATTTTTACTTATTTATTGATTTTTAAAGATTTTATTTATTTATTTGACAGAGAGATAGCACAAATAGGCAGAGCGGCAGGCAGAAGGAAAGGGAGAAGCAGGCTCCCCGCTGATCAGGGAGCCGATGTGGGACTCTATCCCAGGATCCCGGGATCAGGACCTGAGCCGAAGGCAGCCACTTAACCCACTGAGCCACCCAGGCGCCCCTATTTTTCTTTTTTCTTTTTATTTATTTATTTATTTGATGGACAGATCACAAGTAGGTGGAGAGGTAGGCAGAGAGAGAGGGAGAGGGAAGCAGGCTCCCTGCTGAGCTGAGAGCCCAATGTGGGACTCGATCCCAGGACCCTGAGATCATGATCTGAGCCGAAGGCAGCAGCTTAACCCACTGAGCTACTCAGGCGCCCCCCCCCCCGTTTTTCTTTTTTAAAGCAGCCATGTCCTCATATCAAACCTAACATATTTATCAAGCTATACTTTGATACATTAAGATTCATTTTCTTCAGCTGGCTTTCCTTGGTTCCTGGGTCAATTTGAAGGAAAGGGGTCAGGGTTGGAGCACAGCAATCAGTGCTTTGTGTTTGCCAACCCTACCTCATCCACTCTAGATACCCTAACCTGGGCATATCGAGTCCCGCCTAAAAGTGAGGCCATCTGCTACACTCTTGCCCATGGAATGTGGGTAGAAGTTATGTGCACAACTTCCAGACTTGCCCCCTAAAACTTCTTGAGAAATACTTTACATGTTCTCCCAATGCTTTGGGGCTAGGGAATGATGATGCCATTAGATGAAGAATCATGGGTCCCTGAGTCTCCACTTGGAGAGCCACCCAACCAGGAATATCCCTTTTGGACGTTTTATGAGCAAAAAGAAAAACTTTAATTGTATTAAAAAATAAAAATATACTCTTTAGGTACACTAAGCCATTGGCATTTCCAAGTTTCTTTGTTACTACAACAGAGAAGCATTGTCTTGACTTGCTTACCTTGACTAATACAGTGCACTAGCACAAATTTTCAATGATTCTCCTCTCACCTTTCACTTGGCTCTGTATTTCCTCTTAGCTGTATAGTTCCTGCATGTGGTAGCTTTGTTTCATCATAAAAAATTTAAAAAAAAAAAAAGGCAGTTTCAGGAAAAACGTTAACTCGGATTTTTTAAGTTATTTTTTTAATTGATTTATCTAGAGAGAGAGAGAGCATTCACAAGTAGGGAAGGGGTGATGGGGGGGAAGAGAATCTTAAGGAGACCCCCACTGAGTGTGAAGCCCAACACGGGGCTCAATCCCACAACCCCGAGATCATGACCTGAGCCGAAATCAAGAGTTGGATGCTTAATTGACTGAACCACCCAGATGCCCCCACTTGCACCTTTTCTATATTTCAGGCACTCTGCATGACATAAAGCTGAAAGCTATGACCCAAGGAATTGCAAAGTGGAACCCAAGATACATATACAAATGACCAAAATAAAAAACAAAAAGCACAGGATACTTAAGTTAGACACAAAGCTCTGTAAGATTCTAGAGGAGGAAGTGATTACTTCCCATATGACAAATTAAATACAAATAAACCCGTGGCTCTAATTAATTTAAAAAAGCTTAATATGCCCCTCCTTCCATTCCTAATAGATCACTTATCACCCAGACATGCACTTTACCGGCTCTGTGAAATATCTACTTCAGATTTTAGGTCCTAGGCTGATTCATGCCTGCTACCCAGCATATATGTACGTATCATTACTGTCAACTCTGATCCACATGTGGACTCTGGGAATTAAACCAGTTCTAGTTTTAACAGATAGTAGGTGCAGAAAACTGGTTTCAAAAACAAAGTCCAGAAATATAAATTCCTTAACTATTACATACTTTGTGACTTTGCCTCTATACACACAGGTAATCAAGGCAAGATTCCTCACAATTAAATAAATTTAGGTTTTCTAGAAAGACTCAAACGGGCAGCTACTCCTGCTCTCTTTCCAGTAAGAAACCTCTTCCATGGCATCTCCGAAAGGGAGAAATCTAGTCTCTTCTTAAATATCCCTGTATCCAAGATCTCATGTCTTCCCAAAGAAGCCTTTTCTGACCATGGAAAACTCAAAACCTAGTTCCATTTTTATCAATTTCAGCATATAAATCACATTTATTTTGAAATCTATTCAACTCTTTTCCTTTTTTGGGTAATAATTCCTTAGTGATTCATTGAGGAAGTGTTGTTATAGAGTTAAGAGAAATAAATACCTACATAGAAAAAAAAAAAAAAAAGGAGGGTGCCTGGTTGGCTCAGTCAGTTGAGCATCTGACTCTTGATTTCAGCTCAGGTCGTGATCTCAGGGTCATGAGATGCAGGCTTCACATCAGGGTCCAAGCTCAGTGGGAAATCTGCTGGAGATTCTCTCTCCCACTTCCGCTGCCCCTCCCCCTTCAGGTGTGTGTGCATGCTCTCTTTCTCTCTCTTTCTCAAATAAATAAATAAACCTTCAGAAGGAAGGAAGGAAGAAAGGAAGGGAAGGAGGGAGGGAGGAAAACAAAGAAAGAAAAGAAAAAAGAGAGAGAGGGAAGGAGGGAGGGAAAAAGGAATGACAGCAGCCCATATCTCTCCAAAGCCCGTGTGCTCACAAATACAGACATCAGACCCCAGTGCCTCCTGTTCTTGTCCTCACTGGTGATTTATATCCGTTTCGCTACCCACTAGGTCCTGGAGACTCCCACCCACTCCGTCATGATCACGCAGAACCATTTCATTCTCCTTAGTGATGCCGAGGGTTCTGTTTGGAGGCTTTCCAATTTCTGTCTGCTCAGGCCCTACTGTCCCTCAGGACCTCCAGGGAGGGCGGAACTTTGGGGGCACTGGTGATAAACACACTCCACACAGCATGGTTTTTCCTGCTACACTGGTCTTCTAACCTCTTTGTGATTCCTCTGCCGAAAACTGAAATCTCTCCCCCCGGGATGGCAGGAGACGTGTGTAAGTGCACAAACACACATGCTTAGAAGCTGGAGCATCATTTCAAGAAATTCACAGACTCTCTGGACAGCCCCTATGAACCTCAAGTGGAGAATCCAAGCCTCAGAGCAAAACTGAGTGACTTTAATGCAAACAAATTTATTGAGTGCTGACTCTGGCCAAACACGGCGCTTGTCATTTGTCAGACATGAATAAAGTACAGTCCCTACACAGACTACCTAGAGGGAGATAGACATACGCTTGGTTTTAATAGAGCAGGGTCTCATGGTTTCGCTGATGAAAAGTGCTAGTTGTGAGACAAGATGGGTAGCACCTTCAAAGGCTCAGTTGTGACTGCTGTGGAGAATGTGTGACAATTGGCTGTGAGAGCAAGTCTATTACATTCCATGTCTCATCGGCCCACCCTTGCCACCCTTCCTGTCATGACGTTCAGGACATTCATCCACGGTAGGCTTGGAAACGTTGGTGATGAACTGCTACGTAATCTCGGGTGGTCATTCCGCTAATTTCTAAAATGCCTCAGTGTCCTCTGACACCAAAAAGAATGTTGCACTATAGGAACTCAGGATCTATCCCAATTTTCTGTCTATAATCCTATGTGAACATATTTGAATTTTGCATTTGTTTTCTACCGCTTTTTTCTTTTTTTTTCTTTTATTATTATTTTAATTTTAACTTCAGTATTATTAACCTAGTGTTAGATTAGTTCCAGCTGTAGAATAGAGCGATTCAACAATTCTATACATTACTCAGTGCTTATCGCGACAAGTGCTCTCCTCAATCTCTGTCTTCTGTTTCTCCCAGCTCCCCCCACACACCTCCCCTCTGGTGACCATCTGTTTGTTCTCTAGTTTCTCTAGTCTAGAGTTGGCATTTTGGTCTGTCTATTTTTTCTTTTTTTTTTTCCCTTAAGTTCCACATATGAGTGAAATCATACAGTATTTTTCTCTCTCTTTATTCCACTTAGCATTATACTCTCTAGCTCCATCCCTAATGTTGCTAACGGCAGAGTTTCTTTCTTTTTTATGGCTGAGTAATATTCCATCATATCTATATATAGATATATCTATATATATATATATCTCACTTCTTAAATATCACTTCTTCTTTATCCTTTCATCGACTGTGGGCTGCTTCCGTAAATTGCTTATTCAGAGTTTCTGGGTAGTCAGAAGTCTGGCAAGAATGTTTGGAGTCTTTTTCACTCGAGACCATTTGTCACTGCAGGGGCTCCTGGGCTCCTGACTTTGCAATTGCTCCCACTCTAGCAGCCACCGGAAGGCCAAGCAGGCTGGTCCAGCTAACATGGCACAGGCAGGACACTCTCATGCTTGAACAGAGCTTTAGGTGGATGAAAGCAAAGTCACGGCCCAGAGAGAAAAGGTTCTGGGTGCCAGAGTTAGAGAAGAGGGCCAAAGTGGAGCTTCCAATGAAGAGAACTGGGCAAATAATAGGAATTAGGAGCACCGTAAAGACGGGGGTCTTCCTGTGTCCCAGCAGCATCTTTTCCAAGAGCTGAACCCACTGAAAGCCCAGGGACTGGACCAGCATAAGCGTTCCTCTTCATCCACAGCTGTTTCCACTTCCCTGCTTCCATTATTGATGAGTTGTCTCCCAGTACGAGGTGCTCAAAATCCATTTTCATTATCCGTACAGATTGGGTATAACCAACTGATCCAGAGGAGAGGAAAGAGAAGTGTATACACAGGGGGATTCTCACATTAATTTAAAGTGTTATTTAAGCCAACCATTTTAATTAATGTCCCATCAAACCATTCAACAGAATGTGGTAAGTAACCAAAGTAATGGGATTTTACAAAGACATTATTTATTTGACAGAGAAAGAGCACACGCACACAAGCAGAGGGAGCGGCAGAGGGAGAGGGAGAAGCAGGCTCCTTGCTGAGCAGGGAACCCAACATGGGGCTCGATCCCACAACTCCTGAGATCAAGCTCTGAAGACTGACTGGCTGAGTCCCTCAGATGCCCCAAATTAATGGTTTTGATCTTGGCTCTTCTTCCCTTGTCCATCTGATAAAGATTGGATATATCAAAGATTTCCCTTTGATCATTTTACCCAAAGTGTTTTGCATTCTGTTCCTCTCGTCTTTAAATGACTATTCCCCAGCAGTCATTCTGCTAGAACTCGGGGGCATGGGCAAGGGCTGAGGTCATGGTGGGAAGGAGGAGGACAGCATTTTATCACACAAGTCTTGTCTAAATAGAAAGAAGGGAGCCTGCCATCTCCACTGTGGGATGCTAGAGAGGGACAAGAGTAGAGCAAAGAACGTGAAGGTCAAGATTTCCATATCTCCCCAGACTTCAGGCTACATCTCCAAGGATGTGTTCAAGGTGCTATAAAAACTTTCCGGTTAAGTACAGGGGACACCAAGAACATCTGGCCTTGCGGCATGTTTGCTTGGGCATGAGAAAGAAAGGCTACATGAATTTCTAACACAGAAGACAACATGCCTTTGATACTTCTGATAGCTGATGAGAATGTAGGTAGAAGTTATGTGTGCTACTTCCAGACTTGCAAACTACCACCAGATCAAGAAGCCTGAGAAGGAGAGAGAGACAGCACAAGCACTAGCCCCTTCTTGCCCAGTGCTGGCCACAAACCCCAGTAATGAAGACCACTGGGATTGGCAGAGTCCTAAGGTCTGCAAGAAGAGCTCTCTGCAGAAGGGACTCTCAATGACTAGAGGCAAGGCACGGTCAATGGTCATGGGCAGTAAATGCCATCACAATTCAAAAGGCCCGATGGGGCCAGATGCCCCTCAGAAGATGGTGGTCCCGGCCCAGCCTGCTATTCTGCAACAGAGACCAGAGGGATCCAGAGAACCCTGCCTGGATCAGGAACACTATCGACTAACTGTCAACACTGCCTAAGATACTTGCCTAGAGAAGCAGAAGGTATAGAGTTCTGAAAGCAATCATTTTAACACAAACAGAGACTGTTGAAGCCAGAAAAGACAGATTGTTAAAAGCAGGTTTAAACTTCCCCTCTACCCAGCGAGGTGGAGAGGAGGGGAACTAATTACTGAAGCCAATTTTCTCTGCACAACAGAGGGCAGGGTGGAAAATTTGTGACGTACTCTACTAATCTTCGGGGGGAAAGACTGCTGGAGATGCTCAGCCAAGAGGAAGAATAACCAAGACATTGCAGAGGCAAAATAATTAGCCTCTGAATAGTTAAGATTTTTTGATAAACAGAGCAACCTATTTTCCTTACAAAGACCCACCTCTGGAGGGTAAAAAACTTGGCTGGGGTCAAACACACCTTCACAGTCGGGCCAGAGGTAGAGTACACAGGCACTGAGCCCAATCTTTATTCTCATTAAATAGCTTCAGCCAGTGGGGGAGAAGGATGGAGGGAGAGACTCCTTAAGCAGACTCCCCACTGAGCTTGGAGCCTGACATGGTGCTGGATGAGGGGCTTGATCCCACCACCCATGAGATCATGACATGAGCTGAAACCAAGAGTCGGATGCTCAACCAGCTGAGCCACCCAGGCTCCCCACTCTAACTGCGTCTTCATGCCCGTGGTCTGGATGGCAAGGCTAAAGGTAAGAAATCAGCTGATGCGAATCATGTGAACTGGCATCAGGCAGAACAGAACATAGGAGAGCTCAGTGATGGGCCCGCATGTCACAGATCATGCACCCCACAGGAACATGGGCTTAGTGCTCTATGGTCTCTCAGAGCAGCTTTCTTCTAATGATGACATGGCCTTTTGGCCACAGAGCTGGCTCTCCAAGAAGGTCTTATTTTCAGATTTCATAAAAGGCTGAGCAACTTTGGTTAAGTTGCTGGGGGCTGCACAGAACAGGGCAGTAAAGACACCTGGGTCTTTACATCCAAGGGGCAGGCATAGAGAACACTCTGCCCATCATATCCTTGCAGTGCAACTATCCAGAGGTGGGAAAGACCGGGTTCTGAGAAGGAAGGAAACCTTGAGAGAGATGGCCAGTTAGGAGAGTCCCGGAGAATTCTGGTGAAGTTGCTTCACCAGCAGAAGTGTCACCCAAGCAGGGTATCATCTATTCAAAGCCATGAAGTCTTATAATTCGTAGCTCTGACGTCTGACAAAGGAGTAGAGAAGTGGGTTTTAAGCAAGGCAATTTATTCCTCGTGTCTGGGCCCCAGCAGGTGAAACAAGACCACATAACACTGCAGCAAGTGGCCCTCAACATGTGCTTGGGCACTCTGCCACTGGGCACTGCCCACTCAGCCACCGCTGCCCTCTTGGCAATGCCACCTGGAGCCACGTAGGTCGGAAACATTTAGTAATCACAAAAGGGGTTTTTGTTATTCCAGACTTTATAAGGAACAGACTTTAAAAGATTGAGGATTACATAAATTAATCTAAGGATATCAATACACATCAATGCCCATTTATACCCGTGCCACAAATGAAAACATCACAAGCTATAACCCTGCGTCATGTGTTACCAGGCACGATGGAACCCCCAGCCAAGATGGTCCAAGCATCCTCCCAAGCATCCTCCCTTCTGTCAGCTGGTCCCAGAAATCTTTTCTGAAGCCCAGTCCAGTCCATGCCTCCCATCCATCCACACTAGTTCACCTCTATCTTGTCACTCACGTGTCACTACCAATACGCTAATTACAGAGACTCCTGGGAGGTTTTGTGCCACTTTAGTTTAGACTTCCACGTACTGTGGTTGTTAACTGCCTTTTTAGATCCCCCATATATTTCTGTTCCTATAGCTGACCTAGTTTTCGGCAACAAGGCTTTCTCACTGTCCATGGGAAGCTGACCAGAAGTCTCATGGCTGCTAGTGGAAAGAGAAGCCCATATAATTTGGGTGGCTCCTGAAAAAAATATTTCCATTACTTAAAGGCCATTTACATCCTCATTACAAGGTTAATGTCCCATCCCAGGCAATGGGACACTGGCACTGAGTTTCACATACTGCCCACGAGGGCAATGAGTTTCGCGCCCACAAGGATGAACGTTGTACAAACATCTTATCTCCATTATTTCTTTCCATTGCTCTAGGACCTCAGGTATCAGTGATTTCGGTACAGACCCACCATGACAATGAAAGCATATCGGACTTAAGGCTATATATAGAGAGAGGTTCTATGTAAATATGTATTTGTATATATATGAAAATCTATATGCATTCATAACATATATACCCAAGTAAGTACTGCTTTCTCCAGTGTCTATCTTGAGGGAGTTAGTCTCTCAATACAATCTCACTGCTACTGCTCCAAAGGTTTTCAGAATGCTGCTTTTAAAATGACTCTTAGAATCTACAGCACAAACTTCTCAGTAGCTTCTGTGGAGATAATCTTTATTCACAGAGGGTGGCTTTGGGTTTGGAAAACAGTTAAAAAGTCATTTGGAGCAAACTCTGGCTAAAATGTGGTTGATTAAGCTGGGTAAAAATCAATTTAGGGGCTTTTCGCCCCCTCCCTTTTTGCCACTCATTTGAAGAATTGTCAGGAGACAAAAGCAAATCAGTGGGCCACAGCATCCTTCTTGCATTGTACAGGATCTCTCAGAGGCTGCAGCTTTACACAATAATTCCCCTGCACTATTTGATGGTAGAGGGTGAAATCTGTATAAAAAAGGCACTGTGTCAAAGAAATAAATGGACAGTAAATCATTTAACAATTCTGCCAAGTACGTTTTCTGGAATCTCTAAGACACTGTAATTTTTCTGTTGTTAATTTAGTTTTTGTTTTCAGATCGTATTCAAAATAATAAAATAAACCAAAAATCCTCTGGTTTCGTCTCTGGGCATTTCCTCAAGAGTTTGTGAATGATACTTATGATAAGGAATCGACTCATGAAATTTTTGGAGAGCTGATGTCCTGCTTTGTGTCCAAAGGCCAGCAGGCTGAAGAAGTCTCCCTTCCTTCAACTGATTGGATGAGACCCACCCACATTATGGAGAGCAATCTGTTTTACTCAGGCTAACCAATGAAATGTTAAACTCATCCAAAGCAACCTCATAGAACCCAGAATAACATTTGGCCAAATATCTAGGCACCTCACAACCAGTCATGTTGACACATAAATTTAACCACCACAATGCTCTATCTTCCCATTTTTCTCACCATTACCCAAAAGAAGCACACAGTATTTATAGGTATATGCCCCTAGAGTATTTCAGAACATTCTAGTTTCAAATACATGATACAATTCATTCTTTTGCAGGTGGTACTAGAGAAGACCCAAATCACTCAGCTGTTCAGAAGGAGAAGCACATTCTAGGACCAAGTATTTGAATTCCCAGGGTACTATTCTTTTCACAACTCCATCCTAGTATACTTTCTACACCAGTAACATTATCCTGTGCAATGGGTCTGTCTCTCTCTCTCTCTTTTTTTTTTTTTTTTTTTTTTTTTTTGCTCTGAGCATCATTGTTACAGTTCATAGGATATTTGAACCAGTCAAAGTTTTGACACTTGTTACAGTATAAAAATGAAGACTTGGTTACTTCAAGCAGCATCACTCCAAATGTCTTCAAACCTCCTTGTGACAATCAAAAAATATTCATTTGACATTTTTTAACTCATATGCTTATTTTAATGTGCCAGCTGTCTACTTGGCAAATTGATTTAACTTTATTCAAAATTTGATGTGAATTCCTTTTTCTGATTAACAGTTACTCACGTGTTCCCTGACACATAGCATCATACACTCATGCTTGCCCTAACTAAAAGCATAAGTACTGCTGCGCATGCTGAAATTTTCCATTTGGCATTGGAAAAGGAGCACTGAACTGCAAGTCAAGAGATGTTGATCAGAGAATTTCACTGCAATGAAACAGCTTTAAGACCTTGGTCCAGTGCTTTTACTTCTCAGAATATTAGTGAAAGGAGTTGAACCTTAAGACATCTATTATCCCTCACAGTCCTCTACAAAGACATGCTCTCATATAGTGTCTCATTCAACTCTTAAAGTTCACTGTAAAGTGGGCATGATTTCCCATGCTGTAGAGTCAATGTTTTTATCAGCAGAAGTCTGCAAATTAAATATTGCCATATGTCTCTGTTACCCCTCCTCCTCTGCTTCTCAAGCCACAAAGGAAAAGTTTGGTTGCAGTCACTGCTGATGCAAATCTAAGATCTCTTCACGGATTCATCCCATGGTACACACCTGGAAAGATCTTGATTAGATGTTCACCTTGTGTGCAGGAAATGGAGCACACCCAACAGTTAGGATGGGCAGAGATGAGACCTAAACATAAAACTTGCGAGCTTATCAATCAGAGCAAAGCTGAGCCTTTTGCATGGGGGCAACCTTGAGTGGGATTCGGGGAATGCGGTGTGTAGATTTAAGAACTTGGGAATTGGAAAACCATCATTTCCCTTCTGAAAGGAGTTGGCAAAGAGCAGAGGTAACTTTCTCACCTATCCGACATTCTAATGTGTGTACCTCCACCCCAGACCTCTCCGCCGGCCATCTCTACATGAATGTCTAATGGCTATCTCAAGCTTAGCATGCCCCCCTCAATCAACTCCAATCTTCCCCTTCCATTATAAAACCTACTTTCTATTGTCTTTCCCTCTCAATTAACAGCCAGCCACTCCAGCTCTTCCAAGTGGCTTGGGCCAAAATCCTAGAAGTCATTCTTTTTTTTTTTTTTTTTAAGATTTATTTATTTTAGAGAAAGAGAGAGACCAAGTAGGGGAGGGGCAGAGAGAGAGAGAGAGAAAGAGAAACTCAAGCAAACTCCCTGCTGAGCATGGAGCCTGAAGCAGGGCTCAGTCTCACCACCCTGAGATCACGACCTGAGTAGAAACCAGGAGTCAGATGCTTAACCAAGTCACCCGGGTGCCCTTTGAAGTCATTCTTGAATCCCCTCTTTCTCTCACCCCTGCACAGATTAGCTCTACTTTCTTACTCCTTCTATCTACTACCACCCACCCCCTCAACCCTGCTCCAAGCCACTAGTGCCTTTTTTTCTGGATTATTGCATGAAGTTACTAATCACCCTCCCCGATTTTACCCTTATACTCTGTTCCTTAAAGTCTCTTTCCAACTCAGCATTTGGAGTAATTATTAGAACACAAATCAGATTTTCTTACTCCCTTGCTTGGAAATCTCCAATGGTTTCTGCCTCAGTCAAGTAAAAACCAAAGACTTTCCAGCAGGCGCAAAGGCCTTCTGTTCTCTCTGACCTCATTATCTACCCTCCTTACCGAGGTCCACTGGTCTGTAGCCACACCAGCCTCCTTGCTGCCCTTTGAAAACTCTGACATCCTCTGGAGATAAGCTTTCTTATTCTCTTTGTTTAGCCGCTGGAATGTAAGCTCCAAAGAACAGGGATTTTATCTGTTGTGTTCACTGATATATCTTCAGTGTTCTGCACCACGTTACCACGCCTGGGACAGGGATGTACTTAATAAATATCTGCAGTTAAATTTAATCAACAGCCCAGGACCCACCCCTTTGAAGGGGCAGGGACCTCAGTGCATGCATGAAAGGCACTTCAGGGATGGCAGTTCTCCCGATGCCCAGAGCCCTGCACCCAGACCTGTGCAGTCTTGTCTGCTTTAGCACCGGTCAGATCTTAGCTATGAATAAATGGTGCCGGGCATCCCATGCATTTAGATGAAACATCATTAAGAAAGGATTCGCTTGGAGACAAAGTAATACCGGCTTTGGGCACCCAAGAAATGCCTCGTTGTGGCTCTCTAGGCTTCCTTCCTGTATCTGGCCCCTGCTTGGCATAACGTCAATCAAAATGGATGCCTCTTTTCCAAGGTGGTGTCCAGATGCCAATGATGTGTAGGTTGCCTTCTCGCCCCGGCTCACCCTCATCACCCCAGATGACTGTGGCGTCATGGAAGATCCCAACTGAAATTTGACCAAATCCTGTCAGACAACTTGCCGAAGAGAAAGTCCTTGTGTGCCTTCGCCTAGCACTTGCCATGAGAGCAGTTTTAACAGGACAACAAAAGCACTGTTCACCTGAAGGGCTCGTTGCAATTTGGTACACAATTTGGTACACGTTGATTTTATAGGTTATTGGGAAAAAAAGTACATGAGAGCAGAAAGCTCCTGCTGTGGCCAGAGGGACAGAGTGGAATGTGGGTGGGGATCACGGATCTGAAGGTTCAGTCATGCTGTCCTTGGTTTAGGAGTACAGGATACACAGAGGAGCAAACGCTGTGCCCTACTCCCATGTCACCACTTTTCCTTCCTTTCTTCTTTCCTTCCTTCCTTCCTTCCCTTCTTTCTTTTAGATTTTGTTTATTTATTTGACAGACAGAGAGAGAGAACAGGGGAAGAACAGAGGGAGAGGGAGGAGCAGACTCCCCGCTGAGCAGGGAGCCACCCCCGACCCCAATGTGGGACTCAATCCCAGGACGCTGGATCACGACCTGAGCAGAAGGCAGATGTTTCACTGACTGAGCTCCCCAGGCGCCTGTCAGCACACCTTTTCAGTGCAGTGTGAATGATCAGGTGAGGACAATGTCTTTCCGATGCCACCGGCATTACCACAGACGTGCCGCACCACACCTCCTCACCAGCTTTCAGCACATTTGCTGGACAAACTCACTGTTCCAATGTCAATCTGATACAGTGCTAAGGTTCATGATGTTAACTGTAAGAGAGTAAGTAGCCAACATCCTTCTGCCGACTTCCTGAGAGAGGAAGATAGTGGGATGATTTGGGTTTGATCCCTTTCCTCAGTGAGGATGAGGAAATGCCTTCTTTTCTTTCTGACTAGGGAGATCTTCCCAAGGGTAGAGCATTAATGCTCACTGGTGTCTCTTAGGAAAATGCTTCCACTGCACCATAAAATCCCCCAATCTTTGTGCAAAGAATACATACATATTTTAACATTGCAAAGCAGGGGTTGAGACAAAAGCAAAGACTTGAAAGCCATTCATGAAATGAGGGAGTTGAAAGTCAAAGAAAATGGAATTAGTATGCAAAAATCTGAACTGCTATTATGGAAATCTGATGGAATTTTCCATTAAAATATTTGTTAATTGCGGTGAAATAGTTGATGATAGCAATAGTTGAAATGGATTTGCTAAATCATATTCTAAGTGTTCCGCTTGAGAAAAAGATAATCTGTCGGCGTTTTGTTGTGTTGTTTTTTTTTTTTTTTTTTTTTTAAGAAAACAGACCTTATTATTAGAAGAAAATGGAAGGCTAAGAAAGGTACATGTTACCTGTACCACCTAAAATTTTTTTTAAATGACAAAACAGATACATCAAAAGAAAATAAAATCCCTTAAGAGGGATGATTTTTAAAAAACAGAGCATGCGCACATCTCCTGCAGAGTTTACTAGGCACAGCAAACCCTGTGAGCTCTCCCTCAAATGTATGCAGCTTCTGTGCGCTGTGACCCCTGCCACTGTCACGCAAATCCAAGCCCTAATCATCCCAGCCCACCTGCAGTAACCCACTTCAGGTTTCCACTCTTCCCATTCCGTGGTACCTAATGCAGTCAGTTCTCCACAAAGATGACAGAATGCTTTGTTTTCTTTTGTTTTGTGTCGTTAAAACTAGAGTATGTCCTTTCTCTGCTCACTTGCTCCCTTCTGCCTCCATGGCTTCCTATTAAGCTCCTGTTAACGTGTGAACTCCTCACTGTGGCTTAAAAACCTTTAATGATCTAACCTATGGTTACCTGATCAACCTCTCCTACCAATTTCTCCTCGTCCCCTTTGCTCTGATCACACCAGTTCTCTTTTTCCTCCTTGAACATATAAAACTGATTGCAGTCTGAGGACCTCTTTCACTGCTCTCCTAAGACCGCTTTGTAAGGCACCTCAAACGACTCATTCTCATGTCATTCTGGTCTCTGCTCCAATGTCACCTCTCAGAAGTGGCCTTCTCTGACCACCCAAACAGCAACACCATCTCCAAGCCACCATCTGTTTTTCCACCTTGCTTTATTTCAATTCACAACACTCAAGAATATCTGAAATTATATTATGTTATGTATATTTTACTATATATTTATTTGTGTGTTGTCTTTCCATGAGGATGGGGACATTGTCATAGTCACCACTGCATCCCTAGGGCTTTATAATAAACTACTTGGCATATAGTATTTAATAAAAACCTGTTTGATGGCTGAAGGAATGAGTGAAACATGAGAATAAAAAGGCTCACGAGGTTTTTGCTGGATGCAAGAAAGAGTTCTACTCATTTTACAATGGTATTTCATAACACTAAAGATAGGGGAGTTCTGAAACTCCCAGGGAGAGGAAAACAAGTGACTTCCTTGTAACGGGCTGTTCACTGAAGTTACTGACCTATAATAGAAAACACAGCTCCAACAGGCTTACAGAATAAAGGAGATGCACTGGCACCTACAAGGAAAGTCTAATAATGAAACCACTGTCGGGGCGCCTGGGTGGCTCAGTGGGTTAAAGCCTCTGTCCTCAGCTCAGGTCATGATCCCAGGGTCCTGGGATAGAGCCCCGCATCGGGCTTCCTGCTGGGCAGGGAGCATGCTTCCTCCTCTCTCTCTCTCTATCTGACTACTTGTGATCTCTGTCAAATAAATAAATAAAAATCTTTAAAAAAAAATGAAACCACTGTCAAGGGCTCAGTCAAGGGCTGGTTGATTTAATAGCTCAATGATGAAACCAAGGAGCCATTCTCTCTCCATCTATGCTCTGCTAGACACAGAATAAGTTTTTTTTCTAGAACTAGCTTATCTACTGACTGCCATTCTCCATGAGAGCTATATCCTTCTTTGTTTCCGAAAAGGAAGAGAGAGCAAGCTCTTGTCTCAAAAGGCTAACCAAAAATCTCGAGATTGGCTGTACTGCAGCTCTGTAAGACACATGCCAATACTGGACCAATGAAGGGGCCTGCGGGATGCCCTGTGCTTACACCAACCTATGACCCTAAAGCTGCCATGGTGAGAAGGGTAAGGGAGGAAGGTTCACGGAGGAGGAGGGAGAGGCGGATACACAAAAGGAAACCTGCTGCTGGACCCCACTGGCAACTCTGTGTGACAGGAGAAATCACATCAGAGGTCTAAGGATAAGGACTCTGAATTTATTGTCTAAATTATTGTCATATGCAAGGCTGACGTACAGATTACACTGCGTGTTGACAGAATGAACTAACTGTAATTCTCCTCTGTAAAGTTACTGGAAAATATAGTCTAGTCAAATGAATGTTTTAGAGAAAGATGAAGTTGTGGTGTACAAAAGACAGTACTGAACAACCAAAGTTGAGTTAACGCGAGTATCAGTCATTAGGTAAAAACGAGTTAATCACATTCTGGTAGTAAACCCACAGATGACATCACAGGAGAGGGGATGAGGTAAGTTCTTTTCTTTTCATAGTAATAGGCTGGATGTGAATAATGATTTATTTAGCTATCAAAGTATGTGTGCTTAAATGGGAAGATGATTAGAAACAGAAAATGTGTCTTCCATAGTATGGCGGGTGAGGGAGAAGAGATGAAACAATAAAACCACAATTAAATGAAAACCTATCCAAAAAAATGGGAAAGGAACAAAAGAGTTAATAGATTTTTAAAAAGAGAGAAAAAAGAATATGAAAGGAATACATTAAAGTATATCAGTAATGAAAATATACATGAAGAAGTTAAAATTTCAGATTCAAAATTGGGTCAAAAAATTAAAGAAAGTCCAGGTATACCCAATTTATAAGAGATATTTAAAAACAAATATATTTTTAAAACTATAAACAGAATTGTTGAAATACAGGAATGAGAAAAAAACTATGCTATGAAAATTGTAAAAAAAAGGGACGCCTGGACGCCTGGGTGGCTCAGTGGGTTAAGCCGCTGCCTTCGGCTCAGGTCATGATCCCAGAGTCCTGGGATCGAGTCCCGCATCGGGCTCTCTGCTCAGCAGGGAGCCTGCTTCCCTCTCTCTCTCTCTCTGCCTGCCCCTCTGCCTGCTTGTGATTTCTCTCTCTGTCAAATAAATAAATAAAATCTTAAAAAAAAAAAAAAAAGCAGAATCACATCTATAAATACAAAGAACAAAGTGATGGTTGCCGGAGGGAGGAAAGTGGGGGGATGGGCAAATGGGCGTGAAGGGGCACACAATACAGCCTTCCAGTTATGGAATGAGGAAGTCATGGGAATAAAAGGAACAGCACAGGGAATACAGTCAGTGTTACTGTAACAGCATTGTATGGTGACAGATGGTAGCTACAGTTGGGGTGGGCAGAGCATAACACGCAGACCTGTTCAATCACTATGTTGTACACCTGAATCTAAGGTAAAGCTAATGTAACATTGTGCGTCAACTATATTCAAATGAAAATTTGAATTAAGAAGCAGTATAAAATCTAAATTGACTATATATTACAAAACTTTTTAAAAAGGATATGCAAATAGTTCTCCCTAAATAAAGCACATCTAGAGAATTCCAGAGCTCACACACAACAGAGTCACAGCAGGGTATTCAGAAGGGTAGGGAGGGTGGAAGAGACACAGTGGGTGGGAGAACAACAACCAGGCTTCACCTCCAGAAGCCTCATCCTCATTGGGAAGGGAGAAAGCTGAGACTTGGATCAGAGCTTTGGTTACTACAGAACTGAAAGTAGGGGCCAAGAAAGAAATAGAAATGGCAGCATGGGAATGGTGGAAAGCCCTTAACTCATTCTACAACCTAGTAACAGTAGCAAAGCACAAGGATCAGAAGCTTCCAAGGAACACAGTGACCAATTAGACCAGAAAAAAATTTAAAACACCTGGGGCGCCTGGGTGGCATAGTTGGTTAAGCATCTGACTCTTGGTTTTGGCTCAGGTCCTGATCTCAAAGTCATGGGCTGGAGAGGGCTCCATGCTCTGTGGGGCGTCTTCTTGAGATGCTCTCTCCTTCTCTTCTTCCCCTCCCCTCATGCTCACACGTGCTCTCTCTCTCTCTTTCTCTCCCTCAAATCAATAAACAAATCTTTAAAAAAAATGTAAAACCTCTTTTGATAAATACACATGCACAGATTAAAGACAAAGACAGAGCAGAAGTCTGGGTTGCATCTACAGCAATTAATTTACATATAGAATAAACAATTTTCTTTGGTTGCTGGCATGAGTGTAGCCATTTGGATATATCATAGTGGAGAGCACAGGGTGGTCTGAGGGGTTGGGATCAAACTCTTTCAGTCTTAACACTCTTTCCACTACCTGTTGTATGATCATAGACACAGTCCTAAAACGCTTTGTAATGGAAAACAATAAAAATACTTTCCTCATAGGCTTAACTGGGTGGTTAACATGATACGTAATATATAAGGTACATAGGGTGCTTTTAATAGTGCCCACAGCATAGAGGAAGAGCCTAAGAAATAGCAATTATTAAAGAAGCATCACAAATAAATTAAGAGGTAACCAACAAACCAGGGCAATATTTGTGATGAATGTAAAAGGCAAGAGGAAATTATCCCTATTAATATAGCCCCAACATTTCTTCTAGGTCAGGCTTTACCCGTTGGGTCCATGTCAACCATATCAAACCCATTTCCTTCCCTCTGACCCAGTTTCCTCCAGTAGCTCTGCTTCCCTTTGCCCTGGGACAGCTTTTATCTCCCCTGCTTGGCCAATCCCCTTGATTCCATCATCAGCTTAGCTCCCAAGAAAAGTCAGCAAAATCACTTTATTTTACTTGAAGAACATAATGATCAAGTAAGAGCTGAAAATAAGATCAAAGATGAGAGAGAAAGCCCCCAAATGGCTTTTAAACTACAGATCACTTTAATAGTTGCTCTAATGCACCACTTCTAAATATAATGTTTAAAATTCGCTGTCGCAAAGCGTTTTTATAAAAAGAAAAGGAAAGGAAAATGGTTGCTTATCTTGACGTCAATCAAACATTCTCAGAATCGAGGTTTTCTGCTTTAGTGCCAGTGAAGGAAATCACTTCACACCAGCAGCTACCAGTGGGAATCGTGAGCGAACCCCCTCACGTGTTCAATTCTTGATTCAAATCATGAAGACAACAGATGTTTGACAATGCAACCCAGGGGATAGAAGAAAATGCAACCCAAGTCATGCGATGTTTGGGACTATAGTTTAAATAGGTCATAGTTACCTTGAAAAAATGTCTGCCTAGGTCCCCTTGAACTCCTACACGTTCCCGCCATTAACTGAGATGGACCGGGGCAGCTTTCCAGTATAAAACGGTGCTATTCTCCTGGCTACAATGGGGCACCTCACACCAGCTGGCCAAGCAAGGGATTCTCCTGAAGAGGCTTGAATTTGAGAAAAGAGTCATTCTCTCTATAGTTGATGGAACTTGCTGGAAACTATAGCCTGGACATCCCTCACCCATCATGAGGCCACCCAACAGAAGGAATGCGTCATCAGGGACAGGACAGCATGGAGCAGAGTTGGGAGATGGAGAGCAGACAGCTCTCCAGATCTAGCCTCAGTCTCTCTCTCTCTCTTTCTCTCTGGGAAACTCATTTGCATTCTTACTATCAGCTTCAATGATAGATTCCTAGTTCTATGATGAATTCTCCTTTCCTGTGTAAAATGACTCCAGTCTGTTTATGTACTCTGAAACCAAACCCCTAATTAGTAGAATGAGTGCATGGCATGAGCGCATACAACTCCCTGTTAAGACCTTGACAGCAGGAAACATGCCATTTTTCACTCATTCACTCATTCCACCAATATTTAGATACCAAATGGTACAGAAGCATAGAGGACAATAGTGAACAATATAGGGAAACCGCTTATATTAGGATGTGCTACTAGAGATAGAATGGCCAGGGAAGGCCTCTCTGAGGAGAACGTAAGTGAACAGAAACTTGACAGAGATGAGGAAATAAACACCAATAAGGCAGCAAAAGCCATAATAAAAGCCAAGGCTCTGAGACTTGAATGTGTTTGCCATTTGAGGAAGAGAAGCTGGAGTGGTAGGAAGTGGGGGCACCGAGCAAGGAAAAGTTAGGTAGGAGCAGGGTTGCAAAGGCTGGATGTGGGTATTAGCGTGATGGGAAGTCTCTGGAGGGGTTGGAGAAAGACAGTTGTGGTCTGATGCATGTGTTTTTTATAATAAAGCATGATTTATTATTATATCAACATGACTAAAGAAGCTTTAAAGAGAACATTTTGATTAATGCTTTAAGATGACCTCTCTGCCTGGGGCGTAGAGAATGGACTGGAATGTTAGTGGACAGGGGGTGAGCAAGATGGAAGAGCAGAGACCAGTCTGGCTGCTCTTGCAGGGCCCAGGCGAGACATAACAGGTGCTCTCACGAAGATGGACGCGGTGGGGGGAGTGAGAAGTGGGCACACTTACGATGGGTTCCAAACATGGACCTCACAGGATCTGCCATAGTTTCGATGTGATATTTGAGAGAAAAGAAAGTTCGGAGAATGAGTCCAAGAATTTTGGCCCAAATAACTGGCAGAATATGCAAATGCCGTTTACTGAGATGGGTAAGACTTGGCAGAGAAGTAGTGAGGTATGGAAAACAAAGTATCATATCTTTGACATATGAATGTGGAATCAGACATGCAAGTGGAAATGTCAAGGAGGCTGTTGGATAAACAAACTGGGGCTCAGGAGAGAGGAGGTTCAGGTTATCAGCACACGGATGGCTGGTACAAGCACTGGACTGGTTGAGGTCACCTGGGGAGTGAGTTTAGCTAGGTAGGAGGTGTGAGGAGTGAGTTCCAGGTACTTCAGTACGTGGCATGTAGGAAGAAGAGAAGCATTTAAGAAAGCAAAGTGAGAAAGGAGCACACGGGAGGTGGGCGGCAGCCCAGGAGAGCGTACATCCTATTTCTCCGAGGAGAGTGAAATCCAGAAGGCCCTCGGAAAAAGCGCAAAAATAGGCCAAACTAAATATGGCTGAAGGATCCAACACTCATACAGTCACTAGCAAGCGAATGCCGAATGTGAGATTCGGCAAAGTATTTAGTTGGGGTGGGGGAAGCAGGTGAGAGCGGGGGGCCCAGAGCTGACTTTAGACTGGGAACGTTGTATTACATACAAAGCGTGTGTATGGGGACGTTCACTTTCTTGTTGCTCTTCCTACCTTTTTGCCTGGCACAGATATCGCAGACCATCTTTTGTACCTATTCCGCTTCAAAATAATTCAACAAAGTAAAAATACTTGTTTTTTTACGAGATACTTGTTTTAGTGTGAGGCCTCACCAACTATACCTATGCTGCACCTGTTCTTTTATTAGTGTGAAGTATATCATCAAAATGAAAGGAGACTGAGAGGTAAAGATGTGTAAACCTCAGGTGCTGAGAACTCGAACTCGAATCTAAGAGATAACAGAAAACTTGAACGAGGGTGGAAGGTGGGTGTGGGGTCAAGAGAGAAGATTGTAAAGATAAAGATAAAGGGTCCATTATCAAAGCAAGCTTGCACGTCAGTGGAAGAGTCAGGAGAGAGATTATGATAGGGAGAAAGTTAGGGGTGTGGGCAAAGCCAAAGCAGGGAGGGATGGGACCCACTGCTCACGGTCCACACTGCCCTCAGCCCTGAGCAGAGGCCTTTGTCCCTCCTTCTTCTCAGCAGGGAAGGGTGAGTTTATAGTACAGAAGACGCACACGGAGCAGGTGGCGGGGGGTCCCTCCTCAGCACCCAGTATATATCTGCACACATCCTCAGTGATTCTCAGCTGTGACTGCACAACAGAGGGAAATGGGAGTTTTTAGAGTGCCTCATGCCTGAACCCCGCTTCACCCAATCAAATCAAACCATAGTTAGCAGAGGCCTTGGCATTAGTATGGTTTAAAAGCTTCCTGGGGGCACCTGGGTGGCTCAGTTAGTACCTTCCTTAGGCTCAGGTCATGATCTCAGCATCCTGGGATTAAGCCCTGCATCAGGCTCCCTGCTCATTGGGGAGGCTGCTTCTCCCGGCTCACTCTCTCTAGCTCAAATAAATAAATAAAAATCTTTAAAAAATAAAATAAAATCTCTCCAGGAAATGGGGTGCCTTGCTGGCTCAGTCGGTAGGTACGTGACTCTTGATCTCAGGGTCGTGGGTTTGAGTTCCACACTGGGCGCAGAGGTTGCTTTAAAAAAAAAAAAAATGAATGAATGAGTGCTTCCCAGGAGATTGTAATGTCGACGCAGGGTTGAAAAATAGGGTTCTTAGCTCCTAAAAATGTAGTGAGTGAATAAAACAAGAGGGAACATTTCAGAAGTGGACACGTCTTTCCTATTTTGGAAACCACTCAATAATCTGGCCACAGAAATGCTATTTAGGAAAATGTCTCCATCTCCAGTTAAGCTCTATCTATCCTGGGATACCTGTACATGTTCCCCTCCGTCCTGCTTCTCCCCCAAATCAGCTATCCATAAAACTTCATTAGCATTGCCAGAGATTTTCTGCCGGAGGGGTGGTTCACCGTGTGAGAGACAGGACCTAGTCTACCCAGAAGAGGAAAATAAAGCACACAGAAAACAGGAGCAAGTGAGGTTTTGTTGGCAGAATGTGGTGGTCAAAGTCAACACACACTTAACTCTCTTGAGTTTTTGTCAGACCCTTGATCCCTACTCCCCTTTTCTCCGCAGTGTCCCTTAAGGACTCCTGTAACATGTAGGACTGGCGGAATCCTTGGTAACACCTATACTGATGGCTTGTGATCTCTTGTTTTGTAATTTAAGCCTTCAAATGTGATATCCGAGCAATTCCTAATGTGGATACCGGAGCCCAGCCCTTTAAGCTCACCTGTCTCTCTCGGGGCTGAAGAAAGCACAGGGTGAAAACCTAGGGCCCTAGAGAGAAGCTGGAGCACAAGCCTCTCATTTGTCGATGAAGAAACGGGGGCTGAGAGAGGTCATGACAACCAAGCAGAGAATGACACACACATCATCAGGGCTCCTAGGTCCTAGCACCTGTGCCATCCACAGCCCCAAAATGCCTTCCTCCTTCATGGAAACACTCATACCTCATGGGCTAGAATAGTATATTTCAAAAACGACGAAGAGAAAACTAATCTGGATCTAATCTACAGCTTACTAAATATGGGCCTGAAGTCAGGTTTCCAGAGATAGCAAATGAAAATATAAGATGCTTAGTTAAATTTAAATTTTAGATTCCTAGTTAAATTCAAGTTTAAGATAAACCATATATATATGTGTGTATATATATATATATATATGTATATGTATAAATACTGCAGGAGACATACCTACACTAAAATATATATATATATATACATATATATGTATATTATATTATATATGTATATATATATATATATATATATATATATATATATATATATATATATATATATTTTAGTGTAGGTATGTCTCCTGCAGTATTTGGGACATACATATACTTAAAAAATGTATTCTTTGTTTATCCAAACTTCTAATTTAACTAGGCATCCTGTATTTTATCTGTCAACCCTACCTGGAATTACTATGGAGAAGACACTGATAATTCTTCCTTTTTCTGATTAACTGAGTGAAAGTAAAAGTCTTTTCAACACTCCTTTTGTTTTCTACAGCAAGGGAGTTATTTAAAAAAAAAGAGAGAGAGAGAGAATTAAACAAGCATTGGTCAAAAGAAACTGTATACTACTTACCAAACAATGGTAGGTAATATGTACCCAGGGTTAAGAAACAAGGTTCTAGCTCCTTTAGGAGTTTGAACAAATAAAACAAGAAAGAAAATTCCAATAGTGAATGAGTTTGTTATATTTGGGTATGGCAAAATATCATTCTTTTGACCCTAAAATCCTAAGGCCTATGTACCTTCTCAAGGATGAAAAGTAAATTTTAAAACTTGTGATTTTTTACTAAGATATGATTCATTCTACTCTCCTTACTCCACAACTGAAGGCTGATTCCTCCTTAGATGATGACTTGCTATCAGCCTCAGGTTAATCAAATGGCTGTTGGAGATTCTTATTTTATCTACTAATCCATCATCCCATGACAATGGCCAGATGAAGAGAGCAAAGAGGGGTTTCAGGCCACAGACTAGAGGAAGTGAATCTCCTTTGTTTGGCACTTTTGGAAACTCAGGATGTCTTTAGAATCTTGACAGTATTATTAAGAAATCAGATTCAGTTCAGCTTTGCCAAGAGCTATGAAGACTGAAAAAAAAAAAAAAAAAAAAAAAAAAAAACCACAACCCATTTTGGCTCTGGCCAGACTCAGCCCCACGTACCATAGCTTACCCACCTACACACACGCATCACTCTGAGTTAGCTCCAGCTAACTCCTGGATTCCCAGGAAAGCCTCATAAAAAGGCTCTAGAAAGGCATACCTCTAAGAAGAAAAGAGGTGGTGATAAATTAACCATGTTATTTATAAGATAACGGGGGGCATGCCTATTTGTAAACCAATGGATAGCCTCAAACATTATTTCACAATAGCTTTAATTTGCCCTTTTCCCCAACTGTTTTTAAACCAAAGATCCAAAAAGATAACTCACATCTTTCCTGTTTACTTCTTTAAAAATTGGAGCTGACTTTATGCCTTTAGGGAGCACAAACAAGAGAAGAAGACAGAAGGCAGTTTAAGAAGAAAATTATAGAGAAGGAATAGAAAATCTGAGTTGCTGCCTTCATTTATACTTAACAGAAAGTGTTGATGTATAAAGAATTGGTGGAGAAGGTATTCTAGTCCTTCATTTCATCCCAGAGGGGCTCTGACTACATGTTAGGCTAGAAGATGAAGTAAGATAACCCTCTGCGAGCACCCGCTCAGAACCAGACTAATGGAAGAAACAACAAATGGATGGTTCCTGGCACCTGGCTTCCCGCTGGGAGGAGCTGGGAATTAGGCAGCACCCGGCGGACTCTGCGCTCTCTTCCTAGGTTCCTTGCATAAGAGCTGTGCACGACAACCAAAGAACAGCACAACTGGTTTCCAGAAAGTGATGCACTCTCTAGGTGGTGGAAGTAAGAGCCACCACCTAGAGAGCCCAGAGGAATGATTTCCACCTCTGTGTATGAAGGCCTGTAGGACCTGGCCCCACACGACACAAGACAAGCTGCATTCTAGAAGCAACATGACACTGTATCTCTTAATTCTGAACCACCACACCTGGAGGCCCTTATTGGAGGGACGCTGCTGGTCAATGACGTGTTTATTTCAAAGATCTATGGGCCCTATGGGGAGGGAGATGTGTCACGTGATCACATTACTTTGCACTGGTTATTTTCCATACATTTTCATGCCTGGATGAAGTCTTTGTTATGTCTCTCTCCCTTTAGACTAGCAGCTGGCCGAAAGCACCTTATTGTCTGGCATGTCATGAAGGCTCAATGAATGAGTACTCTCTGGGTCCCCTTCTTTAAGCTGCTACCTTCTCAGAGGGGTAGACCTTCAAATATGAACAGGATAAATCTGGGCATAGATTTCTGCAAATACCAGGACATAAAGCTGAGCCCACTTTGTAAAAACACTGAGAAAGCAATATTAATGGATTGGGAAAGACTTTTTTTTTTCAGGCTCCAAAAACTTACAAGGGATTCATGTCTGGCACATTTAAAACTCATGAAAATAAATGGGAAAAATCAGGAAGCCCTTTAGAATACTGGCAAAGAATATGAATAAGCACAGAACTGAAAAGCTGAATAGCTAAAAGCTATTTAAAAACAGGTTCATATTCACTAGAATTTAGAGATGCGGTGATTAAAACAACAATGCAATATCACTATAATCAATATTTTTAAAGGGAGATAATACCAAGTCCTGGAGATCATCAGAGGACACAGGAATCATCATGTATACCTAGAGAAAATATAAATGAAGATGGCCTCAACAGAGAGTAATTATTAGTACATGATGGAATTAGACACGTATACTACTGTACCTAGTGATTCAATCTAATATACACCTGGTAAAAATTAGCACACAGCCCCCAAAAGAAAGACACAGTAGGATATTCCTAACCATACTGGTGACACTAATGGCAGCAAGAAGGGGGTAACCTTTGTGTCTGGGCTTAGAAAAATGGGTAAGTCAAATATTCGTACAATGAAACATATTATAGCAGTCGGAAGTAAGGGTAGCAAGCACCGTTTGCAAAAACAAGAACAAAAAGGAGAAGGAAGAGAAAAGGGAATCAAAGAGACATTTTTCAACATTATTAATAAAAATTAAAAGCATATTTAACTGAGCATTATGTATTTTCCAAGGCTATTTACATGGATAATATTTAAAACAGATAAAATTCATGTGGCAAGGACACCAACCCACCAAATCCGGCTTCCCTGGGGGACCATGCCCACGCATGCTGTGGCACACATCAGCGCAGGTGCACAGAGCAATGAACACATAGAACATGAGTGGTGAGCACATGTGTACGGGGCAGCTGAGTGGGTCTGACTGGGAAGGGAATGAGAGTTGAAAGGTAATAAAGAAGAAGTGAGGGCCTTGTGTGGAGTAAGGAGCATAGTCAACACAATTCTGTAAGGTACGGTGCTAAAAAGGAGAAGGTGAGTTCTCAGATGGTATCACAATATATGATACACACACTATATGGCTTCACAACCCCATTGCTAAACCTAGAGTAGGCAGCCATCCAAAGGAATTGTGCTGCTCTCCTGGTGTAGGAACTGCACTCTTTGGTTTCCCTTCTCTAATCCTCATTTGTTCCTCAACTCAGAAACTCATTCACTTGTTCATTCATTCATTCATCCATTCTATTCAACAAGCATTTGTTGGGCAGCTGCCTGTGCCAGAAGCTCTTCTAGTTCTTCTAGTTCTTCATTGTCGTGGATCTGATGTCCTGAGTGTCTTACAACAGATGTTCAGAGTGAACACCAGGGGCATCCCCTGGTGTGGGCTCTGGGGTGGGGAACTTCACCTTATAGTATGACTTTGTGGAGGTCTCCCTTCCTTGTTTACAGTGAGCTCAAATTCCTCAGCACCTGATATCAGAATAGGCTGGGCACACCTGCCACTCCTGATTGTTCGGGCTGCTCATCAGCCCAGATTCCTTCTTCATGGAGGATCTGCTGCTCTGGCATTTCTGAAGGAAGGACCTAACTGACTGTGGGCTTTGGTGGTCCATGAATCCAGCTGCCATGTCTCCCCCAACCTGGGCCTTCAGTGGCCCCTGTATAGTGGCCATTTCACTTCATGAGCAGCCCCTTTGAGATGAGGTAGCCAGCGACTCCTGGTCATCATTTGATCCAGTCATCACTCCTCTTCACTCCAGGCTCAAGTGGCCCACGGAGACCACATCACCATGCTTAGGAAAGCCTATGAGCATAGATAATGAGACCCCGCCTCCACTAACTGGCCTTCTCAGTGATCTCCTCTTGCTGTCTGTGGGATGTCTTCTATCTCAAGGTGGCCTTCCTCCAAGCTCTGGGGGGAAAGTGGCTTCTTCCCTACTTTAGCAGCCTCTCTGTGTCATAGGGCGACTTGGGCCATCATCACTTGGTGCACTCCAGAACCCACAGGCAGAGGAGCCACCTGTCCCTCATCTTCACAGCCCTAAAGACAAGTATGTTTGGGCAGATAACAACTGCTGCACTATAGGATGGTGTTCTAGCACAGATCACCTAGGGCCATGGTGGTCTAGCACAGATCACCACTACTGGTCTCCTTTTTATCAGGTAGAAATGAGAGTAACCTTGCACAGGAGAATAAACGTCTATAGTTCAGGCACCACATAATCTGAGCTTAGATGGCAGCTATTTAGGTGAGGACTAGAAACAACCAGTTTCTCTATACTTCAAGACCTTGGGACTACTAGTTCCCTAGAAATCTCAGTTTATGGGTAGCCCCTCTAACTGGAGAAAGGAACATCCCTGGTCCGAGCTGCCTTGTTGACAGGCAATTCAGAGCTAGCTCACAGAGCCATTCACTGGTCAGCTCTGGTGCACTCCATAAAGGGACAGACAAAACAATAAATAAGAAGTGATCAATGCTATAAAAAAGAGAACATCCTAGTAGGCTGTACAGGCTGTGCCAGAATTTAGTGGAAGAGTGTAGAGCTGGTCCTGTTCCATCTCTCTTCTAAAATTGTTTTTGCCATAATAACCAACAGTCTTTACTCACCAGTGATTACCTTGACTTTTTAGCCCTTTTATATTTGCTCTCTTGGTAGCATTCAACAAAGACACTCCCTCCTTCTCTAAATTCCCAAAGCTAAATTCCCCTCTCAAGTCTTTCTGTGCCTACTCTACATTTTCTATTAGTTAATGTCATCAACATTCAATCAGGTCTCCAAACCAGAAACCTGGGAGTCATGTTGGTCATTTTCGTTATTCATTTTCCACAAATTTTCCCAAGGGTCCATTATATGCCAACACAGGGCTAGGTCTGGGTACTCATTTGTCAATAAAGACAGTTGGTCCCTTTGTTGTAAAGTTCACAAACTTGTGATAAGCATAAAGGGAACTCCTGCTAGGAGGAACTATAAAACAATGAATGTCTTCATGAACACTGAAATTATTTTCCAGTTTCTAGATTTTACTCTGCAATTTGTCAATAACCGTTCTTTAAATATTTTATTTATTTATTTGACAAGGAGAGAGAGGAAAAAAAACACGCAGGGGTTGTGGCAGAGAGAGAAGCAGGCTCCCCGCTGTGGGGCTCGATCCCTCGACTCTGGGATCATGACCTGAGCCAAAGGCAGATTTTTTAACTGACTGAGCCACCCAGGTGCTCCTAATCAATAACCATTCATTGAAGGACTTAGGGCATGTGTCATTGATCCTTAACATTCCAAGTATTTTCCAAGAAAACACATCTGAATTTCTTTTGTTATACATTTCATAATAGTGTTTGTCAATAAGGAAGTTCAAAGATCGAATTACATGCCGAGCTTTGTTTAATACTACACACTTACATGTGTGTGTATGTGTGTGTGTACACATACATTTGTCCAAAGTCATGTTAAGAATTATAAATTTGGAGGGGGGGTGTCTGGGTGGCTCAGTCTGTTAGGCGTCTGCCTTCGGCTCAGGTCATGGTCCCAGCGTCCTGGGGTCAAGCCCCACATTGGGCTCCCTGCTAAGCGGAAAGTCTGTTTCTCCCTCTCCCACTCCCCCTACTTGTGTTCCCTCTCTCGCTGTGTCTCTCTCTGTCAAATAAATAAAATCTTTCAAAAAAAAATTTTTTTAAACAATTATAAATTTGGGGAAAATTTTGAAGTATTTGGGGAGCAAATCACATTTACCATTTCCTTATTTATAATGGATCATATTACTGAACAAAGAGAATACTAACTTAAAAATTGCCTTTGCTTTATGATTCAGAGCCTAATCAATCAATCATGAAATAAGGAACATTCTAACTCTGAGGATTATGGAAAGGATACAAGATTTTTTAAAAATTTAATTTGTATTAAGTTAATGATATGCTATATACTTTTTCAATATGTCTTTCAATATGCTATATACTTTTTCAATATGCCTTTCAAGTTTCAGGCAGAACTTGAAAAACCACCTATAAGAAGCTCATGGCCCTAGAGGACAAACATTCTTTCCTGCCAGATATATGGCTTACCAATATTTTAATGTCTTTTTTTTTTTCAGTAGCTGTCTGCAAAGTCACCATGAGATATGGACCAGGAGTCACTCCTTCCTGAGTTTCATTATTCTCTCTCTATATGATGACATTTTTAATGAATACAAACTGGGCAATAAAATGAGGACATAGATTCTAGAAAACTGCAGTAGTTACCAAAAGTATGAAAGAACCAAGACAAGCAATCTTGATTGGTAGGTGAGATCACTTTTACTCAGTGTTTGAATTCAGAGACAACTTCTCTGCCATTATAGGTTTATTATCTAGAGGCAATTTTCAGAGGACTTTGAACTGGGAGGAAAAGAAATAATCTAAATCATTCAATTCAAGTCAGCATAGAGTCAAGTGTAGGTATTAAAATGTTCAATGAGCAATAAATGAGAATATTGCCTTTGATGTTCATTTATAAATGACCATAATATGATAGAAGGATGAAAAGCAAGACTTTTAATATTCATATCCCAAGGAATCAATTAATATCTGCCAGGAACACCTGGGTTTATTTTCATGTGCAGAGTACTAATGTCAGATGAAGAAAGATGTCCAGCTTTTAGTATTTTAATCTCTTTATAAAATACATGCATAATTTGAATAAGAGTGGCGAGAGTGGGCATCCTTCTCGTGTTCCTGATCTCAAAGGGAAGGCTCTCAGCTTTTCCCCATTAAGGATGATATTCACTGTGGGTTTTTCATAGATAGATTTTATGAAGTTGAGAAATGTTCCCACTATCCCTATACTTTGAAGCATTTTCATCAGAACAGATGCTATATCTTGTCAAATGCTTTTTCTGCATCAATTGAAAGGACCATGTGGTTCTTCTCTCTTCTCTTATTGATTTGTTCTATCACATTAATTGATTTGTGACTGCTGAACCCAGGGATGAATTCCACCTAGTCATGGTGGATCATCTTTTTAATGTACTGTTGCATCCTATTAGCTAGGATCTTGTTGAGAGTCTAAGCATCCATATTCATCAGGGATATTGGTCTGAAATTCTCCTTTTTGGTGGGGTCTTTGCCTGGTTTGGGGATCAGGGTAATACTGGCTTCATAAAAAGAGTCTGGAAGTTTTCCTTCTGCTTCAATTTTTTGAAACAGCTTCAGGAGAATAGGTATTACTTCTTCTTTGAAAGTTTGGTAGAATTCCCCCAGGGAATCCGTCAGGTCCCGGGCTCTTGCTTTTTGGGAAGTTTTTGACCACTGCTTCAATCTCGTTACTAGATATTGGTCTATTCAGGTTGTCAATTTCTTCCTCATTCTCTTTTGGAAGTTTATAGTTTTCCAGGAATGTGTCCATTTCATCTAGGTTGCTTAACTTATTGGCATATAACTGTTGATACTAATTTCTGATGATTGTTTCTATTTCTTTTGTGTTAGTTGTGATCTCTCTCTCTTTTCATTCATAATTTTATTAATTTGGGTCTTCTCTCTCTTTTTTTGGATTAGTTTGGCCAATGGTTTATTGATCTTATTGATTCTTTCAAAAACCCAGCTTTTAGTTTCATTGATGCATTCTACTGTATCTCTAGTTTCTATCTCATTGATCTCTGCTCTAATCTTATTTCTCTTCTTTGTGTGGGTTTGGCTTAATTTGTTCTTGATTCTCCAGTTCTTAAAGGTGTAAAGACAGCTGGTGTATTCTGGATTTTTCAATTTTTTTGAGGGAGGCTTGGATGGCTATGTATTTCCCCCTTAGGACTGCCTTTGCTGTATCCCATAGGTTTTGGACTGAAGTGTCTTCATTCTCATTGGTTTTCATGAATTGTTTAAGTTCTTCTTTGATTTCCCGGTTGATCCAAACATTCTTAAGTGAGGTGGCCTTTGGCTTCCAGGTGTTTGAATTCCTTCTGAACTTTTGCTTGTGGCTGAGTTCCAGTTTCAAAGCATTGTGATCTGAGAAAATGCAGGGAATAATCTCAATCTTTTGGTATTGGTTGAGTCCTGATTTGTGACCCAGTATGTGGTCTATTCTGGAGACAGTTTCCCTCTCACCACTCTTGTTCAACATAGTATTAGAAGTCCTAGCAACAGCAATCAGACAACAAAGAGAAATAAAAGGTATTCAAATTGGCAATGAAGAAGTCAAACTCTCTCTCTTCACAGATGACATGATACTTTATATGGAAAACCCAAAAGACTCTACCCCCAAACTACTATAACTCATACAGCAATTCAGCAATGTGGCAGGATACAGAATCAATGTACAGAAATCAGTTGCTTTCTTATATACTAACAATGAAAATACAGAAAGGGAAGTTAGAAAATCGATTCCATTTACTATAGTACCAAGAACCTTAAGATACCTGGGAATAAACCTAACCAAAGAGGTAAAGGATCTGTACTCAAGGAACTACAGAACACTCATGAAAGAAACTGAAGAAGACACAAAAAGATGGAAGATCATTCCATGCTCATGGATTGGAAAGTTAAACATTGTTACAATGTCTATACTGCCTAGAGCAATCTATACTTTCAATACAATTCTAATCAAAATTCCACTGGCATTTTTCAAAGAGTTGGAGCAAACAATCCTAAAATTTGTATGGAATCAGAAGAAACCCCCGAATTGCTAAGAAAATGTTGAAAAAGAAAAACAAAACAAGCTTTACTACAAAGCTGTGATCACTAAGACAGCATGGTACTGGCACAAAAACAGACACACAGACCAGTGGAACAGAGTAGAGAGCCCGGATAGGACCCTCAACTTTATGGTCAACTAATCTTTGACAAAGCAGGAAAAAATATACAGTGGAAAAAAGACAGTCTCTTCAATAAATGGTGCTGGAAGAGTTGGACAGCTATGTGTAGAAGAATGAAACTCAACCATTCTCTTACACATACACAAAGATAAACTCGAAATGGATAAAAGACCTCAATCTGTGGCAGGAATCCATCAGAATCCTAGAGGAGATCATAGGCAGTAACCTCTTCAACATCGGCCACAGCAACTTCTTTCAAGGTATGTCTCTAAAGGCAAAGGAAACAAAAGTGACAGTGAACTTTTGGGACTTCATCGAGATCAAAAGCTTCTGCGCAGCAAAGGAAACAGTCAACAAAACAAAGAGACAACCCACAGAATGGGAGACGATATTAAAAAATGACAGTACAGACAAAGGACTGATATCCAAAATCTATAAGGAACTCCTCAAACTCAACACACACAAAACAGGTAACCACATCAAAAAATGGGCAGAAGACAGGAACAGACACTTCTCCAATGAAGGCATACAAATGGATAACAGACACATGAAAAAAATGTTTATCTCTAGCCATCAGGGAGATTCAAATCAAAACCATACTGAGATACCACCTTACACCAGTTATAATGGCCAAAATTAACAAAGACAGAAAACAATATGTGTTGGCAAGGATGTGGAGAAAGGGGAACCCTCTTACACTGTTGGTGGGAATGTAAATTGGTATAGCCACTTTGGAAAACAGTGTGGAGATTCCTTAAGAAATTAAAAATAAAGCTTCCCTGGGACCCTGCAATTGCACTACTGGATATTTACCCCAATGATACAGATGCAGTGAAAAGAAGGGCCATCTGTACCCCAATGTTCATAGCAGCAATGGCCACAGTCACCAAACTGTGGAAAGAACCAAGATGCCCTTCAAGGGACAAATGGATAAAGAAGATGTGGTCCATATACACTATGGAGTACTATGCCTCCATCAGAAAGGATGTACACCCAACTTTTGGGTCAACGTGGATGGGACTGGAAGAGATTACGCTGAGTGAAATAAGTCAAGCAGAGAAAGTCAATTATCCTATGGTTTTGCTTATTTGTGGAGCATAAGGAATAACATGGAGGACATGGGGAGATGGAGAGGAGAAGGGAGTTGGGGGATACTAGAGGGAGAAACAAACCATGAGAGACTGTGGACTCTGAGGAACTGAGGGTTTTGGAGGGAAGGGGGGTGACAGGTTGGGTGAGTCTGGTGGTGGGTATTGTGGAGGGCATGTACTGTATGGATTATTGGATGTGGTGCATAAACAATGAATTCTGGAACGTTGCAAAGAAAAAAAAATAAAGATTTAAAAAAATACATGCGTAATTTGCACATCATTTAAATTTCTAGATGACTAAAGCCTATGAGATGCAAAAAATTACGTAAGATATACAGCTAAGATTTCAACGATGATTTTCTAACACGGGGCTTGGGATGAGGTGTCTGTATTTATAAAGATGTTCTGACTTTTTAAAATCATTAATGGCTTTTTTTGCTCCACTGGGGGTGAAAATCACTTAAAACGTCACTAAAACCACTTAAAAGAATTACTAAAATTTGTATGGAACCACAAAAAGTCCTGAAGAGCCAAAGCAATCTTGAGAAAAAAGAATGTAGCTGGAAGCACTGTGTGCCCTGATTTCAAATTATATTACAAAGCTATAGTAATCACAACAGTATGGTACTGGCATAAAAACAGACACATAGGTTAATGGAACAGAACAGAGAGGCCAGAGGGATGCCCGGGTGGCTCCGTTGGTTAAGTGTCTGCTTCAGCTCCAGTCATGATCCCAGCATCCTGGGATTGAGTCCCACCTCGGGCTCCTTGCTCAGCCAGGAGCCTGCTTCTCCCTCTGCCTGCTCTGCCTGCTCTGCCTGCTCTGCCCGCTCTGCCTGCTGGTCCCCCTGCTTGTGCTCTCTCTCTCTGACAAAAAAATAAATAAAATCTTAAAAAAAAAAAAAGAACAGAGAGGCCCGAAATAAACCCACACATATATGGCCAATTAATTTACAACAAAGGAGCCAAGAATATCAACAAGAAAAGTCTCTTCAATAAATGGTGCTGGAAAAACTGCTCAATACAAAAGAGTGAAACTGGACCACTTTCTTACCATGTACACGGAAATCAACTCAAAATGGAGTAAAGATTTGAGTGTAAAATCTGAAGCCCTAAAACGTGTAAAACATAGGAATAAGCTCCTTGCCACAGGTCTTGGCAATGATTTCTTGAATGTGACATCAAAGCAAAAGCAATAAATAAATAAACAAATGGGACTACATCAAACTAAAAGCCCTGTACAGCATAGGAAACCAGCAAACAGATGAAGAGGCAGCCTACTGAATGGGAGAAAATATTTGGCAATTAAGTATAGGATAAGGTAAGGGGTTAATGTCCAAAGTATATACAGAATTCATACAACTCAACAGTAAACAAACAAACAAAAAAATCCAATTAAAAAATGGGCAGAAGACCCAAATAGACATTTTCCCGAAGAAGCCAGATGACAGGTACATGAAAAGATACTCAACATCATTAATCATCAGGGAAATGCAAATTAAAACTACAATGATATATCACTTCACAGCTGTTAGGATGCCTATTAGAAAAAGGTCAAGAAATAACAAGTGTTAGAAAGGATATGGAGAAAGGAGAACACTAGTAGCACTACTGGTGGGAATGTAAAATGGTACAGCCACTGTGGAAAATGGCATGAAAGTTCCTCCAAAAATTAAAAATAGAACTATCATATGGCCCAGGAATTCCACTTCCACTATTTATTCAAAGAAAATGACAACACTGACTCAAAAAGATATATACCCCTCCATGTTCATCACAGCATTAGTTAAGACATGGATCCCATATATCTCTGGAAACTTACCCAGTTTCCCCTCGTAGTGCCATCCTGCAGACATACAGGATGTTATCACACCAAGACACCAGCATCGTCCCAGTCGGAGTACAGAACATTTCTATCGACGTAAAGAATCCTCATGCTGCCCCTTTTATGGGGATATACAATTCCTTCCCACCTCAGCAATGACTAATCTGTTCCTCATTTCTGTAATTTTATCATCTCCAAAATGTTGTATCAGTGGGATCACATACTACATCATCTTTGGGCATTGGCCTTTTATTTCTGATTCAGTATAATTCTCCGGAGTTTCATCCAGGTCGTTGTACGTATTAATAGCTCATTACTTTTGATCGCTGAATGGAATTCCGTGGTTAAGGATGCACCACAATTCATTTAGCCACTCACTCACTGAAGGACATGCAGGTTGTTTCCAGGTTGTTTTTGTTGTTGCTGTTACCACAAATAAAAGTGCTAGAAACCCTTGTGTACAGACCATTGTGTGAATCTGACTTCATTTCCACCAATAATCTAGGAGGGATCCAGTTTCTCTGTATACTTGCCAATATTTGGTGTTTCTACTATTTTTTCAATTTACCCATTTGAACAGGTGATTTGTGAGCTCTCAGGTGGTGTTAACCACTTTAAAACCTAACGGCTAATAATACAAAGCACCTTTTCATGTGCTTATTTGCTATCTCCCCAGTGAAATGTCTTTTTGAGAATTTTGCTCATTTCCTAACTGGATTCTTTGAGGATTGTTTGATTTTTGAGGGTTCTTTATACGTTCTAGACATAGTCCTTTGTTGACCATATGGTTTTTAAGTATTTCCTCCGAGGTTACAGCCTATCTTTTCATCCTACTAATAGAGCACTTGGAAAGAGGGTGTGTTCTGTTGGATCTGGGTGGAATGTTCTATAAATGTCGGTTAGATCCTGTTGGTTGATGGCTGTTGTTGAGTTCTTCGACGTCCCTGATGACCTTCTTGCAGTGGTTCGGTCGATTGCTGACAGAGAGGTATTGAGGTCTGCAAAGATAATAATGGATTTGTCTATTTCTCCTTGAAGTTTCTATCAATTTTTTAAAAAATATTTTATTTATTTATTTGACAGAGAGAGATCACAAGTAGGCAGAGAGGGGCAGAGAGAGGACGAAGCAGACTCCCTGCCAAGCAGAGAGCCCGATGTGGGACTCCATCCCAGGACCCTGAGATCATGACCTGAGCCGAAGGCAGAGGCTTAACCCACTAAGCCACCCAGGTAACACGCTGCAGCTTGGTGGTGTGGTGTGCACACATTTAGGTTCTTTACGGTTCCATGGACTGACCTTTTTACTGTTACATAAGGTACCACTGTCTCTAGCAATTTTCTTTGCTCCGAAGTCAACTTGATGTACTATTAATATAGCCATTCCTGCTTTGCCTTGGTTCATGTTTGTGTGATATATCTTTCTTTTTCCTCTTTTACTTTCAACAAGGCTGTACTGATATATTTGAAGTGAGTTTCTTATAGACAGCATGTAATTGGGTTGTGTTTTCTAAACCCACTCCATCAATCTCTGTCTTCTAATTGGTGTCTTTTTTCATTTCATTTAAGATCTTACTGGCTTTTGGTAAAATGAGAGATTTTCTATTGAAACCGCAACGTCTTTGTATTCTGCTGAGACTGTGAATCTCATTTAAACCTCTGTTTTAGCTGTTTATTTCTGATCCCACTCTAGAAGAAAAAAGGAGGTGTGTCACATCATTACTGCTTGCACATGTGGAAATTGTTGTTTCTAAATTCTACAGCTAGTAGAATTTGTGTGGGTGATGGGAAGGCTGGCCTTCTAATTTCATGCAGGAGATACAAATATCAGTTTATCAATAATAATATTAATACAGACAAGTGAAAAATAATTTTATATCTTCATCATCTAGAAAAATGGAATAGATTTAGAGATCATCTCCAACATGGGACATCCAATCATCAGATCCAGCATTTTCTATCCATACTTGGGATTTCAAAATCAAATCTGTATACTCACTGTTTTTCTTTTTATGAAGTGGAAAATCCCATCATGTTGATTACAAGCATGACATAACTGTACTAATTGTTTAAGCATTAATACCATAGTGTAAAATACATAAAACATAATTTGTCCTTGTAGTTTAGAAAAAGCTTTGAAACCGCTGTATTTTAGAAACACAAAGACAAATTAAAATGAGAAACTTTCAGAATTGTTAATGTACTACCTGAGTACTCTTTTATACCTGGCCTAGAAGGGTTTCTGCCTCAGCACCTTCCTTTACGTGTTCTCTGCTCTTTTCTTCCGCTATCTGGACTCTCCCTGCCTTTGCCCTTCCAGTCTTGGGGTGAAGAGAAGACCAGACCAAAGGGGGCATGACTGTCTGGAGCCCAGACCTAGGTCACACTCTGGGACTTAGGGCCCAGGAATTCCCTGGCCCCATGCATATATCCAGGACCTGCATAGATCTCTTCCAAAGTCTGTCCTCCTAAGGACAGCCCCTTACGCCAGCATGTGCACCTCAGGACTGAAAGGTACCCAAGGGGGAGTTGCCTTGGTGAGCAGGCATGTGGAGGAGGCACCTAAAGGTCTATGTGCTGGTGAGGTTCTCTGGTGAGGTTCACTGGTGAGGTACAGGATGGAGCCAGAGCTGGGAAGGGATGTGGCACACAACTTTCAACATGGCAATGTTCCAATGCAGAACCCTGTGAGTTCTACTTGGCTTTTCAAGTCATTAGAAAGGTATATTTGTCAGCACAGAGGCTTAAAACATACATGACAGTTGTTGCTTGATTTGTGACATTAAAATACTTACCAGAGTCTGAGTCCTGGTCTCACCTTGCCTTTGAGCCATGTCCAACCTAGCATTATAGTTCAGTCCCAGCTCAAAAAACCTAAGGGCAGGTCTTATCATCAATAAGTCTTTGACCATGCTACTTCAAAAAATAGATGAGAAAACAGAGGATTTGAAATAATTAATAATGCATAATTTCAAACACTTAGACTTATAAACAATTTATATGCCTTCTCTAATTTTTACAGAACTGTTTAATACACACTCCCTTTTACTGATATATACTGGTTGCCTTTCAATGTCTTAAAAATGGAAGGCATTAGGAAGCTGGCTTTCAGCTTCTCCATAACATGAAAAATATCTCAAGCCTCTATCTGTCCAATTCTTCCTGCATCAAAAGGAGACTGGCTGCATTCTCTGTCCCACGGGGCTCAGGCACCTCTCACCTGACACTATGATGTACTGCGCAGCAGAAGCCAAGAAGTCAATTCTCAAGAAGGAAAGGCCAGTAAATCAGAGGCACATGTCCAGAGAGAATATGAGCGTGAAGACGGCATTATGAGGTAGACTGCAAAGCCAAGTGTAGGTGGTCTCAGCAGACAGAAAAGGAATAGTGAGGATGGCTTTGTCAGGACACAAGACAAAACTAGTTTTTGGGTCCCCTAGATCCTCTGTGTTTATGATCTGGATCTAATTTTTTTTTTAAGATTTTGTTTATTTATTTGAGAGAGAGCATGAATGAAGAGGAGGGGCAGAGAGAGAGAGAAGCAGACTCCCCGCTGAGCAGGGAGCCCGATGCGGGACTCGATCTGAGGACCCTGAGATCATGACCAAAGGCAGACGTTTCACTGACTGAGCCACCCAGGTGTCCCTGGCTCTATATTTTAGGGTCCAGGAAGGAGTGGGCAATATATAGTCTCATCCCTACAATTTTTTATTTCTTTAAATTTTATTTATTTGAAATGTGGGGGAGTATGAGAGAGGAGAAGGTCAGAGGGAGAAGCAGACTCCCCTCGGAGCTGGGAGCCCGATGCGGGACTCAATCCTAGGACTCCAGGATCCTGACCTGAGCCGAAGGCAGTCGCTCAACCAACTGAGCCACCCAGGTGCCCTACAATTTCTTGTTATTGCTGTGAAATTAATATAGCACCTAATTTAGCTCCTTTTCAGTACTGGAATATTTACAGTAACTGAGACCCTTCATAAAATAACATTTTAAACAGTTGTTTTTACGTGTTCTGGGCACAATTCAAAGCACTTACAAACTGTTCCTAAGAAGGTATGTAGAGTCTTTGTAAGCACTCAGTACTCATGACAACTCCGTGAAGTTGGGATTATTACTATCATTCCCATTTTAAAGTTAAAAACCAGCCACTGAGGCAGAGGAAAATGAAGGCATTTGTCTGAGGGCATGCAACCAATCAACAGCGGAGCTGAGATTCACACCCACGGGGGCCTACTTCAAAATCTGGTCCTTTTGACCACTGCATCCCCCTGTCTTCTAGGGGGAGCCTCATCTCATTCATACACTTGTCTTTAGCTTCAGGTAAATAGGCAAGTACAATAAGCCATTGGATATGGGCTCCTACCCCTCAAAGTGCCATGAATCTTCTATAGGAAAAACCCTTCCAATGTGCGCTTTCTTCTATGGTCCCATTGATGGATCCTGTGGGGACACAACATTCACCACGTGGCCAGCTCGGAGGCTCGGAGGTCTGAGTCCTGGGCAGCCTAGGCGTTTGAACGGCAGAGGCTGGGAGCGACAGCAGTCCCAGAAATACCCTCCCATGCACCTCTTCTCTCTCTGCCAGGCCAAGACCCTCGGGCATGTTTACCCACTTCTCAGGGGTCTGGTTAAGCTTCAGGAGGAAGGAGTCCCAAGCAGCTTTAAGGCTGCTGAGTGTTGGTGATTGTCCCAATTTCAACTCATGGAGTCACTACATGTCCATCAAGCCTTGCTAATGAAATGATGGTGCTTCTGGCCCTCGCTTCTAACTGTGACAAATGCTCACTGGGGGCTGCACATGGCCTACTGAACCATGACTTCATTGCCATCACTGGCCTGATGTTTTAATTAACCTGCAGTGCTCTCTAGGTGGCTGCAGGCATCCAGCCAGGATTGTCTGCTTGAGACACTGTCCCAGTAGAAGGATTAATTTCCTTCACTCGTCACAGGCCCACAGTGTCTTCAGAGGGGCAGAATGTGTCCAGAACTTTCCAGTGTGGCACCTACCATGGCCAGTCTCCTTCTCACTGTAACAGTGTGGCAGGTGGCCCAACCAGCTGCTGTGCCTCGGGACACGGGGAAGAGGAGGGATCAAAAGGGGAGGGTGAGACAGAAATCCCGAGACCCTCTCGCTGTCAGAGCCCCCCTCGCTCCTCCCAGTACATCTGTCCAGCTCTCTTCGTGAACTTGCCCATGACACTCTAATGATCTGCTGTGACTGCACCCGATTGTGTCCCAGAGTGTGTTCTGGTGTTCACACCTGCATAGTCCTCTTCCTCTGAGTGTGATGGAGCCTGCAGCTTGCTTCTCCTGATGGAACGGGGAATGGAACAGCACTCCCATAATGACATTCTATTCCAGAAGCCTCCATCTGGCTCACAGGCTTGCATGTACTCTCTCCACCAAATCTTTGAGGAAGCTCCTAAGAACATGTGCGTGCAGGGGCACCTGGATGGTTCAGTGGGTTGGGCCGCTGCCTTCGGCTCTGGTCATGATCTCGGGGTCCTGGGATCAAGTCCTGCGTCAGACTCTCTGTTCCGCGGGGAGCCTGCTTCCCTCCCTCTCTCTGCCTGCCTCTCTGCTCTGTCTACTGTGATCTCTCTCTGTCAAATAAATAAATAAAATCTTAAAAAAAAAAAAAGAACATGTGCGTACAAAATTGTGTATAGCTATTGTCATTTCTCTGGAGTTGATACCCAAGGAATGCTGGCTCGTATGATAAATTTATGCTTAGATCTCTAAGAAACTTCTAATCTGTGGCTATACCATTTTACATCATACAGCAGTGTACAAGGGTTCCAGTTCCTCCCCACCCTTGTCAACACTTTTTTTAGCCATCCTAGTGGGCATAAAGTGGTTTGTCTTTATGCTGTTGAACATTTTGGACAACAGATCCTTATCAGACATATGATTTACAAATATTTCCATGCATTCTGTAGACTATTTTTTACTTTCTTAATAATGTCCTTTGATGCACAAAAATATATAATCTGCATGAAATCCAACTTATCTATATTTTTTCTTTTATGCTTGTGATTTTGGCATCATTTCTAAGAACCTATAGCCAAATTCAAGGTCATGAAGATTTACGTATATGTTTTATTTTACCAGTTCTATGGTTTCACCTCTTATATTTAGGTCTTTCATCTACTTTGAGGTGATTTTTGTATATGGTCTGAGGTAGGGGTCCAACATTCTTTCATATGTGGATATTCAGTTGTCTCAATCTATTTGTTGAAGAGACTATTCTATCTCCAATTTGAATGGTCTTGGCATCCTTGTGGAAAATCAATTAGCCACAGACATATGGGTTGATTTCTGGACTTTCATTTCTATTACATTGATCTATGTCTATCCTTACATGAGTGTCATGCTATCATAATTACTGCAGCTCTGTAGATTTTGATATTGAGATCTGTGAGTTACCTCCAACTTTGTTTCTCTTTTTCAAGGTTGTTTTGGCTCTTCCATATGAATTTTAGAAACAGCTTTTACATTTATACAAAAGAGGCCACTGGCATTTTGAGTGGGATTACACTGAATCTGTAGATCACTTTGGATAGTACTGCCTTTCTTAATAATAGGAAGTCTTCCAATTCCTGAACATGGATTTTTTTCCATCTCCTTAGGTCTTAATAATTTCTTCCACGGATAGTTTGTACTTTTCAGTGTACAAGTCTTACACGCCTTGGTTAAATTTACTCCTAAGTATTTTATTCTTCTGGTGCTATTGTGAAAGGTGCTGATTTCTTCATTTCATTTTCACTTTGTTCAATGTTGTTGTATAGAAATGCATATGACTTTTGTGTACTGATTTTGTATCCTGTAATTTGGCTGAATTCATACATTAGCCCAAATAGGTTTTTCTAGATTCATTAGGGCTTTTTATACATTTAAATTGTTACATCCTTTTGACTGATTGATCCTTTCACCGTTATGAAATTTTTAACTCTGCTAATGCTCCTTTTCTTAAAGACAACTTTGTTTGATTGTTAGTATGGTCATCTCAGATTTCTTCTGGATGATGCTGGTCTATTTTTTCCATCTTTTACTTTCTATGTCCTTATATTTAAAGTGTATCTTTATAAACAGAATATAGTTGCATCATACATATGTTATGCAACAAATCCAAGGATTTGTATTCACAAGTCCTCCTTTTAACTTGGAATATTTATCCCATTTACATTTAATCCAAATATTGATCTGCTGTGTTTAGATCTACCATATTGCTTTTTTTTTTTTCTGTTTCCCCCTTTTTTTGTTAGGCCCTTTTTGGGGTGGGGTACATAATTGAGTCACTTCAATTTTATCTTGCCCATTAGTATTTTGCTAGTTAACCCTTTGTATTATTTTTTTTATTGATTACTCTAGTGATTACAATTTTTACCCATACTTTACCACAGTCTAACTTGGAATATTAAATCACGTCACATATATTGTAAGAACCTCATATAAAGTGTTTCTATTTAACCCTTTCTGTCCTTTATGCAATTTTTGTATTTTACTTTTATATATAAATTTATCCTACAATACATCAATATTATTTGGGCTTTTATTAAGTGTCTTTTGAAGAAATTAAGTAAAGGGGGGAAAAGTTTTTCATATTTATCCACATGGCATTTACTACATACAGCAATTTTATTTGAGTGTCCATGTGACATCATTTTCTGTTAGTCTGAAGTAGTATTTCCTTTAGCATTTTCTTCAATGTGGATCTGATGGGAAAGAATTCTCTCAGCTTTTGCTCACTGAAAATTTTACTGAAAATTTTTTGTTTCACCTTCATCTGTGTCCAATATTTTCATTGGACACAGAATTCTAGATTGGCTGCTATTTACTTTTACACTAAAGATAACATTCAGTCATTTGTTTTCTCTCCTCTTTTGCTTCTGGTGAGAATGTGGCTGTTACTTTTATCTTTGATCTCTTGTATGCAGTGTGCTGTTTTCCCTCTGGACTCCCCTGCTGCTTTTCATAATACTTCTCTTTATTTCTGTCTGCAGATTTAGCCCAAGGTCAGCCATTCTTATCTTTAAACATATTTTGAATCTATACACTACTTGTTTCAGTGTCACGGAAATATGAATTTTCAGAGTTTTTCCCCTCCTTGTTGCTTTTGCATGGTTTACAAAAGGAGAAAGGGAAAGATACTGATGTAGGCAGCCATTTTATCATTAACTATAACTAGTTGTAGATATCTGCAAATATTACTTATAAGTTATTTTTTAAAAAATTTGGGGCGCCTGGGTGGCTCAGTGGGTTGAAGCCTCTGCCTTCGGCTCAGGTCATGATCCCAGGGTCGTGGGATCGAGCCCCGCATCGGGCTCTCTGCTCAGAGGGGAGCCTGCTTCCCCTCTCTCTCTGCCTGCCCTCTCTCTCTGTCTACTTGTGATTTCTGTCTCAAATAAATAAATAAAATCTTTAAAAAAAAAGATTTTATTTATTTGAAAGAGAGAGAGAGAGATAACAACAGAGATAGTGAGAGAGAGAACGAGCCAGGAGGAGAGGGAGAATCAGGTTGCCCACTGAGCAGACAGCCCGATGCAGGGCTAAATCCCAGGACCCTGGGATCATGACCTGGGCCGAAGATGCATAACTGACTAGCCACCCAGGTGCTCTTGTTTATAAGTTCTTTACATTTTTTTTTTCTTATTGCTGTTTTGTTTAAGGGCAGGGCAAGTCATTTACTTGACTTTGCCTCAATCTTTGTAATGGTATTAGAATAGTCGTCACCTAAAATAAGGTTCAGTGGTGCTAAATGTCTGTAATATTTGAAGTGATTTTGTATATGTGAATAAAAAATTTTTATAGAATTGAGAAATATTTCAGTAATTTTGGGCTTGCCTATAGGTGGAATTATTTATTCTGTATTCTGATCTAAATAAGCAAATAGTAAAACTGTGAGGCCACAAGCAGGGAGAAGTTGTATCTTTATCTAATTCCTTTTGTATACATACCTACCCTTTAAACATAATATATAAATGTAATAGATAGTTACCATACTTAAAATTGGGCTCTTACTGAAAAGACCTCTCATGGCAACATACTTCCTATAAAAACATAGAAATAATAAATCTTTACAATACTACGATTTGATAAAATATTTTCCACTGTTTTTTGTTGTCTTTTTGTTTTTGTTTCTTTTTCCATATCTGTACTGGTAGCCCATAGGACAGAGAAACAGTATGAGTAGCATGGAGAAATTCTGTCTCTCAAGAGAAATGGTCATGAATGGAGGTACCTGGGTGGCTCAGTGGGTTTAGCCTCTGCCTTTTGCTCAGTCATGATCTCAGGGTCCTGGGATCAAGCCCTCCATCGGGCCCTCTGCTCAGTAGGGAGCCTGCTTCCCCCCTGCCTCTCTGCCTACTTGTGATCTCTGTCAAATAAATAAAATCTTTAAAAAAAAAAAAAGAAATGGCCATGAATGTATCTGTAAAGATAGAGGCTTTCGGAACTACATTACACAAGGATTTTTAATTATGAATAATTTTTCATGCTTTTAGTACAGTATGACTATATTCTTTGTGAGATGTTTTTATGTAATATAATTTTGGTATTCTTTCACAAGACTTTAATAAATCTATTACAGATTTTTATCAGATTTTTAAATTGTACTTACTATATATAGTGAAACATGTTTGCTATTCTTCATTGATTGCTTATACACAATAAACATTTAACAGACTTAAAGCTAATTCTCCCAACTCACTGCCTTTTTATTTCATATGTATTTACTTTTCAGTTCTTTGACAGATCAGAGCCATCTTTATAATTCCCAACCTCATTTTAGATAGACTACAGACATACCTCAGAAATACTGTGGGCTTGATTCTACTACCGCAATCAAGTGAATTTTGCAGTGAAACAAGTCAATGAACTTTTTGGTTTCTCAGTGCATATAAAAGTTATGTTTACATTATAACAGTGTCTATTAGGTATGTAATAGCATTATGTCTTAAAAAATAATATACATACCTTAATTTAAAAATACTTTTATTGTAAAAAATATACTTTATTTCTAAAAAATATTAACATCTATTTTCAGCAAGTCATAATCACTGATCATAGATCACTGTAACAAATATAATAATAATAATAATGAAAAAGTTTGAATTACAGGAATTACTAGTAATGACACAGAGACACAAAGTGAGCAAATGCTGCTGGAAAAATGGTACCAAGTAGACTTGCTCATCACAGCACTGCTACAAGCCTTCAGTTTGTAAAAAACCGCATTTCTGAAGCACAGTAAAGTGAACCTCAATAAAATGAGGTATGACTGTATCAATATTTTAAACATTTATAAAAGATTCTTATGTTGAAGTGTTTTACATGCTTTTTCTAGAAATTTAGAGCACAGACAAGTATAAGGAATAAAATTAAAATAATATAATCTAAGTCTCATTTCCTGTCCTATCTGAAAGAGCTAATATTTTAATTGCACATATGCCCCTTGAACAAAGTTTCAATTTATACATTATTTATGTGTAGTTTTATATAGCAATTTCTAATTATATTAATTTCCATTTCCACTGAGAGTCCCTAGAAACCTAATTATAATGGCTGTACTGTATTACATTTTTGCATGTATCCCAATTTATCGTATAATTTCTCCTTTGTTGTACATCCAGGAAGTTCCAGTTTCCCTTATCATAAATATTACAATTAAAACTTTGTACATAACTCTTTGGATGAAAGAGTTAGGATATTTTGCTAGAAGTAGTTATTCATTAGGATAGATTGCTAGAAGTGGTTATGACTGATCAAAGGTTAGGAAATTTTCAAGGTTCCTAAGTTGCATTGACAAATTCCTTCCTGGGAAGCAGTCCCAACTTATAATTCCACTAGCAGTATAACAGAATGCTCCGCTTGCTTTATCTTCACAAATATCAAGTATTATGGTTTCAATTATCTAAATTTATAGTAATTTGACAGCCATCTTGTTTTCATATTAATTTTTTTCTAACAGGTTGAATATTTTTATCACATTTCTTAAATATTCATGTTTCTTTGGTGAAATTTTTTATAGTTTTTCCCAGTTTTTCTACTGAAATATGATTTTTAAAATTTATTTATATAACTTTTTATATGTAAAGGGGGCTAATTACTCAAAATGTCTCTTAAAGTTTTCAGGAATTTTTCTAAATTGATACATAACATTATATTAGTTTCAGGTGTATGACATGATTCACTATTTGTATAAATTGTGCCATGATCACCAGAGTAGGTCTAGTAGATGGCACTCACTGTACAGAGTTATAATTTTTTTTTCTCGTGATGAGCGCTTTTAAAGTCTACTCTCTGGTCAGTTTCCAAATATACAATCCAGTGTTGTTAACTATGGTTACCATATTGTACAGTATATCACCAGGACTTACTTGTTTTATACCTGGAGGTTTGTATCTTCAATTTCCCTCCACCCCGTGAGCTTATTTCACCTACTCTCCCACCCCCTTCCTCTAGCAACCCCCACTCTGTTCTAGGAGACTTTTTTTTTCTTCAACATTCTACCTATAAGTGAGACAGACATTTTTTCTTAAAAGCTATTCTTTTGCAGAACATTTCTAGACATATGATGAATTTTTTCATTGTTGTTTCAATTAAAGAAATAGATTTCCGTTATGCCATCTAGTAATTTATTATGAATATAAAGAAAAACTATCGATATTTGTATAGTTATCTAATGTCTTGCCCATTCAGCTAACTCACTAAATTCTTATAAGCAATTGTCAATGGACTTTCTGTTTTTCAGGTATATTATCAAATAAACTGTAAGAAAATTAATTTTTTTCTTTCTTTTCAGAGCACTCATTTCCTTTTTTTTTTTTAAAGGATACTCTTTTTTTAAGATTTTATTTATTTGAGAGACACAGAGAGCGAGAGTGCAAGCACAAGTGGGGGAAGAACAGAGGGAAAGGGACAAGCAAACTCCCCACTGAGTAGAGAGCCTGATGTGGGGCTCGATCTCGTGACCCTGAGATCATGACCTGAGCTGAAATCAAGAGTTGGATCCTTAACCAGTGGGGACACTCAGGTGCACCCAAAGTTACTCATTTCTATTTCATACACAATTTCATTGGCGAGAACCTCTCAAACAGTATTAAATAATGATGGTCCTAGAAAGTATTCTTGACTTACTTCTGATCTTAATGGAAATGACTCCAATATTTCATTAAGTCTGATGTGGATTATTGGGTCAAGGTAAAGCTCTTTCTCACAGGAGGATTATGTTATTATATTCCTAATTTTCTAAAGACTTTTAAAAATCTTGAATAAATTTTAAACTTTACTCACCTTTAGACAATATATTGAGATAATCACATGATTTTTTTTGTTGGACCCATTGAAGTGATGACTTCTTAGACTGCCTAAGATTAAACCACCCCCGAATTACTTTATAATATACCAATGAATTTAATTTTCTAGCATTTATTTATGATTGCCCTATCTATATTCATAGTAAAATTTTATCTACAGCAAAATTTTCCAAATTGTTTCATGAACACAGCTTTTTGAAACCAAATTAGCCTTGTGAATTCCATGTGCTGAACCAACCCTGGTGATTAAATAATATACATAAAATATTAAAATATTAAGTTCAATACTATAAAGACCAGAAGAGAAACAAAAATTTGTTGAGCTTTTCCTCTACAACTTTCAAAGGTTTTCTCTGTGTAGAGCTCCAGCTTTATTTTGAGTCAATTTTGCTAATCCACACTTTTTTTTAAATTTATTTTTTATTTATTTTCAGCATAACAGTATTCATTATTTTTTGCACCACACCCAGTGCTCCATGCAATCTGTGCCCTCTATAATACCCACCACCTGGTACCCCGACCTCCCACCCCCCCCCCGCCCCTTCAAAACCCTCAGATTGTTTTACACTTTTTAAGAATACATTCATTTCTGCATCAAACATAGTGGCAACAGCTTAAGTATAGGTGTTAAACTTCATGATTACTAAAAAAGGTTTGTTTTTCTATTTTTATAAGCACTCTAGTGTGCTTATGAGAGAGGTTGCAAAGGGCTCAGAAGTTACATGCCATTTTTAAAGTGAAAGTTCTCTACATTCACAGCTGATACTATTTGGATGATTTTCAAAACGGTGAGGACAATACTGTTGTTATCATCAGTCAGGGTTCTGTGCTCCCTAAGTGCATGTGGCATGATGGAAGATGTCAACAGAAATGTAGTCACACTATATATTTCATACATCTACAATATTAAATAGAAATGAACAATATCCTACCCAAAATTTCCAGTTAAATTTCTCAAAGTGCGTTTCTCAAACTGCATGTTTTATTTTTTACATAAAATGAAACTGACATACTATCATGGTTCTTAAACACATAGGTAATTATAATAGTTGATTTTATATGTCAGTTTAGCTAGGCCACGGTGCCCATATGTTTGGTCAAACATTATTCTGAATGTTTTGGGGAGGGTATTTTGGGATAACATTTAGATGGGTAGGCTGAGTTAAGCACACTGCCCTCCATAATGTGTGTGGGCCTCACCCAATCAGTTGAAGGTTTAAATAGAAGAGAAGACTGATCTCCCTGAGGAAGGAATTCTGCCAGCTGGCAGCTCTGGACTTGAGCTGCAGGATCATCTCTCTTATTTTTATTATTTTTTCTTTCTTTTTTTTTTTGGTCTCCAGCCTACTGGACCACACTGCAGATTCTGGACATGTTAGCTTTTATAATCCCATGAGCCAATTTTTAAAAATAAATCTCCTTATCTCTCTCTCACTCGCTCTATCTACCTATCTCTGTCTCTGTCTCTCTATATCTCTTTATTATATATCTCTTCTATTGGTTCTGGAGGACCCGAATACAGTAATGAACTGTTAATGTCTTACACGTACAGAATTTTAGAGTTGAAAGAAACCTGAGAGATCATGTAGGTCCACAAATAATCATCAAACAATACTGAAATAAGGCAAACATCAGTGCTTGATGCTCTGCTAAGCCCTGCAGAAATGAAGTCACACATAGCCAGCTCAGGCTGCCAAGTGATTTAAGATTAACGCAGGCAGCACTAGGTACATAAACACCACCAGGAAAACATAAAAGAACCACAATACTGTTAACACTAGTCAAATTTCATCACTTTCCATTTTAAACATACTTAAGTAGTACCCATTTGTTTACACAAATACTAAATTCCTTAACATGAAGTTCAAGGCACTAAGAAAATGTAACCACATGTAACCTACATAGTAGGGGCAGTGGTGGCTATTGTTATTTCTCATGTACCAAATTTGCTCAAAACACCTCATTCTCTAATTGGAGGAGAAACCTAGAGATCAATGGAGGTGACATTCCTGGCAGTCACTGAAAGCTGGAATACACTACTTCTTGTAAGAATGTCTCCATTTATTCTGAGCAAGCCCAAAACAAAGACACTGAGGGAAAATCTATAGTAGGTCAAAATCTATAGTGGGTCTGGTCAGTAGCTAACAGGAGGAGTAGTATGGAAGAGAGCTGGATTATGTCTTCTGGAGATAACAGTGATTTTCTCTGCTTATGGGCTTAGTGGACTGAATGAGGTAAAAAGTATAATAATTATGAATTTTAATTCAAGCAACAATCCATGGGAAGTAAGCTCTGCAGAGAGTCCTTACAATAAAAAGAGAAGTCTGGCCACTGGGACAAGACTTGCCTTGACAAGACTTGCCTTAACAAGACCACACAATAACAGACGTCAGCAGGGTGATTCCAGATGGAAGCCAGCAGAGCAGCCTGTGAGGCCACAGGAATACTGAGCATCTTTGAGAAAGGATTCAAGGTGAAGTGAAAAGGATTTTGGATTAGCAAATGATAGCTAAGGATGGAATTCTCTTGATGCATTCATAGTTCATTTGGGGTGCCACACCCAAGACAAGTAGCAGACAATTGTGTACATTGAAGGGAAATCACGGCAGTTAGTGATGGCCCGCACAGATGGAAGACACAAGTGGTGTATTGTTTGGGGGTACAGATTATCTGCGCAATCACTGAGATTATGATCTCTTGGGTGGTCTTACAAGAGGAGAGGTCCCAGGCTGTGTAGCATAATGGACTGCCCATGTGTCTGGGCAGGTGCTCAAAATAAGAAAAGCATCATGAGCCATCGGAAGGAAGCCAAAGGTGCCTTGGCAGAACAGCTATTCTTCTATGGAAGCACAGGTGACAATTATTTACAAATAAAAGTGGGGGAGATAAAATTCAGATATTTCAGATAAAAGGCAGTAGAATAGTTTTGTTTTTAAAAGGAACATGTAGGGACGCCTGTGTGGCTCAGTTGGTTGAGCAGCTGCCTTTGGCTCAGGTCATGATCCCAGCGTCCTGGGATCGAGTCCCGCATCAGGCTCCTTGCTCTGCGGGGAGCCTGCTTCTCCCTCTGACTCTGCCTGCCACTCTGTCTGCCTGTGCTCGCTCTCTCTCTCTGACAAATAAATAAATAAAATCTTTAAAAAAAAAAAAAAAAGGAACATGTAAAGGGGTGCCACTCCAAACTAACTACCTGTATTATATTCCCTAGTCAACTTTCTCTTCTGTTCTCCACCAAATATTCTTTTCAGGCATTCCTCCCCATTCTCAGTCTCAGCAAATTACCTCCCCGTCTACTTCAGGGAAAACAGAAGCTCTCTGGAAAAGAATCTCTGCACTTCTTATTATGACCCTACAATCTTAGCTGCACCCTCCTCCATACTTTCCTCTTTGCCTCCTGACATGGAAGAAGACTTCTGTGTCCACCAGAATGTCTGCCACCTTGCTCCTAGATGGCTAGCTCATCAAGGAACAGGAAATATCAGTCTACAGGCTTTATTCTAGATGAGGCTTTTTTCCATGCAAGTATCATTTAGTCTCTGAGCTGAACAGAGGAAACACAATTTTGATAGCCACTGTGGGTGTCATGAAACATTGGGATCTTATGAAATATCTGGATTAATCATGTTTACCAAAGCGGTGTCAGTTACTTCACGCTATGGTGTCTGGGTTAAAAGGAAAGAGTATCTTATTTCACTGATAGGTTACTTTGGACGTACAAGGTGATTGTCACTATTATTACTTATTAATATTTTGCAAGCAAAGAAAACTTGAAGATAGATATATATATATTTAAAACTATTGTCTCTGTTGTTCAGTCATATGGGCTTTCAGAAAAGTCCTCTGGCTTAAAAATGGAAGACATTAATTTCTTCTCTTTCCCACAGAAAACAACTATCAGTAAAAGTAACTCTTCATAAGGGTCAAGATTAACCTCCGACATTTTTAGAATCCTGATTCCAAGTCTTTTCCCTTCACTATCTCTACACATTCTGTGCCCTGGTTTCTACTCTTATCTCCTCTCACTGTTCTAGATACTTCCCTGTATTCATGGCAGTTTTCTTTCCTCTCCATTATATGTATGCTTCCCAGAGCATGGTCCTAGTCATTCTACTACTATCCACAGCATCTGAAAAGAAGGATTCACTCTGAGATTTTGATTACATTTCTGTGCTACTGACTCCTTCCAAATCAGTATTTTCAGTATGAACCTTGCTCCTGAGCCCCAATTAGATGTCTGATAGGTGCTTCTAGTTCACCATGTCCAAAACTGCCTTTATCCTCCAACCCCATAACATAACCTTTGTTCGCTATTCCCTTAGATGCCACCATGACAGCTCTGCTAGAAACTCTCCCTGTCACCCACACCGTCCAAACACCTCAGTACTTGACAACCACATCTTGATGTGGGAACTTTACTGGCACAAATTCTGTTTACCTGAATCTACCAACATAGCCTGACCCTGTGCTCAGACCCACATGCCTCACAGGGATGAAATGATATATCATTTGATAACATTTTATGAATGGTTCATGCATGCCAGACTAAAAATTTTTTTCTAATTTTTTATAAGATTTTATTTATTTATTTGACAGAGGGAGATCACAAGTAGGCAGACAGGCAGGCAGAGAGAGAAAGGAGGAAGCAGGCTCCCCACTGAGCAGAGAGCCCGATGCGGGACTCGATCCCAGGACCCTGAGATCATGACCTGAACCGAAGGCAGCGGCCTAACCCACTGAGCCACCCAGGCGCCCCAGACTAAAATTTTTAAAAAACATTTAGCTGAGGAATGCCACACACACTAACAAGGAGAGGGGAGTGGGTGGAGAGGGGGTGCAAGGTGCCAGCCTTTGCTTTGTCCTCAGCCAGCCTCGTGCTCCCTCATCATTTCCCCCTGAACAATTTTGACCCTTAAATCTTTAAGGTGGTTGAAGGAGGACGGTCTCATCTTCTGTAACTTCTTCCCCCTGAATAGGGGCGTAGAGCTGTCCCTACCCTAACCACAGGGTACATAACCTGCCATCCCTCACAACCCGGGGCAGCAGCTCTTCCTGCCCACAGTTCCTGTCCCCGTGATTAATAAACCACCATTTTGCACCAAAAAAAAAAAAAAAAAAAAAATTTAGCTGATCATTACAGGAAAAAAGTACAGGAATGATGATACCTGGAACAGTCTTTCCAATGTTCCCAAACGGCGAGCTTCCCCTTGTGGCATACTTATATTCACACTCTATTTCTTAAGTGAACATGACACAAGTCCTCGCTCAATGACAGGTGCTGGGGGAGCAGAGATACAAGGTGGTCCTTGTATCCCAGGCTGCTTACAGTGTAAGGGAGGAGAGTGATAGGGACATCATCACCATTAGCTGGGCAAGTTCTTTCACACGGGGTACAGGACCCAGGGGCTGAGGGGGACCACGGAGCACCACTCAGACCTGTGTGGCAAACTTCCCAGAGGCAGTGACATTCAAGATGGGTTTGAACTTGAGCATTTCCTCACTCCATTCTCCATTCAGTCATTTATTGAATGAGTCTCTCATCAGCTGCATCACAACTGCTCCTTACAGAGATGTCTCATCAGATCCTCAATCGCCATCACCAAGACGACCTTTGTTTTCACTATTCAAAACCTTGGACTCCCAGAGTTTGACATGGAAGGGAGAAGATGTAGGCCAGATCAATGAAGAAAAGAAGAAAAAGAGCTTTCCAGCTCCCCGTCTCATTTCCAGGGAGCTGGACTGTCAGGCCGACCTCATGCAAAACGGATGGGACGGTTGGGAGGCACAGTGAACACGCCCACCGTCTGCACAGATTTTTCAGATGCTTCTGTCTGGCGTTGTTGAGTACACAGTGCCCTCTTCCTGAGTAAGTTACAGAACAATGACAGCCCAAGGGAGGGGAGTGTTCCCTCTCTGCTGTTGCCACAGTGACTCAGAAGGGACCCAGGCCACAGCATGGCAGTGGGGCTCGGAGACAACAGCCCCCACCCAACATCCCCAGCGACTGGGTTGGGAGAGTCAGCAGGAAGGCTGGATCCCAATACTCAAGCCTCGGTTGGTGCTTCAGTTGCTGACACGGGAGGCGATGTCAGCTGGCAAATAATCCAGACTGAACTGCTGTGCTTTCAGAATTTTCAGCTCTCCCTGCTGTTGGCTTTAGAGCCAACCTCTACCTTCAGCTCCTTGCAACATGGCTGAGAGACTGCATGTATGCGTGGGCAATGGCTAGACTGTGCATAAAAAAGAAAACTCTGATCTATGACCTGCAGTGACGTGTTCCAGAAACTGACTGCCGTGTACAACAGAACAGCCCACGAGGCCAGACTACTCTAAGTCAGACTCGTAGGAAGTCAGGCTGCCGCCTCTAGTAACAATCCAGGCAGACACACAGCAACCCCTGTAACAATCAGCCCCATATGGCCAGGACTTGATTAATAACTGGCAGCTTCCTTCACTTTTGCTCCTGCTTCTGACTTAGGACCAATATGCTCCCCTCACCAATCACATAGGATGTCCTGCCTTCACTTGGCCCGTCTCCAGTCACCCCAGGACAACAGCATCTACTCTAGGCATACGTGGAAATTTCCATTTTGTTCACTACAAAGTCTTCCCACTCCTCTGCCGGACTTTGAGCCTCTACCAACACTCTGTGCTGGTGGCTGACTGCCGTGTGTAGCAAGCTCTCCGTAACAGTGTCTGCCTCCTATTTGGTGGGTCTTCACTTATCGCCACGCTGCCATTCAGACTCGGGGGCTCTCATCTGCAGCCTCAAGCTCTTGGCCCCAGATTTTGCCTTCTTAGTTCTTTTCTGGGCATGTGCTCAAGAATGAACCACAAAAGCTAAGGTTGTTTGGAAGGAGGGAGGCGGTGCAAGATTATTTGGGGTAATAGTGCAGAAATGTGAGAAGATAAAAGTAGCATTCTCATCTCTGAGAAGACAGTTCTCACTGCGAGCCACAGCAGCGGGGCCAGGCGCAGACACGGATGCTGGGTGTGGGTGTGCGGCAGGTAGTTTTCCCTCTAGTGGTGTAAGGATGAGGGAAGGAGGGGGCTATCACATCGAAGGGGAAGTGTTTTATTCCCTGACAGACCCACAATAAGAAAGAAAGAAAAGGAAAATGAGTAATTGACAACTCCATAACCACAGCAATAAAATTTCTCCTTGAAAATTTGCCACGTTGGTGGACTTGTATGTGCATTTCCAAACTATGCCCACTCACACATATGCATTCACACACATACACTCACACACATATACACACACACACAGACCCTATACAATATCCAGCAATACATTCTTTTCCTTCTTCCTTACCCATAGGCAATGCCATGATTCTTTATTAAATTTTATTTTATTTTTAAAGAAAGAGTGCAAACCGGGGTAGTGGGGAGAGGCAGAGGGAGATGGAGAAACTCAAGCAGATTCCCCACTGAGCACAGAGCCTGATGCATGGAGCTTGATCTCATGACCCCAAGATCATGACTGAGCCAAAATCAAGAGTGGGATTTTTTTTTTGTTTTATTGTTTTGTCTTGTTTTGTTTTGTTTAAAGATTTTATTTATTTATTCGACAGAGAGAGAAAGATCACAAGTAGGCAGGGAGACAGGCAGAGAGAGAGAGAGAGAGAGACAGAGAGAGGGAAGCAGGCTCCCAGCTGAGCAGAGAGCCCAATGCGGGCCTCGATCCCAGGACCCTAGGATCATGACCTGAGCCGAAGGCAGAGGCTTTAACCCACTGAGGCACCCAGGTGCCCCAAGAGTGGGATGTTTAACCAACTGAGTCACCCAGGAGTCCCCACTCTATAATTGCAACTATATTACATGCAGTGAAATGTTAATATCATCAGTCACCTTATCAATGCTGGAAATACTCTAGATAAATTAGAATATTGCATAGAAAGTGAAGCCTACAACATTGATCTACACCAGCACTCTATTCTTACTCTATAAAGCAGCAGTTATACCTGTGTGATGCTAGCACTGACACTGAGTCACAAGGAAATCATAAGCAGCCTGCAGTACTGAATTTCTAGATGGGCCATAGGTCTTTCTTACCTAACTCTCTCCACTCCCTCCTCCCCACCGGAACCAACCCCATCTCCCTCCACAAGGTTTTGCTCATCTCCATCTCTGGTATTTAACTCTTAAACATTATTCCTTTTTAAAATTCTTGTCTTGAAATCCAGAAAATTAAGAATTCGGCGGTTACATATGAGGACCAGGAAGTGTGTGTATTCCTCTGAGGTGAGATAAGCAGGCAACATGTTTGATTTAGACACTTCCTTGGCACTGGCACAGTTATCCAAAGTCCCTCCTGAAGCGTCTCTTCCTTTATCTCTGTACCTGGTGGTTCCTGCTCCCTATCCCAGGATGCTGTCAACTTCAGGAACAGGTGTGAACCTTCAGCACACCACGTGGAATCCCAAGGACTAATCACTTCCCTTGAGCACCTACTGTATGTCAGTCACTCTGTAAGGTGTGGACATTTTACATAAAGTATTCAGGTGGGGCCAATGCAGCTACCCCAAAACCCAATTTCTACCTCTTTCTCCAAAAATGTTGTTGCCTTGAAAGACTGATCAAAACACATCTCCACAAAGATTTCCCCACGGAGTCCCAGCGGGCCCTTATTAACAAGTCCCCCAGCATCCCAGCTGCATTCAAACTGACATACGATATTCCACATTCGCACGATTTCTTCCTCAGGCTCTGGCCTCATGACAGTAAACACCGCTGTCTACTCACACTAATATTTTCAGTTCCACTTCTTGAGAAACGTGGCTTCTGATACCTCCATTCCTGTGCACATGTCTCTGGAAGGTAGAAAGGCAGGAGTTTTCAGAGTGCATCTCCCAACGAAATCACATAATCACATTTTTTGTAGGAAATGCGTGAGACAGAAAACAAGCTGGGGGCTGCTAAGCATACCAGAGCTTGGACAGGTTTCTGTTGCCCGTTTGGGGGGAAAATGTTATTTCTTCTCAGCTACATAGAGCAAGAGAGCCTGAGCAGCTCACAGAACAGAAAAGCTCCTGAGCATTTTTACAAGCCCTCAGTTGGGCCCTTGAAGCATAACCCAACTGTGTGACAGGGACAGAAGTGCTGATTGCTGGGGGCCTCACCCTCACTCCCACAGTCTCCCCACTCATGCACGAGGTCTTTTTTTCTCCGATAGTGTTAGAGGTGGAGAAAATGGGGAAGGCTGAGCTGGTAGAAGGTCATGAAGACAGACTGCTGGAGCAAATATCACCACCAACAAGTTGAAAGATGTGGAGGGACCGAGGGAAGCTTAGTTAAAGTAAGAGAACAGTGAGCAAATGGTCAAGTGACATGGAAATGTCTGGGAGCAGAGGGACTGGGGATAGTCCTCACGATAAGTGCTTCTTATGCAGGTTTTCCGTGAGTTGCTCATGCGTCTTATGATGGAAAGCCCCCATCTCACCGCCATGCTCTCTACACATCCCTGAGAAACTTTCCAAAAAGACCGACAGTGTTTCGCCATGCTTGTCTGGTGCTGGATGTGTGTCTTCTGGGTGATGGTCCAGGTGGAGTCTGCCTTCAAGGCAGGAGCAAAGGGGCCTGTTGTTGGGTGGACCACCAGCCAGGAACTGGGGCCTCAGTACCTAACCCTACCTCGGCTTGAACCCCAACCTAGGCCTGGATCAAGAAGGTGAGTTCACAACTGCCACGGTTCTAGCCTGGTGCCTGGAGGGGCTTGAGGGTGTCATAAGCACAATCTGTGATGACTTAAAGTAAAAGAGAAGCAGAGGACCCCACTCCTGAGTTCAGAGTTACAGTTTTGGGGGGAAAAGCACTGAGCCTCTGCATATACCACACAGAAACCAAACCTTTGCATCAATCTGTCTCTCTCTGACAGTAGTTCATAGGTCTGCCCCAAATTCTAGGAGGCACAATTCTACAATGGCTACTTTGTAAGAAGGGGAGAGGTATCTAACCCTCTTTGGGGCCACTGCCCTGTGCCCTGGCTGAGACCACCACTGTGCTACTCTGGCGATGATGCAGATTCAGAACAGAGAATCCTAGGCAGCTCCATACCCAGCATGTACCTGAATGCAGGGCTCAATCTCACAACCCTGAGATCATGACTTGAGTCTAAATCAAGAGTCAGATGCTCAACCAGCTGAGCCATCCAGCACCCCTGGGAGTTACTTTAAAAATGCAAGTTTCTCCAAGAGCCATGTGAATTCTACACAGTGGCAAAACTGACTTAGATAGAGATGACGATCCCTATATTCAGAAAATAAGATCAAATAACAACACTAGGACCAAAACTAGTGGTGTAGACTTGAAGAGGAAGTACCACACATATGACTTAGCCTGCTAAGGGCAGATTTCTGATAAATGAAGACCTATTAAGTGGTAATATGAATATTTTCCAGGGGTGCCTGGGTGGCTCAGTGGGTTAAGCCTCTGCCTTCAGCTCAGGTCATGATCTCAAGGTCCTGGGATCGAGCCCTGCATCGGGCTCTCTGCTCAGCAGGGACCCTCCTTTCCCCTCTCTCTCCCCCTACCTCTCTGCCTACTTGTGATCTCTGTCTGTCAAATAAATAAATAAAATCTTTAAGAAAAAAAGAATATTTCCCAGAATATTTCCATAAAGATGCCACTACTGATCTGTCATTAGGAGAACATTCACTCAACATTTTTGTTGTTGCTGTCTTTTGTCATTTCTGGGTTTTGTGGTTATTGCTGCTGTGTTTTGTTTTGTTTTGTTTTGTTTTTTGGCAGTGTTGACAGATTCTCAGTGAAAAATGCACAATCTCTTATGAATGCACATTGGCTACCTGGCTGCGATTAGGAACGTGAGTAGGGCTGGAGGCATAGTCTGTAACTGAGGATTAGAGAAGACAGACTTGGTCATATGAGGATGAAATCTGTTTCTTAAGCCCTAATAATAATTAGTACTATTTTATTCTTTCATTTAAGACTTTCGATGTGGTTCTGCTCACGCCAAGCCAGGAGGACTACTATGAGGGCCATAAAGATGAATGACTTGCCTTTGAGGGGAGCACACTTGAACCAAATAATTTATTTTATTTTATTTTTATTTTTATTTTATTTATTTGAGAGAGAGAATGTCTGCACATGGAGCAAGTGGCGGGGGGAATGGAGAGGAGGGACAAGCAGACTCCACACTGAGCACGGAGCTGGACACAGGGCTCAATCTCAGGACCCTGAGACCATGACCTAAGAGTCAGATGCTTCACTGAGCCACTCAGGGACCCCGAGCACAAATAATTCCAATGCAATACTAAAAGTGCTGGAACAGAGTTACATGTGAAAACTGAAATGTCAAGCAACTTCTTCACCTAGAGATGTGAGAAGTTTCAAAGAGAAGGTGACAGCTGAAATGCATTTTAAAGGGTCGGTGGGAGATTTCCTTGAGGATAAAAAACACAAAAAGAGAGGAACACCTTTTGTTACCTATCAGCTATCTCAATGCTCCAGCTTCCCACCTGTGTGCTCCCCTTTGATGCAGATGCTCCAGACCTGGCTTTACTGAATAGATGGCGGGGCTTTGGTGGCTCAGTCCATTAAGCGTCTGCTTTCAGCTCAGGTCATGATCCCAGGGTCATGGAATCAAGCCCCACCTTAGGCTCCTTGCTTAGTAGGGGGCCCGCTTCTCCCTCTCCCTCAACCAGCCACTTCCCCAGCTTGTGCGCTCTCTCTCTGTCAAATAAATAAAATCTTAAAAAAAAAAAAAAGATAATGGAATAGATGGTATTAGTCAATCCAGAGTTTGTGTACATGAGCTCTGCCGAAGGCTTCAGGGGATGCACTAGAAGCACAAACAAGTTTCTCTCTCAAGAACTGTATGGATCACGTCTTTTGGGTAGAGAACCACTAAGAATGAAATAGCACATGGTCATAATGCCCAGATCAGACGAAACAGAAATAAGGGCAGTAGAACCTTGGAGAAAGAACCCTATGAGCTGTACTCTACAGTTACATTTATTTGCTTCTTTGTAAACATTTCACTTTTTCCCTTGTGTTTTCTCTGTTACTCACTGCCCTTTAGTTGCAATATTTTGAAGAGCAAGATTTTTCTTGATATTTCTATTTGTACTAATGGGAGAACAGTATAATTGTTGCGTACAATGTTGTGCACTGACTTCTTGATTCACCAATTTAGATACCATTTCCTCCAATTTACATCTCAATCTACTGCGGTGGTGAAAGGGAAGATTCTCAATCTATTTTCTCCAGCTCTATGGGAAGGGAGGCAAGAGTAAAAACAACAACTAAAAACAAAACCAAACGAAACACAAAAACGGAGTCTCATCTCTTGAAAGATGCTTTATAAAAAGAATCTCAGTGCTTTATCAGTTGTGCGATCTCATCATTTCTAGTCAGGAATGGTCTTGAATTAAGGATCTTCCATAGGCAGAGGAGAGAAGAAAGTTAGGTATTCATTTATCAATAAGGGTTAAAAATAGATACAGACTCATAAAAAGATCACATCAGCTTTTAAACAATAAGGCAGAAACTACCTTTTTTAAATGTTTACCAGTATATTAGAGGATATGAGAAAGGACACAGATGAACAGCCAGTAAAGAGATACATACGGGGAGGTTTGGGAGGGTCCTGAGTACAGAAGCTTCTGTACCCATGGAGTTGGGACACATTGCCCTCTGGGTGTAAATACATTTGCCAGCCTGGAAGCTTCTCGAACCCTGTACATTTGGGATTTTATGGCGGATTCCTCATGAAGGCATGATCAATTACGAACTCGATTTCCAGTATTAACTCTGTATCTCCATGAAGAAATGAATCCTTTTCTTGGGGAATGGACTCAAACAGGATTGTCTATTGGCACACTTTCATCAAACTCTCTGCTATGGGGACTTCCAGTCATGCTTATGTCCCCACAGCAAGGAGAATGGTAACATTCACATTCCTCACCTTAGTTAGAAGACCAGAAAGTTCAGAAACATCATCCTACAGACGAAATGCCTTCCCTAGATCTCTGGGAAGGACACTTTGCAGTGATTACAAGAAAACACATATGATGGCAGGTACATGGCGGTTACTTCTTGCCTAACAGAGCACAAACAATTATTTCTGCTGCTTACTCTATTCGTTCTATTACAAATGCTGATAGAATCAGTAGAAATGGCAGCAGCAAAGTGATTTCAGTGAGGAGGATTTTGCCTATTTGTGCAGAAGGGATTAAAGGCATATATAATTAAGCATCAAAGGACTGCATGAAAGGTATAACCATATATATCAAGACCTGGTACCAATCTCTCTTCTTTTTATAGAGTTTATTTCTTTGAGAAATTTTAGATTTCCAGAGTAACTCGGTGGAAAGTATGGAGAGCTCCCACGTGCCACCTCTGCCCCCTCCAATCTCTCCTATTATTACTATCTTCAATTGGTGTGATGTATTTGTTATAAATGATGAACCAATATGATACATTATTTTTTAATAAGTTATTTATTTGACAGAGAGCACAGGAGGAAGAGCAGAGGGAGAAGATTCTCAAGCAGATTCCCTGTTGAGCACCCCGATGTGCGGCTTGTCCTACAACCCTGAGATCATAACCTGAGCCAAACCAGGAGTCACTTAACCAACTGTGCCACCCGGGTACCCTGATATACATTCTTCTTAATTAAAGTCCACAGCTGGGGTGCCTAGGTGGCTCAGTGGGTTAAGCATCTGCCTTCGGCTCAGGTCATGATCTCAGAGTCCTGGGATGGAGCCCCGAATCGGGCTCTCTGCTCAGTGGGGAGCCTGTTTCCCCTCCTTCTCTCTCTGCCTGCCTCTCTGCCTACCTGTGATCTCTCTCTGTCAAATAAATAAATAAAATCTTAAAAAAAATAAAGTCCATAGTTTATATTAGGGTTAACCCTAGATGTCCCACATTCTACCAGTCTGGATAAATGTATAGAAACATATGTTCACCACCACAATATTATACAGAATAGTTTCATTGCTTCAAAATCCTCTGTGCTTCACCAATCTATCCCTTCCTCCCTTCCCGCTCAGGAGCCCCTGGCAACCACTGATCTTTTTACTGTCTGCCTCAATGGGATCACCCAGCACACAGCCTTTTCATATTGGCTTCTTTCACTTCGTAATATGCATTTAAGGATCCTCTATGTCTTTTCACGGCTTGATATATCATTTCTTTTCAGTGCTGAACCAATATTCTATGTCTGAAGCACAGTTTATTTATCCATTCACCTACCAAAGGACACCTTCATTGCTCTTAAGTTTTGACAATTATGATCATAGCTGCTATAAACATTTGTGTGTATATTTTTGTGTGCACCTAAGTTTTCAACTCCCTTGAGTAAACAGGAACACAACTGCTGGATTGTATGTTAAGAGTATCTTTAGTTCTGTAAGAAACTGCCAAACAGTCTTCTAATGCGAAGTCTTTGAACAGACTTTCAAGAAGATTTAATTTCAATGACAGTCCAACTTATCCATGATTTCTTTCATGGATTATGCTTATGTTATCATACCAAAAAAGTCATCACCAAACCTCAAGTTACTGAGGTTTTCTCCTATGTTATCTTCTATGAGTTACATGGGTTTGCACTTAACATTTAAGTCTACGATCCACTTTGAATTAATTTGGGGGAAGGTGTAAGGTTGGGATCTAGATTTAGCTTTTTGAATATGGATGTCTAGTTATTCTAGAATCATTTGTTGAAAAGACTATCCTTTCTCCTTTGCAGTTCCTGTGTTCTTCTGTCAAAGATCAGTGGGTTATATTTGTGTGGTTCTATTTCTGGGCTTGCTATTTTGTTCCACTGATCCATCTGTCTATTCTTTCACCAATACATACTATCTTAATCACCACAGCTTTGTAGTAAGCTTTGAAATCTGGTAATGTCAGTCCTCCAACTTTGCTCATCAATTTCAATGTTGTATAGGTTACTCTGGATCTTTGGCTTTCCATATAAACTTCAGAATGAATTCGATGGGATTCCAGTTCAAGATGGCAACACAGGAAAATCCTGACTTCATCTTCTTCTCCCATTGACATGCTTCTACAGCTCTACATATGGGAAAATTTCTTCTTCAAAACTAAAGGCTGGCTGAGAGATGCTAAATTACTGGGCGAGTGAGAAGAAAGCCACACTGAAGTAGGTAGAAGAGACTGGGACGCAATCTCACCATAAACCCCACTTCCCACATGGTGACCCACAACTAGGAGAAAACTCAAAACCCAGAACTTCTCCCTGAGGAGTGAAGGGTTTGAACCCCACACTGGCACATCAACTTTTAGGACCTGCATGTGAAAGAGGAGCCCCTAAAACACCTAACTTTGAAAACAAGTATGGCTCATATCCTAAGTCCCGCAGAACTTTAGCCATCTGGGAGAACGCTCTTAAAGATCCTTCATGCTTGGACTCACCCACCCCAAGGTCAAGCTGAAACAGATGGTGCCCAAAGTTAAAGTGAGGGAAGCTCACTCGCTTATATTAAAAATTGTCCTGAGGGGCAGGCATCTAACTGCACATGCATCTGTGCTGGAACACTCCCAGGAAGAAGACTGGCGGGCACTGTCCAGGCGCTCTCCAAGTGTCATGCTCCAGGGCACCAGTAGTTCTGGGAAGGAAGTTTTCACACACAGCCTGTGGCCAGATCTTTGTGGCTGCCACCCAGGGAACAGCTCTTGACTGCCTGACTCTGAAGGTCAGGGGGACTTTGCGTTCCTGGTCCCATGTAACCATAACTGGTGTCACTCAGAAAGGAACTCATACCCTTGCCTGGTGTCCCGATTTCTGCAGCTGCTGCCAGGGGACAGCCCTAGATTGCCTGACTCTGGTGGGCAGTGGGGCTTATGTCCATGGCAGGCTACCACCCCAACAGCACTTCCCAGACAGCAGACTGAAGCAAAGCTCCTAGATTGTTCTGTAAAGGAGGCCTCTTTGCTTATCTTAAGTTTTGGCCTGAGGGACAGGCTTCAGATTTGGCACACACCTCATGGACTATGGTGCTGCTCTCAAGGAACACAGGCTGTGGAGCCATCTTGGCACTCTTCCTCCAACTCGCTCCAGCTCATCTCCCAGGAAAGAGCTTGTATCCATGTGGAGCCCCGAGTGTTGTAACTGCTGCCCAGGGATAAAACCAGATTGCCTGATCAGTGGGGATTATACTTGCATACTTCTAAAAGTTGCTGTGTGAGGGTGTGGCTTCCAATAGGTCAGAATCTAGGTCCAGAGACCTTCCCCTTAGAGACACTGATAGGTCTTGGCACATCCTCAGCTATTGGGTGCTATTAAAAATATAAACTGCTTGGATAAGCACAAAGGTTTGAGAGGTAACAAAGAGCTGGGACAAGGTTGAATGACAAGGTTGAATGACAAGCTATTTCTTTAAGACTGGGAGAGGTAGCTGTTTCATTTACTGTGTATAAACCAAAACATAGAGTCAAGCAAAATAAAACAGAGGAATATGTGCCAAATAAAAGAGCAAGATAAAGTCCCCAGAAAAAATCTTTAATGAAACAGAGATAAATAACTTATCTGATAAGGAGTTCAAAGTAATGGTCATAACAATGTTCACCAACCTGGGGAGAAGAATGGATGTACACAGTGAGAACCTCAACAAAAAGCTGGAAAAGATAAGAAAATACCAAACAGAAGTCACAGAGATGACTAAAAAGTACACTACAGAGGTTCCACAGTAGATGAGACGATGCAGAAAAAAAGATCAGTCAACTCAAAGACAAGCCAGGAACACTCGAAATCAGAGAAGAAGAAAATAAAAAGAATGCAAAAAGTTAAGATATCCTGTGTGGCATATACAACATCAAACAGACTAACATTTGCATCATAAGGGTCCCAGAAGGAGAAAAGAGAGAGAAAGGAGAAGAAATCTAATTTGAAGAAATAAATGACTGGAAAAGTCCTTAACCTGGGGTGAGAAAACAGACATTCAAATCCAGGAAGCACAGAGTGTTCCAAATAAGATAAGACTAAAGAGACCCACACCAAGATACATTATAATTAAAATGCCAAATTTCAACACAAAAAGAAAATATTAAAAGCAGTAAGATCAGGAGAGCCAGGGTGGGTCAGTTGGTTTCAGCTCTGGTCGTGATCTCGAGGTCCTAGGACTGAATCCTGCATCTAGCTTCCCAATCAGAGAGGAATCTGCTTCTCTCTCTCTGTCTGCCCCTCCCCTCTGCTCATGTGCATTCTCTCTGTCAAATAAATAAATACATCTTAAAAAAAAAAAAAGTTCAAGAGCAGTAAGAGAAAAACAACTCGTTATGTAAAAGGGAGCCCCCCCTAAGACCATCAGCATATTTTTCAGCAGAAACTTCGTGGTCCAGAAGAGAGTAGAAGGATATATTCAAATCCTGAAAGAAAAACATCTTCCAACCAAAAATACACTAACTGGCAAAGTTATCATTTAGAATTAAAGAGAGATAGAGTTCTCCAGGCAAACAAAAGATAAAGGAGTTCATCAACATTAACCCAGTCTTACAAGAAATGCTAAAGGGACTTCTTTAATCTGAAAGGGGCTTGGGTGGCTCAGTGGGTTAAAGCCTTTGCCTTCAGCTTGGGTCATGATCTCAGGGTCCTGGGATTGAGCCCCACATCGGGCTCTCTGCTCAGCAGGGAGCCTGCTTCCCTTCCTCTCTCTCTGCCTGCCTCTTTGCCTACTTGTCATTTCTCTCTGTCAAATAAATAAATAAAATATTTTAAAAAAAGAAAAACTGGAGTAGCAATACTTATAACACACAAAACAGACTAATAAGAAACAAAGATGGGCATTACATAATGATAAAGGGATCAATTCAACCACAGAATGCAATATTTGCAAATACTTACACATCCAACATAAGAGCATCTAAATATATAAAGCAAATATTAATAGCCCTAAAGAAAGAAATTGACAGTAATACAGTAATAGCAGGGGATCTTAATGACCCACTTACATCAAAGGACAGATCATCCAGACAGAAAATCAATAAGGAATTATTGGCCTTAAATGAAACAATCGACTAAATGGACTTAAACATATAAACAGAACATTCCATCTAAAAGCAAAAGAATACAAATTCTTCCCAAGTGCATATGGAATGTTTTCCAAGATAGATCATATGTTCATAGGCTAAAAACAAGCATTAACAAATTTAAGAGGACTGAAATCATATCAAGCATTTTTTCCAACATCAAGGGTATGAAATTAGAAATAAATTACATGACAAAAATTGGAACATTCACAGATAGGTGTAAATTAAACAACATGCTACTGAATAACCAATGGGTCAAAGAAGAAATAAAGAGAGAAATTTTAAAAAAATACCTTAAGACAAATAACAGAAATATGCCAAAATCTGTGGCATGCAGCAAAAGCAGTTCTAAGAGGGAAGTTCATAGCAATTCAATGCCTACCTCAAGAAACAGAAAAAGTCTCAAATAAAGAACCTAACCTGACACCTCAAGGTATTAGAAAAAAAGATAGAATAAAGGAAACCCAAAGTTAGTGGAAGGAAGGAAATAACAAAGATTCAAGAAGAAATAAAACAAGAGATTTAATAAACACGGTAGACAAGATCAATGAAACTAAGAACTGATTCTCTGAAAAGAGAAATAAAATTGACCAGTCTATAGCTAGACTCACCAATAAAAAAGAGAGGACTCAAATAAATAAAATCAGAAATGAAAGAGGAGATGTTATAGCTGATAGCACAGAAACACAAAGAACCCTAAGAGACCACTGGAACAATTATGTATCAATAAACTGGACAACTGAGAATAAATGGATAAATTCCTAGTAATATACATATCCATACATAAGCATACACACTTTGTCTATAGCCACACTTTGATGAGATTTTGAGGGGGAGTGCACTGAATCTATAGATCAAGCTGGGAAGAACGGATAACTTGATTTGGGATCCAATGTACTTGGGATATCTATCCATTTGTTCAGTTCTTTGAATTTTTCATCAGAGTTTTATAGTTTTCCTCACACAGATCTTATTCTTTTTAGATCTGTATTGAAGTTTTTCATTTTCTTTGATGTCAATTTAAGTGGTGTTATGATTTTCAGCTTTCAATCATTCATTGTTGGGATATAAACAAGAAATCGACTTCTATATATTAATCTTGAATCCTAAAACACTTATTGGCTCCAGAAGTGTTTGTGTTGACTCTGGGATTTTTTACATACACAGTCATGCCATTTGCAAACAAAGACAGTTTTATTTGACCTTCTTAACCTATATTTTATTAATGATGAATAGGTGTTGGATTTTGTCAAAAGCTTTTCTGCATCCATTTACATAATAAAACGATTTTTCTTTTTTGGCTTGCTGATGTGATTAATAACATTAACTGCTTTTCAAATGTTGAGGTAGCCTTGCATTCCTGGAATAAATCCCACTTGGTCATGGTATATAATTCTTTTTATAAATTATTAGATTTGGGGGCACCTGGGTGGCTCAGTGAGTTAAAGCCTCTGCCTTCAGCTCGGGTCATGATCCCAGGGTCCTGGGATCGAGCCCTGCATCGGGCTCTCTGCTCAGCGGTGAGCCTGCTTCCCTTCCTCTCTCTCTCTCTCTGCCTCCCTCTCTGCCTACTTATGATCTCTGTCTGTCAAAAAAATAAAATCTTTTAAAAAAAAAATTACTAGATTTTATTTTCTAGTATTTTGTTGAGGACTTTAAGTCTATGTTCATGAGATACACTGGCCTATAGTTTTTCTTTCTTATATCTTTGTCAAGTTTTGGCATTAGGGTCATGTTTTCTGCTTAGTGTTTGGCACACACAGGTAAAACTTAGCATGCAAGTCTTCATCATTCACAGTCCAAGATGGACCATCAGACCTGAGAAGTAATACTGTTCTGTTAGGTGACCCATAGTCAACTTCTCCAGAATCACGTGGAAGATCCCAGGAAGAGGAGTAGTCAGTAAAGCCACTGGGAGAACAGATGTGATATAGCGATTACAGATGTGTTGCAGGTAATGAAGATGGGACTCTCAAACAGAAGCATGCAGTTTTCATTATCAACCAGGTACTAAGCCCCAGATTTCTCACTTAGATTGTAAAGCTATCAGAGAGCATCTTTGTGAGAGGAATGATCTCTAGAAGAAGCGAAGAAACTGGTCAAACATGAACTCCCACACGATACGTGTGATCCAGGAAACAGGACTCCTAAGGAACTCAACTCTGCTGGAACCAATTTAGTCAAGTGCCAGGCCCTCCCTGTTCCCTCAAGAAACATTTGGTCATGGGGATACTCTCTGGAGAGCTAAGCACTTCTCTGTGGGGGCCATGAACTGTCACGGGATGAGCTTGTTCCCTTCACCCGTGGCTGGGGATGCCAGGGGATGTGAGACCAGCAGGATTCTGTGGCCTTCCATTCATTACAGCAGCTGCATCATCACTGTGGACGCATGCCAGAGGGATGGGGCATTGGATGCATCCTAATGATGGCTGACAGACTTGCCAGACTGGGATCTCCTCTGTCCTCAACACCCAGAGTGCATTTACAACACTCTGATTCTGAAGTGCTGTGGAGGGAAACTACCATGAGCCGATTCAATAAACATCTGGCCCACCTACTCCTGTTCCCATCCAGGTGAAGAGTACAGTGCTTTTAAGGCAACAGAGCCTCTGTGCTCAAAAGAAGAGATGCTATCCTGACTCATCGCCCTGAAACATTCCCAGAAGACAGAATCCATTTCTGTTCGTTCCTCTTACCATTTTTTTTTTCCCCCTCAGAGAAAGAAGTTCATGAATAAAGATTAAATTCTCTTTTTTCTCTCAGTTCCCTTTGGAGCTTACAAGAGATCAGACTCCAGTCAGTACATAATTGTTTGTCATGAGACCCCTTCTCTCTCAGGGAGAGAAGCGTTTGTTTTCCCAACCACTGTTTAGAATTAATCAGCACTTTCACAGATTAAAACATTCTTTTGGTAGCAGATATACTGTACAAATTTTTCAACCCTCTGAGTCACCCAGGTGTCCTTTTATTTAAAAAAAAAAAAAGATTTTATTTACTCTACAAATTTTTTATTAAATTTTTTTTCCCTTAGCAATCATAGTTTTCCCTATGTTACCAATGAAAAATTAAAGATGGGGCGTCTGGGTGGCTCAATCAGAAGCGTCTGCCTTCAGCTCAGGTCATGTTCCCGGGGTCCTGAGATTAAGCCCCACATCAGGGTCCCTGCTCAACAGGGAGCCTGCTTCTCTCTCCATCTGCTGCTCCCCCTCCTTGTGCTCTCTGTCTCTTAAATAAATAAATAAAATCTGGGGAAAAAAAAAAAAGAACTGAAGATATTTGGGAGAAAAGAGGAATCCCAGATCAAAGACCGAGCAGAGGTTTCAGACACGTTCAAAATCAGTACACGTAAAGGGTTCAAACACACGTCACTTGTTTTTTAGCTGTTGTGTGGGACTCTCTTAGCTCTAGTGTCTACTGATTTAGCTAAACCCAGTCTGAGCAGTTGGAAAAGGCGGGTTAGAAATGGTGAGAATTTGAGTTGCAGATCATTTTATACTGAGTTCTTCTCCCATATCATCTATCATCCCAGGAGCTTTCGGCTCATTAGATTGCTGAGCCTGTTTTAATGAAAGTGTACCCTGTGCATTCTTGGTTTTTGTGGGAACGTGAATCGCTGACATTCTTTAAAATACGTCTTCAAGTTAAACGTTCCCACCATGATCCCACGTCCTTCCTTAAAGTCAGGTGGGGTAAGGCAAACGTCAGTCTGGCGGAATCGTCCTGCAATTCCAGATGAGTGGTTCTGAATTAATGAAGCTTTAGGGCGATTCACAAACATTGGTGTGCTAATAAATTTGCGTTAGTCCTGATCACAAGGCAACCATGTCCCCCTCTTCTCCAGACTTCGACTATAACTCTGCAGAGCTCTGCAGAGAGGACAGGGTCAGCTCCCAGGAAATCAGCGCAGGGCCCTCTCTGAGCCACAGAAGGTGACAGGAGATTGGAGGGGACACCCGGGCGTCTTTCCAGGCACGAGTGCGAGGCTGAGCTCAAGCTGGGGGACCCCTCCCTCATGTTCTGTGGCGCTTCTAGATGCTCTAGCATCTCCCTTTCAGAGCTTTCACGCTGACCTAGTTCCCACTGAATCATTTCCTACCCCATCTGTTCACACCTCAGACCTCTCCCATTCTTGCGGCTTGTTACCAGCTCTGTACCCATTATTTCTCTCTCTCCACTTAGGAGAAGACAGGAAAGTTTGAACCTTACACTCTTCTTAATAAAGCCGGCTTCTAAAAAGTCTTGGCACTCTTTCTCTTTCTCTCCCCCCATTCCTGAGTCGTCTGTATGGGGGAAAATAGTATTTTCTCCAAGGGTCGGACAAGACAGTTGCAGGGCTTAAAGGAGATAATAAAAGTGGGAAGTGGTTCCTTTGTGTGCAAGGGACCATTTGTTCCTCAGATGGTTATCTCACCGTGGCACCTGGGAAGTCACACCCCCCATCTACACTACCTCCCTTCTAGACAGCAGTGTGTTTCTAGGAAGGAAAGGCTCTCCCGTGCGGCTTCTGTTGACCTCTGGGTGTAAGTGAGTTCTCCAACAGGGGCTGATGGTCAGCTTCCGGTGTGAAGTACGCAGACAGGCCAGGCTGCTCTGGAAAGCATTTATCAGTCGACACTGGGGACCCTGCCTGAGCCAGTGCCAGCTCCCCACTGCGGATGGCCCAGATTTCAGGGTCATGAGCACCCGGCAGTTTTACTATCCCAAATCGTGACCTGTTCCAGCTTCCTCACCCAGACCAACTCTGTTGCCTCCCCTAACAATGACCCTCATGAGGGGCTGCTCTTCTGGACACACCTGCCCCCTACCTACACCCCTGCTGTAGGGTTGAGGAAGGTGGGAGGAGGTGACCCTGCTTGGCTTGCGCTGGCTCTCAAGGACACACTGTTAAGTAACAAGGAATTCTGAAGGCAGACGTTAAACCATTGGTAGCTTGAAATAGGCCACAGTGGGAGTGTTTATACCAGAGACATTGGCAATGCTACAAAAACCAGAGCCTTCCCTCCACCCTTCTCTTTGATTTCCTGAGCCTGTCAGATATATCCGGCTTTAACTACCAAGAAAAATGGACCAAAGGGAGCTATGGGACAAAGCACGTCTGCACCTGCTCCAAAGGACCACAGGCTCAGCCTCTCTCTCTCAGATCCACTGTCTGCTCTACTTCCACTCGCTTTCCTGGTGGGTGTGGACATGGCTCAGAGCCTCATGGCCCCAAGGGCCCCTAGCACCTTCATGTCTTAGATCTCTTGCAAAACTGATTGCAGCCACCACATAAAGGAGGATGCTTTTCCTTTTTTTTTGTAGTCTAACTGTGGCCTCCTGAGTGTTCATTTTCTGGCACAACAGTGCCTTCTTTCCAGAACAGGCGATGGTGTGAAATTACACCCCCCAGGAAAAATGAACCCACACCCAAGGACTCAGATTCTAACAAAACAATCCTGCAATAACCAAACCTCGACACATGTCCCCATGCCAGAAGTAGTCAGCCTCATGAGCCCCATTCTAGGAACGGATTGGGCTGCACCTAGTTGAGTATAATTCCTTCTGAGTCCTTCTTTATTGCAGGTTTTTAAAAAAGCCTCTCCTGGGGCGCCTGGGTGGCTCAGTTGGTTAAGCGTCTGACTTTGGCTCAGGTCATGATCCCGGGGTCTTGGGATCAAGCCCCATGCTAGACTCCCTTCTCAGCAGAGAGTCTGCTTGTCCCACTGCCTTTCTCCCTGCTTAATCTCTCTCTCAAATAAATCAATAAAATCCTTAAAAAATAAATAAAAACCTCTCCGTCTTGTCTCACATGGTATTACCAGCTTATATATAGCTATTCAAGCTTTTTAAATCCGTGGCTACTGTGGTTTCATAATGCCACAGTGGAAAACAAGAACTATTATTAACCACAGTACGAGGCTTGATGTCAAAGATCACAGGTCTGAGGAGCCCATGCACCACGGGGAAGCACACGCTAAGAACAGGTCTGGAGCCCTGAGCCAGTTTTCACCATTCCTGGAAAGCAGTCCAGCCTTACGCAACACAGGAACTGTCTCTGTGATGTGATGTGATGTAATGTGATGGCATTCTGTCCATCTCCCGACCCCTCTCTAGATTATCCACAGTAGCACAAAATCACACGATTAGACCTGCAGCCTGCGCCACCCCACCCCCACCCCCCCGCCAACTAAAGGCACCTTCGTGGCACAGCTACGCCTTAACACACAGCCAGGCTTGCCCTCTGCAGCAACGAAAGAATCTGGGAGGAGGGAGGAAAAGTATGTATGAGGCACGTATGAGGGAGACAAATGTTTCCAAGGCCGAGAACATGTGAAAGGGAGCCATGAAAGGAGGGAGGAAATGGCCACGAAGCTGCTGGGGACCGAGGTGTAGAGATATGCAGCCATGCTACGGTGCCTCAGCTCGCAGGACCACAGCCCCGGACAGTGGCCCAGAACAGAGATGCTGATGGGACATTTGGCAGGAAAGGGCAATAAAAACCCTGAGAAGAACCCAGTAGGTGCTTTACTCTGGATTTTGATGACTTTGTCTAAGCATCCCCTAACTTCCCACCAGCCCTGTGCCTGTCGGCCAGTTGAAAACAGCATGGCTAAAATAAATTCTCCCAAATAATGAATGCCTATGTGGAAAGAGCCCCAGGCACATGTCACTAAAGCAACCCTAAGTGTTTCATAAGTAACATCTCTCTAACGTGCCTAAAGACGCAGAGAAGCAGAGCAAGCTGGGGCAAGGCTGCTGCTTTCCATTTTTCACTGTGGAAACTACGTCCTCAGAGTCTGATGGACTGTGGAGGCAGGGGGAGCAGGACTCTTGACTTACTGACCATTCGTTCTGCAACTTCTTGGTGTTATACTCATGCCCACTGTGCAGCAGCCTCTGAAGGCAGCAGTGTGGGCAGGAGGCGGGTGGGCATCAGTGGGTCTTCTTGCTGGCAAAGGGCGGGGGGGAGCTGGAGGACTGTGAGGCAGGACACAAAAGCTGCCCAGCAGAGGCCCCCACCCCTTCACTGGAAAGAGTGCCAGCATAGCCTTCTTAAGGCACTTCTACCACAAGGTAGGAAACCTGCCTTCTCGTGTCCCTGTTGGGAGAGCTACCTAGCAGGGACTCATCAGAGATTTCCCTCCTCCTGGCAACAAAGTCCTCGCCCACACCAGGCCTCGGTGGCACTCAGAGACACGAACTAGAGCATCTCTCCCTATGTGGCCTCTCTGTAAGCACTCTGGCTCCTCAGCTCGGATGGGTCCTTGTGCACAACTCACCCTGTTGGTAAGAAAGGTCATCCCTGCATGTCGGCGAAAGTTCTATTGATGCCTGAAAGGTACCCAGGGAGAATGACACCAAAGAAGGGGCAGGAAGGAAAGTGAAGGTCACCAACATCCACTGACTCTACCCTCTGCCAGGGGTCCTGCGTTGATCATTTCCTCCACAAACATTCCCTGAACCCAGCCCTTGGGTGAGGCCTGGGCTAAATGGGGCAAGCAGGGGCCCAGCGGTGCATGGCTCTGAGAAAACTCAGGTTCAGGGAAATTCATGGTGTTGCAAGTGTCACGTCATTACATAAACAGGTGAGCTGAATTGGGACCCAAAATCTAACTTCAATGTCCTTTCCTCTTAGGCAGCTTCTCTCTGGGAGAAAACATCTCCCGGAGCTTCTTCCTTCACAGAGAAACGAAATGAACTGAGCCTAGACACACCTTCATTCATGCTACGCCTGCTGAAGGGCACTGCCACTCCCCTGGGAGGTGAGGGCTGCGCACTCTAAGGGCACATCTCAATCCTTGGGGTGCCGTTGCTCGTACAAGCCCGTAAATGCTGTATGGCCCGTTACACATTTACAACTCTCTTGTGCTGCTGAAATAGGATACACCACTGATTTAGAAATGCTTTAAGATGATCCTAATACCAATACCAAGAACAGAAATTGCACAAACTTAAATGATGGAGTCAGGAAAGCAAGACTTGACAGTATCATGAAGCAAATGGGAAGCAATCATTCCTGCCCTGGTCTCTGAGGAGGTGGCCCAGATGTCCTCACAGCATGCAAGTCAGTGATTCTGCCTGCCCTGGGAGAGGGCTGGGGGTGGGGGTGGGAGGCTCTTAGGAACCTAGGACCTAGGACCAGACAGCTTATGCTGAAATCCTGAGATTTCCACAGTGTGATCTTGAAGCTGAAGTCTCCATGCTCCAGATTCACTACTGTCAAGCAGGGGACAGTATCAGCACCCAGCTCACAGCCTATTAGCTAAAGCAGCCAATGCATTTCATGCACTGAGAACAGTGTCTGGCAGTGAGTGAGCTCCCAGGAAGTGCTGCTAACACTATTCTACGGCAGTGGGCTGTGTTCTAATCAACTCTGACCTTTCTCCCAGAGATCTGAGTATGAGAGCACAGATGCCACCAATCCCACCAAGTCCTAGAGCAGAACCAAGTGTGTCTAAAACTTTCTCTTCTACAAAGAGAAACCAATCCTTTCCAAAAGGCTTAATCTAAATCATTAAAGTCACTGCTACTTTGTAAAGAAGTTTTTAACAAAACTGCGATATTGTGATTTACTATTAGAAACATATATATTTGGTCTTCTTCCCTCCTCCTGGCAAGAGCTTCTAAAACCCTGGGAGTTTCCTAAGTGATGTGAGACCCAAAGTGTCTTTTGTTATGTTAATGAAGCATCTGTGGAAAGGATCTAAGGATGGGGCCTGGGGTGAGAATTTTTAGTACCACCCACCCTAACCTCTGGGGAGGAAAGCAGAGAAAGCCTGGGGGTTGAAGCAATGACCAACAGCCAATGATTTAATCAATCATGCCTCTGTAATGAAACCTCCATAAAAAACCAAAAGGAGAGGGTTTGGAGGGTTTCCGGGTGGCTGACCATGCGGAGATTTGGGGAGAATGGCCCGCTGGGAGAGGAGATGGGAGCTCTGAGCACCCCGCACTCCCAGGCCTCGCCCTACACAACTCCTCCCTCTGGCTGTGAGTTGTAGCCTTCTATGATAAACCCGTGATCTGGTAGGTAAAATGTCTCCCTGCTTTCTGTGAGATGCTCTAGCAAAGGAACTGAACCCAAGGAGGGGTTGTGGGAGCCTGTGATTTCTACTAGCCGGTCAGTAAGCAGCACACGTAACAACCTTGGGCTTCTGAGCAGTATCTGAAGGGGGCGTGGGGAGCTGTCTAGTGGGGGCTGAGTCCCTGCCCTGTGGAATCGGATGCCACTTCTGGATAGACAGTGTCCAAACTGAGTTGAATCTTGCTCTGTGTGTGTGTGTGTGAGGAGATCTCCACCACCACCAGCACCCCCACATCAGAATTGGTCTCAGAAACCTTTTAAAATCCTGTTAATACTGCCATATACTTAGTAAACCCTGACCCATGATTGGGCTCTCTCAGTCTCACTAAGGCCATAGAAAAACAGCACCCGTGTTGGAGGTGAGTGTTGGAGAAGCTGGCTGAGAGCAGGATGATAAGGAGAAATAATTAGATGAAAAACCCTCACTATCTACTGAAAGGTGCTGAGAGTAGGAGCACTCCAGGTGAGGAGGGGACACTGCTCTAGTATCTCAGACCTTCTGGAACTGGTCCCCTTGTCTTGATCACTGATGTCCCATAGGTGCCCTGAACTGGCCCTCCCTGACCCGAGTGTTTTAGGTCTGGTTTCTCAAAACCCCAGTTACTGTTGTTGTTACTATTATTATTATTATGACCAGATTTTTAATGGATGCTTTAGGTAAACTGGTCATACAGCCCAATGCCTTTGCCAAATTATGTCATTCGGTTCCTTAGAGAGTACTTGAAAAGACTGAGCCCAGTGCAAGGCATTTTAGGAAGGACTTGGGATGTAGGAAAATACAGATGTTGTGGACTGTATGAGTCAGGTTCTCCAGAGGGGCAGATGAATACAGAGAGAGATATGTAAGAGGAGAATTACTGTGAGGCACTGGCTCACACAATCATGGGGGCCAGGAGGTCCCACCAACTGTCCTCAGAAAGCTGGAGACCCAGGGAAGCTGGTGGTGCCACTCAGTCCAGGTCTGAAGGCCCAAGGACTGGGAGCACCAATCTCTGTGGGAAGGAGACAGAAGTTCCAGCTGAAGAAGAGAGGGATAATGCACCCTTCCTCAGTCCTGTGGGACTGAGCCTCAGGGTCAGGGTCTGCACTCAGCGGGCAGTCTGCTTGGGAATCTCTCTCTCTGCCTTCTTGTTACATTCGGGCCCTCTGCGAATTGGATCCTATCCACCCACACTGGGGAGGGTGAATCTCCTTTACTCATTCTACAGACCCAAATGCTAATCTCGTCCAGAAATCCCTCTCAGACACACCCAGAAACGATGTTTTATGGGCAATGTGGAGATCCCTTGTTGCTGCATAAAAGAAATGATGTTTTACAGGCAATGTGGAGATCCCTTGTTGCTGCATAAAAGCGGCCACCACACAGGGAACATGAGCACTGCTCAGACTTCCAAAAGATGTACGACAGGGCCAGCCATCTGTGCGGTGGCCAACAGCTTAGGGAATTTACTTCTTTTCAAACCTCTGCAAAGTAATAAAAGGAGGAAGCAGTGCACAGTACATGGAGGTGGGTAAATCACCCCCAGCAAGGAGGGCAGGGCCACGAAGTGTGCCACCTTATGGCCTGGGAGCCATGGCTGGCCTTGCTGGTTTATTACTGTCCCTGCCAGAAGGCATCATGCATGTGGGGCTGGACTGCCTTGAAGGCAACAGTTCTATAGCAAGTGACATGTGCAGGAACACAGAATGTGCTTCTGTGCAGCTCGGACCAAGCATGGAGTTCAACTTCTCTGTTCCTACACAGTGTGTGATCAGTCAGTTTGCCAAGCTGAAAATGACAGCAAAGTTCCCTCCTGCCTTGGCACACTTTATTCCAAAGCATACGACAGAAACATGTTGTATTATATTCTGGATCAACTGGAAATTCAGGGAGAAGGACATGAATTATCATTTTTGTATCCCCATCTATATTATGCTATATTATGTTCAAATCATGACTTTTACCTTTTTTTTTTTTTAGACAGTGAGAAAATGCAAGTGGGGGGAGGAGCAGAGGCGGAAGGAGAGAGAATCCCAAGCAGACTCCCCAGTAAGCACAGAGCCTAACATACACCTCAATCGCAGGACCCTGAGCTCATGGGCTCATGAGCTCAGGAACTGAGCCAAAATCAAGAGTCAGATGCTTAACCAACTGAGCCACCCAGGTGCCCCATGACTTTGAGTTTTTAAAAGTGAAACAGTTTTAAAAAGATTCAAGAAGGAAGCTTAAGCTCAAAATTTGACTATTCTTCAATGTTAAATGGACAACGTGTGGTTTTCCCACTGTCCCTAAAATTTGAAATAAATAACAATCTAAACCATGTTCACCCCAACAAGGAAAACAAAGCGCAGAAGTGTGGTACAGCAGAGTGTCTGGGTGGCTCAGTTGGTTGGGCGTCCAACTCTTGGTTTTGGCTCAGATAGTGATCTCAAGGTTGTGGGATTGAGCCTCAGGGTCAGGGTCTACACTCAGGGGGTAGTCTGCTTGGTAATATCTCTCTCTTCCCCTTCCTCTGCCCCTCCCCCTGCTCTCTCTCTCTCAAATAAATGAATAAAATCTTTAAAAAAAAAAAAAAAGTGCCACGTACTGCAATCTGACCTCCTGTGTTGTGCTCTTGTAGAGCCACTAGAGGGAGCACAAGCTAACTAACATGTCCTCTCCCCAGAGCCCTGGCACCCTGAGGATGCTCGCAGTTAAATTTGGGAGGACAGAACACCGTTCCATCTTGGTATCTGTTCTGAAAAAAGATACTAAGCAAACTGGAACCGTACTCAATCGTAAGACTGGGAAGTCTTACAGAGTGTCCTCTTTTCCTGGAAACTCCAAGCATACCGAGAATGGACAGGAAGAGACAGGGCTTGATCCTAGTTCAGGAAAAGGGCAAGGACATACAGAAATGTCCTCAACGAAGGCCTGTTTCCAACTCTCCTTCCCTGAGCCGGGGTGAGGAGGTGAGTTATTTAATGTGGAATCCAGGCAAGCACCCATGGATACAGGGATGATATAGAGAAGGGTCAAATTTTTTCTACCATCTCCTACAGATCAGGAGCTGGGAATCCTAATAACCAGAGTTTTCCAATGATAGTGGCAGCAAGGAAGACAACTTTTTTCTTTTTTTTAAAGGAAATACTGTCTGTACTCATTGAGTGAAATTGTTAATTTATTTCTCCCAGGAAGATAGTAGAATGTCCAAGTTACAATCACTTTCTCATCTGTTTTCTAGCAGGAGGATCCCTCTTTCTTTAGGCTCAAATTAGACAGCAGAGTACTTTAGAATTCCCCAAAAGGATTTTGATGGAATAAAGAAAGGAGCTCAGAAAGCAAAGTTTCAGGGCAGTATACACCAAATCTCTTCATGAAATCACTATTCCTTGAGTTCTCACTAATATGCCAGTTGGATACCATGCCCACCAGGAGTCCATGGGCTGATAGTTCAGTAATGAAGGAGGTTTCTGGCACATGGTAGCCCTTCCACAGATGTTTATTACGTAAGTAAATTAACAAATGAGTAAGTGATGAGTAACAGAAGGAAGTACAAGGCACTAAGGAATCATGAAAAAGGGACAAAGAAAGCAGACTGGAGGGGGAAGCCTGGGGAGAGGAGGTGCTGGGGGAATTTGGGGAAAGCATCTCAGAGAAGACCAGGCCTGAGCTGAGCCCTCAAAAATGGCTGGGGACCAGGAAGAAGAGGGGGCAGGAGGGGCGGGATGGAGCATCCCAGGCACAGGGGGCAGCATGTGCACGGATGCTAAGCTATGAAAGCCTACACACACAGGAAGCTGCAGATAGCTTAGTTATGACGGGAGCATGGAGTTCAGCTAGCGGTTACTGAGGCCTGGAGTATAAAATTAACTTTAATAATTAGTGAAATCATAATATTAAATTAAAATTAATTTTATCTTAATTTATAGGTAATTTTGAAATTTGATAAGCATCGATCACAGCTAGCAGGTACACCCAGTACTAGATGTCCTCCATAATGCATTTACTCCTCGCAACAATGTAAGGCAGGCCATTCTTTTTTTTTTTTTTTTCTTAAGATTTTATTTATTTGAGAGAGAGAGCACATGCAGAAGCACAAGCGGAAGGAGAGGCCAAACGAGAGGGACAAGCAGACAACCCCACACGACACTGAGCAGAGAGCCTGGACGTGGGGCTGGATCCCAGAACCCTGAGGTCATGACCTGAGCTGAAGTCAGATGCTTAACTGACCAAGCCACCAAGGTGCCCCCAGGCTATTCTTCTTTCTTATCCTCATTTTTACAAGGGAGGTGTGGAGAATTTAAGAAACATGCACCAAATCATGTGCACTCCTACAGTCTCTTTCAGAAACTTTCAGGTGAGATGACTGGGCTACTGGTTTGACCAAGTCCGGCTTCACTGGTTTTTAGTTAGAGAAAAATTTCACGAATCATTCCAAACAAAGAAGACCTCCAAATCTTAGGTCAAATCATTTTCTGGAACTTAAGTCTTCAGTGCTGGAGGTATATAACATTACAATGAATTAACTCATTCAGAGTACTGATGGCCAATTCAAAAGGTGGTATAACTAAAATTATTAAACAATGAAACAGCAGAGGTGAAAAAGAGAGGATTAATATTTAAATTTAGGGAAATTGCTTAATTCTTAGGGAAAACATATACATTTATATAATATTAGACTTAAGAGCTCATATATTAAAAAAAATTTCTAAATGAGTCAGTGTTAACTGTTAAAAAAAGAGAAATAAGTAAATGATAAAATATGAGTAAAAAGAAAATGTAAATATTTATATAATCTTTAAGAAAGCACACATGTGATGAATAACACATTAATGAAGAGTAACTAAATTCTCTAGGCTAAAAAAAAGTGGTCATTTTTTTCCAAGGAAGGCATACAGTTGGCCAACAGGAACAAGAAAAGATGCTCAACATCACTTATCATCAGGGAAATGCAAAGAAACCCACAGTGAGATACCACCTCACACCTGTCAGAATGGCTAGAAACAAGGAGATAAGAGGTACAAGTGTCCCTGCAGTGCCTGGATGGCTCAGTCGGATAAGGGTCCAATACTTGGTTTCCGGTCAGGTCATGCTCTTAGGGTTTTAAGATCAAGTCCCACATAGGGATCCATGCTGGGCATGAAGCCTGCTTAAAACTCCCCTTTTCTCTCTGCCCGCCCCCTTCTAAATAAAAAAGAGAGAGAAAGAGAGCTGTGTCTGTGAAGCTGTGGAGAAAAGGGAAGCCTTTGGCACTGGGTGGGTTTGTAAACTGGTGCAGCCACTAAGGAAAACAGTATACGAAGTTTTCTCAAAAAAATGCAAGTGTAACCACCACATGATCCAGCAGTCCTATATCCCGTATCTCCTTATATTGAAAAGAAATAAAATCACTATCTTGACAAGATAGCTACACTTTCATGTTTACTGTAGGATTACTCATCACGGCCAAGACATGAAGATAATCTAAATGTCCACTAGCAGATGAACAGGTAAAGAAAATGTGGTATATATACACAACACAATACCATAGGGCCCTAAAAAAAAGGAAATCCTGAGGCTCCTGGGTGGCTCAGGAGTTAAACCTCTGACTCTTGACTTCAGCTCAGGTCATGATCTCAAGTTCTGGAGAGCGAGCCCCACATTGTGCTCTGCAGGAGTCTGCTTGGGATTCTCTCTCTCCCTCTGCCCCTCCCTCTGCTCTCTCTCTCTCTTTCTCAATCTCTAAAATAAATAAAAAATAAAAAACAAAACAGGTATACTATTACAGTGCTGGAAAATGACAAGAGTTCTGGAGATGGATGGTGGTGATGGGTAAGCAAACATGTGAATGTACTTAACGCTACTGAAGTACGCGTTAAGTAGTTAAGACAGTAAATTTTATGTTATATACATTTTAACACACTAAGAAAAAATGGTAAAAAAATGTATGCAAAAACCACATTAATTCCTGTAGTCTGCAAAGAAAATACCCATTTTACACTGAGGTCCCCCTGGTTAAAGTCACTGCCGCCTTCACGTCCAGGAGCTCTGACACTAAGTCACGTCATGGGTTTCACATGGCAGCGAAACTCCATTTAGTTTTTCCTGAAGTGAAATAATCCCAACTCAAATTTCATCTATTAAAAGTGCTTTGGAAATTCAGAGTAAGTAATGATTCTTCATCTTATTCTTGCCTTTAACACCACTGAGTTTAGGCCGGTGCCTCAGATCAGCAGCAGCTCATATCGCTGTATTACCAATACACAGCACCTCAGCTTTCCCGAGAAAATGGCACTGCCATTTTAAAATTTTATTTTTATGTTATGCTCTTTGGAAGTCTCAGAACATTTTGTACAGGAGCGATTAAGAATTAAAGGTCCATATTCCCCCTCGGGCAATAAATCACTCACAGACTAATGTTACCCTTGTAAATGAGCACACTGGCTAAGTTTAGTATCTCAAATTCAGCCTCTGCTCTATGAAAGCTTATTGCACTGATGTCATAAATGGACTTTATAATTTATACTGAAGTTATTTCTAGAAAAACTTAGAATGGTAAAATAATTATGGTAAATATGTGTCTGTTCATTTATATTCACACATACACTCGAAAAGACATGCATTTTTCTGGGGGTGATATCACCACTAAGGCGATGAAAACTGGCTCCTGGCGGGGGGGTAAAAAAAATTCAGATACCATAATAGTCTGTGGCCTTCCAAAGCTCCACTCTACCCAGTAAAGTCTTATTCTTTACTCTCCCTCATTACACTGAAATTAAATAAAATTAATAAATACCTAAATAAATTTAAGTTAATGTTTCCCTTTAGTAGGGACAATAATGGAAAAGGTTTGGAAACACAACAACTGAACAATCACACAAGAGAGAAAGGAAGGCTAGACCCCACAGGTGACATGAGAGTAGGACGGTCAGTCAGTGGACATCAATGACACAGGGTAGGTGGATGCAGGGGTGCCGAATGCTGCACTCACCGCCTGGCTACATAGGAACACGGGCCTGCCCCTTTTATCTGCCAGGGACCTCCACCTGCTATTCCCAATGAATACCAAGATGTACGGTAATAATCGAGCTCTGTTCACAGACAGATGTTCTCAGAGTACTGCCCCAGATCAAAGTACTGGGGAGATTCTCTCCTCCGGCACTGCCAGGAGATGATTAAAGGTATGCACACCTGCAGGTGACTCTCCTAATCCCATTTCTGTCTCGGAAGGACTTCCCCGACTGCTCTTACAAGCCGTAGCTCTTGCCAAACTCCCCTCACCCGACTCTCTAACCACAGCAAACCAGGTGACTCCCCCAAACCCAGCCTGTACATGACTAATTTGTACCATTGTTCCACCTGTCCCTTTTATGTTTCTAACACATCCTCTTTCCCTTCACTCCCTGGTGAAATTCTACCCACCTCGAAGCTCCAGCTCAAATGCCACTCCCTATATGAATCCCTACTCACCCCACCCCACCCCTATCAATTTGCAATAAATAAGTCCATTTTCTTCGTCCTTCTCGCACTGTTGGAGCACCTGTCACATTCTGCTAATCTCGGGCCTGTGTCACTACAACTTTCCTCCCACTTATTCCAACTTCTTTGTAGAGAAGACTGGGCCCTCTGGATTTTTCTATCCCTTTGAGTTTTTAATACAGAGACAGGGACTGAAAAAACATTTAGTAATTTGAATGAGCACTCTATTTTCTTTAAAAGAACATACAACACTTTAAAAACATTTTTTTAAGGGGGTTCCTGGGTGGCTCAGTGGGTTAAAGCCTCTGCCTTCGGCTCAGGTCATGATCTCAGGATCCTGGGATCGAGCCCCACATCAGGCTTTCTGCTAGGTGGGGAGCCTTCTTCCTCCTCTCTCTCTCTCTGCCTACCTGTGATTTCTATCTGTCAAATGAATAAATAAAATCTTTTAAAAAAAACATTTTTTAAGGATTTTATTTATTTATTTGAGAGAGTGTGTGACAGAGAAAGAGCATGAGCAAGGGGAGGGGCAGAGGGAGAAGCAGACTCCCCGCTGAGCAGGGAGCCTGATATGGGACTCAATCCCAGGACTCTGGGACCATAACTTGAGGTGAAGGCAGACACTTAAAACGACTGAGCCAGCTAGGCTCCCCTAAAGATTTTTTTAAACACTTGTACAAAATACTCTCAGGAAAGAAAAGGATGTAAAGATTTTTAAATTTTATTTAAATTCAAGTCCACTAATTCTCAAGAAAAAAAAGGTGGGGGATGTCTGGGTGGCTCAGTCGGTTAAGTGTCTGCCTTTGGCTCATGTCATGATCCCAGGGTCCTGAGACTGAGCCCCATGGCTCCCGGCTTAGTAGAGAGCCTGCTTCTCCCTCTCCCTCTTCCCCTCCCTGCCTGTGTGCACTCTATCAAACAAACAAACAAAAAAACAAATAAATATCTCAAAAATAAATAAATAAATTCAAGTCAATTATCATATAGTGTACTGTTAATGTCAAGGTAGAATTCAGCGATTCATCAGCTGCACATAACACCCAGCACTCATTACTTCAAGTGCCCTCCTTAATGCCCATCCCCCAGCTACCCCATCCCCCCAACCACCTCCACTCCAGCAATTGTTTGTTCCCTCTTGTTAAGAGCCTCTTATGGTTTTTCTCTGTTTTTATCGCATTTTATTTTTCCTTTCCTTCCCTTATGTTCAGCTGTTTTGTTTCTTAAATTCCACACAAGTGAAAACATATGGTATTTGTCTTTCTCTGACTACCTTATTTCACTTAGCATAATGCACTCTAGACCCACCCATGCCATTGCAAGTGGCAAGATTCCATCCATTTTGATGGCTGAGTAATATTCCATTGTTTATATATACACCACATCTTCTTTCTCTGTTCCTCTGTCGATGAACATCTGGGCTCTTTCCATAGTTTGGCTATAGTGGACACTGTTGCTATAAACATTGGGGTGCCTGTGTTCCTTCAAATCACTATGTTTGTATCCTTTCAATAAATATCTTGTAATGCAATTGCTGGGTCATAGGGTAGCTCGATTTTTTAATTTTTTGAGGAACCCCCTTATTGTTTTCCAGAGTAGCTACACCAGCTTGCATTCCCACCAGCAGTGTAGGAGGGTTCCCCTTTCTCCACATTCTTGCCAACATCTATCATTTCCTGACTTGTTAATTTTAGCCATTCTGACTGGTGTGAGGTGGTATCTCATTGTGGTTTTGATCTGCATTTCCCTGACGATGAGTGATGTTGAGCATTTTTCAGAAGTCTATTAGGCATTTACATGTCTCTTTTGAAAAACGTCTGCTTATGTCCACTGTCCATTTCTTGACTGGGTTTTTTGGTTTCTCAAGTTTTGAGTTTGAGAAGTTCTTTACAGAGTTTGGATACTAGCCCTTTATCTGATATGCCATTTGTGAATATCTTCTCCCATTCTATAGGCTGCCTTTTAGTTTTGTGGAATGTTTCCTTTGCTGTGTAAAAGCTTTTTATCTCGATGAAGTCCCAAATGTTCATTTTTGCCTTTGTTTTCCTTTCCTCTGGAGACGTGTTTAGCAAGAAGCTGATGTGGCTGAGATCAAAGAGGTTGCTGCCTGTGTTCTCCTCTATTTTGAGAGATTCCTGTCTCACCTTTAGATCTTTCATCCATTTTTAATTTGTTTTGGCATGTGGTATAAGTGATCCAGTTTCATTTTTCTGCATGTTGTTGTCCAATTTTCCCAACAACATTTGTTAAAGAGACTTTTTTCCAGTGGATATTCTTTCCTGCTTTGCTGATTAATTGACCAAAGAGTTGAGGGTCCATTTCCAGGTTCTCTATTCTGTTCCATTGATCAATATGTCTGTTTCTGTGCCATACCATACTGTCTTGATGACTACAGCTTTGTAATCGAGCTTGAAGGCTGGAATTATGATACCAGTTTTTGGTTTTCTTTTTCAACATTCCTCTGGCTATTTGGGGCCTTTTCTGGTTCCATGCCAATTTTAGAATTATTTGCTACAGATCTGTAAAAAATGCTGGTGTTATTCTGATAGGGGTTACATTAAATATGTATATTGCTTTGTGTGGTATGAACATTTTAACAATATTTCTTTTTATAATCCATGAGGATGGAATGTACTTCCATTTCTTTGTGTCTTCCTTGATTTCTTTCTTAAGTGTTCTCTAGTTTTCAGAGTACCTCTTTGGTTAGATTTATTCCTAGGTATCTTACAGTTTTTGGTGCAATTGTAAATGGGATCAATTCCTTGATTTCTCTTCCTGCAGCTTTGTTGTTGGTGTATAGAAATGCAACAGACAGGGCATCTGGGTGACTCAATCGGTTAGTCTGCTTTCATCTCAGGTCATGATCCCAGAGCCCTGGGATCAAGCCCCACATTGGGCTCTCCACTCAGCGACTAGTCTTCTTCCACTCAGCTTCTCCCTCCCCCCTCCCTCTGTGATATCTCTCACTTTTGTTCTCTCTCAAATACATAAATAAAATCTTATAAAATGCAACAGACTTCTCTGTGTTGATTTTATATCCTGCAACTTTGTTGAATTAATGAATCAGTTCTGGAAATTTTTTGGTGGAGTCTTCCAGGTTTTCTACATAGAATTATGTTGTCTGCAAAAAGTGAAAGTTTGACTTCTTCTTCACCGGTTTGGATGCTTTTTATTTCTTTTTGTTATTGGATTACTGATTCAATTTCTTTACTGGTTATGGTTCAGATTTTCTATTTCTTCTGTTTCTGTTTTGATGGTTTCTGTATTTCTAGGAATTTATCCATTTCTTCCAGATTGTCTAGTTTGTTGGAGTATAATGGCTTGTCATATTCTGTTATAATTGTATTTCTGTGACATTGGTTGTAATCTCTCCTCTTTCATTCATGACTTTATTTGGGTCTTTTATCTTTTCTTTCTGATAAGTCCAGCTATGGTTTTATCAATTTTGTTAATTCTATCAAAGATACAGCTCCTAGTCTCATTGATCTGGTCTATTGGTTGGTTGGTTTGTTTTGTTTTGTTTTTAACTTTCTGTATCACTTATTTCTGCTCTAATCTTTATTATTTCCCTTCTCCTGCTGGATTTAGGTACTTTATTTGCTGTTCTTTTTCAAGCTCCTTTAGGTGTAAGGTTAAGTTGTATATTTGAGACTTTTCTTGCTTCTTGAGGAATGCCTGTATTGCTATATACTTCTCTCTTGGGGTGCCTTTACTATGTTCTAAAGGTTTTGAACAGTTGTGTTTCCATTTTCAATTGCTTCCATGTATTTTTTTTTAATTCTTCTTTAATTTCCTAGTTGACCTATTCATTCTTTAGTAGAATGCTCTTTATCCCCCATGTATCTGTGGTACTTCCAAATGTTTTCCCAGTGGCTGACTTCAAGTTTCATAGTTTTGTGGTTCAAAAATATGCATAGTGTCTTTTTTTGTACTGGTTGAGGCTTGATTTGTGACCCAGTATGTGACCTATTCTTGAAAATGTTCCATGTGCACTTGGAAAGAATATGTATTCTGCTGCTTTAGGAGGAAATGCTCTGGATATATTTGTGAAGTCCATCTGGTCCAGTGCGTCATTTAAAGCCTTTGTTTCCTTGTTGACCTTCTGCTTAGATGATCTGTCTATTGCTGTAAGTGAGGTGTTAAAGTCCCCTACTAATACTGTATTATTATCAGTGAATTTAATTTTGTTATTAACTCATTTATATATTTGACTGCTCCCAAATTAGGGGCATAAATATTTACAATTATTAGATCTTCCTGTTGGATAGATCCCTTTATTATGATATAATGTCTTTCCTCATCTTTTATTACAGTCTTTGGATTGAAATCTAGTTTTTCTGATAGAAGGATGGCTACTCCAGCTCTCTTGATGTCCATTAGCATGACAAATGGTTCTCCACCCCCTCATTTTCAATCTGGAGGGGTCCTTGGATCTAAAATGAGTCTCTTGCAGGCAACATATTGATGGGTCTTGTTTTTTAATCCATTCTGATATCCTACATCATTTGATTTGGAGCATTTAGTCCATTTACATTCAGAGTAACTACTGAAAGATATGAATTTAGTGCCATTGTATTACTTGTGAAGTTGCTGCTCCTGTAAATTATCTCTGTTTCTTTCTAGTGTTTGTGACTTTTTGTCTCTCTTTCCCACCCAGAGGGTCCCCTTTAATATTTTTTTGCAGGGCTGGCACAGTGTTCATGAACTCCTTTAGTTTTTGTTTATCTTGGGAACTCTTTCTCTCTCCTTCTATTCTGGATGACAGCCTTGCTGGATAAAGTATTCTTAGCTGTGGATTTTTCCCATTTAGTACCTTGAATATATCATGCCAGTCCTTTCTGGCCTGCCAGGTCTCTGTGGACAGGCCTATGACCAGCCTTATATTTCTACCCTTGTAGATTAAGGACTTTTTCTCCTAAGCTGCTTTCAGGAATCTCTCTTTATCTTTGTATTTTGCAACTTTCACTATAATATGTCATGGTGTTGATCTGTTTTTGTTGGGTTTGAGGAGTGTTCTGTTCCTCTTGGATTTGAATGCCTATTTCCTTCTCTTGATTAGGAAGTTCTTAGCTATAATTTGTTAAAATAAATGTTCTGCCCCTCCTTGCTCTTCTGCTTCTGGGATTCCTATGACATGGATACTATTTCACTTTATGGAATCACTGAGTTCCCTAACTCTACCTTCTTAATTTAATATTTTCTTTCACTCTTCTTTTCAGCGTATTTTTCCATAATTTTACTTTCTATATCACCTACCCTCTCCTCTGCTTCTTCAGTCCTTGTAGTGATTACATCCAGTCTATTTTGCATCTCAGTTATAGCATTTTTTTATTTCAGCCTGACTAGTTTTTAGGTCTTTTATCTCTGCAGCAATGGTTTTTCTGCTGTTTTCTATGCTTTATTCAAGTCTAGCTAGTAGTCTTTTAACTGTTGATCTAAATTCTTGATCAGATATATTGCTTATATATCTGCTTTGAACAAAACCCTGGCTGTGATATCTTTCCGACCTTCCTTTTGGGGAGAATTCCTCCATTGTGTCATTTTTACTAAGTTTCTATCTTTCTCGTGTTATGAAAGCTTGTTACATTTCCTGCATCTCAGAGTAATGATATATTAAAAATAGGTCCTACATAATGCAGAGCCTAGCACTTCAAGAAGTGTTTCTGGTGTATGTTGTGTGCACACTGCTATTGTGTTTTGGCTGCTCTTTCCTACCAGTTTGTCCTGTAAGAGTCACCCTTATGTCGAAGTGGTTCCTCTGGGTCTTGAGATAATGAGCAACTTGACTTGGGATTTTCTGAAAATTTCTACATATTAAACTGTGAAACTGCATTTTTTTCCAAATCACAAATGAATAAAATTGAGTTTTGATGAAAAAAAAAAAAAAAGATGATAGCGTTACAGGCAGCAGAAATCTCCTAGTCACTCCAGGAACACAAACAGGTTTCATCTCCAGGACTGCATCAGCATTCTGATGCAGTCCTGGAGATGGTGGTGCTGTCTCTGTTGTGGAAGGCTTGAGAGGCCTGGGGAGGAGATGGGCTCAGCTAGACAGTGGTGGCCTGATGACACACAACTGTCACAGGTAGAAACACAGCATGACACTACTTATCCGCCTGCCCTGAAGCAGCAACAGAGCTCTGAGTGCTGCTGCTTCCGTGTGGCCTGGGTGGTGGGCTTTGTGGTGGAGGCAGTGGCCTCAACTGGAGACACACGTATTATCTACAATTAATCTGCTGGGATGCAAAACCAGCAGGGCCTGTTGTGTGCCGTGGTAGGTTCATGTCAACCTTGTTAGCCTTCATAATAATCCTATGAGATAATGTTTTTATTACCACTCCATAGAGGAGAAAACCAAGGAATTACATAACTTTCTTAAGGTCACACAGAAGACTACAAAGCTTGGACCAGAACCCAGACTCCTGAAGCCTGCACTTGGTCTGCCACCTACAACTTCATCCTCAGGGTCCCCTGAAGGGGGCCCAGCTGACCAAAATAACTCTACTTGAAGCAATAAAGAATCCCATGGGCCTACCAGATAAGTGTGAGTTCAAAACACCTACAATAAAAACCCAAATAAACCCAAAACATCCACATACAACAACCAAACATTGGCTGTCTGGCATTTAACATTTCTTTTCTCAAAGAAAAGAAAGAAATCTCTAGTGTAAAGCACTGATCCTTCCTCTCCTGTTGGCAAAACTGGGTATAAACAACAGTGTCTCTACACTCCAGCAATGAAAGTCTGTGGTTTCATTTCAGCCCTAACACTGATCCGTGTTGAATCTGTAGGGGTGATGAAAATGCTCTACGATTGGATTCTAGATTGTGAGAGTGATTATGTGACACTCCATAGTTTCTAAACTCACTGAACTTAATGCTTAAGAAGTAGGTGATTTTAGGGGCACCTGGCTGGCTCAGTTAGTTAAGCATCCAACAGTTAGTTTCAGCTCAGGTCATGATCTCAGGACCATGAGATCAAGCCCGGTGTCAGGCTCTGGCTCAGCGTGGAGCCTGCTTGTCTCTCCTTTGCTCCTCTCCCTACTTGCTCTCTCTCTCTCTCTAATAAATATACTTTAAAAAAAAAAAAGAAGTCGGTCATTTTATTGTGTGTAAATCAAACCTCAATAAAGCTGTTAGAAACAGAAGTACAGAATTCTCAACAGATCCCAGCAGCACAGAGAGCCGTTCACAGCGAGCTGCAGAGCACCAGGCCAGCACAGTAACAACACATGGATCCCATGGTCAGGATTCATAGCCTGTGCCCTGGCCTCTTTTCTCAAAATCCAGACAAAACACAGAAGACAATGCAGCAGAACTTTACTTACTTACTTCATAGGTGCTCAGCAAATATTAATTGCCTAGGTTCCGGTGGTTATTTTTAAACTCCAGTTGATGAGATCCTAAATAACCAAAGTGGTGACAGTTATTAATATTTTTATATTCTGAGATATTAATTACCTGTCCACCTCCTCTAAGAATCTTATGCAGGATATAAGCTATTCCTAAGTCGTTGAGAAGGAACCAGCCACTTGTGCAGGCTGAGCCAGAAGAGTAAGCTGTCAGCCTTGGAAATCCACAGGAGAAATCAGTCTGTGCTTGTAAGACCATCTCTAACCCCTTTTGGGTCTCACATTTTTTTTTTAAACTGAGTTATAACTGATTTACAACATTATATTGGCATCAGGTGTACAATATAATGATTCAATATTTTCATCTATTACAAAATGATCACAGTAAGTCTAGATAACATCCATCACCACACAGAGCTAACAATTTTTTTCTTGTGATGTGAACACTTTTAGGATTTACTCTTAGCAACTTTCAAATATGCAATACAGCATTATTAATTATCACTGCCAAGCCTACATTACATCCGTGTCATTATTTATTTTCTGACTAGATGTTTGTACCTTTTGACCTTCTTCACCCATTTCTCCCCCTCCTCATTCCCTAGCAACCACTCATCTGTTCTCTGTGTCTTTGAGTCTGGGATTTGGGAGAGTTTTTTGGGTCTCACTTTTTGTAAAAAATCAAGAAATGGTAAGATAATGCTTTTATGATGTTGTAAGACTAAAGCCAATGAAATGCTTTACCAGCCCCAAAGCTCTTTCAGTCGTAAATAAGGCATCGACACATTCTGGGGGCTTTGGATTATCTATATTTAATCTCTATCAGTCACTGGGACATAAACTTTCAAAGCAGACTTGACTCTCAGCAGTGACAGCACTCTCTCCTGATAATCAGTTTTTTTTCCTTCAAATTGCACAGCCACTTCAGCATCAGTGGGTTTGTAAATGAAGCCCGCACGGTGCTCCCTAAGTGGCTTGATTTGACAAAACCAAAAATATCCTTTAAGACATTTAAAAATAAGCACCAATGTGTCTGTGTTAAGAAGGTTATATATTCATTAAGTACGTGAATTTGTGAAACCATTTCCAACCACATGATGAGAGTGATTGAAAAACTGAGGACAGGATATATGTTTGCTGCAAATGACACCCTTCAAGCAGGCATGGGCAGGGGAAGCACACAAACATGGCTGAGTTCTCACACACTCTACCTAACTGTTGAGTAAATGGGTATGTTGCATTCTGATCCAGGAGTCAGGAATGTTAAAGGCCAATTTCCAGTTCACCATGGATTTGGCTCCCTATTTACCTGGACACTGATCTGGAGAGGCAGGCATTAAATACTAATGTGCTGGGCATGAGTGAGGCAAGAAAAGACATAAAAAAACCTAAATTAAGTCGAGACGTGGAATAATTAAATACTGCTACCATAAGCATAATTTTCAGAAGTCACTCAGATTTGTCCTAATACTTGCAGGACCCAAGACAAGAGCACATACCAGATGACTACAACAATTAAAAGTTAGAAACCAAGTCACAAAACTTAACTACAATATGTTCATTCATCCTACCTGACCACCTACACCTTTGCAATGATCTAAACCAGGCTGGTGTTGAGGATGATTAGAAGCCTGGGCTGGCCGACAATGGGGCAGGGAAAACTGGCCCCAGGCCTCTGGCCCTGGACCACCCTTTCCCCTTCCCACCTTAGGTTCCATCCTGCCCTAAAAAGCCCTTATATGCATCTGTGACCCCCTCAGCAACACAGCCATGCTCCGCTAACACCCCCTTATACATAATTGCCTGCTGGGCCTGCGTGTATGTGGCAAGAAAGCCAGCAATGCAGTGTAGTTTTGAAAGAACTGATCCAGGACAGAAGCCCATGCATCACCCCATGGAGTCAGGAACATTTGGGCAGAGAATTCCCAGGTTTTAAACACATGGAGCACAGTCTAGTGGGGATGGCATGGGGTCCTGGCAGATGTGCTCCACTGGCCCTGCAGAACCCTCGTTCCAACATAAGAGGCACAGCCAGAATGAAAGGGTCTCTAGACCTTGGGGCTCAGGTTAGGGGCTCCTCTTAGCAGGACCTAAAGGTGGTTCCAGAGCCACTGACAACAATGCTATAATCTACCTTATTTAGACACTGTAAATTCAGAGACAAGAGACAAATGGGAAGTTGTACCTATTTCATCAAAGTCTTTCAGAAGACAGAAAGAGTAGCAATCCCAAGTGTTAAGAGATGATAACCCTCACACACACAGGCTTTCTTAAAATGCTGTACAGTTTCTTCTCCGAGGAGCTCAGGAATGATAAGTAGATCCAAACCCACCCTTGGAAAGAGCAGCTCAATTCCAACATGAGGAATGTTTTTCTACAAACGCTAGGAAAACACTGAAAGCAAAGATGAAGCATTCACTCACTTACTGATTTGAGAAATATTCACAGAGGGACTTCTATGTGCAAGGTACTATTCAAAGATACAACTATGAACAGGACAAGCAAAAGTCCTGCCCTCATGGTGCCTACATTCCAGTGGGATATAGTCAAAAACAGAGGAATAAGCAAATTGTTTCCATTTGTAGCAGATTTCCTGAAAAAAACAAAACAGGGAGAGACTAGAGAATGAGGAGGGGTGTGTGTGTGTGTGTGTGTGTGTGTGCACGCGCGCTCGCGCACCTGCATGTACATTTCTGTGTGGGGGTAGCTGCTTTAGTTAGAAGGTCCGGCATGAACTCAATGAGGAAGTCCAAGCGCTTAGTGACCATCAATGACAGATCCCGCTGATCAAGCAGTCCGACTCCACAGTGGATCAGGTCTCTTATGGAGGAAGGCTGAATCCAAGGAGCAAGGTAGTTCCATTCCGAATGGAGAGCTCAGCTGCTCAGTACGTGATGTGTGTCCCAGAATGAGCTACTCCACCTCAGCACGCCTCATTGAAGAACCTTGGAATGGAGAGGACAATGTCCCAAGTGACATCACATACCATATAAAGCAAGGCCTGTTGTAGGCAGCTCCCAGTAATAAATTATTATAATTTCTAGTAGTTCAAATAAACCTTGCCAGTCAGAACTTTGGTTTTTTGTTTTGGTTTGGTTTGGTTTGGCTTTTTCTCATCTGAAGCAGAGCAAGGTTCAATTTCTTGGAAAAGCAGACACAGCTGTAAAATACGACATGCCCGGCTGTCAGATGGAGAACGTCCCCTGAGGCCCTCAGGTGGCAAATACAGTGATGAAAGCGGGGACAGGAGGACTACAGCCACTGCAGCTCATGGAGGTTCTGCTGATATGTATTGCTCGCCTTCAGAGTGAAGGGATAATCTGGATCCAGGGTTTTGACACTTGAGCTGCAGAAAGACCATAAGAGCTTCTTAACAGATTCCAGATCCAACCACTCAGCGATATTGATTCTGTAGGTCTGAGGTGGAGACAAGGAAATGCATTTTTACTAAGCACCCAGCTAATTCCAAGACAGGTGGTCTCCTGACTCTACTCTGAGCAAGACTGAGCTGGATGATGATTTTGCACCTTGGGTAACACCTGTTATGGAAATCTAAGCTGAATTTGGCTTGAGAGTCTGCTCACATCAAAGGATCAGATGAGCTAAACTCGAGCGGGCTCAAAGTCTACCTTGCCTCAAACTTAATGAACTCCCACACTGCTCTAACAGTCGGCTGGATAGACAAATATATGCAAATTGCCTTGGCCACCTCGGGAATAGAGAGGTGCATATTTGTTATCTGCTCTGAGGCCCCCAAAGGAAAGGGGAGCTGTGTATATGCAAATCGGTGTTGTGCTGTGTATTGTAATTTTTAGCAGCTCTGAGGAAAGTGAAACTTAATGCTTCAGTTAGGCTCCTGGGAATCTGATCTTTAAAGTCAGGGTAGGAACATACAGTTTCTATCAAGCTTGTCCTCTCAAAAATGTTAACTATTGACTCTGGTAGCAACAGTGTTGGAGAACATTATTATTCCGCCTCTAATTCAGATGGTCCTTTTTGCATAACAATAATATAAAACCGAGATGGTAAAAATAAGGCAAGCAACCACCAACAGAAACCAGACCTGATGCAAGCAGCCAGGAGATCTGGTGTTTCTAGGTTTGGGTCTGCTGCTGAGCAGTTATGTGATTTTGGCTTTGGGAGACTTAGTTTCTCCATTACAGCAGTGTCACTCCCTTCCACTAATGTGTGCATCTGGTCAGACAGTGGCTGAGGAACCAGCCACTGTGGGGCATGTCACTTCCTTCATATCAGCCTAAAGAACAGCAGCTCTCAAAAGCGGGTCTCTGCGTTTCCTCCGGCACAGTCAAGCCTATGCTCAAGGATGCTAGGAGAGCTCAGGATGGCTGCAAGTGAGGGCAGGGGGCCAGGAAAGGAGGAAAATTGTGGCCACAGTAGGCAACTGTGTGAACTAAGGGAGAAGAGATGGCATGATGAGCCTACTACAACCGAGGGTATCCTCAGATCAGAGTTTGAATGACTCAAACCACGGCACATAAACGAGAGAAGAAACACTGGTGGCAGACCATCTGTGAAATCTCATCAGACACTGGGCGGGGAAGGAGAGCCAAAGAGGAGACGCGTCCAAAAGACAGGAGAAGTGTGCCCACTGCCATTGGTGATACGCACAGAGTCATTATCTCAGTCCAAACTAATTTCCTTGCTGACCTTTTTGCCTCTCATTCCATTTGGGTATCTTAGATTTATTCTTGGTTGACATTGCACTTGCTGGCTATGGTTGCTCCAAATGAGCCCCTCAAGCTTCAAGCCCCCAGCATTGACTCTGCCTCCAAGCTGGTGAGTGCCACATGCAATTTTCTAAACTTCTAAGGCCAAATGATGCGGGCACCTTTTGTGGTCTCCGCTGTACCAGCATCTCTCTGTGATGAACATCCGGCTTCTATCGGACGCTGGCTCCATGCCTGTCTTCCCTCTCTTCCCCAGCACGGTGCTGGAAGTTATCCGTCTCCTCGCTGCCGTCCTCCTCCCTTCTGCCTCCGCAGTTTGTATCACAAATCAGGACGACAGATGCACCAACCCAAACACAAGCCCAAGGTGATGGAAGATTTGTTTTCAAAAAATCTTAATAAAATAAGTAAGCAGAAAAAATATACAAATACAGAGTCACTAGAATTAGTTTACCACAAGGAGGGATTTCAGAAGTGGAGCATCTTAGGAGGAGAGCCTTAGGGATGCAGCTGTGTGGGACAAGGTCTAAATCCCTCATGTCATGTGTTGGGGCCAAATAAGAGACAGTGTTTCTTTACCGAGTGGCTGAAGCACCCAGACCCTACAGCTAGACTGCCTACAGCTGAGGATATCAGACCACAACCAGTCTCTGCTCGTCCAGTTACTAGGCACACTGCCGTGGGCAAATTACTTAACTTTCTGTGCCTCCAGTTCCTCACATATAAAATGGGATGAATTACAGCATTTATCTCACTGGGGTTCCTGTAAGTGTTCAATAAACAGGTAAAGTGCCTTAAACAATGCTTGTTTTCTAAGTGAGCTGTCACTAGCTAGAAGTCTTGAAGGAAATCCTTTTTTAAAAAGCTTTGTATTACGGAAAATTTCAAATATAAACAAAAGAAGAGAAAACAGTATAACGAAGCCCCATGTACACATCTCCTAGCTTCGACAATTATCGACTCATGGCCAGTCTGATTTCTCTCTGCCCTATCAATTCTGTCTGCCCTCTCCTTCAGATTACTTTGAAGCAAATCCCAGGCATTGTTCTAATTCCTCTTTCAATATTTCAGTATGGATCTCTAAAAGATAAGATTTGTTTGTTTGTTTTTTAAAGAACCTACCCACAATACCATTTTCATTCCTGAAAAATATTAACATTTTCAAAAAACAGTATTTGACAGGTCCCAGAATACTCAGTTCATGAGGGCTAAAACTTGAACTATTATCTTTTCCTTTACACTTCAACACATAAATAGCACATACTCAACAGTATTCATGAATTGAAACTAACTGATTTTAAAATTTTTCTTGTCTAACAGTTTTGTTGAGACTCCTATTATACACCAAAAAGTAGTTCTATTCCTTTGAAAATTAAAAAGAACTGGGGCTTGTGGCTGGCTCAGTCGGTTGAGCATCCAACTCTTGATTTTAGCTCATGTCATGATCTCATGGGTCATAGGATCAAGCCCCAAGTCAAACCCTACATTGGGCTCTGCACTGAGGAGTCTGCCCGAAGATTCTCTCCCTCTCCCTCTCCCCCCTCCCTGCTCACACTCTCTCTCTAAAATAAATAAATAAAATGTTAAAAAAAGAAAATTAAAAAGAACCAAAACTTTCTTCTAAATGCTCAATACATTCTGAGAGGCATACTTTCAGGGACCATTAACAATAATTGTACTTTCTGTCGTGATTCATTCTGTTCTACGCAAGTTTAACTGATATTACCAATTGCATTACTGAGGATACTATAATGCATAATATATTCTACAAGGGGATTCTCTTTTTTATATATGAAAACCAGATTTCAGTTCTAAAAATGTGATGACTATCTATTCCATATCCTTAAAAGCATATTATTACTATGACTCCTGAAATTCTTATATTACTAGAGGGAAGGAAAGCAGAAAAAAATGTTGACCATTCCATGGGACCAATCACAGTATCGCCTGCAGAAGTCTGGCCAACTTCTGTTGTATTTGGCTAAAATGCCTTGCCGCAAGTATTAACAGCCTTGTTGCTAAGAACAACAGTGGTCTCTTCAGACCCAGGTGAAATGATTTATGGCTCTGCTCTCTTGACAATGGCTTGTGTCATCTAACCACATACACACAGACAAATATGCCTCGACAGCTGTCAACAGTTTATAAGCCATCCAGGCTTCCACTAATGTCAACAGATGTCAGTAAACTCAAGGCCTCAAGTGTCTTTCTATATATGGTTGCTCTATTCTGTTCTCATCTACAGCTGACAGCTGCTTCTGAGTTAAGGCTGCTACCCCACAAGGCACAACAGAGATGAACTGGAAAGGAGTGACTGGCCCAGAGCAATTGGAGAAAGGAGGAGTACACTTTGGTCTCAAGTACTTGGAAAAGGGTCCCTTAAGTGCTTGCTATTAAAAAAAAAACAACAACAACAAAAACCACAGTGTTTGGACAAAACACTGTCCTTTTATGATTAATTAAACAATGAAAATGGTTAATAATCTGGAACTAAAAGTTCCGTTTGTTGGGAACATAATGAGGGTGAACTTTTAAGGGAAGATTTTTAAAAAAAGAAATTTTGTTTTAAAATATAAGTAAGGACACATTACTACTGAACTTAGTCATTATTCTATGTTAGCTTCCTTCTTTATGATTCTTTACTTCCCTTACGTAGGTCAGAGAGGTAAACAGTACCAGCCCACAACCATTTATAGCATAATTTAGAAAATTAACTTATTATTGTCCATGAAGAAATTTTCTACCTCAAAATGACATGACAGGCAAAACAATATAACTTGCCTTTTTTTCTTTTGAATATGCATTCACTAAAAAGACATATACTGCAACAGTTTTGGGAAATAAATGCAGAAACCTTAAATAAAAGATTTTTCAGAATGCTTTCATCTTATGTGTCTTAGACAGTAAATCAGATTCTCGGTGAGTCTGTGCAATTACAGACACAGTGGGAATTAAAACTAGTTTGGGTTCAATTAGTAAAACACTTAAACAGTCTGGGTTTTAGGAAAGCTTTTTAAGAGTACTTATGTATAACTGGAGAACTTATTTCCATCACTTATATCGAGCAGGGCTATTGCCTTGCATTGTACAAGTACCATAATCACCTTTCCAAAGGCAACATAATTCCACTGTATTTTGAAATTCTTTTTTTTTTTTAATTTGACAGAGAGAGAAATCACAAGCAGGCAGAGAGGCAGGCAGAGAGAGAGAGGGGAAGCAGGCTCCCTGCTGAGCAGAGAGCCCGATGTGGGACTCGATCCCAGGACTCTGGGATCATGACCTGAGCCGAAGGCAGCGGCTTAACCCACTGAGCCACCCAGGCACCCTGTATTTTGAAATTCTTACAGATAACCTAACTTTGAAGAAAGGTAAGTAAAAATGGCCATGACTTAAAAAGTCAAGGGTATCAAACTGGCAATGGCAATTCTTGTTAAACAATCCTTTTAGGGACACCTGGGTGCCTCAGTCAATTAAGTGTCTGCCTTCAGCTCAGGTCATGATCCCAATGTCCTAGGACTGAGCCCAGCATCGGGCTCCCTGCTTAGTGGGGAGTCTGCTTGTCCTTCTGCCTTTCCCCCTCTCCTGGCTTGTGCTCTGTCTCTCTCTCAAATAAACAAATAAAATCTTAAAAAAAATAAAACCAAACCTTTTAATGCGATTGTTCAGCTTTTTCTCTTATACAAAATAGTACATTTATGAACAAAGTATAGAATATTTAGAAATATGTAAAGTAAAAATTAAAAGATCTATAATTCAACTATTTAGAAAAAGTTAATTAATAAGATATTATTTCAGTGCATTTCCTTAAAAAATATATTGGTGGAACATCACAAAATTGAGATCTACTTTATTTTCAGTTTTGTATCCAATTTTTTGTTTAGTTTTCTTTGTATTATGGGCATTCTCTCACTATCAGATATGTTTCTTAGAAGCTTGATTTTTTAATCGCTTTATGACATATCACCACAGGGATATACCTTTATAGGGATATATTATAATTTCTTTAAAACATTTCCTGTTTTTGAAAACGTAGTTTTCCATTCTTCCGATTTTATAAATGATAAAATTAATGTCATATATTAAAATAAGTAAGCAAATCTTGTCAATTGTAGCTATTAATTACCTTTCAAAACCATCCATTGTTCTACATTCCCACTGTTACTTCCATAATTCTCTCACTAATATCAATAACTCTCTAGTTTCTTTGCCCTCAGGCTTTCTCTCCACCAGTTCATTCTCTAAACTCCAAAGTAATTTTATCTTTCATTTTTGTTTAACTTGGAGAGTTTGATAACACACTATGTTAGTAAGTATATAAGACAGCTGGATTCTCATGTATTGATGGTTAGAATCTAAGTACATATTTTAAGGAGAGCAGTTTGGCAGATCTGTAGATATTATGAATCACAAATTATAAATTCAAAGAATATATTTCTTTTAAGTGAGGCAATTCCACAATTAGAAATGTAGGGTACAGATCAATAAATTAATGACAAAGGATGTAAGAATATACAATGGGGAAAGTCTCTTCAGTAGTCTCTTCAACAAATGGTGTTGGGAAAATTGGACAGCCACATGCAAAATAATGAAACTGGACCACTTTCTTACACTATACACAAAAATAAATTCAAAATGGATTAAAGACCTAACATGAGTCCTAAAACCATAAAAGTCCTAGAAGAAAACATGGGCTGTAAACTCTTGGACATGGACCTTAGTAATATTTTTCTGGGTCTGTCTCCTTTGACAAAAGAAACAAAATCAAAATTAAGTAATTGGGGCCACATCACACTGAGAAGGTTTTGCACAGCAAAGGAAACCATCAAAAAACAAAACAAAACAAAAAAACAACCTATGGGAGAAGATATTTCCAAATAATATATTTGGTAAGGAGTTAATATCCAAAATATAAATAAAACTTGTACAACTAAACACCAAAAAACAAATAACCTAATTAAAAATGGGCAGAGGACCTGAATAGACATTTTCCCAAAGAACAGATGGCCAAAAGACATTTGAAAAGATGCTAGGCATCACAAACCACCACAGAAATGCAAATCAAAACCACCTGTCAGAATGGCTAGAATCAAAAAGACAAGAAACAACAAGTGTTGGCAAAGATGTGGAGAGAAGGGAACACTCATGCATTATTGGTGGGAAGGTAAACTGGGGTGACTACCAGGGAAAACAGCATGAAGGCTCTTCAAAAATTAAGAACAGAGCTATCATATGACTCAGAAAATGGTATTTACCCAAAGAAAATGAAAACACTAATTTGAAAAGATACACCAACCCCTTATGTATATTTTAGTATTACTTGTAATAGTCAAGATATAGAACTAATATAAGTGTCCAATAAGTGAATGGATAAAGAAAATGCAGTGTGTGTGTGTATACGTGTGTGTGTGTGTGTGTGTGTGTGTGTGTGTGTGTGTGTATAATCTTGGCATGTGTGACAACGTGAATGGACCTGGGGGGTATTAGGCTAAGTGAAATAATTCAGACAGAGGAACACAAATACCACGTAATTTCTGTGGGATCTAAGAAAAAAAACAAACAAATAGACTCAAATACAGAGAACAACCTGTGCCCGAGGAGAGGTAGGTAATGGGATAGGCAAAACAGATGAAGGGGACTAAGACGTACAAACCTGCAGTTATAAAACAAGTCACAGGGAAAAATAGCACAGCATAGGGAACATAGTTAATATTATAATGTTGTACAGTGACAGATGGTTACTACACTTATGGTGATCATTTCATAATATAATAACTGTCAAATAACAATGTTATACCCCTAAAACTAACACATTACTGAATGTCAATTATACCCTACCTAAAAATAAAAAATAAATTTATCATACAAATATACACATATACAGCAGATGAAATTATTCTGTATAAAGTTTGTCATTATAACTTTTTTTGGGACAAATACTAGAACCAATTAGGTTAAATACATTACTGTCATTATTAAATGGAATACTATGCAACCAAAAAAAGGGTAAGGCAGTTCTTTACATGCAAATGTGTAATAAACTCCAAGATACATTTAAAGTGAAAAAAGTACATAATAATATGTACATATAATATGTTACACATTGTATAAATAATAAAATAAGAAAAACATAGCTTTCTTGAACATTCACAGAATAATTCTGGAACAAAAGGTTAAGAAATTGGTAAAACTGGTTGCATTCAGGGAAGCAAATGTATGGACAGGGAATAAGGTTGGAAGATAAAATTCTTACCATGTGATACTGCATCTTTTGAACTATGAGCCATCAAATTTTTAAGGAATCAAATTTTTAAGAAATTTTTATTTGAGAGAAAGAGAGAAAGAGAAAGGAAGAGAGAGAGAAAGAGAGAGACAGTACACATGCACAAGGAAGGGGGAGGAGGGGAAGGAGAAGCAGACTCTGCTGCACAGGGAGCCCATTGCAGAACTGGATCCCAGGACCTTGGGATCTGAAGGCAGACACTTAAACACTGAGTCACCCAGGCGTTCCAAATTATTAAGGAACTTAAAAGAAGAAATGAAAGAGGATATTCACAACCATCACTCATGTATTAAATACTTACACATGCCAAATCTGAACATTTTGCTCTGGACATTCTCAATTCTCCTGCCTACCCTCCTTTATTCTAAAAATTACTGGTGCTAAAGAATGTGCAAGTCAGGGTTCCAAAAGGAAGTACATACAGGAAAGAACTATAGAAATCTGCATAGGATTCCCTTGCATCTTTGGGCAGATACCATTCCATATAAGCACAGGGCAAAGCTTGGGAGAAAACAGCTAGCAGGGAGATGTGAGTTGAATGGAGGTTTTTGAAGTCCTACAATTCCAGGAGATACTAGAGTTCAAAACAGTCTCAGTAAAGAGAGTTTGCTGAAAACTCTGGGTATTCTTTTGAGACCTAGCTTAGTCCTATGGTAAGGGCTATTCTAGAACTTCCCTAACAAAGCCCCAAAACAGACTTTTGCAGGCTCACACCAATGTGCAAATTGATTGCCTGCCAGAAACCTCAACACTTTTCATAGGAAGACAAAACCCAGCTCTCAACAATGTAGTATTCATAACATCCAGCCTACAATAAGAAATTAATAGCAATGAAGCAAGAAAATGTGACTAATAACAGGAAAAAATATAGAAACATACAGAGATAACACACACATTTGTTGGAATTAGCAGAACTTTTGAGTCCACTGAATTCTGATCTCTGTTTTTTCTACCAACTACTGTTTTTTAAAAAAATTTATGTATTTATTTATTTGTCAGAGAGAGAGAGGGAGAAACTGAGCAAGCAGAGGAAGCAGCAGACAGAGGGAGAAGCAGGCTCCACAAGGAGCAGGAGCCTGATGTGGGACTCGATCTTAGGACCCTGGAATCATGACCTGAGCTAAAGGCACATGCTTAACTGACTGAGCTACCCAGGCGCCAACTACTATATTATGCCTACACTCTGTTTTATGCCACCATTCTAGACCCAGAGAGGAAAGACAGGGTGGATCTGCCACTCACTCAGTGTACTGCCCTTGTCTTAAGGATCAACAGGACTTGTCCATTGTCCATGATCAATTTCTTCATTTTACTCAAGTTGCCAAGTGAAAGCATAAGCTTAAGAGCCATTACCTTGTTGTTAATAGCATTAATGTCATAATTAGTATTGTCTGAATTGCTAGTAAGTTTGGGCATAGATTTCAAATATTTATTAGTAACTCAGGTACCCTCTTTTGTAAGTGTTTGGTTCTTAATTTTGTTTCATTATTTTCCAGAATTGTTTGTCCTTCTCCTGACTTACATGAATTTTTTAGGTATTTTGGAAACTTATATCTTAATTGAAAAATAATTTCTTACCCAAAGACCATAAGAAGGTCTTCTATGATTTTTTTTTCCTAAAATTTCAATGTCTTGCTATTTAGAATTTTACTGTACAGACTGGATTTTTCTAGCATGTTGTAAAGTTGGAAATTTTCATTTTAAACATAAGGATAAACATTTCAACATGCACAGAACCACGTGTTACCATTCTACTTTGTTCCATTATCTTTTTTTTTTTAATCTTCATGCCATGACATATTTCATTAATAGCTTTAGCTTTATAATCTCTTGTGATGTTTTACAGGAGAAATTTTATCACAGAGTAACTTTTTCAAAATTGTCTTTACTATTCTTAGGCATTATCTCTGCTTCATAGTCTTGAGAATCATTTAACATGTTCAGGTATTAACTCTATAAAGATGTGAGAAAACTGAAGAATTCTATGTATTACCAAAATGGATACAGAGTTAAAAATGAATATAACTTGGGGTACCTGGGTGGCTCAGTTGGTTAAGTGTCTGCCCTTGGCTCAGGTCATGATCTCAGGGTCCTGGGATAGAGCCAAGTGTCAGGCTCCCAGCTCAGCTCAGTCTGCTTCTCCCTCTTCCCCTTCCCTCACCCCCATCCTACCCCCGCTCATGCTCTCTCTCAAACAAATAAAAATTTTTAAAATCTTTTAAAAAAATTAATATAACTTGTAGGAAAATCTAAGATTCTATATGCCAAAAATAAATCCTATGATGAGACAAATGCTCGATTATGTTTTCCCACCCTCCCAATCCCCAGTGGGGAGTGTAGACCGTGACCTAGTCTGGGTTGCACAGGCCAGGTCTCTTTTTAACTCTTACTACTCCCACAGCTGTTCATCCTCCTCCCCAGCCTGACATTATGGGCACCCCCTCAAAGGCTAGCCTACTAAATGGTAAAACGGTGTTCAGCCTGTATCCTTGACCCATGCCCCACACTGAAGTCTGAATAGCATTTGGTTCTGTCTTCCCTTACTGCTTTTCAGACAAAATCCAGCTAATCTCTGCCCTCCCTGCAGTTCCCAGTGGGCTCCGTGGAGAGAAAAACGAAGAGGCGAGTTTCAGAAGAGATGAAGAACATGGAAAATAATTAAGGTTTTACTTTATAAAAATTAGTTCTTTCCTCCAAATCAGACTTTCTTGATTTGGCCCGAAAGTGCAGTTTAGAAATTACACAGTGATTTAATCAAATCTCCTTAGGGTTCAGTACAGAGTACTCATCCAGAGTTACAGATGGAGAAATCGAGGTGCAGCATGCAAGCTAAGGGAATTGCGGCAACCCAGTAATTAATTACCCATGCACAGTAACACCACTGCATTAGCATTATTATTCCAGCAAACGAATTCTTAGACCAGTAGTTAATAATACTAGTGACACAGGCACGGAAGAAAAACTCAAATCGTATATTTAGAGCACATAATTAGAGCACAGATTAAAAAAAAATGTCCAAATGCACATTATAAGAATTCAAAACAGGAGAACACTAATAAAGTTTAAGGCTTTCACTGATGGGACTACATCTGATTACAAGTTGTTGTGTATTTCCTGGCTGAACTTTTGCATAAATGCTCTTAATTTCCCCTAATGCAACTGTGGAAATCAAGAATTCTATTGTGAAAATGAAAAAAAGAAAGCCTTTAAAAACAATCACCTTACAATTCAATCCATCTGTCATCTGTTTAGGGACAAGGTAATCAGGAGTGTCTGACAAAGAAGAAAGGCTTTGCCTGGCTGCTAGACAGGCAAGCTGCCACACACAACAGGGAAGGTAGATCTAGGGCTCCAAAGGACCTGCCAGGGGTCCACAGATAATCTTCTGGGGAAACCTCTGCAATTGTATTCAAAATGTTCTGCCTGTGCCACAAGTTTAACTTCCGTCAAATCTGCAAATGATTTACGAGCTTCTGAGGGTGAACTTTCAACAGTGGCATTCATAGAAAAGAGTTAAGTCTAGAGCAGAGATGAGAGGAGGGGAACAAAAGTTCAGCTCAACCCTGATCAGGACAGGGGTGCATAGGACAGTTCAGTTTCCTGCCCTGTCGCTACTTGAAGCGTGGAGCATTTTCCAGCAAGGACACTGAAGGGCAGAGCCATTCCAGCCCCTGTCCCTCATGTGGCCATTTCCACGCAATCCTACCAGGTGGCAATTGCCACGATTGGCCTCTCTAGGCCATTTTCTGCATCACAGGAAGCCATGCTGCCCTCCCGCATGGTGAGCCCAAAAGTACTAGGAATCTCCCTCCTTGGGTTAATTCTGAGATGTATGTTTTATACAGCTTCCCAGAGCCCCCCCCCCCCCATGGATGAAACCTGCGTGGAGCTGGTTTAATAACGCCCCTTCCCAGCCCTATTTCACTTCCCCAATCCCCTGCTGGTCTTCTCTGTATCTCTCAAGACAACTACTTGCACTCGAGCCCTCTGTCTCAGGGGTCACATGGGAGGAAACGGAGCTAGGACCAGCCAACCCCTGACCCCAGCTCCTCAGCACTGGTGATCCTTTATCAGCTGGTGTTCTTATGGATTGAATTTACGACAGGTGTTTCCAGAGGTCTCAGCAGGTGCAGAGTGGCAACTTAATCTCCAACAAGAAGCTTCAGAGGCAGATCTGTTTTCTTCAGAGGTCCCTCAGTTGGCAACATCATCAAGCCCAGCCTCCTACTGCACCCTTACTTCTGGAAAGTGTACGATCTTTTTCAGTTTCCACCTCCCCAGAGAGGTCCTCTACTGAAGAGAGTTGGCTCTCCAGTAATCAGTGTTCTCTGGGCACTGCCTGTGGGACACTCTGACTCAGGTAAATGGATGCCCATGTCTGCGGCTCCCAGGGCTGTGGGTAGAGCCATGGTAGTCCCCAGGTCTCAGAAGACTGTTTCCAGAAACCAATTTCTCTCTTTTATAGCCTGTATCTCCACTGAGCCACTGGCTTTTCTTCCAGCAAGAACTCATTAAATAACAAAAATGCAAACAAGTAAATGTGAAGATGTAATAGGCTTTATTAAGTGATTCCCGAATCAGGCAGCAACCCAACTAGCAAGCAGAGGGAAACTCAGAGGAGTTGTACAAAATAAGGTCTTTATAGGAAGAAGGGTGAGGAAAGGAGTTATTTGCAAAAGAGCAAGGCCACTCCCCTTAGAGGGAAGGTAGGTGTCTTACCATGCAGATTACCTCAGCTTCTTTGGTGGGGGTGGGGGTTGGAGAGGGCCCAAGTGACAGATTCCCTCTTTGGTGCTGATCAGAAAATCCAGGACTAATGGCTTAAGACCACATTTCTAGGGGAGGTTAAAACTACAATTAGGTTAGGTATTAAGCCCTGGTTTGTTAACTCAGCCTAATGACGCCATTCTGGGCCTGTGGTTTTCTTTCTGACAAACCAAAATCTCCTGCTTCCTGGGCCATAGCAGTTTTATCCACTGGAAGCGACTCTGGTCTTGTGGGAAGAGCTGCATTTGGACACAGAACCTCTGGGTTTGTGTTCTAACTCAAGCTGCGTGACCTTCCCCAAATCATTCAGCCTGTCTAACCTTGGTTTTCTCATCTGTAAAATGCTCAAAATTAACAAAATCATACCTATCTAACAAGGTAGTGATGTGAATTAAGAGATACAAAGGCTTATGACAGTATCTTGTAAATGAAATGAAACCTATGAAGATAGTATTTTTCACTGACTATGTTAGCAAAGACAAAAATGTCTGACAATGCACTGTGCTAGTGGGGGGTGGAGGTCCTGGGGGACAGGAACTGGCATACATTGCCACTGAGTGGCAATGTGAACTGCTACCACTTCCCTGAAGGAACCTTTGGCCCAAGCTTTCAAAATTACAAAGATGCACACCCTTTAACCTAGCAACTCCACTCCCCGGAATGTATACTCAAGAGATATTCACACATGTGTACACATACAGTGCATGCACACACACATACATAGAAGATGTATATAAATCACAGCATTGTTTAAGATAGAAAAATATTTGAGACAACCTAAATAATCATCCAAATAGGATGGATGAAATAAGTCAGAGTTCAATGAATCAGTAAAATTCCATGCAATCATTAAAAAGAGCAAACCAGTTCCAAATACCCTGATAGAGTCATCCCCAAAACATCCTGATAAATGGGGGGGGGGGGGGGACCAAAGCAGGTACAGAACAGTGTGTGTAGTTTGCAATGGTTTGTGTAAAAATAGTTACACATCTGTGCAAACCTCTGGAAAAATACACAAAACACTGTTGGATCGGAGAACCACATACAGCTGGGGGACCAGATAGCTGAGGGGTCCTTCCTCTGATACCTTTTGGTATCTTCTGAAGCTCAGGCCACACTTAAGTATTACCTAGCCAGACAGCATTAATAAAAAGCTAGAAGACTATGAAACATGCAGTATTATGAGATCTACTAGCCCATGTGAGAAAACACTGATGATAGTGTTTGCAAAGCAAAATATTGCCACATTAAGATCCTGGACAACTTGTGCAAAAGGCAGCCAGGCTGCAGGGACAGCTCAGCATCCACCCCTAGGTGGCACCGTCATGCTCATGAGGTCCTGAGACTCATTCACTGGGCTCCCATGCCCAGGTCACAGCTGAGGGGCAAGAGCGACCTGGTTTCCTCTTATATTGTGGAACTTGGCAGGTGGCCAGCTGGTTAGCATAATAAGATCCAACATTCCCCTCATTTCCTCACCCGGCCTTCCCTTTACACACGCAGAGGGAGCCTGCTGGCTGGCTGCATTGGTCCTGAGCCCCACAGGCAGATATGTTTGTGTTTACTCCTGCTCTGTATTTGCATATGTTTGTTTTCCTCTTGTGGGTCTCACTGGGCTTTCTGCGCCATGGGCTGGGCCTCCTGCTGCACTACTTCGCGTGCAGTGCCACCATCCCGGGCTCCAGCTCTGCGAGGACTTCATGGTGCTGAAATGCACCTATTTGGGGCTTCCTTTCAGATCACCAGCACCGGCGCCCGCTGCCACATACACAGAGCACCGCTGGATTTAAGCCCACCTAGTCCGTTCGAGCTGCCAGAACAAATGACCACAGGCTGGACGGCTTAAACATCAGTTTGTTTCTCACAGTCCAGGCTGCAAGTCCAAGACCAAGGTGCCAGCAGATCCTTGTCCGGTGAGGCCCTGCTTCTTGGTTTGCACATGGCTGTCTTGCTGTGTCCTCACTAGGCAGAGAGGGAGCAGGGTCTCCTGTCCCTTCTTACAAGGGCACTGATCCCACTACAGAGGCTCCACTCTCAGGACTTCGTCACCTCCCAAAGGCCCCACCTTTGCCACCCCACTGCAGGTTAGGCCCCAACAGACGAATATGGAGAGGGGAGTAGGGATATAAACGTGCTGTCCATACACTGACCTACAGTCCTGTGAGGCAATCAAAGACATCCTTAGAGAACGATCAGCCCCAACATAGTTGTTACTCTGAGTACATAATCTGGTGAAGCGATAACCCTGAGAGTCACAAAATGTGGTGTGTAAAGCCCAGAGGCATCACAGGCCAAGGTTTCTCAGTTCTATGGGACCAGTGCTCCCTTCTTAAAACAAATAAATTGTAACATCCTTCTTATTATTTGGAAATGAAATCTATAAATAATACTACCACCTACGCATAGAAGTTCAATAAAGGAAACCATTATAATTGCAACGTAAGTTAAACTCGATGGCAAGTCCCTACTAGTATAAGGGTATGTCTTTCCAAACGTAAATACTCGGGTCTGAGCACACTAGAGGACGCGGTGCCGCCACAGGCTCTGCACACCTCCACTGAGTCACTAGGAACACAGCAGCTCCAGACAGAGGGTGGCGGTGCGTTTTACACTAGTGACTCACATGCTAGGAGAACAATGACAGAAGCAACAGAATATTCTGAAACCAGAAATCACTCCTGATTTTGTCTGATACTAAACAAAACAGAATCTTTTAGATTCTTAAAAAACGTAAAGCCTGCAGAAAATACTTTGGGTTTATACACCAAAGGAAATTTTTACATATAAAACCAACTTACATAAACACAGATCAGGTTTTCACTGAAAATCATGCCGGATGTGTGGGACAACTCCTTCTTGGGCATGACATTAAAGGATTCTTTAATGTATTAAAGAATCCCATGCATTAAAGGGTTCTTAGAATTCCTGATCTACATCTAGATGCCAACTACTACCTCATTCCCTGAGGACTGGACAAAGAAGAAATGCTCACACAAATTTCTACTACACACTGACGGAGCTAGCCTTCTCTGGGCTCTGCCTGGCCCCAAGAATCTTCCCAGCTGGCTTCCAAGACCCTTCAGCTCTCCACTCTTAGGGTCACTGGTGTGGGTGACACACTTTCTTCACAGCATCATGGCAGAACATACACGTTACCTGGAAGAGCCACTAGCACAGCATGAATTCATACACTGAATATACTAACTGCCGCATTGTGGCATGCAGCCCCGAGGTCACCCTAAGGATGAAATTCTGCAGAGCGGGAACAGGTCCAGAAGGGATGGTGAATGTACACAATCAGCCAGAGAAGGTTATTTGTACACCTGTCTTCACACTTCTTTTGCCTAACAGCCCCTGAAAGATGTTTAAAATCTATCACCTAGCATGTTGTGAGGTTAACAGCAATTTTTTTTAAGGTTTATATGGTTAAAAGGACTATGATTTCTGGAGTATTATACATGTTGTCATTTTAAGAAATAATTACTACATTTATCTTTTTTATCCTACGGAATCTAAGTACCAAAGTGGTTTGATACCACCCCCATGTTTTCTATTTTATTGTAGAAATTTTCAAACATACAGGAAAGTTGAAATAGCTTTACACTGAAGACCCATATACCCATCACCTAGATTCACAACTCAACTTTCTGTACTTGGTTTATAAACCAAAGTTATATTATATATTCCTCTATCCATCACTCTACCCAAACATCAATCCACCTTATTTTTAGGCATTTCAAAGTAAGTTGAAGACATCAGACACTCCTCCTCAAAACACTCCAGCATGTATATCATTAATTAGAATTCCATATCTACTTACAGAATTCTTCTTTTGAGTTAAATTGATATAAGTAAAATGCACAAATCTTTTCTCACTTGAACCTGGAACCACTATAAAGATACAGTACATTAACTTCACTGCAGAGAGACTCATGTATGCCTTCCCAGTAACTCTCCATTCCCCATTCCCTCAAAGTTCCAATTTTTTTCTTACCACACAATAGTTTTGCCTATACCAGAACTTCATATAAATGGAACCATACAAGAAGTACTCTTTCACTCAGCAAGTTTCTGACATTCATCCATACTGCTGTCCATTTTACAGCAGAGTAGTAATCCATTCAATGAATTTACAACAATTCTGCTTTTGATAGACGTGGAACCTGTTTCCAGTTTGGGGCTATTACAAATAAATCTGCTATGAATATTTTTGTACAAGCCTTTATGTGGACAGATATTTTCACTTCTCTTGGATAAATCCTACAATAGAATTTGGAATACATTAAGATTTATAAAAACCCAAAAGTTTTGTATCATTTTACATTCCTAACAACAATGTATGTGAGGTCTATGTGTTGCTGAGAATAATTCACCTTCATTATGACATTAACAATATTAAGTCTTCTAATTCATAAATATGCTGCATTTTCCCATTACTTTAGTTCCTTTTTCATTTCTCTCAACAATGCTTCATCGTCTTCAGTGCACATCTTTTATTAAATATATTCCTAAGTAATTTAATTTTTAATTCTTTTGAAGGTAGTTTTTCAATTTTATTTGTTTTTTTTTGCGATCTGTACATAAAAGTACGTTTAACTTTGTGTCTTGCAACCTTGTTAGATCTGTTTATTGGTTCTAACATATGTTCTGTAGATTTCTTAGACTCTTCTGTGTAAATGATGATGCCATATGCAGAAAGAGACAGTTTTACTTTTTCCTGACTTTCATGTCTTTATTTTTTTTATGTTATCACACTGCCTGGAACCTGTAACACAACACTGAGTGGTCAGAGCAGGCATCCTTGTTTGCCTCCAGTCTTAGGGGGAAGGGTTCATTGTTTTACCATGTGAAAGATTTCAATCTAAAATGGACCTGAAGGATATGAAATGGAGAATTTCACACACATGCCCTCAGAAGAACCGAACTTAAGAACTAACACTAATTTCCCCAAAATGCCTCATTTATGGAATACCAAGACTTATCTCCTGACCAATGGACATCCACAAAGAATCTCTCCCCATCCTCAAAGCAACGAATTTACCACTGGGACTCTGGCTGGACTTCCCACTTTTTGCACTCCTAGCCCATAAATACAATAATACCTGCCCCAAATACCTCAATAGAACTGCCCCAATATAATACCCTCAATAGAACTGTCTACAGCTTGTCACAGCATGGACTCCCTAAACTGCAATTCCTCTGGCATTCTCTTTTATTTTTATTTTTTTCAAGTAGATGCCTCATCCAGTGTGGGCTTGAATTCACAACCCTGAGATCAAGAGTCCCACGCTCCACACTCTACTGAATGAGTCAGCCCAGCGATCCTCCTCTGCTATTCCTGAATGAGTTCAATTTTTAGTAATTCAAGGTTGCCTGTTTACCTCTTCATCTAGGTTGACAATCCTTAAGTATGGTGTTAGCTATATATTTTCTTTTAAGATTTTACTTATTTGAGAGAGAGAGAGAGAGTGTGTGTGTGTGTGTGAGAGAGAGAGAGAGAGAGAAAGAGAGGAGGAGGAGCAGAGGGGAGGGAGAAGCAGAGGGGAGGGAGAGGGAGATAACTTCCAGCAGACTCCATGCTGAGCACAGAGCTGATGTGGGTCTCAATCCCATTACCCTGAGATCATGACCTGAGCTGAAACCAAGAGTTGGAAGCTCAACCCACTGAGACACACAGGCACGCCAGCTCTGTATTTTTATAGATGATCTTTAATACAATGAGGAAGGTCTCCAACATTCCCAATTTGTACAGCACTTGCATCATGAAAGGATGATCAATTTTGCTAATTATTTCTTACTATATCTATTAAAATGATATGATTTTCCTCCTTTATTCTAAAAGAATAAATGATGTATTACCTTTTTTATGTTCTCATTTGATTTGGCATGTTGTTTCTTTGAGGTAATTTTCCTTCTCTGTTCCTGAGTGATACTGGTCTATAATTTTATTTTTCTTTTCTATTCCTTTGTGATGTCTTTGTCAAGCGCTGGTGTGTGGTATTGGTACACTAGTCTCATAAAATGGGCTGGAAAATGTTCTTCTATTTGCTAAAAGAGGTTTTATAAGATTGGTGTCATTTCCTCTTTAAACATTTGATAGAATTTAGTAGTGAAAAACTCCTGACCTGCAGTTTTCTTTGTGGGAAGTTTTTTAATCATGCAATTTCTCTTTCTTTCAATTTACTAGTTAAATTTTCTCTTTCATCTTGGTAAATTTTAGTTTCTGAGGAGTTTGCCCATTTCCTCTAATTTGTCAAACTGTTGATTTAGAACTGTTTATTATATTCCTTTAACTTATTTTAATGTCTGTAGGATTTGGAATGACAACTTCCCTTTCATTCCTGGTATGGGTGATTTGCATTCCCTCTTTCTCTTTTTTTTTCCCCCCTAAATCAATCTAGTTTGGAGTTTATCAATTTTGCTGATCTTTTGAAAGCACCATCTTTTGATTTTGTTGTTGCTTTATCTTCTACTGTGTTGATTTTTGCTCTTTATCAGGTTTACCTTGTGTATACTTTGTGTTTACATAACTCTTTCCTAACTTCTTAAGTTGGAACTTTAGGTTGTCCATTTGGTGCTTGTCTGCATAATATTTTAAAAAAAGAAACCTTGTATCTTGAGTATATTTTGCCACGCAAAGTGTTTCCTTCTTTTTATAAAAAGAAATAATAGTGTTTTCCAACTGGACTGTAGTCTCCCTTTAACAGAAGTATGAATAGAAGGAATTTCATTAATGAAATTATTCAATCTACACATAACCTATAATATATATTGTGAGGGAACAAACTAGACCAGGCTTTCTTTAGTCTAAAAAAGTTATTTATATAAATATATGTGAAAAATAGAATGACAATAAATGAAGAGATGGAAATCTCTCATTCACCTATTCCTTCATTTAACAGGGGTTTATTAAGCATATGACAAGTACAATGTACTCTGCTAGGTAGTTCAGGATAATTGTTGAATATTTCATAGTCTAGCCATCTGAGAGGGAGACAGACATGAGTTTGGAGAGTGAGGGTATCATGTGCAATGGTTGGACATTTGGGAAAGGAGTAGAGAGTTTCAGCTGGCTGCAACATAGGTTCATGTGTGGACGCAATGAAAAAGATTTAATGAGGTGTCCCGTGGATGGCCTTGAAGGCAGTACTGAAGAAAAGGTTGGATAAATTACAGCGTGACAAAAAAAACTTCAACACATAACAACAAATTTACAGTAATCACAGCGGGGATTAAAGAGTACCTTCATTATGACAAAAAAATTAAATTAAAAAATAAAAAATAAAAACAACCCTACCAAGGACTTATAAAGGGTTTAAACCAGTCCCACAGAGTTTCACATTCTGGATGATTTTCTCTCATGGCATGAAGCTCAGGGCAAGGGCAACTGCTCAGAAATGCCATCAAGTATTTGGGTTCCACCTACTGTAAACAATAAAACCAGAAACTTTTGGCTTTTAGCCTTTGTAAGCATTGCTAAAATACAGCTGCTGTAACTCCAGTGCTGGAAACAAGTTATAGGCAGAAAAAGGAAAGCATGCGAAGGGGAAGCACATTTTTTCACAAGGCTTTGCCCTTTCATGATAGAAACACAGAGCAAAGTAGGAATAGAAGAAAAATTAGAAGAAACAGAAGGAAATTTTCTCGACCTAATAAAGAACATCTACAAGACCACAGCAATGGTGATATACTGTATGTTTTCTCCTCAATATCAGGAAAAAGACAAGGATATATGCCCTTACCACTGCCACTCAATATTATACTAGAGGTTCTTCATAGGCCAATTAAGTAAAAAAAGGATAAAGAAAAAAAGGTACCAAATTCGAAAGAAACAACTAAAACTATCTCAATTTGAAGATGACAGGACATCATACATAGAAAATCCTGGTGATTCTGCTAAAAGTCTATTAGAGTAAGTAAGTTTAGAAAGATGGCAGGAGATAAGATAAAACATATAAAACTGAATTTTATTTCTGTACACTTGCAATGAAGCTGAAAATGAAATTAAGAAAACAAATGCAATTATAATCACATCAAAAGAAAAAATATGTAAGAATAAGTTTAGTAAGTGTAAAACTTGTACATTGAAAACTACAAAATATGGAAGAAAACGAAAAGCTAAATAAATGGAAAGCATCCCATGCATTTAAACCAGAAGACTTAATATTATTAAGATGGCAGTACTTTCCAAATTCATCTACAGATTCAAAACAGTTTGAAGTTAAAAACTGAACTGCCTCTTTTTGAAGAAACTGACAAGCTGATCCTAAAATTCATAGAGAAATTTAAGGGACCCCAGAAAAGCTGAAACTATCTTTATAAATAAGAACAAAGTTGCTGGGCTCAAATTTTCTGATTTTGAAACTTACTATAAAGCTACAGTTACCGGGGCACCTGAGTGGTTCCTTGGGTTAAAGCCTTTGCCTTCAGCTCAGGTCATGATCTCAGGGTCCAGCATCAGGCTCTCTGCTCGGCAGGGAGCCTGCTTTTCCTCCTCTCTCTCTGCCTGCCTCTCGCCTACTTGTGATCTCTGTCTGTCAAAAAAAATAAATAAAATCTTTTAAAAATAAATAAATAAATAAAGCTACAGTTACCAAGATTACAATGTGTGACCTAAGGATAGACATATAGACCACTGTAACAAAACTGAGAGTTCAGAAGTATATCCTTATTTTTATGGTCAACTGATTTTCAAAAAAGATGCCGAGAGAATTAAGTGGGGGAAAGAATAGCTTTTTAAACAAATGATTCCCAGACAGCAGATATCTATACAAAAGAAAAAATGAAGTAGGACCCTTTTCTCACAGCACACACAAAAAGCAATACAAAATGGATTACAGACATCAATGTAAGAGTCAAAACTATAAAGCTCTTACAAGAAATGTAAGAGTAAATCTTTATGATCTTGGGTTAGGCAAAAACACAAGTAACCAAAAGCAGAAGTAATTTTAAAAAACCTGACAAATTAGACTTTTTAAAAATGCAAAGCTTTTGTGCTGCAAATGACACAAAGAAAGTGAAAGTGCAACCTACCTAGTGGTAGAAAGTATTTGCAAACTATGTATCTCATAAGGGATTTATAGCGAGAATATGTGAAAAACTTATAAAACTCAGTAACAAAAAGACAAACAACCCAATTAAAATTGGGTAAAGGATTTTAACAGACATTTCTCAAAAGAAGGACACATATAGTCTACACACAACACACAGAGTCAATAAGCACATACGAAAAAATGCTCAATATCATTAGTCATTAAGGAACTATAAATCAAAAGCACAATTAGACTTCTTTGACTCCCATTAGGATGGCTATAATCAAAAAGACAGACAACAGTATTGGCACAAATGTGGGGAAATTGGAGCCATTACATATTGCTGGTAGAAATGTAAAATGGTGCAGCTGTTGTGGGAAAGTTTGGCAGTTCCTCGAAATGAGGACATACTGAAACAAAGAGGAACCATATGACCTGGCAATTCCACTCCTAGGTATATGCCCAAAAGAACTTGTATTTATTCCCACTCTTAGGAACAAATTATTAGGCTGCATCAAACATCCCATGTTTCAAAACTTTCAGAAACCAGGCATATTAGAATGAGAATACATCTGTAAAAACAAATTTGGAATTTGACTGGTTTGTGGATTTTCCCATGATGCATATAGGAATTTGTCAAAGGAAGGATATTTAAAATAATAACAATGAACATATTTTTCATACGTCTTGTGATTTCCAATCCATTTTATAGCTTTTGCTAAATTTTTCTCTAGGCTATTATCACTTATTATTTTACAGACTCAAAGACATCACAATGTGTGTACTGTGAGAGAATTTGCTTTTCCTAGAGACACAGACCTGTAATGAGATGCTTGTTGCTATTTTTTTTAATTCCTAAAACTAAAATAGTGTGATTGATATTTGTTTTAATCTCCTCTCTACTTGGACTAGATGCAAAATGGAAGTAACTGAAAATGCAGTCAATGAAAAGCAGACCAGTAGGATGCCTCATTTTTGCTGAGTTTTGCCTGATATGACAATGCAGGTTCATTCTTAAAGCTCTGAGCCAACTTGGGGCCTAACTTTCTTGGAAATGGCCAATTTCATTTAGGTAAGTAAAGGATAAAGTGAGGACATAATTGAGATTGCTGCAAGACAGTGCCCAGAAGCCACAAACATGAGGTATCTGATTGAAATCAGACATTCTTGTCCCTCAGCTGCTGCTGTATTAGTGAAAAATTTTAACTCATTTGCTATCTTGAAGAGCTTTGGGGCAAATGGACATAATAAATTGTCAGTCATTCAGGACTCTCCTTTTGTCATTGTTTCTGGATCTCTCACAGGGATAGATTCCACAGCTACATAATTTGGGTCACATTTTACAAAAACTCTTGAGTCATATTTTTTTTCTAGATTGCAAAGATGAATCTACAATTTTCTAGGAAAACAACAACAAAAAAAAACAAGTAAGTAGCTGAGAAAGTGAATTCCATGATAACATTTTGAGAAGACAGAGGCAATGCTTGCTATTAGAGAAAATTGATTTCTGAAGACCTCATCTCAAAGTAAACCCCTATAAGCACAAGTTCTGCCAACCTATGTCAGTGTGGAGCTGCACAAAGAATAGCTGGGCATGGTTTCTGTTTGTCTCCTGTCTGCCTTCCAGTTAAAAAACCGCACACATCCGACTCTCCAATGATGGCCTATTGCTCCCTATATGTGCACCTCACCACTCCAGGCAGAAAAAGCCAGGGCAGATAAGAGAGAGAGAACAGCTGGTATCTGAAAAACGCCTGAGTCCATGGCTTGTCCTTCCTAGGGCGTGTGCGCATGTGCACAGCACGCACACATTCCATTCTGGATCTCTCACTTCCCGGTGAGCTCCATACTCTCCTCCTTCTGTCATGGTCCCTGCAATACTGCTGCTTTCTGGCTCTTCGATCTCTATCTCTTTTCACCACAGCATTTCGTCAAAATTTGACCTAGCCATGCTGCACGTTTATGTTACATGTTAGGAAAACAACCTAATTAAACCCCATTGCTACACTGGTTTTTAAATTCTGTGACTGCCAGACTCGTCCTTTCTTACTCATCCTCTCAGCCGCTAATTCCTGGAAGTATAGGTTATCTGTGATCATAATCAGTTCTAGAAGATTTTGTGGAGGGAAAGTAAGGATGGAGAGTCAGCTACTTGTTTCCGCAATTTCCCTGCTCAGCAGCAAGCTTGCTTCTCCCTCTCCCCCTGTTCATGTACTCGCTCCCTCCCTCTCATAAACAAAATCTTCCAAAAAGAATTTTTTTTAAAGATGATCACTGACCTAACAGTCTCGAAGACAATGCTTTGTATTTTAGATTTTTACTATGGCAGCACTTTACTTTTGGGGACCAGTTTTTGTACCAAGTACTTACCTCTCCATAACAAACTATGACCAAAATTAGCAGAGTGAACAGATTAGACATTAGAAAGAGAAATCTCATGGTAGATTTGATCCTATCATTCATTTTTTGTATGACTCAGGAAAATTAACATTTTCCCCCCAGATATTAGGACATGATGATGCACAAGTTTATAATGGAAGACAGTGATGGATGTGAAATGAGACTAATTCCTAAAGTGGAAACTACTGCTTGATAGTTACAAATACGTTGTAGAGTTACAAGTACTATATTGTCTTACGTTTGCATCCGGCTTTATATTTCCTCCTAATACCTGCTATGTCTATTGTTTCATCTTTCCCTCACAAAGGTCCTATGAGAAGTTATTTTGCATCCATTAATTTCTATTATCAATCTTGAGGACTCCCAGGTCTTTGAATGTCCTAGTATATATACTGGATATTATATAATATAGCAAAGGGATTCCCTCCTAATGTCCAGTTTGGGGCTGTCTCCATCTGACCACACTGACTCCTATGGAGGTGAGTTCTCAGTACGTCATGGGATACATTAGAGAAGCACCTTCACTTAGCATCCTTCCATACACATAATTTCCTGCCAGCCACAGTCAGTTATGGTGGGTTGTTGGATTACCACCAGATCTCTCCATCCTTCTTGAATGCCTCCTCCAATATGCAAAGTAAAAGGACAATCTCTCCCACCAGCATTGCTTAAATAGTCAACTACAAGGCATTTCATATTGATTTCTAGCTGGACATAATTTCTATGTGTAGGGGAGGAAAAATAACTTTCCCTCTACTCTTCTCAATTCTTGGCTAAGACCCCTGTAATAACAGACTAACAAAAAAAAAAACACTGAAATGTACTGACCCGTATACTTCATGTATACATGGGAAATACTCAGGAGAAAACAAGTTAACTCCTTTAGGTGACACATGGTAGCTACACTTGCCCTGAACATACCATCATGTATCAACTTGTCAAAACACGAAGTGTATACCTGAAGCCACAGTAACACTGCATGTCAACTATACTTAAATTAAAATAAATAAATACCGTCCTAATAGGACAAAGGCAGGGGAAATGTAGGCCTCTTAGGGGAGAGTAAATGATTTTGAGGAAAGATGAATGGTCCCTCAGAAGAACAGAAGGGAGGGATGGCAGTGTGGGACACATGTCGTCTGGTTGTGGTGCTGACTTCCAATCTCCTCACTGGTGAGAGGAGTCGATCTTTCCTGGTGGATGAAACTCCCCAAGGAGGATCTATGACAATTTACTTCCTTGTGGAGGATCTGTCTTTAGGCAGATAAGCTTCTGTCTGCATTTGCCATTTTTCAAGTGACCAGAGTTCAAAATAATCAATAAACCAAAGCTGCATATTTTGGGGTGGCACATCCTGAACCTCTACAATCACATTTTGGAAGAGCATATGCTGCTCTCCCTCACGTGCTGCCACATCAGTATATTCCGTTGTCTTATCTGACTGCATTTGGAGCTTGCTTTTATTAGTGTGGTGACTCACTGCTACTTAAGTTAAGTCCAAAAGGAAAAAGTACTTGTTTGGAGAAAAAAATAAAACTTCCCAATTTGGCAGTGGGATAATAAAGATCAAAAACATTACCTTGATTCTATTTTAAAAAGTTATGAGGCAGCAAAAATATAATTCCTTCATTTCTGGCATGTTGTTTATAAACTGTCAACTTTGGAGATCTTTTAATATGTATTTTGAAGAGAAAAGCACATTAAATATACCTTTAATTGGAAAGAAAATCTTAGGTTTTCAGGGGAAAAGGTCTATAAAAGAAATCACTGAACTACCTATATTACTAAGAGCTCTGCTGGCATGTAAAGTATATATAAAATATCATTGGCCTCAAGCACAATATACTGGAATGAGAACCAGCCAAGTTATATAATTTATTATGACCTTAATTAACTGCAATCACAATATGGAATTAAGTCAAAGAGAAGTAGCTAAAGATACAGTGTTTTCTGTTCACTATGGGAAAACAGGGGGCCTCCAGAGAGATCTGGCTAATATTTATTAAACATCAGAGTCAGATACTTTTCAAAGAGCTTTACATGACTTAACTCATTTTACTCCCAAAACAACCTTATGACCGTTATCATTTTACAGGTGCAAATGCTAGAGCACAGCAAGACTGGCCAAGGTGCCATAGCTAAATGTGACAGGGCCAGGATGCAAATCCAGATGGTCTAGGTCAAGATTCCAAATGTGGTATTTACACTTTATCTATGTTTTAAATTAAAGCACAGGTTCAGACTTCTAATAAAAACATATTTGACTACTCTCCGGTAAACAACAATTATAAAATACTAAAGACAATATTTGAAGGCAGTGATGACCAAAGAAAGCAAGCTGACAACAGAAAACATGCAAGCAAAGAAGGGAACCACACCTATGAAATGCACACTTACATAGCTTTTCCCCTGAGGACACTTCCAGGGAACTTGAGTTCCCTGCATAACGGAACTCAAGTAGAAAGATACAGTTGTACTGATCAGAATGGACAGGAGATGGGAACTGGGGGAAAATCCTGGAACAGAAAAAAATTATAGTAGCGGAGTCCCAATCCTTGGCTGTACCTGAACTACACATGTGTGGGGTGAAGCAAAGAATTTACCCTGAAAGGCTGAGATGGCTACATAGAGATGTCAGCAACGCCCCCATAATAAGGAGACTTGAGTTTGGGTTTGTGTCTAGCTCTAGCAGAGAGGAATGGAAAACTCACATTGCTTTCACTTAAAGCACCATCATTTAGGAGTAAAGATAGTATCTCAGGAGTAGTTTTCCCCATCCTACCATTAAAAACAAGAAAAAGACCTAGTTTAGCAAAGCCCAAACCCAAGAGTCTACACAAAACCAGGAGTTTCTATAAGTCTATCACTAAGAAAGACCCTACATCGGGCTATAAAACAAGTTCCAGTAATGTCAAAGGACTGAAATCATATAGAGTATGTTCTCTGACTACAACAGAATTAGGTTAGAAATCAGTAACATTAGGATAACCAACATATCTCCAAATATTTGAAAACTGACACCTTTCTACAAAGTCCATGGTCAAAGAAGAAATCACAAGAAAAAAAACATTTTTTTAAAAGATTTATCTGTGTATTTGAGAGAGAGAGAGAGAGAGACAGAAAAACAAGTGGGAGGGGGAAAGGGAGAGGGAAAGAATCCCAAGTAGACTCCCTGATGAGCAGGGAGCCCAAGTATGGGGCTTGATCTCATGACCCTGAGATCAAGACCACAACTGAAACCAAGAGTCAGATGCTCAATTGACTGAGCCACCCAGGAACCCACACAAGAAAAATTTTTAATATACTCCATGCAAACTATGCATAAGAAAGCTGATATGACTGTATTAATACCAAATGTTATAGGATTCAAGAAAATGAGGGCTTCAATAATAATGAAAAGCTGAATTCATTAAGACAACACAAAAACTGTATGAGCATATGTATCTAATAAGAGAGGTATAAAACAGAAATTAGCATATCTAAAAGGAGAAAGAAATAATTACATAATTGCAATTGGATAGCTTTTTTAAAAATTTCTATTCATTTATTTATTTATTTATTCATTTTGAGACAGCACATGAACTGCCAGGGGTGGGAAAAAGGAAAAAGGAGCAGCTCTCTGAATTTAGATTTACATCTCATCTTTTTTTTTTTTTTTTAAGATTTTATTTATTTACTTGACACAGAGAGAGAGACAGACAGACAGACATCAAAGGAGGCAGAGAGGCAGGCAGGCAGAGAGGGGGAAGCAGGCTCCCCGGTGAGCAGAGAGCCCGATGCGGGGCCCGATCCCAAGACCCCGAGATCATGACCCAAGCCGATGGCAGAGGCCTAAACGACTGAGCCACCCAGGCGCCCCAAGATTTACATCTCATCTTAGTAAGCAAAAAGGAGGAGGGATATAGGCCTATAAGGGGGATGTAAATGATTTTTAGGAAAGGTGGATGGGCCCTAAGAAGAACAGATGGTAGGATGACAGTCTGCGACAGAGTTTATCTGGGTGTGGTGTTGACCTCCAGTCTCCTCTCCTATTATAAGACTCCATATAAATTCCCCAAAGACGGCATTTATGTCAACTGAGCTCCTTTTGGAGGGTCTGTCTTTAGGCAGATAAAGGGAGTTCAGAGAAAGCATCTCCTTGCATGTGCTGTTTCTCAAGTGTCTACAGCTCAAAATAATCAATACAAGCCAGGTCAAGTTTACTGGAGTACACTTCTCTTCAGATTGTACTGGGGATCTTCATCCAGTAAGGCAAGGAGAAGAAACGAAAGGCGTTAAGATTAGAAAACAGAATAAAGCTACGATTGTTCACAGACGACATGATGAAGCACATGAAGGGTCCATAAACCAACCACTACAGACAAGTGAAGCCTGCATGATACGAGCTCAGTACACAGAAGTCTATTATACCTCTACATAATAGGTATGAATCATTAGAATAAAATTTAAAATACCATGCGTAAGGATATCACGAATTTAACTTAGAAACAAATGTAACCGAACAAGTGTAAGACCTGTGTGCTAAACTACAAAGAACTGCAGAAAGGCATTTCTTTTTACCTCTGAATAAACGGACATACAGAACACGTTCGTGGATGGGAAGACAGTATTTTGAATAGTCCGTTTTCTCCAAATCTATGGGTTCAGCACAATCGCAGACGTAATCCCAGCAGCTTCTCCGCCGGTCCTGGCCAGCTCCTGACACGGAGACGCGCGGGTCCTCGGTGAGCCCGACCGAGGCCGACGGAGACCCCTGACCGAAGGCTGCTCATCCTCGGCAGAACTGAAGACCGCGGCGCTGCCGTAAGAACAGCCCAGAAACAGACGCGCGTAGTCAAAAATACTTTTCCACGGCACCCAAGCAGTTCACTACGGAAGTGTCTCCAACAGCTGGGGTGGAAATACCTGAGAGAACATCGGACACCGTGAAGCCGACTGCCAGCTTACACGCGCACACACAGGCAGTTCCGGTAGAGCCCGCGCACACACCAACCAGTTCCTGAGAGGAAGCACAGCGCCGGCGCAGCGGAAGGAGCAAGCGAGGAAGGAGCAGGGTTTGTGCGGCGGAAGCAGCGCGTCAGGCGCAGCGCGGCAGGCCTCGGGGCGTGCACACGGCCCACACCTACCGTGAGGGGCCCGCGGCGGACCCAGAACATTCCGCGGGGCCGGCACGCCCTCGAGGACCTCCGCGGCAGCGCCTCTCCCTGCAGGCCTGCCGCGACCCGCCATCACCCCAGAGAGCTACCTGTGCGGGCGCTAGGCAGTCCGGGGGTCCACCTCACACCGGAAGGGCTTCACCCTGCCGCTGAAGGCCTCTGAGAAGTCGCAGGGTGCCCAACGTGAGGGGCAGGAAGAGCGGCTGCGGCGCAGAAGATGCAGGGCTTCCTGGAGGAGGCGGCCATCGTGCGCTAACTCGTCGATTTTTCACGTCCAAGGCCGCCTGAGGGGATAGGCCCGGAGGATGCCTGGTCCTGGGGCCACTGCGTGGCCCGCAGGCAAGCAGAGGGACAGAGCACTGACCAGCTTCTGGATCCTGTCACTGACACCCCCCCCCACACACACACACACGGAGGCCGCCAAGCTGGAGCAGCCCTCACGCACGACGGCCCCACATGGAGACAGCCACTGCGCACGGCAGACCTGACGCGCATGCGTCCTGCGCCCTTCATCCGCTCCTTGGCTCACGTGGGGTTCATCAAGCGCAGTGAGTGCAGACGCGGCCTCTGCCTCGCGCCTTTGTCCGTGGTCTCCTGGGGCCGCAGTCATCCGGGAGTGTGAGACGAAGCTGACTCAGCAGGACGTGGCGGACCCCGTGAGTTGGGAGAAACTCCTGGAGCACGCACGACATCAGTGTGCTGCCGCAAGTGGCACAGACTTCCTGGGCTCCAGAGTGTCACAACAGGTGGAGCAGGCAAGGCTGGTGATCCAGGAGTGGCGTGCGGGACACCAAATAGACGGGGCGGGGCGGGGCATGGAAGAGAAAACAAGGCATCTGTACAACCTTAGGGGAGGTAAAGATTTCTTAGGCCAACAAAATCAGGAACCTTAAAAGGAAAAAAAAAAGACAATTAGACTTCATCAAATTAAAATATCTTTTCTTAGAAAAAGAAATAACCTAATAAAAATTGCGCCAAAACTTAAACACTTTACAAAGTCATGTGAATATGTCTATAAGCATTAAAAAAGAGGCTCAGAGGGGCGCCTGAGTGGCTCAGTGGGTTAAAGCCTCTGCCTTCGGCTGGGGTCATGATCCCAGGTCCTGGGATCGGGCCCCACATTGGGCTCTCTGCTCAGCCGGAGGCCTGCTTCCTCCTCTCTCTCTGCCTGCCTCTCTGCCTATTTGTGATCTGTGTCTGTCAAATAAACAAATAAAATCTTTAAAAAAAAAAAAAAGAGGCTCAGAATTTGCTAGTTACCATGAAGATGCTGAGGTGGTACTATCCAACCACCAGAAGGGCGAAAGAAAGAAACAAAAACCTGGCCAAGACAGAAGTTGATAGGATGGAGAGAGAGCAAATGGAATCCTCCTACATGGTGGCCAGAGTGTGAAATAATACAACCACTTGGAAATTTTGGCAATTTGCAAAAAAAAAAAAAAAAAAAGTTACGTATCTACCCTGCAGCCCAGAAATTCCACTGTTGCATATTTCTTCAAAAGAGAGTTACATCTCTGAAGAGACCTGTAGAATAATGGTCATTGCAGCTTTTTTCATAATGGCCCTAAATTAGAACACACCGGAATGATCATTCAGTGAATAGGTTTCACATGGAATTCTACTCAGCAATGAAAAGGAATGAGCTATAACACAACATAGATGAATCTCAAAAACATTATGCCATGTGTAAGAAACCAGACCCCCCCCCCAAAAAAGAGCCTATGTTTGATTCAATTTATAAAAAATATTAGATCAGGCAAGACTAAGCTATGTTGTTAGAACAGCAACTGACGGGAGCTAGTAAATTGAATGCAAAGAGTGACAAGGTAACTTTCTGGAGTAGAAATGTTTTAGTCTTCATAGCATAGTGGCTGTGTAGGTGTACACATGTGGCGAAATTCACTGGTACAAGATGGGTATATCTTACTATATTGCAATTAGACCCTTAAACGTTATATGTATAAGAGTTAAATTATAAAAACTGTTGCTTGTGCCATATTCTCTGTCTTGCAACATAAATGCAGTCAATGGCTTGAGGAGAATGGGATGCCGACCCCCTGAGTGCAAAGATATTTTGGTGTTCAGAGAAGAAGACAGTGTCTTCTGAAGACTCACATGCTACACTTTTTTAAAAAAGATTTCCTATTTATTTTAGAGGAAGAGAGAACATGGGTAGGCGAAGGGCAGAGGGCAAGGGAGAGAGAGTTTTTTTTTTTCTTTAAGGATTTATTTATTTGAGAGAGAGCATGAGAGAAAGAGTGCACACATGGGATAGTGTGTGTGTGAGAGAGAGAGAGATCGTGTGCACAGGCAGGGGGAGGGAGGAGCGGCAGAAGGAGAGGGAGAAGCAGGACAGAGCAGTGCTGTGTTGTTCCTGACCCTGCACGCCTATCACCATGGTCTTTCTGTGATAGGAAAGATCTGTTTGCCCACTACTGTATCCATAGTTAAACCAGGGCCTGGCACTGTGTAGTCACTCAGTGCACATCCGAGTGAACTATAATTCGTTAAATATGTGTCTAAATGGGGCATTAAGCTAGTCAGTGAGAGCAGAGGCCATATTTCTCCTGGTCACTCCTGGACCCTGATGCCTGGCATCTGCATGGTTTATAGCAAATGTTCAGTGAACACAAGTCGGGAAAGAAAATGAAAACATTATCGCTCTTACAGAAGTGTTAGCACGGGAGCAAGAGTTTGAAATTCCAGAATCTTCCTGGAATAGTTTTATATGCAGGTCAAGGGCAATTCCAACTATACGTACCTTCTTGAACAGTCCTGGAGAACGTTTTGGTGGAATCCCTGGTGGGCATATCTGAGATCAGAAGGCAAGGGCAGTGATAGCTATGGCAGAAATATAGACAGCCCCCAAAACTCTCCACACACCCCACAATGAGCATTACTTGATGTTTGCTTTACAGGTATGTTGGATGCAGTAATGCCAAAGTTAGCAAGAAGCCAGCGGTGAAGAGTAAGGATTATTCTCCTGAGGATGGAACAAAACTGGAGAGACAGAATGACTGGGAATTCTCTTCCCAGAGTTTACTTGTGGAAATAAACTCCTCTTGGATTCTTTACCGTGGGTTTCTACCTAGTAACTTTTGCTCTTCAAGATCCTGGCACTTTTTCTTTTAGAATGACTATGTTGCTGGGGAAACACAAAAACAAATGGCCTTGTGGTGGGTATTAAGGAGGGCACGTATTGCATGGAGCACTAGGTATGGTGCATAAACAAGGAATTTTGGAACACTGAAAAAAATAAAATTAAATTAAAATTTTTAAAAAGGTCTTTCTAGACCTGGGGTTCTAGACTTAGCTGTACTAGGCTAAACTCAAGTTCTTCAGCAAACCAGTTAATATTCTGAGCCTTAGTCTTTTGATCAGAGGAAGGAGTATGTACACAAGCTCGTGTAACATTTAGTATAAAAGAACAATTAGGTAGTTGATGTCATTATGGCCACTGATTTAAAAAAAACAAGATCTGACTATATGCTGCCTATAAGAAACCCACCTGAAATACTGACATATTTAGAAGGGTTGTAAGTTAAAATTGGGCTCAAAGTAAACGAGAGAAAAAAAGCAAACTCGTGCAAAAACAGAAATAGCTGGGAGGTCTAACATAGCCCCAGGAAAGACAGTCATGAGCCTGGCCTCAGGGACCAGCAAATTCAGGCTACTTGGGAGCCCCTGGGGACTATTTCCACCTTCCTTTCTTCTGCTGCTCTCTACCTGTAGCTGTTATTAAATCTGTCTTTCGCCGATGTGCAAGGAATATGGATGTTGGCAGCTCTCAATTCCCACAAAATTTATTGTAGCCTTCTTATGTGCCATGCACACTTCTAAGCATTTTACATGTATTAACTAATTAAACTTCACAACAGCCCTATCACATGAATACTCTTATTGTCCCTATTTTACAGACCAGGAAACTAAGAGATAGAAAGCTTAAGCAATCTGCCCAAGGTCACACAGATAAAAGTAATGAAACTGGGATTCCTCGCTTCATCCCCAGAGAGACACTAAATTTCTTTTTCTGACTCCAGTTTGGAAACCTTGGAGCAGGACTCTGCCCTCAAGTGAGTCATGACTACTGTGAGACTTCTCTGCATCCCACCCCCCACCAACTACTAAACCAATGTGATTAGAGCAGAAGAAGGAGCATTTTCTAGAAAGGAAAGGAGAGCTGGCTTACAAATCAGTACATGGCCACCACAGGGTTCTTTCAAAGCGCACCAATCAAAAGAGACCTTTTGAGATGTGCAAGTTCAGAATGGTGACGACACCTGTCTCCTTGTAACCTGCTTCTTTTCAACACTAAGATTCATTATATTTTAGAGATTTGACCTTTATGTATATGAGAAAGAAAATATAGAGATAAAAACATACTATATATTTTTATATAGAATATATATATGTTAACTAAACTTACAAAAAAAAAAAAAAAAGAAAAACTCTTTGCTTCAGTTTTCATACTATGCTAGATGAAGCCACTTTGTAGAAATTGGGATTTTGCCATTTTTGAATTGGTGGTGATCTGACAGTCAGGTAGCATGGCGCTGTATTGTCACGGTGTATTTGCCTTTGGGTTCCCAGCTGACAGAGGCAACTTGCTATTTGTATCAGTTAGGAAAAGATAAGATTTAGTTAAACGCCTGTTAGGAAAAGATAAGCAAGATGTTGATTACCTTTAGAGAAGTTACCACCAGAGGCTTTTTTTTTTAACTTTGTATCTAATTAAGCAATCTCATTTATGCATTCTTTTCTCAGCTGAGTATATAAATCACTACTTCCCCTCAAAAGTTCTGCCTTCTTTGGAAGTGTCTGTTCGTGTCTTCTGCCCATTTTTTGACATGATTATCTGTTTTGTGTGTGTTGAGTTTGAGGAGTTCTTTATAGATCTTGGAAATTAGCCCTTTGCCTGTATTGTCCTATGACCCTGCAATTGCACTACTGGGTATTTACCCCCAAAGATACAGATGTAGTGAAAAGAAGGGCCTTCTGTACCCCAGTGCACATAATGGCAATGGCCACAGTTGCCAAACTGTGGAAAGAGCCAAGATGCCGTTCAACGGACGAATGGCTAAAGAAGTTGTGTTCCATATACACTATGAACTATTATTCCTCCATCAGAAAGGATGGATAGCCAACATTTGTATCAACATGGACGTGACTGGAAGAGATTATGCTGAGTGAAATAAGTCAAGCAGAGAGAGTCAATTATCATATGATTTCGCTTATTTGTGGAGCATAAGAAATAACACAGAGGACATGGGGATTTGGAGAGAAGGGAGTTGGGGGAAATCAAAGGGGGAGATGAACCATAAGAAACTGTGGACTCTGAAAAACAAACTGAGGGTTTTGGAGTAGGGAGGGTTGGGTGAACCTGGTAGTGGGTATCATGGAGGGCACGTATCGCATGGAGCAGTGGGTGTGGTGCATAAACAATGAATTCTGGAACACTGAAAAGAAATTTTTAAAAAATGAGTTAAAAAAAATTTCTACATTCTTCATGTTGGCTCACCCATTAGTCAGTTAAATCAAACTTCATACTTTGTATCAAATCTATTCGTTTGAATATTGCCTTCACATATGTTAGGCAGATGTAATTTCTGATCTAGATTAAAAACGGTGACAGTGAAAGAATGGCATGTCATTTTGAGGAAGGAACTCATGGAGGAACTACTGCTAAGTACATGAATGGACATCTGCCACCACAGCCTCCAATCCCTTTAATGGAGGCCTGCCTGGGGTTGGGAAGCCATGCAGTAGGTGGCAAGGGTCCAGGGACAAGACAGAGGGGTTACCCAGCCGTAGAGGGGGAGCACACAGAGAGCTGGCAGGCAGTTGACAGATATTTTGAACTATGACCCAAGAGCATTTTCCATTTGTGGCACTTTCCCGCAGCCCCAAGGCTGTCCACACGTCAAGACTGAGGGAGCCTCCCTTGCTTCAGGGGCAGAGACAAGATCCCAGCAAGAACAAAGGAATTAATGATCACCTTGTGACTTCCAAAGATGCTCAGAAACCCTTTTCAGAGACAAATGTTACAAAAAGCTAGAACTAAACTTTTCTAGGTGAAAAAGGGATCTGCAAATTTTAGCAAGGCTGGGCTTCTTGAAGTCTCGTTTATCAACTAAACCGTAGGTAAAGAGGATGGGGATGAAATGTAAGTAAATTTCCCTTGCTCAAAGGAATACCTGGAAACCCTTCCTGGCCTGGAAAAGGATGTAGAAGACATTTGGGACCCAGCGTCCAACCCACGCTCATGTCTCTATGGGTGTGTGTGTGAATGGAGTTGGGGTGGCAGAAAACAGGTTAAGGAACACTTCATGGGATTTGCCCCCTATTTCCTATTTGGAAGTCTTGAAAGAGAACCATGCCAGAAGGACCCCCAGTCTTATAATGGGTTGAGACAGTGGCATGGAAACGGCAGCAGGATAGGTTGCAGACAGAAAAGACCTAAGATAGCATACCCCTAGAACGGGCAACCTGCCTTCAGGGAGATGCTGATATTCCTGCATGCCCAGTGGGGTCACAGGACAGTAAAGGGGCTGGGCCTTAGAAGGTACTTGGGGCTGGTGAGAAGATGGTGCTGGTGAGAAGGGTACAGCAGGGACAGGGACCTGAGCAGCAGGTGTCAGCATCTCCCTGAGGCCTGGTGGGACTGGGGAGGTCCATGGCAATTGCAATAGGACTAGAGATGCCTTTGCAAGGATCAAGCGTGAGTCCCACCAGTGGGGCCAGTAGGACCCAGGTGACCGCACCAAGACTGGACACCCCCTGCACAGAGACACCATCCTGGGAGATTGGGGGAAAGACAGAAGAGAAATTACACAGAATCTGACCTTGAGTTTGATTGAGTTTAAAGCCTGGATTAACTGAAAATCCTGGACATCGAGCCCGAGAGAAACCAGATCTCCTTGAACATGCAGAATTAAATGGGGACTTCAGACCTAAGTAGACTTCATGTTCAGAAAATAAAGTTCTGTATGTGTGTGATAATTCACACAGTAATTCACTACAGAATCACAAGACGTTGGAGACTGTGGTCCCAAATTGTTCTTATCAACATCAGATCCAACCCAATACTGTACAGACACTCTAAGACATCTTCTCACTTTCAAGACAGCAGCCAAGGGCAAGCTCTCTTATTTAAAAAAAGTCCCTGGAGGAAAAAGCTTATTTAGGACTAGATATCTCTATTCACTCTTTAAGAAGCTTATTACTTATCTCAGTCGGGAGGCATGCCATTAACTGCCAGAGTGCTCATTCTTTGAAAGTGCAGGTAATAAATTTTAAACTATTTTTCTCATATAATGGAGTGTGACTATTTTTTCTTCTGTGATTTTTGAGTTCTAGACATGCTCTTCATTTCTAAGGAGAGACATGGGCTCTCCAACCACAGGCCAGAACATGAGGAGTGGGAAGGAAGCTGGGAGTGAGCTGATAACAGGGCTTTCACAGGATTATGTGTCCCCGATGTTACTTTCTTATTTACCACGTGGGTTTAGAAGAAGAGAAGTAGGGGAAGTGGAAGTGCTCCCCTCTGCACCTGAGGATTTAGATGGGCCCATTTGGGGGCACCTGCATGGCTCCGTTGGTTAAGTGTCCCACTCTTGGTTTCATTCAGCTCCAGTCCTGGTCTCTGGGTGGTGAAATCAAGCCCCACATCGGGCTCCACGCTCAGTGAGGAGTCTGCTCCAGATTCTCTCTCCCTGCCCTTCTTCCTCTCCCTCCCACTCCACTCCTCCCCCTCTTCTGTCTTTCTCTCTAAAATCAATAAAAATAAAAGCTTAATTTTATTTTTGGCTCAGTCAGTTAAGTGTCTGCCTTTGGCTCAGGGTCCTGGGATCAAGCCCCACATCGGGCTCCCTGCTCAGGGGAGTCTGCTTCTCCCTCTCCCTCTGCCCTTCCCCTGCTTGTGCTCTCACTCTCTCAAATAAATGAATAAATTTGGGCCCCTTTTATCCTGTGGGGAGAGGAGTAGCTCAGCTCAGGGTCACCCTTACAGTGTGACCTTCTCTGGCACCTCGGAGGCCAGCTGAGTGTCCTTCCTCCTTCTGTGTCATCCTGTTGTGATGCCATATTTTCCTGTTCATTTGTCTGTCTACTGTTCTAGTAGGCACAGTAATGTCTGGTTTAATAACCTTTGATAATAATACCAGTGCCTCGTACAGTGCACAAAATGCTGTCAGGGCTTAAGCAATGTGAACAGTATAGAGAAAGGGGGGGATAAAGGAATGGAGGGAGGAACAGAGGAAGGAAAAAGGAAGGGGAAGAGGACAGAAGGAAGGGGAACAAAAGATGACAATCATAAAAGACAAATAAGACTACAAGAGGACATAGAAAAGTTGCAGTGTGAGCTTGAGGGCACTTTGCCAGCTGGGTCGTGAGACTTGGTTCTGGCCTGACGTCTACTTGGAATTCTATCCCAGGAAGCCAGGACCTCTATGTGCTAACCTTGCTAAAATTCTCTTTTGCTCCGCACTTTGCCGAAGTTGAATGGGACAACATCCGTTTTTGTTTTTTTGTTTTTTCTGCTGCCTCCCTCCCCCACCCCGGGTGGCGTTTTCCATAGTGGAGTTATTCTGGGTCCCAAGAGCAGCAAAATCAATGTCTGTCCGATCTGTATGACCTTGCCTATGAAGGTGAGCTTTTTTTAGACGGAGCAAGTACAAAGGGAGAGTACGCCATGGACAATTTGGCCTGCTAAATATAGAGTGGCACTTTTAAAAATGCAATCTTGGCTGCTCCGAGTGTCTCAAAAGACCTGCCAGTCACTGCCAAGGACAAAGGACCAGCTCTTCCAGATGACAGGGGGATTGAAGGACCTATATGGAATCAAAACAGATCAGTAGTAACATATCCATGGAAAATGATCACAGCTGATTATGGACATGGCATCTCCGTGCATCACTGCCCCACACGCCACCATGTAACCAGTTTCACTGCAGCTCTCGAGGCAGGCTGGCGAGGCGAACCTGGCTTTATGAACAAAGTAAGCCTGTGTCATGGTGTCACCGAGCGTATGAAGGCATCTCAAGGGAGGGGGTATCGCTAAGAGGGGAGAAATGACCACAGGAAATAAGGACGCTATCACAAAATGATGGGTCATAGCAAAGGAAGGGCAGATGATTCCTAATGACATTCAGTTGCCTGGAATCTGGAAAGAGGATTCGTCGCTGGGCATGGTTGCCTGGGGCCATCCCATATCACTCCATGTGGTCCATTTGGGTAACGGCAGAAACTGGAAATGGACAGGGAGTTACTTGTCTCCAATTTACAGCTTTTGCCTCCCAGCTTATCACAGACCTCTACCCCCCAAAAGCTGGGGAAAACCGGTGGCTGAGTAGAAGCCAAGGGGGTGAGCTTCCTCGGTTGGGCATGAGGACAAAAGGAATAACATGACTGGGAACTGGGCTGTGTCCAAGCATTGTTACCAAGGTAGACAAAGCTTCTTATCCTAAAAGTAAAAGGTGATTGCTACATGCTTCTCTGCTTGCCTCATGGTACTAAATGCTCTGTGAGTCACATAAAAACAGAGCTAGGAAAGGCAGGGGCTCACTACACTTGAGCCCTGGTATCTGGGGGCCTCGGTTGAACCCCATGTCCACCACACATCATCAGGATGACGTTGGGCAAGTTACTTAACCTCCACGCAATAGAAGACACCGTAACAATGCTCGTTCCTAGAGTTGTTCTAAGGATTAAGCAAATTAATAGCATGTAAATTGTTCAGAAACTGCCCAGCATATAGTATTATGGGATAGTGGATCCACAGTGGTTGTTATGAGTACAGAGAACACAGAAATTTGAAGACCTTAGCTGTGCACAGCCCTATGGAAAGACAGGCACACAGGTAAGTGGCATTTTGAGCAGTGCCCCATGACCAGAGGGGCCCTGGCTTCCCCCCAGGCAGGCTCTACCAGACTTTGAGGGGCACCCAGCTCCTGGGCATGCTTGGCAAACCATTCCTCTTCTCTGCATGAACAGAACAGACTGTCCCAGGTACTGAACCATAACTTGCTATGAGCCGCTTCCTTCCTCCTAGAGAATGTCAAGGTGCTGGTGACAAGCAAGCTTGAGGATGTCGGTGTGTAGGAGCCTAATGACTTCCCTTGAAGGAATGGGGGCTGGTACCTGCCGGGTTTCTTCTGACTATGGACCAAGCATCAGAAATTCTGAGTAGTTTTCACAAGCATGCCGCAAATGCTTCCCTTGTAGCATCAGAACCTTGATGACAGCAGATCAGAGGGGCCCTTGGGATGTAGGGCCTGGCTATGCAGATGGACCCTTAGCTAGATCACCGTGCACACAGCCAGGCCAGATAGCACTGAGAGGCTCCATGTTACATTCAAGGGGCTGGTTGATGTTGTCCTTAGCACTGTGCCTTCCAGAAAGAAAATCAGAGCAAAGGAGAGAGTTAATGATCCCTTCAAGGGGAGAGACTCTTTTTGCTCCGGGAAACCAGGTCTAGAAAGGTAGGATAGAGAGCCTGAACAGAAGGACAAATGCACGAACCCAGAGGACATCCATTCCTTCACTCAACAAATGCATTAAGCGCTGATGATTCAAGAGCCACAGGGATAGGTATTCTGGTGCTTTGGATTTTCTTTGGCAAGATACTGAACATCTAACAATAGCCACCAACAAAGACCAGCCAGCAGTCAGGTGTTATTGGAGCCATTTTTGTTCACTGATGGAGGGGACCACTCCCAGCCTCTGGTGATGGTATCTCTGGGGAAGGCTTCTTGGGAATAGTTCTTTAGCTCATGAAATTTCCATTTTATGGGCTTGTTTGCTTAGAAAGAAATCTGCATACCGAAGCCCAGGAGGCATCCCAGCCAGACTGAGTGAGCCACCAAGAACAGACTTGAAGTCATCCTGTTGACCAGGCAATATCTCCTGCCATCCTAGAAAAGAGGAGAGGGGTCCTCAACATTGTTTAGAGCCAAATTATCACGACCTCCTCCTGTGACACGAAATGTTGACTCTCCAGCAAGCTCAATAATTGGGGAAAATGGAAGATAAGCAAAGGAGCCACACATCAGCCATCATGGCAAGATACCTTATTTTAAAAATTAAATTGTGTTTGTCTCCCTTTACCTGCTCCCTCCTCCCCTTATCAAGTAAGCAGCCAGGCTTCGGAATGTCTTGCCTCAGAGACTCGAGCACCTTGGAAAGCAAGAGAGCCTGATCCAAAATGCTTTTGAGAACCAAAGTAACATGAAAGAGACAGGGAGCACTGCAGGTCTCTTGATCAGTGAGGACCGTCACCAGGTCCTCTGGTAATGGCTCTGCAAGGGGACAAGGCCTCTGGGGAGAATGAATGACCCCCGGGGAAAATGGGATTCTGTTAAGGGCCTCCCGCTGTTGCCAGAGTCTCCGCCCCTTGGAGTCTGGCTAGGAAGTGGGCAGAGCATCTGAGTAAGAAGGAACCTTGTGGAGAGGATCAAGGGTGGGGCATCTCCCCCTCCAGTCTCCTCCATGTGGGAGGTGGCCATCCTAGAAGTCAAAGGTCATCCATGTTGCAGCCTGTGTCAGACTTTTCTTCTCCTTAAGGCTCTTTTGGTTGTATATATACAATTTGTTTACCCACTTATCGTTGGTGGACATCTGAGCCATGGCCATCTTGGGCTACTGTGAATAATACTAAGAACCTGAGCACTCAAATATCTTTTTGAGACCTTGCTTTCAGTTCTTTTGGCTATATATCCAGAAATGGAACTGCTGGATCATATCATCTATGTTTCATTTTTTTGAGGGAGCACCCTACCGCTTTCCACAGCAGCGGCACCATTTACCTCCCCAGCAACAGTACTCAAGCATGCCTATTTCTGCGCATCCTCGCCAGCACTTGTTTTCCGCTTTTTTCATAGTAGGCGTTCCGATGAGTGTGAGGTGCTACCTTACTGTAGTTTTGACTGGCATTTTCCTATTGATGAGTGATGTTGAGCATCTTTTCTTGTGTTTTTATTTATTTATTTATTTATTTTGGCCATCTGCATATCTTCTTTGGAGAAATGTCTGTTCAAGTCCTACGCCCATTATTTAATGGGATTGTTTTTGTTGTCGTTGCTGGGTAACATATTTTCTTTTGACGGCTGCTTTGTCTGAGGTTCTTATCAAAGAGTACGCTATTTGCAAAATCATCCCTCTCTCCTTCTCATGCTTCCTTCTATCATAAGCTAAAACACCTTTGCCCTCAACTGTCCTAAGTGTCCTAAGTCCTAAGCATAAAGCACTTTCTTTATGCATCATATAATAAAGCCATTCGTGGCCCCAGTCACCAGCTATTTATTTATTTATAAATAAACATGTTTGTTTGTTTGTTTGTTTTAGTGTTGGGGGAGGGGCAAAGGGAGAGCGAGAATCTGAAGCAGCCCCCACACTCAGCACAGAGCCCCACGTGGGGCTCCATTTCAAGACACAGAGATAGTGTCCTGAGCCAAAATCAAGGTTCAGATGCAGAACTGCCTGAGCCCCCCAGGCGCTCAGTTAAACCAGCCTTTTAGATCTGTCTGACATGCCTGCATCCTCACAGGGACACGCAGTTAAGATTAAAACGGTAACCCTATCACAACGACTTTTTTTCCCTGAGAACAATAAAAGCAACACAGACATTAAGGAGTGAATCTCGCTTCACCTCACTTCACTTCACTGGAAGTGTGGTGCCATCATCTAAGTCCTGGTGCATACACAGCTCATGGGCCCCACTAACGTGCTGAGGGAAGCCGCACCCACAGCCCCCCACCCCCATCCAGGCTGCGCACAGGCTGACCTGGGCTGTGTACGCCATTACCACCCATGGGTCTCCATCAGCGGGCTCTTGAGGGAAATGGTTCTCTAGAAAAGAGCACAGCAAACCACTGCCTGATCCCAGCCTTACTCTCCTGCAAGCCCGACAGAAAGGACCAAATGACAGGCTTGCTGTCTACCCAGCTGGGAAGGAAAGAGCTCAATAAGGCCGTGTACCCAGCTCAGCTTTGAGATGAAAAAGCACCTTGTACTGAGAAATTCCTATTCCTTTAACAGAGAATCTACAAATTATATGGATTCTATATAAGTTAAAAAGAATCATTTCCGTGCTGAAGACACACCGCTCCAATATTGTCATATGGGAGACATCCCCACTCCCCATCTCTCTGAAATATTTACTCAGCTTTCCTCTCCGGTTGCCTGACGATCCCCTCATTAGTGTCATCTCCATGAAATAAAAGACATCAGAACTTTGGAAAGTACCAATCTTACTGCCTCCTCAAGCTGGTTTTGTGGCTCCCCTCGCTGGTCTCATAATTCCCTGTGGACGCCTCTGTCACCACACGTTGTGTGTGCTTCCCCCTTGCATCCCTTCAGGGCAGTAACTGAGTTATTTTATTTTATTTTAGACTCAGAGTGGCTGGTTCATAGTGGTGCTCAAAACGGTGCTCAAAAGTATTTGTCCTGTAAATAAGTAGGTGGGTGAGTGAAAGCAATATTCACCATTATGTCAATGCATATCAAATACATTCACCCGTCTGGGGGTTTCTGGTGAGAGATGGAGAGATCTGGGGTCAGAGACACTGGTGCTCACTAAGACACAGAGCCCAGCTTTTTACTTCGGAATCTAAGTTGCTGTCCCCTTGGGGGACTTCTCCCCAGCAACACTATGGCTAAGCTGCTGTGCATTTTCAGTCTGACCCCGTTTCTGCTCAATTAGCACATGTCTTATTAAAATAAAATGAGATAGATGGTTCTGGAACACATGGAAGGATGGGATCAGCTTCTCAGTTGCAAGCAGTGAGATGAAGGCATGTGGAGGAGAAATGTTCTCCTGACAGATACTCAAAGTAATTAGGAGCAGGAGTGCGTGGGGAGGTGTCAATCACCTGACGCATGTGATAAGCACATCCTTTTTCCAGGAGCTTTTGAAGAGCTTTTGCCCAAGCACAGGATATGAGGAATATGGAGCATTTGTGTTAAAAAGACTTGTAGGTTAAACCTTTGAACAGCTAACAATAGCAGAAATAACAGTTACCAACCTTCTGAGTATGAACACGTGTGGGTAATGGAAGGTGTAAGAGATTATCAGGGATCGGGGGTGGGTTGGGGAGGGTCCAGTCCGAGAATCACTCCATGGTACCTGTAGAAACTGCATACAGGGATTAAACAAAGTATTATCAAAACGTCTCCAGCTCTGAGAGTCAGGGAGTGATATTCTAGATATAAAGCTCATAAATAAAATTCTAATACCTGTGCAGATTCACAGAGCTTTTCCTCCCATCTCTACTATCACACCATTACCCATTTATGTCGAGGCCATTCCTGAACAGAGCTGCTGCTGTATTTTCAGGGTGGTAACCTACTTTAAAATTCTTTAGAATAAACATGTGATATGTGTGCAAACTAGCTTTCCTCTGGGTCTGAAGAATTAACTCAGCGTGCAAGGCACCCTAACCAGGCTTAACATTCACTCGTTCCTTCAAATATCAAACGTGGACTGAGTGCACAAAAGTCACTTAGACACTATTCTATGAACTGGAGATAGACTAATGCACAAAACAAGTTAAAACACCTGCCTCGAGAAAGCCCACAGTCTGGTTGCAATGAATGGTGACTCTAGGTGCTAACTTAGGTACTTCCAATATGGCTGTAGAAATCATATTCAAGGGGCGCATGGGTGGCTCCATCGGTTAAACATTCAGCTCTTGATTTCAGCTGAGGTCATGATCTCAAGGTCAAGAGCTCGAGCCCCGCGTCGGTCTCTGCACAGAGCATGCAGCCAGCTTAATATTCTCTCTCTCCGCCTCCCTCTGCCCATGCCCTGCACTAGGTGCATGTTCTCTCTCTCTCAAATTTTAAAAAAAAAAATCATATTTAGAGATTTGATCATTTGAAGAAAGGATTTCAGGAATAGTTTCTCTATGGATGTACAGGAGGTGCTGAAAATATTTGGGGGATCTAAAAATTTTCTCCACATCCTGCCTGTACAGAAGAACAAGTCTAAAGGGGAGGCAGGCCCTCCAGCCAACCGTGTTCAGGGCAGGGATGGAAATCGGTGCTCCCCACTTCTCGAAGGATGTTTGCACCTGATCTGAGCATAAAGCTGGCTGACCCTGCCTTCAGAGTATTGTTGCCTCCCCCTCACGAAGAATAATTTATGCAAGTGCCTACAGAGTGCCTGGAAACAGAGGAGGGCTTCGCTGAATTTACAAGAAATGTCGTTAGATGTTTCTGCCACTGCTTGCTAAAAAATGTTGGCAATTTGGGCATATTTTGGTTGAGTATTTATCATTAAAACCTACTGCTCGAAAACAACATTACTGGAGAAGATGTGTTTAAATACTACCTTTCGCCCTCCGCTGGAGGATCCCAGTATTTAACAGAGGGACCAGCCAACCCTTGACTTAATGCATGTGGAGCCATTCCTCACAGCACCATAGGAAGAATCCTATGCAGAACTTTGGTCTTCAACATGGCTCTGCCTGGGACCCCAAGCCTTTCTCTCTGGTGGGAACCAAGGGGTTAGTGAGATTGGCTGATGCTTATTGACTCTATCCAAGCCTCACACTTTCACAGTTTGAGCCACTGGGGCTGAGCCCATTAGACCAGATTTCAGGATCTGAGCTAAAATTGGCTGGGCACCGAGGCTCTTCTTTTCTTTCTTTCTTTCTTTTTTTTTAAATTTCTCTCTAAAGACACAACCTAGGACTGTCTACTCCCTTAGGTTACCCTAAAACTGCCCCCTTCTTCTCTGGCGGGTCCTTCACACCCACACCACTATGCCACCCCCAGCCCTTCCATCTGCCACAGTCTGTGACACCAGCTGGAAGTCTCACACTTTAACTCCATCGGACACCCTGTACCGAAGCATGGCATCAGATCCCACAGTGAGGGGCTCAGTCCCACAAGACTGCCCTCCTCTCTCCCTCCTCAGACACCAATCGCAAGTCCAGGTTGTCACCTGTGCTTCTGACCAATCAGCTGTCAATCGGAGATTCCCACCACCCCCTCCTCAGGTTCCATTGATTTGCTAGAGCAGCTCACATAACTCCAGAAAACTATTACTTCATGTTTACCAGTTTATTACAAAGGGATATGGTAAAGGCTAGAGATGAGTGTTCAGATGGAAGAGATACAGAGGGCAGAGTATGTGGGGAAGGAGTCAGGACACACCATTCTCCCCACACCCCCCAAGGGGTTGCCTACTAGGAAACTCTCCAAACTCTGTACTCTTGGGAATTTGGGGGAGGGTTCCTCAGGTAGGCATCATAGATCCTCAGCTCCATTTCCAGCCCCTCTCCCCTCTCTGGAGGATGGAAGGTTTGGGAGATGAAAATTCCAAGCTTCTCATCATAGCTTGGTCTTTCTGGTGACCAGTCCTATCCCAGAGCCCACCCAGAGTCCCCTTCATTAGAACAAAGACACTGCTGTCCCCCAAGAAATCCCGAGGGATTTAGGAAATCTGTCAGAAGTCTGGGTCAAAGACCAAAGATTACAAGACCAGTGCTCTAACCCCTGAGCTATGGAGCCAAGATCAAAGATTAGAACAAAAGCTGCTCTTAGTGCTTTTATCGCTTAAGAAATTACCAGGGTCTCAAGAGCTCCATGCTAGGAACCAGAGGCAGAAACCAATATATATATTTTCTATTATTTTATAAGTGCCATGTTCTCACTTTACGGAAAATGATCGTCTTTAACCCAACCTTCCCACAAACCCACGTAATTTCCTATTAGTAGCATTTACAGAGTGTTATTTTTTCCTTTGCATAGAATATCCTCCTAAATGTTATAATAAATCATCATGAATGATGACAACTCATCATTGGTGACTGAGTCGTGGAGTCACTTGGTAGGGGTGGGAGTGCCCAGCAGCGGATCCCCTGGATCGCCGTAGGGATACACAGCTTCCTGGGAAAGAGACAGCCCTCTGAGACTGGAGCCTAACTGGTGGGAACACGCACATCCTGACATCATCGTGGAGGCGCAGGTTGTGATTCCGGAGATGGGAATCTTAACCACCCTGTGCTAAACAGGCTCACGAGACTTCTTGATCAATGTTGTGAATCCACAACATTTACAGCATTTCCTCACATAGTCTGTACAACGTAAATGCCATCAAAGCTTTACTAGCTGATGTTTCTATCTTGTCTGCATTCTTCGGAATTGTTTCAGTATGACTCGCATTAGGTCTAGAGAGTGACCCATATCCATGTAGGTACTCACAGTAAGCACGGGGTTGGGAGGCAGGCTATGATGGGGAAGGGTGGGCAGTGGAAGAAGCACTTCCTGTCAAATGATGCCAACAATTCTATCCTGAATCTTCCCAGAGAGGGTGGGCCTCTATGAAGGAGAAAGAACGGAGCTGGTTCACAGTGGAGACTCACTTTCCCGCAGATAGCCCTGCTGTGGCTGGACATACCAGATGGCCAGAGCCTGATAACACTGAATATTCATATCATATATCTAGCATCCTTTGCTGTAAATGAAGGACACGAGGACCCTGGGAGAGCATGGAGCCATAAAATAGGATGATCTCCATCTTTAATTGTTGCATCGAAAGCTACCCGGTCCACCCACATTGGACAGTCACATCAGTAAAAATTAAATTCTACTGTGGCAAACCTCTGGCATTTGGGGTTTCTTTGCTTGTAGAGAAACTTGAATTATCTGAGCCAATACAGGAAACTAGCAAACCCTTGTCTTCATAAGCTTAACAAGTTCTTACTGTTTTTCCATACCTGATCATTGGGGTTGGAAGGTTGGGGGCCAGGAGGAAAGAAAGGATTTTATTATATTATTTCAAGTGACACCTTTGCCAGATAACTCAAACATTAAGTACGTGACTGTAGATCTCCTCAGCATGCTGTGTGATCGGCCAGAATATAGAAAATACAAGGCACTCTCAAAATTGGTCTATTACAGTTGAAAGCACATTGACTTACGAGCTAAAAAATATTTATATCAAACAATTTCAGCCTATGTAATATCCTTCACAAATCAAGGGTAATTTCTAGAATAGCATAGTTATAGGACTCATAGATTGTATTTGCTGCCAGTATATGATTCACTTCCTAAGCAGGTGACAGAATTTCTATTCATCACAGTCTACCACATGAAAATAACAGAATAAACTCTACAGAGAAATTTAGAAATAGGACATAATTAACTATGATATAACTCATGCAATAAAATAATAATGAATGCAATCAAGCATAATTTTGATCATTTGAAGAAAAGGTAATTGAGAGCCAAAATGGTTAATAATCCTCCTTAAAAAAAACTCTCCTTAAAAACAAGCATCCTAGTGCTTGAGGAAAACAGAGTAAGGACGTTATTGAAAATATATTATTGCTGGGGACAAATATGGAAGTGAAGAATGTTAAGAGGAGAATGATTGACAATCAGCCTGTTTTCCTTTCCCTCCTTGACTCTGTTATAGGAACGGGGATCCAGGATGATGGAGTCTATTTTAGGAAGTGGGGAGGATGGTGGCCAAGGTCAAGTGTTCTGGAGGCAGACCGCCCTGGTTTCCATTACCTTCTACTTAGATAGCCTTGAGTGGCTTCATTCTCTCCTTGCTAAGTTGCATTTTCCTCATCCATAAAATAAGAACCGTCAGAGTACGTATCTCACAGGTCTGTTGTAAACATTAAGTAAGATAGAATTTTAAAAGGAATTCCATAGCAAATCAGCAAAAAGTGAACTCAGAAAGAAATCAACATACATACAAATCCTGGAGACTTGTAGTGCCCTGGGATCCACAGCAATGAGTCAACACTAGACTAATCTGAATACTGAAGATGAAGGTTGTAGCACTTAGGGCTTCTGAACATTGCAAAGCAGTATTCCCCCTTTGTCTTGCTCTTTAGTGTCGCTGTGTTAACTCCCTTTATTATGAATGAGAAAACAAAGTCTTAGGCAAGTTAAGTGACTCCACAGATCCCAAGTCTTCTTAATAGCACAGGATTAGAAACCAGCACTGCCAGTTCCTATTATCCTTAGCAACACTAACAGGAAGTATAATTTTGTGTGGTTAGCCACACAGAGATTGTGTCACTGCAGAAATTCAGTAAAGCACCCATACTACACACTCCAGGAATAAGGCAAAGCTCATATACACAGGTTTTGGGGGGCTGGTGCTTTGGAGAGGATGTGGGCATAGAGCCTTAGAGTCTAGAGATTTTTCTCGGATGTCATTACTTAGACAAGATTGATGGAACCACTGGTCATGGGATTGAGCTCAATCTCCGGAGGACTTTCAAACTTCTAATCACCTGCCTGATCTTTCCGGTGACCAAACTGCGCCATGATCCTCTTTGGGGCCCGTCTCCAGTCAGGTCATGAGTGTAACAAGGATACTTCCACGACTCAGAAAATTCTAGAGATTTTGAAGCTGGGTCAGAACCAGAGACAAAGACTGCACACATCCATTGTCACAGCACACTGGATTACTTTGGCCAACTGATGATCGCTCCTCCATATAATTCCCTCTCCAGGGTCCCTCTCCTCAAGGACCCTGAAGGAAATTAACTACTGATAAAGTCAAAGGAATTATGGCCCCTGATAAGCCTTTTTAAAGAACCTTTTGACATTCATCACTTCATCTGTACTGACTTCAGAGGGTCCGTCATTTCAGAGGTCCATCTGAGCCCTTGAGAAGAGCTCTCAGTAACAATTCTCTCTACTCAGTCTGGACAGTTGGTCTCCTTGGAGTCAGCTTTCCAAGGGCAGCCCTGCCAGGTAATTCCAAAGCACAGACACACCATGGTAGATGGATTTTATGTCCTTCATTACCCTAGTCTGTAGTTTCCAAATTTTCAGTAATAGACACAAATGATTTTATAAACAGGAAATAACCCAGTAAACAAAAGAGGAGTAGCCCATACTAAGGTATAAGCTTCCATACAATGATACTATGTAGCAATTATGAAGAAAGCAAAGAAGTCCAAGATATAGTTTTACATAAAAATGTCAAGCCCATATATTAATATTATTAGCTTTAAAATATATATTTATCCTTACACATACATATAGAAATCTACATCTCTATATTTATCTATTTATATACTTATATACACAAATAAAAGCTATCTTTACAGATATATACACAAATATATATCTAACCATTACATATGTACACATATATATTATATATATAAAGGTTAATAATGATGCTTTTGGTAAGTGATCTTGAGAGAGCTGGAAGCATGGAGAAGGATTTGGGCTTTTCACAATATACCTCTCTATAGGTTTAGTTTTTAATATATATGCAAATATGCCTTTTCATAAAGTTTTCTGTGGATCAACGGTCAACAGTAGGCAAACTTATGAAGAGGACAGAATTTAACTTGCTTAGTTTGAGGACCTCAAAGGGGCTTAATAAAGTCATATTTTGCAATAAGAAGCAGGAGAATAAGAAAAAGGAAGAACTCAGGGAAGGGCAGGAAGAAGGGAGAGGAATGGAGGGAGGTTTGGAGGGAGAAGCAGCGGGCATTCCTTGACTGAGTGTGTAAAGTACACCGTGTATAACCTGACACTAAGCATTAGCGTTACCCTCTAAAGATTTTATTTATTTATTTTTACTAGAGAGAGAGAGAGAGAACATGCACAAGTAGAGGAAGCAGCAGAGAGAGAGGGAGAAGTAGACTCCCCACTGAGCAGGAAGCCCTATGTGGGACTCAATCCCAGGACCCAGGGATCATGACCTGATCCAAAGGCAGACGCTTAACCGACTGAGCCACCCAGGGACCCAGCGTCAGCCCCGCCCAAACCAGTCTACCTCCCTGAACATTATGCAGAAGTCACTAAGATCAATTTTTTGCAACAAGTATTTTGTAGTCAGGGAGACCAAGAAGTTACTAATCACAGTATAACAACTTCTCCTCTTTTTCTCTTTTTTAAAATCTTTAAATCCATTAGCATAGTAACATGGATTGAATCATAATGCAACCGCGAAATCTGGGGTCACAGAATGAAAGGTGGTTTAATATTGCCTCCTGGGCAGAGAATTTTGTCTTGATTAAAAACTGGTGATTTAAAGTTAGTTTTAACCTTAGAGAATTATTGTTATAGAGCTTCAGAACAGATAAATGTTCTTCAGTATTAAATGTTTTAAAGCATTATACCCAACTTTTATATAGAAGACTGACCTTTGTACCCATCACCAATAAAGTGAAAATCTTTACAGGTCCTCCAAAACAACTGTCTCCCCCCAAGAAAACTGGAGGACAATTTCACTTGATAGTAACAATTCTGAGAAGATGTCAGACGATTTCTTTAAAACCTACATCAGACGAAATTTTTTTTTATCATGGGCGTTAATCTGAGTTTAAGGCATGTCGAGGGTGGGGAGAAAGATTAACATTTGTTGCAACCATTAAAAAAAATCTGTTTTTTCAAAGAACGGAACAACAGACACTTGAAAGAAGACAAAATGAATACATACAAGAAATAAAGGAACTATAAGCCTCATTAATTCACAAATCTAAGGAAGTATAATAAGTAAGTTACATATCGAGGGAATAACACAGTTTGTCAGAACTGTTTTTAACCTCCAAGATGATGGACAGAAAACAGACAGTGAATAATACAGTGGTAAAGCCCGACTTTAGAGATTCAGAGATTCTGGGCTGAATGAAGAGTAAGAGGCTACATTAGAGGCTGATACAAAGTTGCTAGTTGACCCTACTCCACATCCTCCTGATGGGTCATTCATAGGAAGAGCTCTTTCTTATTCTTACTTATTCTTTCTTATTCTTATTTTTATTCTTATTCTGAGCAAGGTGTTCATTTCTGGGCTTATGGAAATGAAAACATTGTAGCTCTTCAAGGAGCTCAAGAGTGAAATGAGACAGACAACTACGGATTTCCATTTCATTGTGGGCTTGTTCTGGTCAGTGTTTGGCAGCAGACGACAGAATCCACTAGAGCTATCTTAAGCAGAAAGAGATCTATTGAGGGGCATTCACAGTCTACACACACTCACCCGTAGATGAGTAGAATCTAGTGGAGCTTCTATGAAGACGGTCCCCCGCCATATCAGGAAGCTGCAGAACCAGGAAGCCCTTTGAGGAATTGAGGAATTGGGAGCTCCCAACCACTCAACCTCCACCCGCTCCGACAAAATGCATATTCTGAATCTTGCTGTTGCACCCATATACGTTCTGGAACTGGGGCTCGCTTCTCTCCATGAAGGCTTTGCGGAACATTTGAGGTCTGAAATAGGATATGACAAGAGAGAGAAAGTGTGCCCTACTCTCTTGGGGAGATGGTAGACATATATGTCTTGATATTCTTTTCTCCAGGCTTTGGTCAGTAGTGTGTGTGTGTGTGTGTGTGTGTGTGTGTGTGTGTGTGTGGTGAAAGTTTTAGAATGATCAGATCAGTCTACATTTAAAATAAAGTTAAAAATTTTTATTACCACTTGGTAAGTAAGGCCCAGTAGGAAGACCAAATTTTTATAGAGAGTCTGCCTATCAAAATCAGAGCCTTGGTGTAATGATGACCTCATACAAATGTCAGAATATCTCTTCTTCCCAGTGCCTGGCTCAGAGGGAATGCTCAAGAAGGCATTTTAAGGTGCCTCCCACATGTATGGGCCATCAAATGCAGTTCATTTTAGAAGTGAGTGAGTCCTTAGTTCCTGGGCTTATCTGCAAAGAGTAAGATAATTTTTTTTTTTTTTTGGCTTAGTGAATGCATTAGTCCAGGTGCTGGGAGAAGTCAATGCCAAGATGGGATTAAACATTAAGGACTTTATTAGGGCCGCACCCATGAAAGGAAATGGGGAGGGAGCCCTGAAAGTCTAGGAAGGCTGTTTGACAACAGTGAATCCAACAGAGTGAAACAGAGAAGGGAAGGGGCTCTGTGCACTACTGGAGGTCCTCAAGCCAAATCAGTATCTGGGATGTCTTGGCTCCTGGGAATGGGCCTGCTTGGTTGTTCTGGGGGCTCCAGTGACTGGCTGAATCGGCAGCTTCAGGGCAAATGCAGTTGTAGATTTCAGGGCAAGAGCAGCTGGGAGCTTTGATCCGTTAAAGCCCCAATGGTCAGAGATCTGTGAGATGCTTTCTGATGATCCATAATGTATATAATCTCTCTGCCTCAACAGGTAGCACCAACAATTCCTGTAGCATGGCTTTGCCAGGTATGACTATCTTATAAATATATTGTACTGAAGGTTGATAAAGGGGACACATTTCTTAGGAAGAGTGGTACTATTTTAATATATACTCTAATCCTCCTGTGTTAACTGTTGTGTCCGAGCCCAGCCGGTAGAGCGCCTCAAATTTACCTTCTGTTGAGTAGTTCGACATTCTGATGCCAGTCTTCTTTTTAAGTCCAAGGTTCACTTCCTCAATTTATTTAATAAGCATCTCACATATTGTCTTACCCCTGATTAAGTACTTTTCATGCTTCTCACGTAAATACGAAAATATGCAATTTCTCTCATATCCATAATTATTTTTCCATGAGGAGAAAGGGTAGGAGAAGCAGGAATAATTTGTTGAGACAAATCACCAGGATACCTCAAGTTCCTCAGCTCTAAAATGAGGGACAGAACATCTGCTTTGTCATATTACAGGAATGATTCATTTTGTATTAGTCAGAATGAGATACCAGAAACCACCCCAGGTCTTTTCACTGAAAGGGGTTTAATACAGGGAACACAGTGCTTACAGTATTACTGGAAGGAGCCTCCGGACAAAGAGCTGGTAGTCCTCCCTGGTAGCTTCAGGATGACCCCACCTCGCTGTAATCAGGGGACAGATCAGAAGCAGCCTGTGCAGGGGCTGTTGGCGCCAAGTGACACGGGACTCGTGGGTCACAAAGGGATGACTGGGTTTCTTCTGCTGAACTGCACTCTGAATTCATGTGTTGCACAGGAAATAGTTAATGTTCATAAGGAAAGTACCAACTCTGGGGGACTTCATTTTTTTTAAAGATTTTATTTATTAATTAGAGAGAGAGCAGAGAGCACAAGAAGGGGAGGGAGCAGTAGGCAGAGGGAGAAGCAGACTCCCCACTGAGCAGGGAGTCCGATGCAGGCTGGATCCCAGGATCCTGGGATCATAACCTGAAGCTGACGCTTCACCTGGTGACGCACACCAGGTGCCCCTTGAGGCTTCATTTAAATGTGTTTGCTTTTTCAGATCATGGGAAATTTCTAGATCCCTCATGAACCTTAAGACACCAAGCTTATAATATCGAGGCACAATCATTTCGGAATTTTCAACCTCAGTGAATTTGGTTTGAAGTGTTAATTCTGAAGCATTATACAACTGGGAAGCACAGACTCCCCTCCTGCAAACAAAACACATTTGGGCTTTTTTTTGGGGGGGGAATCTAAATATATTATTAAATTGAAAGTAGAAATGTAAATTTTTGAAAATTGTAAAGAAAGAATTAGAATAAGAAAAGTTTCCCTATTGAGCAGCTTTGTTGAAACCGTTTTTATATGTTTTATTCAAAATCATGCTACAGGGACATCTGGGTGGCTCAGGTGGTTAAGCTCTGCCTTCAGCTCAGGTCATGATCCCAGGGTCCTGGGACTGAGCCTGCCAATCGGGATCCTACTCAGTGGAGAGCCTGCTTCTCCCTCTCTCTCTGCCTGCCGCTCTGCCGACTTGTGTACTTTCTCTCTGTCAAATAAATAAATAAATAAAATCTTTTTAAAAATAAATAAAATAAAATAAAATAATGTTACATTTCCTTATCAAACATTTTTCCCTACTTACACAATCCGTTTCAGGGAAGAATTTTCCATTGGAGCCAGGTTTGAGCAAAAATGCCATTGTTAAAGCAAACGGCTGTTTCCAAAAATAGTGTTGTTACACTGATACATCATTATTGGAAAACTTCCAATGATTTGTTTCCAAGCAGTGGGAAGTAATTTCTTTAGGACGGAGAGAAGCAGTCACCTTGTGTTGTATTTAATGTGAAAAATCCCTGAAAGGATTTTTCTTTTTCCCTCTTCTCTGTACAGAGGAGAAATAATTTTCAGGAACTCAGTGCTCAGAAGGGAGACTGGGTTTGTTATGCAAGCAAAGCCTTCCACAACGGAGGCACGCGGAAAGGTTTCCTGGGTGTCCAGGAAAGAAAAGATCGTTGAGCATCTTTTTTGGCATTTTGGGCATCTGCTGGGCTCCCACAGTCTGCCTGAACATAGACACCGATTTTGCCCCCTGGGGCAGAGACCTCTGCATCCTGGCGTGAGAGCCCCACCGGGAGCTCAGGCCTGCCCTTAATGTTGCTGCAAGAGGTGTCTGTGGTCGTAGGGGGAGTGGCCAGTGGCTCGGAGGGTCCTGGAAGAAAATCAGTGCAGATGAGGCCAGGGAGACAAGAGCCCTGGAAACCGCCTATGGCTGAGCAGGGAAGGGGGAGTGTTTGGGGGTGTGCAGATTTCATCAGAAAGACACTGCCCAGCCCCGGGGTTTTCTAAGCTGAAGAGCAGTATCTCAGAATGGGCATTTAGAAAGGTCAGCTGGTGGTCAGCGTGGCAAAGGTTGAGTGAGAGGCTGGGTGCAGACGGAAGTCCAGTTTGGGGATGCTCTGCCAGGTCTGGGCGCAGGGGTCCAAGTCACTGGCGACTCATGGACGCTTCCAGGGACAAAGAAGGGAGTCCTCTCTTGGGCTGAAGACCACTGCTAGAGGGCAGCTGGCCTGCACATGGAGGTGGAGGTTCCCACACAACAGGATGCCAGTTGGGCACAGCGTGAGGGCATGAGATCCGCGGTCTGGAGGGCACATGTGCCAGCCTCTGTGACCAGTCCCCTGCCATCAGCCCTGCCCTCCAGGGTCAGGATGGCTGGGTGCTCCCTGCCCTGTCCCTGTGTGACCTTGCCAGCTCTCCGCCCGTCCTCATCTCTGCCACTCTGTCAGAGGCAAGACCCACTCCCCTTACAGTCCACTGACTTCTTCACTCTCCTGGCCTCGGAGCCTACGTTAACATGGGAAGCAAACGAGGTGAAGTGGGCTGATTCATTTGCTCATGGTTAGTACTTCCTTCTCCCAATGACACAGGATGTCTAGTGTTGGTGCTGGTGACCTTGACCCAGTACTCTAGCATGGTTGCTCCAAGACCAGGGCACTCAGCAGGACATCCAGTGGGCCGTGGGGACGTACAGGGGCCTCGGCGACACAGCCAGGCCAGCAGGACAGCGTGCTGTGGTTCTCACAGGTAAGCTCCCTTAGTCATGAAACAAGCAGCACTTTCCCAGATGGCACCAGGTGACCGTCCGGGCCCAGCCCCCTCCGGCTGTCTGCCTTGCTGACACAGGGGAGTGGTGAGGTTTGCAGAGTAGTGACTCACTCAGATATGACTTGATCTAAACCGGAAGTGTGTGATGTATTAACATGCCACCAAGTCTTACTCCAGCCGGAACACGCTTCTGTGGGCCTGTCTTTGGGAGCCCCCTTGTCCCCTGTGTCCTATGCTTTACAACTGTCTGCTCACTGGCCCCTGGGTTTTGAGATCGCTGTGGCAATGGGTCTGGAACAGAATATTTTTCTGCCTGATGTCCCTGAATGATCTATCAGGGGCCACAGCGGTGCTGGCCCCTTCTGTGGGAAGTCAGGAGAAGGCTCAGTGTGGGGTGCGTGCCATTGGGGCCAAGGGCAAAGGCTGCAGTCCGCAGGAGCCAGTACGTACGTCCTCCCGGCACCGGGGAACTCTGAGCTCCTTCCACCAGCAGCACCGGGATTCAGCAGCAGGGAATGGGTCCTTCATTCATTTTTATAGAAAAAGCACAGCCTCAAGAGCTAGGACCCGGAGCAGCTGTCCCATCCATCACGCTGACCCTCAGGGGAAGCTGTGGGTCAAGGTGGCCGCTTCAGTTTTCCATTCTGCGGCTCCGTTTGGTTTGATAGCAGGCTTCAATGTCAGAACATAACAGGGGAGCGGGGGACTGAATCAGAATAGCTCATGGGGTGGGAGAAAGGTCATCACCTAAAAACAAAATAACTACAGACCTGAGCTGTCTCCTCCTACCCAGAGAGAGCAGGGCTGGCGTGTGGTCGTCAGGAAACTCTGAAAGCTGGGAGGCCTGAAGCCGGGGTCTGGGGTGGGGGGTGGTGAGAATCAGCACTTCGCAGATCCAGGGCCCACTGGGTCGGGGGCGAATGGACCAAATGGACGGCAAGCCAGCCCCGAGTGTCCCCAGCATTCTAGACTCTGTCTTCCCACGTTGATCACCAGGCTGGGCACGATCCGCTTGTCCTGACTTGTCACAAAGATTTTTGGTGTTTTTGTTTCCAATGTGGGGCATATGTTCACATTTCACAGGACTCAAGAGTGACTCAGGGAAAAAGAGGCCATCCAGCCTGGAATGTTCCAAGCTGTCCACGAGGCTCCCCGCAGACAGGTGTGTGCAGAAGGCTGAAGGCCGACTGCATAGGAGCCTGGAGGAGCATCAGGGAGTGAGAGGAATGCGATCTTGTCTACAGGGAGACAAGATCGCGAAGGAATATGGGAACTGATTTTTCTTTTGAGGAAGACTTTCTTACGTATCTTTAAACAAAAAGATTTTATTTATTTATTTGAGAGAGAGAGAGAGAGCACAACTAGGGGAGGGGCGGAGAGAGGCAGGGAAGCAGGCTCCCCACAAAGCAGGGATCCCGACTTGGGGCTCGATCCCAGGATCCTGAGACCATGACCTGAGCTGAAGGCAGGCGCTTAACCAACTGAGCCGCCCAGGCGTCCCTCTTAACGCTCTTGAAGTAAGAACCCTTGCACCATCCTGACTTCACCTTTCTGGTGCATAGGAAGCAAAGGAACAGTGCAGCTTGCTGGTTTATGAAGAAGCCTAATTTCCACTTGTCTTGGCTTCCCTACCTCCAGTGGAGATAGCAAGGATGATTCCTCTCCTTTCTGGTCTTCGCCGGCAGCCCCGGTCCACTCACTGAATGGTGGTCCCACTTGCCAGTTTCCAGACATGACTTTGCATCATAGCCAGGTTCCTGTAATGTCAGGAATTCTGGATGTGTTTGACTGGAGTCAGGAGATTGGGGCGGGGGGCGGGGGGCAGGTGGGGGGACACAGCTCCTACCAACTGTATCTCAATCCTTGAACACCCACCTGGGTCTCTACCAATCAGCCTTCAAGAAGCAGAACTTTCTTAGAGTAATTTGGACATTGTGGATACCTTTCTTACATCTGACTTATAAAACCAGCCAGCCTCAAGCTCACAGACTGCAAAGTTAGAGGAGGAGACTTCTTCTCTGACCCTTCTGCCCAGCAATGGATTTAAGGATAGAACTTTTTCAAATAGTACTTTTTTTTTTCCCAAATGCCTTTCCCTATAGGAATTCTATTTGTTATATTATCCACTACACCAAAAGTCCTGCTACATTTTACATGGTGGAGAGTTTAAACCGCAATTGCTTGTGGTGGAGAGATGGGGGGAGGGCACTGGGGAAGGGGAGGGAGGTGCTCATCTCAGATACTGAGATAGTGGGGACGGGCCACATAGTGTCCTACAGAAGAGACACCCTTGCTTTGAGTTTCCTTCAAGAAGTACTCATGGATCACCCACTGGACCTGGGGAAGAAATGGAGAAGCCAAAGCCCTGCTTTCTGTAGCTTATGTGCCATAGGGAAGATGGACAACAAACACATAAACAATGATGCTTTTTTTAAATTGCAAAAAAGCAATGAAAGGAAATGAACAGTATGATGAGGCAGGAGTGGGAGGAGACCTTCAGAGCATCTGCTCGAGCAGGAGGAGGTCAGCGGGCTGCAGCTGGGACAGGGAGGCCAGAACCGAGCCAGCCACACAAAGATTTGGGGGGTGAAGAGGGCACTACTGGTTTTGGTTTTGTCTATTTTTTTTCCCCACTGGATTTAAGACACCACTAAGAAAGAAAAAAAGCAATGTGATTATCATTGCAAATCACCATTGATTGCAAAACACATTTGATTCCAGAGAGATTACAATGTGTTAAAATTTATGTCTTCTCATCAGTGTAATACACCAAAGCTAAAGTGAAAAAAGGCTTGGCTGGTTGGAGTGACTGAAAAAAAATCTGATAGGTTTGTAGCCAGTGAATTGAAGGAGAAAAAGGTATGAGGTTTCAGGAAGTAAAAGGACAAATCTTGGCTTTTTTTGCTTAAGCATCAGGGTATGATGCTGATGCCCCCCGCTGAGATAGGAGAGACTTTGACCTTGCCCAGATGTACATTTTAGACTGATCTTATATATTTTAAGTGGCAATTAAGACAAGGCAGGTTAGAAGGAGATTTAATACTCATTTAAACCTCAAGGCTTATAAAAAGGCTTTTGTACCATGTCTATCACGAAACCAGGGGTCCATGAAATTGTTATCTGAAGAAATTGAATAAGATTAACGCTGCTTTTTTTAATACATATTTTTATATCATCTGCATACTGTGTCACCATAATCAGTAAACTGATAAAGGGCCAGAAAATGCTTCTACATTACTTTCCTTCTGATAGGAGGTAGATGGAATTGGCGTGTCATCCAGAAAGCCGAGTTCCTCCAAGATTTACAGTCCAGTTCCTCCGACAAAGTATTTAAAGTGGTGAATTTTTCATGGAGGCCGTTGACCGGCACAATCATCGGTCTGTAGGGCTGTTTATAGCAAATGGCATGGCGTATCTTCTATCATTTCCATGCTATGACCTTCCCAAAAGGCACCTGGCGACGGGAACTGTTCCCTACAATTATATAGATGAGAAAAACTGAAGTCTGGCTCCTGACGACATGCGCAGGTACTGGAAGGGCTGGAAAGTGAACCAGAGCTCTACAGTTGCAGCTATGGTCTTTGGTCCCAGATGCTGCAGTCCTTGGTTCTTGATCACCTACTGGCATCATCCCGCATCCAGGCTCATTTTGTGTTTCCTACAGTGAAATCCAGGGTAAGTCCCTCCCCATGCTGTACTTTCTTAAATAGATTTTGCTACCGACATTTGCTACCACCACCACAAAATGACAAAATGCAACCAGGCTTAAGGTTGCCAAAAGCCCATTTTAGGTGGGAATGAAGGTTGCTACCCTGTCTTAGAAATTGATCAGCCTCGCCCTTTGGAAGTTGTTTGAACAGAGATTAACCATCTTGCTCTCTGCTTCCAAGTACTCAGGCCAAGAATGTATTGTTTTCATCCCTAGGAAGTGTTACAGTGTTAATTTTCTGGGAAAGAGGAAGATAAAGTGCTTTTTCATCAGTTAATGAATATTCAGCCAACAGTTTTGAAGCTTGGATAATTATCAGACTTCCTTGGAGGATTTTAAAATAATGCCTGCTACTGCCTTTTTATTATATTGAAATCTCCATATTTATTAAAATTGATCCTGCACGAGTGGAAAGAAAGGGAGACATTTGATTTTTCTAAGCTCCCTAGTAATTCTGATGATTATGCATTTGGGAAATGCAGCCTTGAAGATTCCTCCTAAAATGATTTCAGCTGTTCTCCGGATTAAGCCCCTTGACCCTCATCCAGCTCTCCCCGCTTGGAGTCTTCTAGAGAACACACTATCCCATCCCTCTCATAAATTATACCCTCTTCCCCTCTTCTGGTTCCTTTGTAAGCATTCACCAGGTTCCAGTCTTCCATCTTTAAAAACAACAATAAAAAAAGTCTTTCGACCCCATATTTCTCTCAAGCTAATCTCTTGTTTTAATCAGAAAAGGTTTGCTTTTCCACCCCATCTCCAGCCCTCTACCTCCTAGGTTCTGCTCACGGCCCCCTTTGAGCACAAAGTCATAGTCACTACCTTTTGCTGGTAACTGGATGCACACTTTTCAGCTTGTATCTTCCCGGGCTTCTTGGCGTCCATGACCATCAGCCTCCCCTTCCATGCTAGAATACTACCTGCTTGGCTTTCACAAAGACACATACCTTGGTTTGGTTTTGTTTTTATAGTTGTTGTTTTGGACACCGCTTCTCAGAGAATTGAACATTCCCCTTCCTATGGCCCTTAAAATTGTGTTTCTTTCTTTAAAAAAAAAAAAAGATTTCATTTATTTATTTTAGCGGGGGGAGGAGCGGAGGCAGAGGGAGAGAGAATTTCAAGCAGAATCCCCATTGAGCTCAGAGCCTGATGCGGGGCTTGATCCCACAACCCTGAGCTCATGACCTGAGCCAAAATCAAGAGTCTTGTGTTTCTTAAAGGAAGATCTTCAGCTTACCTGGATCAGAATCATTGCAGGTGTTAATGAAAACTCTGGGATTCTAGACTTGCCAAAGCAGAATCACTGAGAATCTGAATTGTTAGCATACATTTTAGGTCAGAACTTCCCAAACAGCCTGCCACAAATGAATTAAACAAGATACAGATACCCACCCCTGAGCTTACTAGTGGCTGGTGACAAAGGCCACAGGCCCTGGGCTGGCTGTGCTCTCACATGAAGAGCTTCATTCATTTATCCCAGGTCTCTTACCAGCAGGATCATTGCTGGGGGTGCCAAGATGTGCGGAAGTTTGGGAAGCACCGCCCTGGGCAATTTCTAAGCACAGTCAAGTTTGAGGACCACTGCCTTCAATGTTGGTGTCCCTTGGGTTCTCCTGTCTGGACCAGCTTCTTTCCCTACTGCTCTACACACTAGTCCAGGACAATCCCATTCACTCCACAGCTCCAGCTCCCATGGCCACAGATTTGACTGGATCTCCTGTCTGAGACCCATATGCCTAAATGCCTTTTGGCTGATACCTGGAAAATGTCCCAAGGGTCCCTCAAAAGCAGGCTGTGTTGGCCCAGGATGAAAAGCGAGGCTCCATATGCCCTATATCAATGCATCTGGTCTCTAGTCTACATTTCCAGAGCCTAGTAAATTGCTTTAGTTGTTAACAGTTGGGATGAAACTGTGATCGTGAAGTCATTTATGGCAGGAACTTCATTTCTGCAGTTTCAATCTATCTGTCCTATTACACTTTACATAAAAGATACTCAATAACTTCTACTGGAACCTTTTCTGAGCTAGAAAAAGGAATCAGGCAGGAGATGGTTTGAGTTCATCTCTGCCGCTTAGGAGCCATGTGACTTTAGATAAGTTATTCTAGTATTCTGATAACTGGGTTTGTTTTTTTTTAACTTGAAAATGGAGACAAGAGCTTACAAAGAAGCCAGCAAACATGCCCGGCATATAGCAGGTGCCCAATAATGATTAGGGTCCTCTCCTAACATGTGCCTTAGGAGGCAGACATTAACCCCCCACCACAGAAGAGAGAAGGAAGAATCTGTCAAAAGAACATTCTCAAAGCCATCTGGGAATCAGATAACATATGTAAATTATCTAAGCGGGGCCTGGCACATGGTAAGTATCTTCCTAAATGTAAGCTTAAGGCATATTTGTTGCTGAAATAAAGTTATTTTAGAGTTGCTAAAAAAGTCACTATCCTCATTTCCACATTTCTAGGCGTGAATACATCATTATGAGTTTTCCACTCCCCACGTAGCTTGCTTGTCTTGGCCATGTATACAGGACACTTTTCCCAGACACAAGAAATAAGGTGGGATCTGACCTGGCTTCTGTTCATAGTCTGACCAAATCACTTAATAGCAAAATACAAAAATTCATCTGGGAGGAAAAAGAATACAGTGTGAGATGCAGCCAAACCACGTCGGGGAAGGGATTAGGGTAACAAGGGATTAGAAAACATCGAGGGAGCAGTTTTGAAACAGCAGAAGAATCTAGAGACGGATGTCACGTTGGACTTGGTGGGTGGTGGGGCGGGAAGGAGGAGGCGGGAAGAGAAAATTGGAAACAGCAGGGTCAGAGCCCTAACTGGCATCAGCAGAGACATAAAGGTGAAAGCTGGCACTGGGACCACGTACCAGTAATGAGAATACCAGCTGACGCAGTCAGGAGAAGTGGACACTGAGTTAGTGCCAATGATGACAGCATAAAAGAAAGCGAGGGGAACCTGAAGGGGCAGTAAAATCAAAGTCACTCAGGTGAATGTGCCTTTGAAGACCCATTCATTCATTCACACACACGCCATTTCCATACCAATACGGTTGGTCCTTACTGGGCGGTGGGTGCTGTACTAAGCGTGGCCCCTGGGACTTTGCTGATATGACACAGAGTTGAAGGGTTTACGTGGCATGTTCTTTTCCTCCTCCAGAGCAGGTCTGTTTTCCCCTAAATACCTAAAAGGAATAAACATAAAAGAAGTTACAGAGTATGGCTCTTCTGGGATGCCACACACGAAGCAGCTTATAGAACACCCAGACCTCCTAAGAGGATGCTTCTGCTTCTGTAGCAACCACAGGACTCTGTGCACGTCCTGATGTGTCCTGCGGTGAATCACAGACGAGCGTATCCGTGCTCTGAAGAAATGAGAGGAAGGTCGAAGGAGACCTGCAGGAGGTCGTCAGTGTTCGGTCAGTAGAAGGTAAGTGGGAACTTGCAATGCGCTAGAAGGTTTTATATTGACCCGCAACTTCGAAAGAGAATGTAAAAATATAGTATTGCTCTCAGGAAGCAAGACCTGCTTTGCAAGAGAACCTATCTGTTCAGTGTTTAGAGCTCTATGTACTTATGCATCTAGACGGGACACATTGGGTCTCTGGATGGCATGTCAGACTGTCGCTCGTAGAGCATCTTAGCAGCATCGGTTCCCATGGCCTGATTTCTCACGGGCTGAGACGCCCAAGGTCTGATGTCCCCGCATAAGCAGGTTTGCACCGTAAGGGCAGAACCTTGGAACTAAGGCGCTCTGAGCTCACGTGTAGGTGGCTGGCATCTGTTCTTTCCTGTTCTGGTGGGATGGGGGAGGGTAGGTAGGCTGAGCGAGACAGAGAGAAAGTGAGAGAGAAAGAGACCTTTGCTCTGGAATGTATGCAAGCACTCTCTGGGAAAGGAGGGAATGTTCCTACTTTTTGAATCACCCACTTGAATGTAAGCAAATGATTCCACAGGAGAAAACACTTTAAATTCTCCAGAGCAATACACGATCTCTAACTTCTGAGGTGTATTTGTCATTCAAGCATCCTTTAGTCCAAGTGGCCAGGAATTTTTGCGCAGAAGACTCTGACTGCAGATAAATAGGAAAATATTCATGGAGAGTGATTTCCCAGCACTAAAGAACTGATGTGTCTTAATGCTTGAATAAATTGTATTGATTCTCTACGATCATACCTACTTTCCAAATATTTCCATTTCTAATGCGTTTGTACAACCTTCCCTTCATACCCTTTATTTGCGTTGCTCCCTTCCCACACCATGGTTCACCACCTGCTCTTTCTAGAGTCCTGGTGTTTCTGCAGTGGGCCCCACGGAACTCGAGGGAAGCTGGGATGTAGAGTAAAGGAAGGGCTTCTCTCTTTGAATCTCACCCCATTTCATTACCCGAACATCTGTAGTTTCACTTTTATCTGTTCTATTTGTAGGGTGATTCCACATTTTATATAGGGTGCCAGGGTGGCTCAGTGGGTTAAGCCTCTGCCTTCAGCTCAGGTCACGATCTCAGGGTCCTGGGATCGAGTCCCACATCGGGCTCCTTGCTCAGTGGGGAGCCTGCCTGCCACTCTGCCTGCTTCTGCTCGCACACTCGCTCTCTCTCTGACAAATAAATAAATAAATAAACAAATCTAAAACACACACGCACGCACACACACACACACACACATACCTTCTCACCTAGCTCGAGATTCTTGGGAGTATTTTCTCCTTTTTTTCCTAAGTGTCTCCTAGTTTTGTGTTTTATCCTTAAGTCCGCATTCCATTTTTAGTTAATCTTTGTGTAACTGTACAGCTGTGAAACTTATGTCAATATAGCTTTTTGGCCTCAGGGTATCAATTGCCCCATTTGTATTTGTTCAAAAAGCTCTAGTTCCTCGACTATTTTTATACCTTTGTCAAAAGTTAGTCTATCATATTAATGTCGGCCTGGGTTCTCTACTCTTGTTTCATTGATTGGTATGTCTAGCCTCTATCAGGACCACCCAATTCGACTGGCTGTGTAATGAATCTTAACGAATCAGGTAGATTGATTCTTTCCATTTCATTATTTTTCAAAATTGGTTTAGCTTTTTAAGCTCCTTTTCATTTCCACATAAAATTTTAAATATTTTTTAGAGATCTTATTTATTTATGCAGGTGAGCAGGGCAGGGTGGAGGGAAGAGCGGCAGCGGGCAGAGGGATAAGCAGACTCCAAGCCCGGCATGGGCACCGATGCAGGATTCCATCCCACCACCCTGAGATCATGACCCGAGGGGAAACCAAGGGTCAGACACTTTAACAGATGAGCCCCCCAGGCGCCCCTCCATATAAATTTTAGAATGATTTTGTCTGTATCTACAAAATGTTAGTCTAGTCTGGGATTTGGTAAAAATTTGGATTAGACTTGGGTATCAGTTTGAGGCAAGTTGACATTTTTACTATGTTGATCTTCCAATCCATGAACATGATATGTCTCTCCATCTAGTTATATCATCTTTAATATCTTTCATTAGCTTTTGTAGTTTTCAAAATACAAGTTCTGCACATGTTTTGTTAGATTTGCATCTAAATAATTCACTTTGAGTTGATTAAAAATGAAATTATATTTTAAATTTTGTTGTTTATATGTTCATTGTTAGTATATAGAAATACAATTGATGCTCATCCTATACCCTGTGACTTTCCTGAACACATTAGTTCTAGAAGAATTTTTTATTGTGATAAAATATGCATAACATAAAATTTATCATTTTAACCACATTTACTTGTATAGCTCAGTGGCATTAAGTAATTCGCCATCACCACTATCCATCTCCAGAAATTTTTCATCATGCCAAACTGAAACTGTAGCAATTAAATAATAACTCCCCATTCTCTGCCTCTGTGGGCAGGTACAGTCTATAAGAGGAATCGTACACTATTTGTCCTTTTGTGTCTGAAGTGTTTCACTTAGCACATCTTCAAGTTTCATCCGTGTTGTAGCATGTGTTAGAATTTCTCTCCTGTTTCCTTCTTTAAGCAACCTAGATGTCTGTATCATTTTATTTTACAAAGACAAGTCCTCTATAATACCAGAACACATGGATATTTTCCTTCTGTCCTTAGATTGAACTACATCATTGCCCAGGATTTTGAAGACAAACCAACCATTGGTTAATTTTTTTAAAAAAATTCAATTTTTTGGGACACCTGTGTGGCTCAGCATATTAAGCCGCTGCCTTCAGCTCAGGTCAGAATCCCAGGGTCCTGGGATCGAGTCCTACATCAGGCTCCTTGCTCGGCGGGGAGCCTGCTTCTCTCTCCGCCTCTGCCTGCTTGTGTGCTTTCTCTTTCTCTCTCTCTCTGACAAATAAATACATAAATAAATAAAATCTTTAAAAAGTCAATTTCTTTTCTTATTTTTTTAAAGATTTTATTTATTTATTTGTTATTTTAGAGAGATATTTTAGATATTTTAGAGAGGCAGAGAGCACACCTGAGCAAGGGGAAGGACAGAAAAAGAGGGAGAGAGAGAATCTCAAGCAGATTATGGACTGAGCACATAGCCCAATGCAGGGCTCAATCCCATGACTCTGAGATCATGACCTGAGCCAAAATCAAGAGGCAGACCCCCAACTGACTGAGCCACCCAGGTGCCCCTTAAGTTCAATTTTCTTGAAGTAAAAAAGATACTATAGAGATGCAGCTAAAACTAAATTCGCCATCTTACTGGAATGAAGAATTTCTTCCCTTTCAAAAATAAAATAATATTTTATTGTATGTGTATACCACATTTTGTTGATAGACATTTGGGTTGTTTTCACTTTTAGCTATTGTGATCAATACTGCTATGAACGTGGACGTACAAGTGTCTCTAGAGACTCTGCCCTCAATTCTTTTGGTATAAACGCAGAAGTGGAATCACTGGATCAATGGTAATTCCATGCATATTGTTTTGAACAACTACTCTACTGTATTTTACATCAACTATGCCATTTTGCATTCTCACCTACAGTTTACAAGGGCTGCAATTTCTCCACATCCTCACCAACTGTGTTTTTTCCTATGAGATTTTGCTTTTTAAATAATTGCATCCTAGTAGGTGTGAAGTGGTATGTCATTGGGTTTTGCCTGCATCTTCCTAATGCCTACTTATCATCTTTGCATGTGCTTGTTGTTCATTGGCATATCTTCTCGGAGAAATGTCTTGTCAAGTCCTTTACCCATTTAAAAATTTTATTTATTTATTAAAAGATTTTATTTATTTATTTGACAGACACAAATCACAAGTAGGCAGAGAGGCAGGCAGAGAGGGGGAAGCAGGTTCCCTGCTGAGCAGAGAGCCCGATGCGGGGCTCAATCCCAGGACCCTGAGATCATGACCCGAGCCAAAGGCAGAGGATTTAACCCACTGAGCCACCCAGGCACCCCTACCCATTTTTTAAAAATTGGGTTGTTTGTTTTTTTGTGATTGACTTGTAGTTCTTTGTATATTCTAGATATTTATCCCTTATCAGATATGTCATATGCAAATATTTTCTCCATTCTCTGTGTTGCCTTTTCACTCTCTTGATAGTGTCTTTTGATGCACCCAAGTCTTTAATTTGAAGAAGTCCAGTTTATCTATTTATTTGTTTGTTGCCTGTGTTTTTGGTGTTACAGCCAAGAAATAACTGCCAAGTCCAATGTCATGAAGCTTTTCCTGTTTTCTTCTAAGATTTGTATAGTTTTACCTCTTACATGTAAGTCTTTGATCCATTTTGAGTTAATTTTAGTATATGGTGTCAAGGTAAAGGTCCAACTTCCTTCTTTTGCTTGTGAGTTCTATAAAGTATTTGTACATTCCTTAGGCTTTTCTATGTAGAACATGTCATCTTCAAATAGAGACAGTTATATTTTTTCATTTTAGATACGCATTTTATTTCCTTTTCTTGCCTTATTGCACTGAACACCAGTATGTTGTCCAAAATTATGATGAATAAAAGTGGTGATGGCAAACATCCTGGTATTCTCGATCTTAGGAGGGGAGTATTTGGTTTTTCATTATTAAGCATACCATTAGCTGCAGGTTTTTAAAATTTTTTGTATATGCTTTTTTATCAAGTAGAGGAAATTCTCCTCTTGGTTGAGACTTTCTGTTTTTTCATTTGTTTCAGGTATATTCTTAACTGAGTTTTATGATGGCTGCAGTAACATCTTTTTCAGATAATTCTAACATCTGTGTCATGTTGTCATTGATGAATCTTTTTCATTCAGTTTGAGATCTTCTGAGTTCTTGGTGTGAGTGTTTTTCAATTAACACCTGTACATTTTTGTATTCTATAATATGAATTTTATTTAAACCTTCTGTTTTAGTTGGCTTTCTCTGATACAGCTTAGGCGGGGAAGGTGAGGGACACAGCCCTGTTACTCACAGAAGGCGGTACAAGTTCAGGTTTGCCATTTGGCTTCACTGACACCTGAGAGGAAGAGGGCTCAAAGTTACCTCTAGATGGGGTGGGAATTCTAGCTTTCCACGTGGTCTCCACTGACGCCATTGTGCGAGTGGTCTGTTACCATGGGTGGTGCTTAAAGTCCTGACCTGTCCTAAGTCTCCTCTGACACCATCCCAGCAGTAGCGGGAGGGGCACCTGTCAGGTGGAAGTCAGGCTCTACTGATACTGTCGGAGGGGAAGGAAGAGGGTGGGAGAGAAGGTTCATTACTTCTTGGTGTGCCATCCCCTCTTCTTGCATTACCTGGATGACAGCATTAGGGGTACCTCATGATCGCCTGTGAGGAGTGAAGTCTAGGCTTCCCAATCTGCCTTTGATGGCATAGATGAAATGGGACCACAGTTCTTTTCTCCCTGTGATGTTTTCTTGCCATGTCATCCTGGCTCCACTGTTCAGTCTTCTATTTCATTTACATGTAATGTCCATGGCTATAATTAGTGAGAAGAATAAGGAGAGAAAATACTCCATTCTATCTTCCTGGATACAATTTTTTTTTTTTTAGATTTTTTAAAAATTTATTTATTTGACAAAGAGAAAGCAAGCACAAGTGCGGTGGGGAGGGACAGACGGAGAAGGGCAAGCAGACTCCCACTGAGCAGGGAGCCCGACACAGGACTCCATCCCAGGACCCTGGGATCATGACCTTAGCCGAAGGCAGACACTTAACGGACTGAGCCACCCAGGAGCCCCATGTCTTCCTGGATACAGAATTCCAAGTTTACTTTTACTTCCTTAGAGATTAGATCTTAATTATTCCAACCACAGAAAAAGACATGGTAATTATGTGGTGTGATAGAGGAGCTGGCTAACTCTATAATGGCAATAATATTGTAATAGGTAAAGGTAACACATCAACACATTGTACCCCTTAAACTTACACAATGTTACACATCAAATACATTTCAATTAAAAAAACAAAAAAGACAAGAAGGGAAGGCAAAGCCAGGGATGAGAAAATGGAGCTTTATTAGTTAGACTTAAGCTTCAGACCCCCCACAGAGCCTGTGGCAAAGCCTACAAAGAGCTCCCATCATCTGAAGATTCTGCCTCATTTTAAATTATGTCCCCTGCGATTGTGAAAGTGTCAGACCTCCTCAGGAGGTTGTGAAACAGTATAAACTTGAGAAAAGAAAGTCATGTCAGAGATGTTGAGGAAGTGAGCTTCATCTATGTTTAAAAAATCAAATTTGTGGGGGTATCTGGGTGGCGCAGTCAGTTAAGCATCCCACTCTTGGCTTTGGTGCAGGTCGTGATTTCCAGGTTGTGAGATCGAGCCCTGCATCAGGCTTTGCGCTCCATGTGGAGTAACAGACTCTCCCTCTCCCTTTGCCCCTTACCCCTACACCCACTCTCTTTCTCCTTTCAAACAAATAAATAAATCTTAAGAGAGGAAGGAAGGAAGGAAGGAAGGAAGGAAGGAAGGAATCAAATTTATGGCCAATTTAAGCAGAAGTCAGCATTGAAGTGCTGTGAGCAGAAGTCATGAGAGGTCACCTCAGCATTTCAAAGGGCTCCAAAAGTCCTTGGCGTCTCCCCTACATTTATCTTCTTGGCTTACCTTTATCTACAATACAAGCGTATCTCTTGCCCAGATATTGTCTACACATTGATCCTAAAATGCCTCTCTAGATTTTGATAATAACAATGAGATTCCCCCCCCCCACTTTAGAATTCCTTTAGCTCAGGTCAGACACTGAGTTAAGGAAAGTGGATGTGACAGTCCCAGCGTTGCCTCCCTGGGCTGTGGAGTGACCACGCCGCGTTGGAGGCTCTTCCCCGTGTCAACAAAGTGAGTTCACAGCTCTCAGGGCTTTCAGGTTCCCAGCATAATGAGGAGGACAGGTTACCGGCTCACCTTATCAAACACCCTGAGGCAGATGCCACAGTCGTTCCAAATCTTGGTCTCGAATGGAGATGATGCGATTTGAAGAGCTGACAGAAACTTCAGCCTTCCGTTCTGCCACGGTGGGGTTTTCTTCTGAAATAGAGCATGGTGACCTATCTTCAAACACCTCACGGAAGGACATCTTAGCCTTCTGGGGAGAGAGGCAGAGGGTGGTGATGAGGGGGGACCCTCTCCTCTCCCACGACAGGAAACTGGATTCACACAGAAGCTGCTGTGGCTTGGAAGCCAACACGCTCCTCTCCATCGCAGCCACGAATCTGTAGACCTGATAACATACTTTGAGCTTCAAGTTACATGGGAAAAAAAAAAAAAAGATACCTGTATTTTGCTTTACTGAAGGAAGGCTTACATTTATTTATTTTTAAAGACGTATTTATTTATTATTTGGGAGGGGGAGCGGCAAAGGGAGAGGAAGAGAGAAACCCAAGCAAACTCCACACTGAACATGGACCCCGTCCTGGGGCTCCATCCCAGACCCTGAGATCAGGACCTGAGCCAAAATCAAGAGTCAGCCACTCAACTGGCTGTGTCATACAGGTGCCCCAAGGCTTACATTTCAATAGGTAAATTAACACACTCTAAGGGTATTCGATGAGAGTTTTATTGCCTTCTCTTGGAAAGAAACTTACTGTAAAGAGAAGTATGAAGGGTACAGAGATGAGAGAGTTTTTCAGAAAACTGAATAATGCCTCCTTTAGAGAGAAAAAGATGACAGTTCTTTGATTCGGCTTCCAGGAAGTAGAGGAGTTGGAAGAGCTAATCAGATCCAAAGATGTAACAAGGTAAATTTCCGTTTCTTCAGCCTGGAGACGGCCACGTCATCATCAACACTAAGGGAAAGAAGCCTTTAGGCAAAACATCACTTAAGTCTAAATGTGTCAGCTCAACCAACACCCCACCGTCTACTTCTACGGATAAAGCTATCTTGGGATTTTTGGAACATCTTTACCTCCACCGAGACAGTAACACTGACCTACGACCTATCTCACGGAAATGCCGCAGGCGTTAATTACCATACAGTGCATGGACACACTCACCATCCATAAGGAGACTTAGATCTTGTCATTTTTCATTCAATGAACACTGCGCTCTGCTATGTAACATGATCTGACTTGACTTTTTCGGTTGTGATTTGGGCAACAAACAAACAGTTCTTGGTCTGCGTGTGCTTTTTCATCAGCCAGGGGCCCGTCCACGTTCTACTTGGAGGAAGACCTCTGGTGTCAATCAGAAAACTTGACCCAGTTTTCTGACGTCATTTATTGTACTTGGCACAACGCCAGCTAGAAAGAGAACAGCTTCCTGTCTGCATGCTCGCCGGCTCCCAGTCTTCTCCCAGCTCTCAGCTAAGTGAGTCTGACCTCCTGCACTTGGACGGGATCCTCCTATTCACCAGCCTAGAACCCTTCAGTCCCCTTTAGTCACCTGTCTCTGCTCATTGGCCACAGATGCTGCTCCTTCACTTCCCCTCGGGTCTGCCCCTCCAGCCTTAGCTCCTAGCAGATGCCACCCCCAACCCTGCCGTTACTGTCCCTGCTGGGGCCACACTCATCTCCCGGGATCAACTTTATTGTCCCTTCCATGGCTGGACCGTCAGCCCCTCCTTGTCCATGTAAGTGAACTCCTGGTCCTTCCTGACCCCTGACTAGGTCAAATCTGTCTCAGAGGCTCCCAGAGCCCTCTGCATCTTTGTTCCCGATGACCCTGCCCTGTTGCTGCATTCGTCGCTGGTCCCTGGCCAGCTTCCCTGGGAGACCGGCTCGGACACCCTGGAGTCCACTTGTGAACCCCGTGCTGGTGAGTGCTTGCAGGGCGCTCACCGAGGTGAGGAGGGCCCTTGGAATGTATCCCCAATGGCACCAGAGGGCTGGGCCTTCGAACCTGGCATTGACTGTCATTGGATAGATTCCAGCGAAGAGATGCCACCTTGGGCAAGGCAGCATTTTCCAGCAGAGGACAACAGTTGAAGGACTCAGCAGCGGGCCGTTAGCTGGTGACACTGCAGGCACAGGGTGGGGGAGGCAGTGTCTCGGTCCCGGAAGGGGCCCTGGGTAGCCCAAGACAGGGGCCCTGGGTAGTCCAAGGTGTTGTTGCGTCCCTGCCTCTGGGCCCCCATAGTGCAAGCTTCTGAAGATAGCGTCCTTTGGTTGTTCAAGTGTTTAGTGTAATATACTTGGCACCATCCAGGATCTCAGTGAACGCTTGTGAGAGAACAAATGAGTCCAGTCTGTGTGACCAACCTTCCAGGTTTCTCAGGACTGTCTCGGTTTTGGCAATGAAAGTCCTACGTCTCAGGGAAACCATCAGTCCCAGGAAAACTGGGGCAACTGGTCACCCTACCCCTAATACACCTAAGTACTTTTACTGACACTATACAGAGGCCACAACTTTGGGCTCACCTTGCCGACAGTCTGTTTGGTAGGGACTGGCTGGAATTCTGTCACTACTCTGCTTGCTCTTAAATGAAGAGACAGACCTTGACTTTGCTTCAGGTTTTTTGCTCATAAGACTTAGGTCCCACCATCCCTTTTCGACATCAAGCCTCTGGTTTCTGACCTACTTCTGGACAGCATTGGCTGTTCCTGTAACCCAGCAGGTCTGTCCAGATTCCTAATCTCAGGATGTGCTGGTTTAGCTCAACCTATTGTCACTTGAACATCCTTCATTCTCTTTCCACTCTCTCTCCATTCATTTGAAAACTCAGGGTTGGTGTGATACGTTGTCTCACATTAGGGGCTGCTTTGCGAAGGAACAACTCAGTCCTTTCAAAACTGCAGGCTCAGTGGGAATCATAGGCTGGCCTGGATCAGGGAAAGAATGATCCAGGCCAAGCACAGTGAGGACAGCATGGTCTGTGTCGCCCTGTTGAATCTGATCCACTCAGAGACGTGAAGGGGCAAAGAAAAGCTTGGGAATTTTCTTGGAAAAAAATTGCAAAGAACAGCATCAGACTCTCTCCCAGTTCGGTCCCCAGTTAGGACATCTGATCTCTGTAATCCTTTCCAAGGTAGGCTCCTAGGATAAAATCTGAAATGCAGACGTCTTGGGTTTCTTGGCAACCAGGATATTTGCCCTCACAGGGACATTTCATTTTCACACTAAAGATCAAAATAATTAAAATAAGAATATCCCCGCCTTACTTCAAGGCTGGGCCTCTGACCTAAATGCCACCACCTTTCAATAACCCCCCTTAGCTTTGCCCTTCACCAAAAAAATAACTTATTTTTCCATCAATTACCACTCCTTATAAACATATCTGATGGGAATTTAATTCGTTTTGATTGATGATGTTTCTGATGAATGTGGCGATCACTGGTCCTCATTTCATGCTAGGGAGGGATAAATTCAAATGCTCAGAGATGAGTAGCCCATCTGGTATCACGCAACACACACATCTAGAATTTTGAGAGGAGCAAGAATACACCTCCTGATGTCTTGGCGTATCTACAGTGGAAATACAGTGTCTTCCTTTCAGGGATGTTCACCTACAGATATCCACTAAAAGAAAGAAACTCAGAAACATTGCCCTACCAACCAACTTTAAGGAGTGTTCACTGGAGTGCGTATTTGTATTCCTATTGTATGAAGATGCAGTTGGGAAATGGTATATAAATTTAATGGGGTAATTAAGACCAGTCATTATCAAAGCATCAGTGCACAGGAAAGTTCCTGCAAAACTACTCTAGCGCAGACTGTTTCATCTTTCTTTGATGATTCAGACAGCACTATCGTCTCTGCATAGTCCCAGCGTAACTGTTTAAGCATTGATTATCATTGTGCAGCAAGAGCCAGTTTAAAAAAAAAAAAAAATCCTAGTTGCTAGCTTGTTTGTTATGGTCTGGACAGAGGAGGTCATAAACTGCCGCATTTAAACAGATGCAAGAGAATGTTGTTTGAGAATTATGTGGGATACTCTCTCCCTCGTGGTAACTGATTTGAAAATGATCTTCCCTGGGATCAGGTCTCACACCGCCTCTGAAGTCAGGACCTAGGTGGGGGAGCTACCTCTAAATCTGGGTTTACCGAGGCAGTCACAGCACTGACACTTAGCCTGTGGGGTCTCTTGGACAGAGACATGATTTTGGAATTGGATACATTTGACCAATAACCTTCACCAGTGAATGGGGTGAGATAAAAATAAAATGTGTCATCTAATGTATTACTATAAAACAGCTGTAGATGCAGTGGGTTCTGTAATTAGCCATCATTTTTACCAAATTAGCCTCCTAAAATTAAGACTCTAGCCACATCAGAATAAAATAAATTGGCATTAGATATCACGTGTACGTAAAACTTGAATTCTATGCAGGATGCAAAAATATATAAATGTATTTTTTAAAAGATTTTATTTATTTATTTATTTGACACAGAGAGAGAGAGAGAGATCACAAGAAGGCAGAGGCAGGCAGAGAGAGAGGCAGAAGCAGGCTCCCTGCTGAGCAGAGAGCCCAATGCGGGACTCGATCCCAGGACCCTGAGATCATGACCTGAGCTGAAGGCAGAGGCTTTAACTCACTGAGTCACCCAGGTACCCCATATTTAGATTATGGCTAAATATTTCAGAATATACAGGTAGGCATATGTCTTTTGTTTTTGATTATTTATGTATACTATTTAAATAGGGCTCAGTTAAGTGTCTGCCTTAGGCTCAGGTCATGATCTCGGGGTCCTGGGACTGAGCCCTGCCTTGAGCTCTTTGTTCAGTAGGGAGTCTGCTTGTCCCTCTCCCTCTGTCTCTGCCCCCTGCCCTGGGAAAATAAATAAATGAAATTTTTAAAAAATAAAATAAAATGTTTATCCAACTCACCATGTAATAGATGTTAGGACCCACGCTCTGCCAGTCTGGGTATCCACCCTGAGAACCTCTCATCTCTTTATCCCACTTCTGCTTTCATAAAGCCAACATGTCTACCTTGTAGCTACAGCCAGTGTCCTTTTTTTCTTTTTCTTTTTTGCTCATTTGGAGCTTTCTAGCAGTTGGCACTTGGACCATTTTCTGTCTCGACACCTCCTTTCCAAATGTCAGGCACCGTACTGGTTTTCTGCACACGTCATCTCATGTAATCTGGAAGGTCAGCACTACACCAACCCCAACATAATCACCCACCAAACTCATCTTCCCTTCTCAGCCTGTACTTTAATTGTTCTTCTCTATTTATTTGTTTGCTAAACTGGTATAAGATAACTGCTTTTAAGCAACCCCCTGCCAGTTGGAGCCCTCCACTGGACTGATCCCTCATTGTCAAGGCTAAACAACTCCCTCCTTTCCACTTTCTAAGTCTTTCTGTAACATCACGCCCCTGAGCTTCATATCAGCTCTGGGTTTGAAAGCTCCCAGTTTGCAAACTGTTGTTACAGGCACAGTAAACTCTGACTAAATACGATTTTACTTATCTGGTCTCAATTTTCCCTGTTTCTGGATTTTTGACACCATCCACCCCAACTCCCAGGAACCACTTCCTCTGCGTTCATGATCATTTTCCACCTGCATGACCCCACATAGCACTGGAATTTCATGACCCCGTATTGTTCATTGACGTGGTTTATTCTCCATAAAAAAGAACAGGTGAATTCCTTGAGAAGCTGTACCACGTACTAACTTCGACAGCACTAGGTAGCATTTTGTCTTTTAGTAAAGTGCCTAAAATTGTTTTTGTTTAAAGATTTACTTATTATTTTGGAGAGAGAGAGTGCATGTGAGTGGGGGGGAGAGGGGCATAGGGAAAGGGAGAGAGAATCCTCATGGAGATGCCCCCTGGAGCGCTGAGCCCCACACAGGGCTCGATCTCCAGACCCTGGGATCATGACAGGAGCTGAAACCCAGAGTCAGATGCTTAACTGACTGAGCCACCCAGTGCCCCCGAAATTGGCTTTCATGGTAGCAGCTAACAGTCATGAAAATGTTTGCTGCTAAGTGCCAGGTGCTGGTTCCTTCCTTTCTATTCATTGTCTCCTTCCACCACTGGAAATACCCCCTCGTAACCCTTGAGCTGTCATACCTGCAGACAGCCCTTAGGTTCCCCTGCTCCCACAAGAACTGGTTCTTTTTAGAACCAGACTAGGGGAGGGGCACCTGGGTGGCTCAGTGGGTTAAAGCCTCTGCCTTCGGTTCAGGTCATGATCCCAGGGTTCTGGGATCGAGCCCCACATCGGGCTCTCTGCTTGGCAGGGAGCCTGCTTCCCCCCGCCCACCCCCTGCCTGCCTCTCTGCCTACTTGTGATCTCTGTCTGTCAAATAAATAAATAAAATCTTTAAGAAAAAAAAAAAAAAAAAAAAAGAACCGGACTAGGGGAGACCTCCCCCTTCACAGTCTCTTCACATGGACTGGGGTCCCCGCGGGTGATCTGGGGAAGGGGGTGGGGAATGTTGAGCCACGTGCAAAAAAACTGGTAGGGAGAGTCCAAAACTTAAGTGTGCAAATGATGTCAAATTATCTTGACTTTTTCACACACTCATCGGAGATTCCATCTATTTGCCTATAAGTAAAATGGGTGTTATATTTAGTTATTTATAGTTTGGTCATCATACTAATTTTCAGTCACTGCTTATAATAAATTAAAAAGAAAAACACAAAACAAGTCTAGGCTCTCAGATGATTTTGGAAGCTGACATTGGATTTTTTTTCTTTGCTAGAACAATAGCGTATAACTTGTGCAGCAAACTCTCCATAGCGTCCTTCTTTCTCCTTAGATCACAGGCAAAATGGTCAGGAGAGGACACTCACACGCACCTCTTTCCAGCAAGGTGGACGCTCCGAGTGGGATTTACCGACATGGATTCCCACACGCTCTGTACGCAGAGAAATAAACACACATGATTTTACCATTTTACGACCAGGGTGATCACTTGACCTGTATTCTGCCCAACATGCATAAAACACCTCTTTTCTTTCTGCCTTAGATATAGCCATGAAAACTGGAGAAACAGAAAGAAACCATTTCAAATGCAAGATATTTGGCTTTCTTTCTTTCTTTCTTTCCTTCCTTCCTCTCTCCTTTCCTTCCTTTTTTTGAAGATTTTATTTATTTAATTAAGAGAGAGAGCAGGGGGAATGGGTGATGAACAGAGGGACAGAGAGGGGGAAGGGGAAGGAGCAGAGGGAGAAGGAGAAGCAGACTCCCCGCTGAGCAGAGAGGGCCCCATACTGGGCTCGATCCCAGGACCCCAGAATCATGACCTGAACCGAAGGCAGACACTTAACTGTCTGAGCCACCCAGGCACCCCTATTTGGTTCTTTTCTTAAAGTCCCTCCACAATGATCTGAAATATGTCCTCAGTGGCACAGCCAAGTTCCTGCAGACCGATGCATGGGGCTTGTCCTTCTCTGGCTAGTGCCCTTTCCTAGGCATCACCAACAGGGTCATGTGGAGTCAATGCCTGGCATGGCCCGGGGCTCTGCTGTTCTCTGGGGCAGCCTGGTCTCTTTCTCAGCTCCCCAAATTCATAGGGAGCAGCCCAGGGAAAATAAGATCCTGATTAATTAAAAAAAAAAAAGTCTACTGTTTTACTTCATTACAGAGTTCTAACCACTAGTTCACATGCCACAGATTATGCAGTGACCTTTAAAATCTGGCTTGGTCACTGCCCAGTGGGTGGCAACAAGCTTGGTCCCAGTGTTACGGTCACATTGTCCAAAACTGCAGTCGCCATGTGGTGTACCAAGTTAGTAGCAAGGGCACAGAGGAAGGCTTTCATTATTCAAGGGAGTCCATAAAAAAGGGCACACTTCCCACATTAATGCAGCAATTTAAAGCAATAATGTTTACACAGAGCAAGAACAAAGTAATGCAAGAGTTTCAGGTAAATTATGCTGATGTCTCTGAGCACTTATGGACTCACTGGTAAGTAAGTTAAATATCTCACTGCCAGTGGACTTGGGATTTCCAGTCATTACTTGGAAATGGAAATAAATAATAATAATAATAATAAATAATAAAAAATAAACAAAATGCATGATCATATATATGATATATATACCATATATATGATATTATATATATATGATCATGCATTTTGTATATGTTGTATATATATATTTTGTATATGTGTGTATATATATATGATCATGCACTTTGTATATGTTGTGACTATATATATAGTCACAACATATAAATAATGGAAGAGGATTAAAAAAGACCCTCAAAGCTCAATTTCTCCAACTAAAAATAAATAACGTCTAATTTACTTACAGGAGATTTTAGCAGTCAGGTAAATGGTAGCAAGGCTATACACTCATGAACTTGCTACCTCATGTTGGAAAATGAGGTATTTAGCCTAAGCGAGTTTTTCAGACAATGGAAATTATATTTGAAAAACAAGTCTCTTCATGGGGGGCCTGGCTGGCTCAGTGGTTGGAGCATGTGACTACTTATCTCGGGTCTGAGAATTCGAGTTCCATGCTGGGTGTAGAGATTACTGAAAAATAAAATCTTTAGAAGAAACCGCCTAATTTTAATCATTTTGTATGGAACTACATCTTCACTTACTCATCTCCTTAAACAGAATATATTAAGTATAGTTTAACATTGTTATAAAAATCACAATGTTGAAATAACATTTTAAAAAAGTGTTCTGGAGGCATCTGTGTGGCTCAGTCGGTTAAGCATCTGCCTTCGGCTCAGGTCATGATCCCGGGGTCCTGGAATCGAGTCCTGTGTGGGGCTCTCTGCTCAGTGGGGAGTCTGCTTGTCCCTCTCCCTCTGCCCCTTCTCCCACTCATGCACACAAGCTCTCTCATAAGATCTTAACAACAACAACAACAACAGAGTGTGCTGTCCTGGGGGCTGTTTGCCCCTCCGGGGAGGGCTGTAGAAGGCAGTTCTTTTCTTCTGTGTCTGAGTCTGTCTTTCATGTTCGGCTCCTCTCAGCGCACTTGCTAGGTTAGCATGTGGTTCTCAAAGCAGGTGGCACAGGGCCCTCAGACCCACAAACCACACACAGGCAGCTGGGCAAAGTTTTACCAATGTGGAAAATCCGTTTTCCTCATTAAGTATTCACATTTCTACAATTGTGCTAGCCTGAGCGTGTCCTGCCGTTTCACTCAGAATGGAAAAGCCTGCAGTTAAGGGAGAAAGTTGTCAGATAGTGTTTGGCCATTTTTTTTAAGTATGCAGAAGGGTGGTCTGGCAGCAAACTGTCCCCAGACTCTGAGTGGCCCAGGAGGCCAGGGTGGACGGTGCAGGATCCGTGGATGCTTTTAAGGGACAGAGATCCGGTGCTGACTTGGGTCTGCCTGATGATTGCACAGCGGGTTCCGCCAATGTGCACCATGCCTTTTAATATCTTGCCACCTAAAAACTATGAGAAGGGCGCTCACTCAAAATTTGAGAGCTGGGTGGAAGCGCTCCCCTTTGTCAGTGGGGTGGAAATGAGAGCATTTTACTAGAACCGTGTGCAAACGAGAGCATTTTACTAGAACCGTGTGCAAACGAGAGCATTTTACTAGAACCGTGTGCAAACGAGAGCATTTTACTAGAACCGTGTGCAAACCAGAGTATTTTACTAGAACCGTGTGCAAAGCTGAGGAGGGAAGCGAGGAGGGGCTCGTTTCCTCCTACATGTGCTTCACCCGAGGCTGCAAACATACGTAAAAACGTTCTTACCTACTTCTGGGCTCCTTACTGTGTTTTCAAAAGCTGAGTTTGCCCAACAGCTCCTATTAGATAAGTGAGATGTTTGGAAAATTGTCGTCAGCAAACCATTTCCTGTTTTGCCTTCACACCAAAGGCTTGGATGTACCAAATTTCCAACAAGTAGAACTCTCGGAAAATAATACACCACTACAGGGAAAATTCTGTGTGTGTGAAAAGAGACAGATGGAAAATGGTACCAGGGGAGTCAAATGCATGGTAAGTTCTGTGTGATTTCCGTTTCAGCCCTGTAAGGAGGTTTTCAGTTGGTCAGGAAGCTCTGCTCACGGCCTTCTGAGTGAGAGACAGAGAATCCTCGGGTCCCTTCCAGGCCAAGCTTGTGCCAACTTAAAATGAACTCTTAAGCAAATACCTGCTGCTTTTAAGAGGTACTACTGGTAATTTTAAAGGGTTAAAAAAGCTTTGCATTGACTATTTCAGCATTTTGCCAGATTTGTAAACATCTCCCTGTTCACCTTCCGAAAGGCTTCCAGGAGGCTCTACAGTGTAGGCACGACTGTTTTTCAGGCAAGAGAAGCAACTCCCCGTCTTACTGATGGAGTCATTCCCGTTTCTGCCTTAAGTCACACCATACCATCTGTTCAGAAAACATCCCCTTCTCCCAGCCACTCACCGCCCTCTTTGGCTTTTGAACAAATCACCTTTTAAATCCCTTGGGGGGATGATTCCTGCAGAGACAGCCTCATAAACGGAGTCCTCTGGGCCCAACTTCATCTGCTCTACTTCCTGTTTTAGCTTCTTCTGGCCCCGCGCTGGACTCTCTGCTCAGCAGGGAGCCAGCTTCCCCTTCTCTCTCTGCCTCCTTGTGCACTCTCTATCAAATAAATAAATAAAATATTTAAAAAGGAAAATAAAATCCTAAAAAAAGAACTCAATCTAGAACACCCTTGCCCAAGAGTTGGATCCTTGTGCTTATCCTTGACACATGACTCCAAATCTCCCAGCTAGTCTTACCCCCACTGCCAGCTTCATCCTCGCTCACCTTCAGCTAGAAGGTTCCAAGGTCGTTTCCCTGCTCCCCTGGGCTCCTCCTGCCCCACCCAGCAGGTCCTACTTCTCTGCTTCTGTTCTCTGACTGATAGCTGGCTCCCCCTCAGGACCACAGAGCAGCATCTGCCCAACAGCCAAGGATGAAAAACAGAGCACAGGGAAGATACTCAGCCTTACATTTCGCATCCCCCAGGAAGCAGGAGGCAAAAGGTGCTCCCATTTCTGCATGTCCCCCCTTCCCATTTGAAACCACTAAGGCAAACTGGAAGGGCATTAAGGGTTAGTGCCTTCTCTGCAGATTCATAAAGTTATGCTTTGAAAATTAACTTGACCCTTGCAGGACTTGATGACCTCCTGATTCAGAATCTTCCCTTTCTGCTCTTTCTCCTTCTGTGTTTTGCGCCCCCCTCTCCGATTAGTCGCGCACATCCGTTCTGTTCCTGCGCGGAACATAAAGACACACTCTCCCCGTGTAAAACCCACGGCTTCTGTGGTCTTTATCCTGCGACACCCTGCGCTGTGGTCACTTTGAACTTTCCAGACTTGATGCATGTCCCTCCTGCTAAAGAGTCTCTAGTCCATTCCTTACCCCATCACCACCGCCCACCTAAGAGCAGTCCCCACTGTGGAGATGGTCAGCATGGGACACACACGGAAATGTGTTCACGGGGCAATGTCACCCAGATCCAGAGCAAGAAAACACGTATGGACTCCAGCACTGGGAAGAGGGGTCTACTGATGGCATTCTGGGGGACCTGGGGCAGCACGGGGGCTCTGGAGCCGAGGTACTTCCTTCTTAAGGCTGTGTTGCTCGGAGGCCAGACGGGCTCTCCTACAATAAAGACAGGCCAGCAACCAGCAGCACCAGGCTGGTAACAGTGTGCCCAGGGTGGCACGTCACGGAGGTATTTCTGAGAGATCTCCCCAAGGCTCAGTGATCTCACGGGGTCTTTTTCATTTCACCTTTGAACACTCTTAACAGTGTCCTGTGTGCACCATTTAAATGCTGCCTGAACAGCTTCTGTAAAGGAGTACAAACTTCGTGTGTACACAGAGGAAGGCTTTCCTTGATACAGTAAAACATAGGATTGCGACCAGCTATGACTTTTATTGATTTCAGCTTGTAAATGTAAAAACTCTCCGATTAATTTGACAGAATCTGTTCGTTCCGGGTGCCTACGTTCACGTCCTGGGCTGTGCAGACCAGGTGACTACAAATCACAGCGCACTTTCAAAACAAAGTAACTTCTTTTACAAACCGTATTCTTCGTGAGCGGTTCCCCTCCGGAGAAAGGCTTACGAACATGTGAGACATAGATTATCGTACTCTTACAAAGGGTGGAAACATTTTTTGTAGCAGAATCCTAGAGTAACTCACTCTCAAGTGTATTGTTCCCTTATTTTATTGCAGCGACTGGATTTTTGAGTACAAAGAGAAATCAAAAGGAAAAATATCTACAATCTTGGGTTAAGAAGGATGCTGGGACCCGGTGGCTAAACTGTATGTACAAGATACAAACAGGTTTATACTTGTATGTACACAGTTAACGGTTGCCTAATCATTATAAATAGTAGGTTTAAGTTAGATTCTACAAAAATAATGATTTGGGATGGGCACATGCAAACAGGTACACATAAACTTATTTATAAAACAGATCTCTATACTTCTTTTTTTTTTTTTGCTCTTAAATATAAATGTTGCTATTTAGCCTTTAGCTAAAATGATTTAAACACAAATCCCAAAGTCCCCGATCAAAAATATAAAATCAGCTTCTACCCACAGCAGCACCCTTCTTCATGTATCCTTACCTATTCGTAAAGTCTAGGTAATTTTGTCACATGTGAATTATAGGTACATATCCTGTTTCCTCAGAGATCACTCCTCCAGAGTAAAAGCTTGCTTTGTTCCATTATGTTGTTTTTTTTGTGGTGTTTTGATTTTGTTTTTTGTAAATATTTCAAACAGTAGACATCTGTTAAAAGATCATCTTGGCCTCTACATTCTCATACAAATCAATGAGACAAAGGCTCTTTCTCCCTGCTCCGGCCGTGGTGCTCCCGGGACAAGGCAGCAAAGCCCTCAGTTGCCCGCGGAGCCATCGGGGTGGGTGGAGGACTGTGGGCCCACAAAAGGCTCGTTCTGCTTCCGATCCTCCTTTGGGCCGGCAGCCTGGTCGGCAATGGAGGAGAAGGACAGCTGGTCGTGCTCTATGATGTGGACCCGATCCTCGTCCTTGTCTTTCTTCACGTAGAACATTTTTCTGAATTTTTTCAGCTCGTGGAGCTCACAGAAGGTTTCCAGAACTACCAACATGGCAATGAGGCCAAGGAGGAGGTAACCTGGGTGAGAAGAAAGACAGCGTCTCAGTGGGACCGAGTCACAGATGACTTCAGTGGTGACAGAGACAGTGTGCTGTTGAACTAATTCCCCGCCACTTTCTGAATAGCTAGGAATGTTCTTAGGTCCGTGGCTCCAAGAGGGACCACCCAGAGAAAAATGAAGAAGGACTTAACATTCTATAAACTTGGGATTATTCCGAATCAGGGTGTAATTTCTGAGAAAAGAAAAACTTGGAGCTGACATGGCATCGTAAGGAGAAATACCATCCTGTATTCACCCACACCCCAAGGGTGACCTGCAGAGGCTCTCCACCTCTGCTTCATGACCAGCGGCTCTCTAAAAGCCAGTGACATGTCAGGGGCACCTGGGTGGCTCAGTCATTAAGCATCTGCCTTCAGCTCAGGTCATGATCCCAGGGTCCTGGGATCGAGTCCTGCATTAGGCTCTCTGCTCAGCAGGGAATCTGCTTCTCCCTTTCCCTCTGCCTCCCCAGTTCATGCTCACTCTCTCACATCCTCTATCTCAAAAAAATAAATAATATCTTTAAAAAAAAAAAAGTCAGTGACATGTCCCAAAGGGTTTTGATTGTCATGAGTGCTGGGAGCAGAGCTTGCCACCTTCTTAAGGATTCAAGAATTTCATCAGTTTTTCCACTAAGGAGTAACAAGTATTGCAGTAGAAATTATAGCTGAAGCTAGATAAGAATCTCTCTGAGAATGGACGCGGACATGAAACTGGTCTTCGTGTGGCGATTCGCACCCGACCGGGATCCACCAGCTTCTTACTCCAAAATAGAAGATAACCTGTGGATTCAGGCCATGTGCTGTTCCTTGAATTCAGTGATGGGACAGTGGTGACTCTGAGTGAGTTCCAACACATTTAAAATCAGTTTCTAGGAAATAAAAAATTCATCATGGAAAGGACAGGGAAGTGAAAATGAAAACTAAAAATAACAAAAATCCCAATTTCATGGCCCAGTGGTAAAACGCTTGCAGAGGATTTTCAGAAAACAAGTGACCCGGCTAGAATGAGCAGCATAATAGGAACAAGGAGGCTGATTGTTTCAAGAATGCAGAGAGACACGGCTCTAGCATCCTGAGAGCCTGGCTACTGAGTTTTCATGATCAACATGGTGTATTTTTGTAAGAGCAATAACAGGGATGCTGGGTGGCTCGGGCAGTTGAGCCTCGGACTCTTGATTTTGGCTCAGATCATGACCTCAGGGTCCTGGGATGGAGTCCCACATCAGCTCCCTGCTCGGTGGGGGTCTGCTTGGGATTCTCTCTCTCCCTCTCCCACCCTGGCTTGTGCAAGGGTGCATGCGCTAAGATAAATAAATAAGTCTTAAAAATAAGAAATAGCAATGACGTTGTCGGACGAGTTGACAATTCCCTTCCTTTTCCTTTATCCAGTGTTTAGTCAAGCCTTGAACACTGACAAAAATATTCCACAGGGGTTTCAGGCAAAAGCGGTAGGATTTTATCCTATTCATAATCTAATACACTTTTGAAATATTCATTTGCTCTGTTCAGCACATATGCTACGTAGACCGCCTGTAACAAGCTGGTTCACACAGTAACAAGTGTTAAGATGATCGGTAAGGATTTAGCATTATACAAAAAATTGAGGGAGTTCGACAGTTGGGCAGAATTTATGAGACAACAGTGAGCACAAGAGACAAGCAGCCCTAGCAAACGTAATCGCAGAAGCATTCAACTTCTCCAAGTCCTAAAAATACTACCTTAAAATAAGGGGGTAATAGTTTACCTACCACATGAAAAAAAGGCTGAGCTAACATTTATTGGAGCTACTAAATCTGCCACAAAAACAGCCCGCAGGCCTCTGGCCCACCGACCAGGAGGGCCGAAACCGCTGTGCTCAGATCGCTATGCTGAGAGTGTAGGCCTGGAACGCTGTTTGCAAAGGGCAGGGTCGGCATGTTCTGTGAGTCCCAAGAAAGGGATATTCACTTTGGGCCAGGAATCCTACTTCTTGGATAGATACCCAAGTAGAAAAAATATAAACATATACAAATATTTACTATGGTGTTGTTTATAATGTACCCCAACAGGAGACAGTTGTAACAGTCAACAACAGAGGCCTCGTTAGTTTACTGTAGAGCCAGTGCTCAAATATGCGGGGGACAGTACAAAGAATTATGGTAACTACAGGAAACTGGAGCTCGTGCTTGTAACTATTTGGTAAGCATTTCTGGAACTTGTGTGTTAGCTGGGCACTGTTCAGAGCACTGGGGTTCATGACTGGGGTCTCTATCCTGGGTGAGCCCCTGGTTTAATGTAGGTGTTAAAATATACATAATTCAACTAAGCATGTTGTCAGGTTATGACGACAAGACAGGGCCAGGACACAGCATCTGACTGCCTGAGTCCCTCCTGTGATCTCCTCGGAAACGTGACATGAGCCGAATCTTGAAAAGTTCTTGAGACGGCAGAAAGGAAGACTGTGTGTGTATTTTTATGCAAAAATGAAGAGTTTCTTGAAAACAGGTTTCTAAGCTCTCAATACTGACATCCAATTTTAAAAAAATGTTTAAAAATGATAAACTACTGGCCATCTGAATTTGAATGCCTACTTTCCACATCCAAAATTCTGAAAATTGTTCACATATATTCTAACTTCTTTGAAAAAGAACCAGATGGACAAATGAAATACGCAACTCTTTTATGATTTTCTTGGCAAACTGAAGAACATGATTAATAGGAACAGGCTACATCCTAGCCCTAGTTTTCTGGAACTTAAAATATTTAATAAAAGCAGGAAAATTTTTTTAATTAAAAGCTGGCAATCCGGTATATTCTAGGCGGTGCATTTTTACACTAATTTACAATGCCTATTACGTTATTGGTAAGAAATTGATCAGTTATAGCATTAGTCGTTAGTAGGAAATCGATCAGCAGTTCTAAGGTACCTGGAAAAAATAAGACTCAGCAGTAAGAGTTTTGCACAAAGAGCTTGACAATTTATCAGTCAGGGCTTTTACGAATGACACTATTCATTGGAAGGTGAGGTGGGGCATGGAGCAGCAAGTAGAGGCCAAAGGGGATGGAGTCCGGGGTCCCCGATACTCACATGTGATCCCAATCTTATAGAGCTCTCTGAACTTCTGATTGTAGCCTTCTCCAGGGACGTAGTCCCCTAGGCCGATGGTGCTCAGGGAAATGAAACAAAAATAAAAGGACTCGAGGAAGTTCCAGTCGTCCTCTAAGATGGAGAACACAGCCGCCGGGATGAAGAAGAAGCAGGACACGGTGACAAAGCCGAGGAGGACGGCGTGGACAATGGCCACCACCTGCTTGGAGAAACCCCAGCGGACGTGGAAGTAGAGGACAGGCCTGCGGGTGACGTGGATGGTGACACGCTGGACCACCGCCGTCAGGAACAGGAGGGTGAACGGAATGCCGATGACCGAGTAGATGATGCAGAAGGCCTTTCCTCCGTCCGACAGGGGCACGGTGTGGCCATAACCTGCATGGGGAGGAGGTAAACTGAGGTGAGGAGGAAGTGGGGCAGAGTACACCTCTGTCAACTCGTGCCTGCCTGCTGTCCACCCCGACCCCTCCAAACCAAGGCAAAGAGTCGGAGCTCGGGTCTGATACTCTAAAGTCTCAACGGGAACACTGCACAAAGGATGTCACTGCCCTTGGCAAAATCGGACCAGCTCTTCCCCTCACATCCGAGCCGGGTTTTGAACCCACTGTCAGGCTGAAACAGAAACACTGTCTGAGACCAGCCAGGCAAACGCATCAGAGGACAGGCCTCCTCCCCCAGGCTGATGCCCCCTTGCCCTCACGCCCCCCCCCGCCCCCCGGGACCCTCATTCGTACCAAACACCAGTCTACACCTGCCTCCACCACAAACTGCTCATGCAATGTTCTAACGAGGGCGGCTGGACAGTGGGCATCTGAAGGAGACGCCAGGAAGCCACAGACCTCACCAAAGGAAAACGAAGATTAAGGCACACCAAGCCACGGGACCGAGCCTTTCTTGTACTTGCTCAGCTATGTGGCTAACAGCATATTCAGAAACTGTAACTTCCCCCCCTTGTCATTTCCAAAGGCTGCAAGATGTCGTACGTTCCCCCAAACAAACATTTAAAAAACACGTTAGGCCCCCATGATCCGGATGTACGCCTGTCTGACTTTCCAGCAGGTCTGAATCATCCCCAAATTAAGCCATTCCCCAGGCTTCATCCAACAAGAGCCAGCAAGAGAGAAGCCAGGCGGCTGCAGCTCGGAGAACCACGTTTAAAATTTCACGAGCACTTCACCCCAAAAGGCCTAACACGCCTGAATAAGTCAGTTCAGGAAGAAGGCAACAAAAAGGCCTAACACGCCTGAATAAGTCAGTTCAGGAAGAAGGCAACAAAATGCCTTTGTGTGTGTGTGTGTGTGTGTGTGTGTGTGTGAGAGAGAGAGAGAGAGAGAGAGAGAGAGAGAGAAACTGGATCCTGAAGAAGCCTCACATATGTGATTAGGATTAAAACGTGATTTCTAAACCAGATTTCTCCAGCATAGCCTCCTTAAAAATAAACAACTCTGAAAACCCTTCCGCTGTGGATCCCCATTTTCTCGGTTTTATGGCAGTTTGTGGGATAGGGCCCAGGGACGGGTGGTCAGGGAAAGCCTCCCCAGGGATTCCCAGGCACAGTGTCCACACAACAGTCGGGGGTTATCTGCTGGCCAGGGAGGCCCTCGGCTGATGAATGTGCTCCAGAGTCCCAGAAACCTGCTGCGATTGTCTGCAGCGCACACAGCCCCATGTGCCTCTTTCCGGGATGAGATCCTGGAATCTTAAGATTCTTGAAAGGGGTTCAGAACGGTTGTTTTGAGCAGCTGCGCCCACCCAGCGGCTCCCGCCGTACCGTGCTGGGCTCTGGGCACGGCTGCCGGGGAAGTGGGCAAGGCAAGGAGCACGGGGAGAACAGGAAGCATGGGCACGGCAGGGCCGATGCTGTTCCCACCAGAGAAGGAAGCAGGAGAAATGCAGCTCATGACCACGAGGCCCAAGTAAAGCAGCCACGTAGCAAGAGCCAGGGGAGAGGCGAAACATCAGAAGGGATGTTCTCGGGGTCAGAGATCTCTGGAAAGGACATCGCCCTTGACCGTGACGAAGCCACTGGAAAGCGATCACGAAGTTGGTGTCAAAGTATTAGGAGACCATAGAACTCAAGCAGGGAAGCCAGGGAGGCCTTCCACCGAGGTGGGAATTTTGGAGAGGAGTTGAATCAGCCAGATTTGGCAAAAGCCCATAAGTCCATAACTTCATTATGCTTTTTTATATATATATATTTTTTCTAAAAGTAGAACACACCAATTTCCTGGCGGCCCACCTCTTCTGTGCCATCTGTTCCAATAAATGACATGATTTCAGTTCTACTAGGAAAAAAAAGTAAACAAAGGTCCAGTTTTAAAATATTTTAGGATGTAATTTCTACTCTCAAATGACAACAGCTCTTTCCATTAGAGTGCTAACCAACTCTTCATGGACTAAAATCTTATCTCTGAGCAATGCAGATAATCATGACGAGGCTCTAAGCCTGTCCCCTGCAGTAATGTCTTTAAAAAATTTTTTTTTTATTTTGTTATTATGTTCAGGTAGTCATTGTATAGTACATAATTAGTGTACTAATGGATGCGGTGTCCAGTGATTCATTAGTTAAGTATAACATCCAGGGCTCATCACAGTACATGCCTTCCTCAATACCCAACACCCTGCCACCCTCCCCAACCCTCTCCTCCCTGAAACCCCCAGATTGTTTCTCGGGGTCCACAGTTTCTCATGGTTCATCTCCCTCTCCGATTTCTCCCCCTTTGGATTTCCCTCCCTCCCGCTGTGGTCCTCTGTGCTATTGCTTATGTTCCACAAAGGAGTGAGACCAAGATAATTGTCTTTCTCTGCTTGACTTACATCACTTAACATAATCCCCCTCCAGTTCCATCCACATCAATGCAAATGGTGGGTATTCAACCAATAGCCCCGATGAACATGGGTGCCAAAATACTCCACAAGATCCTAGCTACTAGGATCCTACAGGACATTAAAAGGATTATTCACCACTACTAGTGGGTTTTATGTCTGAGATGCAAGGGTGGTTCAATATTCACAAGTCAATCCACGGGTAGAGCGCATCAATAAAAGACAAGAACCATATGATCCTCTCAACTGATGCAGAAAACATTTGACAAAATACAACATCCGTTCCTGATTGAAACTCTTCAGAGTATAGGGATAGAGGGAACATTCCTCAATATCATAAAAACCATCTACAAAAAGCCCATAGCAAATATCATTCTCATTGGGGAAAGGCTAAGAGCTCTCCCCTTAAAATCAGGAATACAACAGGGATGTCCACTCTCTCCACTATTGTTCAACATAGTACTAGAAGTCCTAGCCTCAGCAATGAGACAACAAAAAGAAACAAAAGGCATTCAAACTAGCAAAGAAGTCAAATTCCCCCTCTTCGCAGTAATGCATTATCAAAATGCATAAAGCCAGTAATATGTTCCCACTAAGAGATTTAAAATCACCAACATGTAGATGACTCACTGAAAGCCTGTTTCTTCTCCTGAGGTTACATAGATAATTTTGGTTAATGGAAAATAAAAGTGTTAAATTTACACTCCATTGGTATTGCCTACACTTCCGGTGCAGGCCAGACTGGGAAAACTAGCCCCTGCGCAGAGCGCCCAGCATTTCTTTTGCAACGGACAGCCCTGAGTGCATGAGACGGAAGCCTTCAGTGCTGCTGAATTTTAATGAAGTGGTGAATAATTTACTCAAGTGCAGTCAGTTGAACCCCCAGACGAATCACAAAGTAAAGCTCCTATTTTAAAACCTTCTATTAAAATCCATTACAAACCACCAAGAATGTTGCAAAAGAGTAGTAAACCTTACATAGCTGGTGTTCTTTGCTGAACCTGAGCCTTCCGGTTTTTCTGGTATTTAAGTCCTCCTGAACAAAGTCCAAGACAGAAAACCTTTGTGGGCTCCTACTCAGGTCATTAGAGCAAGTCACCGACGGGCAACTTCTTCCCACACATGTTTCTGAGAGAGGGACAGTTGGTTGCTACGCCTCTGGTTGTGATCCTGCCCATATAACATATACTGTCATTTATTTAGATTATTTAGAATGATCTAGTATAACATATACACTTCCCGGTCAGCTCGCTGGATACCTGCTTAAAAACCATCTACGACAGAATCTCAACCTCTGAAGACTAATAAGGCCAGTAGAGATATTGAAATAAATTACAATGTTTCCTCTCCTGTAAAATAGAGTGCAATTTCCAATCCTGGGCTTCCGCTTATTACTTATCTCTCTCCCACTGAGCTGTGAGCCCCTGATGGGGAGGAAATCCTGTCCTCTACTGTGAGGCTCTCCTGGCTCTCCAACCACGGTGCCATCCAACACACAGGAGGGCCACAAATGCACTGTCCGGCAATGAAGAGTCTTCTGGTCACGCCGACTTTGCTACTATCATTGTGTCTTTTTTTTTTTTTTTAAAGATTTTATTTATTTATTTGACAGAGAGAGATCACAGTAGGAGAGAGGAAGGGAAGAGATCACAGAGAGAGGAAAGGAAGCAGGCCCCCTGCTGAGCAGAGAGCCCGATGTGGGACTCGATCCCAGGACCCTGAGATCATGACCCAAGCCGAAGGCAGCGGCTCAACCAACTGAGCCACCCAGGCGCCCCTGTCATTGTGACTTTTGTTTGCAATAAATTTTTGTTCCAAGGATTCAGTACGTGGTTACCTTCCAGACACCCCACACACAACATGCCTTCGTAGTTCCGTGTTTTACTGCAACACTTTGCAAAGACTCGCACGTGGGTGAACTCTGTTCATCCCTTCCATCAGGGTCATGGACAGGACGTGGAACGTCCAGCTTCTCTCACTTTGCTTATAATGGAAGTAGTTTAGGAAAGTGAGTAAACCACCAGCTCCCAGCAGAGGCCATCCCCAGGAGTCCAAACACCCAGCTCCTAGGTGGTACTGGCACAACGGCGCTTACTTTCTGGCACAAGCATGCAGTATACAGACTAACCCTCTGTCCTGCCGGCTTTCCTACCCACCTCCTATCACCTGGGCCCTTTTATGTGGGTATGGTTTTCGCTAATAGTGCTGGGAACACCACCATATTTTTTCTCTTGGCCTTCTAGAGTCGACATAGAATCTTTCACATATGAACAAGTCCTTTTGTTCCTATGATTCTGACTCAATAGGCAGTTTTTCGTTGTATTCTACCTGTTGCTGGCTGTGCCGAAGTACTCAACCAAAAATATTTCATTTTTCTCATTTTAAACTTTAGGTGAGGAGTCCGGCCAACTTAGGAACTCCTATTATGGACGCTTTCTTTCTGAAGCATTATCCATTTACTGCAACTCTGAAACATGTATTTTTTCATTCTAAGTCCCAATAAATAATACTGTCTCTCCATCATTTACAATTCACTCTCATAGTTTTTAAAAATTTATTTATTTATTTATTTGAGAGGGAGAGAGAGTGAGCATGAGAGGGGGGCAGATGGAGAGGGAGAGAGAGAGAAACCCAAGCAGACTCAGCATTGAGCGTAGAGCCCAACACAGGGCTTGATCTCACCACCCCAAGATCATGACCTGAGCCAAAACCAAAAGCTGGATGCTTAACTGACTGTGCCACCCGACGCCCCTCTCTGTCATTTTTAAGGACATATATCCCTGCAATGTCCTCTCTCACACTAGCCTCTCTGAGTAATTCTTGCAAGCCAAGATCCCCCATGAAGCCCTGCTTCACCAAACTGAAATGAGGAGGGAAAGGAGTGCACTATTTTCCAACTATCCATCCTCCTATCTGCCACTCCTGATCAGGCCAGCACCAGCAGGACAGCCCAGCTTCCCACCCACCTTGTCTTCCTGCGTGAGCCTAACCACATTGTTCAGTTTTAATCTGGAACATTGGCAGGAAGATACTCTATGTCACAGTAGTAGACAGGAAATCGTCAGCCAAGGGCGTTTTTTGCTAATTGTCATAATTATACATGTTCCCTATGGAAAAAAGCAGGTAATCATCCCCACCTACCCCTGCCGGCTTGTCCAACTATACCATCTGTTGAGCACTGTGACTTACGGTCTTGGTTAGGTTCCCAGAGGCAGGAAAAGGGAGCTCATGACCCACTACCCAATAGGAGGCTATAACCAAATTATGTCACATTTTTAGTACAGCTTTCCCAGAATTCCAAGCAGTTGCATTTCTTGTGGTTCCTACGGGAAGGAACAGGCAAGGCAGGGTATGCCGGCTGGTGTGAGAAGTTTCAGCTTGGGGCACAGATGTTGTCCCTCATTGTCCAGCATCTGGCCTTGGGGTCACCAAGGCAGTGGGACAGTAGCTCGGAGGGTAAGAGGCCGATAAAGGAGGAGCTTGGGGGTGTGCGCTCTGGGTTGGTTGGGTTGTATCTGGAAGGTGGGCTCATAGGTAAGCCCTGATTTCTCTAGGAATGGTTGACCCTGGGAAGGTGGGTTCCTTCAGGAGCAACAAGGCTCCAAGAGGTCAAAGCGTCAAAATAAAAAGACATAATAAAGCAGGAGGCTGGTTCTGGACGGGCATGTGCAGAAGCAACAGTGAGCCTCCAGGGCCTGTTGTAATAAGCACCCCAGTTAGAGTCCAGTGGACAGGGTACAAGTGCGGGGAGATATGCCTGCCAGCATTCCAGGAGGGTCACAGCACATGGCCCGTGAATAACTACCCCTTCGATACTCTGAACTCCTAGAACCTTTACGGTCTCCGGGTGTTCGTTACTTGTCAGCTCTGGCTTCGCCTGAAGACCTGAACAGAGTGTTCCAGAGAGAAAAGGAGGGCGGCTGGTGGGTGAGGCCCCAGGCGGTGGGCAGGGGCAGCCCTCAGAGATCGGCAGGCAAGTCCCTCTCTTACAGGAAAGGAGACTGTCATTAGTTTAGCAAAGTTCAAGCAGGCAAGGGAGGCAGAGCTGAACCCTGTGTTTACCGATCTTTTCAGTCGGGGCCCAACGGCTGTGGCGAGGAGGAACAAGGGAGAACAGAAAGGGGGTGGCCGCCGATTCCCCAATTACCTGGGGAATAAAAGCTGGAGAAATCCCTGGAGGTTTCCAAGGAAAGGAACCTTCTAAGAAGATGAGACCTAGGACAATGATGGCAGCGCTTGGCTACCTTACGCTGGGACCTCCAGAAACTCCCCAGCCCTGGTGACCTAGTGGCTCCAGGCCAGAGCCAGGCTACAGCGACAGAGCACTGACTTGTCCCGATCCCTGCTGGACCTGACCCTCCCGTTTTCTTGATTCACGGTTGCCTTTGCCTTGAGGTTATTCCCAAGATTTCTTTCCACTTTAGAAATTTCATCTAAGTGAAATCATTTCTGATCTTCCGGTCCCGATTACAGAAGTCAGGGGGCTGATCCATCCTCGCAGTGACCGCAGGCCCCGTCTCCTCCCGCAGACACGAGCCCCTGCTGCAGAGGCAACAACGCCGTGGACGGGCCCGGGGTTCCCATACCAGCTGCTACTGGGCATGCGCGCCCCGGACAGCAGTCCCTCGGCGCCCCCTGCGGAGGGGTCGGGACACGGGCTCGGGTACACACTCACGCCTGCCTGTCTGTTACACACGGACCCACCGTTTCACCGCTGGGACGCCCGCAGGGACAGTGAAAACAGACTCAAAGTCTGATCGCTGCGGAAAATGGCACAGCCGAAGAGGCACGCGTCAGATTCTAGTCTGTGTTTTTCGTTATTTAATTTTATTTCCCCTCCCACCCACTCCTGGCCATTTCTTAGGAATTCTGGCAGCAGGACAACCAAGCGAAGCTGAAGAAAGCAACAGAACAATGGGTCGAGTTTTTCCTAGAGCCCCAGTATTTCAGACAAGGCTTCCGGATCTATTAACTGAAGTGGTTTTTCCTCCACCTGCCACTTTGCTCAGGTCTGCCTTCAGGTTTGACATAATCATCCCACAGCCACGACGATCATGGGGTTTAAAAGAGACCCTATTGGAAAGGACTGCCAGGGATGCACTTTCAGAACAGGCTTTTAAGCTTCATGCTGTCGGCACGGATGCTGGGCAGACAGCTCAGGATTTCAATTTCTTTTGCCCTGGGAACAGTTGGGCACCTTGCCCTCTGGAAGACAGGCTCAAAAGGTAATAGAGAAAATGCTGGATGACAAGAAGACACACCATTTACGTGACGCAGAATTTCTACCTCCCAACCCTGCGTATCATCAATGGAGATCTTGCCTGGCCCAAAGCTTGACTTCAGATTAGTAGAAGCCACAGTGGTCCCCAACTGTCACCTGGTGAAAAGGGGTGGGGGACACCTAGACATCTGCTGAATCCAACCACGTTTTCATGCCTCTCTTTATAGGGTCTCAAAACAGTGATATTCCAAGGGTTCTAGGGGCTCTGGGAGGAAAACACAGGTGTCCGCCTGGCTTGATGGGAAAATCTCCACATTTTTTAGAGGGAGAAGTTCCTGAAATAAAGCCATTTTTTTTTTCCTTTTCCATCAGAACGTAAAGACTCTGAGGCTTGAGCTCTGAGAACACCGGGAGGAAGGTGCAAACAAAGGCCACACGTGTAAACTCAGCAGAGCTTCGGGAACAGGAGGAATCCGATTTCCTAGACTGAGCCCAGGCTTTGCTCCCTACTCGCTGTGAGGCCCCGGGAAACTTTGTATCTATATTTTCCTCATCTATCACATATGGGTCATACTTCCTACCCTCACGGAGGGGTCAACGAGGTTTACATAAAATAACCCACATGAAGCAATTAGCACAGACGCTGGTACGTCGGAAGTGCGGGGAGGGCGAACTCCTCCTTTGATGCCAAAAGACATCGCTAATGGAATCATCTCGACAGTAAGTCTGTTCTTTCCAGTGGGTCACACTCTTTCTAGGCACGCTGGTTAAAAATTGTCTGTCTGCACTCTCATCTCTGTTCTCTGCACACATGTTAATTCTCCTCACATCCTTCAAGGTCACTTCTTCCACACCGACGGTTTAAGCAGTTCCTGAGAGTGACCGGAGACCTAACAACAGCACTTAGGGGCCAATCGGATATAGGAACTTTGTGGCCACTCCGCAACTGGAGGGTCTACTAATGACCCCAGAGAAAGATCTAGACTCCCTTTCAGGTTCTCATTCCCGCCAGTGTAAACTGATCCAATATGGTGGCCGTTTACCACAGTCCCATTTTCATGGGGAGACACCAGCAGATTCCAATGACCAAAGGTAGGGAAAACTGCAGGTCCCCTCCCACAAAACTCCTCTACTGGGTGGCACATTACACCAGAAAGAGGCACAGAATAGTTATACAACAGGTTATAAACTCGGGGCAATTCCAACCCTTTCTCCTTTAGATCCTTGAGCAAGTCTTTCGTTGAAAGGTTTGCCAGAGTCAGAGGCAACACTGTTTTTGAAGCTGCAGTCAACTCCCTTCTGGCAGCTGAAAAATCAGGTGATGAAATACTCAGGTCCTTCCTTAAGTGGCAGAGCACAGAACAAGACCGAGTCCTAGGCCTTAAACACAGTTGTGAGGGGTACCCACTTGCTGGGCGCACAAAGATCTTCTACTCGCTCCAAGCAAGAGCAGACAAACGACATCCAGACATCTCTAGTTGGTCTACATAACTTGACCTCCCCCACTCTTACCCATGCAAAACACCCCTAGGACCCCTTAGGCGAATGAATGACCTCTCTGGTCTAGTTGTTCAGGTACTTGCTGAGACAGACTGAGGAGAGGAGATTCCTAGTCAGTCTTTTTTTTTTTTTTTTTAAACATTGTATTTATTTATTTGACAGATCACAAGTAGGCAGAGAGGTAGGCAGAGAGAGAGGAAGGGAAGCAGGCTCCCTGCTGAGCAGAGAGCTCGATGCGGGGCTCGATCCCAGGACCCAGGGATCATGACCTGAGCCAAAGGCAGAGGCTTCATTCAACCCACTGAGCCACCCAGGAGCCCCAGTTTGTTTATTTTAGACGAGGAGGAAGGAAGAGAGAGAGAGAGAGAGAGAGAGAGCACGAGCGCGCACATGCGCATGAGCGGGGGAGTGAGGAGTAGAGGGAAAGAGAGAGAGAATGTCAAGCAGGCTCTACGCCCAGCCTGACATGGGGCTCGATCTCACAACCCCAACATCAGGACCTAAGCTGAAACCAAGAGTCAGCTGCTTAACCATCTGAGCCACCCAGGCTCCCCTCTAAGTGGTTACCTTCAAAGGTGCCCCAGGAAAAGCAGATTGGAAACCCGGGGCAGGAATCCTAAACTCAGGTCCTTATTTAAATGTCCAGACTTGGTATGAGCAGGGTTGAATTCCTGTCAAATGCCCGGAGAGTGACTCAAAATAGCCCTTTTCTCTGCAGACTTGTGCAGGTGGAGGCCCACCTTTCTGCCTTGGCCCCAGAGTAAAGGTGGGGGGCAGGGCCACCTGAACCCACCAAGGACATGGTTACTGGAAGCCACCAAGACTTGGGGGCCATGTCACCCCAGCACCGCCTTGAAAAAATGGACTAATACGCTAGGATAAAATAAAAAGGTGAGGGAGGCATGTGGGACAGATGAAACAGGGCGGCAGAACTGAATGCGGACAGCTGGCCTGGGGGTGGACGGAGTCCTCATTACACAATTCTCTAATTTTACAGGTTTCATAATATCTGTAATAAAAAGTAAAAGCGTCGAGACTTTGAAATGTGGACATTAATAGCTTTTCATCTAGACAGCCTCTGAGGAAGACCTAGACTGACTTTATTCCTTAAAATCCCACTTTTACAGTCAGTACTAACAAGGGTGCCCGGGTGGCTCAGTTGGTGAAGCGTCTGCCTTTGGGTCAGGGTCCTGGGATCAAGCCCTGCATCGGGCTCCCTGCTCACCGGGGAGCCTGCTTCTCCCGCCCCCTTTGCAGTTCACCCTGCTGTGCTCTCTCAAATAAATAAGTAAAACCTTAAAAAAAAAAAAAAAAACCAAAAACCAAATAAAAGCATAACAAGATGAAGCAGAACCCAGAGGTATAGCACTTACACTCTGGTACAGCCAAATGTGCTTTCTAAGCCTTCTAAACCTCTAACAGTCTCATCATCTCCTCAGCCAGAGGAGTTGAATTCTCCAGCTGCTCTCTGAGGGCACACACTCCTGGGCCATTGGCAAGGGGCTGAGCAGAGAGAGTCGGGGGTTTCCTCACAGTGTTCCAGGGGTTTAAAGCAAATCAGCTATCGGCTGCCATCTGTGGGACACAATTCTTGGGGTGCACCTGCCAGGCTGCTGTCTCCCCCCCCAGACTCCCCAAGAGTCACCAGTTAGGGCTGGGAACCACTGATCTACCCTAATGACTCCCAAATGTACTTGCCTTCCCCTTTTTCTGAGCTCCAAATTCATGCCGAAAACCCGATTCAAAATCCCATCTGGGATGTGATACAGGCTCCTCAAAATTGCTAGATCCAAGAAAGATTCCTTGATTACGTCACACAAAGGACCTCCTGCCCCCACCATTGTCCCTTGCTGTGAAAACCACAGCCCAGACCAGTCCCTCTTCTAGTTTTCCTCATTTCAGTACTGTTACCTGTTTAGTTCTTCAGGCCAAATACCAGCTAGATTTTTAAAAATTCCTCTTTCCCTTGTCCTTAGCATCAAGTCTATCAACAAATCCTACTGGTTTTACTTCTAAAGTATTTTCTAAATCAGAGCACTTTTGTTTTAATCATTCCCATGCCCGTTAACCCAAGCCACATGATTTCTCCCCACTGACTGGAAGAACACACTCCTCCTGCCCCCTCTGCCCTACACCAAGTCTGGGAGACACCTGTGCTGGTTTCCTGCGGCTGTCCTAACCAACCACCACCCGTGTGATGGCTTAAAGCAACAGACAAGTGTGTGTCACGGTTCTGGGGGCCAGAAGTCTGGAATCAAGGTGTTGGCAGGCTGCGCTCCCTTCAAAGGCCCTAGGGGAGGGTCCTTTCTTGCCTCTTCCAGCCTCTGGTGGCTCCAGGCTTCAAGGAAGGTGGCTTCCTTGGCTTGTGGCGGCATCACTCTGCTCTCTGCCCCCAGCTCCACTCGACCTCGCCTCTGCACCTTCTCCGCTTCTGTCTCATTCAAGGACACTCGTCATCGCATCTCGGGCCCATCTGGATAATTTGGAAGATCTCCTCTCAAGATTCTTAATAAGGGCTGCCTGGGTGGCTCAGTCAGTGAATCGTCTGCTTTCGGCTCAGGTCATGATCCCAGGGTCCTGGGATCGAGTCCCGCATCGGGCTCCCTGCTCAGCCGGGAGTCTGCTGCTCCCTCTGCCTGCCGCTCCCCCTACTTGTGCTCCCTCTTTTTGACAAATAAATGAACAAAAATCTGAAGGAAAAAAAAGATTCTTCATTATATCTGCAGGGACCCTTTTCCAAATAAGGTTCAGGGGTTAGGACATCGCCACAAACTTGGGGGGCTGCCACCAATCCACTACAACACTGTAATTTTTAATAATGAAAATTATATCCCATTAATCATTAGATCAAATTGCTCCAACAACTTTTCATTGCAAGTGCTAGAAAGAAAATGTGAACTTAAATTCCTTGCTATGTTTTCTAAGGCTCTATAGGATTTGGCTCTTGACTAAATTCTGTGACCAAATTTTCCCACTACTATCTCCCTCACATACTACCCTGTAGGGACACCAGCCTTGTGTGTACTCTTCAGAAAGTCCAACCTCCAACCCCAGGGCCTTTGCATGTGCTATTCCCCCTAGACTTCCAGGACTGGTGCTTCCTCCTCATTCTGGTCTCAGACTCAGTATCACTACCTCAAGAGCAGGCTCCCAGGTTGCTTTCTCTGAAGCAGCTCCATCCCCTCGCAGTTGCTGACGCCCACCATCCTACTGCAGTTTCCGAACATCATCTTACTCAGTTTTGTGCTGGCTGCCTCCCCAGCCAAAATGGAGACAGGGCCCTTGTTCGTCTTGTTTATTGCTGTATGCTTACATGCCTAGGAGCGCTGCTTTGCCTGTAGGGTGCCCTTACTACGAATTTGTTGGCCGTGTGAATCAGAAGGCTGTCTGTTTGGGGAGCATCATAAAACCCCCTGAGACGGTGAGTTTAATTGGAAAGAAACATGAAATGCAGCATGGCTCTCTGGGGACTGTGGACCAGGAAAACGAAACCCAGCAAGGGACGAAGTACGGTGACTTAAGGGAACTTACTCTGGGAAAAGCGCTAAAAATAGGAACCCATCAGAGAAAATGGTGCACCATGGAAGGAAAAGTAGAACTGAATTCATAGAGACATGATTTCCAGTCAGCGTGAAGCGAGGGGGCCATTCTCCAACCCCAGAACTCCCAACAAGCCGTTAAATTTCAAATAATACTTACATGCACCCCCCGCCCCCAAACCCGAAGTCCCCGGTCCATACGTACTCCAAGCCCCCACCTCTCGCATCAAACCCGGCCCTCCATTCCCGCCCCGCTGGACGGACCACAGCTGCCTCTAACCCAGCACCCAGACGGACACCTGCATTCTCTAGGTTAAAGAACAGCTCCACTGTCCACCCACCAGCTGCCTAGCAGTAACCCCCAACTCTTTGGGCCTCCCCCATAACATTCGAGCGAACACCAAGAGTCACTGACTTTGGAAGAATTTCCCCAATTTATTCCTTCTTCTCTATCACCCCCCTGATGTCTTAGATGAGGTCTTTATCATGTCCCCTGTACAAAGAGCTCCTGCTCACTTTTCTCCTACTCTGCCCATCCCCCCCCGCCATCTCTTGCCCCTCAGGCGTAGGTCTCTGGATGGGCTCCCATAGCAGGTGACACCCCAGAACCCAGAAGATGCACACTTCCCTTCCTTGCTGCCCCAGAAGCTGGGAGCTGACTGTCTGACAGAGACCCGGCTAAGGAGCTATGAGTGGGAATCCACTAGAGGGAAGCTGGTCCAAGGAAAGCTTTGTTTCTTCCTACCTTTGTTTCAGACAGCACATCTGGAGCTGAGCGCCCATCCTGGGACTCCTGAGGCACGGCGTGAGTGTGACAGCCCCCTTGGATGAAGGGGCCAGCCAGGCTGAGCGGCTAGACCAACTCCAGCAACGGCTCACAGCCAGACCTCATAGCCAGAGGAAAACTGTCCCCCCGTCAATGTCAGCCACTACAAACTACAAACAGGAACTTTGGTTGACCAGAGCTGAAAGCAATCTTAACTGGTCAGTGACTTGTATAATCATGATCAGTTTACATGTGTCTTTAAGGTACACTTGACCCCTGGTGCTCTTTGCTTATTTCTCTAACTCTGGAGCCCGGCACAGAGCCTCGCAGGTGGCAAGTTCACACAGCCATGAGAGGCGGGGGACATTGTGCAGAAGGAAAGCAGTCCTGAAAGGCTGTTACCAGCAGACACGAGACAGACCTGACCTTTAGTCTCAACATTTTCCCGGAAAACCATCTCCTTTGGAACAATGTACAGGGGTACCTCTCCAAGAGATGAAAAATACGTATGTAAAATGTAACCAGATTTCCAGCATGGGGAAATTAGTTCATGTGAACAGAACCTAACTGTTGAGGCCAATTCATTTTACCACTAACATGTAGCTATAATTAATGACTTCCCTGTCTGTTTTCTCTGTCAATGGAGATGAAATTAGCAATATGATGAGTCTGTTGAATTCGGGCTAATCACTAGGTCAAAAGCAAGGCTGGGCTTCCCAAAGGTCCCTAAGATGGTTCAGCAACAAGAAGGCAGGCCCCTTATGCCATTATTCTTTACCTGATCAGCCTACAATGAATCGGTCTGAGTTAAGCCCACACGGACATACTGCAATTGTGATTTCTTATAAGTGTTTCCAGGCCTTTTGGAATCTACCCGTGGTGCCAAAAAAAAAAAAAAAAAAAAAAAAAGTTATATTTTATCAAAGAACTAGTTTCCAATTTACTTAAATGTTACCAAAAATGTTTAACGCCTCAAAGAAGTATCATATGGCTTTCTCTCACTGCTGCTTCCCACACACTCGGGGGATTACAGTCTTTCTGTTTTGGAGAAGAGAATTTGCAACTCAGCTCTCTCTTTGGATACATGTGCGAGGTCCCCTTTGCAGAGCCTCACTGGAAAAATAAGAATATTGAAGTAATAGCGGTGACCCCCAACATATGCTTAATTTGTAATCTCTCTTTTCCACTCATCCCCAAAACCGCAGATTAGCAATGGCATAAAGCAAGAATGAGGCAGGAAGAGCCCCACTGAGGCCCTTGATCAGGTACATTCCAACCTGGACCACGTGTAGGATGGACTCAGCATTCAGTACCACTTTGCAGAAAGGAGTTTTCAGGATAAAATCCAGGAGTACAAAGTGAAAATCCAAACTGAAACCAAGCTAACATGCGAACAAACCACAGTGTCAGATTCACGGGATGATTGATATCCTGTTGTTTTTTAAAAACTGGACAGCTTAAAAAGCACGGAGACCCCTCTCCAGATTCCCTGGGGAGGAAGATCAGGTATTCGACCCAAACACACAAAGAATGTTCAGTGCTTTGTGAGACGTTAGATTCTTCTAACTTTAAAGATTCTTGGCAGATAAGTGAGCAGGAAGTTTGATGGTCCCACTAGGCAACACAAAACCGTATCTAAGCCCAAAAAGCAGGAGTAGAGTTTGACTGTGTTGGCTGTGATGTTCAGGTCTCTAGGCCACACCCATGAGGCGCCAAAGGCTTCTGGATTCTTCACTTGCTGCAGGTTCTTCAAAGAAACAGGACCAGAGCTCCTCTCCTCTTATGAAAAACAACAGATGTGGAAACAGGAAGAGAGCATCTTAAAAAATGCAAAAAAAATGCTCTACATAAGAGAGGAAGAAGAGGGTCAGCCCACTCTTTGCTCTGGTCCAGAGTCAGGGTCCCAAGAATGCAAAACGCTAATCCTGCATATTCAATTCAAATCCTGTATATTTGCCTCTTGTCTTGGTGCCTTAAGACTTGAGCCCAGTCGTGGAGCTAACAGCCATGCGCGCGATACACATGTGGGTGCAAAATTGAGGGGAGAAGGCTTCTGAAGCCTTCTGGTCCAAGGAAGCTAATTATCACCAGGCTTACGGTGTCCTTTCCCAAACAGTGAGTGGCATCATTTGTTCTGTGGGCCGTTACCCGGGGGGTAGCGGGAAAAACCTACGGCTGCTTCTGTGGACACACACGCACCCCTGTCGAGCCAAACGTAGGCAGCACAAGCTGCTTGGAGGAGTCATATGAATCCCTCCCTTTCTAAAAATATTCCTCTCTGGCATACAACGCTACCGAGCATGGCTCGACTTAGTCATCGAGCCCATGGCTGCAGAGCTGGAGTACACATCCCACCGGGCGCTGCCCCAGCTGGGTCCCCTGGTCCTGCACCTGTGCCATCAGGCAGCCGGCCAGAAGGGACCGTCAGGAGACCCTCACTGGAGGAGACTCAGGGGCCAGCAAGCTCTGGAATCGTCACAAAGCTGCTGCATGACAGTGTATCCCACAGGGCTTTGGTCCCATCTAAGGAACAGGAAGCACTCTCACGTGTGCTGAACCATCGTTTCTAGAGCCGATCACTTCTTTTATTTTGTTTTTTGAAATTGATCATCAAACACACACATACACACCAGAGAAAGAACAGAGTCACTTTTTCTCTTCTCCTAACCCACAGCTTTGTGTGACATCAGGAAACAGGGGTTGTGAGCTCTCCTGTTTAGAGCAGGCACGCTGCAGTCAGGAGGCAGTGGAGGCACACAGGGGCCCCCCCACTTCAAGCATGTCAATCAGACACACCATGGGCTTTGTTCTACTACGTAAGACGTGTCAGCTAACAGCGATGGATATCCAAACCAGTACTATACTAGCTTTGAAAAGCAGTAGTCCCTTCAGATAAACAACCCAAGGAAAAAGTAAACCCATCATGGGAGAGAGTCTGGCTTCTCTGGTTAGGGGAGGGCAGATAACCCTTTACGATTTCGTCTTCCTGAACATTCCATCAAGCACTAATTTCTGAAATTTGCATGATAAATATAAAATATCTACTACGTACTCACGCTGCCTCTCTCTCCCCTTCCCCACACATGTTGAGACTCTACAGCCCTTGCTCTTAAGGGCCTTAAATGTTGAGTCTAATCTGCCCAATAGAACCACCCGAAAAAATAAGATGAATTTCTTGCACCTCAAACGGCTGAATTGCATTTACTTTTAATCCAGAGGCTCCCAAAAAAGACATGACATTCAAAAAAAAAAAAAATTCCTATGGTGTAGGTTTCATACTGATGAAAATCTCATCACTGGCCAGGCCCTGGGAAACACGCTACCGTCAGAAAGATCCCACTTGAAAGCGCAATCATTCTGCGTTTAAGGAAAGAGGAACACGTGCCACCAAATGGAAACTTTGGTTTGAAAGAGCTCAGAGGCCAGCTTGGAAGCAATGATGGTGAACACTGAGAGATGGGTAGAAAAACTGGCGAGGTAGATTGGTGCGTTTTTCAAACTCCTTTTATATCCACGTCTCCTTATGTTGTTCTCCGACGGAGAAAACAAAGAAACCCACACCCAAGAGCTGGCACAAGAGCGCACTGGCCCATCCCTGCACCTGTGACAAAGACCCCAGCCTTTCTCTTGGGTTTCTGAAGCCAGCTCTCCCCTACAGCATGAGGTGCCAGACCCACTCGCCCAGCCCAGGACCCAGGCCAGCATGTCAGCATGATTTCCATAAACGTTGTTAACTCTCCTGCCTCATATAAACACACCAACCCTTCTCCCGTCCGCCACTTCCCTCCCAGATGCCACCCATTTTTCTGTTCCTTAGAAACCAGTACCGACCTCCTGCCTTCAGTTCATCACCTCTCTCTCTCTTTTTTTTTTTTAAATAGACTTTATTTTTTAGATCCGTTTTCATTTCACAGCAAAACTGAGCAGAAGGTACAGAGAGTTCCCATGTACTCCCTGTCCACACAGGCACAGCCCCCCCCCCCCGCCAGGAGCTCTCCCGGGGTACATCTGTCACAGTGGATGAACCCACACGGACACACGATCCTCGGCCAGAGTGTCCGTAGTGGACACCGGGCTTCACTCTTGGTGCCTTGTGGTCTGCGGGTTTAGACAAATGGATAATGACATGTATGCGCCACGGGAGTGCCACGAAGACTGGTTTCACTGCCCTAAAACTCCTCTGTGCTCTGCTCACTCACCCCCCCCCACACACACCCCACCCCTGGTAACAGTGTTTTTTACGGTCCCCGTAAGTTATGCTTTTTCCAGGACGTTATAGTTGCAATCCTATCTAGTCCGCAGCCTCCAGCCTGCCTCACTTCCCTTAGCAGCAGGCACTGAAGGTTCCTCCAAGTCTCTCCAAGGCTTTGTAGAGTGTTTCTCTTTAGTGGTGAGTAATACTTCATATCTTGGATGGACCACAGCTTATTTATTCACCCACCTCCCGAAGGACACTCTCATTTGTTTTGGAATCTCACTCAGACTGAGCTTTTACCGGCACCAAGCCAGGACTTGCCCTTGCTAAATCTTCATGGCGGTCTCGGCCTTCACCTGCTGACCCACGGGTGTCATCTGACACCGCTCATGCGTGCCTCCTCTCCATGTCTCCATTATTTTCTTTGTAAGGTTTTATTTATTTGTCAGAAAGAGAGAGCATGCATAAGCAGGGGGAGCAGCAGGCAGAGGGAGAAGCAGGGAGCCCAAAGAGGGGCTCAGTCAAAGGACCCTGGGATCATGACCTGAGCCGAAGGCAGATGCTTAACCAACTGAGCCACCCACGGGTCTCAATGTCTCCATTACTGATTGCTTGGCCTCTGGGCCATGGTGGCCACCTGGCTTTCCCATGACCTCACTGATGGCCTTCCCAGCTTCTCAATCAGTCCCTCCTCTTTCTGACCTGTGATGCTGCACTGCCTAGACCCACACATCCAACCATCGTTTCAGTGTCTCCACTTGGCTGCCCATTCCCCCCAGGCATCTAAACTTACCACGTCTCCAGGAGAGCTCCTGGGTCTCCTTTACCACCTCCCAACCTGCTTCTCTGGGTTTGTCCCCTCTCGGTCTGTGGCACCTTCAACTCAGTACTTCACGCTGAAAACCCTACAGCCATGCTCTCTCTTCCTGGTTCCTCGCTTTCACCTATGTCTAATCCATCACTAAATCCTGTTGGTTCTACCACTAAAGGATGTCCAGAATCTATCTGATTCTCACCATCCCTGTTCTACTCTTGTGGTCTAAGCCATGGACCTCTCTCTGAAGATCACACTAATGATCTACCAACGGGTCTCCCTGATCTGTCCAGCCTCCTATACTCTGTTCCCCAAATAGCAGCAGAGCGACCCTAGAAAACAAGTATTACTCTTCTGCTTCAAATCCTCAGGTGGTACTCAGTCTCTCACTCATAGTGAGACCCAAAGTCCTTATTATGGTCCATATGATTCTGTAGGATATGACCCCCACATCACATCTCTTGATCTTCACTGGCAATTATACCCTGCTATTCACCCAGCTCCAGTCACACTGGCCTCCGAGCTTCACGACTGCATACTCCTGACTCAGGGCCTTTGCACATGCTGTCCCTGCTGCCCGGAATGGTCTTTCCTCAACTATCCATTTGGCTGGCTTACTCATGGACTTCAGGTCTTTATTCAAAAGCTGCATAACTCAGAGAAGCCTACACAAGCCACCTTATGTAAAATATCAATGATCCCCTCATTCAAACCTTACTTCACCCTTCCCTACTTTATTTTTTCCCTTAGCATGTATTTTATTTACTTATATTGCTAATATCGTCATTCTTCCCTTCTAGGAACTAGATTCCACGGTGGGAGCTGTGGTCTACATTGTTCCCTGATGTTCCTCAGCACCTAAAAATGTGCCCCGCATAATAGAGGTGTTTGAAAAGTGTTTAATACAAGTACTAAAGAATGCATGAGTGAATGAGAGAGTAAATGAATTCTACTTGGCAGAATCAAATCCATCGCTTAATCTTTTACAAAAACCCCAGTTACTAGGTTTGGTGTCTCACTGACTTATTACTCACCACATCACATGGGAAGAAGTACCAAAATTTCAAATAAAATACACAAAGCTGTGATGTTCTACTGGCTCAAACTTCTTATTTTATTCAAGAACTTAAAAGCACGAAAAGCAACAAAAATGTGATGGTCTTGGAGCCAGGTTCCCTTTGGGCAAGAGTACATTTGCTCTGTTTAATCCCATATTTAAAGCCTAGCAGAGGTCGGCTCACAGTGGGAATTCAAAAAATATTTGTGGCTTGAATGAACACTAAATGTGGCTTTTATTTTGGTCAGATGTCATTAGTTCTTGAGCATGCTAGGCTGAACACACCCTCGGGGGTAGAGAGGTCTACTCCCACCCGTGCCCATATACCTGTAAAACCTGTAAAACATTTCTATGGAAAAGATTTTTTTCCCACTCAAAGGTTGATAATTGCTATTAATCATATTAAAATGGCTCCTGAAATAGAGGGGGAAAAATGGGTATTTACCTGTCAGCTATCATGAGAACTACAGTTTTGGAAAAGATTTTGTTTTTTTAGAGCAGTTCTAGATTCACAGCAAAATGGAGCAGAAGGTACAGAGAGTTCCCATATACCTCCTACCCCCACTCTTCCACAGCCTCCCCCCTCATCACCACCCCCTCTGCTGTGGGGCATCTATTATGACTGCTGGACCTACAGTGACACAGCGTCATTACAGAGAGCCCACAGTTTCTCTTGGGGCTCAGTCTTGCTGCTGTACGATCAATGGGTTTGGACAAATGCACAGCCACACACATCCATCATCACGCTATCATACGGAGTCACTTCACAGTCCTAAAACTCCTCTGTGCTCTGCCTACTGCTCCCTTCCCCCACCTCAAGATAATTCCATCTTAAAGCACTGGCCTATACAGCAGACAGGTTAGACCAGAAGACTACCTACATTCACACCTTCTCTTTTTGGAGTTGGGCCAACTCAAGTAGCAATGAAGGTGATAATATGTCAGTTTCCCTTTGGAAGGAAACAATTGTTTCCTTACCTATTTAAAGGGTTCCATCTGGATGAAATGACCACTTCATATTGCAGATGCGTGAGCTGAATCAGGCGTCTGTCTACTCCCAGGAGATGATGAGCTTGATTTTCCTTCAGCTTTTCATTAATTGATCTGAAGGAAGCATAAGTACAGGTTCATCAGCCCCAGGAGAGTTTTCTGGTGATCCTTTTACCAGTTCGGAACCCGAGGCCCCTCACAGAATCACGTCACCATGGGCAGCTGTGGCCATCACCATCCCATGAGCCCTATTTCTACTGAACACCTCGCCACCACACCTACTTGACTCTCTCAAAATCTGTCCGACTCCCTCAAAGTCCTCCCAGGACTGTCAGAGCACTTGGACTTGAGTCCCTATTCTGCCACTCCCCAGATGCTTCCGGTCATACAAGACCCTCGTGGTCTCTGGTCGGTTTCACAGCGGTAAAACCCCGTGGATGGAGGTCTGCTCTAGCGTCCACACCGGACAATCCAAGAAAGGAACGGTAGTGAGAGCAGCTGGAAAGTCTCCAAGCGGTATCGAAATGCAAATATTCTTCTAGAGTGTTATTTGTTACTGTCCCCTCTTTATGTGATTCATTGTCAGGGCCAAACACCTGTTGTCACGATTTCTCGCACCCAGAAGAGAGTCCGTGAAACAAATGGGACTACTGTTCTGCTGTGGACAGAGGAGTATTCTAACATGTCCCCCCACCAGCCCCTCCTAAAAGCCACGATGGTTTTCCCTTGATGCCTGCCATGAACAGTTCGGTCATGGGCCTCTTGTACCCCTCCTTTCCAATCATCTCCCCATACCTCAACAACAAACCAAAAAATCCCCCAAAACAAACCATGGCATTTCAGACCCTGGAAACTATCAAAACTCGTCTCCTTTTCAGACCATCTCTAAACGCTAATTTACTATTTTTACACGGTGTTAGTCAAGATTTTGGACAAATTAGCACCACAATTTATTCTTCTATAGAGAAAGAGCAAATAAAGAGCAAATTCTCTCTTACAAAACTGGCAGTTGAAGGACCGTATAAAGTCAAGTATTCTTAGATTCAAGAATATTTCTCGAATTCATCAGAAAAACAAACATGAGGTTTAAATGGGCTAGCAACGTTTCCCAAGTACAATTATGCTAATCTGGCTTTATTAATGTACTGACCTACAGGGAAATGCCCTGGGGAAATGCCCTAAAATCTACACTCTAATGATGTTTTCTTCTTAAAAATGTCAGGTTTTTTGTAACATACTTTTACGGTTTCATACCTGCCAGAAGGATGCAAATGACAAGTCTGTCGAATATAGGGTAGATTTCTAAGGGTCAGGGGATGAACCAGCATTTGCTACAAGGCTCTCCAGCCCTGCTTCTCAAGGATCTCACCGCTACTGTCGTACAAAATCACGCATTAATCAGTACCATTTTCGCGGAGATGACTCTGGGATCAAACCAAAGTTAACAACGGCTAACCTAGCCTCTACAGGACCCACAGGGAGCCCGGCCGCAGAGCAGGTGGACACGAGACACTGGGAAGCCAGCTTTCTTAGCATTTCTGGGAAGAAAAAGTACAGTCTCCTGGCTCTCATCTTTACAGGAAAAGGCTGTTTCAGAGTTGAGAAGCTGTCCCCAAGGAAGTTCTGAGAGCTGACTTGCAAAGAGAGCCTGATGAGGGGGAAACGCCAGAGGCAAAGCAGACAGGACGGCCAGGAAGTGTACCCAGGGCGCCTTCTGTGAAGGGGCACAAACCCAGGATAATCAGAAAAGCGTGGCTGTGCCCTTGAGATTGGCACATGGACAACAGAGGCCCCCAGTTAAGTGAAGGACAATGAAGCATGTCCGGTGGCTGGTGCGCAGCATGTGGTCAGCTAGTGGTAGTAATTACTGGAATCATGGACCAGACCCCTGGTGAAGTCCAAGCAGATGGAGGGGACACAGCATTGCCAGGAGAGCCAGCAGCAGAGTCTGCACTGATCTCGGAAAAAGGATAAAAAGCCAGGACTGGTAGCATTATGAACAAAGGCACCCTTCAAGCCTCTTGTCCATTAACTGGCCTTATCGCCCTACCTGGTCAAAATGACGACTACAACGTCCCTCTGTGACTTCACCTGGTAATTTGGTTGTTTGCACGTCAAAACATATTAGCTTCAAATTAGAGTTGGTATGTTTGGTGGGGGCGGCGGGGAGAAGAAAAGGAGAAAACAGGGCAACTCTGGCCACGAGAAGTCTTCACATCAGGAAAGGAATCATTCCTTTGGGCAGCAGCCTTTGAGGAAGGGAGATAACATTCCCTGAACTGAATGGGCAGAGCACGAAGTCACCCCTGCTAAGAGGCTCTTCAGGCAAATGTCATTTTCATACCAAGCAGAACACAGAGCAGAGTTTTCCTTCTGGAACGAGCCAGCGGCACACACATGCAGCAGCAAAGTGGGGAACTTCCTGTCGTGGTGTCTTGGGCAGACGCTGCCTGGTTTGGTCTCGGGGAAGTCCCCGGTGCCTCTTAGGGCCAGGGGCTCTGTAGGGACCAGGGCAGCCATTCCTCCAGCCCCAACCAAAGGGCACCAAACCAGAAGACAGTCTCTGCTGCTAAAGCTTCTAGAAGGTACTCTCCATTTAATGGGAAATGGGGCACGACCTGCTGGGGAAAAGGTAGACCCTATAGGCACTTCAGGAGAGTGAACGAGTGAACGTAGGAAAAAGCCCAACGTGTGAGAACATCAAGGATGTTTCTTCAGGAACACACAGCTAGACTCTAGCCCAGCCTCATCTCACAGAGGAAATGAATGGAAACAAATAAATGGTCTCACTCTGTACCCCAGTACACAGGAAGCAGGCTGATCAATAACCATCACGCCTATTAGAATTACTAGTTACCAATCAGACATATAAATACGACAAACTGTGCATGATGCCTAATTCTCAGGGCCAGGTCTCCGTTTTCAAGAAAGCATGCTAGAATGGAAGGAAGGGTGACGTTACTATGGGTATAATACTCCATCTACTCTAATTGTTTCAAGTAAGTCTTTTGGAAATACCGAAGTTCATCTGTATCAGTCTTCTATGGGGTTCTCTATTGCTCTGAGAGTACACGACCCCAGAGCCTTGGAGTGGGGGGGCGTGTCTGACCCCAAGATTTACTAGAACTGATGCTCAGAGATCAGATGGCAGATTTTGAAGAGATTATAAAAATCTGATTCACTTTGCTTTGCTCATCAAACACGGCCCCGTACTGGTCTATTCTCAGATTTGCTTATGAACTAGATCACGTACTGGTCCATCTCTCAGGTCCTTTGGGCAAAAACCTTGGCTAAAATAACCACCTGTGCACATGTCGGTTCAATATGGACCTAGTTTTTGAGTCTACACCATTCAAATAAGGTGACAAGGGAGAAAGAAAATTCTGTAGGTATGAACGTGTGTGCAGTTAAAAAAACAACAACAAAAACCACATCTAATGAGAAAGAAAATAAGATTGTAAATTTAAAGATTTACGCTAGGGGCGCCTGGGTGGCTCAGTTGGTTAAGCATCCAACTCTTGATTTCAGCTTGGGGCATGATCTCTGGGTCGTGAGATCGAGCCCCACAGTGGGCTCCACGGTGGACATGGAGCGTGTTTAAGATTCTCTCCCTCTCCCTTGGCCACTCCCCCCAATTAAAAAAAAAAAAAAAAAAAGTAAGCTAAGTGGTGCCCTTTGCTCAAAGCATTTCTGAGTGTGCTATAGCAGTTTCATCATCCCAGCTTCTCCATGAAGTCAGAACAGACCTGGAATACTGGACAGCCTTGGGCAAAAAAAATAAAAATCCTGAGAGATTAAAGAAAAACCAGACATCCTTATCCTGGGTCCCACGCACTAAGAAATTACCTTGAGCAATTACAAAATGCAAAGAACTATATTTACAATACGTGCTCTTTGAACCCCCAAATATTCACTAAGTTACAATCTGGCTACTTGGGCCCTGGGCTACGATGGGGATTTTAGCAGGTCAAAGAGAACTGACTTGGAGCAGATGAAGAGCAAGAACATGATATAGGCAATGGCTAGTCTACTAGAACTTTCTCAAACTACTCAGCAATGCCCATTTGTAACGAACTGAAATCCTAATTACAAATCACATCCATAGCCACAGCCTCAAGGGCTTATATCATCTCCTGGCCAAGTCCCTGAGAAAGCAGGGCGGAGGGCCCAGCTCTCCACGGCTGCCCAGGGCCCCCAGAAGCCCGTGCAAAGCCAGGCATCTGGTTAGCCATGCCTGTGTGAGGAGGGGAAGGGGGACAGAACTGGTGCTTGTTCCCTTCCATGTTCCCTGCCACAAACACACCTAGAAAGAACTTACAGTCCTATTTCCAGCAACAACTTGGCTTCTCACCCGCGCCTCAGGGTGAGGCTCGGTGTCCTGGCTGAGAACGTCCTGCTCTGCCAGCCCGGGGTCATCTCTCTTATCCCACCGCACCTCAAGGCCCAGGAAGTCCTGGTTATGCCCACCCAGGCATCCTGTGGGAGGTCTGCCCTTGGCTCTTCGTACCCCACCCCTGCAACTCTGCCTTCACGCCCCGCTGTCCTCTGGGCCGTTCTTGCCCTGTCCTTGCTCACTCTCCTCCACAGGCCGGGCGGCTTGTGGGTGAGCCATGGAGGCCAAGGCCTCGGAGCCAGGCTGCCCGACTCCAGCTGTCCCTGTTTCCAGCCGGGTGGCGGACAGCCGCACTGTCACAGCGTGGGTCGGGAGGTACATAGTCCCCTGCCCTTGCTCAGTCCAGAGCTTCCCGTGGTGGCAGACCTCTGCCTCCACGTCTACGCCTCCTGGCTGCCACCGGCCAGCAGGAAGCACCCCACACGGGTCGACCCCTCAAAATCCTAGAGCTGCTGCCAGGACCCCAGTCAACTCAGCCATGAACTCTCCCTGCGTTTGACGGTTTAGTCTCCGCTGCCGCCAGTCTGCAGGCTTTTCAAGGTCAGGGCTTAACCCTTCCCAGTGCTCTGTATGTGTCCTCACCTGGGGGCACAGGGCAGGCAGTCCACCTTCCAGACACTAGAGCCACAGAAGCTTAGAGCCCACAAAGGATCTTTCTTGGTCCTTTCATCAAATCGAGACGAAATGACTGAACTCTGCAGACCTTACCAGCGAGTGTGTGCGGCTAACGACTCGCGGGGAGAGAACCCAGCCCCCGCCCCAGTCCATAGGCCAATGCTGCCCCCCCCCCAGTCGATAGGCCGATGCTTTGGCACCTCTGGTGTGCACCAGCCCGCACTTACGTCCCTGGGCCATATTTCTTCAAGTTCCCCAGAAAACATTTCTTTTCTTTTTTTTTTTTTTTTTAAAGATTTTATTCATTTATTTGACAGACAGAGATGACAAGTAGGCAGAGAGGCAGAGAGAGAGAGGAGGAAGCAGGCTCCCCGCTGAGCAGAGAGCCCGATGCGGGACTCGATCCCGGGACCCCGAGATCATGACCTGAGCCGAAGGCAGCGGCTTAACCCACTGAGCCACCCAGGCGCCCGAGTTCCCCAGAAAACATTTCTAAGCAACATCTGACCTAGTCTATATAGGGCTGTAACATGTCCCCTAAAAAAGAAGTCACAATTCTCACTTTTCACTCAGTCAGGCCGTACTTTTCAGTACTAGTTCAGTCTGGTACCATGACCATCCTACTCGACAGCAGCATTCCCTGGCTCCTGAGGGGAAATCCACCCCCCCACCCCCCTGGTTATGAGGGGACCCTGCTCTGTGCTGTTTCTGCCCTCAGCTGGCTGTGTGCAGGGGCTAGGACACCGAGTAGTGACAACGCGGGATGGCAGAAGCAGCTTCCCCAGACATACACAGCCCCGCCAGCCCCCGGGGAGCAGGACACAGGCTGGCCAGGCGCAGGAGGACCACCAGCGCACATCAGCACCCAGGACGCAGCTGGGCGACGGTGGAGGAAGGAAAACGGACAAGCAAGTTCAGGGGCAAACCTGTCTCTTCAGCCTCATTGGGATTACCTTCGCCAATCATAGGTGTTTGGCCAGAACTGCTGGAAGAACAAATGCAGATTTAGGTCACATTCCAGAAACTACCAATCAACAGCACTTTGCCTTTTCCTTTTTCTTTTGTAATTTTAGTTTTGTTCTTCCCACCTTTGTTGGTTCAATTTTTAAACCCGGGATGCACTGCAGAGTTGCACCCTGGGCCCGGCCTGGCGGATGACAGATTGCTGGTCCACACAGCAGAGAGGAGCCCTGCTGTGAGCGCGGCAGCCTCCGCCCCCTCCCGCGGAGAGGTGCACCTGTGCAGGCTGCCCGTGGGCGGGGCTCCTGTCGGGGTTCCTGTGGGCCCTGGGGGGCACGTAGGATGCGGGGTAGATGGGTCACGAGGCGCAGTCTCCTCCCCAGCTCAGAACTCGGGGAGGCCCTGGGACAGGCGGCCAAAGCAGGACAGTCTCTCCGGCGCCTTGAATTAACCTAATCCCCGAACCACAGTCCTTAAATAATTGAACGCCCGGGTAACCAGTGTTCAAACATTTAAAGAATTTTAGCTACAGGGGCGTTTTAACCTTCCAGTTCTGGCGTCAAACAGTCGGCTCTCCCTCCTGTTGGTCACAGGCTCAGGCGACATCAAAAATACGGCATTTGGCACCCAAAAGGCACACACCTCAGATCCTCAATCGAGTACCCAGGAGCCATGTTATTGGAAGGGGATCATTTCAAATGGTAACCCAGCAAACTTAAAGCCAAACCGGAGAGATGAAAAGTACTCAGGTGGTTTGCAGAGTCACGTGATCGTTTCACCATCTGTTACAAACTGTAAATGTATCTCTTTGAAGCTGACAGACCTCCTGATAAAATGCTTAGATCAATCCTTCACGGGGAACAAAAATTATGTTTTTCTTATTTACTCCCTAAAAACAGAAAAGACCTATGCTGATTTCTTGGTAATTAATGTTAGCTGCTCCTAAAAAAAAAAAAAAAAAAAATGCACTGAAGATACTTATTTACTGTTATTCTTGACTATATATAAGGCAAATTTTAAACTGAACTATTATGTCAAATACTAAATATCCTGTTGTTAAATTTAACAAAAAAAGAAGCAAATCCTTCTTTTCCATCCATCCCCCCAGTTTTCCATACAGACTTATTTAATAGTAATTTAGAAATTTAGATACTCTTTCTCCATCTGGAAGTTGAAGTGTTTTAAATGACTATATATTTTAAATATATATATTTGTGTGTGTATATGTGTGTGTGTGTGTGTGTGTGTGTGTGTGTAAAATTACTATATATTTATTGTTCATCAAATGGCAACTCGACCCAGAAAATTCGCCCGCTCCATCTGGAACACTTTTCCTTCATCTCTACCTATGGACGCGGGATTTCAAGGCCAAGCTAAGATATCACCCCTCAAAAGCTTTCTTAAACTCGGCCGTCAGATACATGGTGCACGGGATGTAAGCTGACATCACAGCTGTTACAGGGCGAGCCTGGCCCTCAGGAGGCCACGTCAGAGTCAGTGCAGCCTCGTGTGGACCCCAAATACCCAGTAGCAACCTCAAGTCTGACGTGCCCATGGCTGAGCTTCAGATCCTCCAGCCAAAACCTGCTCCTTCCCTGGCCTTCTCTGTGTCCTGGTAGGACTCAGACCAAAAACCTTGCGCTCAGTCTTGATAATTCTTTTCCCAACACCTCCTATCCAGCCCCTCAGCAAACCCTATTGGCTCCACCATCCATGTGTATCTGAAATCTGACCACCTCTCCCCACCTACTTCCACCGCCTGCTCCAGAAGCCACCCACGGGCCTCATCTGGGGCACAGCAAATGTCCTGCTTTGGGCCCCCGCTTCCACCCTTGTCCCCCGACACTGGCCTGAGTGACCCTGGTAGAACAGTGGGTCCGATCACATTACCCTTTCCCGCAAACTCTCCTGTGGCTTTCCACCTCACTCAGAGAAAAGCCCAAAGTTTTGCAGTGGCCGAGGACATGCTGTCCCATCTGCCCCCTTCCCTTCTCCTTGACCTTGGCATGTGCTGTCTTACTCAGCGCCAGCCACGATGGCTTTCTAGCCACACCTCCAATGCAGGGACTCTGTTCTAGAACAGTTCCCCCGACGGCGGTAAGCTGGCTCCCTGCAATTCGACCCCATTCTGACGCTGTCTGCTTGCAGATGATGTCAGATCCCGCAGGTGAAGGGCTCTGTCCCACAGGACCATCCCACTTCAGACGCCTGTCAAGTCTGGGTGATCAGCTGTGCTTCTGACTTGGCTGCCGCAAATCTGAGTTTCCACGATCCCTGCGGTGGGATCAGTTAATTTGCTAGAGCAGCTCACAGAGCTCAGGAAAACAGTCTGGTCACTGGGTCACCAGTTTATCATAAAAAGATGTAGCTCAGGAATAGCCAGAGGGAGAGAGATACAGAAGGGGAGGCTGGGAGGGTCCCAAGTGCAGGAGCTTCTGTCCCTGTGGAGCTGGGGGTGTGTCCATCCCCTAGTGCAGATCTGTTCGCCAACCTAGGTGCTCCCTGAACCCCGAGCTATGGGGATATTTATGAAGGCTCCCTCATGATGACACAACAGAGGCTTAGCCGCATTTCCAGCTCCTCTCCCCTCTCAGGCTGATGAGAGTGGGGCTGAAAACTCCAAGCTTCTCATCATGGCACCATCTGTCTGGTGACCAGCCCCCCCTCCCTAGAGCACAGGCAGAGCTGCCTTATAGAACAGAAGGCTCTCTTGGTGCTCCAATCAGGAACTTACAAAGGTTTTAGGAGCTCTGTGCCAGGAACAACAGGGCAGAGACCAAGATGTGTCTTCGATTATCTCCCACTTAGTCATCTAATTTACCGTACATCCTTCCTCCTGAGCCTAAGTGCTCAATAAATATTTGTGCAAGAATGCGTGCCTCTCTCCTTTTTGCAGATTACTCAGGGCCTTCCACAGTGTACGTGTGTACACAAGGCCCTCAGATAGGACTATCTTTACAGAAATACCTACAGGAGCCACTGGAGCAACGTGAGCCTGTTTCCTTATCAAGATGGTGAAATTAGATCTAAGGTCTCCTGAAAACCATTAAGAGCTTTAGAAATGTCCTCCTTTTACTTAAGAGGAAATAGATTCAGACATGGGAAGAAACGTGCCTTCCTCTGCACTTACTGACCTCCTACTGAGTGCCAGGAATGCAGCATGAGGCCAAGACAGCGCTCATTCGCGAAACCTCTCTTTCAGGGAGACAGACATGAAAACGAATCATTTCCGTCCGAGGTGCTTCCTAAGTGCTCTAACAGGGAGAACGGACTATTCCAATATAAGGTGGTGTCCCGGATGTCATGGGGACCAGCAGGCAGAAGAGAAAGAGCAGGGATTCCCCCTCCCTGGGAAGACCGGAAGCAGAGCCCGCCTCTGTGCAGCCCCCACCATGTGGGTGCCCAGCTCAGCCTTCCCTAGGGCAGCACTCTTCCCTGGGATATGAGCGCCCCCCGACAACGCCCCCCGCCACTCCCCTCCTCAGTGCACACTTGGACGACAGGTGTCACCTTGAGTAAACAGCTTAACTTGGGTCCCCGGGCCACCTAAGCATTACAAGACACAAGCCTTACCATTCAGCCTCCGTCCTTCTTCCTCCTTCCCCTTCCTTTCCTTCTTGCCTTCCTTTTAGTTGAGGTACAGCTGACACACGACACTGACAGCATTACATTACTAAAGGTGCACAACATAGCGATTCGACAAGTCTGTTCTTCAGTTCTTATTTCTAACGTGCAACCCACTGACCACATTCTGAAATCAAACCGTTTTTTTATTGCATGTTTTTTCCTTCTCAGCTCCGCCCCCACAGCCAGGTTCATATGGACTCTACATTACCTGGTCACTGAGTCCCTGGGCAGCTTTCTGCTCGAAAGCTCATCACCAGGTACCAACAGCTAAAGCCACACAGGCTTCAGAATGCATGCTTTCATTTCACAAAGCAAGTCCACCTTGGCCAGAGTACCCCATGCAAACAGTTAGAATCTGACCCCAGAAGCAGGAAGACAGTAGCCGGTAAGGAAATACTGCCCATGTCAAACACAGCCCAATTAATCTCTTTGGTATAAGAACTGATTCTGTTTCACAGATCAAAGAACGGGAAGACGAATGCAACTAGAAAATACACGACTGCTGGTCTGACTCATGTCCAGGGACAGAATCACAGTCCTTCTAGCTCTACCTCCTCGATGCCTCCAAATCCCCCTTCACCCCAGTCTTTTTTTTTTTTTTTTTAATATTTACTTATTTATTTGACAGAAATCACAAGTAGGCAGAGAGAGGGGCGGGGGGGAAAAGGCTCCCCACTGAGCAGAGAGCCTGATGCGGGACTCGATTCCAGGACCCTGAGATCATGACCTGAGCCGAAGGCAGAGACTTAACGTACTGAGCCACCCAGGCGCCCATCTTCACCCCAGTCTTCATTTTAACCTTGGGTCAGGGGCATGGCCCTGCACCCACAGAGAGTGCCCACCAACTCTGAGGACAAGGATCTGCCAAGATTGAATAAAGATGTCAGAGCACGAATGGAGTCTGGGAGACTAGAGGACACCCCTCACCTCCCACTGGTAACAGACAAGGTGATCACGGCCCAGTCAGACATCCCAGTACCCCATGCATTTGGCTCCAGCTGAGATCGAATGATGTCTCTTGAGAATAAAATCTAGCATAGTGCAATTCTATGCCAAAGAGAGGGTAGGATATAGACAGTCTCTCTGTCCTGAAACCGACTTGTAGGTAGTTAAACCACATGAAATCACTGTATGGGTCAAAACAACCAAGCACCGACAATTCCACACACTCCAAACTTAGCGTCCTCTTCTGCGCTGCGGAGGGCGGATGCTCTCCCCGCCAACAGCAGTCCAAGGAGCAGCGTCATAAAACAGCTCGTCCTGAAAGGCACCAGATTTCCCACTAGGTTACTGGGACCATAGAAAATTACATTCTTGACAAGATTTACAGTTAAGTCATAAAAGCAAATGTGTAATTTCTTTCGTGTTGTCATTTATAATGGCAACAGTATGTTCCAAAGGTCATATAATAGGCATAGATAACAGCAAATTTATAGTTAAAAACAAAACAAAACAAAAAAAAAACCTTCGAAATGCTGAAGAACTGATGTTTTATAGACAGGGATGGGCTTACACAGTAAGCACCAGGACATAGTCTATCACTAGATGGAAATGTTTCTAGGATTTATTACACATTTCTCTGCTTTCTTAAATAGAGACATACTGAAATATTATTCTTGATAATTCAGGGTTATCAATTATTCTGCTGTGTTCTCAAATAATGATGTCTTATTCATGCATATGAAGTTGTTGGTTGCAAAAGCAAAGACATAAACATTTTGTTTCTTAGGGCACCGTGGCGGCTCAGTGGGTTAAGCGTCTGCCTTCAGCTCAGGTTGTGATCTCAGGGTCCTAGGATTGAGTCCCACATCAGGCTCCCTGCTCAGTAGGGAGTCTACTTCTCCCTCTTCCCCTGCTCCTCCCCAGCACTCCTGCTCTCTCTCTCTCTCTCTCACCCTCTCTGTCTCAAAAAAAATCTTAAAAAAAATTTTAAAAATTAAAAAATAAAAAATGCTGTTTCTTTTGCTCCTATATTTGTTTTTGTCTGTTTCAGTTCAACAACAACAACAAAAAACCCCACACAAAACAGCACTTCTGTGTTCATTTACTAGGGCTTCCATAAAAACGTACCACAGCCTAGGGGGCTTGAATAACAGAAATTTATTTTCTCAAGGTTCTGGAGGCCGGAAGTTCAAGATTAAGGTGTTTGCAGGCTTGGTGTCTTCTGAGACCTCCGTCTTTGACTTGCAGATGAAGCCTTCACATTGTGTCTTCATTTTAGCTTAATCACTTCTTTAAAGGCCCTATCTCCAAATATACAGTCACATTTTTTTTTTTAATTTGAGAGAAAACACACAAGCAGGGAGAAAGGCAGAGAGAGAAGCAGTTCCCTGCTGAGCAAGGACCCCACCCCCACCCCCAACCCCCATGCAGGACTCCATCCCAGGACCTTGAGGCCGAAGGCCAATGCCTAATGACTGAGCCACCCAGGCGCTGCCACTGTCCCATTTTGAAGTACAGGGGTGAGGACTTCACCATATGAGTTCTGGAGACGCACTCAGCCCATAACAACCTCCTATTGCTAGACACCATGCAAATTTCAAGCTCTTAACCCAGATACATCAGGATTCAAATCAAGGCTACCCCATTTCTAGTTCTGTGACGTAGGTAAGGTCACTCAACCTAAGTTTTAGCTGCGGCCTCTGAAGTGAGGATAACGACACCGATACCTCGAGACAGGTTTTTACATAAAGTCTTCAATGCAAGTTGGTTTTTCAAAATATCACTTCATTTTTCTGATTTTTGAAGTATTTGTCTTTTCACAGCCTTTCCCTTAGGCCTGCCCATAGCTGTGCCTTTCTTTCTTGAATCTGTTGGGGGCTTCCAAACCAGATGACTAAATTTGTTAGAATTAGATATAAAGGCTCAAAACCAAGCCCTAAGGCTTTCCTGCGAATAAGGAATGCAAACTTGAGCACGTGGGATTTCAGATTTCTTGCAGCTGATAGTATGCTTGTCTGCTTCTTGGCATTTCTGTTCCACATACAACACAACATCTGCCACCCACTTTAGATGGGGCAATTCTAATGTGAGGTGTGGCTTTGTCAGCACTTATAAAGGGGGGGAGGAGGGGCAGTGTCATTCTATGATAATCATTTTTGTTTTGGAAGTGGTTGGGATGGTAGCAACTAATTTAAAAACTTCATGCCCCTGAAAAAAACAGCACAAGGAAGTCTCAGAGGCTAAACCGTCTTCTAGAAAGTTTTCCAAAAGGAAGCGGAGCACTGAGCACCCCTGACTCAGAGCTCCTTCCAAGTCTCATTCTAAAAGCGGGGTTTGGCAAACTTTTTCTGCAAAAGGCCAAGCAGTTAAACGTTTAGGTTTTGTGGACACACGTGGTTTCTGTCACAAAGACTCAACTCTGCCACTGTAAAGATGTGACCCAGAAACCATCACCAGCCCACCACTATTAGCTTCCAAAAGTTCCATATGGATTTGCTGCAAACAGTAACCCATTTCTCCTAATGAAAAGAGTTTGAAAACTCAGAGTCAACCTGGCACCCCCATTTCTTTCTCCCACCTTCTCTTTCCTGAAAACAGCCAATGCTGTAGCAGCTCCCTGCCTTACTGAACCAAAGACCACTGCAAAATAAGCCAGATTGAGTTCCTGTCCTCAGCGCTTTATTTTTATTTATTTATTTTTTACGTAGGCTCTACACCCAGCACAGAGCCCAATGCAGGGAACGCAGGGCTTGAACTCACCACCTTGAGATCAAGACCGGAGCTGAGTTCATCAAGAGTTGGACACTTAACCAGCTAAGCCAGTCAGGCACCCCCCTCTGAGCGCTTAAGAGTTCTGAAACCTCTCTTGGTAAAAAGGGATAAGGCAGGGAGTCCTGATGATGAGGGAGCAGGAGCTTGGCTGAGGACAAAGCAAAAGCAGGCACCTTGCACCCCCTCTCTACCCGCTCCCCTCGGTAATGTGTGTGACATTCCTCAGGCACCCCTGACTGCCATAAACGAGAAACAAACAGTTAACTTGCAGAAATCACAATCCTGCAAGACAGGAGTCTCCCTTGGTTTACCAATGTCCTAGAGATTTACAACAAAGAAGTTACCTTATCAATAGCACAATTTCCAGAGGCAAATAACTCAATTCCTCAAGCCCTAAATAAAGTTAAATTTCGGGATGCCTGGGTGGCTCAGTTGGTTAAGCAGCTGCCTTCAGCTCAAGTCATGATCCCAGCGTCCTGGGATCGAGTCCCACATCAGGCTCCTTCCTTGGCAGAGAGCCTGCTTCTCCCTCGGCCTCTGCTGCCACTCTGTCTGCCTGTGCTCACTCTCGCTCCTCTCTCTGACAAATAAATAAATAAAATCTTAAAATAAAATAAAGTTAAATTTCTTCTAAACCCAAATCTCACTAACAAGGACACTTGATAGGAGAAATGTGAAACTTTATCTCTAAATCTCCAAGATAGTATCGAGAATCATTCCCAAGCATATGGCCCATTGATATACATCTAAAGGGTCTCACAAGAAGATTCTTAGTACTAGTAATAAATAACCTTTCTCCCAACAATAGCTAGCACCTCAAGGTCCTGGAGACCTTGCTTCCAAAATTCCTTAGAGACTAACATCACCCACTTTGTTCTCACCCAACTCCTGTGTATATAATCAGCCACTCCTCAGGATAACGGGGCAACATCTCCGTCTGCCCATGGGTCCTGTCCCCGTGCTCTAATAAACCACCATTTTGCACCAAAGATGTCTCAAGAATTCTTTCTTGGTCATCGGCTCTGGACCTCAGCCCACAGAACCTCACCTAGGTTCTAGAACTTCATCACTGATACAAGGCACCAAGCTGACAGCGGACAACAACCGGCTGTCTTGGACTCCTACCTACAACACAGCACAAGGAAGAACCACCTGAGAGTCACCTGCCCACAAATCTCTATTTTTACCAAACATCAGCATGACAGAATCCTGCTTAAGGGGAGGAACAAAGAAGCAAACATACAGTACACAGACATGACAAATTGTTCCTTATTATTTCTTAATTCCCAAGTGTCACCTACATGTCCCTTCATCCTTGAAAAAAAACCCAAACAAAACAAAAGAAAAAGAAAAAACAAAACCACAGTATCAAAGTTGTATGGGAAATACCTCAGTCTATAATGCCTCCTTTTGTTTTTATACAGCTCTTCCCTCTGGAAAGGTAAAAGGGTACCGCACTTTCCCCTCCCATCCCCACACAGATCCCATGTCCGTGTTGCTGTATCTTTTTCAATCCAAGAGAAGTAAAGAGACATTTGGTTGTTTGAAATCATTCACGGGGTCCTTGGGGGAGCAGAGATTCAACTCAACATCCCTGAATCACCAACGTAAGTCTTCTTCCAAAGAGACCAGAAGCCTCGACCAGGTCCTCACAGGAATGGGAGCTGGTACTCTGAGATGAGAACATTCTGCCCTAAGCCCATTCGCGTTCCTGGGTTACAGCGATTTCTACTCAGAACATCAACTCTGTGATGCCCACCGCTAAGGCTCTGGGCAAGCCAGGGCTGACTGTACTGAGAGACTGGGGGACAATGAGCTCAGAGATTTGCCATCGACAGCGCTGGAAGAGTTAAACAAACAGAACCACAACATACCTTAGAGCTCTCTGAAAGAGAAGCATGGACCACAATTCCGCTTCAAGTTGTCTAGTATTTTTCCAGAAAACATTTTTCTAGTAATGAAGCAGACTGGCTTCATTCGACAAACCGTCTGACCCCCTGCCACCACAACAGTGTGCTGCTACCACCTGGGACATCAAAATGTGCCAGATCCTGGGTCAACACAAAAATGTAGAAAATTCTGAAGCTTACCGGAACTCTATTTGAATTAATCAAGTCAATTCTACCAATGACAAAAATTCATTGATTTGCTGACTTTACAAACCAAGAGGCACATCTTTCATCTAGTGTATCCTTAAGTGCCCCCAAGTGAACTCTTGTTTTGCATGAAAACAGACTTTCCTGGGAACTACAATGTAATCTGAATACCAATAATAAGACATCTATCCCCACTTTAAAAAAAAACAAAAAAACAAAAACCAGGAACTGCAATTTTCCTAATTTTCAAAAAAGTAGGAGAGGGAACCTGGGAAGTAACTCAAGATGTAAACTCCTATTTTTGAGATTTAAATGGCTTTAATTGTATTTAATTTAATGTGATGAGATTAGGCATGAGCTGCGTCAGTCATGGAAAAAATCCCACCCAGTAAAAGCAAACACTTAATATTGTTCTTATCCTGGTTCTGCCTTTAAAATACCAATACCTAGAAAACACTAGAAATGTTAACGTTTACTCAACATTGTGACCCAGTTCTAAGACCTTCTGTAGCGGGTGGAAACAGTGCCGCAGAGAATGAATGATTTTTGATTGAGAACAAATGTACTTCAAAGGAAAAGCATGGTGACTTAAATGACGGGAGGCTGGGAGCCTGACAAAGACAATGGAGGCAGCCCTTGTCAAAATAAAAAAAGACTGGTGTTGGCAAAGTGAGAAAGAGAGCACTCTTGAATAGCGCGAAGCTTATCACCGTCTCTAGAATATCACAAAGCAAGCTAGAATTGTTCACGGCAGTTTGGTAATGCACCCCAGACTTCCAAATCGTTGTTTTACAGGATTTATATGGCAAGTGTACTATTAGTATCACTTAGACTTATTACCAAAACATTCAACCGGGTTTAGCCCAAGGGCATTACAAATAAACCCTGGGAGGCGCCGAGCAGGTGGAGTGAAGAATTGTTGCCACACAAAGTTGATTCACCTGCTCCGGAGGTGGGGGTGGGGCGGGACCGGTATCCTAGCAGGGGTCACCCGGGGCCCGGATTCCAGGACTGCCCAGGTAACTAGGAAGTGCGTGACCTTGTTCCAGCCAAGACGGACGGCTGAAAGATTCCATCTCCTGGATAAAAAAGGGGACTTCGCTGAACGTTCTTTGAGAGACTTTCCAGGGCTCAAATATCAGTTTATAAATATCTCCAACCAGGTGGGTGCGCCTCGCTTAGCCGCCGGGAAAATCCAGCGTTCATTCATCTAATCCGGCACAGGAAGGGCGCCCTGGGGCACGCGCCGGCCGCGCCCGTACCCCAGGACGCTCCTCCACTCCAGAGCGTCCTACGGGGTGAGCAGGGCGGGGAAGTGTCGCTGCGAAGTTTAAGGGCGGCCTCGCACACCTGAAGTTGAAAAAACTGCTGAATCAGGGTGCCCCCATTTCGCCAGACTCGAGGCGATCGGATGCTCCCTTTCCGCACCCCTCCTCCGACTCCGAAAAGAAACCGGATCCGCCAGTCCGCTCAGAGGTCACCCGCGAAGAGCAGGGTGATGTCATCCCGCCACCCCTACAACCGCTCCCCAAAGCGCAGAGAGGCAAGAAATCTATGCATCACCGGGACGGGACACCCTCCGGAAGGTGACCCCTGAGCGCAGCCTCGGCCCTGCGGGGTGGGGGCGGAGGACAGTGCGCGCACTCGGAGCAGTGGACGGGCTCCAGCATCACCTCGCCCCGCCGCGCGGCGGCCGGGATGCTCCAGATCCCCACCGGACAGGCAGGGGCAGGGAACCGCGGAAAACGGGACGCGGGCCCTGAAGCCCCCCTAGAAACCCCGGTCGAAGGCTTTAGGGACCACTCCCCGGAGTTACGCGCGGCGACACCCAAGGCGCGTTCGGTGGCCGCCGCGCGGGTTTCCGGCTCCGGAGCCCGCGATGCGCGCCGCGGGGGGGCCGGGGGAGGGGCCGGGGCGGCGGGCAGGGGGCCGCGGGTCGCGGCCGCCCGCGCGGCGGGCCTCTCTCTACCTGTGGTGGAGAGCACGGTGCTGGCGAAGAAGAGCGCGGAGGTGAAGTCCCAGTTCCAGTTGCCCGAGGCATTGCTGAGCACCGACACGCCGTAGTTGCTGGCCTCCAACACGCGGCCCAGGAACTGCTCGAGCTGCTGCTCCGACAGGCACTCGTGCTCCTCCAGGAAGCGCCGCTTCAGCTTGCGCAGCTCCTGGCGCAGCAGGTCCTCGTAGGGCAGCTCGACCGACGAGAAGACCACGGCGCCGAACACCAGGTAGAGCAGGTAGCCGAGCACCAGGAAGCCGAAGCACCAGGCCGAGCGGTGCCGCTCCACCAGGCGCACGCACGAGCTGCCGGCCAGGGACTGCAGCATCTTCCCCCGCCGCCGCCGCCGCCACAGCCGCCGCCGCCACAGCCGAGGCCCACGCCGCAGACCGGCCCGAGCGCGGCCCGCCGCCCCGCCGCAGGTCGGCCCCGCCCCGGCCCCGGCCCCGCCCCCGCCCCGCCCCGCCGCCGCTCGGCCCCGCCCCCGGCCCGCGCCCACTCCCCACGCGCGCCCCCCGCGCTCCCCGGCGGCAGCGTCTGCCTGCGATTGGCTCGCCCCGGAGAGGTTTTTCTTCCTTCTTTTCCTGCTTCCCTGCAATATAAAAGGCCCCGATGATGTGGCGCTGACGTGGGTGCCGGCTCAGGTAACCCGAGAGCCGGCTGAGACCGCGTGGCAAACTTGGCCGGACCGCCGGGACTGGGAGCGCGGCCCGGGCACCCCCGCCCATCGCGTGGTCCTGCGGAGTGGACGGGGGTCGCTGGCGCGCAGACCCCTGTCCTGCCGTCGCCCCAGGCACCTCCTGCTCCCTCCTGGCTTCTGTAACCAAAGCTCGGCGGACCGCGGGCCGGGGGTGACCGTCTGCGAGGCAGCGCGCTGGCTGTCCCAGCCTCTGCTCCCACCCACACCTCCCACCTATTTTGTCTTAATCGGGGCTTGTATTACCAAATAGCGAGCTCTGGAATCCCTCCTTCGTCTGCCCATTGGCCCAAGCCTCGAGCGACGTGGTGCCAACGGTGACGGTGAAAATATCAAAACCCCAGGGTTGGAAGGCACCTTGGGTCATAGAGATCTACAGTCCCCACCCCCGCAAAAGAATCTGAGAGTAAAGTAGAGTTTGGGAAAGGCACCTTTCTGAACTCTCCGAAGCAAGTTCCCAGTGTGCCAACGAACAGAAGAAATTCAGCTTTCCCAAGTGTTTCTTTTAAAGTGACAGGGTCAGTGAGCCACCTGACCGTGGAGGAGAGTGAAAACCGGGGCACCCTTCTGGAAAGGCAATATGGCAATACATTCCCAGAGCCTTGAAGCGTTTGTGCTTCAAGGTGATTCCATGATGTGTCCTAAGAAAAAAATAATCGGGTAAAGATTTATAGACAGGCTATTCATAAATAATACAGGGATATTATTATATATGCAATACGTATGCATGTGTTTATTATGAAATGAGTAAGAATCGGGAACAATTAAAATGTTTCAAGTACGGGAATGGCTAAATAAATTATGGTATCTCTACAGCACAGATATATAGCTGTGGAAGATGGATCTGAAGACTACTGAAGCTACGTGATCTTATGTATTGAAGATACACAGTCTTATGTACAGAGTCTCAGACACATCAGCTGGCTCCCAAAAGTCGTCTTTGAGTGATAGTGGAGTACACAGGTGACTTTTATTTCGTGTACATTTTTATAGTTTTCAAATATTCTGCAGAAATGTTTTTTTTCCATGCAGTCGATCTATTTGTCATATACTATTATATTTTACAGTACAAAATACAAATATTTTACATATTTGAGATTCTTCCAGCTAAACCAGACCTAACTCATGAGCTATAATAACACGGTTGCTATTTTCAGCCAGTGAGTTCTGAGGTAGCTGTTTACTGACAGACAGCCCGGAACAGTAGGCATCATGCTGAGCCTGACAAATCATTAGAAAGGTTCTTCAGATGACTTTGCCATTGTCTCCTGTATTTCACTTCTCTCACTTAGACTCTGTCCTGGGTCCATATTACCACTGGGCCAAGGAATCCCAAATACCTTTTTTTTTTTTTTTTTTTTAGTTTTTATTTATTTTTAACATTTCTTTTCAGTGTTCCAGAATTCATTGTTTATGCACCACACCCAGTATTCCATGCAATCCATGCCCTCCTTAATACCCACCACCAGGCTCACCCAACCTCCCAACCCTCGCCCCTCCAAAACCCAAATACTTTTAAATCCTATGTTACTGTCGACTGGAGCCCAGAGGAGGGGGTGGGCTGAGGAATGCAAGTATTTCTGTAGTTTTGGCTTTCAAAGTGAACCTGAATCTTGAGGACTGAAGTCGGCTGCCTCCCTTCCTCTTCTCAGCCCACTGCCCTGGGCACGTTGATCACCTGTCTTTGTCATCAGAGAAATTAGCAATCTCCGCAATGTCTAGCTAGGCCTTCTGACTGGCTACTTCCCTCCTGTGACCACGTGAGGGGGAGCTGACGTCTCTGACACCCCACCCCCACTTGAGCATGGCAGAGGTCAGCCCATGCATTTCTCAGAAAAAATTCGGAATATGGAAGAAAATACAGGGGAAGGGGTGAGGATTCGCAAGAGGGGATCAAGGGTGGGCTGGGAGGGGGTGTGTTGGATGCGAGAGGTGTGGGACTGCTTTCTGCTTTGGTGTTCACGTTAATTGACATAATTTGGAGACAAGTGACCAAGCTTTGTGAGAAAGAAATCTTGTGCTTGGCACAGAGCCTTGCAAGTTAATCAGACATAGAGATAATGATGTAAATGATCACTATTGTGCCGGATGATAATTAGGCATAAATGGCAAGCAGTTTCTGTGAATAGGTTTAATTCTCTCAACAGAGTAAGATGATGAGAACAATTTGTAGAAATGGTAGCGCCATAGGAAAGTCTTTCACTTTCAAAAAGTGAAATTCACAAACACGGTGTTAGGGAAACCCAGCGCATCAGCAGCAAGTACAAAATAGCGTTCACAGTTCCTTTCCTGCCTTTATACCTGAGAGAGTTGGAGATAGAACTTGAAGAGGCATTTTGCATCCATGTTCACAGCATTCTCCACAACAGTCAAGGTGAGGAGGCACCCAAGTGTCCATCAACAGATGAATGAATTAGCAAAATGTAGTATGAACTTACAATGGAGTATTTTTCAGCCTTAAAAGAGAATGAAATTTTGATGCACGCTACAATGTAAATTGAACTTGTGGACACTTTGTCAGGTGACATAAGTCGATCGCAGAAGGATGAAAACTGTATGATTCCACTTCCGTGAGAAATCTAGAGTAGTCACATTGACAGAGACAGGAAGTAGAGTGAATTGTGTTTGCCAGGGGCGGGGAAGAAAGGGGAATGGGGAGTTAGTGTTTAATAAGGCAGAGTTTCAGCTCGTCGAGATAAACAGTCCTGAGGATGGTTGATGCGGATGAGGGTGGCACAGTCACATGAATGTGCTTAATGCCACCAAACCGCACACTGAAAAATGGCCAAGACAATAAATTTCATGTTACGTGTCTTTTAGTGTAATTAAAAAAAAAAATGTTAGCATTTGGGTTGACAGGAGGAGGGCAGTTTCTTTGAGAACGGACTGAAGCTGTCCCACCAGGCAACAAGCTTCAGGCTGCATCTCTGATGTGGGTCTTTGAAGTAGACATCCTTCACTCCCGGAGAGTGCTGGGACAGTCTGGGGAGTGGGGGTGCCCAGTACAAGATATGGCCCATACACCTATGAGATATACCTGTCTGATGACAGGTCTGGAAGCTCAGCTTGGAGAAATGGCAGGAGTATCCCAGGCATTTGCCTGGAGGAAAGAAAATTTAGGATGATCGGATAGCTGCATGCAGACAAAAAAAGCGTGTGAATTTATTTTGTGGGTCTTCAAAGGGCAAAGCGAAGACTAATGGGCAGAAGATACGGGCATAGGGCTTAGAAATCACTGTAAGAAAGAACGTTCTAATTATGACTTGGCTACCTATGGAATGAGCTGCCTCTAGAAACGGTGAGCTCCAGCCATGAGTGTCCAAGAGGAAGGCAAACCATTACAAATTAGAAAGACACAATGGAGAGCATTTAGCCTATTAAGGTTCTTTCCAAGTCTGCGATTTTATATATGCAGCATTTACAAGGTCAAATGTGTGGGGAGGAGAGGCGTGAAGCAGGTGACATACAAACTTGGCCCTCTGACAATTGCAGATGCCTCACCAGGAATCCCAACATGCTCCAAACCTTGAGTCCCTAACTCCTGTTCGTACCATGACCATGTGTCAGGGGACCCCAACAGAGCAGACCCCAGCTTCTCTGTCATCTTTGGCAAAGAGTGTCACAATGTCCCTTTACTGTGGTGGGAGGTGTCCATTCTGTGAGAAATGCAGACCAGGTGCAGCCTGAGGTCCGGTGGTAGAGCAGCAAGCACCAGATGACTCCCCTTCGGGTCCTTCTGCCCACGCAGGCCTGTGTCACACGGTCTGCCCTGGCCTGGGCGATGCTCGTAATGTCCCTTCTCTCATCTCCATCTCTTAACCATGCCTCCGATCCCACTTTACCTGTGAGTGTCAAAACAGAATGGATCCCTGCTCACCTCTTCAACATGCCTTCCGTGGGTGCAAGAAATAAGGAAGGAAGGGGAAGGAAGATGGGGGTGCTCCTGGAAGCAAGAGATCAAATAGAACAGGGAGAAGTTGGAACTCAAAAAAAAATTTTTTTTTAGTTAAAAGAAAAGCTGTTTTAGAGAGTGTTCTATTGACATCCTCTGCTCTACCCTGCCATGCACACTGGGAGGGTGTTTCCCACCCCCAGCAGGACTTAACTCCCATGGTCCCCCCACTGTCCCCTGCCTCTGAAGTCCTGCTAACTTGAGCAGTGGTCACCCAGCACTTTAGCATTGTCCAAAACTGGGTCATGTGTCTCAGCAGCATGGAATGGGTTCCCCCAGGCTTAGTTCTTCCATGATCTCAGTCTATTACCGTGGGGGCGTTTATGGCCCTAATACCAGAAAAGAGAAAGAAAGAAGAGTAGGGCAGTATCTTTTTTTGCCACCTGGAATGGTCCAGCCTGGGCGCTGGTTATCACCAGAAACCGCCCCCCTCCCCCGGCATCCCCACGTGACAGCACTTGGCCCAGCACCTGGTTCAGCTCTTTGATGGCTTGGCACGATGCACTTCATAACCTGTTGTGTTTGCACACGGGGCACTGAGTGTCTTCCAGGAAGCTTTCCAGCAGAGAGTGGCTTTATGGCGAAGGTCAGTGGCTTAGCTTTTCAAGAAGAATCTACCTATTCAGAAAATCGTCAGATCTGGGAACACAGAGATTCCCCCAACGAAAGCCCCTGAACTGCTGGGCCAGGACTGCAGATGAGTCTGTAAACCTTCACTCCACAGCTTCTGAGTTTGCTGTATTAGTCTCTCCCTTCCGTCCTGGAATGGTTTAATTCCTTCCATATCACATGCCACTTCCACTTAAAATTTCCTGTTTCGCGAGACCCAATCCAGATCTGCCATTTAGGCCACGCTTTCAAACCATCTAAATAGGGGCTCCTGGGTGGCACAGTCTGTTAAGCATCAGGCTCTTGGTTTCGGCTCAGGTTATGATCTCAGAACTGTGAGATCGAGCCCCGCATTGGACTCTGAGTATCAACACAGTCTGCTTAAGGTTCTCTATCCCTTCTCCCTCTGCCCTGCCCCTTCCAAATAAATAAATAAATCTTAAAAAAAAAAAATCTTATCTAAACACACAAAATCCCCCTCCCCTCTCATTCTCCCTCCTGAATACACACATGATCTGTCTGAGTCTCCAGGTCCCTAACGTACCCCTTCCAGGTGTCATTATTTTTGTGAGTCCACTTGACCCTTGAGCACTGTTCAACCTTTGTAGGTCCACTTATGTATGGATTTTCTTCTCTACAATGCAACTCTGTAAGTGTATATTCTCTTCCTTATGATTTTCTTAATGACATTTTCTTTTCTCTAGCTTACTTCATTGTAAGCATAGAGCGTATAATACATAGGACATAAAAAATAGGTTTTAACTGACTATTTACATTATTGGTAAAACTTCTAGTCAGTAGTTGGCTATTAGTGGTTAAGTTTTGGGAGAGTCAGAAGTTATTTGTGGATTTGGAACTGCACGGGGGATTGGTGCCCCTAACCCCAGCATTGTTCAACTGTCAGCCGTAGACGCTTTGTCTCTCTTTGAGAGTATGTACTCTTAGGAAGAATCCTTGTGTCTCTCAGTTCTTTGTAACCTTGATAGCAGTTGGTACAATTTTTTCACCTGATGTATGTACCATAAATCCTTTTGCTTGTTTGATTAATAATCACAATGATTACACTTTCCCCAGGCAAGAAAACTTTGTTTAGTGAGAAATATTTTTAGAACCATGGTCAACCACCCTGTGCTTATACAGTAAGTATCTGTCATTGCTTTCAATGTGAGGAAGCTGGTTCTTAGCACAAGGACCTGCCTGGGGGGCCCTACACAGGGAACTGATTTATTTTGGGGGTAATTTTGTTCTATTGGATTCTAGGATTTTCCATATGTAACGAAGACTTTTCAGGTTCTTTTTCCTTCAATGGAAGACAAAGGTTGTCTATTAGAATTTAATTTTGAATGTTTGAAATAAGACACAATAAAACACAACACACTCCTACAGATTCTAGAAGGAACAGGACTGTGGCTATGACCATACCCCTAACATGACTGACTGGATTGGGATAGAGCTTGAACCAAAGCTGATCAACAGACGATTGTCTACCAACCAGATTCACTGCAATTATTTGAAAATCCAGCGGAGATTCTCGGGCAGTGGTGGGTGCTGTGGCTGAAAGGGATCAGGGGCAAGGGAAGAAAACTGCCAGCCTGAAAAATAAGGAAGAAAAAGACAGAAGAGCAAGCTTTCCTGAAATGAGAGAAGCACAGGAAGAGAGTGTAGATTGAGCAGTAAGTAGGAAGTGAGGAAGCCAGGTAAGACAGTGCCCCCCAAATGCTCAACTGTGCAAAGGGATGGACAAGAACAGAGTTAGAGGAACAAGCAGAATGTTATCTGTTATTTTCAGGTGAGAGAGATTTTAGTAAAAGGCATTGGAAACAATCAAGCAAGGTGCTCTGAAGTGGAGCAGGAAGAAAACCAGGGGAGCACGGTGACCTGTAAGACAAGGGAGGAGAGAGATTAACGCAGAAAATGCTCAGAAGGCCTGGGTGCTGCAGGAGGGCACACAAAGGGAAGCATGAGATGTGCCCACCATGGAGCTGTTGGGAACTCTATCCCGTGTAGTTCTAGAGGCCCCGGGAGCTACTGCTCCCAGGTGGAGAGTGAGGTGGAGAAGTGAACAGCATTAAGCCCAGAACATTAGATCTGGCTAGTCTGTGGGTGGAAAGGGAGCCCCTGACGGGGGTGGGGATGGTTGTTGTGTGGACTCTTGTGCTTCAGACCGGAGAGACTTGAGCATGATTGTGTACTGGGGGGAAGGAGCCAGTGGAGAAGTGGGGTTTAAAGCGAGAGAAGAAAGAAGAAACATCTGATAAAGAATAGTTCCAGAGGAAGTCAGCACGACTGCAATCCATAGCATGGAAGTAGACAATGAAAAAGAGAAAGCAAGTGGTGGGACTGTTCATTCATTTACTTACTGCTTCCTTTATCAAACAGAGATTGAAAACCCGCCGTGCAGCAAGACTGGTGCTAGGCTCAGAGAATGGAATGGCGAGAAACAAGATTATGTTCCTTGTCTTAGACATATTCAGACGAGAGACTCAAACGTTAACTAAACAAGAGGAGCACAGTGCAGGGAACTATATGGTGGATAACAGGGAGGTCTGTCTGCATATGGGGATCAGAAAGGCTTCCCTCAATCTGTGCTATTTGAGATGCTGAAAGATGATTGGAATTAACTAAAACAAAGAGGTGGGGCTGAGGGAGGATCTGGAACTAGCGGGAAAGAGGCTATGAAGCTGGTGGGGCCAGATTACCCGGGACCTTGCAGGGCAGATTAGGAATACAGGACTTTTTCTTGGAATCCAGGGAAGGGTTTCCAGCATACGAATTTACATTTCCAAATGGCCACTTTGCAGGGTGAAGAATGGGTTTGAGTAGAGCAGGAGTGGATGCCACACAACCATTGGATTGGGAAGGAGTGTTCCAGAAAGCAAATGATGACAGTTTACCTCTATGGTAAATGCAGTAAGGGCAAGGATCACTGTTCTGTAGCCTTAGCACCTAGAACAGGATCTGGCACAAAGTGAGAGCTTGTGGAAATGAAGATGAATGAATGAAAGAATGAATGAATGAATGAATAAATCAATCAATGTAAGCAGAAGGCCAGAGAATTGAGGGGTCTCCAGGATTTGGGGTTAGACTGAGTGGGTGGCTGAGTGGGTGGTGGTAAGAAAGGCATCAGTTTTCTAGCTTGTGGGCAGAAATGGTGGTGGCACCATTAACTGAAGTTGGGAGGAGGATAAGGTTAGCAAGAGAAACTCATGATCTCAGTTTAGGACAAGCGGAGTCTGAGATACTCTTCAGATATGCACAGAAACGTGTCCCAGCAGGCAGTGGTATATACAAGCTTAGAGCTCGGTGAATTCTGGTGGAGATGGATGTCAAAATGGTGGATTATCCAAAGTAACATTCATCTATGGAACATTTCTAGAGAGTGACAGTTCTGTCTTTACAATGGAAGCAAGTGACTGAAGTTTAGTAAAAGTGTAAGATTATCGGCATAAAGAAGGTCAAGAACATATAGATGTTGCTTGCTGAGTGGGACACGTGGATGTCTTTTTCTTCACAGGCTTAACAACTACAAAAAGAACAAAGAGCAGTGATAATAACTCATCACCTGTCTCTACCTGCAATGAGAATCAAGGAAAATAATTTTCACATACATATATAATTGAGCACTATGGAAAAGTAAGATATGGCTGCAATGAGTTTTCACAGATGAGCTATGTTAAAAGCCCCAAATAGAAGATGAAAGACACATTGTGAACTATGTTGGGTTACTCAAAGTGTCTTCTTCTTTTTTTTTTTTTTTTTTTTTAAAGATTTTATTTATTTATTTGACAGAGAGAGATCACAAGTAGATGGAGAGGCAGGCAGAGAGAGAGAGAGGGAAGCAGGCTCCCCGCCGAGCAGAGAGCCCGATGCGGGACTGGATCCCAGGACCCTGAGATCATGACCTGAGCCGAAGGCAGCGGCTTAACCCACTGAGCCACCCAGGCGCCCTCAAAGTGTCTTCTTGAGGGAAGATATTCTTCAGCTAAGAATTCAAATTCAGGTGGTAGATACAGACCCATATTTAAAAAAAGAAAGAAATAAAGAAAAGAAGCTAAGAAAGAAAAAAAGAAAGACAGAAAGAATTTGAGACAAGAATTAGCAAGGCACAGATTAACCTGAAAATAAACATTTAGTTGAAGGCAGACTGTAAGTAAAATAAACAAAGTAGAAATAAAAGGTATATGGACTGGCCACTGTTTTCTTTTTTTAAATGATCAAACGTGGTTTTATTCTCTACAGAACATTTTTGTCTATTCTTTTCAGTATGAAGCGGTATCAGCATCTATTTTATTCCAGAAAAGAGGACATAAATGGAAACATCAGGATGTCCAAGTAATAGGAAGAGAGTGTGCAACGCATGCATGGGTACGGCAAGCTCAGCGGATAGATCATCGTATCAAGAGCTAACATCAGAGCTGAGCGGTGCCTGGACCAGCCCCTTGCCCAGAGCTCCCCTCCTGGTCAGCCTCATTGGATTTCGGTGAAACTCAAATCCCATATCTGGCTCTCTGAATGCACTGGGACACCCAAATAAAAAGGCTTTGTGTTTCTTCCTCGTGGTACCTGAGCTATTCCCACAGAAATTGAAATTAGTAACACTGTTGTGGTACCTTTTTGTCCTTGCAAGAATTCAGAGTTTTGCTCTAGTATTTTGTATGCTTGTCCGTACTTGCTTTTAAAGCAAAACTGCTGTTTCAATGGCCACCCCCTGCTGGCCAGTGGCCACCTACAGTGACACACCAGGACCCTAAGGACATACCCTGAGAGTTTTGTGACCATAGGCTATTCCATCAAACACTAATCTAGGCACTGCTATAAAGGGACTTTACAGATGACATGGAGGTTACTAATCACGTGACCTGAAAACAAAGAAATGAACCTGGATTGTCCAGTGGGGCCCCATGTCATCACGGGAGCCCTGAAAATCAGAAGAAGTTCAAAGAGTCCATCAGATAGAGAGGTGGTGAGGCAAAGGAAAGGTCAGGGAGATTTGAAGCATGGGAGGGACTCACCAGCCAGGAGCCATTGATGCTTCTAGAAGCTGAGAGCAATTCTCACCTGACAGCCAGTCTGGAAAAGGGTACCTTGGTCAACCAAGACACGAGTTCTGCCCACATTCTTCCCGAACGCCTCCTGAGCACAGCCCTGGTGACAGCCTCAGTGGAGCCATATGAGACTAGCACAGGAGGCTAACTCAGGCCCTGGGCAGCTAGCTGTGTAAGGTTTAAGAAGTTGTGTGACTCCATGAGTCTATTTCCTCAGATGGAAACAAGGGCAAAGTTAATGTGACCTCACGGGGCTGGGAAGCATATGTATGAGGGGGTGGTTTTGTTCTGCAAGACTTATGTAAGATAATGTCAAAGTACTTTGTAAACCAAGAGCTGGTATCGAGGTGCTGGTTACCACTATCGACAAAGTTGTTGCAAGTGGCAACATTTCATTTTTGATAGCTGCATAGTATTCCTGTGTGTGTGAGAGAGAGAGAGAGAGAGAGAGAGAGAGAGAGACATCTTCCTTATCCATTCATCTGTTGATGGACATCTAGGTTCTTTCCATAGTTTGGCTATTGTGGACATTGCTGCTATAAATATTCAGGTGCATGTGCCCCTTCGGATCACTACATTTGTATCTTTAGGGTAAATACCCAGTAGTGTGATTGCTGAGTCATAGGGTAGCTCTATTTTCAACTTTTTGGGGAACCTCCATACTGTTTTCCAGAGTGCCTGCACCAGCTTACACTCCTACCAACAGTGTAGGAGGGTTCCCCTTTCTCTGCATCATTGCCAACATCTGTCATTTCCTGACTGGTTAATTTCAGCCATTCTGACTGGTGTGAGCCATTTTCACTGTGGTTTTGATTTGTATTTCCCTGATGCCAAGTGATGTGGAGCATTGTTTCATGTGTCTGTTGGTCATCTGGATGTCTTCTTTGCAGAAATGTCTGTTCATGTCTTCTGCCCATTTCTTAATTGAATTATTGGTTCTTTGGGTGTTGAGTTTGATAAGTTCTTTATAGATTTTGGATACTAGCCCTTTATCTGATATGTCATTTGTGAATATCTTCTCCCATTCTGTCGGTTGTCTTTTGGTTTTGTTGACTGTTTCCTTTGCTGTGCAAAAGCTTTTGATCTTGATGAAGTCCCAATAGTTCATTTTTGCCCTTGCTTCCCTTGCCTTTGGCGATGTTTCTAGGAAGAAGTTGCTGCAGCTGAGGTCAAAGAAGTTGCTGCCTGTGTTGTCCTCAAGGATTTTGGTGGATTCCTGTCTCACATCAAGGTCTTTCATACATTTTGAGTCTATTTTTGTGTGTGGTGTAAGGAAATGGTCCAGTTTCATACTTCTGCACGTGGTTGTTGAATTTTCCCAACACCATGTGTTGAAGAGACTGTCTTTTTTCCATTGGATATACTTTCCTGCTTTGTCAAAATTGAGTTGACCATAAAGTTGAGGGTCCATTTCTGAGCTATATATTTATTTTTAAAGATTTTATTTATTCATTTGAGAAAGTGAAAGAAAGCATGAGTGGGGGGAGGAACAGAGGGAGAGGGAGAAACAGACTCCCCACTGAGCAGGGAGTCTGACTCAGGGCTCAATCCCAGGAACCCAAGATCAGGACCTGAGCTGAAGGCAGACACTTAACTGATTGAGCCACCCAGGCACTCCTGCAGGTGTCTTTAGGTTGAAAATGGTTCTCTTATAGGCAGCATATAGATGGGTCTTGTTTTTTTAATCCATTCTGCTACCCTACATCTTTTGATTGGAGCACTTAGTCCATTCACGTTCAAAGTAATTCCTGACAGACACATAATTATTGCCATTTTATTACTTGTGGTTGTTTCTGCTAGTTTGTACTTTTTCTGTAAGCCTAAAATTATTCCAAAATGATAAGTTAAGAGAAAAAGACTAGCAATATTAAGTGTTGGCAAAAATGTAGAGTCTCTGGGAGTCTCATTGCATTGTTGGTGGGAATATGAAATGTTGTAATCAGTTTGGGAAACATTTTGGTACTTCCTCATAAAATTAATCATGCCAATTATTCTGTGACCAAGCATTTCTATTTCTGTAAATACTTCAGAAAGATGAAAACATCATTGAATGGAGTTGAAAACACTGTGTTGCATAACTGAAATTTGTTGAGAGGAGACCTTTGGTATTCCCACCAAAAACAAAAACAAAAATAGAAATCAAAACTAAATATGTCAGAGGCTGGATGTGTTCATTAACTTGATGGGTGGAAATCCTTTATAAAATATATGTTTATCAAATCATCACCCTGTGCACTTTAAATCTCACCGTCAGGGACGTCTGGAGGGTTCAGTCTGTTAAGCATCTGCCTTCAGCTCACATCATGTTTCCAGGGTCCTGGGATCAAGCCCTGAGTCAGTCTCCCTGCTCAGTGGGGAGTCTGCTTCTACTTCTCCCTCTGACCCTTCCCACCCCCATGCTCTCTCTCTCTCTCTCAAAGGAATAAATTTTTAAAAATTCTTTAAATCTTATACTGTTGTCAATTATACCTTAACAAAACTTAAAAAAAAAAAAAAAAAGGAAGAGCTCTTAAAAACAAAGAAGGAGAAAGTCCCCAAAGGCTTGTTTTCGGATGTTTATAATAGCTTTATTTATAATACGATTTGTTTAAATTATATGAATTCATACAATGGAGTTGTCCCCAGTAATGAAGGAATGAACCCTTGATACACACAGCTGGATGCATGAATCTAAGAACAGTATGTTGTGTGAAGAAGTCAGGCATGAAAAAACATGTCCTGTATGGTTTTGTAAATACAAAACTCTAGCGGGTGAAAGATCTATGGTGGCAGCAATCAGATTGGTGGCTGCCTGTGGTGGGAGAGAGACTGATTGCAAAGGGCAAGAGGAACTTTCTGGGGAGCTGGAAATATTTGTATGCTGCCTGGAATGGTGGTTACACAGATGTATATGCTTGGAAAAGTTATCACCTGTATGCTTAAATATGTGAATGGTACTGTATGTAAATTACACTACGGTAATGATGTTTTAAAGTGAAATGAAAAAGATGTGTTAAGTATGTACTCTGTTTCATAAATAAGGTGATATTCTGGGTATTTAAGAATGTTGAGTCCCTGTCCTCAATAAACACACAGGTGGTAGGATAAACAGACGAGACAACACACTTGTGTGAGGAACAAGAGCTCCGACATCGGTCAGATCGTCTAGGTTCAACGATCATTTCCCCCGCCCATTCTTAATGCAAACTTTGTAGAATTATATGAATTTCCTAAGTCTTGGTTTCTTCTTTTTCTGTAAAAATGAGAATAATAAATGTACCAAGCACTTGGGGTTGGGAAGATAAACAAGACATTGCATAGGAAGTGTTTCGCGCACACAACGTGGGACACAGAACAAGTGCTCTACAAATCCTTCCACTTGCTGTAAAATCGCACAGGGGCAGACGCTGCATCTGTTCTGCTCCTGTGGAAATCTGTAGAATCTTTTATGGTGCCTGTCATGGGGTAGATGTGAAATAAATATTTGTAAGATGAAAAAATGGGGGAACCAGGAGGTAGTCAAGGGTAGGGAAGGGAGAGATGGGGGCTCAGGGTGAGGGAGGGTTGCTCAGGGCAGGGGAGTGGTGGTTTGCTTTGTCTTCCCTTCTGCGGCATCTTTCTTCCCCTGGCTAAGCTCCAGCTCCTCCTCCTCCCCCCTCCTCCCCACCCTCCTCTTCTTATTCTTCTTTTAAGATTTTATATATTTATTTGTCAGAGAGAGAGAGAGAGCATAAGTTGGGGGAGCAGCAGCCAGAGGAAGAAGGAGAAGCAGGCTCCCTGCTAAGCAAGGAGCCCGATGCAGGGCTCGATCCCAGCACCCTGGGATCATGACCCAAGCCAAAGGCAGATGCTTAGCTGATTGAAGCACCTGGGTGTCCCTGGCCAAACTGTCCTTAGAGACGGTTCTTTATCTTTAGAAACATCATGCACGTTTCTACTACTTTATCTTTTTGCTCAGATCCATCTCTCTGCCTGAAATGACTGTCCTCTCTGTCATCCCGCACTTTAAGCCCTTTCGCTTCTAAAAAGGCTCGCCGAAGTGTCTGAAATTTCTGACCTGACCTCCTCTAGCACCACGGGAAGTCGTTCATTTGGCTTTGTAATTCCCACCCTGCAAGGCACCATTTTATCTCTTGGTCCCTTCCCCTTGGCTGAGGATCCCTTACCAGATGCTGTCGGGAGAAGGAGAGGAAGGGAATGATCGGCAGGCGACGAAAACATGTGCTGTCTCCTCCAGAGAGCAAGTGGGGAGTGGAGGGAGCGTACGTGACTTCTATTTTATCTGGAAGTAGGAGGTGAGATGCTGCTAAGTATGATGCTGGGTCTGAGGAAAGAGATGTAGGAAAGCGAACGGAGGGAAGCAGCAGAGGAGCAAACCGACATGTCATGAGGACGCCGTCGCGGTTGGAGACTTATGTTTGGGATGGCCTCATCCGTTCAGTTTGCGTTTTCTGGAGCAATCTTCAGTTCTCTGAGTGACATAAAAGTAGAGTCTTGCTAGGGGTGTGGGAGGAATAAGAGGACTGCAACTTTTCCCCACAAGGAGATGCGTTAAAATGATGGGCCGTGGTGGGGCGCCTGGGTGGCTCAGTGGGTTAAAGCCTCTGCCTTCAGCTCAGGTCATGATCTCAGGGTCCTGGGATCGAGATTGCATCGGGCTCTCTGCTCAGCGGGGAGCCTGCTTCCCCCTCCCCCCCCACCTGCCTCTCTGCCTACTTGTGATCTCTCTCTCTGTGTCAAATAAATAAGTAAAATAAAGAAACCACACCATAGCGTAGAGAAGGAAATGAAGGGAGCAAGGACTGAAGCACCCAGGAGGCAAACGGAAGAACCGGACACATGAGCTGGGACAATAGGAGTGGTGAGAAGTTGGCAGGGAGGGAGTAAAAGGAGAGCAAGTTGTAGCCACAGCAGAGGAGACTTATTTCGGAGGTGTGGACGGAGTTCTAGGTGATGACAATCTCTAGGGTTTCCCCAATTCCCACATGGAGGGAAGAATGTCGCTGGCCGAGCTGTGAGTCAGGGATTTTGTATTTTGACGTGGAAGACATGCCAGACAATGCCAGGACTTGGGTAGAGAAGACGAGGACAACGCCAAGAGCAGAAATCTCCAGGGTTTCAGGAGGGCGTGGGAGGTTCGCGGCTAACAAAGATGGTGATCAAAGGAGGAAGCACTGCTTTAAGGCTGACCCCCATTGAGGGTCCTTTTACTGAAGAGGGAGACTGACCGGAAATTG